>NW_026775574.1:60566000-61884750 GCF_030987335.1 Cornus florida | reverse complement strand
TCAGCCCACTTGCACCTTGGTTTCTTCATTTTGCTTTCCTCTTTAATGAAGTGGTTGGAGATGTTGGTTGGTGGCATTTTGGGTGGTAGATAAGAGGGATAAGAGCCACACAATGAGGAGAGCTTGATATTCTACAAGATTAGAGGAGAGAGAAGAGAGCAAGGAGGAGGAGTTCTTCAAGCCAACACAAGGGAGCACGAAAATGGAGTTGGATGCCTTGCTTCCTCCTTCATCTAGAGCTACCATGGGTAACTAAACCTCTTCTTAGGGAGTTGATGTAACCCTTGTCAAGTAAATATGTATTAATTGTGTTTATATTTGGGGAACTTTGCATTTATGTAACAAGTTGTCTAATCTAGAGATACACTTTGAGGTATTTGTGTTTCATTCCATATTTAATCTTGTAGAGACTCTTATCTTGTCTTAGAAATTGTTTCTTCATGATTATACTACTTACATCTTTATAGTGAGAATGAAGATGAGATTATACAATGGTTTTAATGGCATGTTGTTTAAGAAATTTGATATTCCATGGCTTAGGGAAACCTTTGATGGATTATGGCTTAGTTCTAGACTTCATGTGCACTTACCACACAAATTGAGGACTTTGATAGTTCATAGCTTAGGAAGGATACTTCATTCTATACCATAGTTTAGATAGATGACTTATGCCAACCTTGGATGGATTATACTTAATTCTTGAATGTGTGAACTTCTTGAAGATATTGTAGTTATCTTGCATTTCTACATATCATGGTTGCATGTATACTTTGTCCCCCAAGTTAATTGCAATTAGGCATGTTTATATGGCTTGTGGTGAAGTCAATTCCCTAGTCTTTTCTCTATTGTTCTATCTCTTTACTTCCTAGCACATTACTATTTTATGCATCTTAATTTCATAGCTTTAGTGACAAACCAAGCAAACACCCTATTCCCCCTTATCATTCTAAAAACAATTCTAGACACTTAGGTTGCCATAGACTAGTGCAGTCCCAGTGGTTCGACTTACCCGACCAATAGCCCTATTTTACAATAATTCGTGCTATTGCGAAGGTTGATGTTTAATTGACCAACCGATCATCTAGCCACTCATGGATGATGTCCTCTAACCCTCAAGGGCAAGCTCCATGGAAGAAATCTACTCCTTGGTTGATGAAGAGTCTCCAATGGTGTCTCTAGCCTCCTCCTCTCCTTTGCTTCCTCACTAAGTATTATCTTTTCTAAGTATATTTTTCTTTTTGTGTAAAAGTGGCTTATATTCCTTATATAGGTAGGTCAAATATCACCCCAAATGAGTTGGGCTCGTACACCAATAATCCTCTAATGATTGGATATGAGACAACTTTTAATGAGCTGGAATTTGGATTTTTCTCAGGATTTGGGAAGTTCGATCGATCAAACTTGTGTTGAGATCGATCGAACATGGTTGAGATCTATCAAATTGAAGTTGGATCGATCCTCAATGACGGCGCCTTTTTGGATTAAAACAAATCTGAGATATTTTAAAGATATTTTTAGGAAAATGACAAAAGTGGTTGGTAGGGTGGTACAGTTGGATAAGATCTTGCATGTGGATAAGCACAAGAAGGTTCAATCGATCAGAGAATGATATTGGATCGATCGAACTTTTGGGATCTCTTAAAATGACATAATGGCTTGGATCTATCTTGAAGTGCGGAGATCGATGGAAGTTGGATCGATTGAACTTTTCTTGAAATCGATCGAAGTTACTGAAATTCCAGCATTTGATTCCTTTTGCTCTACTTTGCTCATTTCTTTGATTCATCCTAGAATTGCTTCATTTATGCTCTTATTTGGCTGAGTTAGCTTATTTTGGGGATAAGTACCTGAAAATGGAAATAACACGAAATCAATACAAAACGGTAAAATAAGAGAGATAAAGGTTCTAGAATACCTAAGCTTAAGGGGTTTAAATAAGCACTTTTCAGTGCTCATCAGATATTTACTTCAATTTTGATGAAGCATGTTTGGAAGCTTTCAAGAAGCTTCGTACTCTTCTCTATTCAGCCCTAATCATGAAAGCGCCTAACTGGTCTCTTCCATTTTAGATCATGTGTGATGTATCTGATTATGCATTAGGTGTAGTTTTGAGCCAGCGTGTGGACAAGCTACCACATGCTATCTACTATGCTAGCAAAACTCTTTGTGATGCTTAATTAAATTACACCACCACTGAAAAAGAGTTGCTAGCTGTGGTGTATGCCTTGGACAAATTCCGCTCTTACCTTCTTAGGTCCAAGGTCATTATCTTTTCGGACTATGCCGCTTTAAGGCATTTGCTCGTAGAGAAAGAAACCAAACCCCGGCAAATTCGATGGATACTCTTACTCCAAGAGTTTGATATTGAAATTCAGGATAAAAAATGGATAGATAATGTCATAGCCGACCATGTCTCTCGTTTACTCATTAAGAAATCTTCCAAATTTTCTACAGTTCATGATTCCTTCCCGGATGAGCATCTGTTTCAGATTTCTCATACAGATCTTCCTTGGTTTACAGATATTTTCAACTATCTTACGGTAGGAAAAATTCTGTCCCAGTGGTCCAAACAAGAGAAAGACCAGTTCTTTTCCCAAGTCAAAAATTTCTTTTGGGAAGATCCGAAATTATTCAAGTATTGCCCAGACCAAATCATCCGGCGATGCATTCCTAAAATTGAATTCCAAAGTGTCTTAAATTTTTGCCACACTCTTGCATGTGGAGGACACTTCAACTCCAAGAAAACTTCTGACAAAGTCCTTCAAAGTGGATTTTATTGGCCTTCTCTGTTTCGGGATGCTTACAATTTCTGCAAGTCTTGTGAGCGCTGCCAAAAGCTCAGAGCCATGTCTAGAAGAGACATAATGCCCCTGATCCCATCTCAATCATAGAAATTTTTGATGTGTGGGGAATTGATTTCATGGGACCATTTCCATCCTCTTATGGTTATCAGTATATTCTCGTAGCAGTGGATTACATATCTAAATAGGTTAAGGCTAAGGCTACCAAAACCAATAATCATAAAGTTATGGTCAAGTTCATTCTATCGAATATCTTCAGCCGATTTGGTACGCCTAGAGCCCTCATTAGTGACGGAGGTTCTCATTTTTGTAACCACTATCTTAGATCCGTCCTTCTTAAGTACTCTGTCACTCACAAGGTTGTCACACCTTACCACCCTTAAACGAGTGGTCAAGTGGAAGTATTTAATCATGAGATTAAGCATATTCTGGAAAAAATGGTTCGACCCGACCTCAAAGATTGGTCATTATGACTAAACAATGCGCTTTGGGCCTACTGGACAGCATATAAGACGCCTATTGGCATGTCACCATATCAACTTGTCTTTGGCAAAGCTTGTCACCTCCTGGTTGAGTTAGAGCATCATGTTTTTTGGGCTATAAAATGGTTCAACTTGGATCTTAAGCAAGCTGGCTCTACTCGCGAATTGCAGCTCAATGAGCTTGAGGAAATTCGAAATGATGCCTATGAAAGTGCCAAAATCTAAAAGACAAAGACTAAAACATTCCATGATAAACACATTGTTAATAAGTCTTTTGCCCCCGGATAGAAAGTTCGGCTTTTCAATTCTTAGCTGCGACTCTTTCCTGGTAAACTCCGTTCACGGTGAGATGGTCCATATGTTATCTCATCCATCTTTCCTTATAGTGCCATTGAACTTCATGATCCTACCGATGGATCTCTCTGTAAGGTTAATGGCCAAAGGCTCAAACCTTATGTTGATGGCATAGTCCCGACTCGAAAAGTGGAGAAAGTCCTATTAATAGACCCAATTTACGAGGACTAATGCGCAATCGTGGTTCGTTTAGCTATCAATATTAAACTTAGCACTCTTGGGAAGCAATTTTTTTAATTCCAAAGCTTCCATCTTCTAAAGTTGCCTGGGCTATTTTTATAAAAATTCGCTAAGTATAGCTAAAATTTAAACTTTTCCAGAACTGTCTCGATTTGCGTTCTAAAAAGTCCCTTTAGACTTACTTAGTCATTTTAAGGTCTTGGTATCAATTTCAGAAATTTTCAAGGTCGTTCTGCCATTTTTTTGAAAAATCCAAAAAAATTACGGGAAATTCAGACCCCAAAATTAGCGTTTTTACAAACGAGCTCCAATTCCCATTTCGAGGGTTATACCAGGTGTCTAGGGTCCATAGGAGCTTAAGTTTTTAATTGGACAATTTTTGGATTTCGACACGGCCTCCGTTTGACCAAAATGAAAAAATAGTACTTACAAGATTTCACGGGCGCCGGTGGCTTCTTGTGAGGGCCTGCCAAGTACCATGGTGTGCCTTAGCTGCACGCCAGGCATGTACGGCGCCTTGCCATGACATTCTGCGGGCGGCTGTCGCTTCCTGCGGGCGCCCGCCAACCATCGGGATTTCATTTAACCACCCATTTTCAAGGCCCATTTTAAACCTCTTAAATTCCCTCTCCCATTCTAGCCATTCCAAACCCTTCATTGCAAGCCTTTTAATCCTTCTTTCTCTTAATCCTCTTTCCTCACTTCGATCTCTCCCTCATCCATCTCTATCATAATCTTTCTAAGACTCATCTCTTATCCTCTTCACCACCATTTCGCACCAAGCAAGAGGCAACTTGGGCATCTCTATTTTTAGGTAAGTTTTCTCCTCCTTCATTCTTTCAAGTTTTGGGTATTAATGGAGGATGGGATTTCATGTAGTGGAGGTTTGGTGATTGTTTAGGGATAACATGTGTCTTTTGCAGGCAAAAATTTTTAGGTTTTCACCATTCTAATCATCCCTTTACTCTCTACCTTTTTGTCTTACACACCAGGTGTTTGAAAAATTGCCTGAACCAAATATCTCTTCCAAATGGCTCCCAAAACTGCCTCTAAGCATGCTCATACTTCTGAAGGACCATCCAAGGAAGCTCCCACTCCGGATAGGGCTAATTGGCCCATTGAAACTGAAGCCAAATTTGTCATTAAGCATGA
This sequence comes from Cornus florida, assembly GCF_030987335.1. Taxonomy (NCBI): domain Eukaryota; kingdom Viridiplantae; phylum Streptophyta; class Magnoliopsida; order Cornales; family Cornaceae; genus Cornus; species Cornus florida. Next base: position 61,879,781 of record NW_026775574.1, on the reverse strand, counting down.
GTTTATGGACAATCCGGAAACGGCATAGTCGGTCAAAGAATTGAATGATCACGGCTTTAAAAATTTGTTCAAACCATGCACTACAGCTTTCTATCTGTGTGTGGTCTAGCAGTTCTACTCTAGCATGCTCTACTCATGTATGGAGCCGGGTGTTATTAGGACAACCATTGATGGCATGCCTTATGTGTTCACCATTAATGACCTTGCCGTGGCTTTGGAGTGTCCTTTGACATCTCCTTTGGATGAGGAGGACCAACCTCTCTATGGTGTTTTCCCCAGCAATGTGACTCTGCTGAACATTGTTTATAACATGTGCCACAATAATTTTATCGGTACTCGTAAAACGAGCACAAACAAGTCCTATCTTCCGTGCCGACTTTGGTTTTTGGACTCAGTCCTCGCCAAGAATGTTCTTCCAGTCCCCAAGCACTCTGAACGTAAGGGAGTTTCTTTGAACACCCTTTATGCGGCTGAAAAGGGGTATTGGTTTTGTGTTTCGCAACTCATTTAGGACCAACTTCTCAAAGTGTACAATGATCTATTTGTTAAGCAGATGGATAATACCTTGACTTGGGCACTTCCTTTCCTGTATTTGGTTACCAAAACTGCTCAAGAACAAAAACTTCAAGGCACTCCGTAATGAGGAGCGGCATACAGAAGTATTTCTTTATGACCTTAGTGCATGGAAGTCAAGAACAGTACAAGTCAAGACATTTCGGCAAGCACGCATTGGTGGTGCGCTGAATTGGGGGGCCGTAAATGTCCCTGTTACTGTTGCAGTGGCTGCTCCTGCATCTGTTGCGCCACCACCACCTGCCATGTCCCGTGCCGATTTCGACTCTCTCAGTACCCGTATTGACACACTTCAGCTGAGAGTCGAGACCATAGAGGGCACCCTTACGGATTTCCGTAGGGAGACTCAGGAGGGACAACAAGTAATATAGGCCATGCTGCAATCTTTAATTGACAGAGCACCAGGAGGAGCTGGTGCCTCATCCTCTACTCCGATGATGGAGTGCTTTTTTGCTTTCACTTTATATTCTGATGTTTCGTAGTACTCTTTGGATTTCTTTTGGGCTGTGTTTGGCATTACTTTTAGTTTCTGTTTTGAACTTAAGACTGTGTTTTTGCTGTTTTGCATGGATATTTAGTTTTTGCTAAATAAAATTTTAGAGTTGTTTAATTTTATGTCTTTCTGTGTTCTATATAATGCTTGTTGTATATATTTGTATTTTTGACAGGTTTTTAGATTCAAGTTTGGGGGCGTTGGTTTTGGAATTCACATGGTGGCATGTTGTCACGACATCACTGATTTTCCTCCTATACTTGGTATTATTGCTCTTTTTATCCTTTCTATGTTTCCTTTCCATTCTTTGTCTTCACCTATTGAGGACAATGTGCCATTCAAGTTTGGGGGTATATTTTGGTATTCATTTTTGGTTGCATGTGCTAACTTGTTCATGTAAATTGATAAAAATAATTTTTTTTGGAAGCATTGATTTTATAATCTTGGAACTTGTTGGAGATTGAAGCATGTGTTGAATACTTTGTGTATAGAGGAAAACAATAGTTTTGAAATAAGAAAAATCTGAAATGATCATGTAGATTGAAACTGATTTGTATAAATGCTTCAATTAGATTTTCGTTGGGTATCACTCTCTTCTATACTTCACACTTCACAAATGCACACTAGAAACTTATTTGTGAGGCATACAACCTGATTTACCTTGACCATGACTCAGTAGATTTGAATTGATAACTCTAATGAATGGATATCTTTGGTATGAACTGAAAAAACAAAAAAAAAAAGTTTAATAATGAAAATGACTTGTTTAAGTTCGTAGCCTTGCTTACTCGAGTTATTAAGCCCTTAGAGTGTCCTTACACTTAACACCCTAAAGCCATCCGGTTTGGGAGTTGTTGGCCTAACGCTTACTACATGGGTTAGTTAGAAAGCTTAAGGGACTTAGGTATTGCATGGTCATTCACAAAAATAAAAATAAATAAATATAGTTTGTTTGAGTTCGTAGCCTTGCTAATTCGAGTTATTTAGCCTTTGGAGTGTCCTTACACTTAGCACCCTAAAGTCATCCAGTTTGGGAGTTGTTGGCCTAACACTTACTACATGGGTTAGTTAGAAAGTTTAAGTGACTTCGACATTGTACAACCATTAAAAAAAAAAAAAGAAAGAAAGAAAGAAAAAGAAGAAGTGTTTTGAATAAAATCATGCCTTAGAGACCTCATTTAAAAGGAAATTCAATGAATTGAAAGCTTGTATTCTTAAGATTGGAAAAAGAGGATAAAAGCTGCATATTGGGAATCTGGTTCACTTTAAATGAAGCTAGAGATGATGTCTATTATAGATATGACAATTGAAGTATTTATATAGATTATGATGTTAATACATGAGAGTTGAAAGATGATTAGCCATTTTGTTATATCAGGGCTTCATATACACAAGGTAGTCTTCATAATGATTCCATCTCCAATGTTCTCTATGTTCCAAGTTGCAAATGAACTTTGTGCATCCTCTTGCACCATGGTTGATGTTTGTAGGTAACATTCCTGTTAAACCCTCACGAGACTTCACTCGTCCTCTAGGGATGCCTACGGGTTTTCAAAAAGACTTGTTGCGTACGCTAAATGTAACCGTTACTCCCACGAAAGAGGAGATTTGTTGTCATTTCATTAAGTGTTTTCATTTTATTTTTGCTATGGGATTAGCAAAATGTAAGTTTGGGGGTGTGCTAAGCGCCGAATATTGCATATTCAAGCGCCCTTATTTGCATTAGTTAAGTCTATTATTTGATCATTTTATATAGATTATCTTCAGTTCGTGTTTTTGTGTATTTTCAAGTTTATTTCCCAAAAAGAAGTAAAAATGATGTTTTATGGGTTCTTGAAGAACAAGGCATGCCGGGTCGAGGATCTACATGGATACTAGGCAATCTTGGCCCAATAAACTCATTGACACATTCTACAGAGCCCAAGAAGGAAGATGGAGTCATTGGGCCAAGCCCAAGGTTAAATTAAGAGAAGTGTTTTGAGCCCAGGTTACACCATTGTGGGTGCCCGCCAGCCTCATATACAAATCCTGCGAGCTCCTGCCAATTTATGGTCGAGGCATTGAATTCCAAAGAATGAAAGAAATTTATTCCAGTAGCCTCCAGAATCCGCGGGGCCCCGCTAGTTCCTACGGGCGCCCGCCGGTTGCCACCACAGTCCTAGGATACCCCTTTGTTGAGCGTGGAAGACAGCACCATGGCATCCTGTGGGAGCCCGCCAACTTGTAGACAGCAGATCTTGGTTTTCATTGTTTTAACCAATGTTGTCCCCTTGACTGAAGGGATGGGTCTGCAATCTTCTAGGGATTTCTGACCATGAAATTAAGGGGGTTTGGTAGGATCTTTTGCCTATTCTGGGTGAGTAAAATCATTGTAAAAACATTATGCAAGATTAAAAGGATTTATAGAGAGAGAAACATTGTGCTCTTGAGAGCTTTTAGGTTGCATTTGTTGAGAGGGGCAAAAATGGAAGGGCTGAGCTCTTCAACCTCTTCCTCCCTTGCTTCTATGGGTAACTAACTCCCTTTCTAGGAAGGTGATGAAGCCTTTCCTTGTAAGCATGCTCTAGTTGTGTTTTGATTTGGGGAATGAGGTATGTATATGGTAGTTTCATAGTCTAGAGACTTACACAAGTTGTAATGGTTTTTTCATTTCAATAAATGATTGGGTTGAACTTATTGTCTTGTCTTAGATTGTATTTTCTCATAATTATATTGCTTACATCTTCATAGTGAGAGTGGAGATAAGATTATGAAATGGTTTTTAATGGCATGTTGTATGAAAAATTTGATAGTCCATAGCTTAGGGCCTCCCTTTGATGGATTATTCTTGGTTTTTGACTTCATGTACTCTTATCATTTTATTGAGGAATTTGATAGTCCTTAACTTAATGAGCATGTCATAAACTACACCCTAGTTTAGGTAGTTCAAGCATGTAAAACTTTGATGGATTATACTTAATTCTTGATTCTATGAATTTCTTGAAGATAATGTGGCAATCGTGTATTACTACATATCATGGTCACATACATAAGTTGTTCCCCAAGTTAATAGCAAGCAAGCATATTTATATGGTTGGTGGTGTATTCATTTCCCTAGCTCTCTCTACATAAGTTCATTTCATCTTAAATTCATTCCACTTTATGTAAATTTTAATTCTTTGTTCTAAGTGACAAACAAACCAAACCTTACACCTCTTTCATCAAGCAAAGTGATTTTGCAACCTTGGTTGCCATAAACTAGCAATCCTAATGGTTCGACTTACCCTTACGATAGCCCTATTTTACAATGATTTGTGCTATTGCAAGTGTTGATTATTATTGGTAAACATATAACAACCACCAAAAACCTCTTCTGGCATGTTCGCGCATTACACAGTAGACCACACTTCAAGAAACTCATCAATATGCTTGTAAGGTTCTTCACTTGGAAGCCCATGATAATTAGGAAACATTTGAATAGTTTTTTGTTTAATTTCATAGTGATGTGCTCTAAATGGGGGCAATTGAATGCATGTAGGTGCATTATATTCATTTGGCACATAATGATCTCTCAAAGCGAGAGAAGGATTCACAACCGGTAGCGCTACACGAGCACCTTGATTCCCGTGAATAATGAGAGGCTGTGGTGGAACAAAATTTGGCCGAAGCATTCCCAATGGAACATGGCCTTGTTGTTGTTGTGGAATGAAGGGCCTTGGCATGTCTAATGATACTTGAATGTGGTCACGATGGTGCACATTAGGGTGGAGGATACCTTGTTGGTCGATATGACCAAGGTCCTCCATATGGTCCTCATTGATGTCTTCCATTGAATAAATGGAGTGACGAGAATTACCCCTTCTTCTAGGATTACGAGCAATGGATTCAAGATTCAAATTAAGTGGGACAAGAGTAGGATTTAACGACCTACGACCATGCATGCACTAGCAAAACAAACAACAAATCACAACAAACATGTAGCAAGCACTTCTCCTCCTCAACAAATCAATCGACAAACCTCCATAAATATTTATCCCATACTCCCATGCTTTGAACAATATGGAAGAAAAGTAAATTTCCTCCACGCGGGCTCACGATTTATCTAACAATTTAAAGACTTGCCTCCACGCGGGCCGACAATTTAACTAGAGATAGAGTTAGAAAAGCTCACAAAGGGTCCTTAAGCAACTTTAATTTATTTTCAATTTTTTCCTTGCTTTGCTTTGCAAATTTTTTTATTTTAGCTTTTTATGCTCTTGCTTAGCTTAGCTTGCCTCTTTTCTTTTGAATTTCCCTTTGCTTCACTTTCTTGGCTCAATTCACCTAGTTAATCAAGAACAAAAGTAATAAGTAACAAAAATAAAATAAAAATAAAGATAAGATCAAAAGAGTTCTAATTCCTAATTGATTTCCAAAATACGACGGTGCCAAATCCGTGGCAACGATGCCAAAACTTGGTGTTATCGTCAGGCACTAGTTGCAAAAAGAGTGTAGTGTGGCCAAGTTTAAATTTAGAGATTTCTACTACCACTTCTAACTATAAATATAGCTAGGGTGAGTAGGGGTCGTCCCAAGGGAAATAAAGTGTATTTAGCTTGGAAATCAACATTGGATTAGTAGGTCGAGTGATCAAAAATGTTTTGATTGGTTAATTAAACTACAATGTAAACTAAATAGATGCAAAGTAAAACAATTGATTATATGTTTAATGGATAAGGGGGATTATATGTTGCAATACAAGTGTGTGTCATTAATTGAATCAACAAGCATGGATGACTAAATAAGTATACATTGTTTAGCCAAACTAGTGAATAACACAACATATCAAATTAAGTTATTATTCCTTCCTTTAAGTCCACAATCAATGCACTTCATCAAATTAGAGAAATATATTACTTGCATTCATAAGTATGGAATACCAAACAATAAGCATGGATTGTCCACTTATCTAAGAAAGTAAGGCAACTACACTACAATTAAGCTAGTGACATGAAGATTAAAGTAATTAAACTAAGGGTGCGGCACAATCCATCAAGAAATAAGTATGAACTATCAAATAAATTACAAGAGTAATCTATTTGAGCATGATGCCTTGACCATCACTAAATTCATAGTATTAACACACATAGACATGCATCAATGTTACAAAATTTAGAAATAAATACATGAACATTCATCCTAGCATACATAGATATATAGATAGAATTAAATGATCAATTGAAAGTATTAAGCCACACAAATCATTGTAGAAACAAGATTTATATATATAAGATGTCAAGACAATAATTATAACACAAATCCCCTTTAATTACAAAACATCAAAGTCTATGAGGCATGCTTAGGGCTATCTCTAGCCCCAAGAGAATGGTTTAGCCACTCATTGATGTAGTTATCCAACCCTCAAGAGCTATCTCCATGGTAGAAATAATCTTCTTCTCCTTGATAGAAACCCTAGATGAGTGGAAGAACTCTCCCAAATGGTGTGTATCTCTCTCTAATCTCTAGACTCCTCCAACCTCTCTATTGTATATGGTTCCCTTCTAAAGTGTATATGTTGTAAAAATGGCCAAAATCCTTATATAGGTAGCTCAAATGTCACACCCAATGGTTAGACCTCGTGCACTAGAACTTTCAAATGATTGCACCACGAGCACACATTTTAATTGGCTAGAACTCTGTTCTTCGCACACTTGAGGAGGTTTGATCGATCACAAGGGTGGTTCGATCGATCAAACTATGGCAGTGCCTTTTTGGAATAATGACAAAGCCGAGATATTTTCGAGATATTTTGGGAAAAGGATAAAAGTGGTAGGTGGGGATAAGATCAAAATGTCCGATCGATCGAAGGAATGTTGGATCGATCTAAGAGGGAAATTTCCTGAGGATAAGGAGAAGAGGCTCGATCCATCTTGGTATGCTTGGAATGATCACTGTAAGATCGATCGGAGCTTGGTTCGATCGATCGAAGAATGCTGTTTTCCACCACTTTGCTTCCATTTTGCTCATTTCTTCCACTAAGCTTGAGATTGCATTTCTTATACTCTAATTTAGCTGAATTGACTTATTTTGGGGATAAGTGCCTGAAAAGGGAAATAACATGAAATTAGACTAAAACGGGAAAATAAGATAGAATAAGGTCCTAGAACGTTCAAGCTTAAGGGGTTTAAATGCGCACTTTTCAACGTTTATCAATGAACACAACCTCAAGTCCTGTAATTTTAAAATGGTAAAACAAACTTGCCTCAACCTCTGGAATCCTCTAGAATGGCCTCAAGCTTAGATTGAACCTCTGGACATCACTTTAGCATCAATAAAGCACCTCACAACCACTTTCATCTTCAATGATCTACACACACCATGTATAATTCTGAGTTGAATTCAGATCTCAAATGGTTATTAAAACTCAAATATTTGCCATTGTTCTTGGTGTCTCGAATGCTTGTCAATAGCTCGAGGATGCTTATAAAGGGTGTTGAATTATACATTAGAGGGGCTCATCTACTATAAAAACATATATATATGGTATAATGGATTGTAGTGCTACCCTAAAGAGGAAATCCACATGGCATCACCTAATAATCATTGGCTAGAGAATGTTCTAACATTCCCTTAGTGAAATGACCACATTGCCCCTACTACATCTCACTATTTTGTCCTCTAGTGAGCATGTAAATTGACAGCTTGTATATATGTATACACCAGCAATATATATCAAGCTTAATGATTAAGCAATGCAAAACAAGCTTCATTTTATTACACTAAGGCCACATGACACGTGTCACAAGGATACTCATCAATTGTATTGACCAAAATACCCTTGTAAGAGACATTTGTTAATATATAGAGTTTCAAGCAGCTGCAAATATGGACACTTGATCAAACTGTGAATAAGAGAAATTCAATACAACGTACTATAACAAACATGTGCATTATGATAAAATACAAGTGTGAAAAGACTTAATTGCCCCTAAAAGACTCTGTAGCCAAATATCAACCTCTAAACGAGTCCCGTAACCCCTAAATTGACTATAACAAGCACTGTCAACATAATGTAGCTTGCTCAAGCTATCTCAAGTGATATCTCATGAATGAAAAATGATAATACTACCCTTGTAAGCCTCTGTAAGGCACTGAACACTCTAGAATTAATTTAAGCTTACTATAATGGACCTGTGACAGCTTTTTAACATTTTAAAAGGCAAACCCTAAATCAAAGATTGGACTAACAAGAAGTTTGTTATTTAGTGCATGGAAGAATGTCACTACAATTGTAAGAAATTCAGCAAATCTAGCGTTAGATAGATTATGAGCAGCTTTATGTTTATATAAAACAATTGTTGGTGATATAAGAAAAATAATGAAGTTCTCATGCGAGAAGATCACATAGCCCAAAAGATCTCATACCTTCATCCATGAAATCAGTTCTGCAAAACAAAATCAGAAAACCTTGAGATGTTCATGCCTATGCAAGTTTTTATTCGTATACTTTATGGAGACAACACATGCATTCCTTTACTTGTTAGGTATGGGACTCTTCAAGGAGAACGTATGAATCCCTATTTATTCAAATGCATAATATTGGTTATAAAACCACCATAACTTCCCAAAACCATCAAATCGTAACTTCCCAAAACTACAATGGTGTCAGTTGATGTATTGCGTCAAAATGCTAATATAACGTGGCAATATAGGCCATATCACGTTTAATGAATAAACATGTCTAACATTCTCCCACTTAGCCAATATTGACATACTTATTTTGCTTATAGTTTTAATAACTAAGACTTTGTCTGGAGAATGTCATTGTATATAATCGTGGCGGAAATTACACTCCACATATGAGTGTTACCTTCTATGTATCATTATATCACTTTTTTTTTTTTTTTTTAGATAAGCATCTTTATATGGTGGTACTTTATGAATAGTTCTTTCAAAAAACTATTCAAGGAAGTTAACTTTATTGTTTAAATGAACTATCTGTATGAATAAGCTCCCAAAAGCCTATTCTAAGGACCTACTTTATTATCGAAAAGGATAATTTTTCATTTATAAATTTTATGTATACTAGCCTTAAAATGATAAATAAATACTAAGAATCAAAATGTCTTAGTAAATCAAACACAACTTGGGTGGCAAACCCTTTGTCATAAAATTTGCGACCATTGACCTTTTTCTTATGTCATCTACCAATACTTGATGATTCTGAATTCAAACTTTAACAACATGGAACTTTATATTAATCTACTTGTTTAAATTCTTACTTGCATTGTTGTTACAAAAATGAACCACAACTATCATAATAGATTCTCAATGGTATAACGATGGAATCCACAACTTGAAGGTCTGTGATAAAATTTCATAACCATAAGGCCTGTGTCGTAGCCTTGTGATATGCGTCGTAGCCTTATAATATGTTATGTACTCCGTTTCTATAGTAGAGGAAGTGATTGATTTCTATTTGAACTTTTCATATGATAGCCCCCCTGTAAAGAGGAATACATATCCTGATGTTGACTTTCTAGAGTTAATGCATCCTTCAAAATCAGAATCAGAATATCCAATCACTTCCAAAAGATTTGATCTTTTGTATTTCAGAATGCAATCTTTTGTCCCTTGTAGATATCGCATCATTTTCTTTGCAGCACACCAATGATCCATCCTTAGATTACTCTGGTATGCACGTGGTATTTCTACTACAAATGTAATGTCTGGTCAAGTGCATATATACTTGCACATACATTAGGTATCCTATTACAAATGCATAAGGAATGATTTTCATCTCTTCCCTTTTCCAAATCATTTCTTGGGCACCGATTTAGACTGAATTTGTCACAATAGGAGCAACATTTGAAAAACAACCCATCATTTGAAATCTCTCTAAAACTTTATTGATATAGGCCTTTTAGGATAATCCATTCAATCCTTGGGAACCATTCCTATAAATTTCTATTTCAATGACATAGGATGTTTCACCCTTATCTTTCTATATTAAAATTTTTAGAGAGAAATTCTTTAACTTTTTGTACCAACCCTGAGTCATTATTCGCAAGCAAAATACCATCCACATATAAGATCAAGAAAATGAACTTTATCCTACTAACCTTAAAGTATATACATAAATCAACGATGTTTTTCTTAAACCCAAAAGAAGAGATAACATCATGAAATTTGTAATACCACTAAAGCGAGGTTTGTTTTAACCTATATATGAATTATTTGAGTTTGCAAACCAAGTGGTTTTCCTTATCTAACTGAAAATCTTCAGGTTATTTTATATATACCTCCTCATTCAAGTCTCCATTAAGAAATGTCATTTTCATAACCATTTGATATAATTCTGTTTTAATTTATGCTAAGTGACAAACAAATAACCAATCTTCAAACCATCTTATGACATTAACAAGTTTGAAATTAGCCTTTGAAATCTGATTGCCATAAGTTTCGCAATCTTTGTGGATCGATACCCCTACTTAGCCACTTTCTACGTGAATTTGTGTTATAGCTAGTGTGTTCTTATTATTGAAGTGCACAAAGCGCGACCACCGATTAAGACTTTTACAATAATTCCATGTGTCATCTTCTTATTTGTTCCAATAATTTCCATATGGCCAATCCTCATGGTGCTATGTTGAAAATATTCGTCACCTTGCATTGGTCCATGTCATCGCTGAGATGGCTGCTCAGTTTTGGTGCCAACAGTAGGTCAGGTTCATTGTCGCCAGAAAATGTTTCTCTTCTCAATATAAGCCCGTTAATCATGGCAAGAGCATTGGTTACAAATATGCACCTTCAAACTTGGAGTCAGAGATGGTGATGTTTTATAAACATTTTACTTTCCATATATATATATATATTTTCCCCTTGTGTTCATGAACATCACATATTTGATAATTAAACTCTATAGGTCTTCTAGCATTTGGATTTTGGATTGATGAACATGTCGCCCATCTATATTTGTAAGAGAATGTGCAGTTATTGCTACATTTCCTTTGTGTTGCTCAAGATTTTGATGAATCAATCTTATCAATTTCACTTTTCAGGTTAAGAGCGGCATAAAATTCCATCTACTAGATTAGATATGCTAGATTACTATTTTACCTTTTTACCTACCACTTAGGTTTTTTGCATACTGCAAATTAACATATATGATTACACTTACCATATTATTATCTATAAGTTACTTGTTCATCACTCACCTACCCCCAAATATTTTTCTTATATATAGGACCTTTATATAATCTTCATTAATTCATTACAATATAATATTTTTTCCATTCCTTTATTTTTAATATGGTATCAGAACTTTTCGATATCTGATAAATAATCTACCAGTTTATCGTAGTCACCACCAGGAATGGCACCATCAGCCCCATCCTCTACAACGATCAACCTTTAAACTTATGCTTCCACATCCCACCCTTCAATCTCAAGTTCATAATCAGTAAAAGTCTTATTTGACCACCCAATCAGCCTCTAAGACACATCGTCGCTGTTTCACGGCAACAGTGCCATAATTCTGCCTCATCAATGCTTCATCCTCAGACACAGCCAATAGCAGTGCCAACAGTAGTACATCACCTGCCAAGATAGTTACCATGCCAGACATAGCCAACAAAGATGCCAGCAGTAGTGCCACGTCACCTGCCACGACAGTTGCCATGTCCCACACAGTCAAGAGTGGTGGCAATGACAGTGCTACGTCACTTGGCACATTAGCTGTTAAATGTGCCTTCATCTGCATCATGGGTGAAAACCTATCTCCACCAAATTTTCGTTAGACTACTTTCATGGTCTAGCTTTCAATCTTAAGTTCGGTTCATACTCACCTTAGATTACAAGGTTACCCTTTTACCTACCACCTAGGTTTCTTGCATACTACAAATTACCATATATGATTACACTTACCATATTACTATTTATAGATTACTTGTTCATCACTTATTTACCCCCAAACCTTCTCCCATATATAGGAGCTTTATGTAATTTTCATTAATTTAATACAATGTAATATTTTTCCATTCTTTTATTCCTTTATTTCTAATAAGATAATTTATGAATAACATCAGGAATAAAGATATTTGAAAGGATATAGCCTTGTGAAGAAAAATGGTTTCAAATCAATCCACTTTTCAAAGAGGGTGATGATTTTTTATTTTATTTTATTTTATTATTATTTTTTTTGGGTAAGGCAAAGAGGGTGATCATTGCTTTGTTGTTTACAAAAACCATAACTCAATCTCCGTCAGTTGGGAGCTGGTTTGTGCTAGATGTCCATTGCTTCAAGCTTAATTTTGATGCCTCGTTTTGTCTTTCTTGTCGCACTTGTGGCGGGGGCATGATTCTATGGGATCACCGTGGTCATTCTGTCAAGGTGGCGTCAATTTTCATGGATAATGTTTGTAGCCCAACCATGGCAAAAGGCCTGGTGTTACGCAAGGCTTTGGTGATGGTTAAACGCTAGGGTTATCATCAGGTGGTGGTCGAAGGTGATTGCCTGCTAGTTATGAGGTCGGAAGCTTCGACGAATGCTCTTCGTGTTGTTTTCAGTGACATTCTCTCCTTGCTTAAGGACTGTGTTGGTTCTTCACTTGCATGGGTTCCTCATGGTAGTAATTTGGTTGCTTATTTAGTGAGTAAACATACTTTTAAAGCCGAATGTGGCGATTTGGAGTGGATGATAAGCGCCGAATAATGTATATTCAAGCGCCCTAAATTACATTAACAAAGTCCAGTTATTAATTATTTTATGTAGATTAACTCCAATTCTATGTTTTTATGCATTTTCAGGTTCATTGGCCAAAATGGAACAAGAATAAGGCCTTGTGGAATCTTGAGCAACAAAAGGTGCCAATGCTGAATTCTGGCAGCAGTAGAGCCTGGACTTTGCTTGCCATTTTGACCTTCCAAACTCGAGAAATGGACTTCCCTCATAACATAAAAGATTTAGAGCTCTGAATCAGCTTTCCAAATCTTCAAGTGGTTCATCATTCGGAGTTCGGAGCAGAGAGTTATGATCTTCACAACAGAGGTGCGCAGAACTGCCTATCAGCACTGATGTACTTCCTTTCTCCCCATTTTCGACCAACCAGACTTGAGATTTGGGTCTTCATCAAAACATGAAGTTTTTAAAGCACTGAATCAGCTCTCCAAAGCTTCAAACAGATCGTCATTCGGAGTTCGGGGCACAAAGTTATAGCAGTTTTCCCAAAATAGGTCAGCACTGAGCAAGAGGAGCATGTTGCACATTGCACTAAGTTAGAGTGCTCGAAGTCACCAAGCGTGTGCTCAAAAATCAGGCAGAATGCCCTTCGGAAATGGCTCATTTCAGCCCACTTGCACATTGGTTTCCTCAATGCCATCTTCCTTCTTTATGAAGTGGTTGGAGGTGTTCCTTGGAGGAGAGAGGGTATTGTTGGAGCATAAAAGGCTACCCAAAGGCCACATATATCATTAAGCTTTATCTTGAGCAAGAGAAAGGGGAGAGAAGAGAGCAAGGAGAAGGGTGTTCTTGAGTGCTACAGTAGGAGCTCGAAAATGGAGATGAGGATGATGCTTCTTCCTTCTTCTAGCTCACCAATGGGTAACTAAACCTCATCTAGGGAGGTGATGAAACCCCTCCCTTGTAAGCATGTGTTAGTATAGTTTATTTTTGGGGATTACAATGTATTTTTGATAGTCTTTCCATGGTCAAGAGCCTCATTTTTGTTGTAATGAATGTTGAATGTTTTAAATGATTATTGTGAGTTATTCATCTTGTCTTGGATGGTTGCTTTTCTTAATCATATTGCTTGCACTTCCATGGTGACAATGGAAGTTAGATCATGGAATGGTTTTAATGGCATGGAGTTGGAGAACCTAGATAGTTCATGGCTTAGGGTTTCCCTTTGATGGGCTATACTTGATTCTTAGCTTTATGTGCATTCACCATTTAAATTAGGGCTTGATAATCCTTGGCTTAGTAAGCATGTTCTAAGCTACATTTTAGTTTAGGTAGTTGATCATGTGAACCTTTGATGGTTTATTCTTGCCTTTCTAATTAAATGAACTTCTTAAGGATATTATAGCAACCTAGTATTGTTATGTATCATGACTATCATATATGTTGTTTTCCCCTTAAATTAATCTTAACCTAGCATGTGTATAGGGATGGAGGTGGATTCATTTCCCTAGCCTTCTTTACTTGTACTTCACTCCCTTGAATTCTTGCAATTTATTGTTTTATGCACTTTTAATTTCCTAGCTTAAGTGACATCCAACAAAACCTCTATACACCCTTCATCATTCTAAGAATGATTCTAGACATTTAGGTTGCATTAGACTAGCGTAGTCCCTGTGGTTCGACTTACCCGACCAATAGCCCTATTTTACAATGATTCGTGCTATTGCGAAGGTTGATGTATAGTTGATCAACCGATCAATTTTTGGCGCCGTTGCCGGGGACTGCAAACGGTTTAGCAACCGAAGTTTCTAGGGTTAAATTTAGTTTGATTGTGAATATTGTGTCTTGTGAATATTCCTTGTGTGTTTTGACCACCTTTGTGTTTTAAGTGTTGTAAGATTCTAGGGACTCGAAGCTCGCCGTGGGAATGCTAGCAAATTGTAAGTCTAGAGGACCCCAGGTAAGTCTCGTGACTTCTAGTTTCGAGTTGTGAATATTGTGCATGTGTTAAATTTAGTTTTAGTTTAGTTGTGAAGCCCTTGTTGAGGCTCTTATCCTGTTTAAATTTTGTGTTAAAGCATCGGTCCTTGTCGTGGCCATTTACATTTTCCGTCTTGATAATTGAGGAGAAAGGGAACATCGTATGTGGAGTTGTGGTTGATGAATTGCTTTGTTGAGTATATGCTTTATTGTTGATGTTTGGTCGTAGGTCACTTTCCTTACCCACAATCGATTCGCCCATTGATATCAATTCTCTTGAAAGAACTCTTAGACGGAACCTTAGGGAACCCACTCTTACAAGGGACCTTGAAACTGAATTCAATATAATGGGGGATAAGGTAGGAAATCCGGGGAATGAAAGGGCTGAAATTCCTAATATCGAGCCAATGACTCTTAGAGATCATTTCATCCCTACCACCTATGCTTCTCCATCTCGATGCAGCTCAATATGAGATCAAGTCTAGTACCATTCAAATGCTTCCATCATTTCATGGCTTTGATAATGAAGATCCATACAAGCATCTTGATGAGTTCCTTGAAATCTGTTCAACCATCCGGTTGAGAGGTTTTCCGGACAATGCACTTCATCTCCATCTCTTCCCATTCTCCCTAAAGGATAGGGCAAAATATTGGTTGAACTCCCTCGCTCCCAACTCTATTACTTCTTGGGCTCAATTGCAACAAGAATTTCTTAAGAAGTATTATCCGGTGAGTAAAACCAACCAAATGAGGCGTTCCATTCTAAGCTTTTCTCAAGTTGATGGAGAACAACTCCACGAGACTTGGGAAAGGTTACAAGATCTTCTTCGGAAGTGTCCTCATCATTTGATCCCAAAATGGCAATTAGTGCAAGCTTTCTATGCCGGCTTGACCGAAACCCATAGATTCATGGTTGATTCTTCTTGTGGTGGGATGTTCATGTCCAAGAATGCGGATGAGGCTTGGACCTTACTTGAGAATTTGAGTGAAAATTCACTTCAACACAATTCTCGTAGGGCTCCGACCGCAACCACTCCAAACAACACCAACCCTTGTCAACCAAAGTCAATAAGGGAGGAATCATCTCAAGTGGATGCCATCGCTCATAAATTCTATCAATTGATGGCACCACATCTTCCTCCTTCATTGTCTCAAAATTCGGCAAGTTCAGTTTGTGCTTCATGTACTAGTCCATTTCATCTCTCGGAAGATTGCCCCACATCGGAGCAATTTCCTAGTCCCAACCAAGAGCAAGCTAATGCCATGTTCTCGCGGCCCGGGAACAATCCATATTCCAACACCTACAATCCGGGTTGGCGTGATCATCCGAATTTCTCATGGCGGCAACAAGCCCCACAGAATTCCCAATTCCAAAACCAAGGGCGGCAAAATCAGCCCTCTTCTCAATATCAAGGTAGACCTTTCCAAGCCTCTTCAAGCTACTGTCCTCCTTACAATCCAAATGTCTCCAATTAACCTCCTGTGTGTCCAACTGACGAGATAGTAGCTGCAAACAAGCAAATGATGGAATCATTAAATAAGCAAATAATGGATGCCAACAAGCAACTCTTGACATCCTTGCAGCCTACTCTCCAAATGGTTCACTCTCATACTCAATCCATAGCTAATCTCGAAAATCAAGTGGGCCAAATAGCTAACTCGGTGAATCAATTGCTTCAAAAGGACAAGGGCAAGCTTCCCTCTCAACCTTTTGAAAATCCTAGAGGAATGCATGTGATTGACGAAACCCCTCCTCCGAGTGGGCCGACTCATGAACAAGTTCAAGCTATCACCACCCTTCGGAGTGGTAGAGTGGTGGACAACAAGGTCGATGGAGACAAAAGTGAAGAAGTTTCGCCGTTGAAAAATCCAAATTCAAGCTCTTCTAATCCAAATTCTTGTCCCAATACCATTCACGGATATCCCACACATGTCTCCCCAAATGTGGAAACTACTTATGAGCCAAAAGCTCCGTTTCCTCAACGTCTTCAAGAGTCGACACACTTTGGGAACAAGAATTGTAAAATTCAAGACATGTGGGAAGTCTTCAAGCAAGTGAAGATTAACTTGCCCCTGTTGGATGCTATCAAGCAAATCCCCCCCTATGCAAAATTTCTCAAAGATTTGTGCACTCAAAAGCGCACTTCTAAAAATCATTTGCCAAAAAAAGTGAGGTTGACTGAAAATGTTAGTGCTATTATTCAGCACAGCACTCCCCCGAAGTATAAGGATCCGGGTGCCCCCACAATCTCGTGCGTCATTGGTGACAGCAAAATCGAGAGGGCCCTCCTTGACTTAGGAGCTAGTGTGAATTTAATTCCATACTCGGTCTACCTACAACTTGGTTTGGGCGATCTTAAGCCGACTTCCGTGGTTTTGCAACTTGCCGATAGATCGGTCAAGCATCCACGAGGTATTCTTGAGGACGTCATCATCAAAGTGGACAAATTCTACTTCCCGGTAGATTTTGTGGTTCTTGATACGGAACCAGTCCATGACCCAAAAAAGCACATTCCCGTGATCCTTGGTAGACCATTTTTAGCTACGGCTAATGCATCAATTAATTGCCGAACCAGGGTGATGGACATTGCTTTTGGAAACATGCAAGTCAAACTCCACATCTTTCATGCAACTCAACATCCCTCCAATGAGGATGATTGTTTTCTTGTGGATGTCATTGATGAAGTGGTCGAAGAATCTCTCCCCTTCATCCTAAGCAAAGATCCCCTTGAAACTTGCATGTCTCATTTTGACTTCTCAAACTTTGATGTTGATCAAGCCATTCAAGAAGTCAATTCCTTGCTTGATATTAATGCTATCATGGATGTACCTCCTTGGAAAATTCCAAAAGAACCACTTCCCCAACTTTCCACCACTCCTCCGGTCCCATCATTGTTATCTCCGCCACAACTTGAGCTTAAGCCGCTCCCGGCCCATCTCAAGTATGTGTTCCTTGGTCCAAAGCAAACCCTTTCGGTCATTATTGCCTCGGACCTTCAAAAAGACCAAGAGACCAACCTTTTAGCGGTGCTCCAAGAGCATAAAGAAGCTATTGGTTGGACAGTGGCAGATTTGAAAGGAATTGACCCCTCCATTTGTATGCACCGCATTCATATGGAGGATGACGCAAAGCCTACTAGAGAGGTCCAGCGCCGGTTAAATCCAAACATGAAGGAAGTGGTCATGAAAGAGGTGATCAAATTGCTAGATGCGGGAATCATCTATCCTATCTCTGATAGCAAGTGGGTGAGCCCCACACAAGTTGTCCCCAAGAAATCCGGGCTCACCGTTGTTGAAAATTCAGCGGGCGAGCTCGTGCCACAACGAACCACCACCGGGTGGCGTGTGTGCATTGACTATCGTAAACTCAACTCATCAACTAGGAAGGATCATTTCCCGCTCCCATTTATTGATCAAATCCTAGAAAGGTTAGCCGGCCAAAGCTTCTATTGTTTTCTTGATGGTTATTCCGGCTATAACCAAGTGGCCATCGCCCCCCAAGATCAAGAGAAAACAACATTCACATGTCCCTTTGGTACTTTTGCCTATCGACGCATGCCTTTTGGTCTATGCAATGCACCGGCAACGTTCCAAAGGTGCATGATGTCCATATTCTCCGATATGGTTGAAAGGTTCTTGGAAGTTTTCATGGATGACTTTTCCGTATTTGGCTCCTCCTTTGACTCGTGTCTCAAAAATTTATCTCTTGTGCTCCAAAGATGCAAAGAGACGAATCTCATTCTAAGTTGGGAGAAAAGCCACTTTATGGTCCAAGAAGGCATTGTTTTAGGACATGTCATTTCTAAGCGGGGAATCGAGGTAGACAAGGCAAAAGTTGAGTTAATCTCTAATCTTCCTCCTCCGAATTCCGTCCGTCAAATCCGTTCTTTTCTTGGCCATGCCGGATTCTATCGTCGCTTCATCAAAGATTTTAGCAAAATCTCACGGCCCTTGTGTAATCTCTTAGCCAAGGATGTTCCGTTCAATTTTGATGACGCTTGCATGGAAGCTTTCATCAAACTTCGCATTCTCCTCTCCTCTGCCCCGATCATGAAACCCCCTAATTGGTCTCTTCCCTTTGAGATCATGTGTGATGCATCCGATTATGCATTAGGGGCGGTTTTGGGCCAACGTGTGGATAAACTTCCGCATGTCATTTATTATGCTAGCAAAACTCTCTGCGATGCCCAATTGAACTACACCACCACTGAAAAAGAATTGCTAGCTGTGGTGTACGCCTTGGATAAATTTCGCTCCTATCTTCTTGGCTCCAAGGTCATCGTCTTTTCAGATCATGCCGCTCTTAGGCATTTGTTAGCGAAAAAAGAGACAAAACCCCGTTTAATTCGATGGATCCTCTTACTTCAAGAGTTTGACATTGACATCCGGGACAAAAAAGGGACCGACAATGTTGTCGCCGATCATCTCTCTCGCTTACTTATTGAGAAATCTTCAGAATTTGCAGCCATCCGTGATTCCTTTCCGGATGAGCAACTTCTTCAAGTTTCACATTCTACTCTTCCGTGGTTTGCGGATATTGTCAATTATCTTGCGGTTGGCAAAATTCCAGCTCATTGGTCCAAACAAGAGAGGGACCGGTTTTTCTCCCAAGTCAAGCATTTCTTTTGGGAAGATCCGGAATTATTCAAGTATTGCCCGGACCAAATCATCCGGCGATGTATTCCTGAAACCGAGGCCACAAGCATTTTAAATTTTTGCCATACTCTTGTTTGTGGAGGCCATTTCAGTGCCAAAAAGACCGCTAACAAAATCCTTCAAAGCGGATTCTTTTGGCCTACCTTGTTCCGGGATGCATACAATTTTTGCAAATCGTGTGAACGATGTCAAAAACTTGGATCCATGTCCCGAAGAGACATGATGCCCCTCACCAACATTTTAATTGTTGAAATTTTTGATGTGTGGGGGATTGACTTCATGGGACCATTTCCATCTTCTTATGGCTATGAGTACATCCTTGTAGCGGTGGATTATGTGTCTAAATGGGTTGAAGCCGCGGCTACCAAAACCGATGATCATAAAGTCGTGATCCATTTCATTCAATCTCACATCTTTAGTCGTTTTGGTACACCCCGAGCAATCATTAGTGATGGCGGATCTCATTTCCGAAATTGTTATCTCAAATCCGTCCTTGCTAAGTATTCAGTCATTCATAAGGTTGCTACACCTTACCACCCTCAAACGAGTGGTCAAGTAGAGATTTCTAACCGGGAGATTAAGCACATTCTAGAAAAAACGGTTAGACCGGATCGCAAAGATTGGTCATTACGGCTAAACGATGCACTTTGGGCTTACCGGACAGCTTATAAGACACCCATTGGCATGTCACCATATCGACTTGTCTTTGGCAAAGCATGTCATCTCCCGGTAGAATTAGAGCACCGTGCTTATTGGGCCGTAAAAAGGTTCAATTTTGATCTCAAACAAGCCGGCTCTAATCGTGCGTTGCAATTAAATGAACTTGAGGAATTGCGTAATGACGCGTATGAAAATGCAAAAATTTACAAGGCAAAGACTAAAGCTTTTCATGACAAACACATCGTTAAAAAGTCTTTTGCCCCGGGACAAAAGGTCTGGCTTTTCAATTCCCGCTTGAAGCTCTTTCCCGGTAAACTCCGGTCAAGATGGGATGGTCCATACATTGTCACTACCGTCTTTCCTCATGGAGCAATCGAACTTCATGATCCTGCAAGTGGATCACTCTTCAAGGTAAATGGCCAAAAGCTTAAGCCTTGCATTGACAGCACAATTCTAACCCGAAAAGTTGAGGAAGTCCCCTTGACGGATCCCATTTATGAGGAATAGTGCCTGCTCTAGCTTGGTCTAGCTATCGACATTAAATTTAGCAAAGCAAGGGAAGAAATTCTTTCGATGTTCCAAGCTTCCCTACCTTCTCAAATTGCTCGTGCCTTGAAATTTTCTGGGAAATGGTTTCGAAAAGCCAAAAATTTGATTTTTCTGAAATGGTCTTCAGTTGTGTTCCGCAATTTTAGACCGGCTTCTTAGACCTTCTCAACTCTTGTTTTCATTCCCGACAGTTTCCGGCTCTATCAGGCAATTTTCTCGGACTTTCAACATGGCACTCACATGCATAACCTCTCATCTTCAATGCATTGTTGAAATGTTCTTAATCTCATCCATGCATTGAAGAGATGTTCCAAAGTTTGAAAATTTTCTCAAAATCATCCACGCATTGTGTGAGGTTGCAAAAGTTAGGAAATCTTCTTGAAATCATCCATGCACTCATTGAAAAAAAAAAAAAAAAAAAAAAAAAAAAAAAAAAAAAAAAATTTGCATAATTTCAAAATTTTTCTAAATTTTCCATGCATTGCAATGAAGTGTAGAGTTTGACAATTTTCCCTCCTTGCATTAGAATGGATTGAAGTTCAAAAGTTTGAAAATTGTCCATGCATTAGAACGAAGTTGAAAAGTTTTCAAAATTTTTCATCCATGCTTTGGAATGGAATGAATTTGCAAGGTTTAAAAAATTTTCCTATATTCATCCATGCATTTGAAGAGACCAAATTCCACCCATGCATTGGAATGGATTGAATTTGAAATTTTTAAAAATTTTCCATGCTGTAAAAAAAATTTGCACAGTTTGAAGCATTTTCCAAATTTTCCATGCATTGCATGAAGTTGCCAAGTTCTTGATTTCCATCCATGCATTGGTTTGGAAAAATGCATGCAAGGTCTGAAAATCCATCTATGTATTACTTGGCCTCAGGTGCAGCAGTTGTAAAAAAAAAAATTTTCCATCTAGTTTGCATAATGTTGCTCACATTGCCAATTCCATCTCCATGTTGCCTAATGAGCTCACTGCCTCATTTTCGAGCCCTCTCAAGTTCCTTTGGAGTGCTCGCAGCCACCTCCCAGCAAACCCGAACTCTCTGGCTTCATTTCGAGCAATCTAAACTCCAATTTGGAGTGCTCGACCTTGTTGGTTTTTAAACCCCAAAGCTGCTGAGGCTACTGGTCCCAATTCGAGCACTCTACTTCCATGCTTAGAGTGCTCGACCACTTCTCTCAACCAAGAAACCCACCTCCAACAACCAATATCCCAGCAATCACCTTCCATCTGCCACCCTCCCCATATGCATGAACCACCATGCAGGAAACAACTCACCCTTCTTACCAACCTACACCAGCTTCTCTCACACCATCTCTCGGCCACTATGCCATCAACATATCAATACACACCATGCACCATACCAACCCCCACATCCAAACCCACCATCTCTCTCTCTCTCTAAACGACCATCACCACCCTGCATGCATGCATGCACGTCCATGCATGCATGCCACCCCTCACACCCTCACTACTCTCGGCTTCCTCCCAACCCTCATCCCTCCCCAACCCATCCACCCTCTCGGCCATGCATGCATGCACGCCCATGCATGCATGCCACCCCTCACACCCTCACCAACCATAACCACCTTCCATGCAACACCCTCACCACCCCTCACCCTTCCCTGCAACCCACTCCATGCATCCCTCTCACCAAACCTCTCACCTCCCCACCCAGCTCACCACCCTATGCCGAACCCACCCAGCTCACCACCCTTGCATGCATGCACGCCCATGCATGCATGCCAACCCTCTCACCAAACATCTCACCTCCCCACCCAACCAATCCCACACCCCTCCACCTTCCATCAACCCTCACCATGCCATTCACCTCAACCAACTCAAACCCTCACACTGCTCAACTTTCGAGCACTCGAAGACCAAGCTTCGAGTGCTCGAACTCCTCATACCCACACCCTATGCCAAACCCAGCTCTCTGCCCAAATTTCGAGCACTCGAAGTGGGACTTCGAGTGCTCGAACCAAGCTCTCTCTTCTCTCTTTTAAACCCCCTTCTCTCCCTCGCAGCTACCTCCCTCTCAACCCACAAAAACCACCCCCAATCCTCTTCCACCTCACAACTACCTCCCTCTCTCTCGGCCCCTCCCCTTCCCCAAACCAACCAACCAACCTCCCCACTCCACCTCCCTCTCAACCCACCAAACTCCCACACCCTCACCACCTCACACCACCTTTCTCTCGACCCCCCTACCCACCAACCCCTCCATGCACCAAATGCATGCCACCACTTCCTCTCTCTACCCCAAACCCACAATCCATCTCTCATCCACCACCAGCCCACCCACATTGCCACCACCCCTTCATCTCTGCAGTTCCCATTTCCTATTCTGTCCCAAGGTATGTGAGCTTCCTTTTTTTTTCTCCTTTCCTTGTCTTTATTTCATCATAAGGAGGATGGGATTGCATGTCGGTGATTTTGTTGATGCTTGGGTTGCTTGTTGTTGATGTTGCTCTATGCTAGAGCTTGTTATCTTGCAAATTTTTTTGGGTTTGCTCCTCCATCCCACTCACTTTCATCTTCTCCTTTTTGTGGTGCACGCCAGGTGTTCGCTGAAATTCCTCAACCAAGTCCACCTCTCTAAATGTCTCGTGCCGGTCCTTCTCGCCCTCCTCGACCCTCTTCAGGTGCCCGTGCTGTCACTCGTGAGCGACCACGTGATCCTTGGGATCGCAAACAACTCAACTACGAACTCTCATTTCCGCTCACGGATGCCTTTGACATTCTACCCACAACTTCGTGGGCTGTCGCCGAATTGACTAACCGGCGTCTGCAACACATTTGCGCACCCCTTGCCAGGGTTGCCTACCCCCGTGTAGTGCGCCTCTTCTACCAGAATCTCCAGTGCCCTGAAGAGCCACCCATTTCTCTCACTACATCCATTGATGGCACCGCCTATGCTTTCACTATGACCGACATCATTCAGGTTTCTGGTTGCCCCATTGAGTGCCCCGATGACATTGTCAATCGTGAGAATCTCCCTTTATATGAGGAGCCGGATACATTAACTGTGGCGCAGATTGCCGCTGCCATTTGCCCTATTGACGATCCTACTCGGCCCCGGTCTTTTATCCGCAAGACCAATCTTCCGGAACGCCTATGGTTCATTGACACTGTCTTCAAGCACAATGTTTGCCCTTTGGTGCACAGCACCGAGCGTCGGGGCCTCTTTCTGCAAGCCTTATATGCCATGGACCAAGGCCAATGGTTCTCCATCCCAGAGCTCATTTGGTCCACCTTTATGAAGTTTTGGCATGATGCTCATAATGCACGGGCTCCGCGAGTTGAAAATCGGAAATTGCCTTTGCCGTTTTTCATCACTCGACTCCTTCAGCACAAGGGTTTCGTTGTTCCTCCCCACGAACCAAAAGGCGACAAAATTAAAATTTTTACCCAGCGCCGGTGGATCAATGTTCTGAGCCATTCTAGTACCCCTCCGCCTCCGGCCCCCCTGTTCATCCACGCTCCACCTCCTCCTCCTTCTGAGGCAGTTTCCACCGCCGCAGCCACTGCGCGGGTAGAGCCTTCGGTCGACTCTCACCAGGACCAGGCTTTCATCCGGGCTTCCATTGCCGGTATTCATGCGCGACTAGATCGTTTTGAGCATTCTTTGTCCGCGTGCACTCAGGCTCTGTGTGAGTCTTCTTCACGTGCTGAAGAAGATCGTCGTCTTGCTGCTGAAGATCGCCGTGTTGCTGCTGAGGACCGTCGTTTGGCTTCCGCTGAACGGCGTAAGACTCAATCTCTCCTCCATTCCATTTTTGCCCGTTTACCTTCTGGCCAGTAGCTTGTTGCGCGTGTGGACCTTCTCTTTTGTTTCCTCTGTAACTATTTCTCTTGTATATTTTGTTTTCCTTTTACACTGTACGAATTTGCTATGTATAAGTTGCTCTGGTCGACATGATCCCTGTACAGCTCTTTTTGTCATCATGTAAACTCTTTTTGCAATGCAAATTCTTTATGTTCTGTTAACTTTCGATACATTCGTTTTCTGTCTTTATGCTTGTGCTATTAATGCTGTTTGTGGTTGTTTCTTTTGGTTCTTCATGTTGCTTTCCAGGTTGCGCAGTCCAGTTCAAGTTTGGGGGTTTTTGTCTCAAAATGCCGTTCCCTCCCCCTGGGTATTGTTGTTCCTTTTATACTCGTTGTCATTTTTGTCTCTCACTTGCATCCATGTCCACATTGAGGATACTGTGTCGTTTAAGTTTGGGGGTGCATCAAGCATTCTTGGCATATTTTTTTGGTTCCATAATTTTTGCTAAGCAATGATAGTATAACTTGACACTTGTCGGAGATGAAACATATGTTTAATACCTTGTGTATAGAGGCAATTGAAAAATTTTGAAAATAAAGAAAAATTTGAGTTGAAATGATCATGTAAATACAATGTAGTCTGTATAAATGCCTCAATTAGATTCTTGCTGGATTTACACTCTTATAAGCTTCACAATGCACAGATGCACATTGGAAACTTAACTGTGAGGCATGCAACTTGATTGACCTTGACCTTGGCCTAGTTAATCTGATTTGATGAACCTGATAGATGGATACCTTTGGCATGTATATTCAAAAAAAAAAAAAAAAAAAAAAAATAATAATAATAATAATGACCAGTTGACGTTCGTAGCCTTTCCAACTCGAGCTATTAAGCCCTAGGAGTGTCTCTACACTTAGCACCCTAAAGCCATCTGGTTTGGGAGTTGTTGGCCTAACGCTTGCTACAAGGGTTGGTTAGAAAGCTTAAGGGACTTAAACATTGCACGGTCATTCAAAAAAAAAAAAATTAAACTAGTAATAAACATGGTTCGTTGGAGTTCGTAGCCTTTCCAACTTGAGCTATTAAGCCCTATGGAGTGTCTCTACACTTAGCACCCTAAAGCCATCTGGTTTGGGAGTTGTTGGCCTAACGCTTGCTACAAGGGTTGGTTAGAAAGTTTAAGGGACTTCAGCATTGCACAACCATTCTATGTTTCGCTTATGTGTTGAAATAAATTGTTAACAAGCAACAAAAGTTGTCTTGAAAATAAAATCATGCCTTAGGGACTTCATGTAAAAGGGAATTCATTGACTTGAAAACTTGTGCCTTGGAATTGGAAAAGAAAGTAAAAGCCGCATGTTGAGAATTCAATTCACTTTCACTGAAGCTAGAGTTGATTTCCATTCAAGAGATGATAATTGAGTTATTTATATAGACTTTGATGTTGATGCATGTATGTAGAAAAGTATTTAGCCAATTTTTGTATCAATGTTTCATATATGCAAGGTAGTTTTCCCAATGACCCCATCTCCAGTTTTTGTCTGTTTCAAGTTGTATTTGAGCTATGTTTCTATCTCATTTTACCATGGAGGATATTTTTGTAGTAGCATGCCCATGGTTGTCTTTTCTTTATGTTTTTCATTGTAGTTTTGCTAAGGGACTAGCAAAATGTAAGTTTGGGGGTGTGATAAGCGCCGAATAATGTATATTCAAGCGCCCTAAATTACATTAACAAAGTCCAGTTATTAATTATTTTATGTAGATTAACTCCAATTCTATGTTTTTATGCATTTTCAGGTTCATTGGCCAAAATGGAACAAGAATAAGGCCTTGTGGAATCTTGAGCAACAAAAGGTGCCAATGCTGAATTCTAGCAGCAGTAGAGCCTGGACTTTGCTTGCCATTTTGACCTTCCAAACTCGAGAACTGGACTTCCCTCATAACATGAAAGATTTAGAGCTCTGAATCAGCTTTCCAAATCTTCAAGTGGTTCATCATTCGGAGTTCGGAGCAGAGAGTTATGATCTTCACAACAGAGGTGCGCAGAACTGCCTATCAGCACTGATGTACTTCTTTTCTCCCCATTTTCGACCAACCAGACTTGAGATTTGGGTCTTCATCAAAACATGAAGTTTTTAAAGCACTGAATCAGATCTCCAAAGCTTCAAACAGATCGTCATTCGGAGTTCGGGGCACAAAGTTATAGCAGTTTTCCCAAAATAGGTCAGCACTGAGCAAGAGGAGCATGTTGCACATTGCACTAAGTTAGAGTGCTCGAAGTCACCAAGCGTGTGCTCGAAAATCAGGCAGAATGCCCTTCGGAAATGGCTCATTTCAGCCCACTTGCACATTGGTTTCCTCAATGCCATCTTCCTTCTTTATGAAGTGGTTGGAGGTGTTCCTTGGAGGAGAGAGGGTATTGTTGGAGCATAAAAGGCTACCCAAAGGCCACATATATCATTAAGCTTTATCTTGAGCAAGAGAAAGGGGAGAGAAGAGAGCAAGGAGAAGGGTGTTCTTGAGTGCTACAGTAGGAGCTCGAAAATGGAGATGAGGATGATGCTTCTTCCTTCTTCTAGCTCACCAATGGGTAACTAAACCTCATCTAGGGAGGTGATGAAACCCCTCCCTTGTAAGCATGTGTTAGTATAGTTTATTTTTGGGGATTACAATGTATTTTTGATAGTCTTTCCATGGTCAAGAGCCTCATTTTTGTTGTAATGAATGTTGAATGTTTTAAATGATTATTGTGAGTTATTCATCTTGTCTTGGATGGTTGCTTTTCTTAATCATATTGCTTGCACTTCCATGGTGACAATGGAAGTTAGATCATGGAATGGTTTTAATGGCATGGAGTTGGAGAACCTAGATAGTTCATGGCTTAGGGTTTCCCTTTGATGGGCTATACTTGATTCTTAGCTTTATGTGCATTCACCATTTAAATTAGGGCTTGATAATCCTTGGCTTAGTAAGCATGTTCTAAGCTACATTTTAGTTTAGGTAGTTGATCATGTGAACCTTTGATGGTTTATTCTTGCCTTTCTAATTAAATGAACTTCTTAAGGATATTATAGCAACCTAGTATTGTTATGTATCATGACTATCATATATGTTGTTTTCCCCTTAAATTAATCTTAACCTAGCATGTGTATAGGGATGGAGGTGGATTCATTTCCCTAGCCTTCTTTACTTGTACTTCACTCCCTTGAATTCTTGCAATTTATTGTTTTATGCACTTTTAATTTCCTAGCTTAAGTGACATCCAACAAAACCTCTATACACCCTTCATCATTCTAAGAATGATTCTAGACATTTAGGTTGCATTAGACTAGCGTAGTCCCTGTGGTTCGACTTACCCGACCAATAGCCCTATTTTACAATGATTCGTGCTATTGAGAAGGTTGATGTATAGTTGATCAACCGATCAGTGGAGCATATGGCATTCATGGTTATTAAATGCTATAATCTCAAATGTTGTAATTCCTTCTTATGTATGTTAGTTTGGTCTGTTTGGTGTTAAAAAAAAAAAAAAAAAAAAAAAAAATTCAAATTTGGTTTTCTTAAAATTGAAAAGAAAATATTATTAATTGATATATATATATATATATATATATATATTGTACTCGGAGTCCTTATTGTATGAAGCATACAAAATGATTAAGGATAATCAACTTGATGTGACTGAGAAGTAATTAGTGGAACCTTTAGGTGAGGGGTAGTGGTCTATAAAGAGATGTTTTGGGCGATAGATTGATTACTTCATTTGAAGGCCAAGTAATAGAACAATGGTATAGGCATATGGAGCTGAAAATGGAAGCAACAGCCTTAAGTTCTCCTATTCATTTGGGCAGATTATAAAGTTGTATTTGTTGTACATTTGGCTCAATGAATTATTATTATTATTTTTTAAAAAGTTTTACTAGTTTAAATTTTATTGCTTAGAACAGCTAGTGGTCCTTTTCTTATGCATTTCATATATGTTATCTGAGGAGTAAGGGCAAAGACATTGCACAGAACTCAGAGCCTTATGGACTTTTAGTCTTTGCTACCATGCCAAGTAAACATTGTGGTCGACAATTAACAGATGGTGTGTGAGAATTTAGGGTTGACTTGTTAGCAGCTAAAATGTTATTATATGTTTTTTTTTTATTTATTTTTTTTCAATTTCTTCTCCCTTTCAAGTCCTTTATCTTCAACTGAGTGGATTATGAAGTTGAAAATTTGCCCAATTGTATCATCTCATATCTTCTTCCTTTATCTTCAATTGGGTGGATTCTGAAGTTGAAAATTTGGTTCAATTGTATTATCTCTTCCTCCTTTATCTTCAATTGGGTGGATTCTGAAGTTGAAAGCTCAATTGTATGATCTCTTCTTCTGGTTTTTTATTTATTATTTTTATTAATTAACTTTAATACTGTTGATGAGAACATCTGGACATATATTGAGCTCAGCATCTCCTCTACAAATAGCAATTACATTAATTTTGTTTTGTTTTGTTTTTTTATATCCCCAAGAAATTGACTCACTTGCTTGTTTCTGGAGACTTGAAGTCTGAACTCTCACATTTCATTTTGAAAGATAGAAGAGATACTATCATACTACCATGTTCTTGATAATTTTAAATTTTGACACATGAAAAAAATTGATCATTATTGAACAATGCTACATACAATAATTTAAAACATGATTTTAATTCGGACACATGGCTTAACACCCTTTTTTTATTTTTTACATGTAACATGTGACTAGTGAATTGACAGAAAAAAAAAAAAAAAAAAAAAATCATAAAAGTAAGTATTATTGTAAGAAAATAAAACTAACCATTACATAATTGTTTGTCTTATTTTTTTTCAGTTTTTACCTCCTCGAGGGATGACTTGTCTGACTAACTATTAGATGAGGGAAACTAGCTATATTACCATCATATTAAAAAGAACTAAAATAGGGGAACTCACGAGGGAAGATGTAATGGACACTCCTCCAACAATGCCAGGTGCATTTAAAACATGATTTATTTATTTATTTTACACAAAACATGATTTAATTTTTGAAACGTGACATAACACTTTTTAACATGTACAACATGTGACTAGTGAATATTAGTGGGCATTGAGATGGAAATAGAAGAGGAGTCACTAATATATATAACTATATTATCTATATATACATATACATAGAAACTACATACAATATAGAAACATATATCCTTGTTATGTATTTCTATAAGTAATAGGGGAGATGCATAACCAGTTTTGTTCTACCTACAGATAAAAAGCAAAAAATAAAAAATAATAGGGGCGATTGTAGTTATACAATGCATAATTTACAAAATTCATGAGTATTGTGGATGGCTTGGGCCCAGTTCTTCTTGTCTGAGTTCCATAAGGGTATGGTCCATTCTCCATTTCTTTTTCTTTGGGCCTCCTGCTTTGTTTCTTTGGGTTGTAAATTTTTGGGCCTATATTTTCTGTCTGGGGCTGCTCTAAGGCTAGGAAATTTAGTGGGTTGGCCCTCAACTAAACAAAAAAAAAAAGAAAGAGCCCCCCACATAAAGCTTCTCCCTCATGGGTGTAGAAGAGGTCATTTTCGAGTGTGTTTTTAATTAATGATGGTAGTGTCGGGCCTCTTACAACATTTCATAATCCACATTTAGACTTTCAAGATGTGCGGTAAGAGTCTTTGTCATTAGGCTAAGCTTCATGTCTTTCCCTTATTTATTAATTTATTTATTTTTGCATTCACTCCTCTTCTTCAATCTTCTTTTATCTTTGAGTAATTATAGGGAGTCCAAGAGTTGGATACTCAAGATGATGTTAGTCCTCACTTAAATAAATTAATAGCACTTATCTGACTTTTGAACTCGAAATCATTATCCTTTTCATTCAGGAAAAAAGAAAAAAAGAAAAAAAAAGAAATCATTATCCTTTTATCTTATGACGAGACTTATTTCTCAACCTGAGTTTAAGTTATTGGGTTATAAGGTGTATTAGAGGGAGCATTCAAATCAGCAACCATATGGTCCGCGATTATAAGTTAATTAAATCTGTCTTTAAGTCCGATCAAAAATAATGTTCAAGTTTCTTGTATAGACTTGAAATACAAGTACCAACTACAACTGACAGAGTCATCGAAAGTGAAATTTCCCATCTTTATAATACACACGTACTTTTGGATGAAGAGTTTTGATTGCATTAGGCCATATAATCCAGAATAATCAAATAATATTAGGTGTCTATCTCTCTCTTATGTTTTGTGGTTCCCATGCCATGTGTACGCATGCTTTTGAGTTCTATGCTAACTAGCTCAACGAGAGAGAGAGAGAGAGATGGGCAGGGACAGGGCGGTACTGAGAACTAAAAGGTGATTCCCAAGTCAATTCGTGGTTCTACCCTTTATGTAGTAAAACAAGTGAGATGTAAATATATATAATGATCAAAAGGTAGAAAGTTTGTATATATATACAGCGCAAATATATTAATGAATTCGAGAACCAGAGGGCCAAAAAATTTAAAAGTGGAGTTGGAAATGATGAGGTTTTGGTAATGATGGTGAGTGGGGGATCTGTGAACGAAGAAGAAAATAGAAAAGTAAAAGATCATGGAATATTTAGGCTCTGGTGACATGCAACTCTCTCTCTCTCTGTCTGTCTATACATATATATTATATATGCATATATATATATATATAATTTTTTTATTTTTACTTATCTTGTCTGCATTGCTGTTTTTATTTTTTATGTGCGTTTTGATGGAATCAAGCGTGCTTCTGCATGTGTGTTTTGATCAAATCAAGCATGCCTGTATTGACAAAGATTATTCAATAAAAATACCTCTCTGATCTAAGCTGTTTAAGAAGTACCACTGTTTATGAATACTTGTCCCTAACACATGCCTAATACTAACATTTTTAGGACATTTTTGAATAAGGTTGCTAGAAATGACAGATTATAATATATATACATATATATATAATAAATGCATGAGAAAAAATTATTCTTGACCTACACACCTTATTATAAATTTTGTGATTAAAAGAATACTTGAGTTATGTTCCATTCTACACACAAAAATTGATCGGTTTTATGACTTCAGTGATCTTTGTTAGTAAAAGGATAAAAAAAGAGTTATTGTCATCTTTAAGTATTTCACTTAATAGATGTCACATAAGTTATAACTTGGTACAAAATCTTAATGGACATTTATATCATTTTTCTTTCAATATATAAGTTTATATGTATTTGTGTATATATATATTCACTTCCTCTCATTGTTCCTTTATGGAAATAAATTTTTTAAGGGCACATGCAAATAATGTATTATTCATATAATATTGTAAATTGTCATATTTCAATATGAAAACAAGTTCGATCGAGTAGTAATTAAATTTCTGGTTTGACTTTTAAGACTCAAGATCGGATGCGCAATTGAAAATAATTGTGTCCACACTTTGATACACTCCGTGATTATAAGAACAACGCATTAGTAAAATAAGTAAGTGTCTGAGGACACTTGCATGTTTTCAGATTTATGCATTTAGGTAAATTTTAGAGCATAAGTTAGTTTTCCAAATTTCCTTTGAGGAAACGATTCCATCCCATGCGTAGTTGAAACTTTTATAAATTGTTTCAATACGAAAACATTCTTGCCAAGCAGAACCGGTTGCGCTCTACAGACCAAAAAAGAAATTTCAATTATAGTATGATTTAGCTTTTTCTTTTTGGATAGACTTTTACATTACGAAATTGACTTTTTTTTCAAGTTCAATTAGGTTTTCAAAAGTCTATAAATACATGTTTTCTCACTTAAGTTTTTACGACTTTTTGCATACAAAATTATGTTTTATTTGAGAGCCAACTTTGTGAGAATTTTCTAAGAGTTTATTTTTCATTTAGAATATACAGACTATATACACGAGTGACTTAGGGTGTTGTTCTTATTCTAATCAGGGTAAGAGTTTAATATCATCATCATTGATCACTGAAAGTGTGATTGCCCAAGTTTTTCAACCTGGTGCGTCAGTGATGAACCGAAAGATGACCCGATAACGGATCCGAAATGCAGAAGTAAAAGACAAAACAACGGTCTCTAGAGATACAATATGGCTCTACGACACCATTATGACCCTCAACGAGGTCACGGAACCCAAAGGAATCAAATGGGGAAGCAACATTTCAAAAACGAATAAGAATGAACCTAGGGGCAAAAATGTCATTTCCAGCTTAAAAGTGGGTTCAACTGAGCACACCATTGGAAAGACAATGAAAAATCAATGAACTTAGACTCAAAAATCACTTGATTTGGAGTCCGGATGAAGAAGATATGGCTAACGGAAGAAACAGGGGCAAAACGGTCAAAAAATACCAACCCAAGAATATCTAACCGGTTACCAAGCCTTCCTAACCGGTTAAGAGACCAAAAATTTTGACCAAAACATTGCCCATGCACATGTAACCGGTTACGAAACCTCTCGTAACCGTTTAGATGTGAAGGGGATAGAATGGGCAGCAAGAAATCCTGGCAATAGGGGTTTTTTCGGGAAAAATAGAAATTTGAGGGCTAAGATGGCATTTTCTGAAAAAACACAAAAAAGAAATCCCACTCAAAATCGAGCTTTCTACATGACTCGCGAGAAAAATAAAAAAATACGCATTGTGAAATGCCCAAAATGCCCTCCCAAGAAAACTGGTCCAGAGGGTCCAAAAAGCTGCTAAATTTAAAAACTAAGAGCTGAACTTTGGAAATGGTTTCCGATGCCAAGACGACATTTTCCGGAAAAACACGAAGAAGAAACCCCCCCCAAAATCACATTTTCTATTCAACCATGTGAAGAACGGAATTTATTTCTCAAAGAAAATTCCCAAAATACCCTTAGGTCAGAATATGGAACAAAAGTGTAAAAAGAGTCCGTGGGAGGCTCATTTCACCAAAGAAGAAGCTTTGCCCGGAAATGACCATGCACGCAAATGTAACTTACCTAATAAGATGTGCTACAATGGTCCATGGCCCAAAAATATAGCCGATACAAAATATGACCCCCCAACGGCCAAAATGCCAAAAATGTAATTTGGAATGAAATTTTGGAATTCAAAACTATGAAATGACTTCAAAATACTGTTTGGCTTTTGGCCACACCTTATACATGTTAAATGAATTCAAGATAATAAATTTCATACACAATAGACGCTCCGGTGCAAAATAGCGTACTAAAACGCATGAATTTCATATAATCTCATTAAAGGCAAAAATCAACATCCATGACATAAATGTGATTCTAAAAGAAGTTTGGCCCTTGGCCTCATGTCATATACATAAAATGAGAATCAAAAGTGTGCTTAGGCACACATCACAAGTTCCGAATCAAATATACACATTTGACAATTAAGACTACAATTGGCATTCCAAGCCAACCTTCACAAAAATGGAAGTCTCCAAGTCCACAAACCATCCAAGCATAATGAAGACCTCAACTTTGATTTTTGTACCTGAAATATGCCCCAGTATCGTAGGGGTGAGTAACATAAAGCTATTTGTAGAAAATGAGTATGCATCGACCTACGTTTTACAAGTTTGTATGATTTAATTATTGTGGTTCATTCCACCTAACGTCTATGTCAAAGGTGAGACTCAAGGAGCATCCTAACTACCTAAGATCATTTCTAGCATCAATCACCTCATTCATGCAATTTTAGCAACATAGGGTCATGCTTACATAAAGCAATAACATAGGAGCATGCTTACACAAAGCAACAACATAGAAGCATGCTTACATAAAACAACAACATATAGATTCTCAAGGTTATCAACTTGAAGTCTAAATTGCAAAATCAACTAAATATAACAATTTAATATAATTAGAATATCTAATACCACACATCAAGACATAGATTCTCTAGGTTATCAACTAGAAATCTAAAAGTGTGAAATCAACTAAATATAATAATTTAGTATGGATGTACTTAACAACATCAAAATCGCCAATAGCCAAAACCACAAATCAACAAGGTAAACATGATTGTCAACTTAGAATTGAATGCGAAAACAAAAAGTGGAAGACTTGGACATCACGCTCGGAATTCTGCTGAGACCTCAATGGTTATTCCGGGCACTAACCCGCAGGAAAGATCACCCTAAGTGCGCGCTATCTCAATGACTTAGAGGACTCACGTCCCCGTACTAGAGCTAAACCCTAGCTATCTCAACTCAACAATGTTCTAAGATTCTAAAATAAGCCAAATAAGTTCACAACATATACATATTACTACTACATAGTAACAAGTTAGCAATATAACTCTCAATTGTGCATAATAAGTATTTTATATCCATAATGCTACGAAATTACAAGCCAACAATATATTCATATAGAAACATACTCTCATGAATATAAATTTAACAACAATACCCTTCAATGCATATAACACAATCAAATGAATACTTCACAAGTCTAAATCCATGATCTTAAAATAGAAGCACCTTCTAAAACATGATTAAATCCATGGATAAACAAGATAGAATCTAATTACATCAAAATAATTAAACTCTCTAGATTTCAAATCATTTCCAATTGGCCCCAATTTAATATATGCTAATAGACATATCATGGTCATTACATATATTCCCACAAAAGCTTAATTAGACCCATGAAACTACAAAATTAGATTTTAATCAATTCTCTTAATTAAAGTCTCTAAATTTTCAAACTCAACTAAATGCTCTCAAATTAAAGTATGTTAACAAACATGCCAAAACTTAATTTAGAAATATAATACAACTCAATTTCATGCAAGGTACGGCCATGAACTTTAATCTTTCACAAAAGATAAATATTAATTAAAAAGAGCAATTCTTATTTAATTAATCCAAATTTAATATATGTTAACCAACATGTTAAAATAAGATTTTCTACCATGCCACAATTCAAATCAAAGTTATATATTATCATGAATTTTAAATTTTATACAAAGAATTAAAAATTACTAACTTTCTAGATTTGATACAAGGTACATATATAAGTTGTAAAATCATGCTAAACACTCAATACAACACACACAAAAGCCTAAAACATTCCCTACCTCCATTTGAGATGAAATCTCAAATCCCCACCAAAATAAATCGGCTCCGAATTCGACGAAACTCCTAGATTTTGTCGGGGACAACACCACAAACATGAATCCCAAAGAAGCCCCATCAAAAACACAACTTGACTTCAAACCCAAACTCAAGAAATGGCCAAAACAAGATTCCAATCGGTTAGAATCGAAGGCTTTGCCGAGGGGAACAATAAACACTAAGGCATTAAGGTATTTCATTGAAGGGAAGAAGCTCAAAAGAAGAGAGAGAAGATGGCAGCCATGGCTGCCTCTAGATCTGGCCAAGAGAGAGGAGAGAGAGAGCAAAAATCTGATTTTTCACTTAAAGGCTCCCTATTTATAGTAAAACTCAAAAAGTGTCCTGAACGGGCCCCGCCGGGTCCAGAAAAGTGAAATATGAGCAGACGCACTCAAACGGCAAAACTTTGTGAATGAAAAAGATTCCAAATGAGAAAATATGAACAACGGAAGAAACGACGTCAAAAATTGAGTCCCGAGCAGAGAGTTATGCCCAAAACAAGTTTGGCGCAAACCGGGGCCAAAAACCCAAAAATTGAAAAACATCGTCTAGGAGGAAATTCTAAGAGTCCCCGACTCGACGAAATGCGAAAATGAATCCCATACGAGGATTCAGGCTCAAAACAAGGCATTGAGCAATAACTTTCATTAATTGCATAATGATCCCTCCAAAAAGTGAAAACTATGAAACTGCCCCAAAATGAAAATATCTTCTTATATACCTCTGAAATAAAATATCTTCAAAAGATATTTATGAAAAACACCCCAAGAAAAGAAAAAGTTTTCAAAGAACTTTGCATTTATACCCCTATGGACACCAGGAACAACCAGAGTACTTTCTCACGAAAGTAAAGATACGTATCTCATAGAAATAATTGGGAATGAAGATATGTGAAGTCAGAAACCAACTCTAAACACAAGAAGTGTGGTTACGCAAACAGAGTGACAAATGAGGAAAAGACGGAATAGGGAAAAAGATAAAAAGTGAATAGTGTCGAAAAACGAAAAATGTGGGAATAACTCAATCCTCAAAGGAAGTTGTCAATCCATAGAAAAGAGTCTTGGAAATCACTCCAGAGCACTCGAGACGACACTAATCGACAAGAAACCAAACTTAGAAGGGAAAAGACAACGGAAAAAATTTATCCGAAAAATCCGGGTCATTACAGAAAGCGAAATTTATTCCTTCTACATCAAAATCTTATTCAAAGGGCGATCACGCTTTGAAGGGATAAAAGTATTCGTGGAGTGTTATTGATCTACCAACAATCCTTCTATAAGGTTCAAGGAATAAGCCTGAAGTCATGAGATATTGGACAGGAGGTCGCAAAGCCGGCGGCGTTCAGTAAGTTAAGTCTTAGTAGAGTGAAGGGGTGTGAGACTGAGTTAATTTTTGGTATATCTATTTTGCTTCATACATAGTGGCGCCTGGGAAAGCCTAAAAATCTTTGAGATTTTTTTTAATTGGTTTCCTTACTAAAATCTAATAATTTTAATTAAGAGCAATTGGATAAAATAGCACGTGATACTCTAAATTTTTTTCTAAAACTATTTTTCAACATCCTTTTTCCACCACACAACTCATGTGTTTCACTTTTAAAATTAGTATAAACGTTATCCTATTCGAGTTAAAGTTTGAAATTTTACTAAGCTCAATGATGTTTATGAAATATCCATTTATCTTATTTGGAATTTTTAAACAGAGACAAGTATTTTAGGACAAAATAAAGACAATTAAAGTGGGATTAAATAACCATTTCCTATACATGGGTACATACATATTTATGTTCCCCAAACCCCCACCCTGGTTAGATTACTTCCCATACCATTCCCCACATCCCCACCCTGGTTAGGTTACTTCCCATACCATCATCATCTTTCCCTACTTAGAAAATCTGAAATCATAATTTTTGGCACCAGTCCTTAATATACCAATCTGAAAATGGAAGAAACCATTAAAAGAGGATTATTTTCGCTGTCATCAACACCCAACGATTTCAATCTTGATTAAAAACACTAATCTCATACCCATCATCACCTTGTTCAGGTGTGACCAATCCAATATATTGTGCCATATGATAATTGCTATTTAGCTAATAGTCTTGACAAACTTTATGGTGTGAAGGCTAGTACAGCTAAAATGCTTTAATGTCCCACTTGTAGCTCTACCAACCACCACAACAAATAGGACAATAATACAACTTTATACGCACAAACACACACACACACACACACACTCATACTAATTCACATTCCTAATTATTAGACAACCTATGAAATAGTGCCAGATTGGTCTCACAGTTGAAGTAGCGGGTCTAATTGAGCTTTCCTATTGTAAATATCTTTGTTTATTTATTTTTATTTTTATTTTTATATTATATTATTTTATTATTATTATTAATATATATATTTTTAAAGTGAAAGCTAGTGAGATCAGCATTAGTCCAGTACCCTTCCTTGTGAACATGGATATAAAAAAAGTTGGCATTGGTAGATTGTTTGGCATAAGTATAGGGTGATACTATTGTCAAAACTGTCTATACAAAACAACTTAAAAATGTAAATAGGGATATCTCTAAATAACAACATTTGTTTTAAAACTAAATGCACATTAATTAATTCAAACTGTATAATCTCTGTTGTCAAAAAAAGAAGTTTGAGTGTTGAACAATATTGTGAGTCTACCGTTTGTTTGGACTTGTAAAAAAACATAAAAATAAATAAATAAATAAATAATTAGACATTTGCTTTGAAAAAATAAAGGCATCAAAATTTCAAATCCCCACAAATGGCTACACACACAACATGCTTCCTCTGGCTGGTTTTCTTTTGAATCTTGTGATGGAGACTAGTCTTTAAGAGAAAGGTAGGGATCTATCCACATTGATGGTGGATAATAAATATGTGGAAGGAAAAGCCTTTTGTAGGCATGTTGGATAGTTTTGTCATTGAATTGGCTTCTGCATGATGGGTTGTGGGGCATGTGATCATTCCAAAGCAAAAAAGGGGGCCAACTTTCCATAAGCTTCTCCTTTTTGGTTTGGCACTCTGCATTGCATGTTTCCTTTAAATGTCAGCAAAAACCTCCCCTCTGTCACGTACACAAAGAATATTCTCCATTTTTATTTTTATTTTTTTAATTTTTTATCATAAACTGCAATTTGGGCGCTACTATTTATAAAAATTGAATGCCAGCCCTATCCATATACAAAAACAGAGTGTTCCTCTTGCTCTATCAGCAATCATGATTCCTTCTTGAACACATTTGGTACAATTTGTGGAACTATAAACTCTGTTTAGGTTCTTGAACAGGGTGTATTTGGGTTTGCAAAGAATTCAATAAAACAGAAATAAATACAATTTATATACTTGGATCGACAAAATACTAAGAATGCCAAGCATTTGTTCTCTAGGTTCTCATACCATGCAAACTGAATTTAAAGTTAAAGAAAAAGATGGACAATCAATGTTGTTGGTCCTGTCTTTGAATTAGGGTTTGCCCATTTAAATGTCAAAAGGCTGTCACAGGTCCATTTTAGTAAGCTTCAAGTGGTTTTAGAGTGCTCAGTGCATTACAGAGGCTTACAGGGGTAGCATTGTCATTTTACATTCATGAGATATCTCTTGAGATAGCTTGAGGAAGCTACATTGTGTTGACAGTGCTTATTATAGGCATTTTAGGGTTTACAGGACTGGTTCATAGGTTGATATTTGACTACAAAGTCTTTCAGGGGCAATTGAGTCTTTTCACACATGTATTCTTTCATTATATATTTGGTTGAGATAGTACATTGTATTGAATTGCTCTAATTCACTGTTTGATCAAGTGTCCATAGTTGCAGTTGCATAAAACTGTGTATACTGGCAAGTGTCCCTTACAGGGGTATTTTGGTGAATGTAATTATTGGGCATCCTTATGACACGTGTCTTGTGGTCCTAGTGTGATAAAATAAATCTTGTTATGCATTGATTAGTGGTTAAGTTTGATATATACTGCTGGTGTATACATATAGACTAGCTCTCATTTTGCATGCTCACCAGAGGACAAAATTGTGAGTGAGCTGTAGCAAGGGCAATATAGTCCTTTCACTAAGAGAACGACAGAACATTCTCTGGCCAATGATTGGTAGGTAATGCCATGTGGATTTCCTCTTTAGGGTAGGACTACAATCCATTGTACCCTATATATATGTTGTTATAGAAGTGTGCCTCTAAGGCCTTTGTGAGCATCCTTGCGAGCCATATTGATATACACTCGAGATACCAAGAACAATGACCTTGCAATGAGTTTTGAGATAAATTTGTAATCCATTTTAACTCAGTAATCCATATAGTGTGAGTATGTAATTGCAGATGAAGTATAAGGCTGTGTATTGAAGGTTTTCTGCTATAGAGGCTTGGTCCAGAGGTTCAATCCATGCTTGAGCCAAGTTTAGAGGTTTCTAGAGGTAGAGGCAAGTTTGTTTTATCATTTTACAGCTGCAGAACTTGTGGTCTTGCTCATATTCTTGCTGTAGTTGAGTTTGATGTCTCAAAACTCCATCCGTTGATTGTTTTTCTAGTTTAGCCTTCAGTCATGAGTATATATGCATGTTATCTTGTTGCGAGTTGAACTTTTATCATTTAAGTAATTTTCTATAGTTGATTTAAGGCTGTACATGTTGGTATTTGCACAGATTAATGGTCAAGTTGTGTTTTGGCCTTTCAAAACCCTAGTTTTAGGATTTTCTGCAGAATTAGCCCTATTGAACTAAGACTTTGATATACCTTACTTGAATCATTGAGAATATCATCTTAGCAGGCTTATAATATTGGTATAAGGTTGAGGGTGCCATTTTCTAGTCTGTGACAATACGAAATTCTAGTTGTACCTTTGCAAGCACAGATTCTGCAGAATGTTGTTATGTTGCTGCTGTTGATACTTTAAGCTGTACAATCACTCATATCTTATGTAATAGCTTAAGTATTATTGTTATTCATACATTTCTATGTATTGGGTGAGCTGTGAGAGCTTATAGGATCCAAGCAGGATTGCTCAATATAGGGGGAGTGCCTGTGTGCATTGTTGTGAGCTAGGGAGTGTGCAGAGTGAGAGACAACTGAATGTGTATCTAATTGCATTAGAACTAGTGGAGCTTACATTGGCTGTGGCCAAGAACCAAGGTTTTTGACCTATAGTTGAGAGAGATTTTTCTTGTAAAATTCATTGAGCACT
Source organism: Cornus florida (assembly GCF_030987335.1). NCBI lineage: Eukaryota > Viridiplantae > Streptophyta > Magnoliopsida > Cornales > Cornaceae > Cornus > Cornus florida. Next base: position 61,839,137 of record NW_026775574.1, on the reverse strand, counting down.
TATGGTTGAATATGTTAGCCTTTTGCATTGTAATATTATGAAGTGTTAGAAGGTTTTTTGTAGAAGAACCAATTCACGTCACCTCTTGGTTCATCAATTGGTATTAGAGCTTTGGTCTATCCTATAAAGGTTTTAATCATCCTGGAGAAAATATCTTAAAGAAATAGATGAAGGTAAAGTCATAAACAAAGCCCCGGGGTTTGATGGATCAAACTATGATTCTTGGAAGGCTAGAATGGAGGCTTTTCTCATGTCTTAGTCCTATGATGTCTGGCATGCCACTGTTATTGGTGTGGTTGTTCTTAGTTTGGATAATCCTTCAGCTGATGACAAAGAAGCTTTGGCAAATAATGGAAGAGCAAAATATGCTCTCTTTTGTGCTATTAAGTAATAAGATTTCACAAGGATCAAAAACTGTAAAACAACTAAAGAAATGTGGGACTCTCTCAGGGCTACTTATGATGGTAACAATGTAATCAAGGAAAACAAGACACATCTATTAAAAGTCTAATATGAAAGCTGTAAAATGGAAGAAAGAGAGGCTGTCTTAGACTATTTTTTCAGGATCAATGAAATTATCAACAACATCAAGGCCTTGGGTGAAGATATAAAGAACTCTAAAGCATGTAAGAAGATTCTCAGGTCCTTAACTCCCAGGTTTAATGCAAAGGTCACCATTCTTTAGGACATGTCTTAGATGAAAGTTAATGACCAATCCATGGATACATTTTTCCCAGATGAAGGAATCATGATGACCACCGATGATCCCCCAGCCCTTCTTACTCTAGAATGGAAGATGTATTTCGATAGGGCCATTAACGAGAAAAGGTTTGGCATTGGAGTGATCCTAGTCCACACCTGGGAGAACATTCACTATCACGTTGTGACCAAACGAAGGTTCGATTGCACCAACAATATGGTTGAATATGAGGCTTGCATTAGAGGGCTTCAAGCAACCCTTGACATGGGTATCAGTCGACTAACAATATACGGTGATTCGGAGCTCATACTCAACCAAGTCAAAGGCAACTGGTAGCTTAAAGATCCCAAGCTGATACCATATCATCAATAACTCCTTGGAATGTGCCCGTCTTTCAGGAATCTTGGGTTTCATCACATTCTTTGGATATTCAATCAATTTGCTGATGCTCTAGCCACCCTCTATTCGATGATCAAGGTCCTAGATAGCAAGGACCTACCACTCATTTAGATTACAACCGACTGTTCACCTACACATTGCATGGCTATCATTGAAGAACCAGACGACCACCTATTGTACCACGACATCAAGTAATTCCTAGAAAGCCACGAGTATCCCCCAGGGATATCTCATGTAAATAAAAAGACCATCAGAAGACTTGCTTTGAAGTTCATTTTCAATGGTAATACTCTTTACAAGAACATGCCAGAGGGTCTTCTAAGATGCGTTGATGCTTCGGAGGCTAAGCACATCATAACAGAAGTTCACCAGGGAGCTTGCGACCTACATATGAATGGACATTTACTTATGAGAAAAATCCTCTACATTGGTTACTACTAGCTCACCTTGGAAAATAATTGCTATATTAATGTTCGAAAATGCTACAAATATCAGATCTACGCAAATCAAATCCATGCTCCTCCTAATGAGCTCCATAGCATGGTCTCCCCCTGGCCGTTCTCAGTTTGGGGGATGGATGTCATCGGGCCCATCACTTCAAAAGCCTCCAAAGGTCACCTCTACATTTTTGTGGTTATAGACTATTTAACTAAGTGGGTGGAAGCAGAATCCTTCGCCAGTGTCACCAAGAGGATCGTGGAATGGTTCATCCGGCAAAACAACATTTACCGGTATGGGATATTGGAAGCAATTCGTTATAACAATGGAAATAACTTGAAGAACAAGCTCCCTACCTCGGTATGCGAGCAATTTAAGATATCACAATACCATTCAGCAGCTTACCATCCTCAGATCAATGGAGCAGTTAAGTTAGCCAACAAAAACATCAAAATAATCATCAGGAAGATGACTGATGCCTATACAAATTGACATAAAAAACTCCCCTTTGCTCTCATGGCCTACTCCACCTCAATTAGGGAATCTACAGGAGCGGCCCCTTATTCACTTGTCTATGGGATGGAAGCCATTCTGCCAGTGAAGGTAGAGATTTCCATTCTTAGAATTCTCATGAAAACCCAACTGGAGGAAGCTGAATGGATGTAAGCTCGCTATGACCAACTGTGTCTCATTGAAAAGAAGTGACTGCGAGCTCTATGTCATAGGCAATGCTATCAACGCTGTGTTGCTAGAGCTTACAACAAGAAGGTCAAGCCGCTATATTTCAAGGAAGGAAATTTAGTGCTTAAAAGGATCCTTGCATGCCAAGATTAGGCAAAAGGTGAGTTCACCCCTAACTATTAAGGACCATATGTCGTTAAAAAGGTCCTATCAAGAAGTGCATTGATTTTAACAAAAATGGATTGATGGAGAGGAATTTTCGGAGCCACTTAACTCGGATGCTGTTAAGCGGTATTATGTATAGAGAAATTGGACTTAGTCGACATGATGGAAGGTCTTCTTTCCTTTCTCCACATTAACATCCCCTTCCCCCGGCTCTAAGTTAGGATAATTTTTCAGAAGCCCTTCTCTAGTACCTACTACTCTTTCTTTTCCTGATCAAATTCTAAACCATGTCAAAATCGATTAAAGTTTTCAAACGCCCTGTCAAAAAGAGTTTCTTTATTTCAATAAAAGACCAGTTGTCAACATTCATTTTTGTGTCAATTACTTTAGAAATTTTTACATTTTCTTTTCACTTTCATTTAAAGAACACAAGCATACAAAAGATATAAAAGTCACAAGAGTCGAGGGAAAGAAAAGAAGATGACAAAAAAAATCAAATAAAATGAAGGGCTAGTTTAGGTTAGAAGCCTAGTCAACTCGAGTTATTAAGTCCTTCGGGGTGTCTCCACACCCAATGCCCTAAGACCATTTGGTTTGGGAGTCATTGACCTAAATCTTGCTACATGGGTTTTCTAGAAAGCTTAATGGACTTAAACATTAAACGACGTCAAAAAATAAAAAAATAATAAAATGATTGAGTGAAAATGAGTGAAAAAGGCTTGCTCTCAAAATCTCTCTTTGTTTTTGCATCTCAAAGCTTAAATTGCATCAAGTTGAGTCAGTCTCAGAAGTCCACCCCAGCATAGCTGGGGTAATTTTTAGAGAACTTCCCTTCAAATCTTACCAAGTCCATCCCAAGGAAAACTCTTAGGGAGTCACACCTCGAATCTCTCCTTACCCCAACATAGCTGTGGGAATTTCCCATTAGTCATTTCCGAAAGTCAAGAACAATCCCTAGGGAATCGTTGTCACCATTCCTTGAGTCGTCCCCAGGGAAATTTTTAGGCTTTTTCTTTCTAAACATTCAAATTTCCCCAATAAAGCTGTGGCAATTTTAGGGAATCATTCTTTTAAAGCTTTCCGAGATTTATTTCCCCCAACATCACGGGGATATCCCTAGTAAAGCAGAGGCAGTTTTTAGGATCTAACAAATGGATCAAATCCCTTTTTCTACCTCGACTACTCGTGGTAGCATAATGTCATACATCCCTAAACCTATCAGCCTAATAGAGGTTCTTTAAGTCTTTCTTGATCAATTCGAGTCTAAGGAAATGGAGAGAAATAGCTGGGCTTAGGGAAAAACTTGGGAGTGTCAGGCGCTAAGAGTAAAAAAAGTGCACTAGGCCTAGTGAAAATCCCGAAAGAAAAGGGCACTAGGTCTACAAGGACCCATAGAACACGTTTTTTGGCACAACTTCAACACCTAGTTACAGCATTCTCAGCTTGCATCAATCATTCAAACATCAAAACAAGTTTCTAAATGGATAGTCTCAGCATTAGTTAGTCACAGTAAACAGATATGGCTCTTATAGTTTCATCACTAAGACACCATATGGGCACTGGCCCAAATTACGATTTGACCAAATTCCTGGCCCCAAAACCTAGGATACGTAGGCATCCCATCAGTGGGTTCGGTCATGACAGACATCACATCATGACATCCTAACATATATGACAACAAACAAACCTCAATTAGTGTGACCATTTCTAATTCTTGGTTCAATTTGAGGCTACAATGACAGATCTAGGCAATGAATCAAACTCGAGGTTTACAAGGGACAGATAAAAAAAAAAAGAATAACAAATCATGTTTCAAGATAGCATACACAGAGGCAAAGTGAGGGGAGCTTTATCCTTTCTCAAAAATAATTAACAAAACACACACACACACACACACACACACACATTTCCATACATTTCTTTTTTATTTCAATTTCTACCAAATCTTCCGAGTCTTCTTATTGTAAGTATTTAACTTCTACCATAGATCCTCACATTCTTGTTAATGATATCGAACATATTGCCTTCTTATTGGCTTGGCTGAATAAGTTCCTTTTGTGTGTACTGGCCTTTTAAGTTACCAAAGATTACATTCATGTGGCCGTTGCTCTTTCCAGAGGTAGACCCCTTACTTTAGCCCCTTTGGTCCTTTCTCATTTATACAGGGGAGTTTATGACCTACTTAATTCCAACTTTGGACGTTATGGTGGCCCTCTTTGGTTATTTCAGATTTGGCTGTAGGTATATTTCCCTGAGTTAGGGCCTGTGGTAAGGCCTTCGGCCAATGACCCACTTCTTTCTGTGAGTTATACATCGGTCGTACTGATGAGCATTGAATATTGCATATTCGAGCCCCTTAATATACTTATGCTAAGACCTAAAGTGATACATCTATCCTATTTTATATTGATTTATGTGTATTTCATGTTTTTAGGTACTTTCCTAAATAAGCAGTTAAAACCGGGCTTTTATGATGAAAAGAAGGATAATGAAGTTTACTGCGTCATTACTGATCATCCGAAGCAAGCCGGGAGCCAAAATAGTAAATTTTGGAAGAGTTCAAGTTCAGAAGCTCGAGCCTCAGTTTTATGGCTCGAGCACAAAATAAGAAAAATCAACAAGGCATTGAAGCTCGAGCCTTACACCTTCAGGCTCGAGCCTTGATCAAGGGTACTCGAGCCCAACCACAGAATGCTCAAGCTTTTGCCTAAAAGCTCGAGCACATGATGCGTCAGAATGTGAAAAGTTGATCCAAGCTCCCAGGACCTCATGCCAAGCCTTAGGGATTGAGCACTAACACCTAGAGCTCGAGCCCATAGCCCCAAAGCTTAAGCCTAACACCTTGGTATCGAGCACCATGAAGGAGGATCGAGCACCATCAATAAAAAGATGTTTTGGAACAATTTTGCTCCTAGAGCTCAAGCCCAAATCAGAAAGCTCGAGCACCACCACTTCGGGCTTGAGCATTACTGAAAATTCTGAACTCACTTCAGTATTTTGGGCATAACTTTTAACTAGAAGCTCCAAATTGATCAAACTTAGCAGATTTGGAAAGAAGACTCGAATCCTGACGTTTCTGTCTCTAATAGCCATCTCGACATTTGCGCTCTAAATGGGTCAAAATCACGTTACAAAATCAGAACAAGTTGTTGGCAGGTGAAGCTCGAGCCTGGGACTCTAGAGCTCGAGCCTTAACATCTTGGAACTTAATAATACATGCGGGATATATATTTTCACCTCTCTTTACTTCCTTAAAGGCCCAATTGTTACCAAAAGCTAGAAAACCAATCTAAAGGGGATTGGGACTTGTTCTCCACTATAAAAGAAGAGAAGAAGGCTCTCATATCTCTCTCTCATCCATCTCTCATACCTTTCTCTCACGGTGGCTTTTAGGGTTTTGAAGAAGATGATCCCAGAGGAGTTTTGGTGGTTCATGGTGATGAAGACAACAACAACACAGATGATATCTTGCGTCGTCATGAGTAACTAATTCCTCTCTTAGGACATTGATGTAGCCCGAATCCGAATACTATGGTTTGATTGTTCTGTAGTTTGGTAATTTAATATATTATGTATTTTGGTTGCATGATTTTGGACAATTGACTTAATTCAATTGGATTTTAATTATTAAATAGTTTTTGAATGATTAATACCTTGTTTTAAATTTAATTATTCTTAAATTATATTCAACCCATTCTTATTGGATGATATTTCGCGGAGCCCTGTCGGACATAAGAATGACGATCATGTAATGGTGTTCAAACATTTATCAATAATGAATGTTTTCATAGTCTATGCCTAGGGAAGATGAGTTATATTGCAAAATTAGTTAGAAGTAGGTAGATAATTCGTGCCAACCGAAGATAGGTTATAGTTAATTGAAATTCATGGAACATCTTTATTTAAATCTGAATTAAATGAATGTTATTGAGTTTAATTCCATATAATACATAATTATTGAAATTCCAAGGTTGAACAGTTGAACATAGTATGAGGTTCATGGTGAAGTCAATCCCTAAGTATTTCTTCTCTTGATTTCAATCCTTTTATTCAGTGTATTTTCTTTTATGTTATTGAATTGTAGCAAAACATAACAAATCAAATCCTCTTTCTAAATTAAAATAGTATTAATTGAAGACTCGATAAATCACCACAATCCTTGAGGTTCGACACCCTCAACATAGCCCTATCCTACAAAGATTCGTTTTATTACGAGTGGTATTTTATTATTGATAAATAAAAACACACATCAATTTTTGGCGTCGTTGCTGGGGACTGTGTCATGGATTTGTTGAGTTCAAGATTAATTCTAGTTTAATTTATAGTTTTAGGACTTTCTGATATCTCATCTTATTTCTTTTTCTTTTCAAGTACAGGAATCAAGGAAAAAAGGTGACAAATCTTAAGGAGAACAAGCTACGGTTTCAGGACCTTTTGTGAGTTCTTTTAAATTTATTTCTTTGCTTAAAAATTTTCTTTTTGCTTGTTACCACTGAAATTAGCTTAAATTGTTAGGAGAATTTTCTAAATCAGATATGGCTAATAATGGTGATAATCCAAATGGGGCACATGTGCCACAAGCACCTGTTCCTCCACCACAACCACAATTGAGGGATCACTTCATTCCTACCTCTTATACATCCCCTTGTTGCTTCCAATTTCCACAATCTGATGCAAACCACTTTGAGATCAAGCCAGCTATGATCCAAATGCTTCCAACTTTCCATGGGTTTGCTACTGAACATCCCTATAAGCACATAGATGAATTTCTAGAATTATGTTCAACTACCAAGTTGTCCACTCTCTCTGATGATGCTTTTAGGATAAGACTCTTCTAATTTTCTTTCAAGGACCAAGTTAGAACTTGGTTGCACTCGCTACCTCATAATCCCATAAGCATATGAGGTAAGTTGCTGGTGCGCCTTTGTCACGTGCGCAACAAATTGCACTAAAAGTGTGCAGTGTGGCCAAGTTTGAATTTATAGAATGCCACAACCATTACTAACTAAAATATAACAAAAGTGAGTAGGGATCGTCCCAAGGGATTGAGAACGGTATTTGGCTTGGAAAAAATGTTGGATTAGTAAGTCCAGTGATCAAGAGATGGTTTGATTGGTTAATTAAGCTATAATTTAAACTAAATAAAAGCAATGCAAAACAACTACTAGCGTAAGTAAAGTGTAGAGAATATAAGAGAAGTCTTGGGACCTAGAGTTCACCACTAAGCACCACCTCCCTAAACATTCAATGTTTGATGAATTAAGGGAAAATATGTGTTGCAAATAAAAGAGTGTGCCATTGATTGAAATAATAGCATGGATGACTAAGTAAACATACATTGTTTAGCAAATCTAGTGAATAGCACAACATATCAAATTAAGCCATTAATCCTTTCATAAGCCCACAATCAATGCACATTTAATAAATTAGACAAATATACTACTTGCATTCATAAGCATGAAATATCAAACAATAAGAATGGATTGTCCACCTATCTAAGAAAGTAAGGCAACTACACTACGACTAAGCTAGTGATATGAAAATTAAACTAATTAAACTAAGGGTGTGGTACAATCCATCAAGAAATGAGTATGAATCATCAAATAAACATGAATAGTATTCCATTTAAGCACTTTGCCTTGACCATCACTAGATTCGTGATATCAACACACATAGACATGCATCAATGTCACAAAACATAGAGATAAACACATAAACATCTACTTTAGCTTACATAGACATATAAATAAAATGAAATGATCAATTGAAAGTGTTAAACTACACAAATCATTGTAGAAACAAGATTCATATATATATACATTAAATGTCAAGACAAGAAATACAATACAAATCTTAATTAATTACAAAACATCAAAGTCTAGGCGGCATGCTTAGGGCTATCTCTAGCCCCAAGAAGATGTTTAGCCACTCATTGATTTTACCATCTAACCCTTAAGGGTTATCTCCATGGTAGAAATAATCTTCTTCTTCTTGGTGGAAGAACTTTCCCTAAAATGGTGTATGTCTCTCTCTAATCTCTAGCCTCTATTTTCTATCTAGCCAACCCTCTTACTCAAAATAGCCAAAATCCTTATATAGATAGCTCAAATGTCACACTCCATGGTCAGCCTTCGTGCACTAGGACCTCCAAATCATTGCACCATGAGCACACATTTAATTTGGCTTGAAATCAACTTTTCACATAACTTGAGGCAGTTTGATCGATCACGAGGTTGCTTGGATCGATCGAAACTTGGCGGTGCCTTTTTGGATACGACAAGGCTGAGATATTTTTAGGAAAAGGACAAAAGTGGTATATGAGGATAAGATCAAAGGGGTTCGATCGATCGAAGGAAATGTTGGATTGATCGAAGAAGATATTTTCTTGAGGATAAGGACAAAAGGCTCGATCCATCATGGTATGGTTGGATCGATCTCTGTGAGATTGATCTGAGCTTGAGTTCGATCGATCATAGAGAGCTTCCTTTTACCACTTTGCTTCCACTTTGCTCCTTTCTTCCTTTAAGCTTGAGATTATATCTTTTAATGATATAATTTGGCTGAATTAACTTATTTTGAGGATAAGTGCCTGATAAAGGAAATAACACGAAATTAGACTAAAACGGGAAAATAAGATAGATAAAGGTATTAGAACTTTTAAGTTTAAGGGGTTTAAATGCGCACTTTTCAGCGCTTATCAACTGCAGTGGTCCAGTTCATTCAAAAGAACATATTTAGTCGATTTGGTACACCTAGAGCACTCTTAAGTGATGGAGGATCTTAGTTTTTGCAATCGCTATCTTCGATCTGTTCTCCTTAAATACTCTGTTATTCATAAGGTTGCCACGCCTTACCATCCTCGATCGAGTGGTCAAGTGGAAGTCTCAAATCAGAAAATCAAGCATATTCTTGAAAAGACGGTTCGACTGGACCACAAAGATTGGTCTTTATGATTGAACGATACACTTTGGGCCTACCGAACTGGGTTTAAGACGCCAATTGGCATGTCACCATACCGGCTTGTTTACGGTAAGGCATGTCACCTTCCGGTTGAATTAGAGCATCGTGCCTTTTGGGCCATAAAGAGGTTTAATTTTAATCTTGATCAGGCCAGCACTAACAGAAAATTACAGCTTAATGAGCTAGAAGAAATCCAGAATGAGGCTTATGAAAATGCCAAAATTTAGAAAGCAAAGAATAAAGCATTCCATGATAAACATATCATCAATAAGTCTTTTGCTTCAGGTCAAAAAGTTTGGCTTTTCAATTCCCGGTTGTTACTCTTCCCAGGGATGTTTCGTTCACGCTGGGAAGGTCCTTTTCTAATCACTTTTGTTTTCTCCTATGGTGTAGTTAAGCTGCAAGACCCAAAGAATGGGAATTTTTTAAAGTCAATGGTCAGTGGCTTAAGCCTTACATTAACAACCTAGTCCTAGTCGGATATATGGATTCCATCATATTGACGAATCCAATTTATGAGGACTATTAAGATTCCTATATTGTCTAGTTATCGACATTAAATTTAGCACTTCAAGGAAGCAAATTCTTTCCATTCTAAGCTTCCTTATATCTTTGTTACTATGAACCAAAAATCTCTATAAATGTCTGAATATAAATTCCACTTCACATTCTTAAAGAATCTTTTAAATTTCCATTCAAGTGGTCATAGTGGGTTTCTATAGTCATACAAAGGTTTGGTAACATTTTTGGGTGTCTTTGATCAACAACTCATCAAAGCAATTGAAGCATCTCGCGTCTGAACGCCATCTCTTGCATCCGGATGCCAATTATTAAAGCATCTCGCGTCCGGATGCCACATATTGCGTCCAATCGCCACCACCTGGAAGCACTTGTGTCCGGACGCCACCTCCAGCGTCCAGATGCCAATACCTTATACTACTCGCGTTCAGACGCCACCTCCGGTGTTCGAACACCAACACCTCCGGAATTCGGATGCCAAAACGTATGTCTGGACGCCATTCCATATAGAGTAGCCCACAACGCGCATACGTCTCCCATCGTGCGCATCACTACAGTCCGCGTCCGAATGCCATGCCTTGTGTCTAGACTCGAAGGCCCATTTGGTAAAACCTGAGCCCGGCTTGGGTGCTTTAAATTACCTCCCTTTCATTATATATTTGCAACTCCTCCAATCCTCCTTCACAACCTATGCCTTCCACTTTCTAACACTACCTTCCACACCCTTGAAAACTTGTTTTACCTTTCTTAATCTCCATTATTCATCAAATCATCATTTTTAATCATCTTCTTCCATTATCATCATTCAATCAAAGAGGGCAAGGTTTCAATCTCCAAATGGAGGTAAGTTCTTTTCTCTTTAATCTTTCAATTCTTGAATATTTCATGGAGATTAGAACTTGATTTTGTGGAAGGTTAATTTATTAATTGAGGATTTGTTGTGCTTTCATTCTAGAATCATACCTTTTTGGGTGAAAATCATTTTAATCTTCACAAGTGTTCTTTACTTTTCAGTCTTGCACACCACGTGTTCGACAAAAGTGTTGAACCAACTTCCTTCACTTAAATGGCCTCTTCCTCCGCTTCTTAGCGCCTTCGCACATCCGAGGGGTCTTCTGCGGACACTCCTACCCCAGGTTGGATTGACTGGCCATTAAATATGAGACCAAATTCACAATTAAGCATGAATTTTAAGCCCATTTGGAAATGGTTTGGTTGGTTTTAGAGTTGAAAAATCGTGGTCTTGATGCTTTATTTAAGCCACGTGCTCGTGATTTCTTTCCGCGGATCGTCTGGAAATTCTTTTCCAATATGTTACACTCCAGTCGAGCTTGATGTGATATGGATCACAATTGATGGCACGCTATTCACATTCACCATCAATGCCATTGCCACAGCTTAGGACGTTCCTATGACTTCTCCTTTGAATGATGAAAATGAACCTATTTATGGCGTTTGTCTGGATACAATTACCTTATAGGACATTGAACGTGAAATGTGTCATAACAACTTCACATATCGTCGCACAATGAGCACTAACAAGTCCTACATTCCGTGTTGGATTTGGTTTTTAGACTCTGTCCTTACTCAGAACATCTTTCTGGTTGCTAGGAATTCAAAACGAAAGGGTGCTTTTCTGACTACCCTTTATGCTGCGGAAAGAGGGTATTTGTTTTGTGTTCCACAGCTAATTTGGGAGCAAATTCTGAAACTCTGTCGTGAACTCATTGTGAAGTAAGTGGATAATGCTTTGGCATGGGCTTTTCCCTTTCCTTATGTGATCATGAAAATGCTAAAGAAGAAGGGACTCAAGGTGCGCCGGAGTGAGGAAAAATTGGAGGATGTGTATCAGTACAATCTCACTAAATGGAAGAAGAGCCGCTTTCAATTAAAAAATGGTAGACAGCTACGCATCGATGATGAGTTTTATTGGGGTGATGTGGATATTCCTTTGGAAGCTGAGCATGATGACCTTGCACCTGCTAGTCCAATGCCACCTATCATGACTAGGGCAGAGTATGACTCTCTTAGCAACTAACTTAATGCTCTTCAGCTTTAGGTCGATACCATGGAGGGCACCTTTACAAACTTTCGTTAGGAGACAAGAGAAGGGCATTAGCTTCTGTAGGCAATGATGCAGTCAATTATCGACTGTGGTGGTGCCGGTCCGAGTCCATCATCCTCCACCTTTATAAATGATTGAGCATTGTGTTGCTCTTTATTTTATCTAGTTCATGCTATTTATTTCTGTTTTGTGTGTTTTGAATAATTCTAGGATTTGGGCCACGTTTGGCATAACAATTGTGGGTGCACTTTTTGATGTGCACATATTTTGGTTTTCTTTCCCAGTTTTGAATAAAGTATGACATATTACTTCATAATTATATCTTTATCTATGTCTATACTTTTATGCTTGGTACCCAGTTTTTGTGAATAGATTATCAGGTCCAAGTTTGGGGGAGAGAAGTTTAGCTTTCTGACTATGATTGGTGGCACTGGAGTTCAAATCTCGCACTCGGTAGTTTCTCTCCTTTTTACACTTCCTTGCTTGCTTAATTTTTATATACTTGTTTTCATACATTGAGGACAATGTATAATGTAAGTTTGGGGGTTTTGAGAGTTGTTATTCACAGGCGTATTATCATTGTTAAATATGGTTGAATTGTGTACATATAGTTGAATTGTTTTAAAAAAATAATAATAAGAATAAAAAAAAATTGTATGTTTAGGCAAATGATTTTTGGTATTATTGGAACTAAGTTTGGGTGGGAGTTTATGTGATTAATATAACTTGTATGCTTATATAAGATATCAAGAAATGATTAAAAGTTGCTAGCATGATTGTTTAAATGAAAAAGGTCCATTACATGATTTAAATGTTTTATTTTGGAGTCTTTCATCTCTAAGTGACTTCGCAATGCACATTGAGCACATCGGAAATTGCATTCCCTTCCTTGTGGTTTTACTTAATTGGCTCCTTGAATTAGTAAGTCGGATGAATGAAATAATCCTTGGCATTTAAAATAAAAAAAAATAAAAAATAAAACTGCATTCTTTCAATATGTCAACTGAGTAAAAAGGAAGACAAGGAAAGAATGTAAGATGTATGATTTGTTTGAGTTCGTAACCTAACCATTCCAAGTCATTACGCCTTTAGGAGTGTCTTTACACTTAACGCCCTAAGACCATCTGGTTTGGGAGTCGTTGGCTCAACACTTGTTACATGGGGTGATTAGAGAGCTTAAGGAACTTGGACATTGCATATGGTCATGGATATATATATATATATATATATATATATATATATATATATATATATATATATATATATATATATATAAGGCAACACAAAATGTGTTCGAATAAATTCATGCCTTGGATTTGATTTCAAAAGATAAATTAAGGATATGGAAGACTTTGTATGAGCCATAAAAGGGTTAAAAGTGCATTATAAAGATAAAATTAAATTCCAGTTCACTTCTAAGGAACTTGAGATAGAATTCTATTATAAATGAGATATTGAAGATCATGTATGTGGACTAGCTTGTTGATCCATGAATGCTGGGAATTGAATATTATTTTGAGATGTCATTGTATGCGAACTTGTTGTAGTCTTCATGATAGAATTTTTCCCCAAAGTCATATGTTTCAATATATACTATAATGAGCCTTGTTGCTTAGTGTTTGTGGGTATCATTTCTGGTGTACCCTCACGAGACTTCATTCGTACTTTAGCGATACTTAGTGGTTTAAAAGGCTTGTTGCATATGCTAAATGTAATCATCACTTCCATGAAAGAGGAGAAGTTTATGTTTCAATTTTGTTTTGCTAAAGGACTAGCAAAGTGTAAGTTTGGGGGTTTGATAAGCATCAAATATTGCATATTTAAGCGCCTTTAATTGCATTAGTTAAGCCCATTATTTGATCTGTGTATATAGCTTAACTACATTTTTATGTTTTTGTGTTTTTACAGGTCTTATTGCTAAAAAGGAATAAGAATAAGGTTTTAAGGGCTTTTGGAGCATAAGTCATATCGGGCTTACATATCAAGTGGTTTTCAAGGAGAAATGACCTAAATAGGCGATGAATACAACTAGAGCTAAAGAAAGAAAGAAGAAGCCAAAGTAGCATGCCTGGTCGGTTGACGAATGTCTACTAATTATAATCAACCCTTGCAATAGCATAAATCATTGTAAAATAGGGCTATCGTAGGGGTAAGTCGAACCACAAGGACTGCTAGTTTATGGCAACCAAGGTCTTTAAAATCACTTTTAGTTTGATGAAAGAGGTGTAAAGTTGGATTTTGTTTGTCACTTAGAAACTAGAATTTAAAATTACATAAAATAATAAATTGAAGGAGATTAAAAGGAAAGCGAATTAAGAAGAGAGGACTAGGGAAGTGAATCCACTACCTACCATATAAACATGCTAGATTATGATTAACTTGGGGAAACAACATATATAAGTGGCCCTGATATGTAGCAACACATGGTTGTTACATTATCTTCAAGAAATTCATGAAATCAAGAGGCAAGAATAACCTATCAAAGTTTTACATGCTTGAACTACCTAAACTAGGGTGTAGCGTTAAGCATGCTCACTAAGTTAGAGATTATTAAACCCTCAATCAAATGATAGAAGCACATAAAGTTAAAAATCAAGAATAGACCATCAAAAGAAGGACTTAAGCCATGGACTATCAAGCTTCTCAAGCAACATGCCATTAAAGCCATTTCACAATCTCATTTCCATTCTCACCATGAAAATGCAAGCCATACAACCATGATAACATACAATCTAAGATAAGATAATAGACTCAACATGACCATTTATAGAAATTTAGGTCCATTACCTAAAGTGCAAAGCTCTAGATTATAAAACTACCATAAATATACATCATTCCCCAAATTGAACCAAAACTAACGCATGCTTACAAGGAAGGGCTTCATCACCGATGAACGCTGAAAAGTGCGTATTTAAACCCCTTAAGCTTAGGTATTCTAGGACCTTTATCTAACTTACTTTCCCATTTTAGACTTATTTCATATTATTGCCCTTTTTAGGTGCTTATCCCCAAAATAAGCTAATTCAGCCAAATAAGAGCTTAAAAGAAGCTAACTCAAGCTGGATGGAAGAAAGGAACAAAGTGGAAACAAATTGAAGCAAAGTATGGAAATTCAGCAGGTTCAATCGATCTCAAGAATACTTCGATCGATTGAAAGTTCATCGATTTAGACTCTCCAAGATCGATCCAAGCTCTTTTGTCCTTCTCCAAAGATCCCACAAAGTTCGATCGATCGAATAATTCTCAGATCAATCAAAAAGATTCCATCTTATCCTGTTGTACCACCCTACCTACCACTTCTGTCTCTTTCCCCAAAATATCTCAGATCTGTCCTTATCCAAAAAGGCGCCACCATGGGAGGATCGATCCAGCTAAAGTTTGATAGATCTCAACCATGTTTGATCGATCACAACACAGGTTCGATCGATCGAACCCTCTCAAACGCGAATTAAATCAATTTTCAGCTCATTAAAAGTTGTCTCAATGTGTAATCATTGGAGGAGCCCTTGTGTACGAGCTTAGACCATTGGGTGTGACATTTGAGCTACCTATATAAGGAATATGAGCCACTTTTACATATAATTTTTGATAGTCTTGGATAGTCTTTGATATACTTTTTAGAATAGAGAGATACAATTCTTAGAGAGGAAGAAAAGAGAATAGGAGGCTAGAGACACATTTTTGAGAGGTTTTCCATCTTCTTTAATAAGAAGAGCACTTCTATCATGGAGATAGCCCTTGAGGGTTGGAGGACACCATTCATGAGTGGCTAGACATCCTCTTGGGGCAAGAGTTAGCCCTAAACATGCTTTCTTTACCTTGATTTATGTATTTTTGAGGGGATTTGTGTTGTAATACATGTTTTGACATATTTGTACACATAGATCTTGTTTGTTCAATGATTTGTGTGGTTTAATTCTTCCAATTGATCCTTTCATTCTATCCATATGTCTATGTGTGCTAAGATAGATGTTCATGTGTGTATCTTTATCTCTTGTGTTGTTGATGCATGTTTATGTGTGTTGATGCTATAGATCTAGAGATTGTCGAGACATAGTGCTTAATAGAATGCTCTTGTGGTTTATTTGATGGTTCATACTCATTTCTTGATGGATTGTGCCTCTCCCTTAGTTTAATTAGTTTAATTTCCATGTCATTAGCTTAGATATAGTGTAGTTACCTTAGTTGTTAAATAGGATGACAATCCATGCTTGTTGTTTGATGTTCTATACTTATGAATGCAAGTAGTATATTTCTCTAATTATGTGATGTGTTTGGATTGTGAGCTTAAAGAAGGATTAATGATTTAGTTTGATGTATTGTGCTATTCATTATGTTGTTTAGACAATATACACTTAATTGGTCATCTATGCTTGTTAAAACAACCACACACACTCACTATCGATGCAACACATGTTTTTCCCCTCATTAATTGTGAATTGAGTGTATAGAAAAGTGATGCTTAGTGGTGATCTCTAAGTCCCAAGACCTCTCTCTCTTGTTTTCTCTATCCCATAATTACTTGTTTTATATTGAGCTTGTTTAATCTTAATTATAGTTCAATCAACCAAACAACCTACCTTTGATCATTCGACCTACTAACCCTAGGCATTGTTTCCATTACTTGTAGCCCTCTAATCCCTTGGGACGATCCTTACTCACTCTTGTTACATTAGTAGTAGTGGTAGTAGTGATTTTTATAAATTGAAACTTGACCCAAAAGGCTTTTCTTGAACCTACATTCACTACATTAGTTTGGCGTATAGGAATAGGCCTCGACACTGTCAAATTTTGGCACCGTTGCCTGGGATTGAATTGGCAACACCGTGTTTTGGAAACAATTAGGGATTAGTACTCTTTTGATCATGTCTTTACTTTATATTTATTTTTGGTTACTTATTGTGTTTGTTCTTATTTGGCTAGGTGAATTAAGTGAAGGAAGTTGAGAAAAAAAGAATTCATTACAAGGAACTAAGCTAAGCACAAAAAGGACTAAAAATCTAAAAAATGCAAAGCATAGCAAAGCTGGAAGTTGAAAATGAGTTGAAGTTGCTTAAGGACCTTTTATGAGATCTTCTAACTCAAGCTCTAGTTAAATCGTAGGCCCACATGGAGGCTTGTTTTTCATTTCTTAGATAAATCGTGAGCCTGCGTGGAGGTAATTTACTTTTCTTTGCAAATTGTTTAAGCATGGGAGCATGGGATCATTGAATGTGGAGATTTGTTGATTGAATTGTTGCGGGGGGCGAAGTGATTGTTACTTACTTGTTATTTGCTTTGCTAGTGTATGCATGGTCGTAGGTCATTGAATCCTACTCTTGTCCCTCCTAATTTACATATTGAATCGGTTGTTCATAATCCTAGGGGAAGAGGTAGTTCTCATCACTCCATTTCACCAATGGAGGATTTGAATGACGATCATGTGGGGGACCTTGGTCACATAGACCAACAAGGCAACCTCCACCCTAATGTGCATCATGACAATGTTCAAGTACCATTAGGCGTGCCTAGACCATTCATTCACCCACAACAACGAGGCTAAGTTCCATTGGGAATGCCTCGGCTAATATTTGCTCCACAACCTTCCATAGTTCAAGCTAATCAAGGTTTTCGTGTAGCACCACCAATTGCGAATCCTCCCATTGTATTAAGAGACCATTATGTGCCTAATGAATACAATGCACCCATTTACATTCAATTGCCCCCATTTAGAGCACATCATTATGAAATTAAACTACCAACTATTCAAATGCTTCCAAACTATCATGGACTTCCAAGTGAAGAACCTTATAAGCATTTGGATGAGTTTCTTAAAGTGTGTTCCACCGTGAAATACATGGACATGCCGGAGGAAGTTTTAAGACTTAAACTTTTTCCTTTCACCCTTAAAGACAAGGCAAAATATTGGTTCAACAATCTTAGGCCTTTTTCGATAACTTATTGGGCGAAAATGCAACAAGAGTTCTTGAAAAAGTACTATCCGGTTTCTACGACCAATGCTATGAGAACTTCAATTAGAGAATTTCTCAAGGGGATGGGGAAATGTTTCATGAGGCATAGGAAAGATTTAATGATTTGCTTAGAAAATGCCCTCATCATGACATACCGAAGTGGCAACTAGTCCAATATTTCTTTAAAAGTTTACTGGATAATCACAAGGGTATAGTTGATGCATCTATGGGTGGTTCTTATCTTAACAAGCATGAAAATGATGTGTGGCAATTGTATGAAAGTATGAGTGAAAATTCTATGCATAGGTCCTTATCTTCTAAAAATGGAAGAAACCTAGGTGGAAGGAAGAATGTCAGCTTGTATCAAGTTGACAACTCTAATGACATAGCCGCCGAGATGAAATCCTTGTCTCAAAGGTTTAATTAATTTTTGATCAACCAAAATTCAGCGAATCAAGTATCTTCTTCCCCTACTCATATTCATCATCGTGCTCTAATGAGTCTTGCATGACTTGTTCAAGTGTCTTGCATTCTACTTCTAATTGTCCCATGGATATGTGCAAAGTGAGCCCTATGAGCAAGTCAATTCTACATTTGTTAATCAAGGGAATAATCCCTATGGCACTCATTACAATTCAAGTTTGAGGAACCATCCAAACTTTTCTTGGAAAAGCCAAAGGGAAGGCTCAAAACCCTCCCCAAGGTGGTTTTCAAGGGAAATATGTTCCGCCACCAATGCAAGGCCAAGGTTTCCAAGGTTTTAAATCATCATCATTTCAATCACATGGCAATCAATTTTCTAATTCTCATTTTCTTAATCAACCATCATATTCCCAAGGAAACTCTAAGAGTCCTGCCTTTGAAGAAAAAGTTTTGACCGCTCTAGGCACTCTAGTGGCGAACACTCAATTGCTTCATTCTCATTCTCAATCCATTGCTAAGCTAGAAAGCCAAGTAGGGCAAATAGCTAGTACCTTAAATGCTAGAGAGAAGGAGAAGATGCCTTTGAATGCCCCACCAAAGCAACAATGTGTTGTGGAGACTTATTCCTCATTGGAAGGGCACACAATTGAGTATGTCAATGCGGTGACAACCTTAAGAAGTGAGAAGATTGTGGACAACAAAGTAGGTGTGTCCAATGAAGAGAGTGAACCGGTGAAACCAAAAGTTGACACCCATCCCATTTTTTATCATATTCCTCCTTCATTGCATATGCATGATCATTCAAATGAGAAAATGTTAGAAAGTGATTTGAAAAGTGAGTCCAAAATTGATTTGGATGAAGAATTGAACAAAGCTTTGAAAAAGGATTTTAAAAATTCTTGTGTTGATGATGTTTCAAAGAAAAGTTTTGAAAAAGTTTTTGAGCCAAGAGCTCCATTTCTGGATGCCTTGAAAGGATCCATTTATCTTGATAAACAAAAGACCAAGACCAATGAAATCATTGAACTGTTTAGGAAAGTGAAGATTAATCTTCCACTTTTGGATGCAATTAAGAAAATTCCAGCTTATGCCAAGTTCTTAAAAGATCTTTGCACCCAAAAGAGGAATAACAAGAGCCAAGCACCTAGGAAAGTGGTCTTGACTAAGCAAGTGACCTCAATCTTGCAACATAACACCCTTCCAAAGTTTAAAGACCCCGGTTCGCCTACTATATCTTGCATCATTGGTGACCATGTCATTAATCTGGCTCTTCTAAACTTAGGAGCAAGTGTTAATCTTCTTCTATACTCGGTATATGTTAAATTAGGCTTAGGAGACTTGAAACTGACGTCGGTGGTTTTACAACTTGCTGACCGATCCATCAAAAAGCCTAGGGGTATTGATAAGCGCTGAATACAGTATATTCAGGCGCCCTAAATTACATTAACAAAGTCCATTAATTGATTATTTTATGTAGATTAACTCCATTTGCATGTTTTTGTGCATTTTTAGGTTAAAGTGCAAAAAGGAAGCAAAAATGATGCCTTGTGGAATTATGAACAAAAAGGGTGCCAATTCTGAATTTCTGGCAGCGGTAGAACCTGACTTTTGTCGCCATTTTCGACCTAGCAAACTCAAGAACTGGACTTCCATCATAACATGAAAGATTTATAGCTCTGAGTCAGCTTTCCAAATCTTCAAGCGGTTTGTCATTCGGAGTTTGGAACAGAGAGTTATGATCTTCTTAACAGAGGTGCGCAGAACTGCCTGGCAGCACTGAAGTACTGCCTTTATCCCCATTTTCGACCAACCAGACTTGAGAATTGGGTCTTCATCAAAACATGAAGTTTTTGAAGCACTGAATCAGCTCCCTAAATCTTCAAACATATCATCATTCAGAGTTCAGGGCACAAAGTTATAGCAGTTTTACCAAAGTAGGTCAGTGCTGAGCAAGAAGAGCATGTTGCACATTGCACTAATTTAGAGTGCTCGAGACCACTCTTCGAGTGCTCGAAAATCAGCCAGATTGCAGCTCGGAAATGAACCCCTCTTCAGCCCACTTGTGCATTGGTTTCCACATTTCCACCCTTCTTCTTTATGGAGTGGTTGGGAATGTCTTTGGAGGAGAGAAAGAGCTTAGTTGATAGATATAAGGCAACTAAGGGCCACATGCATCCTATCCTTGAATTCTACAAGATTAGAGGAGAGAGAAGAGAGCAAGAAAAAGGTGTTCTTGAAGCTTAAAGGAGGGAGCTCAAAAATTGGAGATGGAGTTCAAGCTTCTTCTTCATTCTAAGGCCCCAATGGGTAACTAACTCTTCATCTAGGGAGGTGATGAAGCCTCCCCTTTTGTTCATGTTCTAGATTAGGTTCTATTTTGGGGATTATAATGTATAAACTTTGGTCTTTTCATAGTTTAAGAGCTTATTAATTCTTGTAATGAATATTCATGTTTAAATGATTGATGTGAGTTATTTAGCTTGTCTTGATGATTCTTACATTAGTCTTATTGCTTTTATTTTCATAGTGACAATGAAAATATTAACTATGAATGGTTATCAAGGCATGTTGATTTTGAAACTTGATATTCCATTGCTTAGGTACCTCCTTTGATGGACTATGCTTGATTCTTACCTTCATATGCTTCATTATTTGATTGAATGCTTGATGGTCTTTTGCTTAAGTTAATGTATTTGATACTACACCCTAGTCTAGGTAGTCCAAATGTGTTGTCTTTTGATAGACCATTCTTGTTTTAATTTCATGAACTTTTTATTGGTTATGAAGCAACTATGTGTTGCTACATAATTCTTGATCATTACTTATATAGTGTTTATCCCCAATTTAGTCTTGATTTAGCATGTATTTAGGGCGTAGGTGGATTCACTTCCCTAGTTTCCCCTTTTATTATCTCTAACTCTCATTTACTAGCATTCTTGTTTTATGAACACTTCAATTACTAGATTAGTGACAAACCAATCAACATTCTATACCCCTTCATCATCCTAAGAATGACTCTAGACGCTTAGGTTGCCATAGACTAGCGCAGTCCCAGTGGTTTGACTTACCCAACCAATAGCCCTATTTTACAATGATTCGTGCTATTGCGAAGGTTGATGTTTAGTTGATCAACCGATCAGGTATCATTGAGGATGTGTTGATTAAAATTGATGAATTCTTCTTCCCAGTCGATTTCGTTGTCATTGACACGGAACCGGTTCCAAATCCCAAGAGCCAAATTCCCGTTATACTTGGTCGTCCTTTCTTAGCAACCGCAAATGCTAACATCAATTGTAGGATGGGGGTAATGAAAATCTCATTTGGGCATATAAAAGTGAAGTTGAATATCTTCAATCCGACCCGAAATTCATTTGACAAGCATGAAGAAGTAAATGTTGTAAAAAAATGTCTAGACAATGAATGTGAAAGAATGGAGTCTTTGCTTGAAACCAAAACATCAAAAAGTTCATCTTCAACCTTGAAACTAAAGAATGATGTTTCAAAATCTTACTTTGAGAGGGCATGGAAGCCCAAAGATCACATTGACAAAGGACCAACAAATTCCTTTGAACCTAATCCAACAAGTTCTTTAGGTAACCGTTTGTTGGGTGGAATTCAAAATACTTATCACCTCGATAAGGAGGGGATGTATTACAAGATGTTTAATCCGGGCTAAAAGAGCCCAACATCTTACTAGAGAAGTTAAAGACTAATAAATACTTCGTAGGGTTTACAACCCTATTCCTCCCTCATTTCTATTTTATCTTTCATTTCTTGTGTCGTCTAGATATGTTTTGGAATTCATACACATGGCTAGGAATTTTGATTGAGTATGTATGCACTTTCATTCTGGAAATAGGCATTTTATCCCTGTTCAATTGATCTCAAAAGAGGTTCGATCGATCGAACACCCATCCCTACATCTAATCATTGCTCTATTCCATCGATCTAAAATTTCCTGCATAAATCAGCCCTCTGTGTATCGTTCGAGAATTCCTTTGGATCGATTTGAAAGTTCCTAGATTGATCCAACTTTTTCTTGGATCGATCTTCACTCCACACTTAGAAAATTTTTGAGATCCATGAAAAAAAGGCCTCTCTGTGCATCGTTCGAACTTCTCTGCAGGTTTTCACCTGTTCGATCGATCGAACCATCCTTTCGATCGATCTCAGCTTGATCGATCTGTGCCCTTTTGTTGACTTTGATTTTGACTGCACTTTTATTTTTATTCTTATTTTAAGTTTATTTTATTTTATTTTATTTTTAAAAACCTCAAAAAGATTTTTATTTTATTTTACTTTCTACCTTTATTTTCATTTTTAAATCCAAAAATATATAGATTTTCTTTACTTGCAAATATTTTGAAAAAAAAAAAAAATTAAAATTTTATTTTGTCGTTTAGTGAGGGGAGATCGATCTCAGCATTTTCAGATCGATTTATTTTCGATCAATCGGAAATTGTCCCTGATCGATTGAACTGGTCAGGAAATGTTTTTAAAAATAAAACCCTATGGTCATTAGATCAATTCAAAGATCGATCTAAAGACCTTCTCAGCCCTCGCCACTGCAAACCATTTCTCTCCCATCTCCGGCGAGCCCTCCGGCGACTAGCCCAAGCTTCCACATCATCTCTGTAATACCCCTAATTTCAAAAGGATAGTCCTGGTATTTTATTTATTGTTTAAATTACGTTTTATTTATTTAATTGATTTAATTGCATTTTTATTTAATTAATTGTTTAATTGTGTGTGTTATTTGTTTTGTTTTCAGTGTGTTACTTGTTTTGTTTTCATTAGCTGATTTATTTGAACTTTATTTCAAAAGTTGTTTGGAATGAATTGGCATTTTGATTATATTGGTTTGTTAATTAATTATATTGTTAATTATTTGTTTTATTGAATTAAATTAAATTACTATTTATCGTAGGGTTTTATTTTCTTTTAGGGTTTCACGTATTTGACTGAGGAAGAGTATAACAGTATTTGTGTTTCCTTCTTGGATAGAAATTTTGGATTAGGGTTTTAGTTTAAAACCTATAAATATATCATTAAGACAACTTAGGGTTTTAAAAAGTCTTTATACCACTCCTATTCACGTATCAAAGACAAGAAAGAAACACAGAGAGAAAATAGAGACGTGAGAGAAACAGAGCAAGGCTTGAGAGGAATTTTACGGAGAGGACCAAGGAGGTTGAGTAAGGATTAGAGACGGAGTTATGGGAAGCTTGACGGCGTTCAGGATTGCCGAAAAATTTAGAGACGACGTCGAGATTTCATAACTGAAATCACAGGCAAGTTCTTCTCTTTCTCCTTCTCTTTGGCTCGTGTTCTGTGCACCTAGATAATCCTTAGGGTTTAATCAATCAATAACTGGAATTTACCTATTTAACTTATGCCATATTGATGATTTGTGGTGTTGAAAATAAATCTGTTGCAGTGCATTCAAGTTTCTTTCCAGTTTTCTATCTTGTAAGCATGCTGTTTCTGTTGTAACTTTAGTCTCTGTATTTGATTGCAACTACTGTAAACAAAATATAGGAACAATACTAGGGTTATATAAAACTCATAGGGTTGTCATTATTCTATTTTAAATATGTGTTGCAATTTGTTCCGTTTCAATTTGTCAAATAGTTTCAGATTTGTTCCTACCGCATGTTAGTTCGGTAGCAAAATTTAATCTTTGTGATTGGGTCTAATAGTTGTTATCAAACCTTTGGGATGGTCTTGGGTGTTACTAAAATACTTAAGATCAGTTTAAACCAAATAGAAGGGTTGTAGTTGGCCGGAGTTGGAACAGAGGTTAGAACGAAGCTGAAACGGAGAGGAAGCTCACAGGGGGAGAGAGAGCCAGCTCTGGAATGCCAAGAGCCGGCTCCCACCTATTAGAGCCGGCTCCAAGGTATGGTAGAGCTGGCTCTATGTCACCTTGAGCCTGCTCTACTTTTCTAGAGCAGGCTCTTTCTTTGTTTTGTACGTAAATTCACTTCAACATAATTCTCGTAGGGCTCCGACTGCAACCATTGCAAAGAACACCAACCCTTGTCAACCAAAATCAATAAGGGAGGAATCATCTCAAGTGGATGCCATCGCTCATAAATTCTACCAATTGATGGCACCACATCTTCCTCCTTCATTGTCTCAAAATTCGGCAAGTTCAGTTTGTGCTTCATGTACTAGTCCATTCCATATCTCGGAAGATTTCCCCACACCGGTGCAATTTCCCAATCCCAACCAAGAGCAAGCTAATGCCATGTTCTCGCGGCTCGGGAACAATCCATATTCCAACACCTATAATCCGGGTTGGCGAGATCATCCGAATTTCTCGTGGCGGCAACAAGCCCCACAAAATTCCGAATTCCAAAACCAAGGGCGGCAAAATCAGCCCTCTTCTCAATATCAAGGTAGACCTTTCCAAGCCTCTTCAAGCTACCGTCCTCCTTACAATCCAAATGTCTCCAATCAACCTCCTGTGTGTCCAACTGATGAGATAGTAGCTGCAAACAAACAAATGATGGAATCATTAAATAAGCAAATAATGGATGCCAACAAGCAACTCTTGACATCCTTGTAGCCTACTCTCCAAATGGTTCACTCTCATACTCAATCCAAAGCTAATCTCGAAACTCAAGTGGGCCAAATAGCTAACTCGGTGAATCAATTGCTTCAAAAGGACAAGGGCAAGCTTCCCTCTCAATCTTTTGAAAATCCTAGAGGAATGCATGTAATTGATGACACCCGTCCTCCGAGTGGGCCGACTCATGAACAAGTTCAAGCTATCACCACCCTTCGGAGTGGTAGAGTGGTTGACAACAAGGTTGATGGAGACACAAGTGAGAAAAACCCTCATTTGAAAAATCCAAATCCAAGCTCTTCAAATCCAAAGTCTTGTCCAAATACCATTCACGGAAATCCCACACATGTCACCCCAAATGCGGAAACTACTTATGAGCCAAAAGCTCCATTTCCTCAACGTCTTCAAGAGTCGACACATTTTGGGAACAAGAATTGTAAAATTCAAGACATATAGGAAGTTTTCAAGCAAGTGAAGATTAACTTGCCCCTCTTGGATGCTATCAAGCAAATCCCTCCCTATGCAAAATTTCTCAAAGATTTGTGCACTCAAAAGCGCACTTCTAAAAATCATTTGCTAAAAAAAGTGAGGTTGACTGAAAATGTTAGTGCTATCATTCAGCACAGCACTCCTCCGAAGTATAAGGATCCGGGTGCCCCCACAATCTCTTGCGTCATTGGTGACAGTAAAATCGAGAGGGCCCTCCTTGACTTAGGAGCTAGTGTGAATTTAATTCCATATTCAGTCTACTTACAACTTGGTTTGGGAGATCTTAAGCCGACTTCCGTGGTTTTGCAACTTGCCGATAGATCGGTGAAGCATTCACGAGGTATTCTCGAGGACGTTATCATCAAAGTGGAAAAATTTTACTTCCCGGTAGATTTTGTGGTTCTTGATACGGAACCGGTCCATGACCCAAAAAAGCATATTCTCGTGATCCTTGGTAGGCCATTTTTAGCCACGGCTAATGCATCAATTAATTGCCGAACCGGGGTGATGGACATTGCTTTTGGAAACATGCAAGTTAAACTCCACATCTTTCATGCAACTCAACATCCCTCCAATGAGGATGATTGTTTTCTTGTGGATGTCATTGATGAAGTGGTCGAAGAATCTCTCCCCTTCATTCTAAGCAAAGATCCTCTTGAAACTTGCATGTCCCATTTTGACTTCTCAAACTTTGATGTTGATCAAGCCATTCAAGAAGTCAATTCCTTGCTTGATATTAATGCTATCATGGATGTACCTCCTTGGAAAATTCCAAAAGAACCACTTCCCCAACTTTCCACCACTCCTCCGGTCCCATCATTGTTATCTCCGCCATAACTTGAGCTTAAGCCGCTCCCGGCCCATCTCAAGTATGTGTTCCTTGGTCCAAAGCAAACCCTTCCGGTCATTATTGCCTCGGACCTTCAAAAAGACCAAGAGACCAACCTTTTAGCGGTGCTCCAAGAGCATAAAGAAGCTATTGGTTGGACAGTGGCAGATTTGAAAGGAATTGACCCCTCCATTTATATGCATCGCATTCATATGGAGGATGACGCAAAGCATACTAGAGAGGTCCAGCGCCGGTTAAATCCAAATATGAAGGAAGTGGTCATGAAAGAGGTGATCAAATTGCTAGATGTGGGAATCATCTATCCTATCTCTGATAGCAAGTGGGTGAGCCCCACACAAGTTGTCCCCAAGAAATCCGGTCTCACCGTTGTTGAAAATTCAGCGGGTAAGCTCGTGCCACAACGAACCACCACCGGGTGGCGTGTGTGCATTGACTATCGGAAACTCAATTCATTAACTAGGAAGGATCATTTCCCACTCCCATTTATTGATCAAATCCTAGAAAGGTTAGCCGGCCAAAGCTTCTATTGTTTTCTTGATGGTTATTCTAGCTATAACCAAGTGGCAATCGCCACCCAAGATCAAGAGAAAACAACATTCACATGTCCCTTTGGTACTTTTGCCTATGCCTTTTGGTCTATGCAATGCACCGGCAACGTTCCAAAGGTGCATAATGTCCATATTCTCCGATATGGTTGAAAAGTTCTTGGAAGTTTTCATGGACAATTTTTCCGTATTTGGCTCCTCCTTTGACTTGTGTCTCAAAAATTTATCTCTTGTGTTCCAAAGATGCAAAGAGACGAATCTCATTCTAAGTTGGGAAAAAAGCCACTTCATGGTCCAAGAAGGCATTGTTTTAGGACATGTCATTTCTAAGCGGGGAATCGAGGTAGACAAGGCAAAAGTTGAGTTAATCTCTAATCTTCCTCCTCCGAATTCCGTCCGTCAAATCCGTTCTTTTCTTGGCCATGCCGGATTCTATCATCGCTTCATCAAAGATTTTAGCAAAATCTCATGGCCCTTGTGTAATCTCTTGGCCAAGGATGTTCCGTTTAATTTTGATGACGCTTGCATGGAAGCTTTCATCAAACTTCGCACTCTCCTCTCATCCGCCCCAATCATGAAACCCCCTAATTGGTCTCTTCCCTTTGAGATCATGTGTGATGTATCCGACTATGCATTAGGGGCAGTTTTGGGCCAACGTGTGGATAAACTTCCGCATGTCATTTATTATGCTAGCAAAACTCTCTGCGATGCCCAATTGAACTACACCACCACTGAAAAAGAATTGCTAGCTGTGGTGTACGCCTTGGATAAATTTCGCTCTTATCTTCTTGGCTCCAAGGTCATCGTCTTTTCAGATCATGCCGCTCTTAGGCATTTGTTAGCGAAAAAAGAGACAAAACCCCATTTAATTTGATGGATCCTCTTACTTCAAGAGTTTGACATTGACATCCGGGACAAAAAAGGGACCGACAATGTGGTCGCCGATCATCTCTCTCGCTTACTTATTGAGAAATCTTTAGAATTTGCAGTCATTCGTGATTCCTTTCCGGATGAGCAACTTCTTCAAGTTTCACATTCTACTCTTCCATGGTTTGTGGATATTGTCAATTATCTTGCGGTTGGCAAAATTCCAGCCCATTGGTCCAAACAAGAGAGGGACCAGTTTTTCTCCCAAGTCAAGCATTTCTTTTGGGAAGATCCGGAACTATTCAAGTATTGCCCGGACCAAATCATCCGGCGATGCATTCCTGAAACCGAGGCCACAAGCATTCTAAATTTTTGCCATACTCTTGCTTGTGGAGGCCATTTTAGTGCCAAAAAGACCGCTAACAAAGTTCTTCAAAGCGGATTCTTTTGGCCTACCTTGTTTCGGGATGCATACAATTTTTGCAAATCGTGTGAACGATGTCAAAAACTTGGATCCATGTCCCGAAGAGACATGATGCCCCTTACCAACATTTTAATTGTTGAAATTTTTGATGTGTGGGGGATTGACTTCATGGGACCATTTCCATCTTCTTATGGCTATGAGTACATCCTTGTAGCGGTGGATTATGTGTCTAAATGGGTTGAAGCCGAGGCTACCAAAACCGATGATCATAAAGTCGTGGTCCATTTCATTCAGTCTCACATCTTTAGTCGTTTTGGTACGCCCCGAGCAATCATTAGTGATGGTGGATCTCATTTCCAAAATCGTTATCTAAAATCCGTCCTTGCTAAGTATTCCGTCATTCATAAGGTTGCTACACCTTACCACCCTCAAACGAGTGGTCAAGTAGAGATTTCTAACCGGGAGATTAAGCACATTTTGGAAAAAATGGTTAAACCGGACCGCAAAGATTGGTCATTAAGGCTAAACGATGCGCTTTGGGCTTACCGGACAGCTTATAAGACACCCATTGGCATGTCACCATATCGACTTGTCTTTGGCAAAGCATGTCATCTCCCGGTAGAATTAGAGCACCGTGCTTATTGGGCCATAAAAAGGTTCAATTTTGATCTCAAACAAGCCGGCTCTAGTTGTGTGTTGCAATTGAATGAACTTGAGGAATTGCATAATGACGCGTATGAAAGGGTAAAAATCTACAAGGCAAAGACTAAAGCTTTTCATGACAAACACATCGTCAAGAAGTCTTTTGCCCCCAGACAAAAGGTTTGGCTTTTCAATTCCCGCTTGAAACTCTTTCCCGGTAAACTCCGGTCAAGATGGGATGGTCCATACATTGTCACTACCGTCTTTCCTCATGGAGCAATCGAACTTCATGATCCTGCAAGTGGATCACTCTTCAAGGTAAATGGCCAACGGCTTAAGCCTTGCATTGACGGCACAATCCTAACCCGAAAAGTTGAGGAAGTCCTCTTGATGGATCCAATTTATGAGGATTAGTGCCTGCTCTAGCTTTGTCTAGCTATCGACATTAAATTTAGCAACTCAAGGGAAGCAATTCTTTCAATTTCCAAGCTTCCTTCTCTTTGAAATTGCTCGTGCCGTGCAAAATTTTCTGGGAAACGGTGTAGAAATGCCAAAATTTAACTTTCTCTGGAACTATCTTAAGTTGTGTTCCACATTTTTAGACTGGCTTCTTAGACCTTCTCAACTCTTGTTTTCATTCCCGGAAGTTTTTGGCTCTATCAGGCAATTTTCTCGGACTTTCGACATGGCTCTCACATGCATAGCCTCTCATCTTCAATGCATTGTTGGATCATGGTTTCTCAAAATCATCCATGCGTTGGAAAGGTGCTACATTTTGAATTTTTTTCCAAATTGTCCATGCATTAGAAAGAAGTTGAAAAGTTTTCAAAATTTTCCATCCATGCATTACATTGGAATGAATTTGAAAAAAAAAAAAAAAAAAAAATTCAGAAATTTAATTCATGCATTGTGTGATGTTGCAAAGGTTTAAAAATTTTCCTACATTCATCCATGCATTTGAAGAGACCAAATTCCATCCATGCATTTGAGATGAAGTGCAAAGTTTAAATATTTTCCTATGCATTGGCTTGCAATTTTTCTTCCATCCTTAAAAAAATAATAAATAAAAAATAAAAAGAATATATAAATAAAAAAAAAAAAGAAAAAAAGAAATAAAAAAAATAAAAAAACAAGAGCTCATTCATCCATGAATGCATGCATGCATTGCATTCATGCATCATCACCTATGTAGTCAACTTCCTTCATGCAATTTGAGTTCATGCATTCTTTCATCCATTCAATCTACTAGAAAACCTCATGCAAGCTTTTAAGTTTCAAATTTTGCAGCCTTTGCCTTCATGTTTCATGCCGCTATGCATTCAATTTGCATTCATTCATCCATGCCTTCTAGTTCGAGTGCTAGCTGCTTTGCCTCTAATATTGCATGTTCCCATGTTGAAATTATCAACAGTCCATGCATTCCTTCATGCATTCATCCATGCATTCAGCCATGAAAATTTCATCCAACCTTTCAGCCCCAAGCACCCTCTGCCTCAATTTCGAGCAATCTCAGCTCCCTTTGGAGTGCTCGTTGATGCCCTTCAAATTCAGCCCTTCATGTGCAGCTACTGTCTCCATTTCGAGCACTTGAATTCCAATTTCGAATGCTCGAACCTCCATCCCCAACATCCCAAGCACACTGCCTCACATTCGAGCACTTGAAGGCCAATCCAGAGTGCTCGAAACTTCTACAAAAACAATTCCGAGGCTCTGCTTGTTTTTGGAGCACTCGAAGCTAAATTTAGAGTGCTCGAACTCACCTTATCTATCTCATCAACCCACTTCCAACTTCATCTTCCTCTCTCTCTTAAACCACACCACCCCAACATTCCAAACCCACAACCCAACACCACCATGCTCGGGCACCACTCCTGCACACCACCATACAATCTCCACCCTCTCGGCACTTCCAATAATTAACCAAAAACCCACAACCAACTCCATGACCTACATGCCCAATGTTCAACCATCCAACCCTCCCTCTCTCGGCATGCATTCCTTTCCCATCACACCCATCCTCCCAAGTTGTAGGTGACATGCATGACACCAACCACCTCACATCCTACCCTTAACCATCAACCTCTACTCCTCTCGGCAACTTGAGACATGCCACTTCAAACCAAACAACCCACACCTCCTCACGACCAAACCACCACCACCTCTTCAAGCCGAGCACCACCCTCCAACTCATGCTCACCACAACCCAAACCAACAACCTTCCCAATCTCGGCTTCTCTTTCTTCAACTTCAACCCTACCATGCATGCACCACCTTAAACCATCCTCCACGATCACACCTACTGCAACACACAACCTCACCTTGCAGCCACCATGCAGACCTGCATGCATGCATGCAAGCCCCATGCATGCATGCACAACCATCTTCTTCCTTCTCTCACCACACCACCAATCTTCCCTCTCCTCCACAAACCCAACCCTTCCCTCTTCCTCTCTCTCTCAACCACAGCAACCAAGCATGCAAGCCATGCATGCTCCATCAACCCTCACTATTCACCCTCCACCCTCGGCACCAACCAAACCAGCCTCTCTCTCCATCAAACCATCACCCTCGCCATCAGCATCCCACATATGGTGGCTCACATCCCACACATCCACCTTACACACACATCTCACACACCATGCTTTCACCACCCTCACCTTGCACACCACCTCACTCACTGCCAAGACTTCAAGCACTCGAAGTCCCATTTCGAGTGCTCGAAGTGTGGAGCACAATGCACCATCCTCAGCCGAGGCCACTGCCCCAATTTCGAGCACTCAAAGACACCCTTCGAGTGCTCGAACCAAGCTTCCCTCTCTTTTTTAAAACCACACAACCTCTCTCTCTCGAACCAAGCCTCCCTCCTCTCTTTTAAACCCCGAACCCACACTCCACTTCCCTTCCCACTCTCAGTCACATTCAAAACCAACCAACCTCACATCTCTCTTCTCGGCATTCACCAAGCCACCCACACAACCCTCTCAACCAAACCACCTCAACCATCCCTCTCAACCTCCTTCAAAATCACCCCCACCTCACAACCAACAACCCAATCTCACAACCCCTCACCTCTCGGCCTCCCTCTTCATCTCTCTCTCTAACCCCTCACCTTCGGCCACACACCACATCCAACCTTCTCTCACTTCCACCCCACCTTCCCAGTTTTCACTCTAATGCATGCATGCATTCAATCCATGTGCCTCCATTCTTATTCTTCTTCTCAAGGTATGTGAGCTTCATATTCTTTTCAATTCCTTGTCTTTATTTCCTTTATAAGGAGGATGGGAATGCATTGTGGAGGTTGTGTTGTATATGGTTGATGATTGCTCTATGCTAGAGCTTGGTTTGGTTGTCAAAATTTTTGGTTTTCTTCATCCCTCCCACTCATCTTCACATTCTCTCTTTTGTGGTGCACGCCAGGTGCTCGCTGAAAGTCCTCAACCAAATCCACCTCTCTAAATGTCTCGTGCCGGTCCTTCTCGCCCTCCTAGACCCTCTGCGGGTGCCCGTGCTATCAATCGTGAGCGACCACGTGATCCTTGGGATCGCAAACAACTCAACTACGAGCTTTCTTTTCCACTCACGGATGCCTTTGACATTCTACCCACTACTTCGTGGGCTGTAGTCGAATTGACTAACCGGCGTCTGTAGCACATTTGCGCGCCCTTTCCCAGGGTTGCCTACCCCCGTGTAGTGCGCCTCTTCTATCAGAATCTCCAATGCCCTGAAGAGCCACCCATTTCTCTCACTACATCCATTGATGGCACCACCTATGCTTTCACTATGACTGACATCATTCAGGTTTCTGGTTGCCCCATTGAGTGCCCCGATGACATTGTCAATCGTGAGAATCTCCCTTTATATGAGGAGCCGGATACATTAACTGTGGAGCAGATTGCCGCTCCCATTTGCACTGTTGACGATCCTACTAGGCCCCGGTTTTTTATCCGCAAAACCAATCTTCCGGAACGCCTCTGGTTCATTGACACTGTCTTCAAGCACAATGTCTGCCCTTTGGTGCATAGCACCGAGCGTCGGGGCCTCCTTTTGCAAGCCTTATATGCCATGGACCAAGGCCAATGGTTCTCCATCCCAAAGTTCATTTGGACCACATTTATGAAGTTTTGGCATGACGCTCATAATGCACGGGTTCCGCGAGTTGAAAATCGGAAATTACCTTTGCCGTTTTTCATCACTCGACTCCTTCAGCACAAGGGTTTCGTTGTTCCTCCCCATAAACCAAAAGGCAAAAAGATTAAAATTTTTACCAAGCGCCGGTGGATCAATGTTCTTAGCCATTCTAGTACCCCTCAGCCTGCTGCCCCCCTGTTCATCCAAGCTCCACCTCCTCCTCCTTTTGAGGATGCTTCCACCGCAGCAGCCGCTGCAAGGGTAGAGCCTCCGGTCGACTCTCACCAGGACCAGGCTTTCATCCGGGCTAGCATTGCCGGTATTCATGAGCGACTGGATCGTTTTGAGAATTCTTTGTCCGCGTACACTCGGACTCTATGTGAGACTTCTTCACATGCTGAAGAAGATCGTCGTCTTGCTGCTGAAGACCGTCGTGTCGCAGCTGGGGACCGTCGTTTGGCTTTCGCTGAACGGCGTAAGACTCAATCTCTCCTCCATTCCATCCTCGCCCGTTTACCCTCTGGACCGTAGCTTGTTGCGAGTGTTGGACCTTATCTTTTTGTTTCATATGTACCTATTTCTCTTGTATCTTTTGTTTTCCTTTTGAACTGTAAGAATTTGCTATGTATAGGTTGCTCTAGTAGACATGATCCCTGTACAGCTCTTTTTGTAATCATGTAAACTCTTTTTGAAATGCAAATTCTTTCTGTTCTGTTAACTTTCGGTACATTCTTTTTCTGTATTTATGCTTCTGCTATTAATGCTGTTTGTGGTTGTTTCTTTTTGTTGTTCATGATGCTCTCCAGGTTGCGCAGTCCAATTCAAGTTTGGGGGTTTGTGTATCACCATGCCGTTTCCTCCCCCTGGTATTGTTGTTCCTTTTTATACTCTTTGTCATTTTTGTCTCTAACTTACATCCATGTCCCACATTGAGGACACTGTGTAGTTTAAGTTTGGGGGTGCCTCAAAGCATTCTTGGCATAGTTTTGGTATCATATTTTTGTAAAGCAATGATAGTGTAACTTGGAACTTGTCGGAGACAAAGCATATGTTTAATACCTTGTGTATAGAAGCAATTGAGAAATTTTTGAAAATAAAGAAATTTGAATTTGAAGTGATCATGCAAATGCAATGTAGTCTGTATAAATGCCTCAATTAAATTCTTGCTGGATTTACACTCTTATAAGCTTCACAATGCACAGATGCACATTGGAAACTTAACTGTGAGGCATGCAACTTGATTGACCTTGACCTTGGCCTAGTTAATCTGATTTGATGAACCTGATAGATGAATATCTTTGGCATGATTTAAGTTGAGAAAAAAAAAAAAAAAAAAAACTGAGAAAGAAAGAAAAAAATGACCAGTTGACGTTCGTAGCCTTTCCAACTCGAGCTATTAAGCCCTAGGAGTGTCTCTACACTTAGCACCCTAAAGTCGTCTGGTTTGGGAGTTGTTGGCCTAACGCTTGCTACAAGGGTTGGTTAGAAAGCTTAAAGGACTTAAACATTGCACGGTCATTCAAAAAAATTGTAATAAACATGGTTCGCTAGAGTTCGTAGCCTTTCCAACTTGAGCTATTAAGCCCTTTGGAGTGTCTCTACACTTAACACCCTAAAGCCATCTGGTTTGGGAGTTGTTGGCCTAACGCTTGCTACATAGGTTGGTTAGAAAGCTTAAGGGACTTTAGCATTGCACAACCATTCTATGTTTCGCTTATAAGTCGCAATAAATTGTCAACAAGCAACAAAAGTTGTCTTGTAAATAAAATCATGCCTTAGGGACCTCATTTAAAGGGGAATTCAATGATTTGAAAACTTGTGCTTTGGAATTGGAAAAGAAAGTAAAAGCCGCATGTTGAGAATCCAATTCACTTTCACTGCAGTTTGAGTTATTTCCATTTAAGAGATGACAATTTAATTATTTATATGGACTATGATGTTGATGCATGCATGTTGAAATGGTTTTTCCCAATTTTTGTATCAGTGCTTCATATATGCAAGGTAGTCTTCCCAATGATCCCGTCTCCAGCTCTTTATCTGTTTCAAGTTGTATTTGAGCTATGTTTATGTTTATTTTTGCCATGGTGAATATTTTTGTAAAAGCATTCCCGTGTTTTCATTCTATTGAGCTTTACATTTTGGTTTTGTTAAGGGACTAGCAAAATGTAAGTTTGGGGGTGTGATAAGCGCTGAATACTGTATATTCAGGCGCCCTAAATTACATTAACAAAGTCCATTAATTGATTATTTTATGTAGATTAACTCCATTTGCATGTTTTTGTGCATTTTCAGGTTAAAGTGCAAAAAGGAAGCAAAAATGATGCCTTATGGAATTATGAACAAAAAGGGAGCCAATTCTGAATTTCTGGCAACGGTAGAACCTGACTTTTGTCGCCATTTTCGACCTAGCAAACTCAAGAACTGAACTTCCATCATAGCATAAAAGATTTAGAGCTCTGAATCAGCTTTCCAAATCTTCAAGCGGTTCGTCATTCGGAGTTCAGAACAGAGAGTTATGATCTTCCTAACAGAGGTGCGCAGAACTGCCTGGCAGCACTGAAGTACTGCCTTTCTCCCCATTTTCGACCAACCAGACTTGAGAATTGGGTCTTCATCAAAACATGAAGTTTTTGAAGCACTGAATCAGCTCTCCAAATCTTCAAACAGATTATCATTCAAAGTTCGGGGCACAAAGTTATAGTAGTTTTACCAAAGTAGGTCAGTGCTAAGCAAGAAGAGAATGTTGCACATTGCACTAATTTAGAGTGCTCGAGACCACTCTTCGAGTGCTCGAAAATCAGCCAGATTGCAGCTCGGAAATGAACCCCTCTTCAGCCCACTTGTGCATTGGTTTCAACATTTCCACCCTCCTTCTTTATGGAGTGGTTGGGAATGTCTTTGGAAGAGAGAGAGAGCTTAGTTGATAGATATAAGGCAACTAAGGGCCACATGCATCCTATCCTTGAATTCTACAAGATTAGAGGAGAGAGAAGAGAGCAAGAAAAAGGTGTTCTTGAAGCTTAAAGGAGGGAGCTCGAAAATTGGAGATGGAGTTCAAGCTTCTTCTTCATTCTAAGGCTCCAATGGGTAACTAACTCTTCATCTAGGGAGGTGATGAAGCCTCCCCTTTTGTTCATGTTCTAGATTAGGTTCTATTTTGGGGATTATAATGTATAAACTTTGGTCTTTTCATAGTTTAAGAGCTTATTAATTCTTGTAATGAATATTCATGTTTAAATGATTGATGTGAGTTATTTAGCTTGTCTTGATGATTCTTACATTAGTCTTATTGCTTTTATTTTCATAGTGACAATGAAGATATTAACTATGAATGGTTTTCAAGGCATGTTGATTTTGAAACTTGATATTCCATTGCTTAGGTACCTCCTTTGATGGACTAAGCTTGATTCTTACCTTCATGTGCTTCATCATTTGATTGAATGCTTGATGGTCTTTTGCTTAAGTTAATGTATTTGATACTACACCCTAGTCTAGGTAGTTCAAATGTGTTGTCTTTTGATAGACCATTCTTGTTTTAATTTCATGAACTTTTTATTGGTTATGAAGCAACTATGTGTTGCTACATAATTCTTGATCATTACTTATATAGTGTTTATCCCCAATTTAGTCTTGATTTAGCATGTATTTAGGGCGTAGGTGGATTCACTTCCCTAGTTTCCCCTTTTATTATCTCTAACTCTCATTTACTAGCATTCTTGTTTTATGCACACTTCAATTACTAGATTAGTGACAAACCAATCAACATTCTATACCCCTTCATCATCCTAAGAATGACTCTAGACGCTTAGGTTGCCATAGACTAGCGCTGTCCCAGTGGTTCGACTTACCCGACCAATAGCCCTATTTTACAATGATTCGTGCTATTGCGAAGGTTGATGTTTAGTTGATCAACCGATCAGGTATCATTGAGGATGTCTTGATTAAAATTGATGAATTCTTCTTCCCAGTCGATTTCGTTGTCATTGACACGGAACCGGTTCCAAATCCCAAGAGCCAAATTCCCGTTATACTTGGTCGTCCTTTCTTAGCAACCGCAAATGCTAACATCAATTGTAGGATGGGGGTAATGAAAATCTCATTTGGGCATATGAAAGTGAAGTTGAATATCTTCAATCCGACCCGAAATTCATTTGACAAGCATGAAGAAGTAAATGTTGTAAAAAAATGTCTAGACAATGAATGTGAAAGAATGGAGTCTTTGCTTGAAACCAAAACATCAAAAAGTTCATCTTCAACCTTGAAACTAAAGAATGATGTTTCAAAATCTTACTTTGAGAGGGCATGGAAGCCCAAAGATCACATTGACAAAGGACCAACAAATTCCTTTGAACCTAATCCAACAAGTTCTTTAGGTAACCGTTTGTTGGGTGGAATTCAAAATACTTATCACCTCGATAAGGAGGGGATGTATTACAAGATGTTTGATCCGGGCTAAAAGAGCCCAACATCTTGCTAGAGAAGTTAAAGACTAATAAAGGCTTCGTAGGGTTTACAACCCTATTCCTCCCTCATTTCTATTTTATCTTTCATTTCTTGTGTCGTCTAGATATGTTTTGGAATTCATACACATGGTTAGGAATTTTGATTGAGTATGTACGCACTTTCATTCTGGAAATAGGCATTTTATCCCTGTTCAGTTGATCTCAAAAGAGGTTCGATCGATCGAACACCCATCCCTACATCTAATCATTGCTCTATTCCATCGATCTAAAATTTCCTGCATAAATCAGCCCTCTGTGTATCGTTCGAGAATTCCTTTGGATCGATTTGAAAGTTCCTAGATTGATCCAACTTTTTCTTAGATCGATCTTCACTCCACACTTAGAAAATTTTTGAGATCCATGAAAAAAAGGCCTCTCTGTGCATCGTTCGAACTTCTCTGCAGGTTTTCACCTATTCGATCGATCGAACCATCCTTTCGATCGATCTCAGCTTGATCAATCTGTGCCCTTTTGTTGACTTTGATTTTGACTGCACTTTTATTTTTATTCTTATTTTAAGTTTATTTTATTTTATTTTATTTTTAAAAACCTCAAAAAGATTTTTATTTTATTTTACTTTCTAGCTTTATTTTCATTTTTAAATCCAAAAATATATAGATTTTCTTTACTTGCAAATATTTAAAAAAAAAAAAAAAATTAAAATTTTATTTTGTCGTTTAGTGAGGGGAGATCGATCTCAGCATTTTCAGATCGATTTATTTTAGATCAATCGGAAATTGTCCCTGATCGATTGAACTGGTCGGGAAATGTTTTTAAAAATAAAACCCTAGGGTCATTAGATCAATTCAAAGATCGATCTAAAGACCTTCTCAGCCCTCGCCGCTGCAAACCATTTCTTTCCCATCTCCGGCGAGCCCTCCGGCGACCAGCCCAAGCTTCCACATCATCTCTGTAATACCCCTAATTTCAAAAGGATAGTCATGGTATTTTATTTATTGTTTAAATTACGTTTTATTTATTTAATTGATTTAATTGCATTTTTATTTAATTAATTGTTTAATTGTGTGTGTTATTTGTTTTGTTTTCAGTGTGTTATTTGTTTTGTTTTCATTAGCTGATTTATTTGAACTTTATTTCAAAAGTTGTTTGGAATGAATTGGCATTTTGATTATATTGGTTTGTTAATTAATTATATTGTTAATTATTTGTTTTATTGAATTAAATTAAATTACTGTTTATCGTAGGGTTTTATTTTCTTTTAGGGTTTCACGTATTTGACTGAGGAAGAGTATAACAGTATTTGTGTTTCCTTCTTGGATAGAAATTTTGGATTAGGGTTTTAGTTTAAAACCTATAAATATATCATTAAGACAACTTAGGGTTTTAAAAAGTCTTTATACCACTCCTATTCACGTATCAAAGACAAGAAAGAAACACAGAGAGAAAACAGAGACGTGAGAGAAACAGAGCAAGGCTTGAGAGGAATTTTACGGAGAGGACCAAGGAGGTTGAGTAAGGATTAGAGACAGAGTTATGGGAAGCTTGACGGCGTTCAGAATTGCCGAAAAACTTAGAGACGACGTCGAGATCTCATAACTGAAATCACAGGCAAGTTCTTCTCTTTCTCCTTCTCTTTGGCTCGTGTTCTGTGCACCTAGATAATCCTTAGGGTTTAATCAATCAGTAACTGGAATTTACCTATTTAACTTATGCTATATTGATGATCTGTGGTGTTGAAAATAAATCTGTTGTAGTGCATTCAAGTTTCGTTCCAGTTTTCTATCCTGCAAGCATGTTGTTTCTGTTGTAACTTTAGTCTCTGTATTTGATTGCAACTACTGTAAACAAAATATAGGAACAATACTAGGGTTATATAAAACTCATACGGTTGTTATTATTCTATTTTAAATATGTGTTGCAATTTGTTCCGTTTCAATTTGTCAAATAGTTTCAGATTTGTTCCTATCGCATGTTAGTTCGGTTGCAAAATTTAATCTCTGTGATTGGGTCTAATGGTTGTTATCAAACCTTTGGGATGTTCTTGGGTGTTACTAAAATACTTAAGATCAGTTTAAGAAACCAAACAGAAGGGTTGTAGTTGGCCGGAGTTGGAACAAAGGTTTGAACAAAGCTGAAACGGAGAGGAAGCTCACAGGGGGAGAGAGAGCCAGCTTTGGAATGCCAAGAGCCGGCTCCCACCTATTAGAGCCGGCTCCAAGGTGTGGTAGAGCCGGCTCTATGTCACCTTGAGTCTGCTCTACTTTTCTAGAGCAGGCTCTTTCTTTGTTTTGTACGTAAAAGTGACTTTCAGTCACTGTTTGGGCATTCTGGGTTATTAATCAGTTTTAAAATTTTAATTGGGTGTTTAAATAATAATTTTAACATGTAACTAAGGTCTTGAATTGCATAAATTTATCCCTTAGTTTTAAATAGAACTAACAATACGCTATTTGACAACTTTGCGTACAGTTAACGGCTAAAAGAAGATTTGTTGATTAATTTTAATCTGAAGGTTTAGGGTGCTATAAAATGATTTTAAATTTATTTTAGATGCATGATGAAGTCTTTTAAAGTAATATATTGGATTTGTGGCATAGTGGGGGCTCTGTGCTAAATGATACAACAAAATATAAATATATGACTTATTACTCTATTCCCGGATGGAGGGAACTAGATCGCTTAAATTAATTTAGCGATTTATCGGACTATAATATTATTATAGAACTGATTTTAAATACATGATAGGGTCATTGTTTTATTAAATTTGAACTATGCATGTGTTGGATGTTAATTGTTAGAATATTTAATTCTTTGATGCAATTACATGGATTACTACTGGATTTTAATTGCTAGATTGTTAATATTCCTTCTGCAATTATTTGGATATAAATTTGGATTGTAAATTACTAAACTATTATATATATGATGTAATTTACAAAGATATGGAGGATTGTATGCACCGGTATGGGACGGTGACATACTGGTGACGGTTTAGCTCCAAACACCTAAACCTAACCTAACGGATTTAAGGAATGGATTTATAAATATTGAATCCTAATTTTGGTTAAGACATATCAACTGCAACTAAGTTGAGTGGCTTCCTAGATTAATGGATGGAGGTTAAGTCACATCAACTGAATAAGTTGAGTGACTAACCAGTTGTTTGTTGTATGTCAGTTTATTAAATATTTGAACTACATACCCTGGATTTGGATGGATTATATATATATGTTTATGGTACCACGAGCTGAGCTTGAGTCTCAGACTCGTTGGTTAGGGTGCGTATATGCGGTGGATGCGTAGCTGGTTATAATAGGTTGAGGTGTACCCTGTTAGGTCTAGGTACTCATGCCCACCTTTGGGTGCGTATTCGCATGTTGCCTTCTATTCAGGTTGAGACCCCTATTATAGACTAGTGAATGTCCCTTAGTATGGATATATTTATACGTATGAACTAGATAGATATTGTAAGGTGTCTACGGTGTATATGCGTATCGGGTCATTGTATGGATTGCACTTAGATTAAAACTTGCTTGTGGGTCTGACCCACTCCTTTATTATTCTTTTCAGGTACAGGACAGTTCCAGCCTTAGAGCTTGATCGTGCTTGTCGAGGATAGTCTCACATTCATCTGATTTCGTAGGATTTCTCTCGATGTTTCTAGCATTATCTATTTTCAGTTTTCAGTTTCAGTTGAACTTTTGGTTAGGGGTTCACTAGTGGATTCCCAAGTTGTAACCTTGAAGTTTTAGAGGATTAGAGTTTTTTTTTTCAGTTATGCATGGAGGGTTTTATAATTAATGTTTCTTTCAGTTTTATTCCATCTTTATTATTTCATTTTTGTCATCTGTGTTCGCTTTAAAATACTTTAATTGTTTGATATTCCCTCGAGTTTGGGCATGGGCCTGATCAACCCGTGTCTCTGATCCGAGGGGTATCACAATGTCCCTCATCTCAGATCTCATCCATCTTTCGATTTCCACCTTTCTTTCTCTCGGATTTGGTAAGTCCCGAGTTTTTCCTCTTGTTTTAAAGTTTCAATCTACATATTTGTGATGTTTACATGCTAGATCTAGGGTTGCCATCTTTGATTCTTTCCATTTTTGAAGTTTTGAAGCTTGTGTATATATATGTATATATATATATATATAGTTTTGTATATATTCCATTTTTGACTCTATTTTTTAAGGTCACGGGCCAAATAAGTGACCCATATTATGTTATTGATGTGTAAGAGGGCCCCACAAGTTTGCTTGGGTGCCCCCATGCCTTCCATGTCACAGATCTATGACTTTTTGAATTTCTCGGCCTAGTTCGATCGATCGAAGTTTTCTCAAATCGATCATTCAAAGATCAATCGAACTTATCTCAGATCGATCTCACATTTTTGTGATCGATCGAACTTCACAGATTTACATCCCACACTTCACACACTCTCTTTTGTGATTCCATGCTATCTCATACATGTCCAATGCTTGTGTTTTCTACATTGGATGCATTCCATACTTATATTGTTTAGCATACTTCACTAAATGTCACTATTTATTTAGTCCTATCATCACTTGCATAGATTCATAATTTTGTGTTGTCTATACTTGTTTCTATATACTGTGCTTCAATTCTTAATGCCAATACTAACTTATATTACAAGTGTTTTTCTTTTTATTTTGCAGGCCATGGCTAGGGTCAAGACTGTTGCTCATGGACATTATCATCGCTGAGTCAGGCCCAGATTAGAGGGGCTAGGTGAGCCCTCTTATATTAGAGAGCAGCCCGAGCATCAGGCAGGACCATCTTAGGTCCTGGATCCTGAGCAACTGGAGGATTATATAGAGGCCGACCCAGCTTAGTCCCCATTAACCGATTCTAGACTATAGTCTTTAGCCTTTACATCTTCGCCATCTCATGATGAGGCTGAGCATACACCATCACCTTCTTCATCTCCGCCTTATGCACAGCCAGACTAGGCCTTAGACAGACCGCTGCCGAGATACTCACGCCTTATAGTGGTGCATGAGTCGGTTTTTGACATTTCCTTTTTCTCTTAGTATATCCTGACCCGGGCAGCCTACGAGGACATTGACCGCAGGGGCATTTTAGCCATTCTAGCCCCTGTCACATACCCAGTTTACCTGAGGCTTGTTCGGATGTTCTTCTAAACCTCTGACCTGCACCGAGTAATCTGGCAGAGTTGCGCACTATCATGGATGGCCATCCTATCCGCATCACAGTGGAGACTCTGGCTAGATTTTGCCGCTGCCTGTATGCCTGCCCTCCTGAGCTTGAGCTCGATTATCCCATCCTAGAGATAAGGCCTTCTTATGCATTTATGGCCGAGGCACTTACAGGCCATTACAGTGAGGGCAACACATTTGCTACTCGAACCTATCTGCCTGATGACCTGTGGTTCTTTGATTCGGTCCTGTACCAAAACGTGTTCATTGCCGGCTACAAGATCCAGAAGCGCGGCGATTATTTGACTGCCCTGTATGCTTTCTGCACAGGGTGCTGGTTTATATTCCAGCCTTATACTGGACCGTGATGATGAAGCTCTACGCAGACTACATCAGCATGGCCAAGCCCAAACGGGCTAAGTATCTTCTATTTGGCCATCTTATCACTCAGATCCTCCGAGATCAGCGCTATCCATTCCGTCCCAATGAGCGCTCAAAGACAGGAGCTTGCCATTTTGGCAAGAAAGACTGGAATACAAGCTACAATGCTCTTATCAAGAGTCTTCTAGAGGACGTAGTGATAACAACAGAGGAGGCTGTGGAGGAGGAGATAGCAGCAGCAGTAGACGACCCAGCAGTCAATCCGGCTGCCATACATATGAACATAGACTTGGAGTAGGAGCCTCCAGCAGAGAAGATCCCACATCACTCTCCAGTAGGGTCACCATTACATTTCCCGGAGCTCCAAGATGCAGGCCTTGGAGGACGCAGTTGTCTCTCTTCGGTCAGATGTGGCATCTCTCCTCTCCGATATCTTAGCTGCGCTGTAGGGCATATCCAGAGATATCAGGGGATCACGCCCCACTCGCCCTACCTCATCTACCTGATTTCTCTATCTCTTTACTCTCATCATTATATATATCTGTGATACATTACTGTTATATTGATACTGCTATTTTTGTGGCCAGTTTGTCAGCCCAGATACTGTGATGTACTATATATTGTTTATTATTTTTCTTTCTATTCATGCTATTTTGGATGTCTGGACCTTATATTGATATATTTGTCAATGATTGACTCCATTATCAGGTGCATCCAAGTGACTTCAGTGAGAGAGAGTGCTGCACAAATTTTTTTAGGACCATCATTTTTCCTCTCTTTATAGTTCATTTCTTATCCCATTTACACTTGCATATCCACTGTGCACTGTTATTATTCCCCTTTGTTATCTAATGAACTTTTATTTAGTGCCATTTTTTCAGGACCACAGTTAATCCCAAGTTTGGGGGGGTTATACCACCTACTTTGGATACTTGTGTCCCGACCATTCTTTGTTATAGCTACACTGGTATACTTTTTCCTTTGTTCTCTTTGCACATTGAGGACATTGTGTCATTTAAGTTTGGGGGGTAATGGTGTTAATTACAGTATTTGCTTTCAATTCAAAATTTTAAGCATGACTTGTGTATTTGAGGGATTGTATATGATTGGTCCATAATTAGCTATGACTTTGATCTTTTGAGGACTATATTGTTTAAA
Source organism: Cornus florida (assembly GCF_030987335.1). NCBI lineage: Eukaryota > Viridiplantae > Streptophyta > Magnoliopsida > Cornales > Cornaceae > Cornus > Cornus florida. The sequence continues at coordinate 61,795,141 of NW_026775574.1, read as the reverse complement.
ATTTAAAAATTGTTTGACTTGAGAGTCCAATACTACTTGTATGCCTTGTGGATGCCATTTAGGAGTAAATTTTTTGAAAGATTGATATCTTGCTTGCACTTGTAGTCTACATCATCCTGATTTTGTGATTATTTTGAGATTCACTCTAGGATTCTACACTAGCACAGGCGCACACTAGTATTCATTTGTGGGGTACATGCTTTGTTGATTATTGAATTGGTGATAAGCGCCGAATATTATATATTCAAGCGCCCTAAATTGCATTAGTAAAGTCCGTTGTATGTTAATTTATGTAGATTATCTTCATTTCTATGTTTTTATGCATTTTCAGGTTCATTGGCCAAAATGGAACAAGAATAAGGCCTTGTGGAATCTTGAGCAACAAAAGGTGCCAATGCTGAATTCTGGCAGCAGTAGAACCTGGACTTTGCTCGCCATTTTGACCTTCCAAACTCGAGAACTGGATTTCCCTCATAACATGAAAGATTTAGAACTCTGAATCAGCTTTCCAAATCTTCAAACGGTTTGTCATTCAGAGCTCGGAGCAGAGAGTTATGGCCTTGTTACCAGAGGCGCGCAGAACTGCCTGGCAGCAATGAAATTCTGCCTTGATCTTCATTTTCGACCAACCATCCTTGAGAATTGGATCTCCACCAAAACATGAAATATTTATAGCTCTGAATTATCTTTTTAAATCTTCAAACGGTTCATCATTCGGAGTTCGGAGCGCAAAGTTATGGCTGTTGAACCAAAGTAGGTCTGGGCAGAGCAAGTGAAGCATGGAGCTTTTTACACTAAATTTGAGTGCTCGAGGCCTTGCTTAGAGTGCTCGAATTTTGGGCAGAATGCCCTTCGGAAATGGCTCATTTCAGCCCACTTGCACCTTGGTTTCTTCATTTTGCTTTCCTCTTTAATGAAGTGGTTGGAGATGTTGGTTGGTGGCCTTTTGGTGGTAGATAAGAGGGATATGAGCCACACAATAAAAGAGAGCTTCATTCTACAAGATTAGAGGAGAGAGAAGAGAGCAAAGGAAGGAGAGTTCTTGGAGCAAGAAAGGGGAGCTCGAAAATGGAAGGAGGATCCATGGTTCTTCTTCATTCTAAGGCTCCCATGTGTAACTAACTCCTCCTCTAGGGAGGTAATGGAACCCCTCATTGTAAGCATGCTTTACTTTTGATTCTAGTTTGGGAAAAATAATGTATTTTTGTGGTGATTCCATAATCTAGAACTCTTACTTGATGTAATGAATTGATTTTGATTTAATGATCATGTTGGACCTACTTTCTTGTCTTAGAATGTATGTTTTCATGGTTGTATGGTTTACATTTTCATGGTGACAATGAAGATGAGATTTTTGGAATGGTTTTAATGGCATGTTGTTGAGAGATTTGATAGGCCATAGCTTAGGTTCTTCCTTTGATGGCTTATTCTTAATTCTTAGCTTCATGTGCTCTTATCATGTGATTGATGGTTTGACAATTTCTAGCTTAGTGAACATGTCTTAAATTACACTTTAGTTTAGGTAATTGAGCATGTAAAATCTTTGATAAATTGTTCTTGCCTATTGATTCCATGAATCCTTTGAAGGTAATGTAGTAACCATGAGTAACTACTTATCATAGCCACATATTTATATTGTTTTTCCCCGAATGAATCATATTCTAGCATATTTATATTGTAGGTGGTGAAGTTACTTCCCTAGTCTCTTTTACCGACATTTTATCTCTTTTAAATTCTTGCAAGTTCTATTTTATGCATCTTAATTTCTAGCTTATTCTTAATTCTTAGCTTCATGTGCTCTTATCATGTGATTGATGGTTTGACAATTTCTAGCTTAGTGAACATGTCTTAAATTACACTTTAGTTTAGGTAATTGAGCATGTAAAATCTTTGATAAATTGTTCTTGCCTATTGATTACATGAATCCTTTGAAGGTAATGTAGTAACCATGAGTAACTACTTATCATAGCCACATATTTATGTTGTTTTTCCCCGAATGAATCATATTCTAGCATGTTTACATTGTTGGTGGTGAAGTTACTTCCCTAGTCTCTTTTACCGACATTTTATCTCTTTTAAATTCTTGCAAGTTCTATTTTATGCATCTTAATTTCATAGCTTTAGTGACAAACCAAGCAAACACCCTATTCCCCCTTATCATTCTAAGAACAATTCTAGACACTTAGGTTGCCATAGACTAGCGCAGTCCCAGTGGTTCGACTTACCCGACCAATAGCCCTATTTTACAATGATTCGTGCTATTGCGAAGGTTGATGTTTAATTGACCAACCGATCAATTTTTGGCGCCGTTGCCGGGGACTTGCATACGGTTTAGCAACCAAAATCTAGGGTTAATTTTAGTTTGATTGTTAATATTGTGTCTTGTGAATATTCCTTGTGTGTTTTGACCATCTTTGTGTTTTAAGTGTTGTAAGATTCTAAGGACTCGAAGCTCGCCGTGGGATTGCTAGCAAATTGTAAGTCTAGAGGACCCCAGGTAAGTCTCGTGACTTCTAGTTTCGAGTTGTGAATATTGTGCATGTGTTAAATTTAGTTTTAGTTTAGTTGTGAAGCCCTTGTTGAGGCTCTTATCCTGTTTAAATTTTGTGTTCAAGCATCGGTCCTTGTCGTGGCCATTTATTTCCTATCTTGTTGATAATTGAGGAGAAAGGAATCATTGTATGTGGAGTTGATGATAAAGAATTGTTGTGTTGATTGCTTTGTGTGTTGTTGAATTACTCCTAGATGGAGGATAATTATCTCCCAACTCAATTCTACACACCACATGCGTTTTGTGCTTTTTGCTCTAGTAATTCACATCATACAAGAGATTGTCTTCCAACGAGACAATTCTCGGATTTTTATCTAGAGCAACCAAATGAAAATTTCTTTGAACCGGGTAGTAATCCATACTTTAATGGTTACAACTCGGGTTGGGGAGACCAACAAAACTTCTTGTGGCATGACATAGGAAATTCAACCCCACAATCTCATATGCAACCTTTTCAACCCAATGATCATTCTTTCCCGCCCTCTTCTCCTTTTCCACCGTCTCCATTGGATGAGCTAATTATTGCTAACAAACAAATGATGGAGTCTATGCACACGCAAATGATGGACTCCAACAATCAACTATTGGCTTCCCTTGCTAGCATGCAATCCACAGTAGAGTCTATCAATCAAGTAGTACCATATCACCAGTCCCAAGTTAGTGCAATGATAGATGACCAAATATCTCAAATTCAACAAAGGATTAATGCTAAAAATCATGAAGAAGAGGAAACATTTTCATTTGAATTTATGGCCAATCCAAAAGAAAATTCTATGAATGATGAGATTACTCCTAGTTACTTTCATCATGAGAATGAACAAGTGGTTATTACATGTGAAAATGATGAAATGGTGGTTAAAGATCAAATTGTTGCCACTCATAAAATGGAAGAATTTGTGGTTAAAAATGAGGAAAAAGATGATGAGATTGCATCCTTTAAAACTCCAGAACAACCCCTAAATAATCCTTTGCTTGATGCACCTCCTTCAATGGAGGATCCTCTAAAAGTTTGTTTGGCTCATTTTAATTATGAGGATTTTAATGTTGACAATTCCATCTCAGAGGTGAATTCTTTGCTTAATATTCATCCACATATTCATTCTCTTCCTTGGTCAACATCAAATGTATCTCTTTCTTGGGAGCTTGCATCTCATCCCATTTCCTCACTTGAGTTGTCTCAAGTTGTTGAGCCCGAATCGCCGGATAAGTGTGAGGAGGATGTTGAAATTTTGAAGGATAAGTTGTCGAGCATTCCCGTGCTCAATATGACCCTTCAAAAGCCTTTGCTAGGTGCACTCGCACCTACTCCATCTTCCTATAATCCAAATCAGCCCCATAGTCCAAAGTTCTTCATAGAGGATGAAGAGTGGATTGAGGTCTTTCCATTACCTCTTTCCAACTTTTGTCTTCAAGCTCTTTTTCTTCCGCTTCCAAACGAACTTTCTTACTTAGGGAAGCTTGAATCTCTAGAGAGACATGGTATAGGGTAAGGAGGACTAACCTGATCTCGGTGTGTCTAGCTATCGAGATTTTTGAGGATTAGTGCCTGCTCTAACTTCGTCTAGCTATCGACATTAAATTTAGCAAAGCAAGGGAAGAAATTCTTTCGATGTTCCAAGCTTCCCTACCTTCTCAAATTGCTCGTGCCTTGAAATTTTCTGGGAAATGGTTTCGAAAAGCCAAAAATTTGATTTTTCTGAAATGGTCTTCAGTTGTGTTCCGCAATTTTAGACCGGCTTCTTAGACCTTCTCAGCCCTAATTTTCATTCCCGAAAATTTCCATCGCTTCCTAGCAATTTCATCGGATCTTTGGCATGCAACTCATGTGCACAACCTCTCATTTTCAACGCATTGTTGGATCATGATTTTCTCAAAATTTTCCATGCATTGGAGATGAAATGCAAAGTTTGAAATTTTTTCATCCAGGCATTAGAAATGTTGAGCAATTTAACAATTTTTCCAAAAATTTTCCACCCATGCATTGGAACGGACTGAATTAGCAAGTTTGAAAAATTATCCATGCATTAGAGAAAAGTTGCCAAGTTTAAAAATTTTTTAAATTCATCCAAGCATTGGCGCACAATTGCAAAGTTTGAAGAATTTTCAAAAATTAATCCATGCATTGGATTGACATTGCAAGTTTTAAAAAATTTTCTACATTCATCCATACATTCATGTTGGCTGAAAAATTCATTTCCATGTTGCTCACATTGCACATTCCATTGCAATGAATTCATTTTCGAGCCTACTGATCCAATTTCGAGCAATCTACCTTCCCTGTCAAGTGCTCGTTGCTGCCTCCAATCTTGCATGCACCACTGTCCTAATTTCGAGCATTCAAGATCCAAGTTAGAGTGCTCGCAGCTGCACACCAATTTCAGCCCATCATTCGCAGCTACTGCCTCTATTTCGAGCCCTCGAATCCCAATTTTGAGTGCTCGAACCTCCTCCACATCTTGCTAATCTCTCTGCCCCAAGCTCGAGCACTCTAGCTCCCATTTGGAGTGCTCGAGCCTAGCCAACATGCCCACCATGCAACAAACCAAGCAACCTTCCAATCATCAACCAACCTCTTCACCCCATCCTCTCCACCAACCTCCAACCAACCCACAACCCCTTCACCTCACCACCTCTCCCATTCTCGGCAACCCAGCAACCACCACGCATCTATCTTCACCCTCCACCATCAGCCCCATGTAACACACCACCCAACTCCAACCTCACCACTGAACACTTCTCTCTCTCGGCATCCCTCCACCAAACCACCACTCCTCAACCTTAAACCTTCTCTCTCTCTCAAACCAAGTTTCCACCATGCAGCTTCCCTCCCTCACTCACTGCATGTCCTTCGAGCACTCGAAGAACCCATTTCGAGTGCTCGAATTTCTTACCACCCATCTCCTCAACCTCCAACCCACCTCACCATGCCACCCACCAACCCCACACACCCCCACCATCTTGGCTTCACCCATTCCCACCCCTTCACCCAACCACCACCTTCTCTCTTTCTCTCCTCAACCCACACCATGCATGCACACCACCCACAAACCAACTAACCAACCTCCCAACCTCACCACCTCAAGCCACCTCCACTCTCAGCCACCATGCAGCCATGCATGTCACAACCATGCCCCCCCAAACCATGCCAACCATCTCCACAACAAACCCACCACACCAACCCAAACCCACCCCTCTCTGCCGATTTCTAGAGCACTCGAACCCAAGTTTCGAGTGCTCGCCATTGCCCGAGCTCTCTCATGCAAACCAGCCGAGGCCACTGCCCCCATTTCGAGCACTCGAAGGCACCGTTCGAGTGCTCGAACCAAGCCTCTCTCTCCCTCCCTTTTAAAACCCCAGCCCACCACTCTCACTCAACCTCATCTCCTCTCCTCGGCTGCCAACCCCTCTCCTCCACCAACCACCCTCAACCTCACCACCCCATGCAAACCTACCTTCACCTCCTCCACCTTTTTCCCCACTCTCCTCTAACCCAAGCACTATCATCAACCTCCCACCCATCCCCACCATTTATCCCACGCACACAGGGCCTTTGGTTCTCCATTGTGGGGTAAGTTTCTCCTTCTTTTTCTCTTTCACATTTTTGGTATCAATGGAGGATGGGCTTGCATGCAATGGAGATTTGTGATTGTTTGGGAGTCATTCTTACAATTGCAGGGCCAAAATTTTTTGGGTTTCATCCTCCACCCCACTCATTTTCACCTTCTCCTTTTTGTGGTGCACGCCAGGTGTTCGCTGAAATTCCTTAACCATGCCAACCAACCTCAACCCTCCTGCATGCATGCATGCAAGCCCATGCATGCATGCCCCTCACTCTCTCATGCCACCCTCTCGGTATCCCCACCTCTCCACTCTCCACCACACAACCCACACCTCCCCACCCAAGCATGCAAACCATGCATGCTCCCTACCCTCAACCATGCAAACCATGCATGCTCCCCACCCTCAACCATGCATGTCTTCCACGGCCACCCTCCCAACATAATCCCGACCATTCACATCAACACCATGCACACACCAACCAAACCGACCACCACCCCAACCTTCACCCTTCTCTCATTCACCAACTAACCCTCACACCAGCCTTCTCCCTCTCGGCACATCAACCTCCCATCATGCACGCCACCCTTGCCAACCATGCAGCCACCCTACCCAAACCAACCAACCTTGGCTTCTATCCCCTTCACCCTCGGCATCCACCCTCACCCACCTCACCTTCTCACTCACCACAAACTCATGCATGCCATTCATTCCAAAACAAAAAAAAAAAAAAAAAAAAAAAACATAATACTATATATATATAATAATAATATTATAAAAAATATATATATATATCTATATATAAATAAATAAATAAGTCCTATTTTTCTTATTATTTATGTTTTGATTTTTACCTGTGTACATTAGTTGTGTTTTGATAGGTCTTCAAGTCCAAGTTTGGGGGACGCAGTTGCGCACTCACATAGCTGAACATCTTCGCCTGTGTCACTCTACTTGGTATTATTGTTCCTTTCCCCCCTTTTTTGCTCTTATTTTGATTTACTTGTCTTCTCACATTGAGAACAATGTGACATTTAAGTTTGGGGGTGCATTTATGCATTCTTGGTTTTGCATTTTTGCTAAGCAATGATAGTATAACTTGACACTAGTTGGAGATGAAGCATATGTTTAATACCTTGTGTATAGAAGCAATTAACATTTTTGAAAATAAAGAAAAATTTAAGTTGAAATGATCATGTGGATTCAAATTAGTCTGTATAAATGTCTCAATTAGATTCTTACTGGATTTGACACTCTTTTAAGCTTCACAATGCACAGATGCACATTGGAAACTTAACTGTGAGGCATGCAACTTGATTGACCTTGACCTTGCCCTAGTTAATCTAATTTGATGAACCTAATGGATGAATACTTTTGGCATGAATCTAAAAAAAAAAAAAAAAAAAAAAAAAAAAAAAAAAAAAAAAAAAAAACTGAGAAAGAAAGAAAATAATGATCAGTTGACGTTCGTAGCCTTTCCAACTTGAGTTATTAAGCCCTAGGAGTGTCTTTACACTTAGCACCCTAAAACCGTCTGGTTTGGGAGTTGTTGGCCTAACGCTTGCTATAGGGGTTGGTTAGAAAGCTTAAAGGACTTAAACATTGCACGGTCATTCAAAAAATAAACTGGAAATAAACATGGTTCGTTGGAGTTCGTAGCCTTTCCAACTTGAGCTATTAAGCCCTATGGAGTGTCTCTACACTTAACATCCTAAAGCCATCTGGTTTGGGAGTTGTTGGCCTAATGCTTGCTACATAGGTTGGTTAGAAAGCTTAAGGGACTTCAGCATTGCACAACCATTCTATGTTTCGCTTATGAGTTACAATAAATTGTCAACAAGCAATAAAAGTTGTCTTGTAAATAAAATCATGCCTTAGGGACCTCATTTAAAGGGGAATTCAATGATTTGAAAACTTGTGCTTTGGAATTGGAAAAGAAAGTAAAAGCCGCATGTTGAGAATCCAATTCACTTTCACTGAAGCTAGAGTTGATTTCCATTTAAGAGATGATAATTGAGTTATTTATATAGACTTTGATGTTGATGCATGTATGTGGAAATGTATTTAGCCAATTTTTGTATCAATGCTTCATATATGCAAGGTAGTTTTCCCAATGACCCCATCTCTAGTTTTTGTCTGTTTCAAGTTGTATTTGAGCTATGTATCTATCTCATTTTACCATGGATGATATTGTTGTAGTAGCATGCCCATGGTTGTCTTTTCATTGAAGTATTCATTGTAGTTTTGCTAAGGGACTAGCAAAATGTAAGTTTGGGGGTGTGATAAGCGCCGAATATTATATATTCAAGCGCCCTAAATTGCATTAGTAAAGTCCGTTGTATGTTAATTTATATAGATTATCTTCATTTCTATGTTTTTATGCATTTTCAGTTTCATTGGCCAAAATGGAACAAGAATAAGGCCTTGTGGAATCTTGAGCAACAAAAGGTGCCAATGCTGAATTCTGGCAGCAGTAGAACCTGGACTTTGCTCGCCATTTTTACCTTCCAAACTCGAGAACTGGATTTCCCTCATAACATGAAAGATTTAGAACTCTGAATCAGCTTTCCAAATCTTCAAACGGTTTGTCATTCGGAGCTCGGAGCAGAGAGTTATGGCCTTATTACCAGAGGCGCGCAGAACTGCCTGGCAGCAATGAAATTCTGCCTTGATCTTCATTTTCGACCAACCATCCTTGAGAATTGGATCTCCACCAAAACATGAAATATTTAGATCTCTGAATTAGCTTTTTAAATCTTCAAACGGTTCATCATTCGGAGTTCGGAGCGCAAAGTTATGGCTGTTTAACCAAAGTAGGTCTGGGCAGAGCAAGTGAAGCATGGAGCTTTTTACACTAAATTCGAGTGCTCGAGGCCTTGCTTAGAGTGCTCGAATTTTGGGCAGAATGCCCTTCGGAAATGGCTCATTTCAGCCCACTTGCACCTTGGTTTCTTCATTTTGCTTTCCTCTTTAATGAAGTGGTTGGAGATGTTGGTTGGTGGCCTTTTGGTGGTAGATAAGAGGGATATGAGCCACACAATAAAAGAGAGCTTCATTCTACAAGATTAGAGGAGAGAGAAGAGAGCAAAGGAAGGAGAGTTCTTGGAGCAAGAAAGGGGAGCTCGAAAATGGAAGGAGGATCCATGGTTCTTCTTCATTCTAAGGCTCCCATGTGTAACTAACTCCTCCTCTAGGGAGGTAATGGAACCCCTCATTGTAAGCATGCTTTACTTTTGATTCTAGTTTGGGAAAAATAATGTATTTTTGTGGTGATTCCATAATCTAGAACTCTTACTTGATGTAATGAATTGATTTTGATTTAATGATCATGTTGGACCTACTTTCTTGTCTTAGAATGTATGTTTTCATGGTTGTATGGTTTACATTTTCATGGTGACAATGAAGATGAGATTTTTGGAATGGTTTTAATGGCATGTTGTTGAGAGATTTGATAGGCCATAGCTTAGGTTCTTCCTTTGATGGCTTATTCTTAATTCTTAGCTTCATGTGCTCTTATCATGTGATTGATGGTTTGACAATTTCTAGCTTAGTGAACATGTCTTAAATTACACTTTAGTTTAGGTAATTGAGCATGTAAAATCTTTGATAAATTGTTCTTGCCTATTGATTCCATGAATCCTTTGAAGGTAATGTAGTAACCATGAGTAACTACTTATCATAGCCACGTATTTATGTTGTTTTTCCCCGAATGGATCATATTCTAGCATGTTTATATTGTAGGTGGTGAAGTTACTTCCCTAGTCTCTTTTACCGACATTTTATCTCTTTTAAATTCTTGCAAGTTCTATTTTTTGCATCTTAATTTCATAGCTTTAGTGACAAACCAAGCAAACACCCTATTCCCCCTTATCATTCTAAGAACAATTCTAGACACTTAGGTTGCCATAGACTAGCGCAGTCCCAGTGGTTCGACTTACCCGACCAATAGCCCTATTTTACAATGATTCGTGCTATTGCGAAGGTTGATGTTTAATGGACCAACCGATCAATTGGTTATATCCGAATTGGGCTAGTAGTGCATTGAAAGCTTTTATCTTGATAAAAGTGGATAACAAACCCTTTTCATTAAGTAGCCAGGATTCTAGCCTCATCCAGCACTGAATTTCTTGTGCCGAAAGTTGGAGGGCCCAAACTCTAGGTTAATAATTGAATGCTAAAAAGAAAAAAAAAAAAAAAAATTTGCAAAAGCAATAAAAAGTGAGGACTTCTCCCAAAAGGTGAGAAGTGGGAAATGATTAAATGGAGGTTGTTTTGATTTGTAACCTAGTTGATTTAAGCTTGTAAGTCCTTAGGGGTGTTTGAACGCCTAATGCCCTAAAACCATCTGGTTTGGGAGTCATTGACATAACCCTCGACCTCATGGATCGCTAGAAAGCTTAATATTTCAACACATTGCACTATGCTTCCATCTTTGATCCTTAGCATTAGAAAAAAAGAAAAAGAAAAGAATAAGCGCACTTAGAACTAGCAATGTTTAAGTTGGGTGTGTGATGAGCGCTGAAAAGTGCGCATTTAAACCCCTTAAGCTTAGGTATTCTAGGACCTTTATCTATCTTACTTTCCCTTTTTAGACTAATTTCGTGTTATTGCCCTTTTTAGGTGCTTATCCCAAAAATAAGCTAATAAATCCAAATAAGAGCTTAAAAGAAGCTAACTCAAGCTGGATGGAAGAAAGGAGTAAAGTGGAAGCAGATTGAAGCAAAGTGTGGAAATTCAGCAGGTTCGATCGATCTCAAGAATACTTTGATTAATCGAAAGTTTATCGATCTAGACTCTCCAAGATGGATCCAAGCTCTTTTGTCCTTATTGAAAGATCCTACAAAGTTTGATCGATCCAACAATTCTTAGATCGATCGAAAATATTCCATCTTATCCTGTTGTACCACCCTACCTACCACTTTTGTCTCTTTCCCCAAAATATCTCACATCTGTCCTTATCCAAAAAGGCGCCGCCATGGGAAGACCAATCTAGCCAAAGTTTAATAGATCTCAGCCATGTTCGATCGATCACAGCACAGGTTCGATAGATTGAACCCTCTCAAATACGAATTAAATCAATTTCCAGCTCATTAAAAGTTGTCTCATTGTGCAATCATTGAAGGAGCCCTTGTGTACGAGCCTAGACAATGGTGGACATTTGAGCTACCTATATAAGGAATATGAGTCACTTTTACATATAGTTTTTTATAGTCTTGTATAGTCTTTGATATACTTTTTAGAATAGAGAGATACAATTCTTAGAGAGGAAGAAAAGAGAAGAGGAGGCTAGAGACACATTCTTGAGAGGTTTTCCATCTTCCTCAAGAAGAAAAGCACTTCTACCATTGAGATAGCTCTTGAGGGTGGGAGGACACCATTCATGAGTGGCTAGAAATCCTCTTGGGGCTAGAGTTAGCCCTAAGCATGCTTTCTTTACCTTGATTTATGTATTTTTGAGGGGATTTGTGTTGTAATACATGTTTTGACATATTTGTATATATAGATCTTATTTGTTTAATGATTTGTGTGGTTTAATTCTTTCAATTGATCATTTCATTCTATCCATATGTCTATGTATGCTAGGATAGATGTTCATGTATTTATCTCTATCTCTTGTGTTGTTGATACATGTATATGTGTGTTGATGCTATAGATCTAGAGATTGTCAAGGCATAGTGCTAAATAGAATGCTCTTATGGTTTATTTGATGGTTTATACTCATTTTTTGATGGGTTGTGCCTCTTCCTTAGTTTAATTAGTTTAATTTCCATGTCATTAGCTTAGATGTAGTGTAGTTACCTTAGTTGTTAAATTGGAGGACAATCCATGCTTGTTGTTTGATATTCCATACTTATGAATACAAGTAGTATATTTCTCTAATTATGTGATGTGTTTGGATTGTAAGCTTAAAGAAGGATTAATGGCTTAGTTTGATGTATTGTGCTATTCATTGTGTTGTTTAGACAATATACACTTAATTGGTCATCTATGCTTGTTAAAACAACCACACACACTCACTATCGTTGTAACATATGTTTTTCCCCTCATTAATTGTTAATTGAGTGTATAGAAAAGTGATGCTTAGTGGTGATCGCTAAGTCCCAAGACCTCTCTCTCTTGTTTTCTCTATCCCTTAATTACTTATTTTATATTGAGCTTGTTTAATCTTAATTATAGTTTAATCAACCAAACAACCTACCTTTGATCATTCGACTTACTAACCCTAGGCATTGTTTCCATTACTTGTAGCCTTCTAATCTCTTGGGACGATCCCTACTCACTCTTGCTACATTAGTAGTAGTGGTAGTAATGATTTTTATAAATTTAAACTTGACCCAAAAGGCTTTTCTTGAACCTAAATTCACTACATTAGTTTGGCGTATAGGAATAGGCCTCGACACCGTCAATCACTTCCCTAGAAAGGGAGTTAGTTACCCATAGAAGGAAGGGAGGAAAGAGTAGAGATGTAAGTAAACAAAAACATGCAAATGAAGCTAATATATACAATATGATCAACTAATGGACTTAAATAATGCAAATAGGGGTGTTTGAATATGTAATATTCGGCGCTTATCACACCCCCAAACTTACATTTTACTAGTCCTATAGCAAAACCAAAAAAATGAAAATCTTAACAAAAATGGCAACATTTGTAATGCTATCAACATACATCAACTATGGTGCAAGAAAATACACACACAGCTCGTTTGCAACTTGGAACAGATAGAATATTGGAGACGGAATCATTTTATAGACTACCTTGTGTATATGAAGCCTTGATATAACACAATAGTTAAACATATTTCAATTCTCATGCATCAACATTATAGTCCATATAAATACTTCAATTCTCATCTCTTTAATAGAAATCAATTCTAACTTCAATGAAAGTGAACCGGATTCCCAATATACGGCTTTTACATTCTTCGTCTAATTTCAAAACACAAGTCTTCAAATCATTGAATTTTCTTTTTAAATGAGGTCGCTAAGGCATGATTTATTCAAAATACACATTTTTTTTTGCATTTTTTTTTTTTTACATACATATTATGGTCGTGCAATGCCGAAGTCCCTTAAGCTTTCTAACTGACCCATGTAGCAAGTGTTAGGCCAGTAACTCCCAAACTGGATGGCTTTACGGTGCTAAGTGTAAAGACATTTTAAGTGCTTAATAACTTGAGTTGGCAAGGTTATGAACTCCAACGAACCATATTTATTTATTTTTATTTCGTGAATGACCGTGCAATGCCTAAGTCTCTTAAGCTTTCTAACTAACCTATGTAGCAAGTGTTAGGCCAGCAACTCCCAAATTGGATAACTTTAGGGTGCTAAGTGTCAGGACACTCTAAGGGCTTAATAACTCGAGTTAGCAAGGCTCCGAACTTAAACTAGTCATTATTATATATATATATATATATATATATATATTAGATCAATGCCAAAGATATCCATTCATTAGGGTCATCAATTCAAATCAACTGAGTTATGGTCAAGGTAAATCAGGTTACATGTCTCACAATTAAGTTTCCGGTGTGCATCTGTGAAGTGTGAAGCATAGAAGAGTATGAAATCCGACGAAAATCTAATTGAATCATTTATACAAACCGGTTTGAATCAATATAATCATTTTAGATTTTTCTTTATTTTCAAAACTATCATTTGCCTCTATACACAAAGTATTAAACATATGCTTCAATCTCAATATTACCAACTGGAGAAGGAAATTCAGTGGCTGTGTAAAAATATGCCCCCATGTGAATTCCAAAAGCACGCCCCCAAACTTGATTCTAAAACCCTGTCAAAATGCATTTATGCACAACAAGCAACAAATAAATTGAGACAGAGATAAAAATAAATAACTGCAATTTTATTTAACTAAAAACCGAGAAGTTATGCAAAATAGCAAAAAAATTATAGTTATAAGTTCAAAATAGGAACCGAAAATAATGCCAAACGAGTCCCAAAACAAAGCAAAAGAGTACTACTGGAAATGAAAATAGAAACTGAAAGCATAAAATCACTCCATCATCGCCGTAGAGGATGAGCCACCAGTGCCGCCTGGAGGTCGGTCAATCAAAGATTACAGCATGGTCTGCAATAGCTGCTGTCCCTCCCTAGTCTCCTTACAAAGGTCCGTAAGGGTGCCCTCCATGGTCTCGACTCGCAGCTGAATGGTATTAAGACGGGTGCTGAAAGAGTCATAGTCGGCATGGGACATAGTAGGTGGTGGTGGCGCAACAGGTGCGGGAGCAGCCGACGCAGGAGTAACAGGGACAATGGGACCTCCCCAATCAAATACACCACCAATGCGGGCTTGACAAGAAGTCTTAAGCTGGACGGTGCTTGACTTCCATGCACCAATGTCAAAAAGGAATACCTCAGTGCTCTTTTCTTCTCTTTGGGGGACCTTGAACTTTTTATTCTTAAGCAGCTTGGTGACCAAGGACGGAAAAGGAAGTGCCTAAGTGAGGGTATTATCCGACTGCATCACAAAAAGATCATTGTAGACCTTAAGAAGCTAGTCCTAGATGAGCTATGGGATACAAAACCAATGTCCTTTCTTAGCGGCATAAAGGGTGTGCAAAAAAACCCCTTTACGGTCAGAATGCTTAGGAATAGGAAGGACATTTTTGGCAAGGATGGAGTCCAAGAACCACAGCCGGCATGGGAGGAATAACTTATTCGTGCTTGATTTGCGACTGCCGGTATACATGTTGTGGCATATTTCCTTAACAATTTCTGACAATTTCAGTTCCTCGGGAGGAACTCTTCGTCATCCAAGGGAGATGCCAATGGACACTCCAAAGCTGTAACAAGGTTATGAATGGTGAATTCAAAAGGTGTGCCATCAATGGTGGTCTTAATGACCTCCAGCTCCACACATGAATAAAACATGTTGGAGTAGAATTAGCGGACTATGCGCGGATAAAAAGAGTTAACACGTGGTTTGAATAGAGCTTTTAGGTCACGGTCCTTCAATTTTTTGACCGCCCACGTCGTTTTTGGATTTTCTTCAAACCCATCTTTAATGACAAATTTGGCTTCGGTTTCAATGGGCCACTCAACGCAATTTGGCATGGGAGCTTCCTCGGCTGGTCCCTCGGAGGAGCGAGCACGCTTGGAGGAGGTTTTGGGCGCCATTTGGAAGAAGAAGTTGGCTTAGGCAATTTATCGAACACCTGGTGTGTAACGACCCGGTCATTTGTATTCCTTTCCTTTTTCTTGAAATTTTACGAATGAATTTTTTTTTTTTTTCGTTTAATTTTCTTTTTTGAGCTCTATTTCATGTCGCTTAGTATCATCTCAAGTGCTCGGAATTGGTTTCTAAGACTCTTTTCCATGGATTGACAACTTCATTTGAGGATCGAGTCATTTTCACATTTTTCATTTTTTGACACTATGCGCTATTTCGTCCTTTTCCCTATTCTGTCTTATCTCTGTTTGTTAGTTTTTGGCACAACCTCACTTCTCATGCTCGGAGTTGGTTTTTGACTTCACGTGTCTTCATCTTGAGTGGTTTCCACGAAATACGTATCTTTACTTTTGTAAGAAAGTACTTTGGTTGCTCCCGGTGTCCATAGGGGCATGGATGCAAAGTTCTTTGAAATTATTTTCTTTTCTTGGGGTGTTTTTCATAAATATCTTTTGAAGATATTTTATTTCAGGGGTTTTTAAGAAAATATTTTTGGAAGATATTTTCATTCTGGGCCATAAGTGCAGTTTTCACTTTTTGGAGGGGCCATTGTGCAATTAATGAAAGTTATTGCAAAATGTCTTGTTTTGAGCCTGGATCCTCGTACGGGATTCATTTTCACATTTCGTCGAGTTGTGTACTCTTGGAATTTCCTCCTGGTCGATGTTTTCCAGTTTCAGGGTTTCTGGCCCCAATTTTCGCTAAACTTGTTTTAGGCATAACTTTCTGCTCGGGACTCAGTTTTTGATGTTGTTTCTTTTATTGTTAATATTTTATCATTTTTGAATCTTTTTTGTTCACAAAGTTTTGCCATTTGAGCGCGTCTGCTCAAATTTTACTTTTTCGGACCCGGCGGGGCCCGTTCGGGGCACTTTTTGAGATTTCTATAAAAGGGGGGTGAGATATTTCATTTTTGATCTTCTCCCCTCTTCATGCACGACCAGGAGCTCCCATGGCAGCCCAAGGGGTGCTTCCATCTTCTCTCTCCTCTTTTGGTTCACTTTTCCTTGATGGAAAGTCTTCGGCCTTAACGTTTGTTGTTCCCCCCGCCGTGCTCTACCTTTCCCCCTTATTAGAATTTAGTTTTGACCATTTCTTGAGTTTGGTTTTGAGATCAAGTTATGATTTTGATGGGTCTTTCATGGGGGTTATGTTCACGGTGTTGTCCCCGACAAAACCTCTCGGTATCGTCGAATTCAGAGCACTTTTATTTTGGTGGGCCTTTGGGATTTTCATCTCAAATTGAGGTAGGAGATGTTCTAGGTTTAAATTCTTGTTATATAGCATGCTTGTGATGCTTATACTACTTGTTTGCATGATTAAATATAAAATCTAGAGATTTTATTATTTATTTTTCTTGTACGGAATCTAATTTTTTCGATTGCTCATGACTTGGTTTAAACATGTAGCATGATTTTATATTGCCCCTTGATATGCTCATTATCGTGTATTAAAATTGGAACATTTGAATAAGTATTAAAGATTTTATTTAATATTTATCTTAGGTGAAAGATTAATTCACATGGTCTTAACTAGCTTGAAATTAATATGTGTTAGCATATTATATTAGGCCTTAGCATGCTCTTCAACATAGTTGAATTTGAAAGTAATTGGAGGTGTTTTGAAAATTAGTAATTATTAATTAATTTGATTAATTAATTTGCCCCGAGTGCACTATTCACTCCATTCGAATTCCGACTTGATATTCTTGATCTACATACCATATAGCTTCACATATATTTGATTTAGAATATTCGGCGAGGTTTTGAAACCTTTCATTTAATTAATTTCCTTGTTTAAGATTTAATTCTCATGGTGATATACAACTTGGAATTAAATTGTGGCATGCTATAAAATTAAGCTTTGGTGTGGTTGTTCACATGTATTAAATTGGGATTAATTGCATGAGAATTGCAACCTTTATTTTATATTTAACTTTAGTGAAAGTTTAACTTACATAGGTGTAACTTGCATGAAATAAGCTTGAAATGTGATATTACATTAGCCCTTGGCATGTTCTCTAAGATATGTTAAATTGAGAGCATTTGGTTAAGTTTGAAAAATCTAGAGATTTTAATTAAAAGAATTAATTAAAATCTATTTCGTGGTCCCCTTAGCTTAATTAAGTTTTTAACTTGATAATTGTATTGATCATGACTTGTTACTAGCATATATTAATTTGGGACTATTAGAAGTTGTTTTAGAACCTTGGGATTTAAATTAGCATGATTTAATTAAAGTTCTACTTTGTTGTTCCAACAACCTAATTGAGTTTTATAATGGATATAGGTGATGACCATGCCACGTCCCTTAACATGTATTAAATTGATGTTATTTGGAATTGAATCGGAATCTAGAGAATTTAATTGTGTTTATTTATTTAAATTATATCAATTTGCTCCATGATCTAGTTGTGTTTTAGAAGTGGTTTCTATATTCAAATCATGGACTTGGACTTGTTGTATATTCATTTGGTTATGTTTTGAACATTGGATAACATAGTTGCTATGTTTGTATTCATGAGAATATGTTTTCCTTATTGAATATATTGTTGCCTTGTGTAATGATTTGCACACTTCGTGTTTAACATCTTTCATGCATAGCGTGTAACGAATCGCACACTGAAAATTCGACATTCATCATATCATATTAGTTATGGATTTAGAGCATGTATTGTATAGGTTTCCAAATTTGGTTGTGCTTAGTAGATAGTTGATTATCTTTTATATTCCTGTTAATATATGCGTTGTTGCACAACTTGTTGATTTTGGAAACTCGGGGATGTCGTTATTCGACTATGGCTAGGATGTGGTTCTAGTACGGGGGATAGTCCCTCTATATATAGTCTAGTGCGCACATAGGGAGGTTACCCATGGGCTAGTAACCCTAAAGTAACTATGTTGTCGGTCTGACCCGGCGTGACGTCCGGGTATCCACTTTGTTTGATTTCGTATTTCATTTTCAAGTTGATAACTAGATAATGTTGTAGCTTGTTGTTTCTTATTTGTCGTTCCATTTTAAGTTACAGGATGTTAACTTTGCGAAATTGTGCTTTATGCGTTGTATTGGAAGTTCCAATGTTGGTTAAATTGCATCGATATTGAAAATCATGTTTTGACGTTCTAATAAAGCTTAGGATTGATCCTATTAATTCATTTATAACATAGACGTTAGGTGGCATAAACCACTACTGTTATTTTGTGCTTTAGATTCTAAGTTGATGGCTTTGAGAACTTAAACCTTGTTGGATTGTATAACATGCTCTTTTGTTATTGAATTGCATGGATAATGTAATTCTTGTTAACTTGTATTCAAATATGCTTTTGTCATGTTGTATGGATTCCTCTAGACTTTGTTCAATTACATTGATAATGTGATCCGTGGTAACTATAAACTCGTTGTATTAATCGGATTACTCCAACTTTGATTTGTTTCATTCATGTATTTATATCATGATTCTTGTTGCTTTGTATAACATGTTTCTATGTTGTTGAAATGCATGGATGATGTGATTTATGCTAGAAACACTCTAAGGTAGCTTAGGATGCTCCTTGAGTCTCACTGGGACATAGACGTTAGGTGACATGAGCCCTTTTAACATGTTTCACCTTAAGGTGATAAATTTGTAAAATGCTAGGTCGATGCATGCTCATCTCCTACGAGTAGCTTTATGTTACTCACCCCTACGATACTGGGGCATATTTCAGGTACGAAGACTTGGTTCGTGAAGTCTAGCATTCCTTGGATGTCGTGTAGCTTTCAAGTTTCCATTTTATGCAAATGTTAGCATGAAATGTCATTTTGTAGACTTATATGTCAAAATATGTATATTTGATTCCATGTATGTAATGTGTACATAAGTGCACTCCTTTCAATGTATTTGATATGTATGAGATGAGGCCGGAGGCCAATGACATGTATATTGTATTTTATGCAACTTTTTAACTTCATGAAAGGTTATGAAAAACTTGAAAAATCGCAAGCCATTGCTTCACCACGGTTGCATCGGGTGTGGGAATTCCATTTTCATTCTTTTATAGGGTCTTATTAATCGTGTATGAAGTGTGGCCAAGGGCCAAACGGTCATTTGATCCCGTTTTGCATTTTTGGATTCCATGTTTTCCATTCCAAGTCCATTTTTGCCTTTTTGCCCGTTGGGGGGTTGGATTTTGCATCGGCTATATTTTTAAGCCATGGACCATTGTAGCGCGTCTAAATAGGTAAGTTACGTTTGCGTGCATGGTCGTTTCCGGGCAAAAGCTTATCGTTTGTGTTTTGAGCCTCTTGTGAATTCATTTCGCATTTTTTTTGCATATTCTGATCTAGGGGCATTATAGACCTTTCACATCAGTTTTATTTTCTTTTTTTGACATGGTTGAATAGAAAACATGATTTTAGGGGGGGTTTCTTCTTCGTATTTTTCCAGAAAATGTCGTCTTGTTACCGGAAATCCTTGTGAAGTTTCAGCTTCCAGTTTTTATTTAGCAGCTTTATGACCCTCTTGTGCAGTTCTGATCTAGGGTCATTTTCGGGATTTCACAATGAGTTTTTTTCGATTCCTTTTACGTTGTCGGGTAGAAAACTCGATTTTAGGGGGGGTTTCTTCTTCGTGTTTTTCCAGAAAAACTCGTGTTGACCTCCGTTTCAAGCCTCAGTTCTGGGCAGATAAATAAGAAATGTAGCAGCAGCCAAGGGCTGCCACCATGCTATGTCTTTGGGCGCCGGCATGCATGCCGGTGGGCTCGCGCGTGGGCGCTGTGTGCACCATGGCCCCTCGTCGGGCCGCCGCGACGTCAATTCTTCTTTTGGGCTTTTCTCCTTCGTCCGGACTCCGATTCAAGTGAATTTTTTATTGAACTTGACTAATTTTTCGCTGTCTTTCCAACGGTGTGCTCGGTTGAACCCGGTTCTTCCTGGATAATTACCAGTTTCCCCTTTTTTCTTTAAGTGCTCGTTTTTCTTCGTCATGCCGTTTCTCCTTCGTTCGGACTCCGAATCATGCGATTCTTGAGTCCATCTTGATTAGTTTTTCATTGTCCTTCCAACAGTGTGCTCAGTGGCACCCGAATCTATAGTTTTTAGAAATGACTATTTTGCCCCTATGGGCTTATTTGTCATATTTTCGATCTTTTGCTTCCGCATCAGTTCTTGTTGAGTTCCACGACCTTATGGAAGGTCACTTTGATTTCTTAGAGTCTTGTTTTCTGTTTTCGCTTCCGCATTCAGATCCGTTATCGGATCATCCTTACGGTTCATCACAGGACACGCTGGCCTAAAAACCAGGGTCGTCACATGGTGTGTAAGACAAAAAGGAAGTGGGCCAAAGGTTGATTAGAGATGTGAAATCCCAAAAAATTTGTCCTATAATCAAGAATATACAAGCCCAAACAACTGCAAATCCTCAACACCATCAATCCCGTCCTCCATTGATCAAAAATTGAAAGAGAGAAGGAATCTTAGCCCAAATTGAAGAACAAAAAACCCCTTCTTGGTTAGTGCAAAACGGTGGAGATGAGGAAGATGGAAAAAGGTTAATTGAGATGGATGAGGGAGAGAGAAAAGTGAGGTAGAATGAGGGAGAAAAGGAAGAAGGATTTAGGAAGGAGAGAGAGGGGCGAAAGAGAGAGAGAGAGAGGGAAGTTAGAATTTTAAAATGGGCCTTAAGATGGCCCTTTTTTGAAGGGCCGAAGTAGTGGCGGGTGCCTGCATCGCAGGGCGAGCGCCCGCGTGGTGTCAAGGTGTGGCACTAGAAAGCCCCATTGGCACTCGGCGGGCCCCCGCAAGGATTAGCGGGCACCATGCAATTTTGGAAAGTGGCTGCCTTTCCATTTTGGCCGAATGGAGGCCGGGCCAGGGTCGGAAAATTCTCCAATTAGAAACTTAAGCTCCTATAGACCATAGACACCTTATAAAACCTTCGGAACGGGATTCAGAGCTCATTTGCAAAAGCGCTAATTCTTGGGGTCCGAATTTCCAGTGATTTTTGGATTTTTGAGAAAATTACCGAAATGACCTTGAAAAATTCCAAAAAATGGTACCGAGACCTTAAAATGACTAAGTAAGCATACAGTGACTTTTAGAACGTAATTTGAGATAGTTTCTGAAAAGTTCACATGTTGGCTACATTTAGCTAATTTTCAAATTTTTTTTGCTAAGGCAACTTGGAAGAGGGACGCTTGGAGTTGGAAGAATTGCTTCCCAATAGTGCTAAATTTAATGTCAATAGCTAGACGAACCATGATGTCACATCAGTCCTCGTAAATTGGGTTCGTCAATAGGATTTTCTCTACTTTGCGGATCGGGACTATGCCATCAACATAAGGCTTGAGCCATTGGCCATTAACCTTAAAGAGAGATCCATTTGTGGGATCATGCAGTTTAACGGCACCGTAAGGAAAGACGGATGAGATATCATATGAACCATCCCACGACGAATGGAGTTTACTGGGAAAAAGTTGTAACCTAGAATTGAAAAGCCAAACTTTCTGTCTAGGGGCAAAAGACTTGCTGACAATGTGCTTGTCATGAAATGCTTTAGTCTTTGCCGTATAGATTTTGGCGCTTTCATACGCTCATTTCGAATTTCCTCAACTTCATTGAGTGGCAATTTACGAGTAGAGTTGGCTTTTTTAAGATCAAAGTTGAACCATTTTATAGCCCAAATAGCACGATGCTCTAACTCGACTGGGAGATGACAAGCTTTGCCAAAGACAAGTCGATATGGTGACATGCCAATGGGTATCTTGTGCGTTGTCCGTTAGGCCTAAAACACATCGTTTAGTCTCAATGACCAATCCTTGCGGTTCGGTCGAACTGTTTTTTCCAGAATATGCTTGATCTCACAATTAAATACTTCCACTTGACCACTCGTTTAAGGGTGGTAAGGTGTGATAACCTTATGAGTGACAGAGTACTTGGGAAGGACGGACTTGAGGTAGCGGTTACTTAAATGAGAACCTCCGTTACTAATGATGTTCTTAGGCGTACCAAATCGACTGAAGATGTTCGATTGAACGAACTTGACTACAACTTTATAATCATTGATTTTGGTAGCCTTTGCCTTAACCCATTTAGATACGTAATCCATCGTTACAAGAATATACTCATAGCCATAAGAGAACGGAAACGGTCCCATGGAGTCAATGCCCCACACATCGAAAATTTCTATGATTAAGATGGGGGTAAGGGGCATCATGGATTTCCTTGACATGGATCCGAGCTTTTGGCAATGCTCATAAGACTTGTAGAAGTTGTAAGCATCCCAAAATAAAGAGGGCCAATAAAATCTGATTTGAAGGACTTTGTCAGCAGTTTTCTGGCACTGAAGTGTCCTCCATATGCCAGAGTGTGGCAGAAATTTAGGATGCTTGAGAATTCAATTTAGGAATGCATCGCGGATGATTTGGTCCGGTCAATACTTGAATAACTCTAGATCTTCCCAAAAGAAATTCTTGACTTGGGAGAAGAACCGATCCTTCTTTTGTTTGGACCAATTGGGCGAAATTTTTTCTACCACAAGGTAGTTGACAATATCCGTAAACCAAGGAACACTTGAATAAGAAATCAGAAACAGTTGCTCATCCGGAAAGGAATCACAAACTACAACAAATTTGGAAGATTTCTCAATGAGTAGACAAGAAAGATGGTCAGCGACAACATTGTCTATCCCTTTTTTATCCCAGATTTCAATATCGAACTCTATCCATCAAATTAGATGGGGTTTGGTCTCTTTTTTAGCAAGCAAATGCCTTAGAGCTGCATGGTCTGAAAAGACAATGACCTTAGATCCAAGAGGTAAGAAAGAAATTTATCCAACGCATACACCATGGCTAGCAACTCTTTTTCAGTGGTGGTGTAATTCAATTGAGCATTAGATAGAGTTTTGCTAGCATAATAAATAGCATGTGGTAACTTCTCCACACGCTGGCCCAAAACTGCAGTCAATGCATAATCGGATGCATTACATATGATCTCAAATGGGAGAGACCAGTTAATTGGTTTCATAATTGGGGTTGGAGAGAGGAGAGTACAGAGCTTCTTGAAAGCTACCAAACAAGCTTCATTAAAATTGAAGGGAATATCCTTGGCAAGAAGATTGCACAAGGGCCAGGATATTTTGCTAAAATCTTTAATGAAGCAGCGATAAAAACCGGTATGACTAAGAAAGGAACGGATTTGTCAGACAGAATTTGGAGGAGGAAGGTTAGAGATTAATTTAACTTTAGCCTTTTCAACCTCAATTCCCCTTTTAGAAATAACATGCCCCAAGACAATGCCTTCTTGGACTATGAAATGACTCTTTTCCCAACTTAGAATAAGATTTGTCTCCTTGCATATTAGAAGCACAAGGGATAGATTTTAGAGACATGAGTCAAAGGAAGATCCAAAGACAGAAAAATCATCCATGAATACCTTCAAGAACTTTTCAACTATATCAGAAAATATGGACATCATGCACATTTGGAAAGTTGCCGGTGCATTACATAGCCCAAAGGGCATGCGTCTATAGGCAAATGTTCCAAAGGGACATGTGAATGTGGTCTTCTATTGATCTTGAGGATCAATTGCCACTTGGTTATAGCCGGAATAACCATCAATGAAACAGTAGTAGCTTTGGCCGGTAAGCCTCTCTAGGATTTGATCAATAAATGGAAGTGGAAAATGATCCTTCTTAGTGGTAGAGTTGAGTTTCCGGTAGTCAATGCACACATGCCACCCGGTGGTGGTGCGTTGTGGCACGAGCTCTCCTGCTGAATTTTCAACAACGGTGAGGCCAGATTTCTTGGGAACAACTTGAGTGAGGCTAACCCACTTGCTATCAGAGATGGGGTAGATGATTCCCGCATCTAGGAGCTTGATCACTTCTTTCATGACCACTTCTTTCATGTTTGGATTCAACCGGTGTTGTACCTCTCTATAAGGTTTTGCGCCGTCTTTCATATGAATGCGATGCATACAAATAGGTAGGTCGATTCCTTATAAATCAGCTACTGCCCAGCCAATTGCTTCTTTGTGCTTTTGTAGCACCGCTAAAAGGCTCTTTTCTTGGTCCTTTAAAAGGTTTGATGTAATGATGACTGGAAGAGTTTTATTTGCACCAAGAAACACATACTTGAGGTAGATCGGGAGCGGCTTTAACTCAAGTTATGGTGGAGATTTCAATGAAGGGACCAGAGTAATAGTTAAAAGTTGAGGAAGTGGTTCTCTTGGTACCTTCCACGGAGGAAAGTCCATGATAGCACCAATGTCGAGCAAAGAATTTACTTCTTAGATGGATTGATTGATATCAAAGTTTGCGAAGTCAAAGTGAGACATGCAAGTTTCAAAAGGATCCTTGCTTAACATGAAGGGCAGAGATTCTTCGACCACTTCATCTACCACATCAATGAGAAAACAATCATCCTCTTCGGAAGGATGTTGAGTTGCATGAAAAATATGAAGTTTGACTTACATAGTTCCAAAGGCGATATCTATCACCTTGGTTCAGCAATTTATTAAAGCATTAGCCGTAGCTAAGAAAGGCGTACCGAGGATCATGGGAACATGTTTCTTTGAATCATGGACTGATTCCGTGTCAAGAACCACAAAGTCTACCGGGAAGTAGAATTTGTCCACTTTAATGATAACATCTTCAAGAATGCCCCGTGGGTGCTTAACCGATCTATCGGCAAGCTTCAAGACCAAGGAGGTTGGCTTAAGATCCCCCAACCCAAGTTGTAAGTGAAATGAATAAGGAATCAAGTTCACGTTCGCTCCTAAGTCAAGGAGGCCCCTTTCTATCTTATTGTCACCAATGACACACGAGATTGTTGAGGCACCTGGATCCTTATACTTTGGAGGGGTGTTGTACTGAATTATTACACTCACTTGTTCAGTTAGTCTTACCTTCTTCGGTAAATGAGTTTTGGAAGTGCGCTTTTGAGTGCACAAATCCTTGAGAAATTTGGTATAGAGAGGAATTTGCTTGATAGCATCCAAGAGAGGTAGGTTGATCTTTACTTGCTTAAAGACCTCCCACATGTCCTGAATTTTACAACTTTTGTTCCCAAAATGTGTCGACTCTTGGAGACTTTGAGGAAACGGAGCCTTAGGCTCATAAGAGGTCTCCACATTAGGGATGGCAAGCTTGGAATTTTTAGTGCTAGACTTTGGATTTTCAGGAGTGAAATTTGGATTAGATGAGCTAGGATTTGGATTTTTGGGAAGAAGAACTTGTTCGTCTTTTCCTCCATCAACCTTGTTGTCCATAATTCGACCACTCCTAAGGGTGGTGATTGCTTGGACTTGTTCAGGAGTAAGCCCACTTGGAGGTGGGGCTTCGTCAATCACATGCATCCCTTTAGGATTCTCAAATGGTTGAGCGGGAAGTTTTCCCTTGTCTCTTTGAAGAAGTTGGTTCATTGAATTAGCTATTTTTCCGACTTGATTCTCAAGTTTAGCTATTGACTAGTATGCGAATGAACCATTTGGAGAGTAGGCTACAATCATGTCAACAGTTGCTTGTTAGATTCTAACATTTGCTTGTTAAGGGATTCCATCATTTGCTTATTTGCAGCGAGAATTTCATCAATTGGAAACACAGGAGGTGGAGTAGAAACATTTGGATTATAGGGTGAACGGTAACTTGAAGAGGCCTGAAATTGCCTATTTAGAAATTGAGAAGGAGGCTGATTTTGATGCCCTTGATTTTGAAATGTCAAATTTTGTGGGGCGGGTTGCCTCCATGAAAAATTCGGATGATCTTTCCATCTCAGATTGTAGGTATTGGAATAAGGATTATTTCCAGGCTTGGAAAATATAGCATTTGTTTGCCCTTGATTGTTACTAGGAAATTGCTCCAGTGTGGGGCAATCTTCCGAGATATGGAATGGGTTAGTGCATGACGCACACACCACACTTGCTGAATTTTGAGACAAGGAAGGAGAGAGATGTGGTGCCATTAATTGATAGAATTTGTGAGCTATGGCATCCACTTGAGAAGATTCTTCCCTCATTATCTTTGGTTGACATAGATTAGTGTTCTTTGCATTGGTTTAGGTTGGAGCCCTACGAGAATTATGTTGCAATGAGTTTTCACTCAAATTCTCGAGTAAGGTCCAAGCCTCATCCCCATTTTTAGACATGAACATCCCTCCACATGACGAGTCAACCATGAATCTATGTGGGACGGTTAAACCAGCATAGAAAGCTTGCACCAATTGCCATTTTGGAATTAGATGGTGCGAACATTTCTTAAGGAGGTCTTGAAGTCTTTCCTAGGTCTCATAAAGTTGTTCCCCATTGATTTGTGAAAAGTTAAGAATAGAACGCCTCATTTGGTTGGTCTTACTTATAGGATAGTACTTTTTTAAGAATTCTTATTGCGATTGAGCCCATGTAGTGATGGAATTTGCAGCAAGGGAGTTCAACCAATATTTTGCCTTATCTTTTAAGGCGAATGGGAAGAGATGCAAATGGAGAGCATTTTTAGGGAAACCCCTCAGCTTGATGGTAGAACAGATTTCAAGGAACTTATCAAGATGCTTATAGGGGTCTTCATTTCAAAGCCATGAAAGGATGGAAGCATTTGAATTGTGCTAGATTTGATCTCATATTGGGCTGCCTTGATATTTGGCATCACTATACAAGAAGGAGAGGCATAAGTTATAGGGATGAAATGGTCCCTAAGAGTCATAGGTATAATATTTGAAATTTTGGCCTTATCATTATTGATTCCTTCATTCCTGACATTTCCTTCATTTTCGGCCATTGTATCAAATTTAAGTTCAATTTCTCTTATATTTTTAGATTCCCTAAGGTTTCTTCTAAGAGTCCTTTCAAGTGAATTTATATTAATTGGAGCATCAAGAGTTGGCAAAGATAATGACCTACGTCCCAACATCAACTACACAATTCATAATAAGCACAAAACTTCTTCACCATAACATCCGCATACAATGTTCCCTTTTTCCTCTATTATTAACTAGATAGAAAATAAAAGGCCTCGACAAGGACCGATGCTTTGTAAAATAGTAAAACAGAAATAGCCTCAACAAAGGCTCCACAATCAAATATCTCTAATTTAACTACATGTAAGATATTCACAATTTTGAAACTAGAACTTCAAAAAACTTACCTGAAGTCCTCTAGACTTATGAAATATTCATTTTTCCCTCAGCAAGCCTTGAGTCCCTAGAATCTCACAATAATACTTAAAACACAATATTACCGAAACCGAACAAGAAAATATACACAAAGGACAATATTCACAATCAAACCCAGGTTAATTTTTGAACCTCGATTACAAAACCGTTTGCAATCCCCGACATTGGCTCCAAAAATTGGTCGGTTGATGAATGTCTACCAATTATAATCAACCCTTACAATAGCACAAATCATTGTAAAATAGGGCTATTGTAAGGGTAAGTCAAACCATAAAGACTGCTAGTTTATGGCAACCAAGGTTTTTAAAATCACTTTCAGTTTGATGAAGGAGGTGTAAAGTTGGGTTTTGTTTGTCACTTAGAAACTAAAATTTAAAATTGCATAAAACAATAAATTGAAGGAGATTAAAAGGAAAGAGAAATCGGTAGAAAGAACTAGGGAA
Organism: Cornus florida; assembly: GCF_030987335.1. NCBI lineage: Eukaryota > Viridiplantae > Streptophyta > Magnoliopsida > Cornales > Cornaceae > Cornus > Cornus florida. The sequence continues at coordinate 61,767,253 of NW_026775574.1, read as the reverse complement.
GTGAATCCACTACCTACCATATAAACATGCTAGATTATGATTAACTTGGGGAAACAACATATATAAGTGGCCCTGATATGTAGCAACACATGGTTGCAACATTATCTTTAAGAAATTCATGAAATCAAGAGGCAAGAATAACCTATCAAAGTTTTATATGCTTGAACTACCTAAACAAGGGTGTAGCCTTAGACATGCTCACTAAGCTAGAGATTATCAAACCCTCAATCAAATAATAAAGGCACGTGAAGTTAAAAATCAAGAATAGACCATCAAAGGAAGGACCTAAGCCATGGACTATCAAGCTTCTCAAGCAACATGCCATTAAAACCATTTCACAATCTCATTTCCATTCTCACCATGAAAATACAAACCGTACAACCATGAGAACATACAATCTAAGACAAGATAATAGATTCAACATGATCATTTATAGAAATTTAGGTACATTACATCAAGTGCAAAGCTCTAGATTATGAAACTACCATAAATATACATCATTCCCCAAATTGAACCAAAAGTAAGGCATGCTTATAAGGAACGGCTTCATTACCTCCCTAGAAAGGGAGTTAGTTACCCATAGAAGCAAGGGAGGAAGGAGTAGAGATGGCCAACCCTTCCATTTTCGCACCTAGAGGCCAAGAATAACACAAACCTTCTTGAACCCAATATTTCTCTCTTTAGAAACCTTACAAAAATTGAGATATATCTTTTTACAACCATACAAGCCTTCTATATATCAAAGATAGCCTCCCAACCACTCTAATTTCGTGGCTCACCATCCCTAGAAGATTGCAGAACCACACATTGGGTGAAGGGGATAATATTGGGTGAAACAAAGCAGTTGGTGGTCTACTGTCTACAAAATGGCAAGTGCCCGCAGTACAGGCCGGAAGCCCGCATAGTGTCATGGCTGCTTGGTGGCGGCACACGGCGGGGGCCCACAGCTCATGGCGAGGCCCCACATTTTTGCAATCTTTCTGCCTTATTTGGCGAGCGCCCGCAAGGGCTTGGCAGGCGCCGGCAATACTGCTGCCTTGTACCACTTTGCTTCATAATCTGATCTTTGCACGGCCCAATGATGTAATCATCCTTCTTAGCTCTTTTTGAAGGGATAACCATAAGTTCAATGGGTCACTGGCTTAGGCAAAAAGAAGGTTCCCGACAACGGCATGCTTTGATTCTTCAAGAACTCAACAAAGCCTCACTATTAACTATCTTTTGGGAACCAACCTGAAAGTAAACAAAAACATGCAAATTAAGCTAATATATACAATATGATCAACTAATGGACTTAACTAATGCAAATAAGGGCGCTTGAATATGCAATATTCGGCGCTTATCAATGCTTAGCGTCCGGACGCAAGATCTGGATGCCACCTATTAGAACCATGCATCCGGACGCAAGAATTAGTGTCCGGATGCCAACCATCAGGACCTCGCATCCAGATGCCATTCTTCGCGTCTGGACGTAAGGCTACGGGCCCCCATTTTGAATAAGTCCGATTTTGTTCTATCTTGAGTGGAAATTCGAATTTGAACGAGTTATTTTATTTTAAAACTTATCTAAGGATAAAGAGGGGGCAAAGGCTTGAATCAAGGTAGTGAGTTTTAGTTTTTGGAAGGAGATTGTGAGGGAGAGAATTTCTTTTGGGTTCTTAGTTGAGTTTTGCAACAATGCGGGAAAGAGGGAATTTTTTCTTTTCTTCAATCCTTGAGGTTGCTGCCATATCCATAAGGGGCTAACTTCCTTTCTAGGGAGTTTATGTAACTTAGACCAAGTAAACATGTGTTAAATTATATTTCAATTTGGGGATTCTTATTGTATATATTTAGTTTTATAAACTAGAAGTGTTTACATTGAATTGATGTAGTTGATATTGAATTGATGTATGTGATTATCATTTAAATATATTATTATGTTGATTTGTTTATTTTGTCTTAGAAATCACATTGACACAATTATACATTTGATTTCTGATGAGGGCTGAAAAGTGCGCAATTAAAACCCTTAAGTTTACGTATTCTAGGACCTTTATCTATCCTACTTTCCCGTCTTAGACTAATTTCATGTTATTTCCCTTTTTAGATACTTATCCCAAAAATAAGTTAATTCATCCAAATAAGAGCTTAGAAGAAGCAATCCCAAGCTGAATGGAAGAAAGGAGCAAAGTGGAAGCAAAATGAAGCAAGGTGTGGAAATCAACATGTTTGATCGATCTAAACATTCCTTCAATCGATCAGAGCAACATCGACCTGGACACTTCAAGATGGATCCAAGCTTTTGTTCTTATCTAAAAGAATCCACCAAGTTCGATCGATCCAACATCTCTTCAATCGATCGAAAATATTCGATCTTATCCACATCTACCACTTTTGTCTCTTTCCCAAAATATCTCAAAATATCTCAGAGATTTGTCTTTATTCAAAAAGGCGCTGCCAATGATGGATCGATCTCTACAGTATTCGATGGATCTCACCTAAGTTCGATCGATCTCACCACAGTTCGATCGATTGAATCTCCTTAAGTCCGAAAAAAATACGTTCCAGCTCATTAAAAGTTGTCTCATGGTGCAATCATTGGAAGAGCCATTGTGCACGAGTCCAGACCATTGGGTGTGACACTTGAGCTACCTATATAAATATTTGAGCTACTTTTTAAACATATACTTAGACATATACTTAAAAACATTCTTAGAGAGGAAGAAAAGAGAGGAGGAGAGGCTAGAGACACACTCTTGGGAGTTCTTCCATTCTTTTAGGGTTTTCATCAAGAAGAAGGTTATTCCTACCATGGAGATAGCCCTTGAGGGTTGGATGACTACTTCAATGAGTGGCTAAATATCTTCTTGGGGCTAGAGTTAGCCCTAAGCATGCTTTATAGACTCTAATGCTTTGTATTTTGAGGGGATTTGTGTTGTAATCTTGTATTGACATTTATTTTATATATGAATCTTGTTTATTCAATGATTTGTGTGGCTTAATACTTCCAATTGATCATTTCATTCTATCCATATGTTTATGTATGCTAGAATAGATGTTCATGTATTTATCTCTAGTTTTTGTATTATTGATGCATGTCTATGTGTGTTGATGCTATGGATCTAGAGATTGTCAAGGCATAGTGCTTAATAGAATACTATTGTTGTTTATTTGATGGTTCATACTCATGCCTTGATGGATTTTGCCTTTCACTTAGTTTATTTAGTTTAATTTTGATACCCTTAACTTAGTTGTAATGTAGCTGCCTTAGTGGTTAGATGGGAGGACAATCCATGCTTATTGTTTGATGTTCTATGCTTATGAATGCAAGTAGTATTATTCTCTAACCATGTGATGTGTTTGAATTGTGAACTTAAAGGAAGGGTTAATGGCTTAGTTTGATGTATTGTGCTATTCACTAGATTTCTTAGACAATATATGCTTAATTGGTCATCTATACTTGTTGAAACAATCAATCACACACTGTCAAATTGCAACACATGTTTCCCCTCATTAATTATACATCGAATGTCTAGAATGGTGATGTTTAGGAGGGACAAGAGTAGGATTTAATGACCTACGACTATGCATGCACTAGCAAAACAAATAACAAGCAAATAACAATCACTTTGCCCCCACAACAAATCAATTAACAAACATTCTCCACATACATTGATCCCATACTCCCATGCTTGAACAATATGCAAAGAAAATTAAATTACCTCCACGCGGGCTCACGATTTATCTATGAAATGAAAAACTTGCCACCACGCGGGCCGATGTTTTAACTAGAGATTGAGTTAGAAATATCTCACAAAGGGTCCTTAAGCAACTTCAATTAAACTTTCAAGTTTCAAGCCTTGCTATGCTTTGCAAATTTTTAGATTTTAGCTCTTTTTTGTGCTTTTGCTTAGCTTCACTTGGCTTCCTCGCTTTTAATTCTCCTTTGCTCAATTCACCTAGCCAAATAAGAACAAACATAATAAATAACAAAAAAGAAAATAAAGTAAAGACACAATCAAAAGAGTACTAATTCCTATTTGTTTCCAAAACACGGCGTTGCCAATTCAATCCCCGGCAATGGCACCAAAAACTTGGTGTGTCGTCGCACCAATGTCTAAAGGTGTGCAAAAGAGTGTGAGTGTGCAATGTGGCCAAGTTTTAAATTTGTAAAAGCCACTACTACCTCTAACTAAAAATATAGCTAGGGTGAGTAAGGATCGTCCCAAGGGATTTTAGGCGTACTTGCAATGGAATCAATGTATAGGGTTAGTAGGTCGAGTGATCAAAAGGTGGTGTGTTTGGTTGATTAGACTACAAACTAAACTAAACAAGTTCAATGTAGAATAAACGAGTTAAATAAAATTTAGAGAAGAGTAGGAATCATGGTCACTATCTTAAATCGGTTGTTCGTAATCCTAGGGGAAGAGGTAGTTCTTATCACTTTATTTTACCAATAGAGGAATTGAATAACGACTATGTGGAGGACCTTGGTCACATAGACCAACAAGGCATCCTCCACCCTAATGTGCAGCATGAAAACATTCAAGTACCATTAGGCATGCCTAGACCATTCATTCACCCACAAGAACATGACCAACTTCCATTGGGAATGCCTCGGCCAATGTTTGCTCCACAACCTCCAATAATTCAAGGCAATCAAGGTGTTCGAGTAGCATCGCCAGTTGTGAATCCTCCCATTTCTTTAAGAGACCATTATGTACCTAATGAATATAATGCACCAACTTGCATTCAATTGCCCCCATTTCGAGCACATCACTTTGAGATTAAACCACAAACCATTCAAATGCTACCCAACTATCATGGACTTCCAAGTGAAGAACCTTATAAGTATTTGGATGAGTTTCTTGAAGTGTGTTCCACCGTGAAATACACGGACATGCCAAAATAAGTGTTAAGACTCAAACTTTTTCCTTTTACCCTTAAGGACAAGGCAAAATATTCGTTTAATAATCTTAGGCCTTTTTTGACAACTTCTTAGGTAGAAATGAAACAAGAGTTCTTGAAGAAGTACTACATGGTTTTTAAGACCAATGCCATGAGGATTTCCATTCGTGAATTTTCTCAAGGGGATGGGGATATGTTTCATGCGGCAGGGGAAAGGTTTAATGACTTGCTTAGGAAGTGCCCATATCATGACATACCTAAGTGGCAACTAGTTCAATATTTCTTTGAAAGTTTACCGGATAGTCATAAGGGTATGGTTGATGCATCTATGGGTAGTTCTTATCTTGATAAGCATGAGAATGATGTGTGGCAATTGTATGAAAGTATGAGTGAAAATTCAATGTATAGATCTTTGTCCTCTAAAAATGGCAGAAATCTAGGTGAAAGGAAGAATGTTGGCTTATATCAAGTTGATAACTCCAATGACATAGCCACCGAGATGAAATCCTTATCTCAAAGGTTTGATTAATTTTTGATTGACCAAACTTCGGCGAATCAAATATCTTCCTCCCCTAACCACTCTCATCGTGCATCTAATGAATCTTGTATGACTTGTTCAAGTATTTTACGTTCTACTTCCAATTATCCCCATGGACATGTGCTAAGTGAAAACCATGAGTAAGTCAATGCTACATTTGTCAACCAAGGGAATAATCCCTATGGCACTCATTACAATTCAAGTTGGAGGAACCATCCAAACTTCTCTCAGAAAAGCCAAGGGTAAGGCTCAAACCCTCCCCAAGGTGGTTTTCAAAACAAGTATGTTCCACCACCAATGCAAAGCCAAGGTTCCCAAGGTTTTAGATCTTCTTTTCAATCATCGCATGTTAATCAATTCTCTAATTCTCATTTTCTTAACCAATCATCATATTCTCAAGGAAATTCTAGGAGTCTTGCTTTTGAGGAAAAAGTGTTAACCGTTCTAGGCACTCTAGAGGCAAACACTCAATTGCTTCATTCCCATTTCCAATCCATTGCTAAGCTAGAAACCCAAGTTAGGTAAATAACTAATACTTTAAATGCTAGAGAGAAAGGGAAGATGCCTTTGAATGCACCGCTAAAGCAATAATGTGTTGTGGAGACTTATTCCTCATTAGAAGGTCATACACTCAAACATGTCAATGCGGTGACAACCTTGAGAAGTGGGAGAATTGTGGACAACCAAGTGAGTATGTCCAATGAAGAGAGTGAACCAGTGCAACCAAAAGTGGACACCCATCCCGTTTCACATCCTATTCCTCCTTCATTGCATGTGCATGACCACTTTATGGAAAAAGTAATGGAAAATGATTTGAGCAAAGTTTTGAAAGATGATTTGAAAAACTCTTATGATAGTTTGAAAAATTCTTGTGTTGAAGATTCTTCAACGAAAAATTTTGAAAAAGCTTTTGAGCCTAAAGCTCCATTTCCGGATGCCTTGAAATGATCCATTTCTCTTAACAAACAAAAGACCAAGACTAATAAAATCATTGATGTGCTTAGGCAAGTGAAGATCAATCTTCTGCTTTTGGATGCAATTAAGCAAATTCGGGCTTATGCCAAATTTTTGAAAGATTTTTGCACCCAAAAGAGGAAGAACAAAAGTCAAGCACCAAGAAAAGTGGTCTTGACTGAACAAGTGAGCTCTATTTTGCAACATAATACTCTCCTAAAGTTTAAGGACCCCGGTTTACCTACTACTTCTTCCATCATTGGTGACCATGTCATTAATCGGGCTCTTCTCGACTTAGGAGCAAGTGTCAACCTTCTTTTATATTCGGTATATGTCAAATTGGGCTTAGGAGACCTAAAACCGACATCGGTGGTTTTACAACTTGCCGACTGATCCATCAAAAAGCCCCGGGGTATCATTGAGGATGTTTTGATTAAGATTAATAAGTTCTTCTTCCCCATTGATTTCGTTGTCATAGAGACAGAACTGGTTCTGAATCCTAAAAGCCAAATTCCCGTTATCCTTGGCCGTCCCTTCTTGGCAACCACAAATGCCAACATTAATTGTAGGATGAGGATAATGAAAATCTCATTTGGCCACATGAAGGTGAAGTTGAATATCTTTAATCCAACCCCGAATTCAATAGACAAGCATGAAGAAGTGTGTGTAGTAGAAAGGTGTCTTGAAAATGAACTTGATAAAATTAAGTCTTTGCTTAGAAGTGGAAGTTCTAAGAGTCCATCTTCAAACTTGAATTCAAGAATTTTTATGAAACCAAGTGTTTCAAGGGCATGGAAGCCCAAGAGTTGCATAGACCATGGACCATCAGTGTTTCTTGAATCAAATCCAATGAGTTCTCTAGAGAACCATTTGTTGGGTGGGATTCAAAAATCCATTCACCCGGTTAAGGAGGGGATTCATAATAAGATATTTGATCCGAGCTAAAAGAGCCCAACATCTTACTAGAAACGTTAAAGATTAGCAATGCTTCGTAGGGTTTACAACCGTATTCCTCCCTCACTTCTTTTTTATCATTCATTTTTTGCATCGTCTAGATATATTCTGGGTTTATACACATTATTAGGAACTGTGATTGAGAATGCATGCACTTCCATTCTGAAAATAGGCATTTTGCACTTGTTTGATCGATCTCAAAAGATGTTCGATCGATCGAACTCCATTCCTGCATCCAATCATCTCTCAGTTTCATCGATCTAGAATTTCCTACATATTTCAGCTCTCTATGTATCGAGTGAACTTAAGTTTAGATATATCTGAGTACTCTAAGATCGATAAAAAATTTCCTCAGATCGATCTTCATTCCATACTTAGAAATTTTTTTGAAACTCATAAAAAGGCCTCTCTGTGTATCAATCGAACTTGTCTGCAAGTTCGATTGATACACAGAGAGGCCTTTTTATGAGTTTCAAAAAAATTTCTAAGTATGGAATGAAGATCGATCTGAGGAAATTTTTTATCGATCTTAGAGTACTCAGTTTTCACCTATTCGATCGATCGAAGTTTCTTCCAGATCGATCTTGGATTGATCGATCTGTGTTCCTTTGTTGACTTTGACTTTGACTTTGACTACATTCTGATTTTTACTATTTGTTTTATTTTTAAAAACCTCAAAAAGATTTTTCTTTATTTTTATTTTTATTTTAATCTTTACTTTTATTTTCATTTTAAAATTGTCAAAATCCATAAAAAAAGAGAAAATAATAAAAATAATAACAATATTTTCTTTATTTTTATTTATTTACAAATATTTTCAAAAATTCCAAAAAGATTTTTATTTTATTTGATTTTTACTTTTATTTTATTTTTCCAAAAATCCAAAAATATTTTGAATTTTGAATTTTTAAATTTTTGAAATTTTCAAAAAATATATGTTTTACAAAGCTTAGATCGATCTGTGTTCTTTTCGGATCGATCTATGTTCGATCGATCTGAGCTTTTTCATAATCGATCGAACATATCAGGATCAATTTTTAAAAATAGAAACCCTAGGGTCATTTGATCGATTTACACATCGATCGCGACCCTTATCGCGTCCCACCGCTGCAGCCCATCTTCCCAACCTCCTGCAAGTTTCCCAAGCTTTGAAATCTCATCTCTACCTCTCGATCTCATCTCATCTCCTTCGTCTCCACTTCTCTCCTAATTTGGTAAGTTTGAGTTGCATTTTTGGATTTTGGGTTTCAATCTTTATATTTTGTGCTTTCCATGCTAAATCTGAGCTCTGATGATAGATTTGTTGCCATATTTGATCTTTAAAGCATGTGTATATATATGTATACATATGTGTATATATTTTTGTACATATTTTGATTTTGATTCAATTTTGTGGGTCACGTGCCAAGATAAGTGACCATTCTTGTGTTGTTGAGGTGTAGGGGGACCCACAAGCTTGCTTGGGTACCCCCCGTGTCATCCACGTCACAGATCTGTGACTTTTTCGAATTTCTCATAGCAATTCGATCGATCGAAGATTTCTCAGATCGATCTGAGAAAGATCGATCGAACTTAGTCCTGATCGATTTGAAAGAGATCGATCTTATATTTTCTTGATCGATCAAACTTCACAGATTTGCATCTGTGCACTTCACACACTATCCATAATGTTCATGCTAGTTTATTAATGCCTAATGCCTGTGTTTTCCACATTGGATGCATTCCATACTTACACTGTTTAGCATGTTTCACTTAGTCACTGTTTACTTGGCTGCGTCATCGCTTGCATAGATTCATGTCAATTATTCTAAGTATCTTATTTGACATACATGTTTCTATATACTGTGCTTCAATTCTAATTATCTGTTACTGACTGATTTTGCAAGTGTTTCTTTTCTATTTTGCAGGCCATGGCACGGGTTAAGACAGTCGCCCATCAACAGTATTCGAGGAGGGTACGATAGTGTGTAGAGGAGCCAGCAGAGCCTTTTCATGCTCAAGATCGAGAGCAGGCTGAGCAGCCTTAGCATTTATAGGAGTATGTGGAGCCAGCTCCGGCTTAGTCTGACTGCTTTACCTCTACCGCTTCTGCATCTTCATCCCATTCCGATGAGGATGAGCATATATCTTCTCCTTATCCACCGCAGGCACAGCCTGGCCAAGTCCGAGACCGACCTGTCTAGAAGTTCAGATGCCTTTCTGTATCCCATGAGTCAATATTTGATATAGCTTTCTTCTCTCGGTTAGTCTTGACCCGGGCAGCTTTCGACGACATCGAGTGGCGCGGCATTCTAGCCATTCTGGTGCCAGTTACTTATCCAGTTTTCCCGTAACTTGTTCGGATGTTCTTTTAGAACCTCCGGCCGGCCCGGGGTAATTTGTCAGAGCTAGAATTGACCTTTGATGGATATCCCATCCGCATTACCGTCGACACTTTGGCTACTTCTTCTCAGCCCCCATGTCTTCCCTCCAGGACTTGATTATCCTGTCCTGAGGAGGCCTTCTGATGCTGACATGGCCGTTGCCCTTATTGGCCATTATACAGCTGGCAAGACTTTCGCCACCAGGACTTATCTGCTTGATGACCTATGGCTCTTCGATTCGGCCTTGTACCAAAATGTATTTATGGTGGGGCATAAGATCCAGAGGCGTTCTGATTTTCTGGCAGCCCTTTATGCTTTCTACACTGGGCAGTGGTTCTCCATTCTGGCACTCTACTGGAGTGTCATGATAAAGCTCTATACAGACTACATCAGCAAGGCGAAGCCCAAATGGGCTAAGTACCTTCCATTCGCTCATCTCATTACTCAGATCCTGCGGGATCAGCGCTACCCTTTCCATCCGCAAGAGCGTTCTGAGTCCGGGGCTTGCTACTACGTCAAGAAGGACTGGAACAAGAACTACAATGCTCTTATCAAGAGCCTAGAAGAGGACGCTATCCTAGCAGCAGAGGAGGCTGCCGAGGTTGAGAAGGCGGAGATGATGGCAGCAGCAGCAGCAGCAGCGGATGATCTAACAGAAGCACCAGCAGCTACAGTACATATGGAGATAGACTTGGAGCAGCAGCCTGCAGTAGAGGAGCTACCACATCACTCTCCAGTTGGGTCACCACTTCATTCCCAAGAGCAGACTCAGGATATACCATAGTTTCACGATCTAGTCATTCCTGAGGCTCCAGTTCCGACACCCGGCCTAGGAGAGTGTGTACAGACCTTGGAGGACACTGTTGTCTCTCTTCGGTCCGATGTGGCCTCCCTCAGCACTGATATGGCATCTCTCTGCTCAAATGTCATGGCTATGCTGTGTGACATGTCCAGAGATATCTGGGGATCATGCCCTACTCGCCCTACCTCCTCCACCTGATCTTTTTATGTCTCTCTTTTATCTGATTAATATCTATGATATTTAATTGTTCTTTTTGATATTGATATGATATTTTTGCGGCAAGTCTGTCCACCCAGACTTTGTGATGTACCATATACTGTTTATTATCTTTCTTTCTATACATATTATCTTTTGGATGTTTGGATTTTATATTAATATATCTGTCTATGATTGACTCCATTTATCAGGTGCATCCCAGTGATTTCAGAGAGAGAGTGCTGCCCAAAATTTTTCAGGACCATTATTTTTCCTCTCTCTTTAGTTCATTTCTTATCCCATTTACGCTTGCATGTCCACTGTGCACTGTTATTATCCCTTTTGTTATCTAATGAGTTTTATCCAAGTACCATATTTTTAGGATCGCAGTTAATTCCAAGTTTCGGGGGGTTATACAACCCACTTGGATATTTGCATACCGGTCATTCTTTGCCTTAGTTGCACTGGTATACTCATTCTTTTTGTTCTCTTTGCACATTGAGGACACTGTGCCATTTAAGTTTGGGGGTAATAAGTGTTAATTGCAGTATTTGCTTTTAATTCAAAATTTTAAGCATGACTTGTGTATTTGAGGGATTTTCTATGATTGGTCCATAACTAGCTGTGATTTTGATCTTTTGAGGACTATATTGCTTAAAATTTAAAAATTGCTTGACTTGAGAGTCCAATACTTCTTGTATGCCTTGTGGATGCCATTTAGGAGTAAATTTTTCGAAAGGCTAATATCATGCTTTCATTTGTAGTCCACATCATCCTGATCTTGTGATTGTTTTGAGATTCACTCTAGGATTCTACACTAGCACAGGCGCACACTAGCATTCATTTGTGGGGTACATGCTTTGTTGATTATTGAATTGGTTATATCCTAATTAAGCTAGTAGTGCATTGAAAGCTTTCATTTTGATAAAGGTGGATAACAAACCCTTTTCATTGAGTAGCCGGGATTCTAGCCCCATCAAGCACTGAACTTCTCACGCCGAAAGGTGGAGGGCCCAAACTCTAGGTTAGTAACTTGTTTAAAAAAAAAAAAAAAAAGTTGCAAAAGCAATAAAAAAAGTGAAGACTTCTCCCAAAAGGTGAGAAGTGAGAAATGATTAAATGGAGGTTGTTTGATTTGTAGCCTAGTTGATTTGAGCTTGTAAGTCCTTAGGGGTGTTTGAACATCTAGTGCCCTAAATCCGTCTGGTTTGGGAGTCATTGACCTAACACTCGACCTCATGGATTGCTAGAAAGCTTAATAGATTAACACATTGCACCATGCTTCCATCTTTAATCCTTAGGATAAAAAAAAAAACTAAATAAATAAAAAATAAGTGCACCTAGAACAATAAAGCTTTAATAAAAGGTCCACTCTTTGTTTTGATAATAGGTACTAGATTTGTGTGCTTTCTTGAGGGTAAGGATGTGATCATTTCTTTAGTTGGCTTAAATAACAACATATTTGATACCGGTCCACTCAAAAGGATTCTAGAGTTGTTTTGATTTGCATGATCATTTTCTTGATGTGTAGAGGACCATATTGCTTGCTTGATGTTGAGATTTTGGGAGATTGCTTGGAAATGGTTGAAAGATTGCATACTTGAGGTAGTTCTCTCCCAATGCTTGTTTGCAATATTGGTGCTTCTTTTGTGAAAATGAGCTTAATGTTTGTGGGCATCATTTTTGGAAACCCTCACGAGATTTCACTCGTCCACTAGGGGTTTAAAAGGCTTCTTGCATATGCTAAATGCAAATGTGTTCCCTTCGAAAGTGACGTTATCCATTATTGCTTTCTAGTTCATAGTTGTATTGTCGTTCATTTCATTCCTTTACTTTGTAGTTCATTGCTAGGGACTAGCAATATTTAAGTTTGGGGGTGTGATGAGCGCTGAAAAGTGCACAATTAAACCCCTTAAGTTTAGGTATTCTATGACCTTTACCTATCTTACTTTCTCGTCTTAGATTAATTTCATGTTATTGCCCTTTTAGGTAATTATCCCAAAAGTAAGTTAATTAAGCCAAATAAGAGCTTAAAAGAAGCAATCCCAAACTGAATGCAAGAAAAGAGTAAATTGGAAGCAAAATGAAGTAAAGTGTGGAAATTAGCATATTCGATCAATCTCAACATTCCTTCGATCAATCAGAGCAACATCGATCTAGACACTTCAAGATGGATCCAAGCCTTTGTTCTTATCCAAAAGAATCTACCAAGTTCAATTGATCCAACATCTCTTCGATCGATCAAAAATATTCGATCTTATCCACACTTACCACCCCACCTACCATTTTTGTCTCTTTTCCAAAATATCTCAAAATATCTCAGAGATTTGTCTTTATTCAAAAAGGTGCCACCAAGGATGGATCAATCTCTGTAGCATTCGATGGATCTCACCTAAGTTCGATCGATCTCACCACAATTCGATCGATCGAACCTCCTCAAGTCCAAAAAAATATAAGTTCTAGCTCATTAAAAGTTGTCTCATGGTGCAATCATTGGAAGAGCCCTTGTGCATAAGTCCAGACCATTGGGTGTGACATTTGAGCTACCTATATAAATATTTGAGCTACTTTTTTTACATATACTTAGACATATACTTAGAAACATTCTTAGAGAGCAAGAAAAGAGAGAAGGAGAGGCTAGAGACACATTATTGGGAGTTCTTCCATTCTTTTAGGGTTTTCGTCAAGAAGGAGGTTATTCCTACCGTGGAGATAGCCCTTGAGGGTTGGATGACTACTTCAATGAGGGGCTAAACATCTTCTTGGGGCTTGAGTTAGCCCTAAGCATGCTTTCTAGACTCTAATGCTTTGTATTTTGAGGGGATTTATGTTGTAATCTTGTATTAACATTTATTTTATATATGAATCTTGTTTATTCAATGATTTGTGTGGTTTAATACTTCCAATTGATCATTTCATTCTATCCATATGTCTATGTATGTTAGAATAGATGTTCAAGTATTTATCTCTAGTTTTTGTATTATTAATGCATGTCTGTGTGTGTTGATGCTATGGATCTAGAGATTGTCAAGGCATAGTGCTTAATAGAATACTATTGTTGTTTATTTGATGGTTTATACTCATGCCTTGATGGATTGTGCCTCTCACTCAGTTTATTTAGTTTAATTTTCATGCCCTTAACTTAGTTGTAGTGTAGTTGCCTTAGTGGTTAGATGGGAGGACAATCTATACTTGTTGTTTGATGTTCCATGCTTATGAATGCAAGTAGTATTATTCTCTAACCATGTGATATGTTTGGATTATGAGCTTAAATGAAGGATTAATGGCTTAGTTTGATGTATTGTGCTATGCACTAGGTTGCTTCGACAATATATGTTTAATTGGTCATCCATACTTGTTGAACAACATATGTTTCTCTTCATTAATTATACATTGAATGTCTAGAATGGTGATATTTAGTAGTGACTTCTAGACCCCAAGACCTCACTCTCTTGTTTTCTCTAAATTTCATTTAATTTGCTTATTCTACATTGAACTTATTTTGTTTAGTTTGTAGTCTAATCAACTAAACACACCACTTTTTGATCACTCGACCTACAAACCCTATACATTGTTTCCATTACAAGCATGCCTAAAATCCCTTGGGACGATCCATACTCACCCAAGCTATATTTTTAGTTAGAGGTAGTAGTGGCTTTTACAAATTTAAAACTTGGCCACATTGCACACTCACACTCTTTTGCACATCTTTAGACGTTGGTGCGATGACACACCAATTTCCTATAGTGACAATGGGACAAAATTTATGGAATGGTTATATTGGCATGCAATTGAGTATTTATATAGAATTTACTTAAGGAAGATGGACCATGCTACACCTTTAGATTAATGTAGTTCGATAGATGGTCCATACCAACTGAAGATAATTTATGATATTTAATTAATTTCATGTGCTGCAACATACCATTGGAGGACCTTGATAGGCCATGCCTAGGGAAGATAGTTTATACCACAACCTAGTTTAGGTGGATGAACCATGCTAACCAAAGATAAGTTATGCTTAATCCTAAAATGTATGATCTTCTTGAAGATGTTGTGGCAGTTTTATGTTTCTACACATCATTTTATATGTACAATTGTTTATCCCCAAGTTGAGTGCAAGTTAACATGTTTATGAGGTTGAGGTGAAGTCAATTCCCTAGCCTTCTCTTTATAAGTTCAATCCATTATATTCAATTGTTTACTGTTTTATGCAATTTAAATTCGTAGGTTAAGTGACAAACCAATCGAACTATCATCTCTTTTATCAACTAGAAAGTAATTTTACAATTCTGTTTGCCATAAACTAGCAATCCTTGTGGTTCGACAACCCCCCACTATAGCATTAATCTAGAATGATGAATGCACTATTGTTATAAGTGGTATTTTTAAGTGGTATACATTTGTGCGCATTAAGAACAAAATGCCTAAAAATTGAAATGATAAGCCAAAAACCTTATCAAGAAGCTGCAAGAAGAAAAACAAAAGGGAAGGACTAGAGAAATAGAGTGTTGAAACTCTATAGAACTAAGTTTAACATCTCTAGACGACATTCAAAAGATATCAGTCATTGAGATAGACGGGATCCACCAAAAGGGCGGCTTCAATGTAGGGCTTCAACCTTTGTCCATTTACTTTGAATGTGTTGCGCCATCTTTTAAACTCTTGATCTCAACTGCCCATGAGGTGCAATAAAAATGATTTCATATAGGCCTTCCCATTTGGTACGCAACTTTCAGGGAAAGATTTTGTGTCTAAAATTAAAAAGCCATGCTTTTTTTCCGGAGGATTTCTTCATAATATGTTTATCATGGAAAGCCTTGGTCCTTTCTTTATAAAGTTTGGCATTATCATAAGCATTATGTCTTAACTCTTATAACTCATTTAATTGAAGTAACCGATTCTCTCCAGCTTTGTTAAGGTCAAGGTTGAGCTTTTTAATTACTCACATAGCTTTATATTCTAGCTTAACCAGAAGATGACAAAGCTTTCCATAAACAAGTCTATAAGGAGACATACCAATGGGAGTCTTATATGCCGTTCGGTAAGCCCACAAAGCATCATTTAATTTTCTTTACCAATCTTTCTGAGTTTGGTTCATTATTTTCTCAAGAATTCGCTTTATTTCCCGATTTGAGACTTCCACTTGCCCATTTTTTTAAGGATGGTAAGGGGTGGCAACTTGATGAGTGACAGAGTACTTTAAAAATAATTGCTTCAAGAATTGATTGCAAAAAAGCTTTCCTCCTTCACTAATCATTGCCTTTAGTATACCAAAACGAGTAAAGATGTTTGATTTAATGAATTGAACTACCATGGAGTGGTCATTTGTTTTGGTAGCACAAGCCTCCACCAACTTGGAAACATAATCGACGGCAAGTAAATTGTATTGGAAGCCATAGGACATAGGAAAATGACCCATGTAATCAATGCCCTATATTTTAAAGATTTCCATAACAAGAATATTGGTTAAGGGCATCATGTCTCTCTTTGTCATCGATCCCATCTTTTGGCATCGCTCACACTCCTTGCAAAAATTGTAGCCATCTCGATGGATGGAGGGGCAAAACAGCCCACTTTGAAGAACCTTCATGTCAGTCTTCTTTGGATTAAAATGTCCACCACATGCAAGGGTATGGAAAAGCACGAGGACACTCAGAACTTCACTCTCCGAAATGCATCTTCTCACAATTTTATGCAGGCAATATCGAAACAAAATAGGATCTTCCGAATAGTATTTCCGGATGTTAGCAAAGAAACGGTTCTTGTCATGCTTTGACCAATTGGTCAGAAACTTGCCAATTGCAAGATAGTTTACAATGTCGGCAACCAAGGCAATTTTCCATTATAAATTTGTAAGAGTTGTTCATCTAGAAATGAATCATGAATAGGTAGACTTGGGGAAGATTCAACCATTAGCCTTGAAAGATGGTCGGCAACCACATTTTGAGAGCCTTTATTGTCTTTGATCTCAAAATGAAATTATTAAAGAAGTAAAATCCATCTGATTAGGCGAGGTTTAGTTTCCTTTTTGGTCAAGAGATGCCTAAGAGCGGCATGATCAAAAAACACAATGACTTTTGACCCTAGGAGGTATGACCTAAATTTATCAAGAGCATACACTACGGTAAGTAATTCAATTAGGGTCCCGAGAAAGTCTTGCTTGCATTGTATATGGCGCATGAAAGTTTTCCTACCTTTTGCCCCAAAATAGCTCCCATTGCATAGTTGGATGCAGCATATATGATCTCAAATGGTAATGACTAATTCGGAAGTTGCATGATAGAAGCGGATATCAATAAACCACGAAGTGTATGAAAAGCGTCTAGACATGCTTGATCAAAGACAAATGGAGTCTCCTTAGCAAGAAGATTGTACAAAGGTCTAGCAATTTTGCTAAAATGTTTGATAAAACGATGATAGAAGTCGGCATGATTAATCTAGAAAGGAGCGGATCTCTCTCACCGTAGAAGGTGGAGGTAATTTGAATATAAGCTCAACTTTCGCTTTATCAACCTCGATACCCCTTTTTAAGATGATATGTCTGAAAACAATCCTCTCTTGGACCACGAAATGGCTCTTTTCCCAACTAAGAATGAGATTTGTTTCGCGACATCTTTTAAGCACCAATGACAGATTTTTAAGACATGAAGCAAAAGAAAACCTAGAGACCAAGAAATCATCCATAAAAACTTCCAAGTATTCAGCTCTTCCGCCATGTCTGAAAATTTTTACATCATACACATTTGGAATGTGGCGGGGGTATTGCACAAACCAAATGGCATCCGTCAATAAGCAAATGTGCCAAAAGGACATATGAAGGTGGTTTTGTCTTGGTCAAGAGGGTCAAGGGCTACTTGATTGTAACCCAAATAGCCATCTAGAAAATTGTAATATTATTGCCTGGCTAATCTCTTTAGAATTTGATCAATGAATGACAAAGGAAAATGATCTTTTCTAGTGATGGCATTCAATTTTTGGTAGTCAATGCATACACGCCAAGAATTGGCGGTACGCTTAGAAATTGCCTTACCTTTTGAATTTTCAACCACCGTAATCCCCGATTTCTTGGGAACTACTTGGGTTGGACTCACCCATTTGCTATCGGAGATTGGGTAAATGATTCTGGCATCAAGAAGCTTCACAACTTCCTTTTTAACCACCTCTTTCATGTTTGGATTTAATTTTCTTTGGGTATCTCTAAAGGGTGTCTCATCCTCCTCTATAAGAATGTGATGCATACATATGGAAGGGTTAATTCCCTTTAGATCGACCACACTCCATCTAATGGCTTCCTTATTTTCTTTAAGCACTTCCAAAAGATCATTCTCTTAAGCCTCTTCAAGACTTGAAGAGATAATGACTAGTAAAGTCTCTTTTGGGCCTAAGAAGGCATACTTGAGATTGGAAGGGAGAGTTTTAAGCTCAAGAGTGGGTAGGGAGATTAGAGATGGAACCGGTGGAGCGCTAGAGAGTGGAGGAAGAGGTTCTTTTGGAACTTTCCAAGGTGGGAAGTCCAAACTCGCAACAGATTCCATCAAATTGCTTACCTCACTCATGAATCCTTCATTGTTGAACCCATAATTCCTATACATTTCTAGGACACAAGATCCCAAGTCTCATGGAGTTGTTCCCCATCGATTTGGGAAAATCTAAGAATAGAATGCCTCATTTGATTGGTTTTACTCACCGGATAGTATTTTTTTAGGAATTCTTGTTGCAATTATACCCATGTAGTGATGGAATTTGCAACAAGGGAGTTCAACCAATATTTTGCCCTATCTTTTAAGACAAATGGGAAGAGACGTAAATGGAGTCCATTTTCAGGGAAACCCCTCAGCTTGATGGTAGAATAGATTTCAAGGAACTCATCAAGATGCTTATAGGGGTCTTCATTTTTAAAGCCATAAAAGGATGGAAGCATTTGAATTGTGCTGGATTTGATCTCATATTGGGCTGCATCAATGTTTGGCATCACTATGCAAGAAGGAGAGGCATAAGTGGTAGAGATGAAATGGTCCCTAAGAGTCATAGGTACCATATTTGGAATTTCTGCCCTTTCATTATTGATTTCCTCATTCCCTACATTTTCTTCATTTTCTACCATTGTATTAAATTCAAGTTTAATTCCTTTTATATTTTCAGATTCCCTAAGGTTTCTTCTAAGAGTCATTTCAAGTGAATTTATGTCAATTGGTGCTTCAAGAGTTGGCAAAGATAATGACCTACGGCCCAACATCAATAACATAAATCACAACAAGCACAACACCCCTTCACCATAACATCCACATACAATGTTCCCTTTCTCCTCAATTATCAACAAGACAGAAAATAAATGGCCATGACAAGGACTGATGCTTTGCAATACAGTAAAATAGGAATAGCCTCGACAAGGGCTTCACAATAAAAAATCACTAATTTAAACACATGAATGATATTCACAATAAATAGACTAGAACTTTGAAAATCTTACCGGGAGTCTTCTAGACTTACAATTTTTCAGTTTTCCCTTTGCAAACCTTGAGTCCCTAGAATCTCACAAGAATTTAAACCTCGGTTACAAAACCGTTTGCAGTCCCTGGCAGTGGCGCAAAAAATTGGTGGGTCACTATATCTACCAATAATAATCAACCCTTGTAATAGCATAAATCATTGTAAAATAGGGCTATCATAGGGGTAAGTTGAACCACAAGGACTATAAGTTTATGGAACCAAGCTCTTTAAAATCACTTTGTTTGATGAAAGAGGTGTAGAGATTTTGGTTTGTTTGTCACTTAGAACTAGAATTGAAATTTGCATAAAACAATAAATGGAAGGAATTTAAGATGTACCTAGTATTCCACCAATTTGTAACCCAAGATTCCAGACTTTTATTAAATGAGAGAGAAATCCACCAGGGGAAAAATACTATAGATACAAAAAAGAGGATAATCGAAGTCTACTGAAGTATTGTACTATAAATAATAATGAGATGACTTATATAAATATTTAGACCCCTTTGTATTATATATACAGAACACAAATCTTTGATACTTGAAGAAGCGTAAGATTGATAACTCTATCCTATTGAGTCACTTGAAGATGCAATAGGAACTTAGGTAGAGAGGGCTAGGGAAGTGAATCAACTACCAACCCTATAAACATGCTAGCTTGTGATTAACATGGGGAACAACTTATATATATGACGATGATATGTAACAATACAAGATTGCTACATTATCTTCAAGAAATTCATGAAATCAAGAGGCAAGTATAATCTATCAAAGTTTTACATGCTTGAACTACCTAAACTAGAGTGCAGCCTTTAACATGCTCACTAAGCTAGAGAATATCAAACCCTCAATCAAATGATAATAACACATAAAGTCAAAAACTAAGAATAATCCATCAAAGGAAGGCCTTAAGCTATAGACTATCAAACTTCTCAAACAACATGCCATTAAAAACCATTTCACAATCTCATTTCCATTCTCGCTATGAAAATGCAAGCCATACAATCAAGAGAAAATATAATCTAAGACAAGATAATAGATTCAACATAATCATTTATAGAATTTAAGATCCATTACATCAAGTGTAGAGCTCTAGATTATGAAACTACCATATACATACTTCATTCCCCAAATTAAACTAAACTAAAGCATGCTTACAAAGAAGGGCTTCTTCACCTCCCTAGAAAGGGAGTTAGTTACCCATGGAGGCAAGGGAGGAAGAAGTTGAGCTGGCCAACCCCTCCATTTTTGCACTTAGAAGCAAACTCCAACCCAAGCTCTTAAGAACCCAATATTTCTCTCTCTAGATATCCTTACAATGTGAGATATCTCTTTATAACCATTCAAGCCCTTTTTATGAGCCAAAAATTCTACCAAAATCCCTTAATTCGTGGCTCAAATTTCCTAGAAGAGTGTAAAGCCATCGATTCAGTTAAAGGGATAGCATTGGGTAAAACAATGGAGTTGGCAACCTGCTATTTGCAGCATGGCGGGCGCTCGCAAGGTGTCCTGGTGGCTTTCACGTGCTAGCAAGGGGCATCCTGAGGCTCGGCTGATCGAAAATGGCGGGCGCATGTAGTACATGGCGGGGGCCCGTAGGATTTCAAAGTCACTGCCCCCGGGTGCCCGTAGGATTTTGCTCATGGATGGTGGGCGCCCGCCATGGCACTATCTTACTTCAAAACCCCTTCTTGAATTTGGCCTTGCTTATCCTGATGATGCTGTCCTCCTTCTTAGGCTTTGCAGAGAGCACCATGAGTTCAATGACACATATTAGCTTGGAAAAACTATTGATCCCCGGCCCGGCATGCTTTGATCTTCAAGGACTCACCAAAACCTCAATTTTATTTCTTTTTGAGGAACAGATATAAAAACATCCAAATGAAGATAACCTATACAATAGAACCAACTAATAGACTTAACTAATGCAAATAAGGGCACTTGAATATGCAATATTTGGTGCTTATCACTACAATTTAATAGCATAAAAGAAAATAAATGGAATAAAAAGGATTGAGATCAAGAGAATAAATACTTGGGAATTGACTTCACCATGAACCTCATACTATGGTCAACTGTTCAGCCTTAGGATTTCAATAATTATGTATCATATGGAATTAAACTCAATAACATTCATTTAATTCTGATTTAAAGAAAGATGTTCCATGAATTTCAATTAACTATAACCTATCTTCGGTTGGCACGAATTATCTACCTACATACTTCTAACTAATTTTGCAGTATAACTCATCTTTCCTAGGCATAGACTATGAAAACATTCATTCATGAAAAACGTTTGAACACCAATGTATGATCTCCACTCTTATGTTCGATAGGGCTCCTTCAGATATCGTCCAATAAAAATGGGTTGAATATAATTTAAGAATAATTAAATCTAAGGCAAGGTATTAATCATTCAAAATTTTTTTGATAATTAAAATCCAATTGAATTAAGTCAATTGCCCAAAATCATGCAATCAAAATACATAATATATTAAATTCCCAAAGTACAGAACAATCAAACCATAGTATTCGGATTCGGGCTACATCAATGCACTAAGAGAGGAATTAGCTACTCATGACGATGCAAGATATCATCTGTGTTATTGTTGTCTTCATCGCCATGGACCCCTAAAACTCCTTTGGGTTCTTCTTCTTCAAAACCCTAAAAGCCGCCGTGAGAGAGAGGTATGAGAGATGGATGGAGAGAGATATGAGAGCCTTCTCTTCTTCTTTTATAGTGGAGAATAAGTCTCATTCCCCTTTGGATTGGTTTTCTAGCTTTTGGTAATAATTGGGCCTTTAAGGAAGTAAAGAGAGGTGAAAATATATAATTTCTGCATGTTTTATTAAGTTCCAGGATGTTAAAGCTCGAGCTCTAGAATCCCAGGCTTGAGCTTCACCCATCAACAACTTGTTCTAACTTTGTAACGTGATTTTGACCCATTTAGAGTACAAATCTCGAGATGGCTATTAGAAACAAAAACGTTGGGCTTCGAGTCTTCTTTCCAGAGCCACTATGTTTGCTTAATTTAGAGTTATGAATCAAAAGTTATGCAAAAAATACTGAAGTGAGTTAAGAGTTTTCAGCAATGCTCGAGCCTGAAGTGGTGGTGCTCTAGCTTTCTGATTTGGGCTCGAGCCTTAAAGCTCGGGCTCGAGCTCTAAGAGCAAAATTGTTCTAAAGCATTTTTTTATTATTATTATGCTCGATCCCTCCTTCATGACACTCGATCCCAAGGTGTTGGGCTCAAGCTCTAGGTGTTAGTGCTTAATCCCTAAGGCTTGGCACGAGGTCCTGGAAGCTTGGATCAACTTTTCATATTCTGACGCATCATGTGCTTGAGCTTTTAGGTAAAGGCTCGAGCACCCTGTGATTGGGCTCGAGCACCCTTAGTCAAGGGTCAAGCCTGAAAGTGCAAGGCTCGAGCTTCAATGCCTTATTGATTTTTCCTGTTTTGTGCTCGAGCCATAGAACTGAGGCTCGAGCTTTTGAACTTGAACTTTTCCAAAATTCACTATTTTGGCTCTTGGCTTGCTTTGAATGATCAGCAACGATGCGGTAAACTTCATTATCATTCTTTTTATCATAAAAGTCCAGTTTTAACTGCTTCTTTGGGAATGTACCTAAAAACACGAAATATACAGAAATTAATATAAAATAGGATAGGCGTATCACTTTAAGTCTCAACATACGTATATTAAGGAGCTCAAATATGCAATATTCAGCGCTCATCACACTCCCAAATTTACATATTGCTAGTCCCTTAACAATACAGAACTTAAAATGCCATTTTCATGGGAATCATGGTTGCATTTAACTTATGCAACAAGCCTTTAAGCCCCTAGGTTACCTCTAGTGGATGAGTTATAGTCTCATGAGGTTTCCAGTGAAGATACCCACAAACTTTAAATTAGTGCCTTAATTACACGGTAAGCTCATTTAAACCTGTTTTTTTTTTTTTTTATCATAATATCCCAGCAATGCATCAATCAGTCAACTATAACAAGTATAAGGAACTATATTAAACAGGAAAAATCTCCAACTCTATAGTCCCAATATGTCAGTTTAATCACATGTTTAACAGTCTCGATCCCCAAAATCCTTTTTAATAGTAAACTTAAAATTTTAAACATGTGGCTTACTATCTATACTTATATTTAACTCATGTTATCCCTCAATTTACATGTAAACCGTTCAAATTATGATCCCCAAGGTATTTTTCCTAATTTTCTATAGGTATGCATTTTTTTCAATAAGGATATTGTGCAGTACTCAAGTCTATTAAGCTTTCTAAATTACCCTTCTAACGAAGTTTCGGCCGATGACTCCTAAACCAAATGGTTTTAGGGCATTAAGTGATAAAGCACCCCTCTGGACCTAAATATTCAAGTAATCTAGGCAACCTAAACCCCTTATGTAACAAGCTTTCATCCAATGACTCCTAAACTAGATGGTCTTAGGGCGTTGGGTGTCAGAACACACCCCTAAGGACTTAATTGCTCAAGTAATCTAGGTACCGACCTGAACTTGATCTTTTTCTACTTCTTTTCTTCAATTTTTTTTTTTCATTTTTTTTTCTTCACATCAGTGAAGAATATATATATATATATATATTTTATTGCATACATACCATATTATTTCTTTCATCATTTTCTTTTATACCTTGATTCTCAAAATCATCAAATTCACCTGCTCATTTCAGTTTAACACAAATCAGAATAAGATTTCAAGTTTATACCCCACAGAATGCATTAAGTGTAAACATGTGCAAAGTGAAGTATTCTAGGAATCAAAATCATCAAATTGTAAACACCCTTACAAAGTGGACCATAGGCCCCCAACTGATATAAATTTTTTTCAAAAATCCCTATTTAGTATGAATTCAGCATACAAGCCATCTTAAACCAATATTGCACTACATATGGACATCACAACAATCAATGGACTTAAAATCATGCTTAAAAAATTAAATTACATCCTCTTGTGCACTAAATCAACAACAAAATTTAAAAGGCACTGCCTTACCCCCAAACTTAAACGCCCATTGTCCTTAATGTGTGAAAACAGATGTACAGTTAGAAAGATATTACCAAATACGCAAAACTAGCAAGGATCAAGAATTGATAGCTCAGAGGATGAAATTATCACCTTACCCCCAAACTTAGCACATCATCACCTTACCCCCAAACTAAGAATGGACGACCAAGGATCACAGGAGTATATTGATTGGGATCATGGACAAGTTCTGTATCCAAGACAAGAAAGTTAACCAGAAAATAGAACTTATCCACTTTAATGAGAACATCTTCAATGATCCCACATGGTTGCTTTATAGATTGGTCAGCAAGTTACAACGCCAGTGTTGTGGGTTTAAGCTCTTCCAAGCCTAATTGCTCATACACCGAGTAAAGAAGAGGATTAACACTCACTCCAAGATCAAGAAGTGTTCTCTCTATCACATTATTTCCAATGATGCAAGATATGGTAGGAGCACTAGGATCTTTGAACTTAGGAAAAATGCTATGTTAAATGATTGCACTAACTTGCTCAGTGAGATAGATTTTCTTAGAGACTTGGCTTTTTGATTTTCTATTTTGAGTGCACAAGTGTTTCAGAAATTTAGCATAGGTAGGGATTTGATTGATAGCATCTAGGAGAGGAACCTTAAACTAACGTAATCTAAAAATAAAAGAAACATAAACAAATAAACTAAAAACCTAGAAAAACAAAAAAGAATAAAAATAAACTATGGTACAAACATACAAATGCTAAGTGTAATGTTGATAGCTCGACAACATGCTAAGTTTAACCTCACTAGCTCGACTCTACACCATTCTTTAGCCTGTATCCAACAATTCAACTACCTCATTCATTCCAAAACCAGTCCTATGGGTGATTATAAAATTTAAAACCGGAAGAACTAATGTTGTTCCATCAAGACCAATGGAAGAATACTCAAGCTTATTTGGTGGCGGCTTAGGCTCAAGTTTGTGAGAAGACTCACAAGAAGAGCAAGAAAGATTTGAAACCAAAGGAGGAGGATCTTTTGTTGGAAAGATGGTGACTGAATCCTCATCAATGACATCAAGAAAGAATCACTCATCTTTCTCTGAAGAATATGGAGTGGCATCGAAGATGTTTAATTTGAGGTTCATGTTCCCAAAAGAAATATCCATAACCCCAGTCCTACAATTAATGTTGGCATTTGCTGTAGCTAAGAATGGATGACCAAGGATCACAAGAGTACATCGATTGGGATCATTGACAGATTCTATATCCAAGACAAGAAAGTCAACTGAAAAATAGAACTTATCCACTTTAATAAGAACATCTTTAATGATCCCATGTGGTTACTTCATTGATCGATCAGCAAGTTGCAGGTTCTGTGGGTTTAAGCTCTCCCAAGCCTAATTATTCATACATCGAGTAAGGAAGAAGATTAACACTTGCTCCAAGATCAAGAACTGCTCTGTCTATCACATTGTTTCTAATGATGCAAGATATGGTAGGAGCACCAGGATCTTTGAACTTAGGAGGAGTGCTATGCTGAATGATTGCACTAACTTGCTCAGTGAGATAGATTTTCTTAGAGACTTGGCTTTTTGATTTTCTCTTTTGAGTGCACAAGTCTTTCATAAATTTAGCATAGGCAGGGATTTGATTGATAACATCTAGGAGAGGAATATTAACTTTTACCTGTTTGAAGACATCCATCATGTCTTGGATTTTCTCTCCTTGCTTACAAAAGTAAGAGGGTCCCTTGAGACGTTCAGGAAAAGGCACTCTTTGCTCACAAGTTGTCTCAAGGTTTGGAGTAGATGAAGAGGTGACTTCACCTTCAACTCCTTTAGAGCTTGATGGAGTAGGATGTGGGGGAACATATGTGAGATATGGAGTTCGAAGAATGGGATTGATGGGAATCCTACGCCTCTCTTTTTCTACCTCTTTTTCCTCAACTTGATTATCAATGATCTTTCCACTCCTCAAAGTAGTGATGGCATTAACTTGCTCATGAGGAGAAATTCAAGGATTAGTCTCATCAATCATGTAAGTTTACCTTTTTAGATTTGCAATTGGCTGACTTGGAAATTTTCCTTCCTCTTTTTGATTCAACACTTTTACTATTTCCCTAACTTGAGCAAATATTTGCCCACCTTGAGTTTCTAAATTGAATATAGATTGAGAATGGGAGTGTAAATAATTCATTGTTAGACTTAAGGTTGCTAAGTACAGCCATTACATTTTCTTCAAATGCAGACGAGTTCTTAGGAGGAGGAGGAGGATTTGGATTAGCTTGGTTCCTAAATTGAGGAGGATAGTTGATAGAAGATGGATTGAAAGAATTATTTAGCAAAGGATTGGATGAATTGTGGTACTATCCCTGAGATTGGGGAACAGTATTGCCTTGGCTTTGATTTTGCCATGATATATTGGAATGATCTTTCCAGCCAGGGTTATAAGTATTAGAATTTGGATTGTAACCCAAATTGGAGGATGCAGCATTGGTTTACACTTGTGAATTTTTAAAAGATTGACCCAAGAGAGGACAACTATTAGCAAAATGAGATGAGAACTAATAGTAGTGACAGCTGACAAAACTTGGTCAAACTTTTGATTCAACACTTCCATTTGAGTGGCAAGCTCTCTAAATTGTTCTGCTTCACATAAACTTTCAACTTTATGGATACCAGGAGTGAACCTATACTTAGAGGAAGAAGCATGTTGAATAGAATTTTCACTTAGGGACTCAAACAGATCCCAAGCGTCATCTGGGCTCTTATGCAGTAAACCACCATTACTAGAAGCATCTACCATGTTCCTATGTGGATCATGTAATCCGTCATAAAAGATTTACACCAAATGCCATTTAGCAATATCATGGGGTGGATACTTTCTCCAAAGATCATTGTATCTCTCCCAAGTATCATGAAGTTATTCATCTGAGATTTGGGAGAATGCCATGATCTCTTTTCTCATTTGTGTGGTTTTACCCACAGTGTAGTATTTTTTTAAGAACTGTGCTCAAATGTGATGCATTTTAGCACCTACGCGAGGGTTTTTTAGTCCATTCATCTATCTTTATTTTTTCATTTTAGTACTTATTTGCGTTTTTGTCTATTTCAAGTCAATAAGGTTCAAACGGGCTAAAAATGGTCTTTTACAGCCTTTTTGCGGTTAAACTAAGTCTTGGTGAGAAGCTGGAGCAAAAGGAGGCTGATGCTGAAAATGCCAAGTTGGATCGATCAAAGAAAAGTTGGATCGATCAAACCTTGATCGATCACACCATACCTCTGATCGATCACACTGTTGGTTGGATCAATCGAACTGTTCGCAGAAGTTATAAAAAAAATAGATCTAAAGCTCATTTCGAACCAACTCGGGCTGTGCTAGAAAAAATAGATCCTAGAGCCGAGTTCTCACATTTTTGGGCTCTAAAAGCCTTGTATATAAGAGGGATTAAACCATTTTTTTAGGGAGATTTATATTCTTTACATTGTAATTTCTATATTTTCATTAATTTCTCTTTCTAGAAAGTTAGAGATTAGGGTTAGAAGAAAAGAGTGAAGTGAAGGCACATCTCAAGAACACATCTTTAGATCCACATACTCTCTATCTCTAGAGCTTCAAAGAAGAAGAAGAAGAAGATAGAGCCATGTTTGGAGCTTGCCCTTGAGGGTTTCATGACCACACCCACCTCCTCCATGATTGGCTAGATCTACACTTAGGGCTTGGATGAGCCCTAAGTCTTGTGTAATCTAAACCCTTGTATTTCTATTTTTGAGGATTTATATATATTGTTGTGATTAGTGGTTAGCCTTGTGACTGTTAATTTAATTCTTCCTTATAATTCTCTATTTTAATTACATGTTGTCATACGTATGATTATTTGGGAATTGATCTCTACACTAGATTCTCTATGTTGGTTGCATGTATATGTGCGATTAATTAAGGATTTAGTGATGGCTAAGCATGGTTTTCATTGAGTGGTTTGTCAATTAATTTGATGGATTATACTTATGCTTGATGGGTTATTCTACAATTTAATTCATACTTATAGGGAGGTAGGCAATCTATGCTTGATTTGATACTCTACACTTATTATTGCAAATTCCATGATTCTCTAGATTGATGTGTGTTCTCATTAGATACATTGGTTAATTAATTGATGGATTATGCCTTTATCTTGACGGGTTGTTCTACACTTAGTTTACTTGTTGTTTAGGTAGACAATTCACTCTTGCATTATATAGTTCAGACTTTTACATGCAAATTGTGTTTATGTTTGTGGCCACATCTAGATTGTAATAATATATTCCCCAATAATGGAAAGCAAGTGGTTAATTACATGAGCTTAGTGGTGATTCCAACACCCTAAGACCTCTCTTCATATCTCTTAAATCCCTATGTCTCATTAGTTTACTTTACTTGCATTTTAATTTCAATGCATCTTAGTTTAATCAACAAATCTCTCTTTTTGCAATCAATTGATACATTACATTCGAAATTAAATTCCAACACATATAATCCGTGGGGATCGAACGATCCCCACACGCTATACTTCATTAGTTGTAGTAGAGCTTTTTATAAATGTAAATTTGACTAGAAAGGATTCCAAAACCACATTCATAATTTGACCTTGCGAAGCGACATCTCGCTTTAAAAAGTCAGTTTTCTATCATATAGAAAGGGCTTCGTCAAATTTTGGCGCCGTTGCCGGGGATTAACAATTTTGTTGGAATTAGACTAGACAATAGTGTTCATTTGATTGCTTCTATTTTTATTTTATTTTCCATTGTATATTATTTTCTCATTCTTGATATTATTTGCCAATTAGGTACTTGACTATAAGAAAGGCAAACATTGGAACTTGGAGCAATCATTGGAGCTTAAAGTTAACATTGGAATTTGAAGTTGCTTCAGGACCTTTGTGAGAAATTCTTGGATCTCTTGTATTTTAACTATGCACTTCTCTGCATGCTTGTGATAGCCCTTGTTGAGGCTAACTTCATTGCTTTAATTTTTCTCCAAGCATCGGCCCGTGTGGAGGCCATTATTTGTTGCATTTGGATTTTGAATGTCAATGGAGCCATTGTTTAATCCAAGTTTGTGGGAAAATTACTTCCCCTCACTGATGTGTCTCTCGCAATCGTACGATTTTGTGTTGGATATAGCTTTATGCAAAGAGGATGTCCACAGAGAGATGGAATTTGTATTAGCCTTTAAATTAATTTCATGGTTTACAAATAACTTGGTTGGAGAGTTTGTTGGTTGTCACGATTTAACAAACTTGGATTAAACACAATATTAAATTAAAGCAAATTAAACTAAATTGAATGATTAGAGAGGGAAAATCTTAGGGCTTTGACTTCACCACAATCATTATACTATGGTTAATTTAATCAATTTTGGGTTTTTAACCAATTCTGTTTTCAAATGCAATGAACTCAATAAAATTAGTTCAGGTCGGAGTTTAAAGAAAGATATTTTACAAAATTAGCTAACTATAACCTATTTGCGGTCAGCGTGGACTATTTGCCTACCTACTTTACCTACTTTAACTACTTTGCGAATGAACCACCTTTCCTAAGCATAGATTATGAAAATGTTCTTTTGCAAAATACGTTGCACACCATTATATGACCTCTATTATTGTGTTCAGCAGGGCTCCGCCAGATACCGTACAATAAGGTAAGTTGAGAATAGAACATAAATTATTTTGTCTAAGACAAGATAATAACAATTTATACTCTACTAAAGCATGAAAAACCACTTGAGTTGTCTCAAGTGCTCATAGTCATATAATCAAGAAAACTTATATATTAAAATAGAACCTGAGTCAAAACAATCAAACCAGAATATAACGTTGGGTTACATTAGTGCCCTAAGAAAGGGATTAGCTACTCATGACAAGGTTGGATAGGATCTGTGTTGAGTTCATCTCCATCGTCACGGATGACACCTCTCTTCTCAGGATCTTCACTTTTAAGGTTGTAAAAACCTAAAAGCCACCACACCTTTAGCCTTCTCAATAACACCGTAAAAGAGATTGAAATTTTAAACCTCTTCTATCAAGGCTTACGCCTTCTATTATAGAAGAAAATATGTATTTGGTGGGCTTTTAGGTTTTCTGGCACAACTGGGATGAGATACGGTTAGTAAAGAGAGTAATCCCGCAGCTTTTAATCTGACATGCCACGAAACGCTCGAGCTTCAGGAACGGATGCTCGAGCTTTAGGGCTCATGCTCAAGCTTCAGGAACAAATGCTTGAGCATTTCTGGATAGATGCTCGAGCTTCAGTAAATGGTGCTCGATCATCAAATTAACACTTAGCTAATTTTCTTTAACTATTTTTTGAAGCGTCTTTTTCTTCAACACTAAGCATATTTTTGGGATTAAACTCCTTTAACATTACTCGATCCTAGCTTTATAGGCTCGAGCACTAGGTACCATGCTCGAGCATTAGGGGCTTCTTGCTCCAACATCAGTGGATGATGCTTGATCCTTTGTAGATAGTGCTCGATCATGGAGGTGATGCACGAGACCTTGGAGCATAGCCTTTAATTCAAATCAACTCATTAACTTCCGATGCCTTATGCTCGAGCTTCAGGGCTAAGGCTCGAGCACCCTTGCAGTAAAGCTCGAGCATCAAGGTACTGATGCTCGAGCATTTAGTCCTTGTTAACTTTTCTTCTTTTCTTTGCTGTGATGCTTGAGCCTCAACACTTGGACTCAAGCTCTAAGGCTTGAATTGCTTCAAACTTCACCAATTTAGCTCTCGGCTTGCTCTGAATGACCGGCAATGACTCTGTAAGCTTCGATATCATCATAAAGTCCTGATTTTAACCATTTATCTAGGAAAGTACCTACAAATACACATTAAACATAAATTAGTCTAATAATGGATAGAAGTATCACTTGAGGCCCTAACATATACGTACTTAGGGGCTCAAATATGCATATATATTCAGCACTCATCACACCCCCAAACTTACATATTGTTAGTCCCTTAGCAATACAAAACTAAAAAGCTGCTTTCATGGGAATCATGGTTGCATTTAGCTTATGCAACAAGACTTTAAACCACTAGGTTACCCCTAGTGGATGAGTTATAGTCTCGTGAGGGTTTTTAGTGAGGTTACCACAAACTTTTAAAATCAGTACCTCAAATGCACAACAAGATTATTCAAGCCTGTTTCTAAATCATATCATCCCTGCAGTTCATTAATCAGTCAAATACAACAAGTATACCAACCATGTAATCAGAAACACTTTCAACTTCCAATCTTAATTAAGCAACTATAGTCCCACATATCAGTTTAATCATTTATTCAACAATTTTAATCTCAAAAGATGCTTTTTAAAAGTGATCCTGTAATTCATCATGGCGCTTACTATCCATAATTGCATTTATTCCTTGTCATTCCTCAATTCATAAGAGACTCTTCAAATTCCAACTCCCAAGGCATTTTTATTATTTCTTCCTTTTAGGTATACATTTTTTTCAAAAAGGATACTTATGCAATGTCCAGGTTTATTAAGCTTTCTAAATTACCCTTGTAGTTAACTTTCAGCCAATGACTCCCAGACTAGATGGTCTTAAGACATTAAGTGTTGAAACACCCCTAAGGACTTAATTATTCAAGTAATCTAGGCAACCTAAACCCTCTATGTAACAAGCTTTCAACCAATGACTCCCAGACCAGATGATCTTAGGGCATTAGGTGTTAGAACACACCCCTAAGGACTTAATCACTCAAGCAATCTAAGTACAAACCTGAACTTGATCCTTTTCTACTTCTTTTTTTTTTTTTTTTTAGCATATACATATATATATATATATATATTTATTTATTTTTTATTTTTTTATTCACATTGGTGAATATTTTTTTTCTTTGTTACATACATACCAATTTTTCTCTATTTCTTTTTTTCTTTTTTGCCTCGGTCATCAAAACTATCAAATCTATCTGATCATCTCAGTCTAACTCAAAACAAAACTAGAATTCTAATTTCTACCCCACAGACTTCATGCAAATGTGAATATTGTGCAAAGTGTAGCATCTCAGAGATCAGCATCATTAAACAACAATTATCCTAACAGAGTGAACCACAGACCATCGACTGATTTCAAAAAATTTCAAGGACTCCTTTTCACAATAATTTAGCATACAAACCATTTCTAATCAGCTTCAGACTGCAAACATAATATATAATCATCAACAGACTCAAACACATGCTTATATCATCAAATAGCAAACCATATCCTTGTGTAAACTAAAATTTCAAATAAAATTTCATATTAGCAAAGCCTTACCCTTAAACTTATAATGCACATTGTTCGCAATGTGTGAGAATAAAAGAGAGATAGAAAGATATTACCAGATAAGCAGACTAACAAAGATATGATAAAATAATGAACAGGCGAGTAAAAATGAGTTCCCAGTATTTTCTCCTTCAACATAGCGGTTTCTCAAAACCATCTAATGGTACTGTCAAATAAATCACCCCCAAACTTAATCTATAGTATCTGGCAAAACCAATAAACTCCAACACATATCAGAGTATCAAGTATATGGAGTAAGCATAGATAAATATCAACACAAGGAAATAGAACAAAAAACATGTATATATATATATCAAAAATTAGTACAATGCTTTTGAAAAGAAAGGCTTAGGGCAGATATACATCATATGGAAATAAGTACAGCAAAAAGAACTGCCCTAGTCAACAAAACTACAGAAAAGTCCTAAAACTAATCCATAGGTGGTGGTGGTGATACAGAAGAAGTGGATGGATCGGATGGAGTGTGATGAAGTAACTTCTCTAATATGATCTACTGCGCAGTTAACATTTGACGCAGCACTGTCTGACCATCCTACAGCTCAACCACCCTGGCCTGTAAAGCTCTAATCTCAGCCTGAGAAGGGCTGCAGGGGTTTCCTCCTAACCTGAGGTCGGAAGTCAGAAAGATATATCTCCTCATCTGTAGCCTCATCATTAGCTTTTCTATTAACAACCGCTACATATCCCTCATCACCAAACTCTGTTGCATCTCGGCAATGTGCCGGCATATGTGACTAAACTTTATTCCATTCCCTTATTCCAAATTATAGAGATTCATCACAAGATTCTTCTTTTAGACTCACCACCAACACCTGTAGCTTTATTATCCTAGTAATCATATATAGGAAAGGCAGCGCATGTGTAGGAATATCCTTATGCGGTCCAATCTCAGACCAAAACACCAGTAGCTGACAGAAAATCATCCTAGGGAACGAATACCAGTGCTCAAACTGAATAGCATAAAGGGCCTAGAGAAAGTCAGTATTCCTAATAGTCTTATGTCCAAGATGATGGGCATTAGCAGAGATAATAGAATCTAAAATCCACAACCTATTGGGAATTTTGGCTTTGGTAATGCTACTACACTTTCTCCTAGCAAATCGACCATCACATAGCTTCTGAATTAAATTCTCAGCAATTGGTACCCTAGGGAATGGTGTAAAAACAAGACAGCTACGTCTTTCATCTACAACCTCAGGAAGCAGATTATAACATTCTAAAGCTGTGGCAATAGCATCAGGATTAATAATCAAATCATGCCCATTAATTCTAGTCCTATGCTCCCAAGGGTTGTCCTCAATATAAACTAGATTGAGGTAAAACAAATGAACAAGATGAGATAAGTAACCTGAGTAACTAGGACCATGAGATGAAGAAGATGATGCCTATAACTAAAGGATTTCATAGTCCATCTAGTGTGCGGATCATTGATGAACGCCTGATAATCAAAGGTCATTTCATAAGAAATTTTAACTGTCTACCACGCACTTGGCAACATATCTTTCATCCCTCTAGCACATTTAGTAGAAGTAGGACGAACCATCTTTAAAATAACCCTTCAAATTTCTCAAAAATCTTCAGACACTACAATCTGCAAATCAATGCTCGAGCTTCAAGTACCGATGCTCGAGCCTATAGGAGCTAATGCTCGAGCCCCAACTTTCAATGCTCGAGCTTTACCAGAACTTCATTGAATCAGATCATAGAACTCAGTTCAATAAATAAAGGAAGAGTGGATCTAAATAGCTAGTCTATATGGATGATGCATGAACAAAACTCATAAACTCATATATCCAAAGAATAACTCATACTCTCCCACATTAGATCTAGACAATTAATGAACTCAGGAAATTCTATTTTAAAGAAAAAGAAATAGAAGATTACCTCTATTTCCTACAGATCTGGAACAAGGATGTAGATTAGCACTGATTATGAGTAGGAAGAATATTAAGAGAGCTTTTACAAAGAATGAACCATAGCTTTCCTTTTTGTTCTAAGCGAAGGAGTATTCAGTTTCCTGATTTAAAAATTTTAGAACCTCAAGCTCCAGCATTAAAGGTGTAAGCTCGAGCCTGCCGCCATTAATTTCTAACTTCACGATGATGGAAAGCTCGAGCTGTGGGTACTAATGCTCGAGCTTTTCGCTGCTGATGCTCGAGCATGGAGCTAATGATGCTCGAGCATGGAGACAAATTTTTGGATTTTTTTTTCAATTTTTTATTTTCTTTTTCCATTTTATTCAAACCTAAGCTAACATAAAATCAAAATAAAGACTAAAACAAACCTAAAACCTAGAAAAGAAAATAACTAAATCAAAAATTCAAAATAACGAGATAAAAATCAAAATAAACTACGGTACAACATACAACTGCTAAGTTTAACATCGATAGTTTGACGAAAACTTGACCTTTCTAGTCCAAGTAAATAGGATCATGAAATTCCAATGCCTCAACTATGCCTCTCTACACACTACCCTCTATGTAGGGTTTAAGTCTCTGTCCATTGACCTTGGACAATTGTCCAGTCTTGCAATCTTATATTTCTATTGCACCATAAGGTGCAAAAGAAATAACCATGTATGAACCTTCCCAACGTGACTTTAACTTTCCAGGAAAAAGTTTCAGCCGTGTATTAAACAACCAAACCTTCTTCCCAGGCTCAAAAGTCTTACGCAAGATATGTTTGTCATGAAATGCCTTATTCTTTGCTTTGTAAACCTTAGCACTCTCATAAGCATCATTACGTAATTCTTCAAGCTCGGTGAATTGAATCTTCCTGTTAGAACAAGCAGATGTCATATCAAAGTTAAGCTTTTTAATTGCCCAGAAAGCTCTATGTTCTAACTCTACAGGAAGATGTTATCCTTTACCATAGACAAGATAATAAGGTGATATACCAATCGGAGTTTTATATGTAGTACGGTAAGCCTACAAAGCATCATTGAGTCGATAAGACCAATCCTTACGATCTGGCTTAACCGTTTTCTCAAGAATTCTCTTAATTTCACGATTAGATATTTCTACTTGGCCACTTGTTTGGGGATAATAGGCAGAAGCAACTTTATGAGTGACGGAGTATCTTTGTATCAAGGTATGGAAATATCTATTACAAAAATGAGCACCCCCATCACTAATAATAGCTCATGGCATACCAAACCGACTAAAAATGTTCGTTTGAATGAACTCAACCACAACTGCGTGATCGGCGACTTTAGTAGGTATTGTTTCAACCCATTTAGACACATAGTCAACAGTTATAAGAATGTACTCATTTTTATTAGACAAAACAAATGGACCCTTGAAATCAATACCCCAAACATCAAAAACCTCAATAACTAAGATTGGAGTTGAGGGCATCATATTTCTTCTAGAAATTGATCTTAGCTACTGACATCTAAGGCATGACCTACAGAATAAATATGAATCCCGAAAGAGTGAAGGCCAAAAGAAACCGCATTGAAGAATTTTAGCTGTAGTTTTCTTTGCACTGAAATGACCTCCACATGCCAAACTATGACAGAAGGTCAGAATACTATGAAACTCACTCTCAGTAACACATCTACAAATGATTTGATCAACACAGTATTTGAATAGCTGAGGATCTTCCCAATAGTACATCCTAATTTGGGAAAAGAATCGATCTTTTTCCTACTTTGACCAAGACAAAGGAATTTTTCCTATTGCGAGGTAATTCACAATATCAGTAAACCAAGGCAAATCCTTATGAGAAACCTCAAACCGTTGTTCATCTGGGAAAGAATCACAAACTGGAAGTGAAGTTGAGGTATTCTCAATTAGAATTCTAGAAAGATAGTCAGCTACAACATTCTCTGACCCTTTCTTATCCCGAATTTCATAATCAAACTGTTGAAGCAAGAGGATCCATCGAATCAAACGGGGTTTGGTTTCCTTTTTAGAAAGAAGATTTTTCAAAGCAGAATGATCAGAATAAACTACGACTTTGGAACCTAATAGATATGATCTGAATTTATCCAAAGCAAAGACAATTACAAGCAACTTATTTTCAGTAGTGGTGTAATTCAATTGTGCATTTGAAAGAGTTTTACTAGCATAGTAGATAACATAAGGAAGCTTATCCACTCGTTGTCCTAAGATAGCACCCATAGCATAATCAGATGCGTCACACATAATCTCAAATGGAAGAGCCCAATCCGGAGGATTCATGATAGGAGCTAAAGAAAGGAGAGAGCGAAGATTTTGGAAAGCTTCAAGGAATGATTTATCAAAGACAAAAGGAGCATCCTTTGCAAATAGATTACAGAAAGGACGCGAAATTTTGCTGAAATCTTTAATGAAGTGTCGATAGAACCCAGCGTGCCCAAGAAATGATCACACTCCCCTTACAGAGGTAGGAGGAGGCAATTTGGTGATCAAATCTACTTTAGTTCTATCAACTTTAATACCTCTCTTTGAAATGATATGTCCTAAAACAATACCCTCTTGAACTATAAAATGGTTCTTCTCCCAAATAAGAACAAGATTCATTTCCCTACAATGCTGAAGCACTAGGGAAAGATTTTGGAGACAGTTTTCGAATGTAGATCCAAAAACGGAGAAGTCATCCATAAAAACTTCGAGAAACTTTTCAAGCATATCTGAAAAGATAGACATCATACACCTCTGGAATGTTGCTGGTGCATTACATAATCCGAAAGACATCCATCTATATGCAAACGTACCTAATGGACAAGTGAAAGTAGTTTTCTGTTGATCCTTAGGATCAATGGCCACCTGATTATAGCCGGAATATCCATCGAAAAAGCAATAATAGCTCTGGCCATCCAATTGCTCTAGAGTTTGATTAATGAATGGAAGTGGAAAATAATCTTTTCTAGTAGCGGAGGGGAGTTTCTGATAATCAATACACACACGCTATCCAGTGGTGGTGCGCTATGGAACTAATTCACCCTCAGAATTCTCAACTACTATAATACCTGTCTTTTTAGGTACTACTTGAGTAGTACTCACCCACTTGCTATCTGAGATGGGGTAGATTATTCCACCATCTAGCAACTTCACAACTTCCTGTAACACTACCTCCTTCATATTAGGATTCAATCTTCATTGGAGTTCCCGAGATGTTTGAGAATCCTCCTCCAAATGAATCTGATGCATGCAAATTGTGGGACTAATTCCTTTCAAATCAACCATACTCCACCCAATAGCCTCTTTATTTTGCTCAAGACCTTTTAAGAGACTACTTTCTTAGGAACTTGTAAGATTGGAAGCAATGATCACTGGGAGGGTGTCATTTAAACCCAAGAAAGTATACTTGAGCTTTTCCACTAGTGGCTTAAGCTCAAGCTTAGGTGGAGACTCTAACGAAGGAATAGGCGGAGTACTAGAAAGTGGTGGAAGTAGCTCTAACCTAGATTTCCACGGAGGAAAATCTGTGATAGGAGTGGAATCTAGCAAAGAATTCACTTCAGTTATTGAAGAATCAATATCAAAATCTTCATAATTGAAGTGATCCAGACAAGCTTCTAAAGGATCCTTGGATAGAATAGTTGGGAGTGATTCCTCAACCAACTCATCAATAACATCAAGGAAGAAACATTCACTATCATCATGGGGATGATGAATATCATTGAAGATGTTTAGCTTGACTTTCATATTTCCAAAAGATAAATCCATGGCTCCAGTCCTACAGTTAATGCAAGCATTTGCTGTGGCTAGAAAAGGTCGCCTAAGAATGATTGGAATATAGTTTTTGGAATCGTGGACCGGTTCTGTATCAAGAACTAGAAAATTGACCGAAAAATAGAACTTGTCCACTTTTATGAGTACATCTTCAACAATACCTCGTGGTTATCTGATAGAACGGTCAGTAAGCTGTAGAACAACTGACGTAAGTTTTAATTCTCCCAAACCTAACTTCTCATACACCGAGTAAGGAATAAGATTAACACTTGCTCCAAGGTCAAGAAGTGCTCGCTCTATCACATTATTTCTAATAGTGCATGAAATTGTTGGGGCACCAAGATCTTTAACCTTTAGAGGAGTGTTATACTTAAGAGTAGCATTGACATGCTCGGTGAGACAAACTTTCTTAGGAACTTGGCTTCTAGATTTTCTCTTAAGAGTGCATAAGTCCTTTAGAAATTTCGAATAGGCTGGAATTTGCTTTATAGCATCAAGCAGAGGAAGATTGATTTTGAATTTTGAATTTAAAGACCTCCATCATATCTTGAATTTTCTCCCCTTTTTTACCAAAGTGGGAGGGTTCCTTGAGACGTTCAGGATAAGGCCCTTTTGGCTCATAAGTTGTCTTAGGGTTAGGAGCAGATGAAGAAGTGACTCCATCTTTAATTCCTTTTGTGGATTGTGGAATAACACTTGAGGAAACATCATTAAGATATGGATTTTGAATGATAGGAATTATGGGAATCCTAAGCCTTTCTTTTTCCTCATGTCCTTTCTTAACTTGGTTATCAACCATTCTACCACTCCTCAATGTAGTGATAGCCTGAACTTGCTCATGATGAATACCTGAGGAATTGGTTCCATCAATCATGTAAGTCTACCTTTTTGGGTTGGCTATTGGCTAACTAGGCAGTTTTTCATCCTCTCTTCGAGATAGGGTACTCGCTATTTGCCCAACTTGTGCCTCTAGCTTTGCTATGGCTTGAGAATAAGAATTAAGAAGTTGGGTGTCGGCTTTAATTTCACTTAGAGCATTAAGTACTTGTTCCTCAAAAGCAAAATTTCTTGGAGGAGGTGGAAAATTAGGAGCTTGAGTGGATTGATTCCTAAATTGAAGTGGACGGTAAATACCAGATTGATTAAAAGAATTATTTTGTGACATGGGATTGGATGAATTTTGATATTGCCCCTGAGATTAGAGAACAGTACTTCCTTGATTTAAATTATGCCATGAAAGATTGGGATAATCTCCCCAGCCAGGATTATATGTAGAAGAATAGGGATTATAAGCTGGCCTAGAGAATGCAGCATTCACTTGCTCCTGTGGGATCTCAGATGATTGTCCCAGCATAGGGCAAGCGTCAGCAAATTGGTTAGAATTAACACAGATGGAACAAATTTCCATTGGCAAGGCAATTTGTGGTTTAGCAACAAGAGCAAAGCCAGATGATAAGATTTGATCGAACCTACAATTCAAGGCTTTTATTTGAGTGGCTAACTCACTAGATTTATCTACCTCATAATGTTTTTCAACCTTATGCATTCCAAGTGAAGACCTAGACCTAGAGGAAGAAGCATGTTGTACTGAGTTTTCACTTAAGGCCTCAAACAGTTCCCAAGCTTCAGCCGGACTCTTACGTAGAAAAGCTCTATTGCTGGAAGCATCAACCATATTTCTATATGAATCTATAAGACTATTATAGAAGATCTGTATCAAGTACCATTGAGCAATATCATGGTGTGGACACTTTCTTAAAAGATCATTATACCTTTCCCATGCATCATGGAGTTGTTCTCCTGGGATTTGGTAAAATGCCATGATTTCTCTCCTCATTTGTGTGGTTTTACCCACAGTGTAATATTTTTTCAAGAACTCCTATTGTAATAGATCCCATGAAGATATGGAATTTGTTGGAAGGGACAACAACCAAGTTCTTGCTTTTATCTTTGAGAGAAAACTGGAAAAGACGCATTATGAATGAGTCATTAGATAGAGTGGTCAACTTGGTAGTTGAACACAATTCCAAAAACATATCCAAGTGCTTAAAAGGATCCTCTGTTGCATACACATGAAAGGTAGGAAGCATTTGGATCATACTAGGCTTGATCTCAAAATTGGTTGCATCAGCATCCGAAAAAACAAAACACGAAGGAGAAGTATATGTGGTAGGAATGAAATGATCCCTCAATTGTGGTTGTGGAGGAAGAACAAATGGAACCCATTCTCCATTACCATTACCATTATTACCCGGTGTTTCACGTTGCTCAGCCATACTTTTAGAGGAACTATCAATATTATTTAAGTGTTTTTTAAGTTTCCTTAATTGACTTAAAGTTCTCTCGATTTCAGGATCATACACTAAAAGTTTTGACCTAGTTTGGCGAGTTAACATGCACTGGTTCCACTAATCCTAATAGTAACAAAATGAAAATATTCCAAGTAACAGAAAAACAATAAGAACTCACAAAAGGGTTTAATAAACCAAATCTTTTCTCCCTTTAGCTTCTTTATCCTGAAAAGAAAAAGAAATAACATGAGATATCAGAAAGTCCGAAGACTGGTAAACCAAAATAACTAATCAAAAACTAAACAAAACAATCTCTCCAGCAACAGCGCCAAAAATTGATGTGTCTCTCGCAATCGTACGATATCGTGTAGGATATAGCTCTATGCAAAGAGGATGTCGAACCCACAAAGAGATAGAATTTGTATTAGCCTTTAAATTAATTTTATGGTTTACAAATAACTTGGTTAGAGAGTTTGTTAGTTATCACGATTTAACAAACTTGGATTAAACACAATATTAAATTAAAGCAAATTAAACTAAATTGAATGATCAAAGAGGAAAAATCTTAGGGCTTTGACTTCACCATAATCGTTATACTATGGTTAATT
Organism: Cornus florida; assembly: GCF_030987335.1. NCBI lineage: Eukaryota > Viridiplantae > Streptophyta > Magnoliopsida > Cornales > Cornaceae > Cornus > Cornus florida. The sequence goes on along the minus strand of NW_026775574.1, from coordinate 61,726,156 downwards.
TAATCAACTCTGGGATTTTAATCAATTCTATTTTCAAATGAACTGAACTCAATAACATTCGTTCAGTTCGGAGTTTAAATAAAGAAGTTTTACAAAATTAGCTAACTATAACCTATCTACGGTCAGCGTGGACTATTCATCTACATACTTTACCTACTGTAACTACTTTGCGAATGAACCACCTTTCCTAAGCATAGATTATGAAAACGTTCTTTTGAAAAATACGTTGGAACACCATTATATGACCTTTATTCTTGTGTTCGGTATGGCTCCGCCAGATACCGTACAATAAGGCAGGTTGAGAATAGAACATAAATTATTATATCTAAGATAAGGTAATAATAATTTATATTCTACTAAAGCATGAAAAACCACTTGAGTTGTCTCAAGTGCTCATAGTCATATAATCAAGAAAACATTAGATATTAAAATAAACCCAGAGTTAAAACAATCAAACCATAATATAACGTTGGGTTACATTAGTGCCCTAAGAAAGGGATTAACTACTCATCACAAGGTTGGATAAGATCTGTGTTGAGTTCATCCCATCGTCACGGACGACACCCCTCTTCTCAGGATTTTCACTTTCAAGGTTGTATAAAACCTAAAAGCAACCACACCTTCAGCCTTCTGAATAACACCATAAAAGAGATTGAAATTTCAGACCTTTTTTATCAAGGCTTATACCTTCTTTTATAGAAGAAAATATGTATTTGGTAGGCTTTTAAGTCTTCTGGCCCAACTGGGATGAGATACGGTTAGTAAAGAGAGCAATCCCATAGCTTTTAATCTGACATGTCATGGAATGCTCGAGCTTCAGGAATGGATGCTCGAGCTTTAGGGCTCATGCTTGAGCTTCAGGAATAAATGCTCGAGCATTTCTGGATAGATGCTCGAGCTTCAGTAAATGGTGCTCGATCATCAAATTGACACTTAGCCAATTTTCTTCAACTATTTTCCGAAGCTTCTTTTTCTTCAACACTTAGCATATTTTTGGGATTGAACTCCTTTAACATTGCTCGATCCAAGCTTCATAGGCTCGAGCACTAGGTACCATGCTCGAGCATCAGGGGCTCATTGCTCGAGCATCAGTGGATGATGCTCGATCCTTTGTGGATAGTGCTCAATCATAAAGGTGATGCACGACACCTGAGAGCATAGGCTTTAATTCAAATCAACTCATTAATTTTTGATGCCTCATACTCGAGCGTGAGGGTCAAGGCTCGAGCACCCTTAGTTAAGGCTCGACCACCCTTGTAGTAAGGCTCAAGCATCAAGGTACTGATGCTCGAGCATTTAGGCCTTGTTGACTTTTCTTCTTTTCTTATTGTGATGCTCGAGCCTTAACACTTGGACTCGAGCTCTAAGGCTTAAATTGCTTCAAACTTCACTAATGTAGCTTTCGGCTTACTTTGAATGACCAGTAATGACTCTGTAAGCTTTGATATCATCATAAAGTCCTGGCTTTAACCATTTATCTGGGAAAGTACCTACAAACACACATTAAACATAAATTAGTCTAATAATGGATAGAAGTATCACTTGAGGGCCTAACATATACGTACTTAAGGTCTCGAATATGTGTATATTCAGCACTCATCACTCACCTTATATCTCTCTACCATATTTTGATCCTTATGAGATTGAGTCCAATTCATTTCAACATGCATCATTTTATTATGGACTTAACTATTCTCATTATCCTCCTTGTGACTATTACCCTCCCCTACCATTTTATGAAAAGCCACCTCCATCACCTTATTCAGCTGAGTTTCAAGAAAAAGTGTTAGTTCTACTTGATGTGCTTAATTTATAAACTCAACTTATTTTTTCACATTCTCAAATTTTAGCCAAGCTTGAAGCTCAAGTTGAGGAAATTGCAAGTACTCTTTCTCGTCAAGAGGACGAGGAAGAGGCAAATGAAAAAATGGCAATAACTTCAATGTATATAGATGAGGATGATGAGAGTGAAGAGGAAGAAATAGCAAATGAGCCACTTGCTACTTCTTTTGATTAGTGAGTTGACCCAATGTCTTGCTAAAGACATTAAACACTAGTTTTTTTTGTAGAGTTTCACAATTCTATTCCTTCCTCATTTCTTTTTATTTTTTGTTCATGTGTACATTCTTCCATCCATTTTTTAATCTCCATTCTTGTTACCATCATTGGGGCTTAATGTGACGACCCTGGATTTTTCAACCTAGTGTGTCCTGTGATGACCCGAAGCGGATCTAGATGCAGAAGCAAAACAAAAACAAGTCCATAGAGATGTACGTTATCCCTAGGACACAAGAATGGAATTTCAAAGAGTTTTGAGACTCAACGGAAGCAAAACGAATATAATGGTATCAAAACCCTACCAAAAGAAAGACCATGGGTAAAATGGTCATTTTACCCTAAGAGGAATGAATTTGACTTCCAACAAGTCAAATGAAATAAAAAAACATCCAAAAACATCATTTAATAACTTCACATGAAGTCCCAAGGCCAAAGGAAGAGAAATCCCAGATGAACCCTATCCCGGTTCGAACCAAATCCGACATCCTTTCACTAAAACAAGGATATCTTGAGCTATAAGAAAAATCTAAAACTTAAATTCATACCATTGGAAATCTTACTTTGACGCGCTCCGTTTAGACTCAAGACTGGACTAATTCGGAGTTGAAACGAAGAATTTACATCAGTTCAAAGTTGGAAGACTAAAGCAGAACCTACAACACAAAACTGGAAGACTTGAACCAATTCAACATTCTTGAACTGGTTCAACATGGATAGTAAGCCCATGCTGGACCAACTTTGACACCTTGAACCGGTTCAACCTTCGTAAACCGGTTCAACTTGAACAGAATGGACGAAATGCAACAGAAACAGTAAAATAGTAGAAAAACGAGTTTGAAGCGCAGTTTTCGAGATCAATATGACATTTTTCAGAAAAATGTCAAGAAGAAACCCCCCCTAAAATCACATTTTCTATGTGATGGAGTTAAGAACGGAAATTTTTTCCCAAAGAAAATCCCCAAAATGCCCTTAAGCAAAATTATGTAAGAAAATTTTAAAATGAGTCCATAGGAGGCTCAAAACACAAACGAAAGGGTTTTTCATGAAAATGATCATACACGCAAATGTAAATGATGATTTCAAGTGTGTGGGAATGGTCTACGGCTCCCAGAAATGGCTGAGTCAAAATTCGACCCCTCGATGACCAAAAAGGCGAAAATGAATTTGAAATGGAAATTTTGAAAACCAAAATTATAATATGGAGTCAAATGACCATTTGGCCCTTGGCCATACTTCAAATATGATTAATGAGACCCTATGAAGGAATGAAAATGGAATTCCCACACCCGATGCACCCATGGTGAAACAATAACTTAACATTTTTCAATATTTTCATAATATTTCATGAAATCAAAAGTTACAAAGGATACAAGATACATGTCATTCACATCTGGCCTCATCTCATAAATGTCAAACGCAATACAAAAGGTGTACTTATGTACACATTACATAAATGGAATTAAATATACACATTTTGACATAAAAGGCTATAAGTGGCATTTCAAGCCAACGTTTACAAGAATTAAAACCTTCAAGTCTACAATCATCCAAGCAATGATAAACATCACGAACCAAATATTCGTACATAAAAAAAACCTCCAGTAACTTTGGGGTGAGTAAACAAGTTTACTCGCAGAGAATAAGCATGCATAGACTTGATTTCTTTAGAGATTTTTACATTAACTTGAAACAGTACAAAAGGGTCATGCCACCTAATGTCTATGTCAAGGTGAGACTCAGGGAGCATCCTAAGCTACCTTAGAGTATAATCAACAAGAATCATGATATATAGACGTATATGAAATGAATCAAGGTTGGGATAATCCAAAGAGCATGATAAGAAGGATACTCGAATATAGATCAACATGAATTGCATTATCAATACAATTAAGTAAGGATTGGAATAATTCATACAGTACGATGAGAAGAATACTCGGATGTAAATTAACAAGAATTAAATTATCAATGCAATTAACATAATTGGGACATTCCAATAACATGACAAAAGTTATACATAAAATCAAGAACAAGACATAATATCAATGCATTTAAATAAGGATGGAATATTCCTTAAAACATGAAAAGGCAAGTATACGAGACACGAGTATACTAAATAGAATCTAGATACAAGAAGCAAGTGTACAGTTTCAAGTATGCTGAATGAGATCTAAATACACGAAGTAGGTATAATGTCTATGCAATTAAACAAGGTAAGAATAATCCATATAACACGACAAGGTTCTTAGATCTTCAAGAGATAACACTTGAAATCTAAAGGTTTAGAGAATTTTCATATTGATATAAATCATTACATGTGGTCCATGCCACCTAGAATCAAAGTCAAGTTACATGCATAGGATCATTCCTAAATCATGACAGCATAAAGTAACATGAAACGAGATAACTAAGAAAATTAACAAGATTGAAACAATTCAATTAACACGATAATGACAAGGCGTGAGATCAAAGATAATGCATAATATCTATGCAATTAAACAAGAATGGAACAGTCCACACAACACAACAAGTTTAATACATGAAATCAAGAATAAGGCATAATGTCTATGCAAGTAAACAAGGTTGAAACTTTCCAATTAACACGATAAGAGTTATACATGAAATCAAGAACAAGACATAATATCTATTCAAGTAAAGAAGGATGGAATCTTCCATACAATACAAAAAGAGTCTTAAATCTTCAAGGAATACAACACTTGAAATTTAAGGAGTGAAATCACAGATGAAGCATAAAATCTATACAATGAAACAAGATTGGCACATTTCATATAACACGAAAAGTTTTAAATCTTCAAGGAATAGCAACTTGAAATTTAAATAGTGAAATCAACCAATGTGGAAACTCGGATATCGCCCGGATTAGAACTGTACTCTTGGGATCACTTTAGGGCTACCCATGGGTACCTTCCCCTAGTGCGCACTATAGTATAGGGAGCTCTCTATCTCCCATACTAGAACCAAGTCCTAGCCATGTCAATTCTTGATTGATATCTCAAGTTTCAAAATCAACAAGTTGTGCAAGTCAAGATAGCATCAAGATACAAATAATGCATTAACCATGTTTTATGCACAATCAAGATTTTGGAAACACACAAGCCATGCCCTAAGTTTTCAACTATGATGACATGTGAAATGTCAAGAAATCATAGTGTGCATCTATATAGTTTACAACCAAGATATATAGCACATGAAATCCACTAATGTAAATATACCACAAACATAAGATTAATCATCTAATTGTTTACTAAACAACGCATGAGTAATCAAACCATTCCAATATAAGGGTGCAAGTTTTTTAACTACATTAATGAAGATAAGTAGCAACAAGTTATGATACATGATAAAAAAAGGCAAAAGCCCCATGAATTCTCAAAATAATATATGTGAATGTCAATTCCAGGGTGATTGCAAATATCACATCAATTTCACAAAGTGAGCAAGATATAATCATGTGGAATTTAATTAATTTAAATTAATCTAGATTTCAAAAGTTGTTCAAATGATCTCAAATAAATACATAATAGAGATTAAGTCAAATTAAATTCATTAAATTTCTAGATTTGAAAACTCATTCAAATTGTTCCAAATAATTATATAACAAAGATCAAGTCAAAGCTATGCCATATATCAAGTCAAAAATGAGTTATATGCAAGCTATGATTCATCATTAATTTCTCAAATTGATATAAAACATGCATACAACTTGTATTTCATGCAAAAGCAAGTAAAACCACTTGGAAAATAAATTATAACACCCCCTACCTCACTAGAGAAATGTATATCTAGAATCCAAGGCAAATCAACACAAAATGGAAAACCTTTCAAGGATTATGTAGAGAAGGATGAGGGGAACAAAAAGTATTCCAAGCTTTATGGTCGAAGGTGAGTGGAAGGGTCTCAAAAATTAAGGTCAAAGCTTAAGCATCAAGCTTGCCTAATGGTGGCTAGGGTCTGTGGTGAGGAAGAGAATGAAACAATGAGATGAAGTGTGAGTGGAGAAAATAGAAATCCTCCACTCACAATGTGATCCTACACCATGGTCAACACACACATGTCTTGGTCAATTGCACAAAAACCCTTATTTAAAACCATAATCCCAAAGTAGCCCAAAAATAATTGCAAGTAGGTCCCTCCTCTAAATAACTTGCAAACTTAATTACAAAATGGTCCTTTTTGAAAAAATCTTCCAAATGAGATTTCAAAATGGTCCTCAAGGCGAAAAATAATTACTTTCAGTAATTGCACAAGTAACCCCAAAAACAAGAAAGTTTCCAAAGAAAGTGTGCATCTACACCCCTAAGGAAAAAAGTGAACAAATGGCATGCATTTCTAGAAAAGTAAAAATACACATGACATAGAATTTAAATATCATGGATGCATGCAAAATTGGAATCAAATCCGAACACCAAAAAGTGAGGTTATACCAACAAAGTGACAACCGAGAAAAAGACGAAAAGTGAATAGTGTCGAAAAAGTGAAAATGCGGAAATGACTCAATCCTCAAAGGAAGTTGTCAATCCGAACAAAAGAGTCTCAGAAACCATTTCCAAGCACTCGAGACAACACCCAGTGACGAGAAACAGAACTCAGAAAAAGAAAATTAAACGAAAAAAATTTATCCGTAAAATTTAAGAAAAAGGAAAGGGAGGAAAATGACTGGGTCATTACACTTAGCATAGGATTTTCTGCACTTTCAGCTCAAAATTAAGCATTTAGTGTCAGTTCAATCGATCACAAGTATACCCTGGATCGATCGAACCACTCTGCAGTCAATTCTTTGCAGATTTCAAGTCTCTATCCATTGTGCGAGCTTCTGTTCGATCATTCCAAGTGCACTTCGATCGATCCAATTATCCCTATGATCGATCTCACTTCCATACTTATAAAAAATTTTAAAGTTCTGCAAAATTCCATGCCCTCTGTTCCATTGTGCGAGCATATAGATCGATTATGGTATGATCGATCCAAGTCAGGATTGATCACAGCTTTGCCCCCTTGAATTTTTGACTTTTTCCTCTTTCCATTTTTATTTTTCATTTTCTTTTACATTTGTCATTTTCTTTTATTTTATTTAGGTAATTTTCTCTTGTGAAAAAAAAAAAAAAAATTTCCTTTGCATTCTTTATTTCCTTATATTTTTACTTCTTGCATTTTTATTTGTCTAAAAATAAAAATTAAAAATTAAAAAATAAATAAAATAAATAAATAAAATACAAAAAAATAATTTTTCAAAGTAGCATTCCGTCTTACTAAAGACGTTAAACTTAGTACCCACATGACACATTATGTCTTTTATCTCTTGTATCATACATGTTCATGTTCATTCTTATTCCTTGCATTTTGTTTCATTGTACATACTTTCATAAAAAGAAAAATATAAAAACTTTTCACCATTGTGTCCTTATGTGTAGTCATGCTACTTTCATATTTTCTATTGGGCTTGATGTCAAATTTCTCTTTCATCTTGTGTTATATTGCCTTAGAATGCATAATTTGATTATTCTTATCCCATTTGATATTTGATGTGAGTTTGCTAGTGTGGTTATTCAAATAGGTTGTTGATTCCAAGTTTTGGGGTGCTTTTTTTCCCAATGGACCATTGCCGGGCTTCATGTCTTTACCACCACGGTATATTCTTTCCATCTTTTTCATTGTTCTTATTGCACATTGAGGACAATGTGTGGTTGAAGTTTGGGGGTAAGGTGTCTTTGTTGCATTCTACTTAAAGTTGAGTTTTAAATGCATGATTGAGATTGGAGATCCATGTTAGCTATACTTTTGATCTTTTAAGGACTATATTGCTTAAAATTTAAAAATTGTTTGACTTGAGAGTCCAATACTCATTGTATGCCTTGTGAATGGTATTTAGGAGTAAATTTTTTGAAAGATTGATATCTTGCTTGCACTTGTGGTCCACATCATCTTGATTTTGTGATTATTTTGAGATTCATTTTACAATTCTACACTAGCACAGGTGCACACTAGCATTCATTTGTGGGGTACACGCTTTCTTAATTATTGATTTAATTATATCCCAATTGAGCTAGTAGTGTATTGAAAACTTTCATTGTTGATAAAAGTGGATAACAACCCCGTTTCACTAAGTAGCCGAGATTCTAACCTCATCAAGCACTGAATTTCTCGCACCGTAAGGTGTAGGGTCCAAACTCTAGGTTAGTAACTTAATTAAAAAAAAAAAAAATTGCAAAAGCAAATTAAAAAAAAAAAATAACAAAAATGAGGACTTCTCCCAAAATGTGAGATATAGGAAATTATTAGATGAAGGTTGTTTTGATTTGTAACCCAGTTGATTTGAGCTTGTAAGTCCTTAGGGGTGTTTAAACACCTAATGCCCTAAAGGCGTCTGGTTTGGGAGTCATTGACCTAACGCTCGACCTCATGGATCACTAGAAAGATTAATAGATTAACACATTGCACTATGCTTCCATCTTTGATCCTTAGGGAAAAAAAAAAAAAAAAAAAAAAGGCACACCTAAATCAATAAAGTTTTAAATAAAGGTTCATTCTTTATCTTGATGATCGGTACTAGATTTGTGTGTTAACTTGAGGCCAGATGTGATTATTTCTTTAATTGGCTTAGATAGCAATGTATTTGATGCCGGTTCACTTAAAAATGATTCTAGAGTTGTTTTGATTTGCATGATCATTGTCTTAATGTGTGGAGGACTATTCTTGCTTGCTTGATGTTGAGATTTTGGGAGATTGCTTGGAAATGGTTGAAAAATTACATACTTGATGTAATTTTCTCACAATGCTTGTTTAGAATATTGGTGCCTCTTTAGTGAGAATGAGCTTTATATTTATAGGTATCATTTCTACAAACCCTCACGAGACTTCACTCGTCCACGGGGTAACTTAGTGGTTTAAAAGGTTTGTTGCATGTGCTAAATGCAATCGTGTTCCTTACGAAAGTGGCGTTAGCCATTTATTGCTTTCTAGTTCATAATTGTATAGTGATGATGGCCGCTTGTATACGCGAAAATAATGTAGTGAATATGCGGTTCAAGAAAAGCATTTTGGGTCAAATTTAAATTTATAAAAATCACTACCAACACCACTACTAACGTAGCAAGAGTGAGTAGGGATCGTCCCAATAGATTATACGTGTTGGAATTTAACTTCAACTCTAATGTATCAATTGATTGAAAAAGATAGAGATTGGTTGATTAAATTAAGATGCAAGGAAATGAAAATGCAATTAAAATAAAACTAAGTTGAGATAGGGATTTAGGAGATATGAAGAGAGGTCTTAGGGTGTTGCAATCACCACTAAGCTCGTGTAATTAACTTCTTGCTTTCCATTAATTGGGAAAACATTGTTGTGAACAAAATGCGACTACCAATTGCAATATTAAGCATGGAACATCAAATTAAAGAATGAATTGTCTACTTAAACTAAGTGTAGCACAACCCATCAATTCTAAGCATGACCCATCAAATTAGTAACAATTGTAGCACACATCAATCTAGAGAATCATGGAATTTGCAATAATAAGCCATGGAATATCAAATCAAGCATAGATTGTCTACCTACCTACAAGCATGAATTAAATTGTAGAACAACCCATCAAGCATAAGAATAATCCATCAAATTAATTGACAAACCCATTAAATGAAATCCCATGTCTAGCCATCACTAGATTTTCAATCAACCACACATAGATATGCAATTAATATAAAAAAAACTAATGTAGAGATTAATTCCCAAATAATCACACATAAGACAACATGTAATCACAAGGAGAATCAATAGGAAGAATTAAACCATATGAATCATGTGAGACATAATTCCTAATTTAATCACACATAGACATGCAAATAAACTAAAGAATTAATAGAAAGAATTAAACCATAGAAATCATAGAGATATACCAAGATTCATGAAATTCACAAGGCTAGAACACTAATCACAACAATATATATAGATCCCCAAAAATAGAAATACAAGGGTTTAGATTACACAAGACTTAGGGCTCATCCAAGCCCTAAGTGTAGATCTAGCCAATCATGGAGGAGGTGGATGTGGTCATGAAACCCTCAAGGGCAAGCTCCAAACATGGCTCCATCTTCTTCTTCCTCTTCTTCTTTTTCTTCTTTGAAGCTCTAGAGAAAAAGAGAGAGTGGATCTAGAGATGGATCTTGAGATGTGCCTCCACTTCCCTCTTTTCTTCTTACCTTAATCTTTAACTTTCTCTAGAGAGAAAACTAAAGAGAATATAGAAATTACAATCTAAAATATGAATCTCTCAACAAAAATGGTTGAATCCCTCTTATATACAAGGCTTTGGGAGCCCAAATCTGTGAGAACTCAGCCCTATAATCTGTTCTTTAAAGCACAGCCCGAGTTAGGGCGAAATGAGATTCAGATCTGCTTTTTAATAACTTTCGCGAATAGTTTAATCGATCCAACTTTTATTTTTGATCGATCAGAGAAAGTTTGTTCGATCCAACTTTTGATCGATCTGGTTCGATCGATCCAACTTAGATCGATCTCAGAAATAAGTTGGATGGATCCAACTTGGCAGATTTTCAACATCAGCTTCCTTTCGCTCCAAATTCTCACTAAAGCTTAGTTTGACTTCAAAAAGGTTGTAAGAAGCCATTTTTAGCCCGTCTTAACATTATTGACCTGAAATAGACAAAAACACAAATAAGTACTAAAATGGGTAAATAAAGATAGATGAATGGACCAAAATACCCTCGCTTAAAGGGTTTAAATGCGTACTTTTCAGTGCTCATCACACCCTCAAACTTAAATATTGCTAGTCTCTAGCAATGAAGTACAAAGTAAAGGAATGAAATGAACAACTAACTAACTATGAACTATAAAGTAATAAATGGATAACACTACTTTCGTAGGGAACACGATTGCATTTAGCACATATAACAAGTCTTTTAAACCCCTAGGTTACCCCTAGTGGACGAGTGAAGTCTCGTGAGGGTTTCCAAAAATGATACCCACAAACATTAAGCTCATTATCATAAAAGAGGCACCAGTCTTGTAAATAAGCATTGGGAGAAAACTACCTCAAGTATGCAATTTTTCAAACATTTCTAAGCAATCTCCCAAAATCTAAACATCAAGCAAGCAAGTATGGTCCTCCACACATCAAGAAAATGATCATGCAAATTAAAACAACTCTAGAATCCTTTTCGAGTGGACCGGCATCAAATATGTTGCTATCTTAGCTAACTAAAGAAATGATCACATCCTTACCCTCAAACTAGAACACAAATCTAGTACCGATCATGAAGACAGAAAAGTGGACCTTTTATTAAAGCTTTATTATTCTAGGTGCGCTTATTTTTTCCACTCAATTTTTTTTTTTTTTTTTTTATTTTTTTTTAACTACCCTAAGGATCAAAGATGAAAGTATAGTGCAATGTGTTGATCTGTTAAACTTTCTAGCGATCCACGAGGTCAAGCGTTAGGTCAATGACTCCCAAACCAGACGGCTTTAGGGCATTAGGTGTTCAAACACCTCTACGGACTTACAAGCTCAAATCGACTAGGCTACGAATCAAAACAACCTCCATCTAATCATTTCCCACTTCTCACCTTTTGGGAGAAGTCCTCACTTTTTGTTGCTTTTGCAACTTTTTTTTTTTTTTTTTTTTTGTATTCAATTATTAACCTAGAGTTTGGGTCCTCCACCTTTAGGCGCGAGAGGTTCAGTGCTTAATAAGGCTAGAATCCCGGCTACTTAGTGAAAAGGGGTTGTTATCCACCTTTATCAAGAATGAAAGCTTTCAATGCACTACTAGCTCAATTGGGATATAACCAATTCAATAATTAACAAAGCATGTACTCCACAAATGAATGCTAGTGTGTGTCTGTGCTAGTGTAGAATCCTAAAGTGAATCTCAAAACAATAACAAAATCAAGATGATGTGGACCACAAGTGTAAGCAATATATCAATTTTTAAAAAAATTTATTGCTAAATGGCATCCACAAGGCATACAAGGAGTATTAAACTCTCAAGTCAAGCAATTTTTAAATTCTAAGCAATATAGTTCTCAAAAGTTCAAAATCATAGCTAATCATGGACCATCATAGAAAATCCCTCAAATATATAAGTCATGCTCAAAATTTTGAATTTAAAAACAAACACTGCAAAACACCACTACCCCCAAACTTAAATGGCACAGTGTTCTCAATGTGCAAAGAGAACAAAAGGAAAGAGTATACCCGTGCAATGAAGGCAAAGATGGCTGGGACAGAAGTAGCCAAAGTGGGTGGCATAGCCCCTCCAAACTTGGGATTAACTATGGTCTTGAAATTTGGCACTTGGATAACTTCATCAGATAACAAAAGGAATAATAATAGTGCACAGTGGACATGCAAGTGTAAATGGGATAGTGTAAATTGAAAAATAGAGAGAGGTATACGGGTGGTCCTGAAAATTTTAGGCAGTACGCTCTCTCACTGAAGTCACTGGGATGCACTTGATGGAGTCAAATAGATAACAATACGAATATGAAAATATGACATCCATAAAGAAAGCATATATAAACAAAAAATAAAGTATAGTACATCCAGTATCAAAGCTGACAGACACGGCTACAAAAATAATATAACAGTATAAAAAACATGATGAGATCACAGATATATGAGATGACAAGAGAAAAAGGATAGAGAGATCAGGAAGAAGAGGTAGGGCGGGCAGGTCGCGCTCTGCGGATGTCTCTGGATAGATCTCTGAATGCGATCATAACATCCGTACGGAGGGTAGCAATATCAGCTCTAATGGAGACAGTATCCTCTCAGAGAGAGACCGTGTCGGCGCGGATGGATACTACAGCATCCTCCAAAGCCTGGAGTCACTCTTTAAAGCCGGGTGTCTATGCTGGAGCTTCAAGTGTGGCTAGATCGGAAGAATAATGATCCTGAGCCTGCTCCTCATCATGAATAGGTGACCCAACTAGAGAGTGCTACTCTACATCCTCGGCAGGCTGCTCCAAATTGATGTCCATATGTACGGTAGCCGGATCGACTGGTACATCATCCGCTGCCAAGCCTGCTGCTGTTACCATCTCTTCTGCCTCTAAATCCTCTGCTGCCTCAGTTGCGTCCTCCTGTAATCTCTTGATAATAGCATTGTAGCTCTTATCCCAGTCCTTCTTCTTGAAGGAAGAGGCTCCTCTCTCGGGACGCTCCTGTGGATAGAAAAGATAACGCTGGTCTAACAAGATCTAGGTGATGAGGTGGCCAAATTGGAGAAATTTAGCCCTTTTAGGCCGTTCCTTACTAATGTGATCATCATAGAGCTTCCTCATCACGCTCCAGATGAGCTCAGGGATAAACAGCCAATGCTCTATATAGAAAGCGTACAGACCTATCAAGTAGGTGCCTCTCCGCTGAATCTTATGGCCAGCCATAAAGACGTTACGGAATGAGACTGAGTCAAAGAACCACAAGTCATTGATGAGCGCTGAAAAGTGCGCTTTTAAACCCCTTAAGCTTGAGTGTTCTAGGACATTTATCTATCTTATTTTCCCGTTTTAGTACTTATTTGTGTTTTTGTCTATTTCAGGTCAATAATGTTAAAATAGGCTAAAAATGGTTTCTTAAGGCCTTTTGGAGTCAAACTAAGTCTTAGTGAGGATCCAAAGCAAAAGGAAGCTGGTTTGGAGCAAAAAGAGGCTGATGCTGAAAAACTGCCAAATTGGATCGATCCAACTTTTTCTAAGATCGATCGTTCTTTCTGAGATCAATCAAAGTTGGATCGATTGAAAATCAAAGTTGGATCGATCAAACTTTTCTCTGATCGATCGAATTTTTCTCTGATAGATCGAACTTTTGTTGGCAGCGAGTTGTCTTATTCCCGTGCGCGCCTAAAAGTCCACCTACCACATAGTACGGGATTAGATATTTTTGGGGCTATATTCCTAACTTAGTGACTAAGAAAAGGACCTTTTATATAAATGGAAGTGACCCATTTTGTAAAGAAGCTTTTTATCTTTTTATTTTTACATTGTATTTTTATTTCTCTCTCTAGCAAAGTTAGAGATTAGGGTTAGAAGAAAAGAGAGAAGTGGAGGCACATCTCAAGATCCATCTCTAGACCACTCACTCTCTCCATCTCTAGAGCTTCAAAGAAGAAGAAGAAGAAGAGAAAGAAGAAGATGGTACCATATTTGGAGCTTGATTCCACGACCACATCCACCTCCTCCATGATTGGCTAGATCTACAATTAGGGCTTGGATGAGCCCTAAGTCTTATGTAATCTAAACCCTTGTATTTCTATTTTTGGGGATTTATATATATTGTTGTGATTAGTGTTCTAGCCTTGTGAATTTCATGAATCTTGGTATATTTCTATTATTTCTATGGTTTAATTCTTCCTATTAATTCTCTAGTTTATTTACATGTCTATGTGTGATTAAATTAGGAATTATTTCTTACATGATTCATATGGATTAATTCTTTCTATTGATTCTCTTTTTTATTACATGTTGTCTTATGTGTGATTATTTGAGAATTAATCTCTACACTAGTTTTTCTATATTAATTGCATGTTTATGTGTGATTGATTGAAAATCTAGTGATGGCTAAGCATGGGTTTTCATTAAATGGGTTTGTTAATTAATTTGATGGTTTATACTTATACTTGATGGGTTGTTCTACAATTTAATTCATGCTTGTAGGTAGGTAGACAATCTATGCTTGCTTAGATATTTCATAGCTTATTATTGCAAATTCCATGATTCTCTAGATTGATGTGTGCTACAATTGTTGCTACTTAGATGCGTCATGCTTAAAATTGATGGGTTGTGCAACACTTAGTTTAGGTAGACAATTCATACATAAATTAGATGGTCCATGCTTAATATTGCAATTAGTAGTCGCATTTTGTTTACAACAATGTATTCCCCATTAATGGAAAGCAAGTGGTTAATTACACGAGCTTAGTGGTGATTCCAACACCCTAAGTCCTCTCCTCATATCTCTTAAATCCCTATCTCAACTTAGTTTTATTTCACTTTTATTTTAATTAATTGAATTTTAGTGTAATCAAACAATCAATCTCTCTTTGCAATCATTTGGTACATTAGAGTTGAAGTTAAATTCCAACACGTATAATCCCTTAGGACGATCCCTACTCACTCTTACTACGTTAGTAGTAGTGTTGGTAGTGGTTTTTATAAATTTAAATTTGACCTAAAAGGCTTTTCTTGAACCACACATTCACAACATTATTTTGGTGTATATCAAGCGGCATCGTCAGTCATCTGGCAAATAGATGTGGGTGGCGAAGGTCTCGCCATCGGCATAATGTCCTGTAAGGAAAACGGCCATATCTACATATGAAGGCCAGTATAGCCTAGGATATGTGACAATGGCACAATCTGGATAATGTGTCCATAATGATAGAAATCAGATGGCCATCAATGGAGGTCCTCAGCTCCTCCACGTTACGTGGGGTAGGCTGGAGGTTCTAGAAAAACATCCGTACTAGCCTCGGGTACACCGGGTATGTGACAGGGGCAAAAATGGCTGCAAGGCCCCTCCATAGTATATCATCATAAGTTGATCGGGTAAGTACCGACCGGGAAAAGAAGTCTGTGTCGAAGACTGAATCATGAGCCACTGGAAGGCGTGAGTATTTGCATAATGGCTGGTCTAACTCCTGGTTTGGCTGAGCTGGCTGTGGTGGTGGAGATGGTATGTGCTCAGCCTCAGCTTCACCGTGTGAAGGAGATGCGCCAGCATCAAAGTGTAATTTGCTATCAGAATGGGGAGACTGTATGGGCTCATTTGGCTCCTCCTGTATAGGGTCCTGGGCATGAGATGGACCGGCCCCGTCATCCAAAGTCTGCCTACCTCGGTAGTGAGAGTGTCCGCGGGCTACAGTCTTGATCCGAGCCGTGGCCTGTAAAATAATTGAAAACTTGCAAGGGAATTCAGTGCCAGAATAAAGAGTTTAAAGCACAAAATAGAATGATAAGCGCCGAATATTATATATTCAAGCGCCCTAAATTGCATTAGTAAAGTCCGTTGTATGTTAATTTATGTACATTATCTTCATTTCTATGTTTTTATGCATTTTCAGGTTCATTGGCCAAAATGGAACAAGAATAAGGCCTTATGGAATCTTAAGCAACAAAAGGTGTCAATGCTGAATTCTGGCAGCAGTACAACCTGGACTTTGCTCACCATTTTGACCTTCCAAACTCGAGAACTGGACTTCCCTCATAACATGAAAGATTTAGAGCTCTGAATTAGCTTTCTAAATCTTCAAACGGTTTGTCATTCGGAGCTCGGAGCAGAGAGTTATGGCCTTGTTACCAGAGGTATGCAGAACTGCCTGGCTTCATTTTCGACCAACCATCCTTGAGAATTGGATCTCCACTAAAACATAAAATATTTAGAGCTCTGAATCAGCTTTCTAAATCTTCAAACGGTTCATCATTCGGAGTTCGGAGCGCAAAGTTATGGCTGTTTAACCAAAGTAGGTCTGGGCGGAGCAAGTGAAGCATGGGCATTTTTACACTAAATTCGAGCGCTCGAGGCCTTGCTTAGAGTGCTCGAATTTTGGGCAGAATGCCCTTCGGAAATGGCTCATTTCAGCCCACTTGCACCTTGGTTTCTTCATTTTGCTTTCCTCGTTAATGAAGTGGTTGGAGATGTTGGTTGGTGGCCTTTTGGGTGGTAGATAAGAGGGATATGAGCCACACAATAGGGGAGAGCTTCATTCTACAAGATTAGAGGAGAGAGAAGAGAGCAAAGAAAGGAGAGTTCTTGGAACAAGAAAGGGGAGCTCGAAAATGGAAGGAGGATCCATGGTTCTTCTTCATTCTAAGGCTCCCATGTGTAACTAACTCCTCCTCTAGGGAGGTAATGGAACCCCTCATTGTAAGCATGCTTTATTTTTTATTCTAGTTTGGGAAAAATAATGTATTTTTGTGGTGATTCCATAATCTAGAACTCTTACTTGATGTAATGAATTGATTTTGATTTAATGATCATGTTAGACCTACTTTCTTGTCTTAGAATGTATGTTTTCATGGTTGTATGGTTTACATTTTCATGGTGACAATGAAGATGAGATTTTTGGAATGGTTTTAATGGCATGTTGTTGAGAGATTTGATAGGCCATAGCTTAGGTTATTCCTTTGATGGCTTATTCTTAATTCTTAGCTTCATGTGCTCTTATCATGTGATTGATGGTTTGACAATTTCTAGCTTAGTGAACATGTCTTAAATTACACTTTAGTTTAGGTAATTGAGCATGTAAAATCTTTGATAAATTGTTCTTGCCTATTGATTCCATGAACCCTTCGAAGGTAATGTAGTAACCATGAGTAACTACTTATCATAGCCACATATTTATGTTGTTTTTCCCTGAATGAATCATATTCTAGCATGTTTATATTGTAGGTGGTGACATTTTATCTCTTTTACCGACATTTTATCTCTTTTAAATTCTTGCAAGTTCTATTTTATGCATCTTAATTTCATAGCTTTAGTGACAAACCAAGCAAACACCCTATTCCCCCTTATCATTCTAAAATGACTCTAGACACTTAGGTTGCCATAGATTAGCGCAGTCCCAGTGGTTCGACTTACCCGACCAATAGCCCTATTTTACAATGATTCGTGCTATTGCGAAGGTTGATGTATAGTTGATCAACCGATCATAGAATCAGGTATGTCAAGTAAGATAGGCAAAACAGATAAATGACATGAATCTATGGAAGTGACAGGACGTGAACATGCTAAGCAGTATAAGTGTAAAATGCATCCAATGTGGAAAATCACAGGCATTAGGCATGAATGAGATAGCATGGACACAAGATAAGATGCATAGAATGTGTATATGAAATCTGTGAAGTTCAATCGATCACAAAAAATGTGAGATCGATCTCACTAGATCAATCTGAGAAATATGTTCGATCGATCGAACTGTGCGAAGAACATGAACAGTCACAGATCTGTGATTTGGATAGCACGGGGCCTTCACGAACAAAATTGTGGGCCCTTCAACATAACATAGCATCAATCCGAATCACCTAATGAGGCCCATACTCCCAAAAATCAAAACAAATCTCAACCATATATACAATCATATATACACATATATATATATATATATATATATAAACAAAGTGAGTCGAAGCTTCATCAATGGAGATTTTCATCATCAAAATAACATGGATCTAACATTTAAAGCATGTATGAAGCAAATCGAAGCTTGAAATATAAGATGAGATTCAGATCTTACCCAAATCGAAGGATGAGATAAGATAAAGATAAGATGAAGATCCGAGAGGAGAGAGAGATTCGGGATGAGATGAAGCTCGCTGGAGATGAGTGCAGCGGCGATGAGAGGAATAGGGTTTTGAGAGGGTTAGATCAATCTTTGGAATCAATCTACAAACCCTCAGTTCTATTTTTTAAAAACTTCCCTGAACCAGTTCGATCGATCGAACTGAGACCTTAGATCGATCGAACTGAAATGATCTCTCCTTTGAAATTTTTTTTAAAATTTTTAATTTTTTTTTTTAAATTTAAAATTAAAATTTAAAATTTAAAACTAAAAATTAAAAATTGAAAATAAAAATTTTAAGATTTTTGAAGAATTAAAATAAAATAAAATCTTTTTGGGATTTTTTGAAAATAAAATAAAATAAAATAAAAAAAAAGATATTTTCAAAATTTTTTAAAATTAAAAAGTCAAAACAAAGTCAAAGCAATGAATTCCAAAAATGAGGTCCATCTGAACAAATGTTCGATCGATTTGACAGAGAGATAAAAATATGTAGGTTTTTGGGTTGAGAAATTTTTATAAGTGTTGGAGCTCAAGATCGATCGAACTTCAAGTTTGTATTAATCTAAGAACTTATGATCTATCTGAGAATAAGTTCGAACGATGGGACAGAAAGGTGATTTGGATGCAGGTCGAAAATTTTCTAAGTGTTGGATGCAGGTCGAAGTTCTATCGATCGAATACTCCTTTGAGATCGATCGAACTTATGCAAAATGCTTAATTTCAACATAAAAGTGCATGCAATCCTAATCACAGCTTCTAGCAATGCATATGAACCAAAAACAAGTATCTAGACTTAGCAAGAAATGAAATTAAAGATAGAAATGAGGGAGGAATAGGGTTTGACACCCTACGAAATGTCTTACTAGTCTTTAACGTCTCTAGTAAGACGTTGGGCTCTTTTAGCCCAGATCAAACATCTTGTAGTGCATCCCTTCCTCAATGGGGTGATAATTGCTTTGAACTCCACCCAACAAATGATTCTTTAAGGAACTTGTTGGATTAAGCTCAAAAGATGTTTTCGATCCTTGGTCAAGAGAATCTTTGGTCTTCCACGCCCTTTCAAAACAAGATTTTGAAACAGCTTTCTTTGGTTTTAAGGTTGAAGATGGACTTTTTGAAACTTTGGTCTCACACAAAAACTCAATTCCTTCACTTTCGAGGTCATGACATTTCTCTACAACATTAATCTCTTCATACTTGTCAAATGAATTGGGGGTTGGATTAAAAATATTCAACTTTACCTTCATGTGGCTAAATGAGATTTTCATTATCCCCGTCCTACAATTAATGTTGGTATTCGTGGTTGCCAAGAAAGGATGGCCAAGGATAACGGGAATTTGGCTCTTAGGATTTAGGACCGGTTCCATGTCAATGACAACGAAATCAATGGGAAAGAAGAATTTATCAATTTTAATCAATACATCCTCGATGATACCCCTAGGCTTTTTGATTGATTGGCCGGTGATTTGTAAAACTACTGACGTCGGCTCCAAGTCTCCTAAGCCTAATTTGATATATACCGAGTATGGAAAAAGATTAACACTTGCTCCTAGGTCAAGAAGAGCCCGATTAATGATATGATCACCAATGATGCATGAAGTAATAGGTGAACCGGGGTCCTTAAACTTTGGAAGAGTGTTATGCTACAAAATTGAGCTCACTTGTATGATTAGGACCACTTTTCTAGGTGCTTGGCTTTTGTTCTTCCTCTTTTTGGTGCACAAGTCTTTCAAGAATTTGGCATTAGTCGAAATTTTCTTGATTGCATCCAAAAGTGGAAGATTGACTTTCACTTGCCTAAACATATCCATGATTTCATTTACTTTGGCCTTTTGTTTGTCATTTGAAATAGATCCTTTTAAGGCATCCGGAAATGGTGTTTTTGATTCAAAAACCTTTTCAGAATTTTTCTTTGAAGTCTCTTTAACATAAGCAGTTCTCAAATCATTTTGCAAATCTTTCTTTTCAAAATCACTTTTCAACACATTCTCATTTATATGGTCATGCACATGCAATGAAGGAGGAATATGATATGAAACAGGACGGGTGTCAACTTGTGGTTACATCGGTTCACTCTCTTCATTGGACACACCCACTTGGTTGTCCACAACCTTTCCACTTCTCAAGGTAGTCACCACATTGACATGCTCTAATGTGTGACCTTCCAATGAGGAATGAGTTTCCACAACACATTGTTACTTTTGTGGGGCATTCAAAGGCATTTTTCCCTTCTCTCTTGTATTTAAAGTGCTAGTTATTTGCCCTACTTGGGTTTCTAGCTTTGCAATGGATTGAGAGTGAGAATGAAGTAATTGTGTGTTTGCCTCCAAAGTGCCTAAAGCGGTCAAAACTTTCTCTTCAAAAGCGGGACTTCTAACATTTCCTTGGGAATATGATGGTTGATTGGGAAAATGAGAATTTGAAAATTGGTTTCCTTGTGATTGATATGATGATCTAAAACCTTGGGAACCTTGGCTTTGCATTGGAGGTGGAATGTACTTTCCTTAAAAACCGCCTTGGGAAGGGTTTGAGCCCTCCCCTTGGTTTTTCCAAGAGAAATTCGGGTGATTCCTCTAACTAGGATTGTAATGATTTCCATAAGGATTGTTCCCTTGATTAGTAAAAATAGCATTTGTTTGTTAATGATGCTCACTTTGCACATGTCCGTGGGGACAATTGGAAATAGAATGTAAAACACTTGAACAAGTCATACATGTCTCATTAGATGCATGATGAAAATGGTTAGGGAAGGAAGATACTTGATTCGCCGAGTTTTGGTTGATCAAAAATTGATCAAACCTTTGAGATAGTGATTTCATTTCAGCGGGAATTTCATTAGAGTGGTCGACTTGATATAAGCCAACACTCTTCCTACCACTAGAATTTCTACTATTCTTCGAAGATAAAGTACGATGCAAAGAATTTTCACTCATGCTCTCATAAAGACGCCACTCGTCATCCTCATGCCCATCAATGTAAGAGCCACCCACGGAAGCATCAACCATGCCTTTGTAATTGTCCGATAAGCTCTCAAAGAAATATTGAACTAATTGCCATTTGGGCATGTCATGATGTGGACACTTCCTAAGCAATTCATTAAAGCGTTCCCATGCCTCATGAAATGTTTCTCCATCCCCATGTGAAAATTCCCTAATTGAAGTTCTCATGGCATTAGTCTTAGAAACCGGATAGTACTTCTTCAAGAACTCTTGTTGCATTTCTACCTAAGAAGTTATTGAAAAAGGCCTAAGATTGTTAAACCAATATTTTGCCTTGTCCTTAAGGGTGAATGGAAAAAGTTTAAGCCTTAAGACTACGGCATGTCCGTATATTTTACGGTGGAACATACTTAAAGAAACTCGTCCAAATGCTTATAAGGTTCTTCACTTGGAAGTTCATGATAGTTAAGAAGCATTTGAATGGTTTGTGGCTTAATTTCATAGTGGTGTGCTCTAAATGGTGGTTATTGAATGCATGTGGGTGCATTATATTCATTAGGCACACAGTGATCTCTTAAAGCAAGGGGAGGATTAGCAATTGGAGGTACAACATGGGCACCTTGATTGCCTTGAATGATGGGAGGTGGTGGAGCATAGATTGGCCTTGGCATTCCCAATGGAACTTGGCCTTGTTGTTGTGGTGGATGAACATATAGCCTTAGCATACCTAATGGAACTTGCATGTTATCATGATGCACATTGGGGTAGAGGATGCCTTGTTGGTCTATGTGACCAAGGTCCTCCACATGGTCCTCATTGTGTCATTCCATTGATGAAATGGATTGACTAGAACTACCTCTTCCCCTAGGTTTCGAACAATGGATTCAAGATGAAAATTTAAAGGGATAAGAATGGGTCTCAATGATCTACGACCATGCATGCACATTTCATCACAACAAAAAATAACAACAAACACTTCACCTTCACAACAAATCAACAATCAACAAACTTCCTCTACATACAATGTTCTCATACTCCCATGTTTAACAAAATATGGAAGAAAAGTAAATTGCCTCCATGTGGGCTCACGATTTATCTAAGAATTGACTTACAAGCCTCCACGCGGGCCAATGATTTAACTAAGTGATGAGTAAAGAAAAGCTCACAAAGGTCCTTTAGCACTTCAACTCCAAATTTATAGCTTAGCATAGCAATTTTTTATGATTTTGGCATTTTTCCTTTGCTTGCTTAGCTCCTTTGCTTAGAATATCCTTTGCTTGCTTCCTAACTCAATACTCCTAGTCGAATAAGAACAAACACAATAAGTATCAAAATTGAAAACAAAGTAAAGACATGATCAAAAGAGTACTAATTCCTAATTGGTTCCACAAATATGACGTTGCCAATCAATCAATCCCTGGCAACGGAGCCAAAAACTTGGTGTAGCCGCTTGTATACACCAAAATAATGTAGTGAATATGCGGTTCAAGAAAAGCCTTTTGGGTCAAGTGTAAATTTATAAAAACCACTACCAACACTACTACTAACGTAGCAAGAGTGAGTAGGGATCATCCCAAAGGATTATACGTGTTAGAATTTAACTTCAACTCTAATGTATCAATTAATTGCAAAAAATAGAGATTGGTTAATTAAACTAAGATGCAAGGAAATGAAAATGCAATTAAAATAAAACTAAGTTGAGATAGGGATTTAAGAGATATGAAGAGAGGTCTTAGGGTGTTGGAATCACCACTAAGCTCATGTAATTAACCTTTTGCTTTCCATTAATGGGGAATACATTGTTGTGAACAAAATGTGACTACCAATTGCAATATTAAGCATGGAACATCAAATTAAAGAATGAATTGTATACTTAAACTAAATGTAGCATAACCCATCAATTCTAATCATGACCCATCAAATTAGTAACAATTGTAGCACACATCAATCTAGAGAATCATGAAATTTGCAATAATAAGCCATGAAATATCAAATCAAGCATAGATTGTCTACCTACCTATAGGCATGAATTAAATTGTAGAACAACCCATCAAGCATAAGAATAATCCATCAAATTAATTGACAAACTCATTAAATGAAAACTCATGTCTAGCCATCACTAGATTTTCAAAAAACCACACATAGACATGCAATTAATATAGAAAAATTAGTGTAGAGATTAATTCCCAAATAATCACACATAAGATAATATGTAATCACAAGGAGAATTAATAGGAAGAATTAAACCATATGAATCGTGTGAGACATAATTCCCAATTTAATCACACATAGATATGTAAATAAACTAGAGAATTAATAGGAAGAATTAAACATAGAAATCATAGTGATATACCAAGATTCATGAAGTTCACAAGACTAGAACACTAATCACAACAATATATATAGATCCCCAAAAATAGAAATACAAGGATTTATATTACACAAAACTTAGGGCTCATCCAAGCCCTAAGTGTAGATCTAGCCAATCATGGAGGAGGTGGATGTGGTCATGAAACCCTCAAGGGCAAGCTCCAAACATGGCTCCATCTTCTTCTTCCTCTTCTTCTTCTTCTTCTTTGAAGCTCTAGAGAGAGAGAGTGTGTGGATCTAACCCTAATCTCTAACTTTCTAGAGCGAGAAAACTAAAGAGTATATAGAAATTACAATCTAAAATATGAATCTCTCAACAAAAATGGTTGAATCCCTCTTATATACAAGGCTTTGGGAGCCCAAATATGTGAGAACTCAGCCCTAGAATCTATTCTTTGAAGCACAGCCCGAGTTGGGGCGAAATGAGATTCAGATCTGCTTTTTAATAACTTTCGCGAACAGTTCGTTCGATCCAACTTTTATTTTTGATCGATCAGAGAAAGTTCGATTAATCTAAATTTTGATTGATCTGGTTCGATCGATCCAACTTCGATCGATCTCATAAATAAGTTGGATCGATCCAACTTGGCAGATTTTCAGCATCAGCCTCCTTTTGCTCCAAATTCTCAGTAAAGCTTAGTTTGACTCCAAAAAGGTTGTAAGAAGCCATTTTTAGCCCGTTTTAACATTATTGACCTGAAATAGACAAAAACACAAATAAGTACTAAAACGGGTAAATAAAGATAGATGAATGGACTAAAATACCCTCGCTTAAGGGGTTTAAATGCACACTTTTCAGCGCTCATCATATAATAGTTCATTTCTTTATTTCCTCTATGGTTCATACTAAGGACTAACAATATCTAAGTTTGGGGATGTGATGAGTCCTTAAATGTGACGCATTTTAGCAGCTAAACGATGGTATTTTAGACCATTCATCTATCTTTATTTTCCTGTCTTAGTACTTACTTTTGTTTTTGTCTATTTCAGGTCAATAAGGTTCAAACGGGCTAAAAATGGTTTATTACAGCCTTTTTGGGGTCAAACTAAGTCTTAGTGAGAAGCTGGAGCAAAAGGAGGCTAATGTTGAAAATGCTAAGTTGGATCGATCGAACCCTGATCGATCACACCATACCTCTGATTGATTACACTGTTGGTTGGATTGATTGAACTATTCGTAGAAGTTATAAAAAAAAATAGATCTAAAGCTCATTTCGAACCAACTCGGGTTGTGCTTGAAAGAGAAGATCTTAGTGCCGAGTTCTCACATTTTTGGGCTCTAAAAGCCTTGTATATAAGATGGATTAAACCATTTTTTTAGGGAGATTTATATTCTTTACATTGTAATTTCTATATTTTCATTAGTTTCTCTCTCTAGAAAGTTAGAGATTAGGGTTAGAAAAAAAGAGGGAAATGGAGGCACATCTCAAGAACACATCTCTAGATCCACATCCTTTCTATCTCTAGAGCTTCAAAGAAGAAGAAGAAGAAGAGAAAAAAGAAGATGGAGCCATGTTTGGAGCTTGCCCTTGAGGGTTTCATGACCACACCCACCTGCTCCATGATTGACTAAATCTACACTTAGAGCTTGGATGAGGCTTAAGTCTTATGTAATCTAAACCCTTGTATTTCTATTTTTAGGGATTTATATATATTGTTGTGATTAGTGGTTAGCCTTGTGATTGTTTATTTAATTCTTTCTTATATTTCTCTATTTTAATTACATGTAGTCTCAT
This sequence comes from Cornus florida, assembly GCF_030987335.1. Lineage (NCBI taxonomy): Eukaryota > Viridiplantae > Streptophyta > Magnoliopsida > Cornales > Cornaceae > Cornus > Cornus florida. The sequence goes on along the minus strand of NW_026775574.1, from coordinate 61,700,739 downwards.
GTGTGATTATTTAGGAATTGATCTCTACACTAGATTCTCTATGTTGGTTGCATGTCTATGTGTGATTAATTAAGGATTTAGTGATGGCTAAGCATGGTTTTCATTGAGTGGGTTTGTCAATTAATTTAATGGATTATACTTATGCTTGATGGGTTATTCTACAATTTAATTCATACTTGTAGGTAAGTAGAAAATCTATGCTTGATTTGATACTTCACACTTATTATTGCAAATTCTATGATTCTCTAGATTGATGTGTGCACTCATTAGATACATTTGTTAATTAATTGATGGATTATGCCCTTGTCTTGATGGGTTATTCTACACTTAGTTTACTTGTTGGTTAGGTAGACAATTCACTCTTATATTAGATAGTTCACACTTTTACATGCAAATTGTGTTTATGTTTGTGGCCACATCTAGATTGCAATAATGTATTCCCTATTAATGGAAAACAAGTGGTTAATTAAATGAGCTTAGTGGTGATTCCAACACTCTAAGACCTCTCTTCATATCTCTTAAATCCCTATCTCTCATTAGTTTACTTCACTTGCATTTTAATTTCATTGCATCTTAGTTTAATCAACCAATCTCTCTCTTTGTAATCAATTGATACATTAGAGTCGAAATTAAATTTCAACACGTATAATCCCTGCAAACGATCCCTACTTGCTATACTTTATGAGTTGTAGTAGTGGTTTTTATAAATGTAAATTTTTCTAGAAAGGCTTCCGAAACCACATTCATATTTTGACCTTGCGAAGCAACCTCTCGAATTAAAAAGTCAATTTTCTATCACATAGAAAGGGGCTCGTCAGCAGTGTGGTCATTGGTTATGGTTGCCTCAGCCTCTATCCATTTAGATACATAGTTCACCGCTAGGATAATGTAAACATTGCCATATGAAGATAGAAATGGTCCCATAAAATTTATTCCCCAGACATCAAAGATATCGATAATTATAATGGAGTTCTTGGCATTATGTCCCTTTTAGACATGGCCCCAAGCTTTTGACATCCCGTACAAGACTTGCAAAAGTTGTAAGCATCCCTGAATAAAAAAAGGCCAATAAAATCCACTTTGAAGGACTTTTGATGAAGTCTTTTTGGCACTGAAATGTCCTCCACATTCAAGAGTGTGGCAGAATTTCAAGATATTTTGGACTTCAGATTCAGGAATGCATCTCGGGATTATTTAATCCGGGCAATACTAGAACAATTCCGGGTCTTTCCAAAAGAAATTTTTAATTTGAGCAAAGAACCGGTCTTTCTCTTGCTTAAACCATTTTGATGGAATTTTTCTAACTGCAAGATAGTTGGCAATGTCAGCAAACCAAGAAGGCGACACATGAGAAATATGAAACAGTTTCTCATCCGGAAAGGAGTCATGAACTAAAGAAAAATCAGATTTGTTCTCAATAAGAAGCCTAAAAAGATGGTGTGCAATCACATTGTCAGTTCTTTTCTTATCCTTAATCTCAATGTGGAACTCTTGGAGTAAGAGTATCCAACAAATGAGTCTCGATTTGGTCTCTTTCTTTGCCAGTAGATGTCTTAATGCGGCATGATCCGTGAAGACAATGACCTTGGATCTAAGAAGATAGGAATGGAATTTATCCAAGGTATAGACAACTGCTAGTAACTTGTTCTCAGTTGTTACATAATTCATTTGAGCATCTGAGAGGGTCTTGCTAGCGTAGTAAATAACCTATGGAGTTTTATCCACACGCTCAAAACAGCACCTAATGCATAATTGGATGCATCGCTCATGATCTCAAAGGGAAGAGACCAATTAGGTGGTTTCATGATTGGGGCAAAAGAGAGTAGTGAACGGAGCTTCTTAAAAGCTTCCAAACATGCTTCATCGAAATTGAAATTAGTGTCATTTTCAAGAAGATGGCATAAAGGCCGAGATATCTTGCTAAAATCCTTGATGAAGTGGCGATAAAAGTTAACATGGCCGAGAAAAGATCAAATTTGTCTCATTGAAGAGGGAAGAGAAAGGCTATGAATTAATCCAACTTTTGCCTTATCAACCTCAATCCCTCTTTTAGAGATAATGTGTCACAAGACATTCCCTTCTTGCACCATGAAATGACTCTTCTCCCAACTTAAGATCAGATTTGTATCCTTACATCTCTGAAGCACAAGTGATAGATTATGGAGACAAGAGTCAAAAGAAGATCCAAAGACAAAAAAATCATCCATGAATACTTTAAGAAATTTTTCGACCATATCAAAAAATATGGATATCAAGCATCTCTGAAAAGTGGCCAGTGCATTACATAACCCAAACAGCAAGCGAGGATAAGCGAAAGTTCCAAAAGGATAAGTGAATGTGGTCTTCTCTTAATCTGGAGGATCTACAACCACTTGGTTATAGCCAGAATAACCATCAAGAAAATAATAGTAACTTTGGCCAGCTAACCTTTCTGGGATTTTGGTGCTGTTCTCGTCATCCTACACTATCAAGCTTAAGAAGGAGTGTGCATTAAGGCGAGGGCCAAGTTTTACATTTATAAAAGCCACAACTACCTTCACTAAAAATATAGTTATGGCGTGTAGGGATCGTCCCAAGGCATTGGATTCGAATTTGGTTGTGGAATCGCTATTAGGGTTAGTAGGTCGAGTGATCAAACAAATGATTGGTTGGTTGATTAAACTAGAGAGCAAATTAAACTAAATAATTGAATGCAATAAGGAGTAAGTAAGAGAGACAAAAATCTTGGGGTTTAGAGGTCACCACCAAACAATGCTTTTCTACATCCTTAACTAGTGACTAATGAGGGAAATGTGTGTTGCAATATTGATGTGTGTGTATGTTTGGTTGATTCAATTAGCAAGGGTGACCAATTAAGCATACATTGTCTAATCAACATGTGAAAAGCACAATATATCTAGCAATTAAGTATATATTGTCTAAATAGCATGTGAAAAGCACAATATATCTAGCAAGTCATTAATCCTATCATTAAGCTCACAAGTCAAACACACCACAAGGTTAGAGGCATATGCTACTTGCATTCAAAAGTATGGAATATCAAACAAGCATAGATTATCCTCCCATCTAACAACTATGCTACCACTACACTACAATTAAGCTAATGACATGAAATTAAACTAATTAAGCTAAGGGAGAGGCACAATCCATTAAGAAATGAGCATAGACCATATAGAAAATCACAAGAGCATTCTTTTAAGCGCAATGTTTTGATAATCTCTAGATCTATAGCATTAATACACATAGACATGCATCAATAACACAAGAAATAGAGACAAACACATGATCATCTATTCTAGCATACATAAACATATGGATAGAATGAAATGATCAATTGGAAGTATTAAACCACATAAATCTTTGAATAAACAAGATCTATATATAAAAGTGCCAAAACATGTATTACAACACTAATTCTTCAAAAATACACAAAATCAGGATGTAGAAAGCATGCTTGGGGCTAACTCTAACCCCAAGAGGATGTCTAGCCACTCATGGTAGTGCTTCTCCAACCCTCAAGGGCTAACTCCATGGTAGAGATTTGCTCCTTGGTTGATGAAGAGTCTCCAATGGTGTCTCTAGCCTCCTCCTCCTCTAAGCTTGCTCTCCAAGAGATGCTATGATATGGTATGAGGTCCTCTATATGTAAAAAGCAATCCTTATCCTTATATAGGTAGGTCAAATGACACCCAAAATGAGCTGGGGTCGTGCACAAAATATTCCCCAATGATTGGATAAAGGACAACTTTCAATGAGCTAGAAATTTAACTTTTTCACACTGGAGGAAGTTCGATCAATCGAACCTTGGACTTGGATCGATCGAACATGGCTGAGATGCATCGAACTTAGGCTGGATCGATCCTCACTGGTGGCGTTTTTTGGATAAAGACAAATCTGAGATATTTTGAAGATATTTTTCGGAAAAGGACAAAAGTGGTTGGTAGGGTGGTACAACTAGATAAGATCAATCTTTAGATAAGGACAAAGCAGTTCGATCGATTGAAGAATGATGCTGGATCGATCGAACTTTTGAGATCTCTGAAAATGTCATCATGGCTCTGATCCATCTTGAAGTGCTGAAATCGATCATGTTGGATCGATCGAACCTTGATCTGAGATCGATTGAAAATATTAATTTCCACTTTTTTCTTCCTTTTGCTTCCACTTGGCTCCTTTCTTTGATTTATCCCAGAATTGCTTCATTTCTGCTCTTATTTGGCTGAGTTGACTTATTTTTGGGATAAGTGCCTAAAAATGGAAATAATACGAAATCAATATAAAGTGTGCCACATTGCCTTCAAATACTTGATTTGTATATTCCTATCCTATTCGATATTTGATGATAGTTTATAGTGTAACCATTTTTAGACAGGTTTTTGGAATCTAAGTTTGGGGGTATATCATCCAATGCTAACAAGTAAACTAAGTGGAGAATAACCCACCAAGACAAAAGCATAATCCATCAACTAATCAACAAATGGGTCTAATGACAGCACACATCAATCTAGAGAATCATGGAATTTGCAATAATAAGCTATGGAGTATCAAATCAAGTAAAGATTGTCTACTTACCTACAAGCATGAATTAAATTGTAGAATAACCCATCAAGCATAAGTATAATCCATCAAATTAATTGACAAACCCATTCAATGAAAACCCAGGCTTAGCCATCACTAAATCTTTAATTAATCACACATAGACATGCAACCAACATAGAGAATCTAGTATAGAGATCAATTCCCAAATAATCACACATAAGATAGCATATAATTAAAATAGAGAATCATAAGGAAGAGTTAAATCAACAATCACATGGCTAAGCACTAATCACAACAATATATATATAAATCCCCAAAAATAGAAATACAAGGGTTTAGATTACACAAGACTTAAGGCTCATCCAAGCCCTAAGTGTAGATCTAGCCAATCATGGAGGAGATAGATGTGGTTATGAAACCCACAAGGGCAAGCTCCAAACAGGGCTCCATCTTTTTCTTCAATTTAATGGAAAGGAATGCAACCAAGTTTTCGCTTTGTCCTTAAGAGAGAATTGGAAGAGTCGCATTCTGAATGAATTGTTGGTAAGAGTGGTCAACTTGGTAGTTGAATATAATTCCAAAAATACATCCAAATGCATATAGGGATCCTCTATTGCATACCCATGGAAGGTAGGAAGCATTTGGATCATAGTAGGCTTGATCTCAAAATGGGCTACATCAGCATCCAGAAATACAAAGCACGAAAGAAAAATATATGTGGTAAGAATGAAATGGTCCCTTAATTATGGTTGTGGAAGAACAGGTTGAACCCATCATCCATTACCATTACCATTACCATTACCATTATTATTGCCATTATTACCATTACCCGGTGCATTACGATTATCATCCATGTTATCAGAGGAACTTCCTATAGTATTCAAAAAAAATTTAAGTTTTCTTAACTGACTACGAGTTCTCTCTATTTCAGGATCATGCACTAAAGGTTTTGACCGAGAATGATGAGTTAACATGCATTCATTCCACTAATACTAAAAGTGACAAAAATAAAAAATTTCAAGTAAAAGAAAAACAGTAAAAACTCACAGAAGGTTTAATAAACCAAAGCTTTTCCCCTTAAACATCTTTGTCCTCACTGTTAATTCCCAGTACTTGAAAAGAAAAAGAAATAAGGTGAGATATTAGAAAGTCCAAAGATTGGTAAACCAAAATAAACTAATTAAAAACTAAACTAAAACTAATCTCCCCGGTAATGACGCCAAAATTGTTGTGTGTAATTTTACCACTCGCAATAGCACGATTCAGTGTAGGATAGCGCTATAAAGAGGATGTCGAACCCATAGGGAGATGAGATTAATATTAGTCTTTAATTTAGTCCTAATGGTTTACAAGTAACTGGTTGAAAAGTCTACTAGGTTGTCACGATTAAACACAAACTAAAATTAAAACAAAATATGAAACTAAGTAATCAGAGAGAGAGTGTGACTTCAGGGCTTTGACTTCACCACAATCATCATACTATGGTTAATTGTTTCAACTCTGGGGATTTAACAAATTATGCTTTTAAATGAATTGAACTCAATAACATTCGTTCAATTTGGGTTTTAAAAAAAGATGTTTTATAAAATTCAGTTAACTATAACATATCTGTGGTTAGCATAGGCTATCCACCTACCTACTCTAACTACTTTAACTACTTTGCAAATAATCCATCTTTCTTAAGCATAGACTATGAAAACATTCTTTTATAAAAACATTGGAATACCATTATAAGACCTCTATTCTCATGGTAGGCAGGGCTCCACCAGATACAGTCCAATAAGATAGGTTGAGAATAGAAAACAAACAAATATATCTAAAACAAGGTAATAAAAGTTTGTAATCCATTTAAAGCATAAAAACCAATTGAGGTGTCTCAATTGCTCATAGTCATATAATCAAAACATAATATACATTAAAATAATCCCAGAGTTAAGAATAATCAAACCATAATACTAGATTGGGTTACATCAATGCCCTAAGAAAGGAATTAGCTACTGATGACGATGTCGGATATCATCTGTGTTGGAGTTGTCTCCATCGTCACGGACGGCACTTCTTTTCTCAGGTTCTTCACCTTCTAACGTTATGGAAACCCTAAAAACCACCACCACAATATTAGGCTTCTAAATAATATGAGAAAAAGGAACTTAGAATTTTGGATCTCTTCTATCAAGGCTTAAGCCTTTTTTTATAGAAGAAAATAAGGATCTGGTGGGCTTTTAGGTCTTCTGGCCCATCTAGAATGAGATATGGCTTGAAAATAGAACATTCCCGTAACTTAAATCTGATATGTTATAGAAGGCTCGAGCTTTAGGAACAAAGGCTCAAGCTTTAAGGTTCAGGCTCGAGCTTAAGGAATAAGGCTCGAGCTTCTCTGGATTGATGTTCGAGCTCCAAGGTTTGGTGCTCGATCTTCACTTTGACACTTAGTCAAATTTCTTCAATTATTTTCTGAAGCGTCTTTTTCTTCAACACTTAGAATATTCGCGGGCTTCATCTCTTTTAACATTGCTCGATCTAAGCTTTATGGGCTTGAGCACTAGGTACCAGGCTCGAGCATTTGGTTCTCAAGGCTCGAGCTTTAGGTGGTGGTGCTCGATCATTGAGGTTATGCACGAGGTCCCTAGGAGCTTGATTTTCTAACAAATCAACTCTTCAAATTCTAACGCCTTGTGCTTGAGCTGAGGGTCAAGGCTCGAGCACACTTTGTTCAAGCTTGAGCCTAAAGGTACAAGGCTTGAGCTTTAATGCCTTGTTGATTTTTATCTTCTTTGACTTTTGAGGCTCAAGCCTCAAGACTTGGGCTCGAGCTTTAGATCTTGAATTCCTCCAAACATCACCATTTAAGCTCTCGGCTTGCTCTGAATGACCGGCAACGACTCTGTAAGCTTCGATATCAGTCTTTTCATCATAAAATCCCAGTTTTAACCATTTATCTATGAAAGTACCTATAAAAACATATTAGACATAAATAAGTATAACAATGGATAAAAGTATCACTTTAGGCTTTAACATACATATATTTAGGGGAACGAATATGCAATATTTAGTGCTCATCACAATGCATTTAATATTTGTTATCCTTATATGTCCCTAAACTCTTAGAAACTGGACTTAAACTGAATTGAACCATACATCAAAGTCCTAGGTGCTAGAAAGATGGATATCTCATAAGAAGTAATTTTCAGCCAGAAAATATCCAGACCAGCCTATACTAAAACTACTATAACTATTTTTTGTATTTGGAGTTTTTAAGTATGGCTAGTGGCATTAGAAATCTGACTTCGAGCCCTTGATTTTAGACTCAAATTTCACCTAAATTGAATTTGAATTAAGTGAGATATAACCATCACAAGATGCATGTTTCTGGTTTGTGAAATTTCTGACCAAGTTGCACTAAAATGGCCATAACCATTTTTGTGCTTGGTGTTTTTGGGTAAGGCTAATGGCATTAGAAATCTGACTTCAAGGCAATAAAGATAGACTCAAATTTCACCTCATTTGGAGTTAAATGGACTGAGTTATATCCATTTGAAGTCTGCCCATCAATAGAGCCACCTCCCTAAGAGACAGAGTCGGCTCTTTGTCATTCCAGTAGCCTATTCTCACGAAAAATATCAACTCCCAAGTAGAGAGCAGGCTCCCAAGTTGGGGAGCAGGCTCTCAAATGTAGGGAACCGACTCCATGCCATGGAGAGCCGGCTCTCAGAGCTAAGGGAGCTTGCTCCTTTCAGGACAGAGCAAGCTCTGCTCCTGTAATCTGTCTAACAACAATTTAATTTAAAATTCGAAATTGTCCACCTCTAGTGTAGAAATCAAAACAACATCCATCTAATCATTTCCCACTTCTCACCTTTTGGGAGAAGTCCTCACTTTTTTATTTGCTTTTGCAAACTTGTTTTTTTTTTTAATTATTAACCTAGAGTTTAGGCCCTTCACCTTTCGGTGCGAGAAATTCAGTGCTTGATGAGGCTAGAATCCCGGCTACTTAGTAAAAAGGGTTTGTTATCCACCTTTGTTAAGAATGAAAGCTTTTAACGCACTACTAGCTCAGTTGGGATATAATCAAATAAATAATCAACAAAGCATGTACCCCACAAATGAATGCTAGTGTGCGCCTATACTAGTGTAGAATCCTAGAGTGAATCTCAAAATAATCACAAAATTAAGATGATATGGACCACAAATGTAAGCAAGATATCAATCTTTTGAAACATTTACTCCTAAATGGTATTCGTAAAGCATACAAGGAGTATTGGACTCTCAAGTCAAACAATTTTTAAATTATAAGTATCATGGTCCTCAAAAGATCAAAATTATGGCTCAAGACTCTCAAATTATACCTCATGCATAAAAACTAAGTGTGACGTGTAAAATACACTAACACACCCCTAAACTTAATATGTGCATTATCCTTAATGTGCAAAGAATCAACAGATAATGGAAAGAGTACACCAAATGGGTGTAACAAAAAGGACCCAGCAACGAAAGCTTAGCTTTGGATGGCGCACCCCCAAACTTAGATTTCGAAAGCCTGTCTGAAAATTGCCACACTAGAAATTATCATCAAATATCAAATAAAATAAGAAATCAAGCATACAAATGTATATGGCATAGGATGGAAGAGAGAAGAAAGTTCAAGCCCAAAATATGAAATTAGCAAGACTACACAAAAGGTCAAAAGGTATTTTTTTTTTTTTTTTGATTAATCGAAACTTCTTCAATCGATCGAATCTTTCCACAATCGATCAAAACCACTAAAAAACTGAGGCCAAGGACCAAAAATTTCTGATGCAAACTCGATTGATCAAAATTATTTTGATAGATTGATACCACTGTTCGATCGATCAAACATTTTCGACGCATTTTCGATCGATCGAAATTAAGGTCGATCGATCAAAGAAACCAGGCTTCAAAAATATGAAAAATGCAAATTTTAAAGAGCTCACAACATACCTGGAAAACTTCGATGAAACAACGAAAGATCATTATGAAGATGCTGTGCAAATGAAAGACTAGAGAGAGAATGAAGAAATAGAGTTTGGAAACTCTATTAGAACTAGGTTTAATGTCTCTAGACGACATTCAAACAGTTCCATACATCAACATAGACCGGATCCACTAAGAGGGTGGCTTCCGTATGTCTTTGAAAAACTTGCCCTTTAATGTAGGGCTTCAACCTTTACCCATTTACTTTGAATGTATTTCCATCTTTTAAGCTTTGTATCTCAACTGCCCCATGAGGCACAACAAAAATGATTTCATATGGGCCTTCCCATTTGGTATGCAACTTCCTGGGAAAGAGTTTAAGCTTAGAGTTGAAAAGCCATGATTTTTGTCCAGGTTCAAAAGATTTCTTCATGATATGTCTATTATGAAAAGCTTTGGTTCTTTCTTTGTAAAGTTTGGCATTATCATACGCGTTATGTCTTAACTCTTCTGACTCATTCAATTAAAGTAAAATATTCTCTCCAGCTTTGTCAAGGTCAAGATTGAACTTTTTAACTGCCATATAGCTTTTTGTTCTAACTCAACTGGAAGATGGTAAGGCTTTCCATATATAAGTCTATAAGGAGATATGCCAATGGGAGTCTTATATGCCGTTCGGTAAGCCCACAAAGAATCATTCAATTTGCATGACCAATTTTTTCTGGTTGTGTTTACTGTTTTATCAAGAATTTGTTTAATTTCTAGGTTTGAAACTTCCACTTGCCCACTCATTTGAGGATGGTAAAGGGTGGCAACTTTATGAGTAACGGAGTACTTAAGAAATAATTTCTTTAAGAATTGATTGCAAAAATGCTTTCCTCCATCCCTAATCATTGCTTTTGGCGTACCAAAATAAGTAAAAATGTTCAATTCATTAAATTGAACATTTTAACTTATTTTGGTATGCTAAGAGCAATGATTAGTATGGAGTGGTCATTTGTTTTGGTAGCACAAGCCTCCACCCACTTGGAAACATAATAAACGGCAAGTAATATGTTATGAAAGCCATATAACATAGGAAAAGGACCCATGAAATCAATGCCCCATATATCAAAGATTTCCACAACAAGAATATTTGTCAAGGGCATCATGTCTCTTCTTGACATTGATCCCATCTTTTGACATCACTCACACTCCTTGCAAAAATTGTAGTCTCTCTATGGATGGTGGGCCAAAATAGCCCACTTTGAAGAACCTTCAATGCGGTCTTCTGTGCATTAAAATGTCCACCACATGCAAGGGTATGGAAAAACACGAGGACACTTGGAACCTCACTCTCCAGAATACATCTTCTCAAAATTTGATCCGGGCAATATCGAAACAAAATAGGATCTTCCCAATAGTATTTCCCGATGTTGGCAAAGAAACAATTTTTTTCTTTCCTTAACCAATTAGTTGGAAGCTTGCCAATTGCAAGAAAATTCACAACGTCGGCGAACCAAGGCATTTTTCCATTAGAAATTTGGAAGAGTTGTTCATCCGGAAATGAATCTTGAATTGGTGGGCTTAGGGAAGATTCTACCATCAATCTTGAAAGATGATCGACAACCACATTTTAGGTGCCTTTCTTATCCTTGATTTCAAAATCAAATTCTTGAAGAAGTAAAATCCATCTTATTAAACAAGGTTTAGTTTCTTTATTGGTCAAAAGATGCCTCAGAGCGGCATAATTAGAATATACTATGACTTTTGACCCCTAAGAGGTAAGACCAGAATTTATCAAAAGCATACACTACGGCAAGTAATTCCTTCTCGGTAGTGGAGTAATTCAATTGGGCTCCCAAGAAAGTCTTGCTTGCATAGTATATTGTGCATGGAAACTTCCCTACCCTTTGTCCCAAAACTGTTCCCATTGCATAGTCAGATGCATCACACATGATTTCAAATGGTAATGACCAATTGGGAGGTTATATGATGGAAGCGAATGACAACAAACCACAGAGTGTATGTAAAACATCTAGGCATGCTTGATCAAAGACAAATAGGATCTCTTTGACAAGAAGGTTGCATAGCAATTTTGCTAAAGTCTTTGATGAAATGGCAATAAAAGCCGGCATGACCTATAAAGGAGCGGATTTCAAAAATAAGCTCAACTTTTGCTTTATCAACCTCGATACCTCTTTTTGAGATGACATATCCCAAAACAATCCCCTCTTGAACTATGAAATGGCTCTTTTCCTAACTAAGAACGAGGTTTGTTTCACGATATCTTTTAAGCACCAAAGATAGATTTTTAAGGCATGTATCAAAGGATGACCCAAAAACTAAAAATCATCCATAAAAACTTCTAGATACTCTTCCACCATGTCCGAGAAAATTGACATCATACACCTTTGGAATGTAGTGGGGGCATTGCATAAACCAAATGGCATCCGTCTATAGGCAAATGTGCGAAAAGGACAAATAAATGTGATTTTCTCTTGGTCTAAGGGTTATTTGATCAATGAATGGCAATGGAAAGTGATTTTTTCTAGTGGCAGCATTTAATTTTTGGTAGTCAATGCATACACACCATGAATTGGCAGTACACTTAGAAATTGCCTCACCTTTTGAATTTTCAACCACCGTAATCCCCGATTTCTTAGGGACTACTTGGGTTGGACTCACCCATTTGCTATCAAAGATTGGATAAATTATATCGGCATCTAAAAGCTTAATAACTTCCTTCTTAACCGCCTATTTCCTGTTTGGATTCAATCTCCTTTTGGGAATCACTAGAAGGTTTCTCATCCTCTTCCATAAGAATGAGATGCCTGCAAATGGAAGGGTCAATTCCTTTTAGATCAGCCACACTCCATCTAATAGCTTGCTTATTTTCTTTAAGCATATTCAAAGGATCATTTTCTTGGTCCTCTTAAGACTTGAAGAAATGATGACCGGAAAAATCTCTTTCAGGCCTAAGAAGGCATACTTAAGATTGAAAGGAAGAGTTTTAAGCTCAAGAGTGGGTGGGGAGATTAAAGATGGAACCAGTGGAGTGCTAGAGAGTGGAGGAAGAGGTTCTTTTGAAGCTTTCTAAGGTGGAAAATCCAAGCTTGCAACGGATTCCATTAAATTACTTACCTAACTCAATGATCATGACTGTCGAACCCACAATTCTCATACATTTAAAGGAGAGAAGATGCAAGAGGGTAAGGAGAGATGAAAGCTTGTCCTCGGTTAGTTTTTTCATAACCATGGAAGGAACAGACTCCTCAACAACCTCATCCAAGATATCTATGAGACAACACTCGTCTTCATCGATAGGATTTCAACTTGCATTGAAAATATTAAGCTTAACCATCATATTACCAAAAGAAAGGTCCATAATCCCGGATCTACAATTTATTGTTGCATTCACGGTGGCAAGGAATAACCTTCCTAAGATGATTGGAATGTGGTTAGTAAGATTGGCAACCGGTTCGGTATCAAGAACCACAAAATGAACCGGGAAATAGAACTTGTGAACTTTGATGAGTATGTCGTCAACCATGCCCCTAGGTGTTTTAATAGATCTATCAGCTAATTGAAGCACCACCAAGGTTGGCTTCAAATCACTCAAACCTAGTTGGACATACACGGAGTAAGGAATCAAATTGATACTCGCTCCTAAGTCAAGAAGTGCTCTACGAACTTCATGGTTTCTAATTACACATGAGATGGTTGGAGCACCAGGATCTTTGAACTTAGGTGGAGTGTTATGTTGAATGATGGAACTCACTTGCTCCATGAACAACACTTTTTTAGGGCTTTGTCCCTTGTTCTTTCTCTTTTGTATGCATAGGTCTTTCAAAATTTTTACATAAGGTGGAATTTGCCTAATTGCATCTAAGAGAGGAAGATTTATATTAACTTGTTTAAACACCTCCATTATATCATGGATTTTTCCTTCTTGCCTCCTAAAGGTGAAGTCTCTTTCAAAGCATATGGAAATAGAGCTTTTGGTTCATAGGATTTTGTAACTTGAGGAGATGATGATGAAGAAGATTGGGAATTCTTAGTAGGGCTATTTTCATCGAAGGAAGTAGGAGTAGGATTGGAAATGGGATGGGTGCTAACTTTTGGTTGCACCGATTCACTATCTTCGCTTGGTTTTTCAACCCTATTATCAATTTGCCTCCCACTTCTTAAAATGGTAATTGCTTGTACTTGCTCTTGGGAAGGGCATCCCAATGTAGGATTTGCTTCCACTAAGTATTAGGTTTTTAGGTGTCCTTCGGGTTGGCTTGGTAGTTTACCAATCTCTCTTTCATTCAAGGAATTAGCTATCATCCCAATTTGGGATTCAAGCTTTGATATCGATTGAGAATGAGAATGTAAGAATTTAGTGTTCACTTCTAAACTACCCAAAGCCACCAAAACCTTATCTTCAAATGTGGAATTGCTAAATAGTGCATAAGGATGATAAGAGCAAATTTAAGAATTATAAACTTGAGGGTGAGAATAGTGATTCATTCTTTGATGATAAGAAGAAGATGAAACAATTCTATGAGAACCTTCATTTCTTTTATGAGGAGGAATATATCGACTTTGAAAATTTTTGGCTTGAAAAGGACTTAAATTTTCATTCCACACAAGAACATAAGCATTTGAATAAGAGTGAGCAAATGTAGCATTAACTTGTTAATAGTGTTCATTAAGCACATGTCCATGGGGACAATTGGAAGTAATATGCAACACACTTGAACATATCATGCAACCCTTACAAGAATGATAAGGATGATGATTATGAAAAGGAGATGATTGGGTAGCCGGTTTTTGACTCAATAGAAATTGATCAGGTCTTTTAGTGAGAGTTTTGACCTCAGCTACAATCTCCATTGGACTTTCAATTTGACACACTTTCAAATTTTTCCTTTTTTCAATAGAATGATGATTCACCCGAGAAGTTTGAAATTTATGCAATGAATTGTCACTCATTTTGTCAAAAAGGTGCCAAACATCATCTTCATGTTTCCCAAAATATGAACCTCCACATGAAGTATCAACTCTGTCCTTGTGAGTGTCAGATAGGCTTTTATAGAAATATTGAACCACTTGCCATTTTGGAATGTCATGGTGTGGACATTTCCGTAGCAAATCATTCAATATTTCCCAAGCTTTATGTAAAAGCTCTCCCTCCCCGTAAGAAAATTCTCTAATAGCGGTTCTCATTGAATTGGTTAAGCTTACGGGGTAAAAAAATTTCAAAATTTCATTTTGCATTTGTATCCAAGAAGTTATTGAATTTGCCTCCAAATTGTTAAACCAATGTTTCACCTTATTTTTAAGAGTGAAAGGGAAGAGAAGTAACCTAAGAACTTCTTCTGGGACACTCATGTATTTCACGATGGAGCATATTTCAAGAAATTCATCAAGATGTTTACATGGTTCCTCATCATCTAAGCCGTAGAAAAGTGGACACATTTGAATAGTCTCAGGCTTAATTTCATATTGATCGGCCCCACAATTAGGAAGCTGATGAGCGCTGAAAAGTGCGCATTTAAACCCCTTAAGCTTAGGTATTCTAGGACCTTTATTTATCTTATTTTTCCGCCTTAGATTAATTCGTGTTATTTCCATTTTCTGGTACTTATTCCCTAAATAAGCTAACTCAGCCAAATAAGAGCAGAAATGAAACAATTCTGGGATGGATCAAAGAAAGGAGCAAAGTAGAGCAAAAGCAACCTTAAAGGTGGAATTTTAACATCTTTGATCGATCCAACATTAGTCTTCGTTCGATCGAACTTCCATCGATCTCAGCACTTCAAGATAGATCAAAGCCATGATGTCATTTTCAGAGATCCCAAAAGTTCGATCAATTCAACATCATTCTTCGATCGATTGAACTTTTTTGTCCTTATCCAGATACCAGATCTTTTCCAGCTGTACCACCCTACCAACCACTTTTGTCCTTTTCCCAAAAATATCTTCAAAATATCTCAGATTTGTTTTTATCCAAAAAGGCGCCGCCATTAAGGATCGATCCAGCCTAAGTTTAATAGATCTCAGCCATGTTCGATTAATCCAAGTCCAAGGTTCGATCGATCAAACTTCCTCCAGTGCGAAAAAGTTAAATTTCCAGCTCACAAAAAGTTGTCCTTTATCCAATCATTGGGGAATATTTGCTGTACGACCCCAGCTTATTTTGGGTGTCATTTGACCAACCTATAGAAGGATAAGGATTACTTTTTATATCATATCATACCTTGTAGAACTCTTAAAGAGGAAGCTTAGAGGAGGAGGAGGCTAGAAACACCATTGAAGACTCTTCATCAACCAAGGAGCAAATCTCTACTATGGAGTTAGCCCTTGAGGGTTGGAGGACACCATCCATGAGTGGCTAGACATCCTCTTAGGGCTAAAGTTAGCCCTAAGCATGCTTTCTACATCTTGATTTATGAATTTTTGAGGGGATTTGTATTGTGATACTTGTTTTGACATATTTATATATATAGATCTTGTTTATTCAATAATTTGTATGGTTTAATGCTTTCAATTGATCATTTCATTCTATCCAAATGTCTATGTATGCTAGAATAGATGTTCATGTGTTTGCCTCTATTTATTGTGTTGTTGATGCATGTTTATGTGTATTAATGCTATAGATCTAGAGATTGTCAAGACATAATGCTTAATGGAATGTCCTTGTGGTTTATTTGATGGTTCATGCTTATTTCTTGATGGATTGTGCCTCTCCCTTAGTTTAATTAGCTTAATTTCATGTCATTAGCTTAGTTGTAGTGTAGTGGTAGCTAGATGTTAAATGGGAGGACAATCCATGCTTGCTGTTTGATGTTCCATACACATGAAAACAAGTGGCATATTTCTCTAATTTTGTGTTGTGTTTGGTTGTGAGCTTAAAGAAGGGATTAATATCTTAATTTGATATGTTGTGCTATCCACTATGTTGCTTAGACAATATATACTTAATTTGTCATCCATGCTTGTTGAAACAACTACACACACACCATTGTCACAATACATGCCTTTCCCCTCATTAATCATTCATTAAAGGTGTAGAGGAGTTGTGCTTAATGGTGATCTCTAAACCCCAAGATCTCTCTCTCTCTCATTTTACCTCTATTGCATTATTATTTAGTTTAAAGTGCATCTTAGCTTAATTCAACCACCAACCAATCTTTTGATCACTCGACCTACTAACCCTAATTTTGATTCCACAACCTCTTGTGACCCTCACAATCCCTTGGGATGATCCCTACTCACCCTAACTATATTTTTAGTGAAAGGTAATAGTGGCAAATTATAAATGTAAAACTTGGCCCTCGCCTTAATGCACACTCTTAAGCTTATGGTAGGACGATGACCACCAGAAGCATAATACAATTTGGTGTATGGTACTCATAGAAATTGTAATGATCACGAAGGATCATTGGAGGAATTGGATCTCAAACTCCGGGAGGAAATTGGTCGAAGGGAGGATGTTCCATGAAATTCGGATCTAGATGACCAATATTACCCTCTAGATTTTCCATTGGAGTGACTAAGATGAAGGGTAGGGAAGTGACCGCTGATTTGTGTTTTTAATTATCAATAATAAAATACCACTCACAATAGAATGAATCCTTGTAGGATAGAGCTATGTTGAGGCTGTCGAACCTCAAGGACTGTAGTGGTTCATCGAATCTTCAATTAATTACTATTTTAATTTAGAAGGAAGATTTGATTTTTTGTGTTGTGAAGCAATTCAATAACAGAAAAGAAAATAAACGGAATAAAAGGAATGAGATCAAGAGAAGAAATACCTAGGGATTGACTTCACCACGAACCTCATACTATAGTTAACTGTTCAACCTTGGGATTTCAACAATTATGTATAATATGGAATTAAACTCAATAACATTCGTTTAATTCAGATTTAAAGAAAGATGTTCCATTGAACTTAGCTAACTATAACTTATCTTCGGTTGGCACGAATTATCTACCTATCTACTTCGAACTAATATTGCAGTATAACTCGTCTTCCCTCGACATAGACTATGAAAACATTCATTCATGAAAAACGTTTGAATACCATTACATAATCTCCATTCTTATATCCGACAGGGCTCTGCCAGATATTGTCCAATAAGAATGGGTTGAGAACAGTTTATAATAATTATATCTAAGACAAGGTAATAACTATTCAGAAACTACTAATTCATTTAAACACCAGTTGAGTTGGCTCAATTGCCCAAAATCATGCAATCAAAATACATAATATATTAAATTCCCAAAGTACAGAGTAATCAAACCATAGTATTCAGATTCGGGCTACATTAATGCCCTAAGAAAGGAATTAGCTACTCATGATGACGCAAGATATCATCTGTGTTGTTGTGGTCTTTATCGCCATGGACTGTCAAAACTCCTTTGGGATCTTCTTCTTCAAAACCCAAAAAGCCGCAGTGAGAGAAAGATTTATCATAATCTCGAAGAGAGATGAAATGATGGCCTTGTGCCTCCTTTTATAGAAGAATTAACTTCTAATAAGGGTTGGATGAGCTTTTAGGTCTTTTAGAGTAATCTGGGCCTATAAGGAAACAAAGAAAGATGATTTTTGGTAATTCCTGCATGTGTTTTCGACTTTCAGGATGTCTAGGCTCGAGCTCTAGAGTCCTAGGCTCGAGCTTTGAGGTTCCGGCTCGAGCTTTTGGGTTCAGGTTCGAGCATCACCTGCCAATAACTCGTTCTGACTTTGTGATATGATTTTGATGAATTTTGAGTGCGAATCTCGAGATGGCTATTAAAGACAAAAATATCGGGCTTCGAGTCTTCTTTCCAGAACCGCTAAGTTTACTCAATTTGGAGTTTTGAGTCAAAATTTATGGCCAAAATACTGAAGTAGGTCTAGAATTCTCATCATTTTTACTCCAAGCTTGCTTTAGATGACCGGCAACAACTCAGTAAACTTCTTTATCATTCTTTTTATCATAAAAGCCCGATTTTAACCGTTTCTTTGGGAAAGTATCTACAAACATAAAATACATAGAAATCAGTCTAACAATGGATAGAAGTATCACTTTAAGTCTTAACATATGTATATTTAGGGGCTCGAATATACAATATTCAGCTCTCATCAACCGCACAAAACTCAAGCAACACACCAACAAAAACAAGCACTCCTCCTTCACAACACAAAGCAATCAACAACAATCCTCCACATATATTAATCCCATACTCCCATGCGTTCAACAAGTGCAAGAAATAAATTGCCTCTATGCGGGCCGACAATAAAAAATAGAAGTAAATTGCCTCCACGTGGGCCAACAATTTAACTAAGCAAAGAAAGTTAGAAAAACTCACAAAGGGTCCTTAAGCAACTTCAAAATATTTTTAACTTTTGCCTTGCTTTGCTTTGCAAAAAAAAATAAAAAAAATTAAATTAGCTTTTTATGCTTTGCTTAGCTTAGCTTGCTTCTTTGCTTTGAAGTTCCTTTGTTTTGCTTCAATGGCTCCAAGTACCTTTAATCAATAACAAACACAATAAGTAACCAAAATAAAATAAAGTAAAAACAAGATCAAAGGAGTACTAATTCCTAATTAATTCCAAAATACGGCGTTGCCAATCCCAAACAAGGGCGCCAAAACTTGGTATGTCACCAACCAAACCTCAAAGATGTGATGAAATGTGGCCAAGTTTAAATTTGTAGAATGCCACTACCACTACTAACTACTAACGTAGCAAGAGTGAGTAAGGATCGTCCCAAGGGAAAGACAGTGTATTCTGGGAATCAATGTTGGATTAGTAGGTCGAATGATCAAATATGGTTTGATTTGATTAATTA
Organism: Cornus florida; assembly: GCF_030987335.1. Lineage (NCBI taxonomy): Eukaryota > Viridiplantae > Streptophyta > Magnoliopsida > Cornales > Cornaceae > Cornus > Cornus florida. The sequence continues at coordinate 61,681,462 of NW_026775574.1, read as the reverse complement.
AACTAATGGTTTAACTAAAATAATGCAATTAAATGACAATCTAGAAATTAGGGAAAGTAATATGAGAGAAAGGTCTTGGGGCTTAGAATTCACCACTAAGCTTTACTTCACCAAACACTAGCAATTATAAATTAATGGGGAATTTCATGTTGTAAAATGTATGTGTGTGTCACCAATTGCAAATTAAGCATGGATGGCAAATAAGTATAGATTGTCTAATCAATCTAATGAGTAGTACAAACTATCAAATGAGACCATTAACCATTCAATTAAATCACAATTAGTGCACACACAAAAATATAGAGAAATGTACTTCTTACACTCACAAGTATGCAACATCAAACAATAAGAATGTATTGTCCACCTATCTATGAAATTAAAGCAATTACACTATAACTATGCTAATGACATGAAATTTAAACAAACTAAACTAAGGAGGTGGCACAATTTATCAAGAAATAAGTATAAACCATCAAATAAATCACAAGAGTAATCAATTAAGTACCATGCCTTGACCATCACTAAATTCATAATATCAATACACATAGATTTGCATCAATTTCATTAAATCTAGAGAAAAACACATGAACATTCATTCTAGCATACATAGACAAATGGATAGAATTAAATGATCAATTGAAAGCATTAATCCATATAAATCATGTAAAAATTACAAGATCTATATTTATTCATGGTCAAAACATCAATTACAACTAAAATCCCTAAAAATAAACAAAAAGTTAGGTTTAGGAAGCAAGCCTAAAAGCTATCTCTAGCCCCAATAGAAGGATTTAGCCACACCTTGTAGTGGTCATGGAACCCTCAAGGGTTAACTTCAAGGTTGGCATCATCTTCTTCCTTCTTGCTTTCTTCACAAACCCTAGTTCTAGTGAGAGAAACTATTTCTATCTATTGTAAAATATCTACTTGAGGAAATTCTTACAAAATTTTTGTTCAACTCATCTATTACAAGCCTCTTTGAGCAGGCAACAATTCAGAAATACTGTCTTTGATTGAAAGGTTTTCGATTCATCAAACACTTACTTCGATCGATCGAAGCTGACGTGCCATGAAAATATCTTCTTGGCCTTATCCGGATTGTTGAGCTGGCACTACCATGATTTCGATCGATTGTGGCCTTCTTCGATCAATCGAAGTTCCACTGATGCAATTTTCTGACTTTTTTCCAGATTTGCTCCTTAACTCAAAATATGAGCTAAATGGCTTTTCTTAGCTTGTTTGAACTTTATTGACCTGAAAAAGGTAAAAACACAAATAAATACTAAAACATGAAAGTAAGATAGATGAAATGACTAAAATGCCCTAGCTTACGTGCTAAAATGCATCACATTTGAGCACTCATCAATATACAATGTACTCAGGTAGACAAGCACATACCACATGCTAAGATCGACAAGTATATACAATGTACTCAGGCAGACAAGCACATACAACATGCTAAGGCAGTTAAAGTAAACTTCTAAATCTACATCCATATAAGTATGTAAACATGCGATCGCATCCAACATGTTATCAAAAAGCAATTAAACACATAGAGCATGGCAACACATGCAAGATATGCACCCAAAACCCGTCGTCCAAAGGTTTTTGAACCTGGACGCTCTGATACCACTTGTAATGGCCCTAGTTTTACAACCTAGTATGTCCTGTGATGACCCGAAAGATGACCCGAAACGGATCCGAAACGCGGAAGCGAAAATATAAGCAAGGTCTATAGGAATGTACATCATCCCTAAGACACCTAAGCGACCTTCCATGAGGCCACGGAACTCAATGAGAACAAAAACGGAAGCTAGGGTGGAAAATAGACCAAGTATGGTCCCAAGGGCAAAATGGGTATTTTACCCAAAAACAAAGTCTCTAGGGATACACGTCATCTCTAAGACGCCAATATAACTTCTCATGAAGCTACGGAACTCAAAGATAACAACATGCGGAAGCGACGTTTCAAAAAGGGACAAGTTTAGCCCTAGGGGCAAAATGGTCATTTCTAAGAATATTCAAGTGCTACCGAGTATACCATTGGATAGACAACGTAAAATTAATAAATTTAGGCTCAAGAATCGCCTGATTCGGAGTCCGGTTGAAGGAGATATGGCTATTTGAAAACGGAGCGTCAAGGTTGGCCGAACGGGGGGCACCATGGGCGCCCACAGTGCACCTATGGCCTGCACTGATTTTTGGGATTAAAATGCAAATTTGAGGGCTTAAACGACATTTTCTGGAAAAAAGTAATGAACTAACCCCCCAAAAAAAAAAAATCATGTTTTCTACATGGCCATGTTAAGAGAAGTTTTTATTTTTTAAGTGAAATACCCAAAATGCCCCTTAAATCAGATTTTTCCCTAATTTTATTAAAGGTGTGCACACCAGAAAATCCAGATCTACGATTGATTTCGGACACTCAAACAAATTTTTTTGGAAAAATACAAAGAATAGACCCCTCTTAAAATCACATTTTCTAAGTGACCATATCAAGGCCAAAATTTATTTTTCAGAGCAAAATCCCAAAATGCCCCTAAATCAGATTTTGTAAAAAAAGTGCAAAATGAGTCCATAGGAGGCTCCTTTCACCAAGGATGAGGTTTTGTGCAAAAGTGACCATACACACAAACGTAATATACCTATCAAGACGTGCTATAATGGTCCACAGCTTCAAAATACCCCTGACGCAAAATATGACCTATCAAACCTTAAAAGCGTGAAAAATGTCATTTAAAAGAAAAACTTGTAACCAACAGACATAGATGCTTTCAAAAGACCGTTTGGTCTTTGGCCACACGTCATATATATTAAAAGAGTCCTAAAGAGTGTGCTTGTGCACACTTCACACAAGCCGAATTGAAAACGACATACAAAAACCTCAAATTTCATAATATTGCTTTCAAAAGCAAATTACGAACTCAATTAGTGCATAAATGAAAACAAAGTGGTGTTTGGCCCTTGGCCACAGCTCATACATTTAAAATAGAACTCAAAAAGTAAATTTGCGTACACAATGCATACCCCGAGGCAAAAACGACATATCAAAATCCTTAGTTTCATATTATTCCCTTTAAAGGTAAATTTCAACATTTAGTATATACATGTAATTCCAAATGAAGTTTGACCCTTGGTCAAATATCATACATATAAAATAAGTGCCAAAAAGTGTACTTAGGTACATATTACATGTTTTAGGGCAAAAGTGACATTTTAAGCCTAACTATGGATTACAATTTACGAAAGCAAAATGACACATTCTAACACATGCATGGCCGTGAAAATATATCAAGGTACTCCAAAATAAACAAGGTAACTGCAGTGACCCGAGTTTTATTCAACCTAGTGTGTTAGTGATGTCCCGAAAGTCGACCCAGAAACGGATCATAAATGCAGAAGCGAATGATAAAATAAAGTCTCTAGAGATAGAAGTCATCCCTAGGGCACTAATGTGACCCTCCATGAAGTCATGGAAGTTATAGTGAGCCAAAGAGGAAATGAGAGTCAAAACGGGCTAAATCTGTCAATTAAGGGAAAAATGGTCAATTCACAATTAAATAGAGAAAATTGACTCTAAACAAGTCAAAAAAGGTAAATACAACCTAATCTAATCATTTCACAACATTTCAAGAGGTTCTCAGAACTTTGGCTAAGAATTCCCCAAAAACGCCCTTTCCCAGTTTAAGCAAAAACTAACCCTATCTCACTAAAACATGAATAACTCTCACTGTAATTTGAATCTAAGAATGGCATAGGTACCATTGAAAATCTAACTCAAAATCCTTAAGTTTAGGCTTAAGAATCACCCCATTTGGGTTAGAAATGAAGGAGATATGACCGTTTGAATTTGAAACTTCAGTGTTGAAACCTAATCTGGAATTCAGGTGTATGAGGGGAGTTTCGGTCGACCGAACAGGAGTTTCAGTCGACTAAATTGGATACAAACTTGCTGAAAACATGTATTTTTTAGAGGAGGGAGTTTCGGTAGACCGAAATTGAGTTTTGGTCGACCGAAATGACTCTGAACAGTGAAAAAGCCTACTGGAAATAAGTTTTTGCTATGCATTGATGCTTCCTAAAGCCATTGTTTTGGTCGACCAAAACACCTCGAAAAGCTGCTATGAGGCCTGCTATAAGCCAAAGGTGTTAAGGTTCAACCCATGCTTTGAATCCTATGATGATTTGGTTCAAAAATGAAAGTTAAAAACCGATTTTCAATGGGATTTTGAGTATGTGAACATGCCAACAACCTTTATATGAATAACTTAATGTAAAATAATGGCTCATGGCCTCATACATGTTGATTACAAGAATTTCTTAAGCTAAACCTCCAAGGTTGGTTAAAGTGCATTTTTGAAACGAAATCTAATACCAAATGAATGCAAGTACTAAAGTAAACACGTTTGGCCCTTAGCCTCATTACAAACACATCCGAAGAGTATCAAAAGGTGCACTTAAGTGCACATTACATGGCTTGAACAATAAATACATATTTTGTCGTAATGAGCAAAATGAAGTGTGATATGCTAACAAGTGCATATTCTAACATAGCAAAAATACTCCAAGTAGTCTAGCAAGTCTAAGATTGTTGTGCATCCCACAATATTGCTTCTTTACCTGAAAAACACCCGATAACTTTGGGGTGAGTAAACAAGTTTACTCATAGGGAATGAGCATGCATAAGCTTAACTTATTACAAGGTTTGCAATTTAATATAATTCAATCCATGCTATTAAAATGACATTGAAACTTTCAACATAGCATAATGAGATGCAAATTCACAAGTTAACAACTTGGAATTTAAATGCGAAATCAAACCAAAGTGGATACTTAGATATTGCCCAGATTAAAATCGTACTCTTGGGATCACTTTAGGGCTATTAACCCATGGGTACCTTCCCCTAGTGCGCAGTATAGTGTAGGGAGCTCTCTATCTCCCATACTAGAACCAAGTCCTAACCAAGTCATGTTCTTGATAATATCCCAAGTTTCCAAAATCCACACATTGAGCAACAAATCATGACATGTGATAAAACATAATAAGTTCCATGGATTAAATGACTAAATGATTAGAACAATGAGATAGAAATTAATTAAACTAATTAAGTAATTTCTCTATATTTCAAGGGTTGCCCAAATGATTCCAATTAAATATATAACAAGGAGTAACTCATGGACATGCTATATATCAAGTCAAAAATGGAATTTAAGCATGGTACAATTAAGTAGAATTTAAATCAATTAAATTAATTAATTCTCTAGATTTAAAAGCTCATTTAAATCATGCCAAATTAATACACAACAAAGATCAAGTCATGACCATACCATATATCAAGTCTAAAGTGAATTATATGTAAGCTACCATTAGTCATTTATTCTTAATTTAACATAGGACATGCATACAACTTGTATATCATTACAAGATCAATTTATGCACTTAGAAAAATAAATTATAACACCCCCTACCTCAATAGAGAATAGAATCTCTATAATCCAAGGCAACCAAGCTTAAAAATGGAAAATTTAACAAGGGTTTTATAGAGGGGAGTGAGAGGAATCTAAAGTGTTTCAAGCTTATAGGTCTAAGGTGAGTGAAAGGGTACCAAAAATGAAGTCAAAGCTAATAGTCAAGTTTTTCTCCAATGGTGGCTAGGTTAGGGTTCTTGAGAGGAAAGACATGAAAAATGAGTAAAATGAGATGGAACCCTAAGTTAAAATGGTAGGATTCTCCACTCACTGGGTGCTCTTGCACTACCTCTCACACACACACACACTCGCAAGACTAAAGACGAGTCCTACACTTGTCATGAATCTAAGTAAGCTTCCAAGATTAAAAATCAAGCCTACCATTATCAACCATCCATGCCAACAAGTACTCCTATCCTAGTCCAACAAATGGGTGAATCTCCACCCTCCATGTGTCAAGAGATTAAGCCTCCAAGTGGTTCCACCACAAAACTAACAAGTGGCACCTTAGGAATGTAACACTTGTCACATTTTTTGGAAATTTCAAAAAGGTCTTTTTTGAAAATATCTTCCAAATTAAATTGCAAAATGGTCCCTAAGACGAAAAATAATTACTTTATTTAATTACACTAAAATCCCTCAAGTTTAGAGTAATTACCAAAAGTTATACATTCATACCCTTTACAAGAAAAGTAAACATTTAACATGCTTTTCTACAAAAGTGAAAATGTAGATATCATGGAAATGAAATATCATGGATGTATGCAAAGTTAGAATCAAATCCGAGTGCAAAAAGTGAGGTTATGCAAGGAAAAATGAAAAATGACTAAAGGACGAAATAGGGAAAAAGACGAAAAATGAAATTTCTAAAAAATGAAAAGAAGGAAAATGACTAGGTCATTATAGTAACCTAGGGATATTATGCATCCCAAACCAAGGTATCCGTACTTGAAAAATATCCAAACAATTAGGGTGAATAAACAAGTTACTCGTAGGAAGAAGTACATGCGTATACCCTAAAGTTTCAAGTATCATGCAAGTTCAATATAGATCTTTACAAGGGATCATTCTTCCTAACATCTTTATTCCAAGGTGAACTAAAGGATCATCTTAAGCTACACAAGCAATTGAAATGAACGACAATAAACAAGTATACATGCTCAAGTATACAAAGCAATATTAAAACGCAATGCACCACATATTAGTATACACTTACAATTATACTAAACAATATTCAAAAAAGATATTTAATGTATAAATATACCTACACAGGTATACAACTAATATTGAAATACACGTAAATCAACTATACAAGTCACAAGTCTACTAAGCTAAAATGACATACACACGAAACATGTATACAAGGCACAATTATACTAAGTGAAATCGAAATATAAGAAGCAAGTATACAAAACGCAAGTATACTAGATGGAATTTAAATACACGAAGTAAGTATACAAGTTCAAGTATACTAAATGAAATTTTAATACACAAAACAAACACCAAATCACAAGCCACAAGTAATCCATAATTAACAATTTGGAATTGAATGCAAAATCAAGTAGTGGAAAGATTAGGACATGTGGTCGTTAGACCAAACAAGTTATTCCGGATAATTACGACCCATAATGTACTGCCTAGTGCGCACTCTAATGACGTAAGAAGAACTCGTACTTCCCATACTAGGACCAAGCCCTAGTCGTATCATTTTTCAAGTCCTTACAAGCTTTCCAAAATGAACAAGTTCAAAACTTATATACAAGTAAATAATGCAAGAAACCACGTTCCATGCACAAGTAAGGTTGAAGCCACACAAACCATATCCTAAAGTTCCAAGTCTATATGGCATACGAAATGTCACAACTTGAATATGCGATTTATACATAAAACAATAATATCGTATAACAACCAAGTCAAGTTACCATCTTAAGCCACAAGTATTAAATATGCTAACAAGCTTTCAAGGTAAACAATTGTGTATTCTAAATAAATAATATACCTATAAAAGATATATTTAAACAAGCTATACAAGACAATGATATCATATATCAGCCAAATTACAATTATAGGAGGCCACAAGTACTAATTCTACAATAAGTGCTCACAAAGTAATTAAATGTATTATTCTGCAAGAGATTGTCATCCCAACATGAAAAGTCAAGCAACCTAATAAATGAAACAATTTACTTATGACAAGATATACATGCTTCCAAGGCTTTGAATTGTTAAACAAGCTATATAATGCATATAAGCTATAATTCCACAAGCCACTAATTATCATGATATCTCTACACAATATATATTTATATATATGTATATATGAGCTAGGCATGCTTTAAATCATAAAACAAGTTATACAATATATATGTAAGCTATAATTCAACAGGCTATACACATATATACACTAAACATGCTTCTAAATCATTAAACCCTAATCAATTCAAAGGCTTTCCATCTATATACAAGACTACGATTTAACAAGCATGTAAACAATATATATTAAGCAACAAAAATACTAAAACACTTAGGATATAAACATATAACAACCCCCTACCTCAATTTTATATGAAATCTCAAAAGACAAAAAAACAAAACCTTTCTGAATGTGATGCCACTTCAGGGTTATGACAAGGACAACAAGGGGAACAACAAACCCTCTTGTGGCAACACCAAAATCCAAACCCGAGCTAAATCTTGAACTAAAAAAATGGCCAAAACGAGATTACAATCGGATGGAATCGAAAACCTCGCCGAGGCCGACACTTATGCATTCAATAGCTAAAGAAGAATCCAAGGTGATAGGACTCAAAAAGAGAAAAGAATGGAGGAAGAAGAAGGGTAGCAAAGGAAGCAGACATGGGAAGGGGGAGAGAAATCTGATATTTCTCTCTCATACCCCCTTTTTATAGAAATCCCAAAAAATGCCCCGAACGGGTCCTACAAGGCCCCGAAAAGTGAAAATTGTCCAGACGCGCTCAAACGGAAAAAGTTCATGAACAAAAAAGCACTATCATGATAAAAAAATGAACACGGAAGAAACAATATCAAAAACTAAGTCCTGTGCAGAAAGATATGCCCCGAGCAAGTTCAGCGGCAACTAGGGTAAAAAATTCTAAAACTGTGGAAAACAACCAGAAGACAATTCTAAGAGTACGCAACTCGATGGAATGTGAAAATGAATCCCGTACGAGGATCCAAACTCAAAAGAAACACTTTGCAATTAACTTTTGTTAATTACACAAAGGCCCCTACAAAAGGATAACTGCACAAGCGACCCAAATGAAAATATTTTCCTAAAGATACTTTTTTAAAAACCTCTGAGACAAAATATCTTCAAAAGATATTTATGAAAAATGCATCAAGAAACGAAAATATTTTTGAAAGAATTTTACATCCACGCCCCTACGAGAAAAAGAAACAACCGGCAAGCTTTTCTTCAGAAGTAAAGCTACGCCTTTCGAGGAAACCAAATTGAATTAAAACACGTGAGGCTAAAAATCAACGCCGAACACCAAAAGTGAGGTTACGTGAAGGAAAATATTAACAGAAAAAGAAAATCTGTCAAAATGGGAAAAAGGAAAGGAAGAAAAATGACCAGGTCATTACATCTCCTAAACCCAAGTTCTCATACACCGAGGAAGGAATGATATTCACACTCGCTCCAAGATCAAGAAGTGCTCACTCTATCACATTGTTTCCAATGATGCAAGAAATGGTAGGAGCACCAGGATCTTTAACTTTAGGAGTGTTGTGCTGAAGTACAGCATTGACTTGCTCATTGAAACAAATTTTCTTAGGAACTTGGCTTCTTAATTTTCTCTTTTGAGTGCACAAGTCCTCTAGAAATTTGGAGTAGGCAAGGATTTGCTTAAAAGCATCAAGGAGAGGTAGATTGATTTTGACCTGTTTGAAGACCTCCATCATGTCTTGAATTTTCTCCCCTTGTTTGCCAAAGTCAGAGGTTTCCTTGATATGTTCAAAAAAAGACGCTCGTGGCTCATGAGCTATCTTAAGGTTTGGAGTATATGAAGAAATGACTTTACTTTCAACTCCTTTGGAGCTTGATGGAGCAATATTTGAGGGAATATCCTTGGGATATGGAATTCGAATGATAGGATTAATGGGAATCCTACGCCTTTCTTTTTCTTCCCATTGTTCCTCAACATGGTTATCAACCACTTTACCACTCCTTAATGTAGCGATAGCCTGGACCTGCTCATGATGAACAGTTGAAGGATTAATGTCAGCAATCATATAAGTCTGCCCTTTCGAGTTGGCTACTAGTTGACTAGGCAACTTTCCATTATCTTTTTGAGATAGAGTACTCGTTATTTACCCAACTTGTGCCTCTAGCTTTGCTATGGCTTGTGAATGAGAATGAAGAAGTTGGGTGTTCACTTTAAGATCAGTAAGAACATTAAGTACTTGATCCTCGAAAGCAGAATTTCTAGGAGGAGGTAGAAAATTAGGAATTTGAGTATATTGATTCCTAAACCAAGGTGGACAATATATGAAAGATTAATTGAAAGAATTATTTTGGGGTGAAGGATTAGATAGATTTTGGTACTGTCCCTGAGATTGTGGAACAGTGGTACCTTGGCTCTGATTTTACCGTGATAGATTGGGATGATCTCTCTAGCCTAGATTATAGGTAGCAGAATATAGATTATACCCTGGCCTAGAGAATGTAGCATTTACTTACTCCTTAAGGATATCATAAGATTATCCCATCATAGGGCAAGTTTCAGTAAGATGCGATGGATTAGCACAGATCGAGCACACTTTCTTTGGTTAAGAAGCATGCTAAGAAGCAACAGGAACATAGCCAGATGATAAGACTTGGTCAAACCTTCGGTTCAACGCTTCTATTTGAGTGACTAACTCACTAGATTTCTCGACTTCATAAAGTTTTTCGACCTTATGGATACCAGGAATAGACCTAGTCCTAGAGGAAGAAGTATGTTGTACATAATTTTCATTTAGGGCCTCAAACGGTTTTGAAGTATTAGTTAAACTCTAATGAAAGAAAGCTCTATTACTGGAAGCATCAACCATGTTCCTATGTGGATCAGATAACCCAACATAGAAGATCTGCACTAAGTTCCATTTAGCAATATCATGGTGTGGCCATTTTCTCAAAATATCATTATACCTTTCCAATGAATTATAGAGTTGTTCAACCAAGATTTGGGAGAACGCCATAATCTTTCTTCTCATTTGTGTGGTTTTACCCACAGTATAGTACTTCTTCAAGAATTCCTATTGCAACTGGTCCCATGTAGTTATGGAATTAGTTGGTAGGGCATGCAACCAGGTTCTTGCTATGTCCTTGAGAAAGAACTGAAGAAATCGCATCTTAAATGCGTCATCTGAAAGAGTGGAAAACTTAGTAGTTGAACACAATTCAAGAAACACATCCAAGTGCTTATAAGGATCCTCTGCTGCAAACCCATGGAATGAAGGAAGCATTTGGATCACAGTAGGCTTAATCTCAAAGTGGATTGCATCAGAGTCCGAAAATTGGAAGTACGAAAGGGAAGTATATGATGTGGGAATGTAATAATGCCTCATTGGTGTGGGTGCAACTGCAGGTGGTACAGGTGCTCTTGGTGCATTAGTACCATTAGTTTCCATGTCTGTCGTAGTGGATTCTCCTAACAAGTTAGAATTCTATTTAGGTTTTTTAATTCACCCAAGAGTTTTCTCTAGTTCAGGGTCGTATTCAAGTGTTGCTTCTGACAAGGAACAACGACCTAACATGTACTATGTCCAATGGCAATAGAAGTAACAAAAAGAAAAATTTCAAGTAAAGAAAACAACAAAAACTCACAAAAGGTCTTTAAATCAAAGCTTCTATTCCTTAAGTGTCTTCGTCCCCGCTGTTAGATTCCTGCACTTGAAAAGAAAAATAATAAGATGAGATATCAGAAATTTTGAAGACTATAAATCAAAATAGAAATAATTGTAAACTCAATAAAACAGTTACACAGTCCCCGGCAATGGTGCCAAAAATTGATATGTCGTAAAATATTTCAATTGTAAAATACCACTAGCAATATAATGAATCCTTTGTAGGATAGGGCTACTTAGAGGGTGTCGAAACTTAGGGACTATGGTGGATTATCAAGTGTTCAATTAATACTATTTTAATTCAAAGAAAAAGATTGTTTGTTTGTGTTGTGTGTCACTAGCATAAATAAAATTAAACTAAATAAAGATTGAGATCAAAGAGATAAGATATTTGGGATCGACTACACCACGAACCGCATACTATGGTTAGCTGTTCAACCTTGGGATTTCAACACTTATGTATCATATGGAATTAAACTCAATAACATTCGTTTAATTCAGATTTAAAGAGAGATGTTTCATGAATTTCAATTAATGATAACCTATCTTCGGTTGGCACGAATTATCTACCTACCTACTTTTAGCTAATGATGTAAAATAACTTGTCTTCCCTATGCATAGACTATGAAAATAATAATTGAAAAACGTCTGAACATCATTGCATGATCTCTATTCTAATTGTCCGAGATGCCCTTAACCGCCAATCTCGTACACTAAGAATAGGTTGAATATAATTAATGAACAATTAAATTTAAGACAATGTATTAATCATTCAAAAGCTATGTACTTCATTAAAACCCAATTGATCTAAGTTAATTACTCATTATCATGAAATCAAAATAAAAAATAAGTTAAATTCCCAAAGTATAAAACAATCAAACTATAGTATTCGGATTCGAGTTACATCAATGCCCTAAAAGGAGATTTAACTACTCATGACGACGCAAGATATCATCTGTGTTGTTGTGGACTTCATCATCATGGACTGCACTTCTCTTCTGAGGATCTTCACCTTTAATGATTCAAAACAATTACCAGAAACCCTAAAAGCCACCACTAGATCTAAAATGACGAAAACTAAAATGAGAGAGAACGAGAGAGTTTTTTTATGGTCTTGTGCATCATTTAATAGAAAAAACTAACTTCTAATTAAGATTGGATGGGCTTTAGGTCTTATGGGGTCATCTAGGCCCGTCTGGGACGAATTAGGACTTAATTAGAATTAATTCCGCAACTTTAAAGTCTGATTTAATAGCAAAGACTCGAGCAAAGAAGCTTCTGCTCGAGCTTTTTGGCATGTGCTCGAGTGTTTTGACTTGTGCTCGAGTAGGAATTCTATACTTAGCCATTTTTCTTTAAATAATTTTTGAAGTATCTTTTTCATCAGCACTTATAATATTTTAGGATAATTTCTTCATGGTGCTCGATCACCTTATCTTAGTGCTCGAGCCATGGGACTTCTGCTTGAGCCTTTTGGTCTCTGTTCAAGGTCTAGCAACATGGATCTTCCAAAGTGTCTTTTCATATTCGATCCGAAGGAGTTTATGCTGAAGCCCTTTTGCAAAGGCTTAAGCACCTTCAGTCTCTGCTCGAGCCTTTTGGCCTTGGTTACTTTTCTTGCTTTAGTTGACTTTGTGCTCGAGCCAAGGAACTTGTGCTTGAGCTTTGACACTTAAAATTTTCCAAAATCAACATTTTGACTCCAAGTTTGCTTCAGGTGATCGGTGACAACTCTGTAAGCTTCGATATCAGTCTTTTCATCATAAAATCCCGATTTTATCTATTTCTTTGGGAAAGTACCTACAAATGCAAGGCAAACGTTTGTGGGTATCATTTCTGTTAAACCCTCACGAGACTTCACTTGTTCTCTAGGGATACCTATGTGTTTAAAAGGCTTATTGCATATGCTAAATGTAATCGTTACTCCCACGGAAGAAGGGATGTCTTCTTGTTGTTTTTGCTAAGGGACTAGCAAATTGTAAGTTTAAGGGTGTGATAAGTGCTAATTATTGCATATTCTAGCACCCTTAATTGCATTGTTTAGTCTATTTAGCATGTTAATAAAGTGTGTTTTATATACTTTTGTGTTTATTTGTTATTTTCAGGGTTTATCTCTAAAATGGTGTAAAAGCAGAATTTTAAAGGCTTTTAATGAACAAGGTACTTGGTGAGCTATGAAACAAAATGAACTTAAAGTCTAAGATTGTACTCAGCCTGAGAATGAAGTCAGGCCCGGGAAGCTGAGCAAGAAAGAGAAGTCAAATATGAAGGTTTTAGCCATGCATCCGGATGCACTTTCCAAGTGTATTTTAGTCGTCTGGATACCCTTCATAAACCGTGGCCAACAATTAAATATATTGAAAAGATAAAATTCCAGTAGCCAGCTAAAAATGCATCCGGATGCTCAACCATACGTCCAGACGCCCAATGCCACCAGCCCTACGGGTCAATGCCCAGCGCACGCCTAGAGAGCACCTGGACACTCAGCGTCCAGATGCCCTTCTTGGTCTCTAGACATAAATCTGTGAAACTTTGAAACAATTTAAAATTTTAGTTACTTTTCTCTCTCTTCTTTTTATGAAAGCACGATTTCATTGGTTTTTGAACTGATTTTTGCCAGAGGGGGTTATATACACTTGTATAGAGTTATATCACATATCATATATCATTTTTAGAATTCAAATTTTGTAAGTTCTAGAGAGAGAAAGTGAGGAATAACTAGGGTTCTTGAGTGTTCTTGGGCGTGGCTGCTGCCATGGAAGCTTCTACCACTACTAGAATGAGCTAAATACCCTTTTAGGGGATTGAGGTAGCCTCGATTAAGTAATCATGTAGTTTTGTAATTTAATTTGGGGAAAAAATTTGTATGTGATGCGTTTCATGAATAAAGATGATGATGTATTTTTTAATTTATGTATTTACATTGAATTGATTTACAATCTGGGCAGAAGACTTATATATGTAAGTATATACACCATGTAATTCTTGTTTTAGAATCATGATTAAATACTTATAATCTTAATATTTTCACATGTGACAATGAAGATTGAGTTCATGAAATGGGATTATAGGCATGTTATATATGAATTTAGATAGATTATGCCAAGGAAATATGGACCATGCTACACCCCTAGATTAATGTAGTTAGGTAGGTGGTCCATGCCAACCAAAGATAGCCTATGCTAGAGAATTGATTTCATGTGCTAAAGCTTATAATGTCAAAACCTTGATAGGCAATGCCTAGGAAAGATGGCTCATGCCACACCCTATTTTAGGTGAATGAGCTATGCCAACTGCAGATGGTTTATGCTTAGTGTTGAATTATGTGAATTTCTAGAAAATTATTATGGTTGTTTTATACTTTTACACTTTGAACATCACACGTGATTGTATCCCCAAGTTATTTACAAGTATGCATGATTACGAGGTCTTGGTAAACTCAATTCCTTAGCCTCCCTTTAATTGTTATCTTCTTTGAATTCAATTTAGTTTTATTTTTTTATGCAACCGATAAACAAACTCTTTAAACCATATTTTGTGACATTAACAAACATGGAATTAGTCTTTGAAACTTGATTGCCATAAGCTTCGCAATCTTCATGGATCGATATCCCTACTTGGCCACATTCTTTTTGAATTTGTGTTTTAGCTTGAGTGGTTTTATAATTGATACACTTAGTGAACACATCAGTTAGCAGAGCTATCACTATCAAATCTGAAATAGAATAAATAATCCCCATCTGCAAAGACATGCTGTAACCCTTTGTTGCGCTAGAGCTTAAAAGTTGTATCATGGACAAGGTTGAAGGATGGCTTTTTGAGTGCAAACCTCCCAGCAAGTAATCCCTTCCATGAGGAGTGCCCCTCCTCCTCGACTTCGATTGGTGGTT
This sequence comes from Cornus florida, assembly GCF_030987335.1. Lineage (NCBI taxonomy): Eukaryota > Viridiplantae > Streptophyta > Magnoliopsida > Cornales > Cornaceae > Cornus > Cornus florida. The sequence continues at coordinate 61,666,253 of NW_026775574.1, read as the reverse complement.
CAACAATGGACCTAAACTCAGTCCTTGTAGGCTCAAAATATTCAAGCACCATCTTATTAGATGAAGGAAAAGGTGAAGCCTGCCTTGCAAAATCAGCCCATGATCTAGTGATTGGGATAGGGGGAAGCTGTTGTGGGTTTTACCCAGAGTGTAACTGAGTAAACTCATTTTTAAAAGGCCTACAAATTGGGTGGGCCCTTCCTCAAAGGAGGGCAGGAGGGTAATCAGATTTTAACACATTTGGACAGGGTCCAGAGAGCCCACAGGGATAGGTAGGTCAGCTAGAGTATCTTTCTCCTTACAACGATGTGACAACTGATGGTTCAAATTTGAATTTTAAAATTCATCCAGGTCGTCAGAGCTCTTGCCGTCGCTAGCTGAGCAAAAGAGGAGATCATTAAAAATCTACATGAGATCAAAATGGGTATGGGTTGCCCTGTCTATGATGCTAATGAGCATAGAGTGGGCAATGGGGAAATCATTAATGTTCCCTATGGATGTGCAAGGGGGAGCTTTAGAGGATTTAAGCAGGAGCTTTGGAGGATTTAAGCAGGAGCTTTGGACGATCTAAGCGTGGCCATATCCTTCTCAATAGAGCAAAGCTTCCTCTTCAATCTTGCGACCCCATCAATTACATCTGCTTTAGAGGCATCCAAAATAGTAGCTTCAACCCCATTAAATAAATATAATACCTCTGAGATGAATTTATTGGATGGATTAAGAATCTTGTCATTCTGGAGTGCTTTTTTGATCTTGTCTATGGTGGATAATATGACTGAAGGTGATCTGAGGTGGTTGTCCGGTGAGTCATGTAAGCTAGAGTGGGATGATTATACACGTTTTGGCTGTAAAATCTTGGCATGAATACTTGTTTTGTTGTTGGCACAGGAATATTTGGAAGGAATAATAGGATAGCTACAGGTTGATTTGCAAAGAAGATGTATGGGGGTTGTGTGACGGCCCAAGTTTTGTTACCCGGTGCATCAGTGATGACCCAAAAGTTAACCCAAAAATGGGTCCGAAATGCAAAAACGAAAGATAATTAAAGCAAAAGAAAGAAAGATCCTGAGGCATAGACAAGCGATTGTCCAAAGCCAAAGCACTGAGTACCCGTTCAGTACTCTTCAACACTGAGCACACGTTCGACACTCTTCAAGGTTGAGCACCAGTCGGCACTCATCAAGGCTGAGCACCGGTTTAGTACCCATTAAGGCTGAGCACTGGTTCGGCACTCATCAAGATCGGATGTTCTGACCTACATGGTCAGGCGTTCTGACAAAAGGTTCAAGCGTTCTAAAAAAAGGTTCAAGCTTTCGGACTTGTATGGCCAGATGTTTTGACCTACATGGCAAGGCATTTTGACGGAAAGGTTAAGTGTTCTGCGTGCTAAACGACGGAACAGAAAGCAACTATTTGCTGAACGATGAAACAAAAACAAGAAAATAGTCGAGCGATAAAACAGAAACAAGAAACCAGCTGAACGACAAAACAGAAAGCAAGTTTAAGGCTATACATGCATTCCCAATGATCCAAAACAAGTTTAAAAACATACATGTGAACTTTAAAATTAATAGTCCTTGGCCTCATATTATACATACAAAATGAATGTCAAAAGGTGTACTTATGCAAATCAAATATACACATTTTTGACATGAAAGGCTACAAGTGGCATTTCCAAGCCAACCTTTACAAGAATGGAACCTTCAAGTCCACAAATCATCCAAGCATAACGAGAATCTTAACCTTGATTTCTATACCTGAAAAATGACCCCGGTAACTTTGGGGTGAGTAACATAAAGCTACTCGTAGGAGATGAGAATGCAAAGACCTAATGTTTTACAAAGTTATCACAATAACATAAAACAATTCGAAAGGTTATGCCACCTAATGTCTATGTCAAAGGTGAGACTTAGGGAGCATCCTAAGCTACCTTAGATCATTTCTAGCATAAATCACATCATTCATGCAATTTAAATAACATAGAAGCATGTTATACAAGGCAACAAGACATAGATTCTCAAAGTTATCAACTTGGAATCTAAAATGCAAAAACAAATAAAGTGGGTTATGCCACCTAATGTCTATGTTCCAAATGACCATTCCTAAGCTACATTTGAACATTTTAACGTAAATGTACTTAACAACATCAAAATTTGCAATGATTCATTAAAAATCAATATGCCTGAATGTACTAAACAACATCAAAACTACAGTGATTCATTAAAATCATAAAGCACAAATACATTTAACAACATTAAAAACATGCGATGATTCTTTACAAATCATAATGCATAAATGTACTTAACAACATTAAAAATATGCGATGATCTCTTACAAATCATAATGCATAAATGTACTTAACAACATTAAAAATATACGATGATTCCTTACAAATCATAATGCATAAATGTACTTAACAACATTAAATCGCCAATAACCAAAACCACAAGTCACAATTAAACATTAGTTGTTAACTTGGAATTGAATGCGAAAACAAATAGTGGAATACTTGGACATCAAATCTTGGATAAAGCCCAGACCTAAACGGTTATTCCGAGCACTAACCCGCTGGGAATACCATCCTAGTGTGCATTATACAAAATGGGGAGAACTCGTACCTCCCGCACTAGAGCCAAACTCTAGCCATAAAAATCGTAACAATGCCTCAAGGGACTCCAAAATCAAAAGTAATAAGTTCACAACTTATACGTAATTTAAATACTGCACGAAACTACCTTCCACGCACAAGTAGGTTGGAACCACACAATACATGGTCTAAATCCACAACTACTATAGGATGACAATGTCGAATCTTCAGAGTGCGATTCGTTACACGCTATAATAACATCACATGTCGAATCTTCAGTGTGCGATTCGTTACACGCTATAATAATATATTTTAATATTGAAAACACAAACTCATGAATCCATTACGAGTCTAAACTCATGATTTAAGCATACTCCCAGTGTCAAACACATGATTGAATTAGTAATGTAATAGAAACAAAAATTAATCAAATAACTAATTAATTTCTCTAAGTTTCACATCTCAATCAAATGGTCCCTAATTAATACATGTTAAACAACATAACTTGATCATTACATGTATCAAATCAAAAACTTAATTAAGCCATTAAAACAATAAAATAGAATTTAATTAAATCATAATAATCAAATCCCTAAATTCTAAAACAATATCAAATGTTCCCAAATTAATATATGCTAGCATACAAGTCCTGTCATCACAAATATCAAGTTAAAAACTTAATTAAGCCAATGGAATCATTAAATATATTTTAATTAATCCTTTTAATTAAAATCTCTAGATTTTCAAACTTATCCAAATGCTCTCAAATTAAAGTATGTTAAAGAATATGCCAAGACTTAATTTAAAAGTATATCACAAGTTAATTTCATGCAAGGTATGTCCATGAGAATTAAACTTTCACAAAAGGAAATTATTAAATAAAAGTGCAATTCTTATTCATATAATCCCAATTTAATATATGTTAACAAACATGCCAGTGCCTAATTTTCTAGTATGCCATAATTTAATTCTAAGTTGTATATCATCATGAGAATTAAATCTTAACCATAGAAAATAATTAAATTAAATTCTAGAACTTAAACCAAAGCATGCATACAAGTTGTATAAACTTCTAAAATCATCAATACAATATTAATATAAACTTAAGACACCCCCTACCTCAATTTGAGATGAAAATCTCAAAAGCCACCAAAATGAAACCACTCCGAATCCGACGAAACTTTGGGGTTTTATCGGGGACAACACGATGAACATGAATCCCAAGGAAGCTCCATCAAAATCACAACTTGACTTCAAACTCGAACTCAAAAAATGGCCAAAACGGGATTCCAATCGGTGGAATCGAAAGCCTCACCAAGGCGAATATAAAATACTAAGGCACTACGGCATTTCACTGAAGGGAAGAGGCTCAAAAGAGGAGAGAGAAGGTGGCAGCCCTTGGCTGCCATGGAATCCGGCCAAGAGAGGGGAGAGAGACAAAGAGAAAAATCTGATTTTTCAATTAAAGTCCCCACTATTTATAGAAAAACTCAAAAAGTACCTCGAACGGGCCCCGCAAGAACTGAAATGAGAAAAGATGAACAACGAAAGAAACGACATTAAAAACTAAGTACCGAGTAAAAAGATATGCCCCGAACAAGTTCGGCGGCAACAGAGGCCAAAAACCCTAAAACTTGGGAAAATCGACCAGAAGGGAATTCTATGAGTACACGACTCGACGAAAAATGAAAATGAATCCTGTAGGAGGATCCAGGCTCAAAACAAGAATCTTCCAAAAATATTTTCTTAAAAACCCCTGAAATAAAATATCTTCAAAAGATGTTTATGAAAAACACCCCAAGAAAAGAAAATGTTTCTGAAGAACTATGCATCCATGCCCCTATAGACACCGAGAGCAACCAGAGTACTTTTCTGCAAAAGTAAAGATACATATTTCGTGAAAACCACTTAGAATGAAGATACGTGAAGTCAAAAACCAACTCCGAACACAAAAAGTGAGGCTATGCAAACAAAGTGACAAACGGGGAAAAGACAAAATAGGGAAAAAGACGAAAAGTGAATAATGTCCAAAAAGTGAAAATATGGAAATGACTCGCTTCTTAAAGGAAGTTGTCAATCCAAATAAAAAAGTCTCAAAAACCATCCCCGACCACTCGAGATGACAGTAAGTGACGAGAAACCGAACACAGAAAAGAAAAGATCAACCAAAAAAAAAAAAAATCTGTAAAAATCTAAGAAAATGAAAGGAAGGAAAATGACCGGGTCATTACAACCAGCCCACCTTAAAAGGATTTCATCCCTGAAATCTAGCCCCAACAAAACAAAAGGCGAAACTAGGGTAACTACAGAGTACATCTCCGTGTACCCCACACAACATGCTACAAAAGCAAACCCAAAACTAAGGGACAACGTAGAAGCCACCATTATTCGCACCCATGTGCTTACGATAGAATAACCTCTCAAAAGAAAAGTGACCCCACGGCCACACCACAAGTCAGAACTCATTCACAGAACCCAATGTCAGACAAAGGAACGAAAAACAACAACCATAGCATCCCTCCTGACAAACCATCATACGGATCCAAAAATAACCACCAAAAGAACTCTAAATAACCACATAACAAATCAGGGTACTGAACAAAGACGACGTAGCAGTACAAATAGTGACTAGAACCCGCTTACGACGTACTCAAATGTGTGGTAGCAAAGACAGTGCCTAGTGCCCGCCCACAATTACTCATCGGTAAGGTAGCATCGACGGTAACTAGAACTCGCCTACAACACACAACTTTGTACGGTAGCATGACAGTATAAGGCACTAATTCATAACCTGCCCCCCACTAGGTCAACCCATGATCTTCTTGATACAAATGACATCAATGTCACAAAACGATCATGGCCAAAAGCAATATGGGAACCAGACATCTATGAAAGTTGGAATATAGTCCAAAGACGTTCCAGACCATCCCGGCCAATCCCAAACTCTGATAACAATGTCATAGGCACCATTATGCTTAAGGCCCCAAATCTTCAATACAACAAAACCAACAACTCTAACGTCTCAAAATAATCCTATTAACAATATCAATCAAGAATCCAAAGCCTGAAAAGCAAATCAAAACCTCCAAAAATCAAAACAAATTTGACTACAAGACATTTCATCGAAAATCCTACATATCTCCCCAAAACAGATCAATCACAAGGCCAATCACTGTAATCAAACATCAGATCCATATCCCTATCATGGATAACTAAATCCTCGAAATACAAGTCCACCAAGTGGCACACATATCAAAATCTTGACAACTAAGGTCACAAAACGAATCTCTCGAAACCATGCTTGGCATCACCAAGCCAAATCAAAATTTCTCAATTTCCATCGATCCATAAACAACCCCTGGAACTACGATTCCTCAGAACTATGCCTAGTCATAACTATGACGAGAAAACTCCACAAACAAGCCATATCAATAGCGATCCTCCAAAACTTCTCCCAAGAGTCAACCACATCCAGGTTTCCAAAACTAAAGCAAGTCTCCAAAAGACAACCTTAAACAGCGTCAAACTCACATAATGAGTCAACCAAATCCTCAATCAAATGGACACAAGTCCCCGTAAAATGATCTCATACTTATCAACTCACTCTGAGCACCACAACTTTGTCAACAACAACGGCAAACCCCCCCTCCCCCCCCACAAGGGAAGACACGAAAGAAAGGGAACCTCCAGCCCTAAGAAAGACAACACCATGACTCTGTCTCTAAAACGAAAGGCAACAAGGTCAAAGACTTCACCCCCTACATGGAAGTAAGTCGACCAAAATTAACCAAATCCTCACCAAGGACGCAAAACAACAATGGTGATCCTCACGGACCAACTAACCCCAAAACTATTCATAACGCAACGAAGAAAAAGAGACTCACTCCTTGTCAAGTCCCTTACTCGAACCAAGGAAAAAAAGAAACCCTATTCTCCCACAAAATTCAACACTATAAATACAAAAAGGGAGCAAAAAGGGAAAATTAAACATGGATGTCATGCAAATAACAAGGAAATGCAACTACCAAGTAAGTAAATCTACTCATATAGAAAAAAAAAAAAAAAAAAAAAAAAAAAAAAAAAAAAAAGAAGGATACAAGTAGCACGTTTCCACGTAAGCACAAATCATGTCACTATGTACAATAACAACATGCCATCTATAAATAAAACATATTAATGCCACACAACAAGAAAACAAATGTGGACACACTCCCACCTACTCATGCATCGCAATATCATAAATCATACTACTAACATGGTAGTAAACGAAACTGCAGAAGATAAAATGATGCAACAATGAACCCTATGGACATCGTGTCTTAAAGTGTCTAGGTAAAAGGAAATATCAGTCCTAGCTATAAACTGACTCCAAAAGCCAATGCGACAACAATCTGTCTCAAAACAAACGTAAGTCCTCACTGCAATGGTAAGACTCTAACAATCCATCTCCGAATCTAGAGGTGACACTATAAGTGACACTAACAATGGAATATTCTCTCTACCCGAAACATCACTCAATCGACTTGATCCCAAAAACGTCATCACGCAAGGAGAACTCAAGGAAAATGACAACTATAGCCATACCAACAACAACCAAATCAATCACTACGACTGATACCCAAAACAACCATCATCATCATCGATCAAAAGGACTATGCCAATCAAGACAAAACTGACATTGATTCCATCCGAACTGCACTTATAGCTAACCAGTATGGTAGCATGACAGTGCCATGCACCCACCCACAAATGTACCCGTCTACAAAAATTGCAATCCCAGAGGAATCATCCCGAACAACCAAGGATCCTAAGAGGTCCATAACCTCATCATGGCCCAAAACCAACAATTCTAGCACTATGGCAATGCCAAATGACGCACCTCATGAGAGCTTAAACAAAAGGTGTCTTACCACCTACCTCAAAACCAATGCTAGGTCAACAACAACCTAACACTACCACGAAATTGTGACTACAATCACTATCAACCCCAACTCGTGCCTTAATGACAAATCACGTGTCATGCAAAATATGCAATACAGTTATGCATATGCAAATCTAATCTAGCATACATCATATGTCATGCCCTTTGCATTAGAATTAAAATCATGCTAAACAAACGACATGCCGCATATAGCACATAAGCACATAAGCATGTTATCAAAAAGCATGTGAGCATATCAAAGTAAAACAACAAAAGCATGAAATGCACCCAAAACCCGTCGTTCAAGGTATTCAAACCTAGGAGCTCTGATACCACCTGTGACGGCCCAAGTTTTACTACCCGGTGCGTTAGTGATGACCAAAAGTTGACCCAAAAACGGGTTTAAAATGTGGAAGCGAAAGATGATCAAAACAAATGAAAGAAAGATCCTGAAGCATGGACGAGCGCTTGTCCAAAACCAAAGCCAAAGCACTGAGTACCCGTTTGGCACTCTTCACCGCTGAGCGTACGTCCGGCACTCTTCATGGCTGAGCACCCGTTTGGCACCCATCAAGGCTGAACACCGGTTCGACACTCATGAAGGTCAGACGTTCTAACCTACATGGTTAGGCGTTCTGACAAAAGGTTCAAGCATTCTGACAAAAGGTTCAAGCATTCGGACTTGCATGGCCAGACATTCTGACCTACATGGCTAGGCATTCTGATGGAAGGGTCAAGCAATCTACCTACTAAACGACGGAACAGAAAGCAACTATTTGCCGAACGATGAAATAGAAACAAAAAAACAGTCGAGCGACAAAACAAAAACAAGAAACCAGCCGAACGACAAAACAGAAAGCAAGTTTAAGGCTATACATGCATTCCCAAAGATCCAAAACAAGTTTAAAAACAAACACACATGTGAACTTTAAAATTAATGGCCCCTGGCCTCATGTTATACATACAAAATGAATGTCAAAAGGTGTGCTTATGCACACATTACATGTTTAAAATCAAATATACACATTTTTGACATGAAAGGCTACAAATGGCATTTCTAGCCAACCTTAACAAGAATGGAATCTTCAAATCCACAAATCATCCAAGCATAATGAGAATCTCAACCTTGATTCTTGTACCTGAAAAGTGACCCCGGTAACTTTGGGGTGAGTAACATAAAGCTACCCGTAGGAGATAAGCATGTAAAGACCTAACATTTTACAAAGTTATCACATTAACATAAAACAATTCGAAAGGTCATGCCACCTAACGTCTATGTCAAATGTGAGACTTAGGGAGCATCTTAAGCTACCTTAGATCATTTCTAGCATAAATCACATCATTCATGCAATTTAAATAACATAGAAACATGTTATACAAGGCAACAAGACATAGATTCTCAATGTTATTAACTTGAAATCTAAAATGCGAAAACAATTAAAGTGGGTCATGCCACCTAACGTCTATGTTCCAAATGAGTCTATAAGACTATTCCTAAGCTACATTTGAACATTTTAACATAAATGTACTTAACAACATCAAAATTTGCAATGATTCATTAAAAATCAATATGCCTGAATGTACTTAACAACATCAAAACTATGATGATTCATTAAAATCATAAAGCATAAATACATTTAACAACATTAAAAACATGCGATGATTCCTTACAAATCATAATACATAAATGTACTTAACAACATTAAAAACATGCAATGATTCCTTACAAATCATAATGCATAAATGTACTTAACAACATTAAATCGCCAATAACCAAAACCATAAGTCACAATTAAACATTGGTTGTCAACTTGGAATTGAATGCAAAAACAAATAATGGAATACTTGGACATCAAATCTCGGATAAAGTCAAGACCTAAATGGTTATTCCGCGTACTAACCCGCTGGGAATACCACCTTAGTGTGCACTATACAAAATGGGGAGAACTCGTACCTCCCGCACTAGAGCCAAACTCTAGCCATAAAAATCGTAACAATGTCCCAAGTGACTTCAAAATCAAAAGTAATAAGTTCACAACTTATACGTAATTTAAATACTACACGAAACTACCTTCCATGCTCAAGAAGGTTGAAACCACACAATACATACTCTAAATCCACAACTACTATAGGATGACAATGTTGAATCATTAGAGTTCAATTCGTTATACGCTATAATAACATCACATGTCGAATATTCAGTGTTCGATTCGTTACACGCTATAACAATATATTTTAATATTGAAAACATAAACTCATGAATCCATTACGAGTCTAAAATCATGATTTAAACATACTCCCAGTGTCAAACACATGATTAAATTAGTAATGCAATAGAAACGGAAATTAATCAAATAACTAATTAATTTATCTAGGTTTCACATCTCAATCAAATAGTCCCTTATTAATACATGTTAAACAAAATAACTTGATCATTACACGTATCAAATCCAAAATTTAATTAGGCCATTGGAACAATAAAATGGAATTTAATTAAATCATAATAATCAAATCCCTAAATTCTAAAATAACATCAAATGGTCCCAAATTAATATATGCTAGTATACAGGTCCTAGTTATCACAAATATCAAGTTAAAAACTTAATTAAGCCAATGGAATCATTAAATAGATTTTAATTAATCCTTTTAATTAAAATCTCTAGATTTTCAAACTTATTCAAATGCTCTCAAATTAAAGTATGTTAAAGAACATGTCAAGACTTAATTTAAAAACATATCACAAGTTAATTTCATGCAAGGTACGTCTATGAGAATTAAACTTTCACAAAAGGAAATAATTAAATAAAAAATGCAATTCTTATTCAAATAACCCCAATTTAATATATGTTAACAAACATACCAAAGCCTAATTTTCTAGTATGCCACAATTTAATTCTAAGTTGTATATCATCATGAGAATTAAATCTTAACCATAGAAAATAATTAAATTAAATTCTAGATCTTAAACCAAAGCAAGCATACAAGTTGTATAAACTTCTAAATTCATCAATACAACATTAATATAAATTAAGACACCCCCTACCTCAATTTGAGATGAAAATCTCAAAAGCCACCAAAATGAAATCGCTCCGAATCCGATGAAACTTCGGGGTTTTGTCAGGAACAACACGATGAAGATGAACCCCAAGGAAGCCCTGAGATACCCCCAGATTTTGGATTCTGGTTAGCTAAGCCCACGCCCGATTACTCGAGTATATCAAACCAATTAGCAACAAACGAACACATAATACAATTAAGATAAACAGGAATAAATAAAACTGCTAAAAAGAAACTAAGAAGATCATCCAAAACTGAAACCTCAGAATAAAATTTTATAAATAAGAAAATTATTTTGATACATCTAACTTTTCCATTTTTAATACAACTTGGGAATCCATTTGGTGGACCCCTAATAAAAACCAACATTGTAAAACGAACAACCAAAAAGAAGTCCAATGCTAAACCATAAAGAAACCTCCTACGTCGTCGGTAGAATGAGTAGCCGTCTCTGCTCAGCACAAACAAGCTCTACGAACTGGAACCGTCCGTTACCTGAAAAATAATAGTGGGTCAGGCCCACGAATAAGTTCTATCCTAATTATAATCCAAACAGAGACCCGATACGCATATACATCCTAGATGTCTCAACCATAGCTATATAGTCCGTAAATAGATATATATCCACACCACAGGACTCTCGCTTGACTATGATGAGGGTCTCAAACCTGAATAGAAGCCAACATGCAAAACGCACCTGAGTGGGCATTACTACCTAAGCCTAACAGGTTATACCTCAACCAAAATAGCCAGCTACGCATTCTACTGCATATACGTTCCCTAACCGACAATTCTGAGACTCAAGCTTATATCGCGGTACCATACATATATATTTAAAGTCTGATCCTATCCAACCATAAGAAATCCAATTAGTCGTTCAGCTTGCTCAGCCGCACAGACTAACATAATTTATATGCATATAAATCCCATCCAAATACAATGTTGAGCCGGTCAACTATTCGTCTTCAAAACACAACATATAATTAGGATTTAAGTGTTTTGATTAAATATATATTCTTCCTGATATAGAAATATAACAACCATCCAGTATGTCGTTCAACTGTTTTAGTTTACAGGACAAGAAACCAAGTAGGATTTAACTATTTTAGTTAATCCATTCCGTATGTATGAATGGGTACGAGTTAGAGTTTTGATCTAACCCTTCCCTTCGTATGCCACCGTCCCATACCGGTGCATACCATGCAAATGATCCATAAATGATGCAACACCTCATACAGTATACCAAATACAATCCACATAATCCATATAGCTGATAGAACAGAACTTAAATAGTTTATCAACCCAAAATCCAACTAACATCCCTGTAAATTGCTAGAACCTTTTTTAACAGTTTAGCAAAGAGAATCCAAAGCATTTTATCTACGTAATTGCATAATAGAGTTTTAATATCTCAGCAATTAAAATTCCAAAACTGTAATCCATATAATTGCAGATTAAAATATTATACTTCAGCAGTTATAATCCAAAATAAGCATAAAACAAGTCTGATAATTAAATGACTCTATTATACATCTAGAACATGATTTAAAAATCATTCTACAGTCCATTAAATTTTTAAAATAAAACTGACCAATTTAATACTGCTTATTTGTTAACAACCTGCAAAATTGGTTAAACTTTCCTACGGTTAAATCCAAGAGCACAAAGACATTAATTTATTTAATGTGGCTCTAATATAGCATAATATCATGTTTAGAGTCCATGCTACAATCCGTTAAATTTTAAAAAAAAAAGATTTAGCAATTTAGTCCTTCCTATCCGTTAGCAGCGTATAAAGTTGCTTATTTTTACACTGTTTATTTCATTTTCCTTATGCACCAAATTATACAATTAGAGGAGTTAAAATCCATTGAAATTACTTTTAGAATTCTCATTCCAGTCCGTGAAACCATTTAGAATCCCAAACAGTGTCCAAACAGTGTCCAAATGCACCCAAACAGAGCCTAACCAAGAGAACCTGCTCTCAAAACCACAGAGCAGGATCTTTGCACCATGGAGCCTGCTCTTAGAAGCATAAATCCTGCTCTTGAGGAGTGGGAGCCAGCTCTTGGTTTCCCAGAGCCGGCTCTCCCTCTCCGAGAGCCTTCTCTGTCCAGTTTTGCTCCGTTTCGCCTATCAGCTTCGTCTCCGGCCATTCCCAACCTTCTGTTCATCTTTAATATTGAACCTAAGAGTCCTATTTATACCCAATATCATCCCCATGACTTGTTCACAGCAGTTCGAATCAATTACAGTGATTAAAACCGTTACCGATTTAACATGCTTTTAAACCAAACTGAAAACCAGAGATGTAAGAACTGTAACAGTGTAATTCAACGCATACAAATAATTGATTTAGCATATAACAAGCATGTAAAATTTAATTAATGATCACTTAAAAGCCTTGAGACTATCTAAGGATGCACAAAATACAGGCCAACGGGAGGGAGAAAGAAAATAACTTGCCTCTTAAGGTTTCGGTTTGAAACCTTTAACCGCCTTCTTCTTAGGTTTTCCGGTGACCTTAGTTGTCATTAAAACTCCTCTGCTACTCTTGGTTTTGCCCACGAGCCAACCCCTACTCCTCCTCCTCCTCCTTGGTTCAACCCTAGCCTAAGGCAAAACCCTAGACTTCTTCCCATTATCTCTCTCTGTATTTCTCTCTGTAACTCTCTGTTTTCTTTTTCACTACGGGAATAGAGGTTCTGTATTCTAAAACCCTAAGTCGACATATCATATAGTATTTATAGGCTTCAATTAAAACCAAAACCTAATTCTAAGTCCAACTACAAGTCAGCTACAACGTGAAACCTAAACCCTAAATAATTTTACAGTTATAGCAGAACAATTAAAAACAACTATAATTAAATAGTTACACGATAGTAAAGCAATTAATTTAAAGAATTCAAATAACACAAATAATATAATTAATTCAAATAATACAAATAATTCAATAATTCAGATCATTAAATACAAATCAATTCATACAACACGTAATTCAATGACATATAAAACAGGAAACCATCTAAACATATAGCCACATAAGCACCTAAAAATAATAAAATAAATAACGAAAACAACAAAATAAATAATAAAATTTCAATTATATCCCTTTTAAAACAAGGGGTATTACATTCTTCCCCCTAACAAACGGAATTCCGTCATCGGAATTCACAAAATTCTGAATTATTTGCTTTTAAAATTCATTTCCAGTCTCGTGTGGACTTAGCTTTATCAGTACGAATATATTGAGTCATAACTTGGCAATAAACCCATGCCTCCCTAAGTATAGTTATTTATACTTTGGCAAATCAACCATGCCCTCTTTTTGTATATTGTGTTAAACCTTAGCAAATCAACTATGTCGACAATTCAACCATGTCTATGGCAAATAAACAATGCCATCTTAAGTCTATTTAGTTAGACTTTGGCAAATCAACCATGCCTTAATTTAACCATATACCAATTTTGAACTTAACAAAGAACTAAATCACCCATAGTCCGAGCATGTATATCAAACGTATAACATTAATTTAAAAACCAGCCAATCTATATAGACAAATTAAACATATCTTACATCATCTGGTTCACGTGACCAGACAGTCGATGTCCTTATGCACTTTATAATCATCCAAGCGCATTGAGAAGAAGTGCCGATATTATATCGCATTCATTTTGACAACACTAACAAAAACTACTAAACCTCCATCAGTATCTTAAGCTCTAGTTGAGTAAAGTAACACCTCCACGAAGATCAACCCCAACATTTGCAGTTGATTTTCTTAATTTCTGTGATAACAGCCAGTGTTATTATTATACAAGCTAAAACTTCAACTGCGAACTCAACAACGAATCGAAAGATATGAATATCCGATCGGTTGGTGAGAGCATCCACTTCCCTATTCCCTTCCATCGGACAGAACTTAATGCAAAGTGTGAATCACCACTTTGATGCATCTAAATCATCTCGTAATCCACTCTATTCATGTGAACTGATGTCCCACCAGTTCAAAATAAACCAACATTGAGCCAATTTAATAAAGAAACTAACCAACATCCCAACCAAAATCCTGATCCTTTTTAAAAAAATCAGCCACCCTTCAACTAAATCCGTGAAAATGATCTATCATTTCCACCTAAGTATAGAAAATTGTCTATATGGATCTAGTAATCTCTACCGGTTCCTCTTTAATACATTTTAGAATTAAAGACCAAATCATTTTGTTCCTCCTCCTGCCTGTCCTCCAAAACATCTGCTCCATACCATAGAGCAGCCTGTTTCCACCAGGATAAATAAAGAACTAAGAGTTGTGAACCTCAGTCCTTACATTCTCCTTCCCATTTGTCTACCAAAAGTACCAACTGGTCTGGGACCACTAGCTTTCGTCTGCACCCATTGTTTAAATTGGAGCATCTACAAAAGCTAATCCTACAACTGTAGCTATGCATCACCAGTTAGTGATAAACTTACCGATAATAAAATCAATTGGTAATTCCATTCATGGAAAGTCAACTCACTATGACCTTTTTCACACCCACCATGCACCGCTTCCTTATATAGATGTTCGGTCTCTCCTTCCTGTCCTTGATACATCCTACTTCTCTAATATAAGTAAATGTCAATTTCACTCCTTGTCTCGCTTCACATGAATATGAAACTTTTCTCCTCCTCCATATAGTCATCAACGTCGCAACAACAGCTAATTGTTGCGAAAGATAACCCTTAAAAAACAAAAAAAAAATTCACATTTTATACGGTGTAGAAACTTTGGTTCCTCTCCCAACTGCATACCAGCAACTCCTCCAAATGACACCCTCGTAAAATCATGTCTTGATTACGAATAGACTGATAAAGATTTAATCAGCCCACTATCCTCTATCGGCGACATTCTAACAAGTACCTACCAGCACAAAATCCTCCGTCCGAATCATAATGGCATTACAATGATCTTTACCTACCACAACCTCACGAATCCCCAAAACATTAACAACCACCATTCTTATAGCGTTGTAATAACGAATCCCTACCTAGCATAGAGCACATTAAACTAATCATTTTAAATTATTTGACTCGTATTGATAGTTTAACTATCCCATCCTAAATAGCATACAATATTGATGCATGCCCAAGTCCAATAGAGTGGCTAGAACTATGTATTTCTACCAACTCCTTTGACCTTATGCCCATAACCCTAGTGCACATAGCGCTATTACTCCATGTTATTAAAATCATAGTTAACTGATCACATACTTGTATCCCCAACCAATCCATATTCCCAGTTTGGACTAATTAACAAAAAAAAAAAAAATACGTAACAACAAAATGAAACACGTAGTAACAAAAATGAAACACGTAAACACACACATTATAATTCAATATATAATTCTACTTAAGACATCCTCCATTCCAGAGAAGAAAACCTCCTTTGACTCAAGTTGCCAAATTATTTCACAAAAGTTCATTTTATAGTTTCGTTGGTAATTCATCCTACCTTGAAACCTATCTATTAAACATAGCTTAATTGCACAATCATTTGCCTAAGCAAATACCCAAAGGCTTAACCCTCATCCTCCTTATACACGAAATGCAAACCGTCTATCGCGGCTTTACCAAGCAACTTAGAACGTCACAACCTAATCCGCATACTCTCCGAAATATGATATAAAATCAGGTTGTCGTTCTGATAAGAACTCCATCCGATTCCCAAACTCCTAAAGAGTACCTTTTTCTCTATCTCTATTAGAGATAATATAAAAATTTAAGCATTTTTAGATTCATCCAAACCAACTTTACTAGTATCATTCACTATATTGCTGGTGAATGAGAGAACCCTTGTGTGATCCTTCATCTTAAAGCTTCAATATCCTTTTTTCTTAGATATGCTGAAATCTCCTCCCTTAGGATCCTCTTCGGACCCTACTCCTCGCTTGTCTCCTATTTGAGAACAACTGAAGTTGTGTTGGCCCCGACATGTGGTGACCTAACACCTACACCCTAATCCTTCATTGGCGTATATTTTCTAAGTAATGCCAACCTCAGAATTTAAATCTTCGATCCCAAGTTTTGCTTCTGGCAAATAACTCGATAACGTACTCCTTTATTCCTTTGGGTCCTTATTACTTTCACCTTGGACCCCATCATCCTCCTAGTGCCAACCATTCCAGAACTATGGAATATAATTGACGTCAACTCCTCCTAACAAAACCGTAAAGAGAGTACAATGAATCCTAATATGGCTCTAAGTTTTAAGAGACGCAACGCAGAAGTCCTATAACGAAAGACACTCCTAAGACACTATAACCTGGAGTACTCTGATACCAACTGAGATACCCCTAGATTTTCCAGATGCGGGTTGGCCAGGCCCACGCCCGATTACCCGAGGATATCAAACCAATTAGCAACAAATGAACACAGAATACAATTAAGATAAACAGGAATAAATAAAACTGCTGAAAAGAAACTAAGAAGATAATCCAAAACTGAAACCTCAGAATAAAATTTTATAAATAAGAAAATTATTCTGATACATCCAACTTCTCCATTTTTAATACAACTCAGGAATCCATCTGGTGGACCCCTAATAAAAACCAACACTGAAAAATGAACAACCAAAAAGAAGTCCAATGTTAAACCATGAAGAAACCTCTTACGTCATCGGTAGAATGAGTAGTCGTCTCTGCTCAGCACGAACAAGCTCTAAGACCTAGAACCGTTCATTACCTAAAACATAATAGTGGGTTAGGGCCATGAACAAGTTCTATCCTAACTACAATCCAAATAGAGACCCGATACGCAGATACATCCTAAATGTCTCAACCATAGCTATATAGTCTATAAATAGATATATATCCACACTACAGGACTCTTGCTAGACTATGATGAGGGTCTCAACCTGAATAGAAGCCAACATGCAAAACGCACCTGAGTAGGCACGACTACCTAAGCCTAACAGGGTGTACCTCAACCAACATAGCCAGCTACGCATCCTACTGCATATACGTTCCCTAACCGACGATTCTGAAACTCAAGCTCATATCGCGGTACCATACATATATATTTAAAGTCCGATCCTATCAAACCATAAGAAATCCAGTTAGTTATTCAGCTTGTTCAGCCGCACAGATGAACATAATTTATATATATATAAATCCCATCCAAATACAATGTTGAGCCGGTCAACTATTCGTCACCAAAACACAACATATAATTAGGATTTAAGTGTTTTGATTAAATCCCTATTCTTCCAAATACAGAAATATAACAACCATCCAGTATGTCGTTCAACTGTTTTAGTTGACAGGACATGAAACCATGCAGGATTTAACTGTTTTATTTTTTTCCTGAATGGGTATTTTTTAAAAAAATTTAACTGTTTTAATTAATCTATTCCGTATGTATGAATGGGTAGGAGTTAGCGTTTTGATCTAACCCTTCCCTCCATATGCCACCGTCCCATACCGGTGCATACCATGCAAATGATTCGTAAATGATGCAACACCTCATACAGTACACCAAATACAATCCACATAATCCATATAACTGATAGAACAGAACTTAAAACAGTTTATCAACCCAAAATCCAACTAACATCCCTGTAAATTGCTAGAACCTTTTTTAACAGTTTAGCAAAGAGAATCCAAAGCATTTTATCCACGTAATTGCATAATAGAGTTTTAATATCTCAGCAATTAAAATTCCAAAACCGTAATCCATATAATTGCAGATTAAAATATTATACCTCATCAGTTATAATCCAAAGTAAGCATAAAAAAAATCTAATAATTAAATGAATTTATTATACATCCAAAACATGATTTAAAAATCATTCTACAGCCCATTAAATTTTTAAAATAGAACTGACCAATTTAATACTGCTTATTTGTTAACAGCCTGCAAAATTGGTTAAACTTTCCTATGGTTAAGTCCATCAGCACAAAGACATTAATTTATTTAATGTGGCTCTAATATACCATAATATCATGTTTAGATTCTATGCTACAATCCGTTAAATTTTTAAAACAAGATTTAGCAATTTAGTCCTTCCATCTGTTAGCAGCGTACAAAGTTGCTTATTTTTACACTGTTTATTCCATTTGCCTTATGGACCAAATTATACAATTAGAGGGATTAAAATCCATTGAAATTACTTTTAGAATTCTTATTCCAGCCCCTGAAACCATTTAGAATCCCAAATAGTGTCCAAACGCACCCAAACTGAGCCTAACCAAGGAGCCTGCTCTCAAAACCACAGAACAGGCTCTTTGCACCATGGAGCCTGCTCTTAGAAGCATAGAGCCTATTCTTAAGGAGTGGGAGCCTGCTTTTGGATTCCCAGAGCCGGCTCTCCCTCTATGAGAGCCTCCTCTGTCCAGTTTTGCTCCATTTCGCCTATCAACTTCGTCTCCGGCCATTCCCAACCTTCTGTTCATCTTTAATACTGAACCTAAGAGTCCTATTTATACCCAATATCATCCCTATGACTTGTTCACAACAGTTCGAATCAATTACAGTGATTAAAACCATTACCAATTTAACATGCTTTTAAACCAAACTGAAAACCAGAGATGCAAGAATTGTAACAGTGTAATTCAACGCATACAAATAATTGATTTAGCATATAACAAGCATGTAAAATTTAATTAAGGATTACTTAAAACCCTAGAGACTATCTAAGGATGTACAGAACATAGGCCAATGGGAGAGAGAAAGAAAAGAACTTGCCTCTTAAGGTTTCGATTTGAAACCTTTAACCACCTTCTTCCTAGGTTTTTCGGCGACCTTTGTTGCCGTTAAACCTCCTCTGCTGCTCTTGGTTTTACCCAACAGCCAACCCTTACTCCTCCTCCGCCTTGGTTCAACCCTAGACTAAGACAAAACCCTAGACTTCCTCCCTCTATCTCTCTCTGTATTTCTCTTTGTAACTCTCTGTTTTCTTTTTCACTACGGGAATAGAGGTTCTGTATTCTAAAACCCTAAGTCGACATACCATATAGTATTTATAGGCTTCAATTAAAACCAAAACCTAATTCTAAGTCCAACTACAAGTCGGCTACAACGTGAAACCTAACCCTAAATAATTTTACAGTTATAACAAGACAATTAAAAACACTTATAATTAAACAGTTACACGATAGTAAAGCAATTAATTTAAAGAATTCAAATAACACAAATAATATAATTAATTCAAATAATACAAATAATTCAATAATTCAGATTATTAAAGACAAATAAATTCATACAACACATAATTCAATTACACATAAAACAGGAAACCATCTAAACATATAGCCATGTAAGCACCTAAAAATAATAAAATAAATAACGAAAACAACAAAATAAATAACAAAATTCCAATTATATCCCTTTTAAAACTAGGGGTATTACAAGCCCCTTCAAAATCAAAACTTAACTTCAAACCCGAACTCAAAAAATGGCCAAAACGGGATTCCAATCGGTAGAATTGAAGGCCTTGCCAAGGCAAACATAAAACACTAAGGCACTACGGCGTTTCACTAAATGGAAGAGGCTCAAAAGAGGAGAGAGAAGGTGGCAGCCTTTGGCTGCCATGGAATCTGGCCAAGAGGGGGGAGAGAGAGAGAGAGAAATCTGATTTTTCAATTAAAGACCCCCCTATTTATAGAAAAACTCAAAAAGTGCCCCGAATTGGCCCCGCCAAGTCCGAAAAAAGTGAAATTCGCGCAGACGCACTCAAACAAAAAAACTCCATGAACAAAAAAAGAACTAAAATAAGAAAAGATGAACAACAGAAGAAGCAGCGTCAAAAACCAAGTCCCAAGCAGAAAGATATGCCCCAAACAAGTTCGGCGGCAACCGGGGCCAAAAACCTTGAAACTGGGGAAAAATGACCAGAAGGGAATTCTATGAGTACACGACTCAATGAAAAGTGAAAATGAATCTCATATGAGGATCCAGTCTCAAAACAAGACATTTTTGCAATAACTTTCATTAATTACACAATGGCCCCTCCAAAAAGTGATAACTGCACTAATAACCCAGAATGAAAATATCTTCCAAAAATATTTTCTTAAAAACCCCTAAAATAAACTATCTTCAAAAGATATTTATGAAAAATACCCCAAGAAAAGAAATGTTTTTGAAGAACTATGCATCCATGCCCCTATGGACACCGGGAGCAACCAGAGTACATTTTTCTGCAAAAGTAAAGATACGTATTTCATGGAAACCACTTAGAATGAAGATATGTGAAGTCAAAAACCAACTCTGAACACAAAAATTAAGGCTATGCAAATAAAGTGACAAATGGGGAAAAGACAAAATAGGGAAAAGGACGAAAAGTGATAGTGTCCAAAAAGTGAAAATATGGAAATGACTCGGTCCTTAAAGGAAGTTGTCAATTCAAAAAAAAGAGTCTTGAAAACCATCCCCGAGCACTCGAGATGACACTAAGTGATGAAAAATAGAACTCAGAAAAGAAAAGATCAATAGAAAAAAAATATATATATATATATATATATATATATATATATATATATATATATCTGTAAAAATCTAAGAAAAGGAAAGGAAGGAAAATGACCGGGTCATTACAGGTTGGGTGGCGAGGTGGTTTACCTGAGAGGGGAGGTCTTGACTTCAAAGGAATCAGTGAGGATGAGGTGGAGGGAATGATCTAGGTGAGTGGCTGAAAGGTTGTGGGGGTTGGCATTTCATCTTTTTACTATTGCCCGTTATTGTACAAAGGTATTGCATATTCTATTTGATCAGTTGTAGTTAACTTGTCTTAAAGTCTTTCGATCTCTAAAGCATTAAAGATCTTACGGAAATGGGTTATTCCCATCCTTTTTTACAATCACCTGAGCATCTTCAACCAACTTTAGTCATCTTGGATAATGTTTGACCACATACACACACACCATCAACACACACGGATGTTTTTAGGTATGTTGGAGTTGCTGTGCACAATCAACCAGTTTTGATACCAGTTATTGTGGCAGAAATGCAAAATAACAACGCGTGCTGTTTGAGAAATAATCAAGCAATCATAAAGAAAAATCACAAAGAAAAATCACACACAAGAACATAAGATATACGTGGTTCATCCAAATCTTAAGGTTACGTCCATGGAGCACGCCGAACAACTTCACTATAAATAAGATGAAAAATTACAAAAAGACTTTTCTCTCTATCTTTCTCAATCGCTCTTTCTTATGTTGGCACAAATTTCTCTCACACTTCTTCACACCCTAAAAATATTGATTAGGGTTGATATATATATAGCCCCATACAATTTAACATAACTTGTCCAACAAGAATTGCCTTTTGTTGAGTCCAAAACCAACAAGGAAAATAAATCACGTAGGTTTCCAGAAAAGTTGAACCGGTACCACGAATTGGCTAGCGATTCCCAATATCCAAATACGAATCTTCTATAATTCTGGAATCGGTTCCAGAATTGGCTACCAATTCCAACTAGACAGTGGCTAATCAACGTTTACTTGATTTTGGCTATCACTCCATGGAACCAATACCAAATCTCTTCGTTATGTATGGATGATGAGATTCCATTGATAAAGAGTCAATTCCAATAGACTTATTGGTTCCCACACGTCAGTAGCCAAAAAAATATAAGAACCATTTAGTTTCCCAAAATCTTCACGTTATCACGTGATCAGACTCCACCACAAAAAACACAACAATCTCTCACTTGGAGGCTGGAGCACTTATAAACCCATTGCATCTTCTTCTCATGCATATCCCACGCATGTCGGTGTGCTTTTATCTGTCTTCAAGCTAGAAGACCAACTAAAGTTGCGCACAACTTCAATTTCTCTATGGTCACTGTCTTGGTCAATATATCAGCTGGATTCTTGGTGCCAAGTATTTTCTAAAGTATCAACACCCCATCTTCTAACAAAGATCTGATAAAATGATACCGAAGTCCTATATGCTTGGTCTTTGAATGAAATGCTGAATTCTTTGCCAGATGTATCATACTCTGACTATCACTGTGCAAAACATTCTTCACCTGTTCGAATCCCAACTCTGTCAACAAACCTTGTAACCAAATCATCTTTTTACTAGCCTTTGTCATCGCCACATACTCTGCCTCTGTAGTAGATAACGTTATAATCCTCTGTATTTAGAAACCCAACTAATTGCAGTTGTACCCACCATGAACACATACCCGGTAGTACTTCTTCTGTAGTCCACCTCGCCAGTAAAGTCTGAATCTATATAACCATGTAGCTTTACTTTACCCCTTTTGAAACATAAGCATCTACCTGTGGTACCCCATAGATATCTCAATATCCACTTTACTACTTCCCAGTGTAGCTTGCCCGGATCCTTCATGAACCTGCTTACTATTCCCATTGCATATACAATGTCTGGTCTTGTACAAACTATGGCATACATCAAACTTCCAATGGCTGAAGCATATGAAATTTTAGCCATAAAGTTTTTCTCATCCTCTGTCTTCGTACACTAATCTTGAGATAATCAGAAGTGATTAGCTAAGGCAGTACTCATCGCCTTAGCATTATTCATGTTGAACTTCTTCAGAACTAGTTCAACATACTCAGCCTAAGACAACTACAAAGTACATTTCTGTTTGTCTTTGCTAATCCTCATCCTAAGAATCTACTTCGCTGCACCAAGATTCTTCATCTCAAATTCACTAGACAACTGCTTCTTCAATTTGCTAATTTCTTCAAAATCAGAACTTGCCATTAATATGTCATCAACATAAAGTAAAAAGATAATGAAACTTGACTTGAACCTCTTGAAGTAACAGTAATGGTCAGCATTGCACTTGTTGTAGCCATGTCACTTTATAAAACCATGTACCACTGCCTCAGGGCTTACTTCAAACCATACAAGCTTTTCTTCAACTTGCATGCTAGTTTCTCTTTCCCTTTGACTGAAAAACCCTCTGATTGTTGCATGTAAATCTCCTCCTTAAGGTCACCATAGAGGAAAGCAGTTTTGACATCTAACTGCTCAAGGTGCAACCTTTCTGTTGCAACAATGCTAAGAATTGAGTGAATGGTACTCAGTTCCACAGCTGGGGAAAAATGTCTCTATAGTCAATATCTTAATTTTGCTGAAAACTTTTGACCACCATTCTTACCTTGTATCTCTTAGAACTATCATGTTCCTTTTTCACCTTGTACACCGATTTGTTGTGAAGAGCTTTCTTCCCTATGGGTAACTTGGCTAGTTCACATGTTTTGTTAGAGATAAGGGACTTTAACTCATCTTCCATTGTAAGCTCCCATTTGCTAGCATCTTTAACCTGACATGCTTCATCATAGTATTTAGGCTCCCCATCATCTATGAGCAATGTATAATCCAAATATTTCCTGTTCGATACATGAGGTCGCGTAGACCTTTTAGGTGCAATCATAGGAGTTGGAATTTGCGGTGAACTATGCTCTGTGAGTTCTGGCCAAGAACCCTTATCTGTCTGCTCTGCGTCAATACTCTTTGGATCATCATCAAATTCAATAAACTCAGGCTTACTCTGTATAGAACTAGTTAACTGTGTTGCATTTCTATCCTTGTACATCACCTTCTCGTTGAAAATCACATCTCTACTTCTGATGATTTTCTTGTTCTGATTATCCTAGAGTCGATAACCAAACTCATCTCTGCCACACCCAACGAAGATTCATTTTAGTGACTTGGGGCCGAGCTTTCCCCTAGCATGGTCAC
The DNA here is from genome assembly GCF_030987335.1 of Cornus florida. Lineage (NCBI taxonomy): Eukaryota > Viridiplantae > Streptophyta > Magnoliopsida > Cornales > Cornaceae > Cornus > Cornus florida. The sequence continues at coordinate 61,641,992 of NW_026775574.1, read as the reverse complement.
TAATATACACATATGCAATACAACCAAAAAACTTTCAACCATGAAAGATTTACCTCTTTGCCACTCCATACCTCTTCTAGTATTCGATGCTCCAAAGGCACTGATGGTCCATAATTAATTAGGTAGGATGCTGTATTGACTGCGTCTACCCAAAACTGTTTGGGTAGACCCAAATATATGTGCATGCTTCTGGTTCTTTCTATCAATGTTCGGTTCATCCATTCGGCCACCTTATTTTACTGTGGGGTTCCTTGCACAGTCCTTTCTAGTCTGATCCCCTTAACAAAATAGAACTTCTTGAATCCAGAGTCTTCATACTCACCATCATTATCTAACCTCAACCTCTTAATCTTCAAACCTATCTCATTCTCCACCATGGCCTTTCATTTCTTGAACACATCAAATACCTCATATTCATGCTTCAAAAAATAAACCCATACATTCCTCGTGTGATTATCAATGAAAGTCAAGAAGTTGGATTTTCTACCAATGGATGAAACAGTGGCTGGTCCCCAGACATCTGTGTGAACTAGCTCAAGTTTCTCCTTTCTGAGATCTTTACCACTCTTCTTAAAACTGACCATTTTCTGCTTGCCCATCACACAACTCTCACAGAAGTCAATATCAATTGCCTGTATGCCTGGTAGTTTCCCCTTTGAGTGCATAATCTTGAGCCCCCTTTCACTCATGTGACCTAGTCTCTAATGCCAAAGGTTATAATCTTCTCTGTTTTATGCGACTGCTATAGACCTACAAGCACTGGTAGTTATGTAAAAAGTGACAGATTTCTTTCCACATGCAATGGTCATAGCACCTCTAGAAACTTTCCATGAGTCTCCATTGATGGTTGTAACAAAACCTTCCTCTGATAATTGTCCCACCGAAATCAGATTCTTCCTTAAGTCAGGGATATGTCTCACATCCTTCAAATTCCAAGCTGATCCATTCAACTTGATTTGCACTTCACCCTTGCCAACGATGCTGCAAGACTGATCATTACCAAGATACACCTTGCCAAGGTTACCCAATTCATAGCTATTAAATTAATAGCTCTTTGCTTGAGGTTCCATGAAACGATGTGCCGGAATTTAAAACCTATAACTCTGCTTTGCTCTTCAAAGAGCATATCAATGCATCATCTGATTCTTCTGAGACGACATTTGTTTCAGTTTTTCTTTCGGTTCCCTTTTTTGGAAGTTTTCAATCAACATGGTAATGTCCCTTCTTTTCACAATTCCAACACTCAACATCACTAAGATCTGTGGAATTCCTGAAATTTTGATACTGTGTCCTTCCATTCCTTGACTTGGATCTGCCTTTGTTTCTATTACCGTTGCCCTTCTTCTTATTTGAACCCTTGTATCTACTTTCAACATTCAATGCCGAACCACTGGTGGAAACCACTACTATCTGCTTTCTGATGTCTTCTGTCAGAATCATGCTCACAACTTCATCAAACTTCAACTTGGTCTTCCTGCAGAGCTACTGATCACTGTAACTGTGCCACTCCAACTCTTGGGTAATTGCCCTAGAATTAGCAGTGCTCGGACCTCATATTTGAAGTCGATATCAATAGACTCTAATTGCTCAACTATCTCGTTGAATGCATTTAGATGTTCGCTGAACTTACCACCTTCGACCATCTTTATGTTAAACAACTTCTTGATCAAGTGCACATTGTTCACTACAGAAGGCTGTTTATACATACTAGAAAGGGCTTCCATGAGAGACATCGTTGTCTTCTCGTTCTTGATGTGAAAGGTGACTGACTTTGACAACGTCAATCTGACGGTGTTAAGAGCCTTAATATCAAGTAATTCCCAATCTGCATCCTTTGTATCCTCTGGCTTCTCTCCCAAAGGTTGATACAGATTTTTCTAAAACAAGAGGTCTTCTATTTGCATCTTCCAGAAACTGAAGTTTATGCCATCGAACTTCTCGATCATAGATGTGGATGTCTTATCTTCTGATGCCATTACTCCCACTCGAACAGACAGATCTAATCGAAAGACTTTTAGAATTTCATCAAACACCTTCTGTGCCCTAAGTTTTCAATCAAAGGCTCTGATACCAGTTGTTGGAGTTGCTCTGCACAATCAACTGATTTTGATACCAGTTGTTGTGGCGGAAACACAAAATAATAACGCGCACTATTCGAGGAATAATCAAGCAATCATAAAAAAAAAATCACAAAGAAAAATCACACACAAGAACACAAGATATACATGGTTCACCTCCATGGAGCACACCGAACAACTTCACTATGAATAAGATGAAGAATTACAAAAAGTATTTTCTCTGTATCTTTCTCAATCGCTCTTTCTTGTGTTGGCACAAATTTCTCTCACACTTCTTCACATTCTAAAAATACTGATTAGGGTTGATATATATATAGCCCTATACAATGTAACATAACTTGTCCTACAAGAATTGTTTTTTGTAGAGTCCAAAACCAACAAGGAAAATAAATCACGTAGGTTTCCAGAAAAGTTGAACCGGTACCATGAATTGGCTACCGGTTCCCAATGTCCAGAGATGAATCGTCTTTAATTCTATAACCGATTCCAGAATTGGTTACCGGTTCCCACTAGACAGTGGCTGATCAACGTTTTCTTGATTTTGGCTATCACTCCATAGAACCGGTACCAAATCTCTGAACCGGTTCTCACACGTCAGTAACCAAAAAAAATATAAGAACCATTTAGTTTTCCAAAATCTTCACGTTATCACGTGATCAGACTCCACCACAAAAAACACAACAGGGTGCTGGTGCGCCCTCATGCACACACCCCCACACACACCCCACCCATCAAACGGGGCCAAGACTAAAGATCTTGCCATTTAGAATGAACATCTTCTGCAACACAGAGAGGTCGAGAACGACTCACACCACGTTGTATGGAGAAATCAACCTTTGTCGCAGTAAGAATCGAAGAATTGTGTTCACCCTAGGCCAGAGAAAATATTTATAGCTGAATACTTTGTTACGATTCAATTCAATTCAGTACAATTGATTTTACAATTCAATTTGATTCCAATTTTTATAGAATCATTGAAATTGATTTGATTTAAAATGCTTTCGAAACAATCCAATTTAAATTATATGCATCCCTAACAACATAATATTAAATAAATATATATAGAGTGCATTTGTTCAATAGTGACGTGGTAACATCCCATTCCATTTTGATGATCAAAACTCTCTTACTAGGCATATTAACAATTCTGCATTGGAACATCCTGATGGCCAGAAACAAACACACGCATTAAAAGCCTAAGTACAAGCCGTGCTTACAATTCCTGACAAACTCCTGCACAAGTCATGCATGCTCTCGCTCTCTCTCTCTCTCTCTCACTTCCCAATGTTTCAACAGATTAAACTCCACTTTGTGTCATTCCTCCCATCACATGCATGGACTGACATTACTACTCATTGTACCACATGCACATGCAAACTACTCTCTTCTCTCTCTCTCTCTTGTTTCTCTCTCCAAAACACACACTAATGTTTGGGTCCGCACTTTCTTTCACATAAATAGAGAAGTAGTAATAATAGCTGCATTGATGATGGCATGATGACGAGACTAAAGTGTCACCCATTCTCAATATTCTATCATCAAGTATCGCTCCAAGCCATCAACTGTACAGTCTATTCATGGTGTGGGGACGAGTAGGGTTGGCCACTTTCTCTAATGGAAACATGCACATTAAAAAGCTATCATAAATTGGTCCCTCTTAGTACATACTCATTAAATTCCATGGACTCTCTGTCTCTCTCCTCCTCTTTCTCTCTTTAACATATATATATATATATATTAAAGGATCCCATGCATAGTTGTTACGTGTACATTTATAAATGATAATGATATGGTGCCATGTTAGGCCTTCCCCATATGAAAGGGAAGTTTTTAGATGATGTGGTTGGCTAATTGGCTCTTGCTTGGTTTTTATTTACCCAACCAATAAACCCACCAAGGTCCCCAACTCTTTACATATCTCCCTCTCTTTGTACTGTGTGTGAGAGAAATTGGATTTTGTTAATTTTTTGTTTTTTCACCGGCATGAAACTGATCATATTCATTTGTTCTTATAAAAACTTCCGTTACAATTTTTAAAAACTAAAGGAGATATCATTAGATTACAATTTTTGATGAGTTTCCCATAAGATAATTTACTTAAAAATCTTGTATTGAATTAAATTCTTGAACGCATTAAGTATTTGTCCGAATCACTGGTACTCGCAATTTAAAATAATCAGTGAGAGATTAAAAAATCCAACAAAGAGTTAACTGAATAAAATTAATACAAAAATATTTACTGAAAATAGATTGAGCAAAAACAAATAATCAGAATTCAATTGAATATCTAGGGATTGTTCTCATATTCTTAGAGATTGTGATTCTTCCATGAAGTGATTGTTGTCAAAAGTGACTAATGGAATGTAATAAAAGAGATTATTAATCAATTAAAATGGAGAGATATTGATCTCTAGCCACAAGGGGAGGGCGAGAGATAGAGCGCTCCAAGAGTGTGAGAAAGGGAGAAAAAAAAAATTGCCTAAAAAGAATAGTGGGCTAAAGATAAACAATAGAGTGGGGATATATAATTTCTTTAAAAGAATATATATATATATATATATATATATATACAAAATGGAGATAAAACATTGACTGACCAATAATTTTAAAAAACTTTTATGGAGATTGGATGCATAAACGTGTTTTGATTTTCAAACTACATGCTTCTCCACTGTCTTGTATTTGTCCAAGAGTAATATTACCATGAGTTTTATCACATGGTAGTTGTCATGAGGTCTGTCTTTTTATCCTGACCATGTAAAATTTTTGAGATACACATACTATCGTTTCAAAGAGAATTAAATGAAATTAAATTATATGTTAAAAATTCATTTAATGTAGATCCCACCAATCAATCAAACTTTTTATATTCTTTTAACTTTGTTTGACTAATTTAAACTATCATCTTTAATTGTCTCATATAATTTTTTTTTTTTTTTTGATATTTTGAGTAATATTTTTTTTACATTGAAATTATTTTATTATTGGCTAATTGATGATTGTAACTGGTGCACTATTTTTATTTTTACTTTTTTGGAAAAAAAACCTAATAATTAAATGACATTTCATGAAAAACTATCCGAAATTCTTTTCACAAACAATTTATTACAATTAATAAAAATAAATAAAATTTGATTTGAGGTTCAAGACAATTTTCAATGTATCCAATTTATACATTTCACCTATAGTTTGGTCGCTAACAAAAACACATTTTTTAATTTAAAATTGTGTAAAATAGTAGTATCTCATCTATTTTTTAAAGTGAAAAGTGAATATTTAAATTTTTGCAAGAATAAACGAGAGAGTGTGAATTTTTTATTAATAAAAAATAAATAAAAATAAATAACACTTTGCTTTCATTTTGAGAATTTCCTGGTTGACCCATGCATCTTAAAGTTTCTTGTTTCATTCAATAAAAGTGCATGTGTATGCATATATATCCTTATATTTAATAATAGTATATATATATATCTATATATACTATTATACCCTTATATTTTGAGAGAGAGACCATGTTGGATGGGCTGGAAAGAAGGCTATCAGCTTTTCAGGATGATAGGCAGACACGAGCAGCCATTGTTCCTAATTTTAAATATCACGTCTTCGATGTTTGAGCATTTGATGCTCACTATTTTACTTATTTGAGAGAGAGAAGAGAGAAGAGAGAAGAGAGAGGAGAGAGGAGAGAGGAGAGAGAGAAGGGGTTATTCGACAATTCAGAGCCCCGTACAGTTTTGCAGGTAAGGTGGGAGGCACATGTTTGGCAAGCGAATGTCCTATGAGACCACGTCCCTCTGATTCATTTTTCTCGGGTTTAGATACATTTACCAAACTCTATTTATTTCTTTATTATTAGCTAATTATAACCATAACATATTTATTATTATCAATTATGTGTTATCATATTACTATATTTCAACGTTATATATATAAATAGACGTGTAATGTAATGATGCCACACCACTTTTTGAGCACTACCTTTTCTAACTAATGGCTTTGGAAAACTGAAGGCCAGAACTCTTTCTTTGATCAGAACAAAGTAGGTTTTTCTAATAAAAGTACTACTAGCTATTTTCATTTAAAAACAATTTACACAAAAATGTAATCACTTTTCAAATTTGAAAGCTTCTTGCAACAATTGTATCCATTGACCAATGACTTAATTCAAATAGTACATTTCCTTTCTGTTTTTTATTTTTTTAAATATAAGGTTGATGATTGAGGTTAAAAAAAAGAAAAGTTGTGTTAGCTAGGGAAATTAATTACTTAGTATAGAGATGGCACGGTACTTTGGATTTTTCTTCATTACTAAAAAGAGTTCAAACGAGCTCCCATTAAAATTAGAGCACAAATATCAACTCTCATTAAAATTGCTTGAACGGTCTTGTAATTTTTTTTTTTTTTTTTTTTTTTAATGTTATTCAATCTTGTTGTACTGATCAATATAGAACACAATTTTGATCAAAGTTTGACAAAGATAGTTTAAATAAGTGACACTTATGTTGTAATCAAGATCAACTCATTGCTACAGTAATTGCGAATTCCAAGTGAAGGTTGGTTATTCTATACACTCATCAAGTCTAAAAAGGACCTTTTCGTGATATTCGAAAAAGAAATGTTTCATAAGGTAATTTCACTTTTTGAGAAAAGCCCTAAAGTTGATAGCTGGAGGACCCTTAGCTTAAACATTTTCTCATTTTAAAGTAACAGGTGCAACATATATTTCGTCATAACAAAGTCAATATAATTTACTGTTAGACATCCTTAAATAAACATATAATATATATATATATATATATATAAATAAAATATAATATAAAATTTTTATACTATAACTTACCGACCATCATCTCTCTATCTATCTATCTATCTATCTATCTATCTTCCTCTGCAACTATTTCATCCCCACAAGCTTCCAAACAAAGAGAATTTATGGAAAGTGAGATTTGCAAGGTTTGTTCTCTTTGTTGTCTTCTCATATATTTGCCACAAAATTGAAAACAAAGTCTTATCTGGTCAAATGGGTATCTCTTTCGAATTTAAAGATTGAAAAAGGGTTTTTGATCTCTCTCTCTCTCTCTCTATATATATTCATTTCCATGGATAAGCTGGTGATGAGGTTGCAGATTAATACGACTCATCAAAGCTGGGGGTTAGTGTTTATGGGTTTGTCAATATGACCATGTTTCCTGCTCAAAACCTCTCGAAACGACATCGTTATGGTGGCTATGGTGGAGGTTATTGGGAGAGTTTTGGTGGTGTTGTTATGAGTGGATTAGAAGAAGGGTATGAGTGTTGTAGTAGTGAGGCTGCTTATTCTTGCTTAGGATCTGGTTCTACTCCAGTACTGGTTGGTACTGGTCTGATGGCTGAAGATGAATCAAGAACCGAGACTAGTACTGTTAATAATGAAACAGGCTCAACCTCAAAGAACAACAACAACAACAACATTAATATTGTTGTTGATCATGATCATGATGTGAGAGACGAATCGGGATGGCTCCAATTGGGTATTGGAGGAGATCATCATCACCACCATCAACACATGACCACAAGCAATGATCAAACGGCTGGGAGAAGTGCTGGATTGATGGAGCTTGATCTGTTGCCGGCCGGTGATGGTTCGCGGCAAGGGTTCAGGTCATTAGACCCTATCTTCCATGTGCCCGATTTTCGGCCTCCCCTGCAGGATACAAGCATCACTAGTGCTTCTTTGTACTTGCAGCACCCGGGGACTAGCTCGGTTTTTCCTCAACAGGAGATTAATAACTGGGCATTTAGGCCTATTCCGCGCCATATAACTGCAGCTTCTTCTTCCTCCTCCTCTTCTCGGTCTTCGTTGATGATGCCACCGGGAGCCTATTTTACTGGACCATTTCAACTACATGCCGGAGTAGATGTAGCCAGGCCAAGTTTAGATTTCAGAGTTGTTGATCCTCCTCGGAGACCCCATTCAGGCTTATGGTTTATGTTACAAGCATCACCAAATCAGTAGGTGGAAATTAATGTGAAACCATAGGGGAACAATTATAGTTTTATACATATATACATACAAACTAATGATGTATATAGCTTTTTCTTTCATTATATATGGTTTTCTCCCTCTCTCTTTTTTCAAATATGCAATCTTGTGTGTAACAATTGCATTTTGTTTCTCATTGCAGAACAAGAGAACCATCTTTGCCTCAGATACCCAAAAGCTACCTGAGAATTAAGTAATCTTTTTTTTTTTTTTTTTTATCCTTTTTATTATTATTATTTTTTATTTCTCCCAACATTTGTATCTCCCATTAATGTTTTCTTCTACCATTTATCCAATTGTTTTTCTCTTTTTCTTAATGTAACAAAGACTTTGTTTTATGATTATATCTGATGTTTAGTGTTTGTTTTGAATTTGGTTGTTGTTAGAGATGGAAGGATGACAGTTGGATTACTAATGAAGTATCTGGTTATGAAGCTAAGATTGAATAGCGAATCGGAGGTACGTAAAACCATTAATTAATACTTTAGCTGCATCACATTTCAAATTGTGATAGAAGTAGATGATTAATGTTAGCATTTTCTTATGTATTTGGGACATGAATGCATATTTGATTACCAACCAAAGATATATGCAACAAAACTATACTAAATAAAGGACAGAAAAACAACAAAAGAACAAAAGTAGAAACTACCAAATCTGGCTATCTCTTCAACCAAACAATTAATTCTTTAGATGGTCATGGTTGGTGTAAGAAACATGCATGACAAACACATCAGAACTAATTAATGGGCTTCTCTTAGTGATATCTACCACTTCTGTAAAAAAAATGTTTAGGTGTTATGTATCTTTCTTGGTAGCGCTCTCTTCTGAGTTTTTGTATTATTAGCTTTCTAGCTCAAAAATCATAGTTGTAAGGTGGCCTTGGAACTTTGTTTCATTAAGGGAATGAGTCTTTTGAATTAACGGTCGTAAGATTGATGTTTAGCTATTGATTAATCTTTGACTGTTATGTTTAAGTTATAGAGTTAAGTGAGTAATCTGAAGATAATTGAGAAAACTACCTACCAACCTCTTTCCCTTAAAAACCCCAAAATAAAAACCCCCAAAATGAAGAAGTGGTATAATATTCTAGAGGTCTATTTTGTCGTAGTGTTCATTTGTTGTACTCAAGAATGTAAGTTCCAATCACTTGGCATTTAATTGCATTAAGTGCTATAGGAGAAACTACCATTGAATTTGATATTATTCAGAAGAACAAAAATGAAGAAATTGAGGGAAAAATATATAAGAAGCAAGAAAGAAAAGTATTAGAACACTAAAATGAATGGGTCGAAAGTGGTAATAAATACAAGAGATCTAACAACTATACTTATTATGCAATTCTTTACAATTTCAGATATATTCTTAGATATATGCCAATAATAGATCATTGTCAGTGTCCCTTTGGAAAAATCATACAATAAGCAAGAAAAGAAGACAATGTGTTGCTTTCAAGCACATGCAGTGTTGTAAATTGTAATCCTATTCATTGTTACTAGGTGAAGTCTCACAACTTAGAAGGTTGAGTATATTACATATTAGGCTGTTACTAGTTTTAGAGTATAGTTCACATAAATGCCTTCTTCTACCAAATGAGATGATAATAATCAAGAGAGTTGAGAGGTTGTCATCTCAATCCAATGACAATCAAATTCTCATTATTCCAGCATGCATATGCATGCATGCAACGACATGAGTTAAAACTGTTACAGTGAGGATTTTACCACTGGTTTACGATTGAATAGAAGCCTATTCTTAGTGAAGAAGCCAATACCCTAATGTTCACGAGAGAGACAGATAGAGATTTTTCTGCAATGGGGTAGACTCCTGTGAAGTGATATCTTATTAGTAATCATCTGTTTTGTTAACTGTTAATTCTAATTAGGATGGTCATATTAGTATCTGTAATCTACGCAGTATTAGGCTTATTCTTTAATAGTTTGAATTTGGGGATAAGTGCTTATCTTGCACACTTGTTTACTATATATCTTCATTCTATTTGGGAATCGTACCAACTAAAATATACATTTTTTTTCAATAACCTAGGGTGTCCCAAGCCCCTTCAGGAGAGAGTTTCTTCTTTTATGACATCCCTCGATATTGAACACAAGATTTCTGAGTTATTTTATAAGCTTGTAGGGCGCGTAAGAATAGTATCAAACTCTACTTTTAACATACTAAGCTTAGTGTTATCTCTTTATCTATTCTTATGACTCTACCAGAAGGGTCTGCTAGTATTAATTCATTATGAAAATTATCATGTTTCTCACTTATATTCTCAAAACCAATGGATTCAATCTGCAAAGTTTCCGGAGCTAAATAAAGAGTGAAGTGAATCTATAAGTATAGGGTGGGTTTGGTTGGTTTTTTTTTGAAAAAACAGTTCTTAAAACTCAAAAAATAGAAAACTGTGTTTAAAAATTTTAAAAACAGTTATAAAAATATACCTTTTCTTTTTTAAACTGAGTTTTCAAAAACTGTCAACCATACAAATTTTTTTTCCCACACTTCTTTGATTTTCATTTTTCATGAAATAGTTGTCAGAAAAGAGAACCAAATAATAGGTCCGTAGTCTCTATATCTTCAAACAAAACATGGGAACTAAGTACAGGCATGCTTGCGCTGCAAACTATCTTTTTGCCTTTTCTAAGTATATAGTTATGTTGAAGAAATTATACTTAGTCCTACATGCTATTGGATATTCTGTTTGCCAACTCTTCTTGTTGGATTAGTTGATTGCACTAACTTTCCTGCTAGTAAATCTACTTCAGTTCAAATCCTATTGGACTCGCAACGCTTAGTGCCATTGATTATTTACCCATACAGAAACTTATACATCTATTGACAACTATCCACCAACTTGTATATCTAGCTATATATATTATCTATTCTAATGTAGAGAATCTAAATAAAGATTACAGGAGAATTTACACACATGTTGTAGCCTTTATGAGGTTGTACAGGTTTATGTGTGCATGTGTGTGCTCTTTGGAGCTCATAAAAGTAAATATGAGAAGGGATTATTAAACTAGATATATCTCAGACTGATCACATAAATTACTTGGGGAAATACAATGGTATATGAAAATTTTCTTGCATGGAGTCTATTAGATGAAGTGTTTCCCCTCACAAAAAAAAAAAAAAATATATATATATATATATATATATATATCATATAGTCCATTTGCTTTCCCCTCAGACGGAATTTAATCGATGAAAATTGATCCCTTTTAGCTAGGGAATTGGATTTCCTCCATCAAAATTCTGTGTTCCCCTTTTTGATGTCTTGTAGATGATGAATCATTAGGTAGGACAAGCGTAGGCAAAATCCATCTTTCATGAAGGAATATTGTGTCTCATGTAGTACTATATTCCATCCAAAGTTGGGATCTTATTACTCTAAATTATCAATCTGCTTTATGTTGAACACATTTAGTGGAAAAGTTTCTCCTTTTGTTCATTTAGATTACTAGAAAATTTGTTGTTGATTTTATTCTTCATTTTCCTAGAATCACTTCATTAGCAATTAGCACTTTTAAAAGTGGTGCATGATAGGCCAATATAATGGCAGGCTTGGTGTTCAAACATTAAAGAGTTTAAGCATTTAGTGATTCCTCAAATTAGTAAAAAAACACAAAATAAATGGATCAGTTTTTTTTTTTTTTTTGTCTATACCAAATTTAAACTAAAATTACATATGGTGAAATGTCAAGCAAAGATATAGTACGAGAATGATGGGACACTAGACAATTCCTTCTGTCTGATTCTCTCTGTCCAACATGCATGTTAAAATCTTGTTAAAAGCTTGTCACTAACAGAAAATCATGAAAATTTGCTCATGCTTGCTTATATGTTGCTGATGGCAAAAACTATTAAACAAAAATTTTGTATATTCTTTCCTCTCTTTATGGCGAACTTTATTTATTGGGAAAAGAAATACTGAAAAGGCGCCATTGAAGGGGAAATATATCTTATGTATGTGCTATGGCCGGGAGGCCGCCATGGAGAACAAATCAAGGAGTTAAGATATTTGCTAACTAGGTTCCTTTCTTGAGTGACTTTTGCTTGCCTAATGCAAACTCAATTGTAACAAAAAAAAAAATCAGTTCTTGACTGCTTTTCATATTCCAAATCGAGGGATTAAAAGAATGCAAAGGATCTAGAAATTATTCAAAGTAATTAACATGATGACAAAGGAGAGAAAAAAAAAAAACATGGACAAGGACAGTGAATTAAGGTAGCTGGAAGAGTTTCATCTATAAAATTATATGTATATTCTGGTTATCTTTTTCTTAGTACAGATTAATAGGTTAATGTTCAGAACCATATTATTAAATTAGTGGTACTTAAAATGAAACAGCAATACTCAATATATACCCATTAATTTCTGGTAGAATTTTCTTTTTTCTTTTTTTTTTTTTTCTTTTCTTCTTCCTAATGATGTTTTAATTATTTAAATCTAGATGTTTTTATCTACAGCATATAAAATCAACTATACAAAAAATACAATTATATATAACTCTTATAAAACAATGTCCTAACTAGCTAGCATGTATGACACACACACACAACATTCCTTTTGCTTCATTCAATTCATGAACTACTCATATATTTTAGTATTGAGGTCAACCCTTATACAGCCATTGCAATGCATATTATTTCTCTTGATTCCTTGCACGTCATGCCATGAAATAAGGATATCAGATTAGTTTAGGAACCATTGATATATGTTGTGTGTGTGTGTGTGTGTGTATATATATATATATATATTTTCCAATCAAGTACAAACAACTTATTGCATTATACTCATGCATAAAAAATAATTCAATCTATTTAGGATGTTTGTGACACTTAACATTCTCTTTGTTTTTTTCTATAATTAAAGAATTCATTTGTTTTGTTATGTTTTGAGGTCAACTCTATGCCACCAATTAGAAATTTCTTCCTATATATCCCAATAATCCAACTGGAAGATGATTTGAGTGATCACTTGTTACATGCAACACCTAATCTATTTCACACACATGCATGCAACTAAGTATCCAATGATTAGGCTTATAAATGATGACAAAAGATGAGATGAAACATAAAATTTTGAGAATATAAATTAATAATTATATATATATATATATATATATATATATGTAAATTTTTGTCCGTAATTCACGGAGTCTCTCTCTCTCTCTCTCATACACACGCACACAGAGAGTGACATTCTTAGGAAGCATGATTACTTCTCATTGTGCTTCATTATTTTCTGTTCATACTCTATATTTTGTGATGATTAGCCACAATCCTTGAGAAGCACTGAGAATTTGTTTGCAAGGACACGAGATAAAGTCTAGGGCAATAATAATCAATGCAGGAAAGGAGAAGAGTGTTTTTTTATTTCTTTTCTATAAGTTTTGTGGAGTGCACTCACTTTAAGATGTAAAAACACACAATGGATTATCATGATCTTGGCCTAGTTGACACTCATTAACATATGAAAAAGTTGATAATAACACATCAAAATATATAATATGGTAGGGTCATGAAAATCAAGCATGGACCCTATCATTTTCTAATCCAGCTGCATGCGTTATCGCTACCATTTCTCGTCACGCTTTCACTTGTTTCAACTAAGCTTTCCGCCCCTGCAGCTGAAAATGTAGGCCCTTCTCCCACTTTTCACACAGATTGTGCTTAAAAAGGGACATCAAAATCCCTAAGTGGTGCACTTTGATGGAACTAATAGAGAAACCCCATCATCTCTCATGCATCCATCATCACAAACCAAATACAAAGGCTTAGATCAAACAAAACATTATTTCAGGTTTGAAAAACAATACATGTTAGGGACAAATATACATCGTAATCATTCAAAATTGTTGAAAAGAAAATTAAATGAGGTTAAAGAATCATAAGTAGATTACAACTAATAAAACCCTAATTAATTAAAGATGATTATCATTGACGATCTGTAGTCTAGTGGTATCTTCTTTACCCTCCAAATTAAGTAGAGAACTGGAATCAGTCCCGCACTAGAGAGGATCCAGTCTCCACAAAGAGTCAAGATTGGACCACTAGGGGAAACATACCTATGTTTGGTAGAGTACAACATCTCTCCAAAGTAGAAGATAAAAGTTCAAGTCTTCGAAACTTTTGAATATTTGTCAAAGATATAAAAAAATTAATTAATGATTGCAGATGGAATATGTGCACAATAAAATATAAGAGGATAATATTCCTTAGTTCATACTTAGGGGAAAAAAAAATTCATAATTGATTGGAATTAAGAATTTAAGAGGTTTGATCTAGGGTTCCTAAGTGTTATTAAATTAGAACAAACTTAGAATTGAAAAGGAAAATACTAATTAAAGACAGGTGGTTCGTGGAGGAATATATTTTAATTTGAAAGGTTGTTCATGGAGGAATATTGACCTTTACATTAGGTGTCTATCTTTTATTTTTGAAGAGAGGGACAGCAACGTGAAGGAGACGTGCATGAGCTTGAAATATATACGACGATGTTTACATGTAATTAGGTTTTAGAAAATGAAAGGTAGTGCGAGTGCTAGTATTTCGCCATGCTTTGTGGATCCGTCACTTTTCCATTCCATTAATAATACTGCTTGGTACCACACTACTAATATAGTATTATCTTTATCTATAAAAAAAAATATATATATATATATATAGATATAGATATAGATATATATATGTGTGTATGTGACTATGTGTATGTTAATGCAAGTCAATGGTTTCATGATTTTGTCTTACGAGCAAAGTCTGGGTGGGTCCTATAATGATGAAACTCGGGCAGATTATAGTCGTGGGATGCGCGGGCACCATTAGTGTCGGTATCTGTGGCTGACTGCTGCCCGAAGTATTGCGTCCTGGAGGAATCCCTTGGAGTAAAGAAAAAAGTTAGAGAGAGAGAGAGAGAGAGAGAGATTTTTGATGGGTAAAGTAGAAGTTATATTGCAATATGGAACTGGGAGACGTAAGCTTGTGACAAAGCATGACTTCAATACCACTTCTGTTTCGCCATCTATTGGAAAATTACATTATAATACTATTCAAATATTTTTTGTTATTCCAAAAAAATAAAATAAAGAACATTAATAAAATTTACTTACCTTGCTAAATATTTATATATATATATATACATTTTTTTTTTTTAAATAAAATTTTGCTGCACTAAATGAGGATTCTCTTGCTTTTATAGTGTTCTCTTGGTTGTTATTGCAATAAAATTTTAGCATTGTGATAGTTCGATAGTTATGGTGTTGTAGCATTTTTTTGGCCGGCCCAATTAGAGACATTTAGATCCAGCCCAATATCGAACCCAACTAGCACTACTAGACCTAAGCAACCCTTCGTGCATAAACATAGGGAGACAATATTATTATAAATTAGATGTGGCATTGATAAGCTTATAACCTCTAGTCATGGTTGGCCATATCATCCGATACGCGATTCCTTTTCAAATCTGATATGCAACTCATATCGACCAATTTACATTGACTTTATCTGAGTTCGTTACATTGCAATTGCGACTGATACCGTGACCATAACCGATACTGCGAACCAAGGCTCTAGTTTTTGTATATGATAGTTAATGATCTACTTTGTGGCCGACCCTATTCATTCATACCTGATAAATGCAATGACCCGACAAAGAATTTTGCTACCTTAAAACCGTTAACAAGGCTTCAATTGCCGGCTCCCCGCCATTAGGTCACCAAATTCCTAGACCTTCCAATACCGGGTAAGCGTCTGCCCTCATAAATGGTCTTACGACTTTGCAGAGACTTGTATTTTTAGTAAACAGTCGCCCGAGTCTTGTTACTGCGACCCCATTCTTCTACCAAAGTTACAGGACTATTTTGTCGAATTTCTTAGAGAGAGTTGTCTCATGTCCTAGGTATTCTATACCTACCCACCTATTATTGATCTGCCTAGAGTTGTCTCGTGTCCTAGAGTTCGTTTCTAGTAGAGGTACCCGAATTAATGATCTGCCTTAAACCCCTCCATTATTAATTATCATGCATACATGTCTCTCTTTGTTTCTATATATTTAGCTGCAATATATATTGTATTATCACTAACTAAGGTGCATGTATAAATTGTGGCATGTATGATGGACCTAAGCAGATAGAGATAACTTGTAGAGGACAACCACTTCTACCTTTCTTGACGTTGCAGCATGTAAGAGATAACATATGGAGTCCAAGAAACATTGTGACTTTACTTCCAGACTCCTCAACTGCTGATCATGTCATGGTGCTACAATATGGTAGGAGTGCTTAATTAAACATGAAAACTATTTCAATCTTAATTATCTCCCACATGTATCATTGTTAAATTATGAGAACCCTTTATTATTATTATTTTTCTTTTATTTGTTTGTTTTTTTTTTTTTTTTTTCAATTTCCCTAAGTGGATTTTGTTATTTATTTTCCTTTTTTCGTTTTTTTCTTTTTTTACTTCTCTAATTGATGGAGAAAATAGTTTGAATATGACCAAAATGATATGTATATGCTTTTGGGGTTCATAACATAACCTAAACTGTATTACCAATCCACAGGGGCTTGGTATTTTATTCTACTCTTTTACTTGACTGCTTCAAAATTTAATTTGTGATCTGAGTGG
Source organism: Cornus florida (assembly GCF_030987335.1). Taxonomy (NCBI): domain Eukaryota; kingdom Viridiplantae; phylum Streptophyta; class Magnoliopsida; order Cornales; family Cornaceae; genus Cornus; species Cornus florida. The sequence goes on along the minus strand of NW_026775574.1, from coordinate 61,625,255 downwards.
ATGATTTTTTATTTTATTTTTACTACTTGAAGAATAAAGATTTACTTAAAAGAAGATTCTAAACTAAAACTTCAATCTAATTGTACACAAGTTAATGTTGCTCAATCTAACTGATATTTACATGTAGAGCTACCTCCAAATGAAATCCGGCCCACATGCTGCATCCAATGTTTTTTAGACCAAAAAAAAAAAAAAAAAAAAAACCACCATAGTAATTCCTGTATGAAAATGAAGTCCACCTCAGAAAAAAAGTAGGGCCACAGGGGGCACTAGAACTTACAAATTAAGCACTATTTCCTCATATCAAGAAAATGCAAAAAATAAAATTAATTAAGGAAATTCGCAGTACAAACATACTCATTTCATTGGTAATATTTTCTTCATGTACATGGTAAATTACTTTCATACTTGACAATAAGGAGAGCAATTTGTGTTAACGAGCTATATTCGAGTTGTATGTTGATCTGATAAGGTTTTTTTTTTGCATAAGTTAATCCGAACATGACCCAATTAATAATTGTGTCAAGAATTTTTTATCAAACATAATCAATTTATTAAACAACATAACATAACTCGTGTGTAATCCTTTTAATATATGAGTCATGTGACTCACAATACGACACAACCTGTTTATTAAGCTATTTAACTCGTTTAAATTAAATAGGTCATTTTATCCTTTTATTAAATCATCTATAAAATGCAAATATAATAAAAAGAAATACATAATGGATGACTATATTCATGAAAATGAGAATTATTAGAACAATGCAATTAGAGAAAAATGACAAATATAATAACCATATTGAGTTTATAATGGAGATAAATAAAAAATAAAAATAAAAATTGTCCATGGTAATTGGAATAAAGCAGGTTACGAATTAATCGGATTAAACTAACAGGATTAGTTAAACGGGTTTAATTGGATAAACAAGTTTAATTAGGTTAAATAGGTTGAGCTCCAAAATACAAAGATGACACACACTTAATAAAACGGATTGGCATGATTATGATATGAACACAATTAAGAACAACACAAATCAAATAATTTGGTGTCATGTTCTAGTCATGTTAGCATGTCATTTCAAATTTTGCCACCCCTACATATCATAACATGATAAGTTGGTTAACGTATATATAACTAACAAATGGACTTATTGTAAAGCGGTTGTTGCCCAAAATGTCAAGTTACCTTAGCCAACATGTGTTAAGGTACGCTCTCCCTAACTATCTTGAGTCATCAATTCAAGGATACACGAGTCCACACTCATTTGACTTTCTAGTTAAATTTAGCACATTAAACCTAATGCATGAACATAGTCAACCTTAGGCACACGAGCCTCACTCTTCCTAAGGGAAAATCTAGATTCCCACCTTACTGGACTACGATTGACTTAATTCTTACCACACCCAAGATATGTCATGTCCCAAATCTCATTATCCGGTGCATGAATGGGTAAACTCAAAATTTGACTCGGTATCGAATCCAAAATGCGGAAGCTAAGACCCATATTAGCCTACATGGATAATATAATCATAAATGATATGTCTAATAAGGTTCATTAATGTAACACTAACTATTTATAAATGTCTTATAAGCTTATAGAGGAATGGTTTCGTCACAAATCGACATTTTTAACTTCACTAAAATAGACATAACTCTTTCTATGTTTGGAATATTTGAATGTGGCTGATACTATTGGAAATCTAACTTTAAGAGGTTCAATATAAAAAATGAGGGAGATATGGTTAAATGAAATTAGGATAATCAAATAGTAACCTCACTAGTCTTAAGAGGCGGCTTATAAGCTTTTGAGGCGGCTTATATGACATAGGAGATGACTCGTAATCCAATGAGGCGGCTCATAAGATCAGTAGCCTTCAAGAATCAATGAAAATACCTTTGAGGTGGCTCATATGCCTATAAGGCTGCTCATAAGTGCTGGGAAGCCCATCTACCCCCGAAGACCTCTGTTCTAAAACAAGATTCTCTCGGTAGAGCACCCACGACATAACACTGCTATGATTCATCATGAAAACACAACAAAACCTTCATCTTCAATCTCCTCTACAACATCCAAACCAGTTTAAAACCCATTCCAAATCATCAACAAATCATCTAAACCAGTCCAAGACTCCTTCACTAAAAAATCCCATCCCAAACCATCTCAAACCACCCTTCATCCTCAAGCCAAACTCAACACAGACATACCAAAAGAGAATTATTCCAACCACCTCTAAACAACAAGCAAGCATCTTACAAACAGAAATCTATCACCCTCCAATACCATCATCTTACTCTGGTAAACCACATATACATTTTCCTTCATCTACAACAAGTCTAGCCCGGGTTCAAAGCAAAGTCACTTCAGGCACAAATGTCATCCCTAAATCACCAAACAAATGCTCACAATGCAAGACAGTAGTCTCTCCAAAACCTTACCTACCCAAGAACTTCAACTCACTCTTGTATAGCTCTCCAGGCTACCAAATTGAAAGACTGCAAGAACAGCTCAAGTGGAAGGATGAAAACCTAGGAAAAGCAATGGATATGTACAAAGAATAGAAGAAGCTTGTTTCAGAATTGAGAGAGTGTGACGACCCTTGTTTTTTGGCCAGCGTGTCCTGTGATGAACCGAAGATTGACCCGATAACGGATCCGATATGCGGAAGCGAAAACATAAAACAAGACTCTAAGAAGTCAAAGTGACCTTCCATGAGGTCGTGGAACTAAATGAGAACTGATGCGGAAGCAAAAGATCAAAAATATGATAAATAAGCCCCCAGGGGCAAAATATTCATTTTTGAAAAATGTGGATTCGGGTGCCACCGAGCACACCGCTGAAAAGATAATAAAAAAATAATCAGGATGGACTTAAGAATCGAATGATTCGGAGTACGGACGTAGGAGAAACGGCCTGACGAAGAAAAACGAGCACTTAAGGCTAAAGGGGTAAAATGGTAATTATCCAGGAAGATCCGGGTGCAACTGAGCACACCGTTAGAAAGACAGCAAAAAATTAGTCAAGTTCAAAAAAAAGTTCACTCGATTTGGAGTCCGGATGAGGGAGAAACGAGGGTTTGAAGTTGAGACGTCGCGGCGGCCCGACGAAGGCCATGGCGCACACGGCGCCCATGCACGAGCCCACCGGTGCCCATGCCGGCGCCCAATGGCATGCACCAGCTGACAGCAAGAAAAAAAAAAGTGAGGTTCCAGAACTGAGGCTTGAAATGGAGGCCGAAACGAATTTTTCTGGAAAAACACGAAGAAGAAACCCCCCCTAAAATCGAGTTTTCTACCCGACCTCATGAACGGAATCGAAAAAAACTCACTGTAAAATCTCCAAAATGCCCCTAGATCAGAACTGAACAAGAGGGTTAAAAGTTGCTATAGTGACTGTCTGCAACTGAGAGCAAAAACGGGCTAGAAGATGATTTTTCTGGAAAAACACAAAGAAGAAACCCCCCCTCAAAATTGAATTTTCTACGTGACTCTTGGGAGAATTAAAAAAAAATGCAATGTAGAATGCCCGAAATGCCCCTCCATGAAATCTGGTCATGGAGGTCCAAAAAGCTGCTAAAAAAAAAACAGAAAGCTGAACTTTGCGATCGATTTCCGGCACCAAGATAACATTTTCTGGAAAAATACAAAAAAGAAACCCCCCTAAAATCACGTTTTCTAAGTGACCATGAAGGGACCGGAATTTATTTCCCGAAGGAAAACCCCAAAGTGCCCCTAAACCAGATTATGCAAAAAAAATGCAAAATGAATCCCTAGGAGGCTCAAATTGCCAAGGAAGAGGTTTTTCCCGGAAACGATCATCCACGCAGATGTAAATGGTGATTTTGAGCACGTGGGAATGGTCTGCGGCTCCTGGAAATAGCCGAGTCAAAATTCGACCCCCCCAACGGCCAAAAAGGCGAAAATGAACTTGAAATGGAAAATATGGAAACTAAAATTAGGAAATGGTTTCAAATGACCATTTGGCCCTTGGACACACTTCATACAAGATAAATGAGACCTAGTAGAGGTGCCGGAACACACTTTACACCACCCAATTTGAAAATGAACCCTTAAAGGCTCGGATTCTACTATTTTAGCCCAAAATGCAATATGTGAACTAAAATGTAAAAATGAACACTAAATGGTGTTTGGCCCTTGGCCACACCTCATACATGATTATAGAATCCCTATGAAAAAGAAGGAGTGGAATTCCCATGCCCAATGCAAAAGTTATGAAGAAAAGACTTGTGAATTTTCAATGTTTTTATAATAACTTTGAAAGTAAAGTGCATAGAATACCGGCCTCATCTTATACATGTTGAATACAATGAAAAGAGTATACTTATGCACACTTTACATACATAGAATCAAAGAATACAAGTTTTGTCATGAGAAGCTACAAATCATCCAAGGCAATGAAACCTTCAAGACTTGAGTCCTGTACCTGAAATATGCCCCAGTAACGTAGGGGTGAGCAACATAAAGCCACTCGTAGGAGATGAGCATACATCAACCTAGCATTTTATAAATTTATCACCTTAAGGTGAAACATGTTAAAGGGGCTCATGCCACCTTACGTCTATGTCAAAGTGAGGCTCAGGGAGCATCCTAAGCTACCTTAGAGTCTAAGCAACAAGAATTATGATATACATACGTATATGAAACGAATCATGGTTGGGATAATCTAAATAACACGACAAGAAAACAATGGAATATAAGGATCATATTATCAATGCAATTTACATGATTGGAATTAAACCAATTAACACGATGAGAATTATACATAGAATCAAGAACAAGACATAATATCTATGCAAGTATACAAGGATGGAACATTCCATATAACATGATAATAAGTATGCTCGGACATATGTTAACAAGAATTACATTATCGATGCGATTAACATGACAAGGAGTATATCTGAAATCACGAATGAGGCATACTATTTATGCAATGAAACAAGATTGGAGCATTTCACATAACACGACAAGTTTAAATCTTCAAGGAATAGTAACTTGAAATTTAAAGAGTGAAATCAACCAATGTGGAAACTCTGATATTGCCCAGATTAAAACCGTACTCTTGAGATCACTTTTGGGCTACTAACCCATGGGTACCTTTTCCTTAGTGCGCACTATAGTTGTAGGAGGACATTCCCCCGTACTAGAACCAAGTCCTAGCCATGCCAATTCTTGATTGATATTCCAAGTCCCAAAATCAACAAGTTGTGCAAGTTAAGATTGTATCAAATACAATAAATACATTAACCACGTTTCATACACAACCAAGATTTTGGAACATGCAAGTCATGCCCTAAGTTCATCAACTATAATGGCATGTGAAATGTCAAGAAATCATAGTATACATCTATATACATTAGAACCAAGGTACATAACATAAGGATTCCATTGAAGTAGATATACCACAAGTATAAGATACATGATTCAAGTAATTACTAAGCAACACATGAGTAATTAAAATCATTTTAAGATAAACGTACTAGTTCATTAAACATATTAATGAAGTCATGATACTAGGGGTCATGATTAAATCGATGGGAGCATAAAAATGGAACTTAATCTACTCAAGGGATCAAGTTATCAAGATTACAAGGTAAGTCCAAGTGTTCTACAACAAGGCATGTCAATGATCATGTCAAGGACAAGTCTAAGATCAAGTTACTAGTTCATTTCATACAAGATTCAACCATGTGAATTTAGTTCTATACAAAGGAATTAATTAAATATAAGTTTCAAAACATCCAGTTATTCTCGATTTGACACACGTGAAGGAATTTGTCAAGGAGATCATGAATACCAAGTTAGAAACTTAATCAAGTTCAAAGAATCATTGAATAGGTTTTAATTAATCATTTTAATTAAAAACTCTAGATTTTGGAATTCATCCAATTGCTCTCAAGTTAATGTATAATATACAACATGTCAAGACTTGATTTAAAAACACGATACAAGTGAATTACATGCATGATACGGCCATGAGTATTAAACTTTAATACTAGAAAATTAATAAATGAAAGGTTTCAAAACCTAATCAAATATTCTAGATTAAATATATGTGAAACTATATGGCATGTACATCATGAATATCAAGTCGAAATCAAATGGAGTGAATAGTACACTCGGAATAAATTAATTAATCAATTAATTAAATATTCTCTAGATTTTAAAACATCTCCGATTACTCTCGAATTTACCTATGTTGAAGAGCATGCTAGGGCCTAATATAATATGCTAACACACATCGATTTCAAGCTAGTTAAGGCCACATGAATTAATATTTTATTCTAGTAAAATATTAAATAAAATCTTCGTTACTTGTCCAATTTCTCTCAATTTAATATATGTTAATCTACATACCAAGGGGTAATATTCTATCATGCCACATGTTTAAACAAGGCTATGGGCAACCGGGAAAATCAAATCACATGCTAGAAAATAAATAATTAAAATCTCTAGATTTAATATCCAAGCATGTAAACAAGTATCATAAGCATCACAAGCATGCTATATAACAAGAAAATAACTTAGAACACCATCTACCTCAATTTGAGATGAAAACCTCAAATCCCCACTGAAAAAAAAAGTGTCCCGAATTCGCTGAAGCCAAAGGGTTTTGTCGGGGACAACACGATCTACATGAATCCAAAGGAAGCCCCATGAAAATCACAACTTGACCTCAAACCCAAACTCAAGAAATGGTTAGAAATGAATTCTAATAAGGGGGAATGATAGAACACGTCGAGGGGAACAAAAAACGTGAAAGCTGAATACTTTTCACTTAGGAAAAGTAAATCAAAGGAGGAGAGAGAAGGTGGTGGCTCCATGGACATCCATGGCTGCTTTAGGTCGTGCATAGAGAGTGGGGAAGATGAAAAATGAAATATCTCATCCCCCTTTTATAGAAATCTCAAAAAGTGCCACGAAAGGACCCCGCCGGGTCCGGAAAAGTAGATTTTGAGCAAACGCACTCAAATGGAAAAACTCTGTGAACGAAAAAGATTCAAAATGAGAAAATATGAATAACAAAAGAAGCGGTGTCAAAAACTGAGTCCCGAACAAAAAGTTATGCCCCGAACAAGTTTGGCGGCAACCGGGTCCAAAAATTCTGAAGCTGGAGAAAAATGACCAGAACGGAATTCTAGGAGTCCACGACTCAATGAAATGTGAAAATGAATCCCATACGAGGATCTAGGCTCCAGACTAGACATTTTGCAATAACTTTCGTTAATTGCATAATGGCCCCTACAAAAAGGGTTAACTGTGAAACTGCCCCAGAATGAAAATATCTTCCAAAAGATATTTTCTTAGATGCCCCTGAAATAAAATATCTTCAAAATATATTTACGAAAAACACCCCAAGAATTGAAAAAGATTCTGAAGAATTGTGCATCTATGCCCCTATGGACACTAGGAGCAACTAGAGTACTTTCTTACAAAAGTAAAGACATGTATTTCGAGGAAACCACTCAAGATGAAGACACGTGAAGTCAAAAACTAACTCCGAGCATGAAAAGTGAGGTTTTGCCAAACAAGTGGCAAACGGGGAAAAGACAGAATAGGGAAAAAGACGAAACAAGGAAAAGGACGAAAGGCGCATAGTGTCCAAAAAGTGAAAATGCATAAATGACTCGGTCCTCAAAGGAAGTTGTCAATCCACGGAAAAGTGTCTCGGAAACCATTTCCGAGCACTCGAGATGACACTAAGCGACAAGAAACAGAGCTTAGAAAAGAAAATTAAACGAAAAAAATTTATCCGTAAAATTTCAGGAAAAATGAAAGGGAGGTAAATGACCGGGTCGTTACAGAGAGGAACTAGCTGAGGTCGAAAAACAACTGGAACAATGCATCCAGCAACCACCAACAAGTGAACCTAATGCAGCAAGGCCACAAGCAGCAAGTGAGAAGGCACCACATCATCAACATCAACAAGCAAGTCCTCCACCACCAGTCCTAGCCATCACCACTGCCACTACCACCACCACCTCAGCATGCGGACAACCTGCATAGAAAGTACCAAAAATAGGTTTGAGTTTGAATTCAAATTTAAATGATAGTCCATTGGTCAATAAAGTGCATGAACACACTGCCATCCTTATACACCAAAATGGCAAAAACACAAACTACCTTCTCCCACACACTCTGCACTTCCAACAAAACTCACCAAACAATGCTCAACTATTCCTACTATCAAACCTAACCCATCACATCACTGAAAAGGCTATACCTACCAAGTCAAATGAGCCAACCAAGTCAAATGAGCTAACCAAGTCACATGAACCTACCAAGTCAAATGAGCTTACCAAGTCAAAGAAATGGTCTGAAGTAGTCTCTCAACAAACCAACTTGATGGTTTTAGATTACATTAAACCATCTTCCTCTCATGGTAAGTCTGTCATTAAACCTCCAAAGGAAGTGGCAATGGAAGGCATAAAGTTTTGGCAGGAAACCCATCTCATTGGACTATCTACACACAAAAGACTTCCTTTTAAGGTCATTTAATCTTCAGCAGCTAAGATATGGAACTCCTATGGACTCACTGACACAATACTTGGAGACAATGGTTCCTACATCTTTAGACTTCGCACCAGTCATGAAGCTAAAAATGTCCTCACAAATGGCCCTTGGAACTTAGCTGGGCACCCCTTTTTCCCTCAAGAAATGGAGCCTCTAGCCTCCACCACACCTCAGCACAGCCTCATGTATCCCAATTTGGGTTAAATTCTTCAATATACTTGCCCATTATTGGACTGCAATAGGTCTTAGTCACGTAGCTAGCTCAGTAGGGGTTCCCCTTTATGCAGATCAAGCAACAGTGAGTAGAACTAAACTCAAATATACAAGAATCTGTGTTGATATTGACATCTCGCAGCCCCTTTTAACTGAATTTGTACTCATAATGGAGGATGATAAAATTGAAAGAATTGGTATTGAGTACCAATGGCTGCCTAAAATATGCAAAAGGTGCAACAAGCTCAACCACACAGAGTTCTCATGCCGACCGAATATCACTGACCACACCCCTGCAAGGGATAATAGCCCAGTCCCCAAAAGCCCCTCAAATGACTAGATTACTATCAGGAAGAAAAGAAGGTAGATTGGGAATAAGGCTCCAGCAAATGATTCTCACACCAATAATCGGGTTTCCCCTCTTCTACAAGCCAACCATGACACTACTCCACACCAATCTTCACAACATTCCCCATCACATGTATCTCCAACCCCCCTATCTTTACCTTCCAATCACTCTACCCATTCCAAGCTACAAGACAATGGTAATGTATCAAAATCACCTCAAAGATCACGATCTCAAAATCCTAAAGTCCCAGTGAGAACACATCCATCATCTTCATGCTGTAAAAAGCTATGCTACTCAAACCATAATAGCCCCACATCAAACCCTGCATCCTCATTCACCATTCCAACTTCACCAACAGCCACACCTGTGAAGATTCACACAATCCTAAGAAACCAAGATCATCACAGTGCTCCTAATCTCAATCCAAGAACATACACAACCACCACATCACCAATTTCAACACCTGCGCAGTTTAATTCTGGCCCAAGTGACCATGATCATCACAGTGCTCCAAGTCAGACTCCAAGAAGATCCACAGTCAGACTTTTGAAGTCTCAAGCAAGAAAAAACAAAAGCCATAGCCCAGGTTTGATATCTTATGAGCCCCATGGGATTCAAAGGTGTCCAGATTTGTAATACCCCTAGTTTTGAAAGGGATATAATCAGAATTTTATTGTTTTCAGTATTTATTTTATTATTTTTAGGTGCTTATATGGCTATATGTGAAGTTTGAATTACGTGATGTGTGAATTGACTGGTTGGTTTAATTTAATTATATGTTTAATTTGTTTTTAATTGGCTAACTTGTTTATTTGTTTTATTTTGATCTCACTATTTTGTTTTATTTTAATCTTATTGTTGTAAGGAATTATTTAATTAGGTAATTAAGGTAAATGAGTTTTTTTTTTTTTTTAAATTACGTTCAGTACTTAGGGTTCTTTAAGAATTCACGTATGTTGGCTGACGTAGATTTTAAATAGGGTTTTCTATAGGCCGACTAGGATTTAGTGTAGGGTTTGAATTGAACCTAGGTCTTGTGTAAACCTATAAATATAGGTATTAAGTTTTGCCTAGGGTTTTAGAACCCTATTCATAACAGTGGAGGCAGGGAGGGAACAGAGGAGGATTTCCTAGTTCGTTGAAGAAACTTAGGAAGACAACGCTGAGGTTTTGAACTGAAAACTCATAGGCAAGTTCTAATCCTAACTCTATCCCATTGACTTGTGTTCTTTGCATGTCTAATTCAACTCCAGGAATAAATAAGAATCAAACTTAAACTGGTGTTCATGTCTTGATGTTTTTTTAAACTAAATGTGGTCGTGGGTTGTGTACTATTGTTTTACATACTTTCCTATGAAATTCTTAATCTAAGTCATGTAAACTGATGTACAGAGAGTTGAACTAGTTTATAAAACTTTGAGAAGCCTTAATATTACTCTGGTTCACATGATTGAATTATTTAGAATAGTGTGTGTTCTTGAATTATAAACTGCTCGCTTTAACCTCTCGTTGTATAATTCTTGTTCCGATTGTTGACGGTGAATGACTAAGGCATTAAACTATTTTTGGATTATACTGAGACATAACTTAAACTAGTAGCAGCCTTAGTAATTTAGGACGGAAGAACTGGATGTCACCGGAGAGGACACAGTTGAAGGAAGCAAGCAGAACGGAGGAGAGGAGGAAGGAGGCGGCTCCAAAATATTTTGGAGCCAGCTCAAAGTTCTTTGGAGGCTGCTCCAAGTGAGTTGGAGGTGTCTCCATCTTGTTTGGAGGCGGCTCCAACTTGTTTGGAGTCGGCTCCTTTAAGGTTTTTCCAGTTTTTGATATTTCGGCGACCGTTTGGGCTACGAGGGTTGGATTTTGGAGATTTCAGATCTTGTTAGAACGTATAAATGGGGTTTTTAGTATGTTCTAAGGCCATATTAAAGTTTCCAAGGGCTGGTTAACGTGGATTAAAACACTGGTGTTTATAGTAAAACAATGCATAAATTGTTAGATGCAAATCTGGTTACCGTTTTTGGAGATGTAGAGGTTTAATTGCCTATGATTTAATTTGCAGTTTACAGTGGATGGTTACACCATACTAGTCATGGAACAGTGGGAGGAATAATCATACTTAAACTTTAATCACTGTTAGCCACGGATTAACTGACGTATAGAATTTAATGACTTGCTTCAGTTAGTGTTGGTTTGGTATAATAGTAAGCATATGAATATGTATATTCTGTTATGTTATCTTGGATTTAAAATTGATGCTTATATGTATGACATGGATGATCAATTACTGGAACTTAGTCGCTCTATTATGCTTAGTGGGAACCTAGTTGTTAAATATACAGTATTGTGTCTTATAAACTTACTGGATATCTTGGAATAGTTTAAAGTGAGCATGTTAATTATGATAATATTATTATTATGCTCATAGTGGATTATAGAATGGGTTATACCTATTCTCTGTATTTTAATCTTATTGGAGAACCATGTCACCGGATGGAAAGAACAAAATTGCTTAAATTAATTTAGCAATTGTTTGGACTATAATATGATTATAAAACTTATTTAAATGCATGATAGAGTTGTTGATTTATTAAAACTGACCTATGCATGCTCTGGATGCTGGTTGTTGAACTATTAAACCATTTCTTACAATTATATGGTTTAGATATAGGATTTAAATTGCTGAAACCTTAATCACTTTTCTGTAATGATATGGATATTTGGTTTTAGACTGTAAATTACTTGCTTATTATTTATATGTTGTAATTTACATGAATATGAAGAATTGTATGCACCGGTATAGGACGATGACATACTAGGTATGGTTTAGCTCAAAACGCTAATTCCTACCTTATGGATTTTAATTGGTGAACAGCTTTACATGTTTTATCAATTATATAGATTTTGTGGATTGTATGAACCGATATGGGACTATGGCATACTAGGGACAGACTGATTAAAAATACTCAGTCCTACCTAGTTTGGAATAAGGGTCCGAATTATAAAAACATAATTCTCCTTATATTTAAGTCTGTGCGGTTGAATAAGCTGAACGACTTATTGGATCTCTTTTATAAGTCTGTGCAGTTGAATAAGTTGAACGATTTATTGGATTTCCTATGGATGGATATGAATGGATTTTAAATATATTTTTATGGTACCACGAGATGAGCTTGAGTTTCAGACTCGTTGGTTAAGGTGTGCATATGCAATAGGATGCGTAGCTGGATATGAGAGGTTGAGGTGTACCCTGTTAGGTCTAGGTACTCATGCCCACTTATGGGTGCGTTTTCACATGATGCCTTCTATTCAGGTTGAGACCCTCTCCATAGTCCAGTGAGAGTCCTGTAGTGTGAATATACATACGTACGGACTATTAGCTATTGTTGAGTTGGTTAGAATGTATATGCGTATCGAGTCTCTGCTTGGATTGTAGTAGGTTAGAACTTGTTTGTGGGCCTGACCCACCTCTATTTTTCAGGTACTCATTAGTTCCAGACTTAGATTTGATCGTGCTGAGCAAAGACTATTACTCACCCTTCTGATAACGTAGGACTTTTCTCCATGGTTTACTCTGGATGTTCTTTAAGTAGATTTCATTTCAGTTTGGATTATTATTAAGGGTCCATCAGAGATGGATTCCCGAGTTGTATTAGAATTGGAGAAGTTGGATGTATTAGACTAATTATTTATTTATAAAATTTTATTCTGAGGTTTTTTTTTTTCTATAAAGGATTTTCACTTTAGTTTCTTTTCAGTAAATTTTTATTCATTCCTGTTATCTTAATTGTATTATATGTTCATTAATTGCTAATTGGTTTGATATCCTCGGGTAATCGTGCATGGACCTGGCCGACCCGCATCCAGAAATTCAGGGGTATCACAAGATCCCTCACTTCCCACCACTCCTCAATGATCTCCATCCTAGCATGGAACATTAGGGGGCTAAACATGTCCTCTAGACAGGATGAGATCTAGAAGATGATCTCTGAGAATAAACTAGATATACTATCTATTATAGAAACCAAAGTCTCCCCAGTTAATATGGATACAATCCACAACAGAATTGCAGCTCACTGGCACCTTGTCCACAACTACTCTTTCTCCTAGCTTAGTAGAATATGGGTTATGTGGAATCCCAATACCATTGATCTTGATGTTGTATGTACAACTAAGCAATCCATCCATTGCTCCATATCCATCATTGACCAAAATATCACCTTTTACTCCTCTTTCATTTATGATTCTAACTTTGCAGTGGAGAGGCTCTCCTTTTGGGAGGATATCAACCACCATTCTACTCTATTTGGCAACTCCCCTTGGTTGGTTATGGGAGATTTCAATATCATCTATAATTCAGGTGAGAAGAATGGTGGTTCTGTTAGATGAAATCCAACCATTAATGCCTTCTGTGAATGCTTACAACAAGCTGAACTTGAGGATCTTAGGTTCACTGGCATTTTATACACCTGGAATAACAAAAGTTTTGGCTCAGCTTGTATAGCCAAAAAGCTTGATAGGGCCCTCATCAACAAACAATGGAACACCTCATTTCCAAGATCAGAGTGCACCTTTCTCACCCTTGGAGTATCTGACCACAGCCCCATTCTAGTTACAATTGATACTAACTCCCCCACAAGATGTTTACCTTTCAGGTTCTTCAATGCTTGGTGCTCTCACCCTCTCTTTCTACCATCAATTCAGAGTGCTTGGAACCATTACATTCCTGGGACAACTATGTTCTAAGTGGTTAAAAAGCAGAAATCTCTAAAGCACATCCTCAAAACCAACTGCAAGGTGGATTTCTCAAATGTTGATTCCAAGTTACAGCAGTTAAAATGGAGTTAGATACATGTCAAAAGGATCTTGACTTTTCCCCAAGTGATATCCACCTCAGACTGCTTGATCTCTCTCTTACTAAAAAGTACATAAGACTTTCAGATCTTCAAGAATGTATGCTCAGGCAAAAATCCAGAATGGTGTGGCTTAAGCTTGGGGACTACAAATCATCCTACTTCCATAAATCAATTGCCTCTAGAGTTAACAGGAAGAAGATTTGTTGCTTAACCAATGCAAATGGGATTCTACTTGATAATGCAGATGGAATTATCCATGAAACTGTCTCTCACTTTCAGAATCTGTTTGGAACAAGCCCTCCAATTACCCATACTTAAGCTGAACTCTCAAGAGTCATCACCAAGGCAGTACCCTCACATCTTCACTATATTTTGGATACTGTCCCATCTCAACATAAGATATAATTTTGCATGCTATCTCTAAATAAGGACAAAGCTCCAGGCCTTGATGGCTACAATGCCATGTTCTTCCACCAAGCATGGAGCATTATAGGTAATTCAACAATTAAGGCTATCTTTGAGTTTTTCAGAAATGGTAAGCTGCTAGGTGAAGCTAACTCTACATACATTTCCCTTATCCCAAAGTGTCAAAACCCTTCCACCATCAATGATTACAGACCTATTTCATGTTGCAACACCATCTACAAATGTATCTCAAAGGTTTTAGCTAACAAGTTACAACTGGCTCTCCCTCACATCATTGATCACACCCAAACAACCTTTGTTCAAGGTAGGAAGATTACTGATTCAGTTTTACTCACTCATGAGCTATTGAGAGGTTATCATAGAGACATTCCCCCTCCAAGGTATGCTATTAAGATTGATCTTAAGAAGGATTTTGACTCAGTTAAATGGGAGTTTACACTGGATTGTCTTTCCCATCTCAACTTCCCTCTAAGGTTCATCAAGCTAATCTAAGCATGCATCATATCTCCATCCTTCACTGTTGTAATTAATGGAGAATTCAAGGGGTTTTTCAAAGGGAAAAGAGGCCTAAGACAAGGTAATCCTATTTCCCCATTTCTATTTGTCATTATCATGGATATTTTTACTTCAGTTGTTAAGAATATTGTTTGTAGAACCCCAAGATTCAGATACCATTGGAGGTGCAAGGAGCTGGGTATCACCCATTTCTCATTTGAAGATGATCTTTTCCTCTTTTTCCATGGTGACATTACATCTGTATCCATCCTAAAATCTGCCTTAGATCACTTCTGCACCATGTCAGGACTCTCCATCAACTTGTCCAAAAGCTTAATATTCCTCTCAGGGGTAGACCCCTCTACAGAAGCAGCTATCTTAAACCTACCAGGAATTAATACAAGTTCTCTCCCTATTAGACACTTGGGGGTTCCTCTAATCTCAACCTATTTAAGGGCAGCTGATTGTAGGCCTCTAATTGAAAGGATCACGCACACGATAACTCATTGGACCTCAAGGTCTTTATCCTATGCAGGAAGACTACAATTGATTAAATCTGTACTAGTTTCCACCCAAGTCTATTGGTCAAGTATATTCATCCTTCCTAAAGTGGTTTTTGATGAGATCAATAGAATACTCATGGCATTCCTTTGGTCTGGCATTGAAATGAAGTCCACAAGTGCCAAGATTGCTTAGATGGATATTTATAAACCTAAGGAGGCAGGTGGTTTAGATATCCCTAACTTGGTTATTTCTAACAAAGCTGTAATTATCAGATATATATGGGATCTTCTAACAGAAAATTTAGATAGAGTTTGGATTAAATGGTGTAAGACTTACCTCATCAAAGGCAGGAACTTGTGGGCTTTAGATATTCCTCAATCTTGCTCCTGGAGTTGGAGGAAACTTCTTCAATAGAGGCATCATGCTAGAAACTTCATTAAGCACCATGTGGAAATGGCATGTCCACTTGTTTTTGGTATGATAATTGGCTTCCTGCTGGACCATTGAGCACTCGATTCCCTTCCCAAATTCTCACTGCAACAGGTCTAGACCTTTCAACCACAGTAAGCCACTTCATTTCTGGTGGAACTTGGAATTTCCCTACATCAATCTCTTTGGCAATCCTAGAACTCCTTGCACTTAGTGCTCCAAATAATTCAGGGAATGACAAGTTGATTTGGGCAGCCTCACCATCTGGAAGATTCAGTCACAAGCATACTACAACTCTCTTATCGCCATCCTCTCCATCAGTTTCATGGTTTAACTTGGTATGGAGATCTCCAGCAATCCCATGAATGAAATTCATTATGTGGCTAGCTGTTCAACGTCGCCTCCCCACTTTGGATAGAAGATCTATGGCTAGATTTGACAATATATGTGCTCTGTGTAATGTCAATCCAGAATCTCATTCTCATTTGTTCTTCTCATGCGAGTTTACTTCCCCAATTTGGACTTTTTTCAAGGCGAAATGCAAGATTTCTATTACAGCTTCGACGTGGTCGGAAATTGCTTCAGTCTTTAGCATCCAGTGTCTTCTCCATCACCATGGAACCTACTTAGAAAGCTCTACCTTGCAGCTCTGGTATATCACATTTGGGAGGAGAGAAATGCTCGTATCTTCCGTGGATCGAAGTTATCACAGAATTCAATTCGGGCAAGGATTTCCCACTCCATCACCTCTATCATGAAAATAGGGATCTTCAGGGATTCCATTGCTACGCATCACATTCTTAAGGACTGGGATCTTTCGCCGTCTTGTTGCCGGCCACCACCGCGTCCACCTGATTGAAGATTTGAAGCCATTGTGCTTTGATCGCTGAAATAGCCAGTTCACCGGATTTGTATCAGATCCACCATTAACGGCTAATTAGCCGTTAATGGATGGTTTGTTGTTGATTTTCTTTGGGCCTGGCCCGTGTATCTGTTAAGCCTTTGGGCTTTTGGTTTCCATCATGTATGGGTTGTTTGGTCCAAAGGCCTCTCATGTACAGCTCCTTTATTTTTTATATATTAGCTTTATTTTCCAAAAAAAAAGCCCATTGATAAGCGCCGAATATTATATATTCAAGCGCCCTAAATTGCATTAGTAAAGTCCATTGTATGTTAATTTATGTAGATTATCTGCATTTCTATGTTTTTAAGCATTTCCAGGTTCATTGGCCAAAATGGAACAAGAATAAGGCCTTGTGGAATCTTGAGCAACAAAAGGTGCCAATGCTGAATTCTGGCAGCAGTAGAACCTGGACTTTGCTTGCCATTTTGACCTTCCAAACTCGAGAACTGGACTTCCCTCATAACATGAAAGATTTAGAGCTCTGAATTAGCTTTCTAAATCTTCAAACAGTTTGTCATTCAGAGCTTGGAGCAGAGAGTTATGGCCTTGTTACCAGAGGTGCGCAGAACTGCCTGGCAGCAATGAAATTCTGCCTTGATCTTCATTTTCGACCAACCATCCTTGAGAATTGGATCTCCACTAAAACATGAAATATTTAGAGCTCTGAATTAGCTTTCTAAATCTTCAAACGGTTCATCATTCAGAGTTCGGAGCGCAAAGTTATGGCTGTTTAACCAAAGTAGGTCTGGGCGGAGCAAGTGAAGCATGGGCATTTTTACACTAAATTCGAGTGCTCGAGGCCTTGCTTAGAGTGCTCGAATTTTGGGCAGAATGCCCTTCGGAAATGGCTCATTTCAGCCCACTTGCACCTTGGTTTCTTCATTTTGCTTTCCTCTTTAATGAAGTGGTTGGAGATGTTGGTTGGTGGCCTTTTGGTGGTAGATAAGAGGGATATGAGCCACACAATATGGGGAAGCTTCATTTCTACAAGGGAAGATAGAGGAGAGAGAAGAGAGCAAGGAGGAGGAGTTCTTGAAGCTTCAAGGAGGAAGCTCGAAAATGGAGGGGAAAGCCTTGTTTCTTCCTTCATCTAGGCTCACTCATGGGTATCTAAACCTCATCTAGGGAGGTGATGAAGCCCTCTCTAGTAAGCATGTTCTAGCCTTAGTTTATTTTGGGGAAAATGATGTATATATGTGATTATTTCACAATCTAGAGTTACACTTGATGTAATGAACCTAATTTCTTATAAATGATTATGATGAATGTATTATCTTATCTTAGATCATATTTTCTCATGATTGTATGCCTTGCATTTCTATAGTGACATTGGAAATGAGATTTTGAAATGGGTTTCTTGGCATGTTGTATGAGAATCTTGATATTCCATAGCTTAGGACCCTCCTTTGATGGACTATTCTTGACTCTTGACTTCATGTGCTCCTATCATGTGATTAAAGGCTTGATAATCTCTAACTTAGTAAGCATGTCCAAGGCTACACACTAGTTTAGGTAGTTCAAACATGTGCATCTTTGATAGGTTATACTTGCCATTGATTTCATGAATTTCTTGAAGGAATGTAGCAATTTTGGTTGTAGCATTCCATGGTCACATATTTATGTTGTTTCCCCAATTTAGCTCTAATCTAGCATGTGTTTAGGGATGGAGCGGATTCATTTCCTTAGGCTTCTCTACTTGTATTATATCTCTTTACTTCCTAGCACATTACTATTTTATGCATTCTAAGTTCTAAGTTTAAGTGACAAACAAACAAGACCCTCTATAAACCCCTTATCATTCTAAGAACAATTCTAGACACTTAGGTTGCCATAGACTAGCGCAGTCCCAGTGGTTCGACTTACCCGACCAATAGCCCTATTTTACAATGATTCGTGCTATTGCGAAGGTTGATGTATAGTTGATCAACCGATCAATTTTTGGCGCCGTTGCCGGGGACTGCAAACAGTTTAGCGACCAAAGTTTAGGGTTAATTTTAGTTTGATTGTTAATATTGTGTCTTGTGAATATTCCTTGTGTGTTTTGATCATCTTCGTGTTGTAAGATTTTAGGGACTCGAAGCTCGCCGTGGAATTGCTAGCAAATTGTAAGTCTAGAAGACCCCAGGTAAGTCTCTTGACTTCTAGTTTCGAATTGTGGATACAGTACATGTGTTAATTTTAGAAGTAGTTAATTTAGTTGTGAAGCCCTTGTAGAGGCTATTATCTTGTTTAATTTCGTGTACAAGCATCGGTCCTTGTCGTGGCCATTTATTTTCTGTCTTGATATTTGAGGAGAAAAGGAACATCGTATGTGGAGTATTGATGATGAATTGTGTTGTTGAATATATGCTTTGTTGTTGATGTTTGGCCGTAGGTCACTCTCTCTACCCACACTTGACTCGCCTATTGATATAAATTCACTTGAAAGAACCCTTAGATGGAACCTTGGGGAACCCACTCTTACAAGAGATCTTGAAACTGAATTCAATACAATAGGGGATAACGTAGGAAATCCAGGGAATGAAAGGGCTGAAATTCCTAATGTAGAACCAATGACTCTTAGAGATCATTTCATTCCTACCACCTATGCTTCTCCTTCTTGCATAGTAATGCCAAACATAGATGCAGCTCAATATGAGATCAAATCAAGCACCATCCAAATGCTTCCATCATTTCATGGCTTTGATAATGAAGATCCATATAAGCATCTTGATGAGTTTCTTGAAATCTGTTCGACCATCCGGTTGAGAGGTTTTCCGGACAATGCACTTCATCTCCATCTTTTCCCATTCTCCCTAAAGGATAGGGCAAAATATTGGTTGAACTCCCTTGCTCCCAATTCCATTACTTCTTGGGCTCAATTGCAACAAGAATTCCTTAAGAAGTATTATCCGGTGAGTAAAACCAACCAAATGAGGCGTTCCATTCTAAGCTTTTCTCAAATTGATGGAGAACAACTCCATGAGACTTGGGAAAGGCTACAAGATCTTCTTCGGAAATGTCCTCATCATTTGATCCCAAAATGGCAATTAGTGCAAGCTTTCTATGCCGGCTTGACCGAAACCCATAGATTCATGGTTAATTCTTCTTATGGTGGGATGTTCATGTCCAAGAATGCGGATGAGGCTTGGACCCTACTTGAGAATTTAAGCGAAAATTCACTTCAACATAATTCTCGTAGGGCTCCGGCCTCAACCAATGCAAAGAACACCAACCTTTCTCAACCAAAATCTATAAGGGAGGAATCATATCAAGTGGATGCCATAGCTCATAAATTCTACCAATTGATGGCACCACATCTTCCCCCTTCATTGTCTCAAAATTCGGCAAGTTCAGTTTGTGCCTCATGTAATAGTCCATTTCATCTCTCGGAAGATTGCCCCACACCGGAGCAATTTCCCAATCCCAACCAAGAGCAAGCTAATGCCATATTCTCACAGCCCGGGAACAATCCATATTCCAACACCTACAATCCGGGTTGGCGAGACCATCCGAATTTTTCGTGGAGGCAACAAGCCCCACAAAATTCCCAACTTCAAAATCAAGGGCCTCAAAATCAGCCCTCTTCTCAATATCAAGGTAGGCCTTTCCAAGCCTCTTCAAGCTACCAACCTCCATACAATCCAAATGTCTCCACTCAACCTCCTGTGAATCCAATTGATGAGATAGTGGCTGCAAACAAGCAAATGATGGAATCATTAAATGTGCAAATGATGGAATCATTAAACAAGCAAATCATAGATTCCAACAAGCATCTCTTGACATCCTTGCAACCTACTCTTCGAATGGTTCACTCCCATACTCAATCCATAGCTAGGCTCGAAAATCAAATGGGACAAATAGCTAACCAAGTGAACTAACTTCTTCAAAAAGACAAGGGTAAGCTTCCCGCTCAACCATTTGAAAATCCTAAAGGAATACATGTGATTGATGAAACCCCTCCTCCGAGTGGGCCGACTCATGAACAAGTTCAAGCTATCACCACCCTTCGGAGTGGAAGAGTGGTTGACAACAAGGTTGATGGAGACACAAGTGAGAAAAACCCTCCGTTGAAAAATCCAAATTCAAGCTCTTCAAGTCCAAATCCAAGTTCTTCTTGTCCAAATACCATTCACGGAAGTCCCACGCATGTCACCCCAAATGTGGAAACTACTTATGAGCCAAAAGCTCCGTTCCCTCAACGTCTTCAAGAGTCGACACATTTTGGGAATAAGAATTGCAAAATTCAAGACATGTGGGAGGTCTTTAGGCAAGTAAAGATCAATCTTCCTCTCTTGGATGCTATCAAGCAAATTCCTCCCTATGCAAAATTCCTTAAGGATTTGTGCACTCAAAAGCGCACTTCCAGAAGTCATTTACGAAAGAAAGTGAGGTTAACCGAAAATGTTAGTGCGATCATTCAGCACAGCACTCCTCCGAAGTATAAGGATCCGGGTGCCCCCACAATCTCTTGTGTCATTGGTGACAACAAAATCGAGAGGGCCCTCCTTGACTTAGGAGCTAGTGTGAATTTGATTCCATATTCAGTTTACCTACAACTTGGTTTGGGAGATCTAAAGCCAACTCCGATAGTGTTGCAATTTGCTGATCGATCTATTAAGCAACCACGGGGAATTATTGAAGATGTGATCATAAAAGTGGACAAATTCTACTTCCCGGTAGACTTCGTGGTTCTTGATACGGAACCAGTCCATGATCTAAGAAAACACATTCCCATAATTCTCGGACGTCCTTTTCTAGCTACAGCTAATGCTTCCATTAACTGTAGATCCGGATTGATGGATATCTCTTTTGGGAATATGAATGTTAAGCTCAATATCTTCAATGCTGTGCAACTTCCTTCAGATGACAATGAGTGTTTTGAAATCACTATTGCTGATGAACACATTCAAAATCCAATCCCACCTCCTTCAACGGAGGATCCCCTACATGCTTGCTTGGTCCCTTTTGATTTTGAGGATTTTGGTGTGGACAAATCCATTCGGGAAGTCAACTCCTTGCTTGATATTCCATCACCATTTTCCTCTCCTTTATGGGAAGCACCAAATCCATCTCTATCGTGGGATTGTCCATCTCCTTCCATTTCTTCACCGGAGTTACCTTAACATTTTGAGGGTGAACCACCGGACAAAGGTAAGGAGAATGTTGACAAGTTGCTGAAAATTCTTCCAATTATTCCAGCCCAATCTAGAATCATTGTCCTTGATACTCAACCTGTGAACAAACCATTTGAGTACAATGAGGTATATGACTTGGAGATTGCAAATATGAAAGGTCATGATCCTACCATTGTTAGTCAAAACAATGACATTCAACGAGCCTCCATAATCTCGAACAAGCAACACCTTTGCTTAAATCTGAAAATAAAAGAAGTGAGATTAAAAGCGATGCTCAAATCCTCTAAGGCCAAACTTGTTTCTCTTTGGAAGGATCAATATCCCTCACCATTCATTGATCCAAGTTTGAGACCATATGAAGGAGGCAAGTTGCATACGGAGCGTTGAGGATCCATCTCTCCAATGGATCCTGATCCTGGTTCGTCTAGCTATCGACATTAAATTTAGCAAAGCAAGGGAAGAAATTCTTTCGATGTTCCAAGCTTCCCTACCTTCTCAAGTTGCTCGTGCCTTGAAATTTTCTGGGAAATGGTTTAGAAAAGCCAAAAATTTGATTTTTCTGAAATGGTCTTCAGTTGCGTTCCGCAATTTTAGACCGGCCTCTTAGACCTTCTCAGCTCTAATTTTCATTCCCGGAAATTTCCATCGCTTTCGAGCAAGTTCATAGGATCTTTGGCATGCAACTCATGTGCACAACCTCTCATTTTCAACGCATTGGTGGATCATGGTTCCCCAAAATTTTCCATGCATTGGAGATGAAATGCAAAGTTTGAAATTTTTTCATCTAGGCATTAGAAATGTTGAGCAATTTGACAATTTTTCCAAAAATTTTCCATCCATGCAGTGGAATGGACTGAATTTGCAAATTTTAAAATTTTTTCCATGCTTTAGAGATAAAGTGCTAAGTTTCAAAAATTTTTCCATCCATGCATTGGATTGGAATTCTCTTGCAAAGCTTCAACAATTTTCCCTACATTAAAATTGGAATGATGTTGCGATGCAAAAGTTCAAAAATTTCTTCTATGCATGGGAATGCCATGCAAAGCTTCAAAATTTTTCTATGCATAGCTTGAATTTAGGTTGCCGCATGCAAAGTTTAAAACTTTCCCCATGCATTCCATGGGAATGACATGCAAAATTTTTTTTTTTTTGTTTCCAAGTCGCCAACTTGCAAAATTCTTGGAATGATGTTGCAAATGCATCAAAATGCATGAAAATGCATGCAATAGTGGTCACTGTCTTCCATGGAATGAGATTGCAAATGCAAATGCATGGAATTTCCATGCATGGACTCCATTTTGAATAGCTTCCATTTCCATGTTGCTCACATTCCATTTTCCATTGCAACAAATTCAACTTCTATGGTGCTCACTGTCTTGCATGTTTTCCCTTTCACTCCTTGCTTCAGTCCTCACAGCCGAGCTCACCCCCTAGCCTACTGAGCCAATTTCGTGCCCTCCAAATCCCATTTAGATTGCTCCAAATTACCACACCAATTTTGCATGCTCACTGCCCAAGTTTGGAGTGCTCTAGCTTCCATTTGGATTGCTCCAAACTTCTCCACCATCCTTCCGAGGCTGCTGCTTGTATTTAGAGCACTCTAATTCCATTTTAGAGTGCTCTAAATGTGAACCAATCTCATCCCAAGCTACTGCCTTCATTTAGAGCACTCTAGCTTCCATTTAGAGTGCTCTAAATTTTTAGCCCAACATCCCGCAACCACTGTCTCCAATTCGAGCACTCGAAGGCCAAGCTTCGAGTGCTCGCAGCTGCTATCCCACTGCAACCCAACATACCAAACTCTCTGTCTTCAAATCGAGCACTCGAAATCCCATTTCGAGTGCTCGAAATCTCTTTCCCTCCCTCATGCACACCATCTCACCCCAAACCCAACCTCACCAAACTTCCTCAACTCGCACACACACACCCTCTCCCCTCTCGGCATTCCACCTCACCATCCCGACACCAACCTGCTGCACCCCATGCATGCTAATCAACCTCCCAACCTCCCCAGCAGACAATCATCCTCACCACCCTGCATGTCTACAGCAAACCCACAACCCACCCTCTCGGCTTCTCTCGCTACCCAACTCCCATGTAACCACCCAACTCCTCCATCTTCCCAACCGGCAACCTTTCACCACCATCAAGCCCACGGCCTCCATGCATGTATGCACACCCCATGCATGCATGCCACCCACAACCCACCTAAACCTAACACAACACCACTCTCGACAAAATAAACCCAACCATTCACATCAACTCCATCACACACATCTCCCAACCCATGTAAACCTCTCCTCTCGGCAACTCCACCATCTTCTATCCTCCTCACCTTACCATTCTTCCCTCTCACAACTAACCAACCAACCTCCTCAAGCTTCACCACCTACCTCAACTCCTCTCTCATCCCCAACCAACCAACCTCGGTTTCTATCCCCTTCACCCTCGGCATCCACCCTCACCAACCTCACCTTCTCACTCACCACAAACTCATGCATGCCATTCATTCCCAAAAAAAAAAAAAAAAAAAAAAAAAAAAAACATAATACTATATATATATAATAATAATATTATAAATATATATATATATATATATATATATATATATATATATATATAAATAAATAAATAAGTCCTGTTTTTCTTATTCTTTATGTTTTGATTTTTACCTGTGTACATTAGTTGTGTTTTGATAGGTCTTCATGTCCAAGTTTGGGGGACGCATTTGCACACTCACATGGCTGACCATCTACGTCGTCGTCACTCCACTTGGTATTATTGTTCTTTTCCCCCTTTTACTCTTATTTTGTTTCACTTGTCTTCACACATTGAGGACAATGTGACATTCAAGTTTGGGGGTGCAATAGGACATTTTTGGTTTCACATTTTGACATTTTTGGTATTATAATTTTTGCTAAGCAATGATAGTGTAACTTGGAACTTGTCGGAGACGAAGTATATGTTTAATACCTTGTGTATAGAAGCAATTGACATTTTTGAAAATAAAGAAAAATTTGAGTTGAAATGATCATGTAGATTCAAATTAGTCTGTATAAATGTCTCAATTAAATTCTCGCTGGATTTGACACTCTTTTAAGCTTCACAATGCACAGATGCACATTGGAAACTTAACTGTGAGGCATGCAACTTGATCAACCTTGACCTTGGCCTAGTTAATTTGATTTGATGAACCTGATAGATGAATATCTTTGGCATGATTTAAGTTGTCTAAAAAAAAACTGAAAAGGAAAGAAAATAATGACCAGTTGACGTTCGTAGCCTTTCCAACTCGAGCTATTAAGCCCTAGGAGTGTCTCTACACTTAACACCCTAAAGCCATCTGGTTTGGGAGTTGTTGGCCTAACGCTTGCTACAAGGGTTGGTTAGAAAGCTTAAAGGACTTAAACATTGCACGGTCATTCAAAAAAAATAAACTGGTAATAAACATGGTTCGTTGGAGTTCGTAGCCTTTCCAACTTGAGCTATTAAGCCCTATGGAGTGTCTCTACACTTAACACCCTAAAGCCATCTGGTTTGGGAGTTGTTGGCCTAACACTTGCTACATAGGTTGGTTAGAAAGCTTAAGGGACTTCAGCATTGCACAACCATTCTATGTTTCGCTTATGAGTTGCAATAAATTGTCAACAAGCAATAAAAGTTGTCTTGTAAATAAAATCATGCCTTAGGGACCTCATTTAAAGGGGAATTCAATGATTTGAAAACTTGTGCTTTGGAATTGGAAAAGAAAGTAAAAACCGCATGTTGAGAATCCAATTCACTTTCACTGAAGCTAGAGTTGATTTCCATTCAAGAGATGATAATTGAGTTATTTATATAGACTTTGATGTTGATGCATGTATGTGGAAATGTATTTAGCCAATTTTTGTATCAATGCTTCATATATGCAAGGTAGTTTTCCCAATGACCCCATCTCCAGTTTTTGTTTGTTTCAAGTTGTATTTGAGCTATGTATCTATCTCATTTTACCATGGATGATATTTTTGTAGTAGCATGCCCATGGTTGTCTTTTCATTGAAGTATTCATTGTAGTTTTGCTAAGGGACTAGCAAAATGTAAGTTTGGGGGTGTGATAAGCGCCGAATATTATATATTCAAGCGCCCTAAATTGCATTAGTAAAGTCCGTTGTATGTTAATTTATGTAGATTATCTTCATTTCTATGTTTTTATGCATTTTCAGGTTCATTGGCCAAAATGGAACAAGAATAAGGCATTGTGGAATCTTGAGCAACAAAAGGTGCCAATGCTGAATTCTGGCAGCAGTAGAACCTGGACTTTGCTTGCCATTTTGACCTTCCAAACTCGAGAACTGGACTTCCCTCATAACATGAAAAACTTAGAACTCTGAATTAGCTTTCTAAATCTTCAAACGGTTTATCATTCAGAGCTCGGAGCAGAGAGTTATGGCCTTGTTACCAGAGGTGCGCAGAACTGCCTGGCAGCAATGAAATTCTGCCTTGATCTTCATTTCCGACCAACCATACTTGAGAATTGAATCTCCACTAAAACATGAAATATTTAGAACTCTGAATTACCTTTCTAAATCTTCAAACGGTTCATCATTCGGAGTTCGGAGCGCAAAGTTATGGCTGTTTAACCAAAGTAGGTCTGGGCGGAGCAAGTGAAGCATGGGCATTTTTACACTAAATTCGAGTGCTCGAGGCCTTGCTTAGAGTGCTCGAATTTTGGGCAGAATGCCCTTCGGAAATGGCTCATTTCAGCCCACTTGCACCTTGGTTTCTTCATTTTGCTTTCCTCTTTAATGAAGTGGTTGGAGATGTTGGTTGGTGGCCTTTTGGTGGTAGATAAGAGGGATATGAGCCACACAATATGGGGAAGCTTCATTTCTACAAGGGAAGATAGAGGAGAGAGAAGAGAGCAAGGAGGAGGAGTTCTTGAAGCTTCAAGGAGGAAGCTCGAAAATAGAGGGGAAAGCCTTGCTTCTTCCTTCATCTAGGCTCACTCATGGGTAACTAAACCTCATCTGGGGAGGTGATGAAGCCCTCTCTAGTAAGCATGTTCTAGCCTTAGTTTATTTTGGGGAAAATGATGTATATATGTGATTATTTCACAATCTAGAGTTACACTTGATGTAATGAACCTAATTTCTTATAAATGATTATGATGAATGTATTATCTTGTCTTAGATCATATTTTCTCATGATTGTATGCCTTGCATTTCTATAGTGACATTGGAAATGAGATTGTGAAATGGGTTTCTTGGCATGTTGTATGAGAATCTTGATATTCCATAGCTTAGGACCCTCCTTTGATGGACTATTCTTGACTCTTGACTTCATGTGCTCCTATCATGTGATTAAAGGCTTGATAATCTCTAACTTAGTAAGCATGTCCAAGGCTACACACTAGTTTAGGTAGTTCAAACATGTGCATCTTTGATAGGTTATACTTGCCATTGATTTCATGAATTTCTTGAAGGAATGTAGCAATTTTGGTTGTAGCATTCCATGGTCACATATTTATGTTGTTTCCCCAATTTAGCTCTAATCTAGCATGTGTTTAGGGATGGAGCGGATTCATTTCCTTAGGCTTCTCTACTTGTATTATATCTCTTTACTTCCTAGCACATTACTATTTTATGCATTCTAAGTTCTAAGTTTAAGTGACAAACAAACAAGACCCTCTATAAACCCCTTATCATTCTAAGAACAATTCTAGACACTTAGGTTGCCATAGACTAGCGCAGTCCCAGTAGTTCGACTTACCCGACCAATAGCCCTATTTTACAATGATTCGTGCTATTGCGAAGGTTGATGTATAGTTGATCAACCGATCACCCATCTACCCCCTAATGCCTTACTCCACTCCTTGTGGACCAAAAACACATAAAATAGATAAGAATCAAATCCCCACCATGAGAATATGGTTTAAACCCCAAGTTTAAGCACTCCTAATGTAATATCCCGTATTTTTAGAGGAATTACTAAATAAATTTAATTAGATTTTAATTGGGTTTTTTTTATTTAATTTATTTTGAATAAATAAATTTGTTAATTGTTAATGCGATTTTAAAAGTATTATAAAAAGTCTATGGACCAAGGATTGGGAGGCCTAGATGGGCTCTATTTGGCATGTGGCTTATTTAAGCCCATGTGCTATTTATATTTTATAATTATTTCACATTATATTTTATTATCCTACTAATATTAGGATTTGAGTTATATTATTATTGTTAAATATTATACGTATAATAATAACAAATGTGATACGTACTCCCAAATTTCCACGTGTAGGTTGGCCAGTCCCACACCTGAAGACCCAGGGATATCAAAAATAATATGACAATTAACGAACACGGAATACAAGAAGAATAAAAATAATAAACAATTTGCTGAAAGAAATTCTATTGATAAAATAAAAGGTTAATTTCTAAAAACCCCCACTACTATAAAAAAAATGATCATTAAACCCCAACACTATTATAAAGTTATCACATTGCCTCAATATCCTAGTCCGATTCATTAACCGGGTTGTGAAATGACAAATTTGAACTTTTCATTTAATGTTAAATTAAAAATAAAAAATTAATATTTTTTAAATTACAAAAACACCCTTTTTTTTTTTTTTTTTTTTTTTTTTTCTGATGGCTATAAATGTGTACCACTTTAAATTACCATTTATAACAATAGCGCGCGCGCGCGCGCACACACACACACACACACACACACACACACACATATATATATAAATGTAGAATAAGGCTATTATAAGGGTTTATCAAATCACAAGGAATGTTAGCTTATGGCAATCAAGATTGTAAGATTAATTCTCGGTTTGATTTGTGAAATATAGTTGATGGATTGTTTTGTTTGTCACATACATAAATTGAATTTAACTAAAATTACTAAAACAGAATTTAAATATAAGTAAATGAGATAATAAAGATAACGGCTAGGGAAATAACTTCACCACAAGCCTTTTAAACATGCCTAGTTGTAATTAACTTGGGGAACAACTTATATATGTAACCATGATATGTAGAAATGGAAGACAACTACAATATCTTCCAGAAAATCATACATTTTAGGACAAAGCATAACCCATCTTTGGTTGACATGGTTCATTTACCTAAACTAGGTTGTGGTATGAACCATCTTCCCTAGGCATGGTCTATTAAGGTCCTTCAATTGTATGTTGCATCACATGAAATTCAATTATCTATCATAAATTATCTTCAGTTGGTATGGACAACTACCTAACTAAATTAATATAAAGATGTAGCATGGTCTATCTTCCACAAGGTACTACATAAGTGCGCACATTTGGGAAGAACTCGTATCTCCCACACTAAAGCCAAACTTTAGCCATTATAAAGCCAATGTCCCAAACATTTCCAAAATCAACAAGTTCATAACTGATACTCAACAACAATGCATGAAACCTCCTTCCATGCACAAGTAGGGTGAAATCACACAAACCATGTCCTCGAGTTTTAGGTCTACAATGGCATTTAAAATGTTAAATCTTCAATGTGCAATTTACAGCACAAAACAATGGCATACAAAATGTCAAATCTTCAATGTGCAATTGGCTACACATACCATGATATCATATATCATACAAAATCAATTCCCCATCAAGGTAGGTCACAATTACTAAATCCTCAACAAATTAGTAATAAGCTTACAAGGTAAGTAATAACAATATTCCACAAGAATTCATTATCATAACAAGATACTCTCTAGAATTTAGTAGTCAATTAAATTGACAATACACCTTATATAAGATATATATATATATATAAGCTAAACATGCTTGAATCCTCAAAACCTAAGTCAAGTATATAGAATCATCATTTAAATGCAATCCTATAACACAACAAACATATATACAATATATATATATAACTGAAAGTATAATTAAAACATAAAGAAGATAAACATACTACAACTCCTACCTCACTAGAGGATTACTCCTTTAGAATCGAAGGTAAAAGAACTCAATTTAAAAAACTGTGAAAACATGTTCTAGATAAAGAAGAGAGTAAGATTTGATCTTCAAGGTGGAAAACCAAATTCCCAAAGAAAAGGGGTCGAATTCTGAAAATGGTGGAGAGAGTTTAAGGATTTCCCAAACTGCCTCACCCGAGAATTGCCCCTCTAGAATCTAAGGTAAACAACATCAAATGGATAAACTGAGAAAAGGTGTTCTAGATATAGAGGAGAGGAAGATTTGGTCTTTAAGGTAGAAGACAAAAATCCTAAGGGAAAGAGGTTGCAATCTGAAAATGGTGGAGATGGTTCAAGGTGGTTGCAATGGTGGCCTTTGTGAAGAAGATGAAAATCACACAATTCTCCACTAACTCAAAGGCTTTGTTAGCCAACTACATACACACCAACACTACCTCTCTCTTACACACACACATCCACCCTCCACTTGTCACAATCTTAGTGCTTCTCGCAAGGCTTAA
Organism: Cornus florida; assembly: GCF_030987335.1. Classification (NCBI taxonomy): domain Eukaryota; kingdom Viridiplantae; phylum Streptophyta; class Magnoliopsida; order Cornales; family Cornaceae; genus Cornus; species Cornus florida. Next base: position 61,594,973 of record NW_026775574.1, on the reverse strand, counting down.
TCTCAAGCTTACACTTGTCACTAATCTAAGCCAACAAGTGTACCAACCAAAAGTCTATAAGTGGGTGAATCTTCACCCTCCACTTGTCACCATCCAAAGCACCCCCACAAGGCTTAATTACAAGCCTATACTTGTCAGCATCCTAAGCGAACAAGTGTTCTAATCTAAGGCCAACAAGTGGGTGAACCTACACCCAATGATGAGCGCTAAAGTGCGCATTTAAACCCCTTAAGCTTAGGTGTTCTAGGACCTTTATCTATCTTATTTTCCCGGTTTAGATTGATTTCCTGTTATTTTCATTTTCAGGTACATATCCCTAAAATAAGCTAACTCAGCCAAATAAGAGCAGAAATGAAGCAATTCTGGGATGAATCAAAGAAAGGAGCAAAGTAGAGCAAAAGGAAGTAAAATGTGGAATTTCAGCAACTTTGATCGATCTCAAGAAAAGTTCGATCGATCCAACTTTCATCGATCTCAGCACTTCAAGATGGATCTGAACCATATTTGTCCCTATTCAAAGATCCCAAAGTTTAATTGATCCAACTTGATTCTCTGATCGATTGAACTTTCTTGTCCTTATCCAAATGATTGATCTTATCTAGCTGTACCACCCTACCAACCACTTTTGTCCTTTTCCCAAAAATATCTTCAAAATATCTCAGATTTGTTTTTATCCAAAAAGGTGCCGCCATTGAGGATCGATCCAGCTTCAATTCGATAGATCTCAGCCATGTTCGATCGGTCGAACTTCCTAAATCCCGAGAAAATTCAAATTCCAGCTCATTAAAAGTTGTCTCATATCCAATCATTAGAGGATTATTGGTGTACGAGCCCAGCTCATTTTGGGTGATATTTGACCTACCTATATAAGGAATATGAGCCACTTTTTGATAAGGAGAGAGACTTAGAGACTTAGAGAGGGGACTTTTGGAGAGAATTCTTAGTGAGGAATCAAAGGAGAAGAGGAGGCTAGAGACACCATTGGAGCTTCTTTATCAACCAAGGAGCAGATTTCTTCCATGGAGCTTGCCCTTGAGGGTTGGAGGACATCATCCATGAGTGGCTAGACATCCTCTTGGGGCTAGAGTTAGCCCTAAGCATGCTTTCTACATCTTGATTTATGTATTTTTTAGGGGATTTGTATTATGATACATGTTTTGACACTTATATATATATAGATCTTGTTTATTCGATGATTTATATGGTTTAATGCTTCCAATTGATCATTTCATTCTATCTATATGTCTATGTATGCTAGAATAGATGTTCATGTGTTTGTCTCTATTTCTTGTGTTGTTGATGTATGTCTATGTGTATTAATGTTATAGATCTAGAGATTGTCAAGACATAGTACTTAATGGAATGTTCTTGTGGTTTATTTGATGGTTCATACTCATTTCTTGATGGATTGTACATCTTCCTTAGTTTAATTAGTTTAATTTCATATCATTAGCTTAATTGCAGTGTAGTTGTAGTTTAGATGTTAAATGGGAGGATAATCCATACTTGCTGTTGATGTTCCATACTTATGAAAGCAAGTAACATATATCTCTAACCTTATGATGTGTTTGGATTGTGAGCTTAAAGAAAGGATTGATGGCTTAATTTGATATGTTGTGTTATCCACCATGTTGGTTAGACAATATATGCTTAATTTGTCATCCATGCTTGTTAAACCAACCGCACACACACTTTGTTGCAATAAATGTTTTTTCCCTCATTAATCATTCATTAAGGGTGTAAAAAATCTATGCTTAGTGGTGATCTCTAAATCCCAAGATCTCTCTTTCTCTTTTATTCTCTTTATTGCATTATTGTTTACTCTAGTTTAAATTGCATCTTAGTGTAATTCAACCACCAACCAACCTTTTGATCACTCAACCTACTAACCTAATCTTGATTTCTCAACCTAGTACGACTCATTAATCCCTTGGGACAATCCCTACTTGCCCTAGCTATATTTTTAGTGAAAGGTAGCAGTGGCAATTCTAAATGTAAAACTTGGCCACATTCATCATAGCTCTACACCACTATCTTTTTCGGTGGTATCACAAACCGTGTGGGTTTCGGGAGTGACGACCCCGGGGCCAAACCAAAGTTTTTGGCGCCATAGCCGGGGATTGATTAATTGGCAACGTCGTATTTGTGGAATCAATTAAGAATTAGTACTCCTTTAATCGTGTCTTTACTTTATTTTCATTTCAACTTTTGTTAGTTATTGTGTTTATTCTTGTTTGACTAGGTGCATTGAGCTAAGAAGGTGAGTAAAGGAGCATCCAAGCAAATGAGCTAAGCAAGTAAGGAAAAAGGCTAAAATTATAAAAAAAAAATTACTAAGCTAAAAGCTAAAAAAATTTGGAGTTGAAGTGCTAAAGGACCTTTGTGAGCTTTTCCTTGCTCAACCCTTAGTTAAATCGTCGGCCCACGTGGAGCTTGTATTTCAATTCTTAGATAAATCGTGAGCCCATGTGGGGGCAATTTACTTTTCTTGCATATTGTTGTTAAAGCATGGGAGTATGGGAACATTGTATGTGGAGGAAGTTTGTTGATTGTTGACTTGTTGTGAAGGTGAAGTGTTTGTCATTATTGCTTGTAGTGTTGCATTGAGTATGCGTGGTCGTAGATCATGGAGACCCACTCTTGTCCCTTTAAAATTTCATCTTGAATCCATTCTTCGAAACCCTAGAGGAAGATGTAGTTTTAGTCAATCCATTTCATCAATGGAATGACACAATGAGGACCATGTGGAGGACCTTGGTCACATAGACCAACAGGGTATCCTCCGCCCCAATGTGCATCATGATAATATGCAAGTACCATTAGGCATGCCAAGGCCATTCGTTCATCCACCATAACAACAAGGCCAAGTTCCATTGGGAATGCCAAGGCCAATCTATGCTCCACCACTTCCCATCATTCAAGGCAATCAAGGTGCCCATGTTTCACCTCCAATTGTTAATCCTCCCCTTACTTAAGAGATCACTATGTGCCTAATGAATATAATGCACCCACATGCATTCAATTGCCACCATTTAGAGCACACCACAATGAGATCAAACCACAAACCATTCAAATGCTTCCTAACTATCATGAACTTCCAAGTGAAGAACCTTACAAGCATTTGGATGAGTTTCTTGAAGTATGTTCCACTGTGAGATACACCGACATGCCGGAAGATGTCTTAAGGCTTAAACTTTTTCCATTCACCCCTAAAGACAAGGCAAAATATTGGTTTAACAATTTTAGACCTTTTTCAATAACTTTTTAGGCAGAAATGCAACAAAAGTTCTTAAAGAAGTACTATTCGGTTTCTACGACGAATGCCATGAGAACTTCAATTAGGGAATTTTCACATGGGGATGGGGAAACATTTCATGAGGCATGGGAATGCTTTAATGAATTGCTTAGGAAGTGTCCACATCATGACATGCCCAAATGACAATTAGTTCAATATTTCTTTGAGAGCTTATTGGATAATTATATGGGCATGGTTGATGCTTCCATGGGTGGCTCTTACATTGATAGGCATGAGGATGACATGTGGCATCTTTATGAGAGCATGAGTGAAAATTCTTTGCATCGTACTTTATCTTCGAAGAATGGTAGAAATTCTAGTGGTAGGAAGAGTGTTGGCTTGCATCAAGTCAACCACTCCAATAAAATTGCCGCTGAGATGAAATCATTATCTCAAAGGTTTGATCAATTCTTGATCAACCAAAACTCGGCAAATCAAGTATCTTTCTTCCCTAACCATTCTCATCATTCATCTAATGAGACATGTATGACTTGTTCAAGTGTTTTACATTCTACTTCCAATTGTCCCCATGGATATGCACAAAGTGAGCATCATGAACAAATAAATGCAACATTTGTGAATCGAGGGAACAATCCTTATGGCAATCACTATAATCCTAATTGGAGAAATCACCTGAACTTCTCTTGGAAAAGCTAAGGGGAGGGCTCAAACCCTTCCCAGGGTGGTTTTCAAGAAAAGTACATTCCACCTCCAATACAAGGCCAAGGTTCCCAAGGTTTTAGATCATCATACCAATCACAAGGAAATCAATTTTCAAATTCTCATTTTCCCAATCAATCATATTCCCAAGGAAATGTTAGAAGTCCCGCTTTTGAAGAGAAAGTTTTGACCGCTCTAGGCACTCTAGAGGCAAACACATAATTACTTCATTCTCACTCTCAATCCATTGCAAAGCTAGAAACCCAAGTAGGGCAAATAGCTAGCACTTTAAATGTAAGAGAGAAAGGGAAAATACCTTTGAATGCCCCACAAAAGCAACAATACGTTGTGGAGACTCATTCCTCATCAGAAGGTCACACAATATAGCATGTCAATGCGGTGACTACCTTGAGAAGTGGGATGATTGTGGACAACCAAGTGGGTATGTCCAATGAAGAGAGTGAATCGGTGCAACCACAAGTTGACACCCGTCCCATTTCATATCCTATTCCTCCTTCATTGCATGTGCATAACCATATAAATGAGAAAGTTTTGAAAAGTAATCTTGAAAGTAATTTGTTGAAAAGTGATTTGAAGCAAAATGATTTCAAAACTTCTTGTGTTGAATAGACTTCAAAGAAAAATTCTGAAATTTTTTTTGAACCAAAAACTCTATTTTCGGATGCCTTAAAAGGATCCATTTCAATTGACAAGCAAAAGGCCAATGAAATCATGGATGTGTTTAGGCAAGTGAAAGTCAATCTTCCACTTTTGGATGTAGTCAAGCAAATTCCGGCTTATGCCAAGTTCTTAAAAGACTTATGCACCCAAAAGAGGAAGAACAAAAACTAGGCACCTAGGAAAGTGGTCTTAACTGAGCAAGTAAGCTCAATTTTGCAGCATAACACTCTTCCAAAGTTTAAGGACCCCGGTTCACCTACTACTTTATGCATCATTGGTGATCATATAATTAATCGGGCTCTTCTTGACCTAGGAACAAGTGTTAATCTTCTTCCATACTCGGTATATGTCAAATTAGACTTAGGAGACTTGAAACCGACGTTGGTGGTTTTGCAACTTGCCGACTGATCCATCAAAAAGCCTAAGGGTATCATTGAAGGCGTATTGATTAAGATTGATAAATTCTTCTTTCCCATTGATTTCATTGTCATTGACACAGAACCGGTCCCAAATCCTAAGAGCCAAATTCCCGTTATCCTTGGCCGTCCTTTCTTGGCAACCGCGAATGCCAACATTAATTGTAGGACGGGGATAATGAAGATCTCATTTGGCTACATGAAGGTAAAGTTGAATATTTTTAATCTAGCCCCCAATTCATTTGACAAGTATGAAGAAGTTAATGTTGTAGAGAAATGTCATGACTTTAAATGTGAAGGAATTGAGTTTTTGTGTGAAACCAAAGTTTCAAAAAGTCCATCTTCAACCCTGCATTCAAAGAAAATTGTTTCAAAGTCTTGTTTTGAAAGGGCGTGGAAGCCCAAAGATTGTTTTGACCAAGGACCGAAAACATCTTTTGAGCTTAATCCAACAAGTTCCTTAAAGAACCATTTGTTAGGTAGAGTTCAAAGCACTTATCACCCTATGAAGGAGGGGATGCATTATAAGATATTTGATTCGGGCTAAAAGAGCTCAACGTCTTGCTAGAGACGTTAAAGACTAGCAAGACATTTCGTAGGGTGTCAAAACCCTATTCCTCCCTCATTTCTATCTTTAATTTCATTTGTTATGAAGTCTAGATATTGGCTTTGGGTTCATATGCATTGCTAAGAATTGTGATTAGGATTGCATGCACTTTTATGTTGAAATTGAGCATTTTGCATAAGTTCGATCGATCTCAAAATGAGTTTGATCGATCGAACTTCCCACCTACATCAAACCTGCATCCAAATCACTCTCTGTCCAATAGTTCGAATAGAACCTGCATAGTTCAGCTCTCTTTCCCATCGTTCGAACTTGTTCTTAGATCGATCGTAAGTTCTTCGATCGATCTAGATTCATCTTGGATCGATCTGCAGTTCCAACACTTAGAAAATTTTGAACCTGCATCCAAAAGCCTCTCTGTCCCATCGATCGAACATTTCTTCAATTCTATGCACTCTCGATCGATCGAAGGTATTCTGAGATCGATCTTGGGGTGATCGATCTTAGTTCTTTGTTTTTCAATTTTAACTTTGTTTTAATTTCTTAATTTCAAAAATTCCAAAAAAATATATATTTTATTATTTAATTTTTATTGTCATTTTTATTTTTATTTTCCAAAAAAAAAAAAAAATTTAAATTATTAAAATATACATATAAATAAATATTTTTCAAAAAAAAAAAATCCTAAAAATATTTTTACTTTTTATTTTATTTATTTTTACTTTTTATTTTTTAAAAATCCCAAAAATACTTTGTCACTTAAGAGGAGAGATTGATGTCAGTTCGATTGATCTGAGGATTCAGTTTGATCGATCGAACTGGCAAGGGAATATTTTTAAAAATCGATTCAGGGTCATTCGATCGATTCCACAAGAATCGATCTCAAACCCTCGTTCCCCCTTCACCACTGCATCACAACTCTTCTCCATCTCCGGCGAGCTTCCCAAGCGTCGAATCTCTTTCTCTCTTCTTAGATCTAGGACCTCATCTTCATCTCACCTTCTCTCTAGATTCCGGTAAGATCCGAGACCTCACCTCTTTGATTCAAGCTTCGATTTCATGAACACATGCTTTAAATGTTAGATCTAAGTTGTTTTCATAATGCCTATTGCCATGGATGAAGCTTTAACCTCTATGTATATATGTGTATATATATGTATATATGTTTTATATTTTTCTTGATTTTGATTTGATTTTTGGAGTTGTGGGCCGAATCAAGTGACCCAATTTCATGTTTGTTGTGTTGATGGGCCCACGACCATGTTCGTGAAGGCCCCGTGCCATTCACGTCATAGATCTGTGACTTTTCGAGTTTCACTTCACAGTTTGATCGATCAAACTTTTTATTCGATCGATTTGTAACAGATCAATCTCACTTATTCTTAATCGATCGAACTTGCATCGATCTCACATTTTTGTGATCGATCAAACTTCACAGATTTATATCACACATCTCACACACCATCTCTTGTGTTTCATGCTATCTCATACCTGCCCAATGCCTGTGTTTTCCACATTGGATGCATTTCATACTTATACTATCTAGCATGTTTCACATCATGTCACTTATTCCTTGCCATTGGCATAAATTCATGTTCCTTATCTGTTTTGTCTATCCTATTTAACATACATGATTCTATAAATTATGTTTTAATTCTTTACGCTGGCACTAACTCTCATTTTGCAAGTTTTCCTTTTATTTTGCAGGCCATGGCTAGGGTCAAGACTGTAGCTCGTGGACACTATCACCGCAGGGGCAGGCAGAGTTTGGATGATGAGGCAGGTCCATCTTATGCCTAGGACCCCATTCAGGAAGAGCCAGCAGAGGCCACTCCACCTCAGTCTCCCTTATCTGACACCAGATTTCATTATTCAGCCGAGGCATCTTCTTCCCAGGCTAACGCTGAGGCTGAGCACATACCATCTCCATCACCACAGCCAGCTCAGCCAGCCCAGCAGTTAGACCAGCCATTACATAGATACTCATGCCTTCGAGTGGCGCACGAGTCGGTCTTCGACATAGACTTCTTTTCCCGATTGGTACTTACCCAATCAGCATATGATGATATATTCTGAAGGGGTATCTCAGCCATACTAGCCACTGTGTCATACCCAATGTACCCGAGGTTAGTCTGGATGTTCTTCCAGAACCTCCGACCTGCCCCGAGTAACCTGGCGGAGCTGCGGACCACCATTGACGACTACCCAATTTGCATCACTGTGGACACATTGTCCAGATCTTGCCAGTGTGCACACGTCTGCCCTCTAGAGCTACAGGACATATATCTCACTCTCTACAGGCCATCATATGCAGACATGACCATTTTACTCACAGGTCACTATGCAAGTGGTGAGACCTTCGCCACCCGGACCTATCTTCCAGATGACCTGTGGTTTTTCGACTCTGTCTTGTTTCGTAACATCTTCATGGCCGGCCACAAGACACAGAGGCATGGCGACTATTTGACAGCTCTGTATAGGGCATTGGCTATCTATCGCAGCGCTCATCTGGAGCGTCATGATGAAGCTGTATGTCGACCACATTAGCAAGGCCAAGCCTAATGGGCTAAATATCTCCCATTCGGCCACCTCATCACCCACATTCTATGTGATCAGCGCTATCCCTTCCAACCATGGGAGCAGACCGAGTCTGGGGCCTGTTCTTTCAAGAAGAAGGACTGGGATAAGAGCTACAATGCTCTGTTGAACTAAGAGGGGGGGGGGTGAATTGGTTAAACTTTCCTTTTATAAGTCAGCAAAGTAGGTAGATAATACACATTCAAGCATTAACACAAGATTTACAAGGAAACCCTTCCAACAAGGGAAAACCTTGGTTCTTGGCTTCAGCTAATAAAGTCCACTACTAGCTGTATGTATTTTGTTACACACTCAGCTGTCTCACCCTCTGCACACACCCAACCACACGAATGAAAGCTAGTTTTCACAACCAATACATACACTAGATGATTTCAGCACACATACACACTCCCCCTGTCCTAAGCACCCTTGCTAGGACCAACAAAGCTCTTACAGCTCATCTCATACATCATTACAAGTTGTAAATACAATGTTCAATATCTTCTATAAGTGAAAACAAATCATTCAGCACAAAACACCAAATTATTGCCTCAAAAACACTCTACTGCTGCAGCTAGGGTTTGAGGGGTAAAATTGGAATTTCCCTTAGAGATCGATTCACCAGTAGCTTCCACAGTCTTGACTCACTAAATTATTCATGTTTATAACTTTAAAAAATCAAGCATAGCATGAATACATAAATCAAGGTTCAGTCTTAGGTCTTGAGCAACACACTACTAAGCTGAAATAGGGGTTTTGCAAGGTCACAATCAGGCACTGTCTAAATTTTGCATCATGGTCAATTTCAACAACTGAGATTCATCAAAATAACCTTGGTAGCACATAGATACTCCATAACATAGCTAGCCTTAACCATTTTGTACTTGAATCACAGCAAACAGCAGAAAATCAAGCTTAACAATTGATTAAAAAGTCCAAAATCCATTTCAGCATGTTTCAGTTCAAAAATAGGTAGTGAGCAAATGTGAAAACATTAATTATACCTATAATAGTCTTCAAAACTAACAACAGCAGCAGGAAACAAAATCTCACTACTCAAACCAGCTATTTCATCAGCAATTTCAACAGCAGCAGTAATATAGTAGGAGGAATTCACACAGAAGATGAGTTAATCAATTTTCCTAGCTTGGAATCATCATCAATTAGCTTAGAAAATATTGATCAACATTTGTTCTCGAGAGTTCTTGGCTGCAACGACAATCTCAGTAATATTTTTGGCTGCACAACCCTAGGGACTCTTTTAACAGCATATATATAGAACAATGCAAATCATTGGCTACATTTCATCTCAGCTCTAGCTGTTACCTTTCAACCAATGATTATGTATGGGCCCTATTGACATTCTCTCAGTGAAAGGACAATATTACCCTTGATTTCTTACCATATAGTGATACCTCATGCACCAGCAGAAAAACACTATATAGGTGAGGTACACTGAAGAATATTTCTTTGCTTAGCCTCTAAGCTCTGCAACTTCATTGGAGGATAATATTTCAGGACCACAACCACGTGTCACACTCTTGAATATACCAGATCAGCTCAAAAACCACCCATGCACTAGCTGTATATACCATGCAGTACACTACATATGCTGAGGCTGTATTAATCACAATATAGACTAAGGTACTGCTCTTCAGTGCAATGCAGCTGAATAGGCAAACGAGACTTCATGGAATACATCTGAGAAAGTACTAAACTGCCCTTGTAAGCACCTGTTGCAGAATCCTTATATACTGAATTCTGCATCCAATTTAGCTAAATGAGGAGAGAAGAATCTGCCACAATCATATAAATGACACTGCTGCCCCATAATATATAATAACCCACAATGCTGATGGACAAGCATTTAAACTCACTGACCCAACACCTTTTTATTACTTTTTGACATTAACAGGCAAACAAGTCTTTTAAGAACCATAGGACTAACACGTTCTTATCAAGAGTCTCCGGGATGATGTTGCTGAGGCAGCTGAGGAACTAGAGAGAGAAGAGATGGAGTAGGCAGCAGCAGCTACAGCAGACCCGGCAGCGGACGACGATGCAGTCGATTCGGTTACCATACACATGGACATTGATTTAGAGCAGCCTGTAGAGGGCCCAGAGCAACACTCTCCAGTTGGGTCACCCGTTCATGATGCGGAGCAGGCTCAGGATCATCATTCTCCTGCTTCAGCTGCACCTGAGGCTTCTACTCACATACTCGACTTTGGAGAGCGACTTCAGACTCTAGAGGACGTCATGGTATCTATCCGCGCAGAGACTATTTCCATTAGAGCTGACATTGCTTCCCTCCACAAAGATGTCATGACCGCATTCAGAGATCTATCCAGAGACATCCGCGGAGCACGCCCTGCCCGTCCTACCTCTTCTTCATGATTTCCATATTTTCTTACTCCTCTTATATATATCTGTGATATCTGCATATTTTTGATACTGTTATATTATTTTTGTAGCCGTGTCTGTCGGCTTTGATACTGGATATACTGTGCTTTATTTTTGGTTTATATATGCTTTCTTTATAGATGTCCTATTTTTATATTCTTATATCTATCTGTTTGATTCCATCAGGTACATCCCAGTGACATCAGTGAGAGAGAGTACTGCCCAAAATTTTTAGGACCACCCTTATACCTCTCTCTATTTTTAATTGCTATCCCATTTACACATGCATGTCTACTGTGCACTGTTATTATCCCTTTTGTTATTTGATGAGTTTTATCCAAGTGCCAAAATTTCAAGACCACAGTTAATCCCAAGTTTGTGGGGGCTATGCCACCCATTTTGGATACTTCTGTCCCAGCCATTCTTTGCCTTAGTTGCACTGGTATACTCTTTCCCTTTTGTTCTCTTTGCATATTGAGGACACTGTGCCATTTAAGTTTGGCGGTAATGGTGCTTTGCAGTATTTGTTTTTAAAATTCAAAATTTTGAGCATGACTTGTGTATTTGAGGGATTTTCTATGATTGGTCCATAACTAGCTATAATTTTGATCTTTTGAGGACTATATTGCTTGACTTGAGAGTCCAATACTCCTTGTATGCCTTATGGATGCCATTTAGGAGTAAATTTTTTGAAAGATTGATATCATGCTTGCACTTGTGGTCTACATCATCCTAATTTTGTGATTGTTTTGAGATTCACTCCAGTATTCTACACTAGCACAGGCGCACACTAGCATTCATTTGTGGGGTACATGCTTTGTTGATTATTGAATTGATTATATCCTAATTAGGCTACTAGTGCATTGAAAGCTTTCATTCTTAATAAAGGTGGATAACAACCCCTTTTCACTAAGTAGCCGAGATTCTAGGTGGAAGGCCCAAACTCTAGGTTAATAATTGAACTTAAAAAAAAAAAAAAAAAAGAGAAAAAGTTACAAAAGTAATAAAAAAAGTGAGGACTTCTCCCAGAAGGTGAGAAGTGGGAAATGATTAGATGGAGGTTGTTTTGATTTGTAGCCTAGTTGATTTGAGCTTGTAAGTCCTTAGGGGTGTTTGAACACCTAGTGCGCTAAAGCCATTTGGTTTGGGAGTCATTGACCTAACGCTCGACCTCATGAATCATTAGAAAGCTTAATAGATCAACACATTGCACCATGCTTCCATCTTTGATCCTAAAAAAAAAAAAATATTTTGTGAAAATAATAAGCGCACCTAGAATAATAAAGCTTTAATAAAAGGTCCACTTTATATCTTGATGATTGGTACTAGATTTGTGTGCTAGTTTGAGGGTAAGGATACGATTATTTCTTTAGTTAGCTAAGATAGCAACATATTTGATGCCGGTCCACTCAAAAAAGATTCTAGAGTTGTTTTGATTTTCATGATCATTTTCTTGATGTGTGGAGGACCATATTTGCTTACTTGATGTTGAAATTTTGAGAGATTGCTTGGAAAGGGTTGAAACATTACATACTTGAGGTAGTTTTCTCCCAATGCTTGTTTGCAATATTGGTGCCTCTTTTGAAAAAATGAGCTTAATATTTGTGGGTATCATTTCTGGAAACCCTCACAAGACTTCACTCATTCACTAAGGGTAACCTAGGGGTTTAAAAGGCTTGTTGCATATGCTAAATGCAATAGTGTTCCCTACGAAAGTGGCGTTATCCATTTATTGCTTTCTAGTTCATAGTTGTATAGTTGTTCATTTTATTCCTTTACTTTCTAGTTCATTGTTAGGGACTAGCAATATTTAAGTTTAGGGGTGTGATGAGCGTTGAAAAATGCGCATTTAAACCCCTTAAGCTTAGGTGTTCTAGGACCTTTATCTATCTTATTTTCCCGCTTTAGATTGATTTCATGTTAATTCCATTTTCAGGTACTTATCCCTAAAATAAGCTAACTCAACCAAATAAGAGCAAAAATGAAGTAATTCTGGGATGAATCAAAGAAAGGAGCAAAGTAGAGCAAAAGGAAGCAAAAGGTGGAATTTCCGCAACTTGGATCGATCTCAAGAAAAGTTCAATCGATCCAACTTTCATCGATCTCAGCACTTCGAGATGGATCTGAACCATGTTTGTCCTTATTCAAAGATCCCAAAGTTTCATCAATCCAACTTGATTCTCTGATCGATCGAACTTTCTTGTCCTTATCCAAATGATTGATCTTATCCAGCTGTACCACCCTACCAACCACTTTTGTTATTTTCCTAAAAATATCTTCAAAATATCTCAGATTTGTTTTTATCCAAAAAGGCGCCGCCATTGAGGATCGATCCAGCTTCAATTCGATAGATCTCAGCCATGTTCAATCGATCTCACCACAAGTTCGATCAATTGAACATCCCAAATCCCGAGAAAATCCAAATTCCAGCACATTAAAAGTTGTCTTATATCCAATCATTAGAGGATTATTGGTGTACGAGCCCAACTCATTTTGGGTGATATTTGACCTACCTATATAAGGAATATGAGCCACTTTTTGATAAGGAGAGAGACTTAGAGACTTGGAGAGGGGATTTTTGGAGAGAATTCTTAGTGAGGAAGCAAAGGAGAAGAGGAGGCTAGAGACACCATTGGAACTTCTTCATCAACCAAGGAGCAGATTTCTTCCATGGAGCTTGACCTTGAGGGTTGGAGGACATCATCCATGAGTGGCTAGACATACTTTTCGAGCTAGAGTGAACCCTAAGCATGCTTTCTACATCTTGATTTATGTATTTTTGAGGGGATTTGTATTGTGATACATGTTTTGACAATTATATATATATAAATCTTGTTTATGCAATGATTTATATGGTTTAATGCTTCCAATTGATCATTTCATTCTATCCATATGTCTATGTATACTAGAATAGATGTTCATGTAATTGTCTCTATTTCTTGTGTTGTTGATGCATGTCTATGTGTATTAATGTTATAGATCTAGAGATTGTCAAGACATAGTGCTTAATGGAATGTTCTTGTGGTTTATTTGATGGTTCATACTTATTTCTTGATGGATTGTACCTCTGCTTTAGTTTATTTAGTTTAATTTTATATCATTAGCTTAATTGTAGTGTAGGTGTAGTTTAGATGTTAAATGGGAGGACAATCCATACTTGTTGTTGATGTTCCATACTTATAAAAGCAAGTAACATATATCTCTAACCTTGTGATGTGTTTGGATTGTGAGCTTAAAGAAAGGATTAATGGCTTAATTTGATATGTTGTGCTATCCACCACATTGTTTAGACAATATATGCTTAATTTGTCATTTATTCTTGTTAGAACAACCACACACACACTTTGTTGCAATACATATTTTTTCCCTCATTAATCATTCATTAAGGGTGTAGAAAAGTTATGCGTAGTGGTGATCTTTAAATCCCAAGATCTCTCTCTCTCTCTTTTATTCTCTTTATTACATTATTGTTTACTCTAGTTGAAATTGCATCTTAATGTAATTCAACCACCAACCAACCTTTTGATCACTTGACCTACTAACCCTAATCTTAATTCCTCAACCTAGTATGACTCATTAATCCCTTGGGACGATCCCTACTTACCCTAGCTATATTTTTAGCAAAAGGTAGTAGTGGCAATTCTAAATGTAAAACTTGGCCACATTCATCATAGCTCTACACCACTATCTCTTTTGGTGGTATCACAAACCATGTGGGTTTCGGGAGTGACGACCCCAGGGCCACACCACCCAACACTTGTCACCTAAAACCTACACCCAACACTTGTCACCTAAATAAGTGTCCAAGTCTCACCACCAAGAGGATGACAAGTGGCCCCAAGGCAAAGTGACACTTATCATTAATTCCTACAAATTTGAAAGTGATCCCCTCTCCAAATATCCTAAGGAATATTTGCACAAAAGTCCCTAAGACAAAAAATAATTACATAAAGCACCCTGTAAAACAAAAATATTTTCGAAGAAACTATGCATCCATACCCCCCATGAAATGGAAATAACCGAGCAGGTTTTTTAACAAAATTAAATCAAGCATTAATAGTAAAAGCGAAAATGGTGTAAGGCATGAGGTGTCGGAAATCAGTTCCGGACACCAAAGCCTAACTTGGGCGCAACAAAACCCTAAGGTATCCCAAAAAAGAATAAATCAATTAAGTAAATAATAAAATAATAAATAATAATAATAAAAAATTGAATGACAAAAAATCGGGAAAGGAAAAAAAAGACACGGTCTTCACAACCTTCCCACATTAAAGGGATTTCGTCCCCCAAATCCAGCCTCAACAAAATAAAAGGATAATCCAGGATAACTGCGGAGTACATCCTCGAGTATCCCACACAACATGCTACCCCAACGACCTCAAAACTGAAAGGCAATATACAAACCAATGCCACTTGCACCCACGCGCTCATGACACAATATACACAATATCTGCCAAAAATGGCCCCGTTCTAATGTCATTTGCACTCATGTGCTCATGATAAAACACTCTCAAAAGAATGATGACGATACGACCAGACTACACGTCAAAACTCAAACACCGAACACGAGATCACATCAAGGAACCGGTCATCGAGTACTAAAGGACATCTCCTAAAGCCTTGAGATCAAACAAAAGAACAGGGAGATATAAAACCGTGAACACCTCTCCTAACGAGCCAACATATTGGTCCAACGACAATCACCAAAAGAACTCCAAGACAAATACATATCGAATCAAGGTACCTAGCTAAAAGCAACATGGCAATATGAATAGTGACTTGAACCTGCCCACAACGCACCCAAATGTGTGGTAGCATCAATGATAACCGCCGAATATTGTATATTCAAGCGCCCTAAATTGCATTAGTAAAGTCCGTTGTATGTTAATTTATGTAGATTATCTTCATTTCTATGTTTTTATGCATTTTCAGGTTCATTGGCCAAAATGGAACAAGAATAAGGCCTTGTGGAATCTTGAGCAACAAAAGGTGCCAATGCTGAATTCTGGCAGCAGTAGAACCTGGGATTTGCTCGCCATTTTGACCTTCCAAACTCGAGAACTGGACTTCCCTCATAACATGAAAGATTTAGAGCTCTGAATTAGCTTTCTAAATCTTCAAACGGTTTGTCATTCGGAGCTCGGAGCAGAGAGTTATGGCCTTGTTACCAGAGGTGCGCAGAACTGCCTGGCAGCAATGAAATTCTGCCTTGATCTTCATTTTCGACCAACCATCCTTGAGAATTGGATCTCCACTAAAACATGAAATATTTAGAGCTCTGAATTATCTTTCTAAATCTTCAAACAGTTCATCATTCGGAGTTCGGAGCGCAAAGTTATGGCTGTTTAACCGAAGTAGGTCTGGGCGGAGCAAGGCAAGAATGGAGCATTCTGCTCCAATTTCGAGTGCTCGAGCCCTTATTTCGAGTGCTTGAACTTAGGGCAGAATTGCATCCGGAAATGGCCCATTTTCAGCCACTTGCATCTTGGGTTCCTCAATTCTAATTTCCCTCTTTAATGGTTGGTTGGAGATGTTGGTTGGTGGGGGGTTTCTAGAGCCTTATCTCTAGAAGATAAGAGAGGGAAGCCACACAATATGATTGAGCTTCATTTTACAAGATTGGAGGAGAGAGAAGAGAGCAAGAAAGGTGTGTTCTTGGAGCTAGAAGAGGGGAGCTCGAAAATGGAGGTCAAGGCTTTGATTCCTCCTTCCTCTAGTGCATCAATGGGTAACTAAACCTCCATCTAGGGAGGTGATGAAGCTCTCTCTTGTAAGCATGCTTTAATTTCATCTAATTTGGGGAATGATTCATGTACATGGTAGTTTCATGATTTAGAGCACTTACACTTGTTGTAATGGATTTCAATGCCTATAAATGATCATGTTGAGTTCTTATCTTGTCTTAGATTTTATCCTCTCATGATTATATAACTTGCATCTTCATAGTGAGAATGGAAATGAAATTGTGAAATGGGTTTAAAGGCATGTTGTATGAGAAATTTGTTAATCCATAGCTTAAGACTTCCTTTTGATGGATTAATCTTGTATCTTGACTTCATGTGCTATTACCATAGTGATTAAGGGGTTTGATGGTCCCTAGCTTAGTGAGCATGTTATGGCTACACCCTAATCTAGGTAGTTCTAGCATGTGGCTCTTTGAGGGATTATACTTAAATCTTGATCCTATGATTTTCTTGAGGATAATGTAGCAATCTAGTATTACTACATATCATTGCCATGTAGTGAAATTGTTTCCCAAGTTAATAGAAATTTAGTATGTTTATAGGATTGGTGGTGAATTCACTTCCCTAGACCTCCTTTTCTAGACTTCTTCTTCTTAAATTCCTTGCATTTATTTCTTTAAGCACATTTCAATTCTAGTGACTAAGTGACAAACCAACAAAACTCTATATACCCCCTCATCATTCTAAAAGTAATCTAGACTCTTAGGTTGCCATAGACTAGCGCAGTCCCAGTGGTTCGACTTACCCGACCAATAGCCCTATTTTACAATGATTCGTGCTATTGCGAAGGTTGATGTTTAATTGACCAACCGATCAATTTTTGGCGCCGTTGCCGGGGACTGCAAACGGTTTAGCGACCAAAGTTCTAGGGTTAATTTTAGTTTGATTGTGAATATTGTGTCTTGTGAATACTCCTTGTGTATTTTTGATCATCTTCGTGCTTGTGAGATTCTAGGGACTCGAAACTCGCCGTAGGAATGCTAGCAAATTGTAAGTCTAGAGGACCCCAGGTAAGTCTCGTGACTTCTAGTTTCAAATTGTGAATATCGTGCATGTGTCAAGCTTAGAAGTAGATAAATTGCAAGCCCTTGTCGAGGCTTTTTCAATTGTGTATTTTTAATTCCAAGCATCGGTCCTTGTCGTGGCCATTTACATTTTTGTCTTGATAATTGAGGAGAAAGGGAACATTGTATGTGGAGGTTATGGTGATGAAGTGTTGTGTTGATTGCTTTGTGTGTTGTTGAATTACTCCTAGATGGAGAATAGTTATCTTCCAACTCAATTCTACACACCACATGAGTTTTGTGCATTTTGCTCTAGTCATACACATCATACAAGAGAATGTCTTCCAACGAGACAATTCTCGGACTTCTATCTAGAGCAACCAAATGAAAATTTCTTTGAACCGGGTAGTGATCCATACTTCAATGGTTATAACTCGGGTTGGGGAGACCAACAAAACTTCTTGTGGCATGACATAGGAAATTCAACCCCACAATCTCATATGCAACCTTTTCAACCCAATGATCATCCTTTCCCGCCCTCTTCTCCTTTTCCACCGTCTCCATTGGATGAGCTAATTGTTGCTAACAAACAAATGATGGAGTCTATGCACACGCAAATGATGGACTCCAACAATCAACTATTGGCTTCCCTTGCTAGCATGCAATCCACAGTAGAGTCTATCAATCAAGTGGTACCATATCACCAGTCCCAAGTTGCTGCAATGATAGATGACCAAATATCTCAAATTCAACAAAGGATTAATGCTAAAAATCATGAAGAGGAGGAAACATTTTCATTTGAATTTATGGCCAATCCAAAAGAAAATTCTATGAATGATGAGATTACTCCTAGTAACTTTCATCATGAGAATGATCAAGTGGTTATTACATGTGAAAATGATAAAATGGTGGTGGAAGATCAAATTGTTGCCCCACATCAAAATGAAGCAATTGTGGCTCAAAATGGGAAAAATAATGATGTAGAGATTGTCTACCCTACTCCAAAACAGCCCCTACATAATCCTTTGCTTGATACACCTCCTTCAATGGAGGATCCTCTAAAAGCTTGTTTGGCTCATTTCAATTGTGAGGATTTTAATGTTGACAATTCCATTTCGGAGGTGAATTCTTTGCTTAATATTTATCCACATATTCATTCTTTTCCTTTGTCAACATCAAATGTATCTCTTTCTTGGGAGCTTGCGTCTCATCCCATTCCCTCACTTGAGTTGTCTCAAGTTGTTGAGCCCGAACCGCCGGATAAGTGTGAGGAGGATGTTGAAATTTTGAAGGATAAGTTGTCGAGCATTCCCATGCTCAATATGACCCTTCAAAAGCCTTTGCTAGGTGCACTCTCACCTACTCCACCTTTCCCTAATCCAAATCAGCCCCATAGTCCAAAGTTCTTCATTGAGGATGAAGAGTGGATTGAGGTCTTTCCATTACCTCTTTCCAATTTTTGTCTTCAAGCTCTTTTCCTTCCGCTTCCAAAAGAACTTTCTTACTTCGGGAAGCTTGAATCTCTTGAGAGACATGGTATAGGGTGATGAGGACTAACCTGATCTCGGTGCGTCTAGCTATCGACGTTAAATTTAGCACTCATGGGAAGCAATTCTTTCAATTTCCAAGCTTCCCTCCTTTCAATTGCCTGAGCCTTGAAATTTTCTGGGAAATGGTTTCGAAAAGCCAAAAATTTGATTTTCCTGGAATGCTCTTCAGTTGTGTTCCACAATTTTAGACCAGCTTCTTAGACCTTCTCAACTCTTGTTTTCATTCCCGGAAGTTTCCGGCTCTATCAGGCAATTTTCTCGGACTTTCAACATGGCACTCACATGCATAACCTCTCATCTTCAATGCATTGTTGAAATGTTCTTAATCTCATCCATGCATTGAAGAGATGTTCCAAAGTTTGAAAATTTTCTCAAAATCATCCATGCATTGTGTGAGGTTGCAAAAGTTAGGAAATCTTCTTGAAATCATCCATGCACTCATTGAAAAAAAAAAATTTGCACAATTTGAAAATTTTTCTAAATTTTCCATGCATTGCAATGAAGTGTAGAGTTTGACAATTTTCCCTCCTTGCATTAGAATGGATTGAAGTTCAAAAGTTTGAAAATTGTCCATGCATTAGAACGAAGTTGAAAAGTTTTCAAAATTTTTCATCCATGCTTTGGAATGGAATGAATTTGCAAGGTTTAAAAAATTTTCCTACATTCATCCATGCATTTGAAGAGACCAAATTCCACCCATGCATTGGAATGGATTGAATTTGAAATTTTTAAAAATTTTCCATGCTGTAAAAAAATTTGCACAGTTTGAAGCATTTTCCAAATTTTCCATGCATTGCATGAAGTTGCCAAGTTCTTGATTTCCATCCATGCATTGGTTTGGAAAAATGCATGCAAGGTCTAAAAATCCATCTATGTATTGCTTGGCCTCAGGTGCAGCAGTTGCAAAAATTTTTCCATCGAGTTTGCATAATGTTGCTCACATTGCAAATTCCATCTCCATGTTGCCTAATGAGCTCACTGCCTCATTTCCGAGCACTCTATCTCTCATTTCAAGTGCTCGTTGCTACCATCCAATTTCAGCCCAACAACATGAGCCTACTGCCTTCATTTAGAGCACTCTAGCTCCCATTTGGAGTGCTCTAAATGTGAACCATCAATCCCAAGCTCACTGCCTTCATTTAGAGCACTCTAGCTGCCCATTTAGATTGCTCCAAATTTTCAGCCCAACATCTCGCAGCTACTGCCATGATTTCGAGCACTCGAAGACTGGATTTCGAGTGCTCGAAGCTGAAACCCAAAGCTGCTGAGTGCTCGCAACTACCACCCCTCTCAGCATCACACCATGCCACTTCACACCTCAACTCCCATGCATGCCCCTGCAAATCAACCTCCCACTCATCCCTAAACCATGCATGAACTCTTCCCTGCATCCCTCTCTCTCTCCTACGCAACCCACTTCCAATAATCAACCCCATCACACCAACCATGAACAACCATGCAACCCTCATGCATCCCCACATCATGCATGCCAACTCTCGGCTTCCTACTTCTCAAAACCAACCTCATCTTAAACCCATAACCCCATGCCTGCAACTCATCCACACTCCAAACCATCACCTACCCTCGGCATACCACCACATCCACCACACTAACTTGCTGCACCCCATGCATGCCAACAACCACTTTACTCCCCTTGCATGATCCCATCCCCACGACCTGCATGCATGCACGCAAGCCTCATGCATGCATGCACCTCCATCTTCCCTCATCTCCCACCATCCAACACCATCTCTCTGCAACACTCAACTACCATGCAAACCCAACCACCATCAACCCAGAAACCACACAACCACCTCAACTCCAACCCACAAACGTTTCCCTATGCATGCAATCATGCCACCATCCCCACAACCCAACTCTCGGCATCTCGAGTCCTTCTGCAGCCACTGCCAGTTTTTCGAGCACTCGAAGTCCAACTTCGAGTGCTCGAACCCCCTCTCAACCTCACCCAAGCTCTCTCACTCAACAGCCGAGCCCTCTGCCGATTTCTAGAGCCCTCGAACCCAAGTTTCGAGTGCTCGCCATTGCCCGGGCTCTCTCATGCAAACCAACCGAGGCCACTGCCCCTATTTCGAGCACTCGAAGGCACCCTTCGAGTGCTCGAACCAAGCCTCTCTCTCTCTCCCTTTTAAAACCCCAGCCCACCACTCTCACTCAACCTCATCTCCTCTCCTCGGCTGCCAACCCCTCTCCTCCACCAACTTCACAACCCAACCACCCTCAACCTCACCACCCCATGCAAACCCACCTTCACCTCCTCCACCTTTTTCCCCACTCTCCTCTAACCCAAGCACCATCATCAACCTCTCATCCACATCTTCCATTAACCACAAATAATGGGCCTTGTGTTCTCCATTGTTGGGTAAGTGTCTACCCTCTTTTTCTTTCAATTTTTGATCAATGGAGGATGGGATTGCTTGTGTGAAGGATTTGTGATTGTTTGGGAGTTGTGTATTGCATTTGCAGGGCCAAATTTTTGGATTTTCTCATCTCTAATCAACCTTTGGCCCTCTTCCTTTTTGTCTTGCACACCACATGTTTGACGAATTGCCTAAGCCAACTTTATCTCTCTAAATGCACGGCTTTTGGCATTGTTTTGTTTTCCATTTTACACTTATGACTCATGTGTGCCAATTTGTATTTTGTATGGATTTTTACCTTGCAATCACATTCGTCTTAGTATTTTTCTTTCTGTTTTGATTTTTCTTACGAGACCTATGCTTTCACCTGTGTACATTAGTTCTGTTTTGATAGGTCTTCATGTCTAAGTTTGGGGGACGCCGTTGCGCACTCACATGGCTGAACATCTACGTCGTCGTCACTCCACTTGGTATTATTGTTCTTTTACCCTCTTTGCGCTTATTTTGATTTACTTGTCTTCTCACATTGAGGACAATGTGACATTCAAGTTTGGGGGTGCATTTATGTATTTTTGGTTTTACATTTTTGCTAAGCAATGATAATGGAATTTGAAACCTGTTGGAGATGAAAGCATATGTTTAAAACTTTGTGTATAGAAGCAATTGAAAATTTTGAAAATAAAGAAAAATTTGAGTTGAAATGATCATGTAGATTCAAATTAGTCTGTATAAATGTCTCAATTAAATTCTCGCTGGATTTGACACTCTTTTAAGCTTCACAATGCACAGATGCACATTGGAAACTTAACTGTGAGGCATGCAACTTGATTGACCTTGACCTTGCCCTAGTTAATCTGATTTGATGAACCTAATGGATGAATACTTTTGGCATGAATCTAAAAAAAAAAAAAAAAAAAAAAAAAAAAAAAAAAACTGAGAAAGAAAGAAAATAATGATCAGTTGACGTTCGTAGCCTTTCCAACTCGAGTTATTAAGCCCTAGGAGTGTCTCTACACTTAGCACCCTAAAACCGTCTGGTTTGGGAGTTGTTGGCCTAACGCTTGCTACAGGGGTTGGTTAGAAAGCTTAAAGGACTTAAACATTGCACGGTCATTCAAAAAAAAAAAATAAACTGGTAATAAACATGGTTCGTTGGAGTTCGTAGCCTTTCCAACTTGAGCTATTAAGCCCTATGGAGTGTCTCTACACTTAACACCCTAAAGCCATCTGGTTTGGGAGTTGTTGGTCTAACGCTTGCTACAAGGGTTGGTTAGAAAGCTTAAGGGACTTCAGCATTGAACAACCATTCTATGTTTCGCTTGAGTTACAATAAATTGTCAACAAGCAACAAAAGTTGTCTTGTAAATAAAATCATGCCTTAGGGACCTCATTTAAAGGGGAATTCAATGATTTGAAAACTTGCGCTTTGGAATTGGAAAAGAAAGTAAAACCCGCATGTTGAGAATCTAATTCACTTTCACTGAAGCTAGAGTTGATTTCCATTCAAGAGATGATAATTGAGTTATTTATATAGACTTTGATGTTGATGCATGTATGTGGAAATGTATTTAGCCAATTTTTGTATCAATGCTTCATATATGCAAGGTAGTTTTCCCAATGACCCCATCTCCAGTTTTTGTCTGTTTCAAGTTGTATTTGAGCTATGTATCTATCTCATTTTACCATGGATGATATTTTTGTAGTAGCATGCCCATGGTTGTCTTTTCATTGAAGTATTCATTGTAGTTTTGCTAAGGGACTAGCAAAATGTAAGTTTGGGGGTGTGATAAGCGCCGAATATTGTATATTCAAGCGCCCTAAATTGCATTAGTAAAGTCCGTTGTATGTTAATTTATGTAGATTATCTTCATTTCTATGTTTTTATGCATTTTCAGGTTCATTGGCCAAAATGGAACAAGAATAAGGCCTTGTGGAATCTTGAGCAACAAAAGGTGCCAATGCTGAATTCTGGCAGCAGTAGAACCTGGGCTTTGCTCGCCATTTTGACCTTCCAAACTCGAGAACTGGACTTCCCTCATAACATGAAAGATTTAGAGCTCTGAATTAGCTTTCTAAATCTTCAAACGGTTTGTCATTCGGAGCTCGGAGCAGAGAGTTATGGCCTTGTTACCAGAGGTGCGCAGAACTGCCTGGCAGCAATGAAATTCTGCCTTGATCTTCATTTTCGACCAACCATCCTTGAGAATTGGATCTCCACTAAAACATGAAATATTTAGAGCTCTGAATTATCTTTCTAAATCTTCAAACAGTTCATCATTCGGAGTTCGGAGCGCAAAGTTATGGCTGTTTAACCGAAGTAGGTCTGGGCGGAGCAAGGCAAGAATGGAGCATTCTGCTCCAATTTCGAGTGCTCGAGCCCTTATTTCGAGTGCTTGAACTTAGGGCAGAATTGCATCCGGAAATGGCCCATTTTCAGCCACTTGCATCTTGGGTTCCTCAATTCTAATTTCCCTCTTTAATGGTTGGTTGGAGATGTTGGTTGGTGGGGGGTTTCTAGAGCCTTATCTCTAGAAGATAAGAGAGGGAAGCCACACAATATGATTGAGCTTCATTTTACAAGATTGGAGGAGAGAGAAGAGAGCAAGAAAGGTGTGTTCTTGGAGCTAGAAGAGGGGAGCTCGAAAATGGAGGTCAAGGCTTTGATTCCTCCTTCCTCTAGTGCATCAATGGGTAACTAAACCTCCATCTAGGGAGGTGATGAAGCTCTCTCTTGTAAGCATGCTTTAATTTCATCTAATTTGGGGAATGATTCATGTACATGGTAGTTTCATGATTTAGAGCACTTACACTTGTTGTAATGGATTTCAATGCCTATAAATGATCATGTTGAGTTCTTATCTTGTCTTAGATTTTATCCTCTCATGATTATATAACTTGCATCTTCATAGTGAGAATGGAAATGAAATTGTGAAATGGGTTTAAAGGCATGTTGTATGAGAAATTTGTTAATCCATAGCTTAAGACTTCCTTTTGATGGATTAATCTTGTATCTTGACTTCATGTGCTATTACCATAGTGATTAAGGGGTTTGATGGTCCCTAGCTTAGTGAGCATGTTATGGCTACACCCTAATCTAGGTAGTTCTAGCATGTGGCTCTTTGAGGGATTATACTTAAATCTTGATCCTATGATTTTCTTGAGGATAATGTAGCAATCTAGTATTACTACATATCATTGCCATGTAGTGAAATTGTTTCCCAAGTTAATAGAAATTTAGTATGTTTATAGGATTGGTGGTGAATTCACTTCCCTAGACCTCCTTTTCTAGACTTCTTCTTCTTAAATTCCTTGCATTTATTTCTTTAAGCACATTTCAATTCTAGTGACTAAGTGACAAACCAACAAAACTCTATATACCCCCTCATCATTCTAAAAGTAATCTAGACTCTTAGGTTGCCATAGACTAGCGCAGTCCCAGTGGTTCGACTTACCCGACCAATAGCCCTATTTTACAATGATTCGTGCTATTGCGAAGGTTGATGTTTAATTGACCAACCGATCAATCAACAGTGTTTAGTGCTCGCCCACGCTTACATTACTAGCTAGGTAATGTAAGGTAACAGCGATGGTAATAACCATTCGCCCACGGCACACAATTTCGTATAGTAGTACGACAAAAAAAGCACTAGTTCATAACATGCCCCCATTAGGTCTACCCATGAAACTCTAAATACAAATGACGTCAATGACACATACAATCATTACCAAAAGCATTATGGGAGCCAAGCATTTCGTGAGAGTTAGGATATGGTTCAAAGACATTTGGCCGAACTATTTTGGCCAATCCCAAAACTCTGACAACAATGTCATAGGCACCATTATGCTTAAGGCCTCAAATCCTCATTACATGCAAAACCAATAACTCTTATGTCTCAAAACATCATCATTAACAACACCAGTCACGAATCCAAAGCCTGATAAGTCTATGCCCTCAAGCCAATGGATTGGACTTCACAAAATCAGAAAACATCAATACTTCCTTAGTCATAACGACTTTCACTACAAGACATTACATCGAAAGTCCCACACACCATCCTGAAACAGACCTACTATTATCATTATTCCATATAACAACTACCAAAATCGTGATCCTTAAACCCAATTCTAGACACATCTAGAACAAGAGACTCCACAAATAACCATATCCAATTGCAATCCTTTAAGACATTTCCTAAGAACCAACCACTTCCAAGACTCTAATATTAAACAAGTCTCTAAAAGACATCTTTAAAAGAGTATCAAGCTCACTCAATGAATTAAATAAATCCTCAATGATGTGGACACAAGTCCTAACAAAATGATCTCACAGCAAATCACTTACACCGAGTATAACAAACTCTGCCAATGACCATGGCTAAAACACCCTAAGGGAAAACACATAAAGGAAACCCCCAATCCCAACAAGAACTACACCACCAACCCCATCTCTAAAATAAAAGGTACTAAGGTTAAAGATTTCGCCCCCTATATAGAAGTAAGTTGACCAAAATCAATCAAATCCTCACCAAGAACCCAAAACGACAATGGTGATCCTCACGGATCAACCAACCCACAACCATGCACAACGCAAAGAAGAAAAAAGACTCACTCCTTGTGAAGTCCCTAACATAAACTAAGAAAAAAGGAGAAACCTTATTCTCCCACAAGTGCCAATAAGACAAACATGAAAATTGAGCTTTCTTCCCACCTCAGGGAAGTGGACAGCCCATGATAAAACAAAGTGTGATAACTCCTCCACGAGGAATTCCACAATGAAACCATTACAAAAGCCCGTATACACACTACGTGTAATAAAGGGAACATTATACTAGCCCGTGCTTTCCCAAAATGAACCAAAAGTACTCCACCTGAAATGAAATACTCGTAAAGCTAAACATGATAATCAATGCATATGACAAGGAAATGCAACCACCAAGAAAATAAATCTGCTCATATAAATACAATCAATGATACATGCAACACATCTCCATGTAGACACAAAATCAAATCACTAAAGTACAATAATGACATGGCATTTCTAAGCATATAAGTAAGGAATCTGAATGCCATACGATAAGAAGATACAAGTGGATACACCTCCACCTACTCATGCATCATGGTATCATAAACATAACTACTAACATGGTATTAAATGAAAACAGTAGAAAAGAATGTAAGGGATGAACCCTAAGGACGTCGTGTCCTAATGTGTCTAAGAAAATAAAAGATCAATCCTAATTATGATCCAACTCCAAGGAACAACATATCAACAATATGCCTCAAAATAAATATAATTCCTTACCACAATGGTGAGACCCTAACAATCTATCTCTAAACCTCAAAGTCATACTACAGGTAACACTAGCAATGCAATGCCCTCACCACCCGAAACATCGATCAATCGACTCAATCCTAAAAGCATCGTCACTCAAGAAGAACTCAAAAGAAATGGAAACCATGGCTATACCATCAAACAATTAATCAATCACTATGACTGACCCCAAAACAAGTATCAATTATCGTCTCAACACCGGACTCTCAAAATGAAACTTAAGAGATCCTATGCTATTAACAACATCAAACTCACATCATCATCATCATTGATCAAAGGATTATGCCTATCAAAATGAAAGTCAACATTCCACTCGAACTGCACTCGTAGCTAGCCAGTACAATAGCATGACAATGCCATGCACTTGCTCACAGACGTACCTGCCCATGAAAATCGTAATCTTAAAGGAATTATCCCAAACAAACAAGGAGCCTAAGCAGTCCACAATCTCATCATAGCCAAAACTAAAAAATCCACAATCAATCCACAAAGCGCTAAGGCTATACCTAATGACTTACCTCACAAGAGCCTAAATAAAAGGTGTCTTTCCACCTATCTTAAAACTGATGCTAGGTTGACAACAACCTATGCTACCATGAAACACTACCAACGATTATAGTCAACCTCAAGGAAAAGTGCCTAACTCATCATGTAACTCAACCTCAACTCATGTCTTCTATGACCAATCCTATGTCATGCCAAACTTGCAATAACAATCATGCATATACAAGTGCAATTCTAGCATCTATCATACATCATGCTTAATACTTTAAAATCAAAGGATGCTCGACAAATAGTACACACATACAACACATATAAGTAGCAATTAGCATGCTCTTTACATTAAAATCAATTCACGCTAGACAAATAGCATACACACATATCACATATAAGTATCAATGAACATGCTCTTTTACAAAGTGCACCTAACAATGCTAGAAAAACAAAAATTAAAAGCTCACATGCCTCTCTCACACCTTACTAGTTCTTTTAAGTCAAAGACAAATGAGCACCATGAAATTTATGAGCACTAAGAAATTCAACTAAGTCCTTAATCAAATTCAAGTGCCTACAACCTAATGCACCCCACCAACGAATGCACAGATAAACCCCACATAGCAAAACACATAAGGACTTAAATTATATTAAATCATGCAATAAAAACTTTAAACACTTAAGCACATAAGCACGTAAATATGTGAACACATCAAAGCATGTGAACGAGAAGTATGAAATGAATCCAGACCCATTATCCTAAGGTTTTCAAGCCTCAAACTCTGATACCACATGTGACGGCCCAGATTCTCAAAACCTGGTGCGCTAGCGAATGACCTGAAATTGACCTGATAAGGGATCCAAAATACGGAAACAAAACAAAAGGAACAAGGTCTCTAGAGACATACATCATCTCTAAGACACCAAAGTGGCTTCCCGAGGAGTCTCGAGACTCAACAGAAGCAAAACGGAAGCTAGGGTCTCAAAACCCTACAAGAAATGAACTAAGGGTAAAATGGTCATTTTAAATAGAAATGGATGCCACCGTGCATACCATTGGATAGAAAATGAAAAACTAATAAAAGATAGACTAAATAATCACTTGATTCGGAGTCCGGACGAAGAAGTTATCAAACCCCAAAGTTTACAAAAAAAAACTGGACAAGGGAGTGCAATTGCGAACAATCGCTGTTACTTACCACATCTAAGAAAAAAATGCAATTTTGATGGCCAAGACGAAGTTTTTTGGAAAACGTTTGCGAAGTAACCCCCCCTAAAATCATGTTTTCAGATTAACCATGGTCCAAACCAAAAGTAATATAACCGGCAATGCCCAAAATACCCCAAGATAAATTAGGTCAAAAGAATTTTAAACATACTAGGTTGCTGCCCAATAAATGGAAATGGGGCTTCGGGAGGTTTTCTTAAGGCCAAAATTGATAATGCAATATACAAATACACTATAAAGACCCCCGAAAGTCCCAGAACGGTCGACACAGTTCTAAAAAAAAGGGAATGAATAGAAACTATGGCATCAAAATAAACATTTGAAACAAAAGCCCTATTTTATATACATTTAAGTGGTTGGCCTCGCCTCATTACATATGTGATACAAGTACATCAAAAAAGAGTTATACAGGTGCTCATTTCATAACAAAAGGGAAGCAAACATGCTTCAATTAAGCTACATATTACAACATAAAGAGATACCAAGACATACTAACACTTGCATGTTTCCAAAAATAAAAATGTCCACAACACCAAGCTATATTAGTGTCTAAGGATATTGTCCATCTATGAATAGAACTTCTTTACCTAAAAAATAATCCAATCCAATAGGGTGAACAACCAAAATTACTTATAGGAAAAAGAGCATGTGTATACCCTAAAGTTTCAAAAGTCTTACAAGTTCAATATAAACCAATACAAGGGATCCTTCCTCCTTACGTCTAAGTTGCTAGGTGAACTCAGTGATAATATCAAGCTGCATTAAGCAATTGAAATGAAATACAGAATTCACAAGTATACTAAGCAATATCAAAACCACAAGCACTAAATCACAAGTAATCAATGATTAACAACTTGAAATTGAATGCGAAATCACATAGTGGAAAACTTGGACAAGAAATCCTAGATTTAAACAAGACGTTACAAGTTATTTCGGGCCATTACAACCCACAAGGTACTACCTAAGTGCGCACATTTGGGGATAACTCGTATCTCCCACACTAAAGCCAAACTTTAGTCATCATAAAGCCAATATCCTAAACATTTCCAAAATCAACAAGTTCATAACTTATATTCAACAACAATGCATGAAACCACATTCCATGCCCAAGTAGGGTGAAACCACACAAACCATGTCCTGGGGTTTCATGTTTACAATGGCATTTAAAATGTCAAATCTTCATTGTGCGATTTACTACACAAAACAATGGCATACAAAATATCAAACCTTCACTGTGCGATTTGCTGCACATACCATGATATCATATATCATACAAAATCAATTCCCCATCAAGGTAGGCCACAATTTCTAAATCCTCAACAAATTAGTAATAAGCTTGCAAGGCAAATACTAATAATATTTTACAAGAATTTATTATCACAACAAGATACTCTCTAGAATTTAGTAATCAACTAAATTGACATTACACATTATACATTTTCTAAATTTAAACTTGGCCACACTACACACTTTTTGCATGCAATTTGGGTGCCTAGACGACCACACACCATAGCTTATATATATATATATATATATATATATATATATATATATATATATATATATATAAGCTATGGTGTGTGGTCGTCTAGGCACCCAAATTGCATGCAAAAAGTGTGTAGTGTGGCCAAGTTTAAATTTAGAAAATGCCACTACCATTTCTAACTAAAAATATAGCTAAAGTGAGTAGGGATCGTCCCAAGGGAAAGGAGGTGTATTTGTGATGGAAACTAATGTCGGATTAGTAGGTCGAGTGATCAAAGATTGACTGGTGATTGATTAATTAAACTACAATGCAATTAAAGATTAATGCAAGTAAAAAGAGCAATCTAGAAAATAAGGAAAAGATATAGGAGAGAGATCTTGGGGGTTAGAGTCACCACTAAGCTTCACTTCATCAAACACTAGCAATTGTACATTACTGGGGAAATTTAAATTGTAACTTGTGTGTGTGTGACACCAATTGAAACTAAGCATGGATGGCAAATAAGTATAGAATGTCTAGCCAATTTTAATGAATAGCATAACCTATCAAATGAGACCAATATCCATTCAATTAAACCACAATTAATGCATAAATAAATATCTAGAGACATGCACTCTTTGCATTCATAAGTATAGAACATCAAGAAACAAGAATGAATTGTTCACCTACCTAAAAAATTAAAGTAATTACATTACAACTAGGCTAGAGACATGAAATTAAACTAATTAAACTAGAGACGTGACACAATCTATCAAGAAACAAGTGTGAACCATTAAATAAATCACAAAAGTTCCATTAAGCACCGTGCCTTGACCATCACTAGATCAACATCATTAACCCACATAGACATGTATCAACTTCATTAAATCTAAAGATAAAAACTTGAACATCAATTCTAGCATACATAGACATATGACTAGAACCAAATGATCAATTGAAAGGATTAATCCATACAAATCAAGTAGAAATCACAAGATTTATATTTATTCATGGTGAAAACATCTATTACAACTAAAATCCTCAAAAATACATAAAAGCTAGGTTTGAGAAGCAAGCCTAGGGGCTATCTCTAGCCCCAAGAGAAGGATTTAGCGACTCATTGTAGTGGACATGGAACCCTCAAGGGCTAGCTTGGAGGTTGGCATCATCATCTTCATCCTTACTTTCTTCTCCAAAACCCTAGTTCTAGAGAGAGGAAAATTTCTCTAATTGGTAATATCTCTATCTATCTTCTATGATACAATAATTGTTCAATAAATCAATTACATACTCCTTTGAGTAAGGATCAAGACAGAATTATAGCCTTTAATTGGATGAAATTCAAAACTATACAAGTTAGGAAGAAATCGGTGCAATCGGTAATTAGATAGTTCACTGCCAGTAGGTATTTCGATTGATTGAAGATGTTCGATCGATAAAATACTTAGCTTTGATTGATTAAAGCTGACGTGGTTTGAAAATATCTTCCAGACTTTATCCAATTGGCTGAGCTGGCACCGTCTTGTTTCGATCGATTGAAGACCACTTCGATCGATCGGGACTTCCCTTCGAGCGATCGAAGTTCCCCTGCTGCATTTTTCTTGGCTTCTTTCCAACTTTGCTCCTTAACTCCAAAACTGAGTTAAATGGCTTTCTTAGCCTGTTTGAACTTTATTAACCTGAAATAGGCAAAAACACAAATAAGTATCTAAGACATGAAAGTAAGATAGATGAATAGACTAAAATACTCTAGCTTAGGTGCTAAAATGCATCATATTTGAGCACTCATCACACCCCCAAACTTAGATATTTCTAGTCCCTAGCAATGAACTAAAATGAAAGGATAGAAATAAACAACTATACAACTATGAACTAGAAAGCAATAAAATTATAGTGCCACTTTCGTAGGGAACACGATTGCATTTAGCATATGCAACAAGTCTTTTAAACCCCTAGGTTACCCCTAGTGGACGAGTGAAGGGAACTCTTAGATGATCATTTTAAGCCTGGATCCTCGTACGGGATTCATTTTCACTTTTTGTCGAGTCGTGAACTCTTAGAATGTTCTTCTGGTCATTTTCTCCAATTTTAGGAATTTTTGACCCCGGTTGCCGCTGAACTTGTTTAGGGCATATATCTCTGCTCAGGACTCAGTTTTTGATGTTATTTCTTCCGTTGTTTGTATTTTCTCATTTCGGTTCTTTTTCATTCACGAAGTTTCACCGTTTGAGCGCATCTGCTCAAATTCCACTTTTTCGAACCCGGCGAGACCCTTTTGGGGCACTTTTAGGATTTTACTATAAATATAATGTCTTAAAGTGAAAAATGACTTTTTCATCATCTTCTTCCCCTCTTTGGCCGGCAGCCATGGTAGCCCCTTGGGCTGCCACTACTCTTTCTTGTTCTCCACATGATTTCCTTTGTATTTTGCTTCGAGCCTTAACGTTTATCGAAGGCCTTAACAACACACACCTTTCCCCTTTATTAGAATCCATTTTTGACCATTTTTTAGTTCAGGTTTGGATTTTCATGGTACCTCAAAGGTTAAAATTGCTTCCCTCGTTGTCCTCGATATATTCGGAGCACTTTTCCATCAGTAGGGATTTGAGATTTCATCTCAAATTGAGGTAGGGGATGTTATAGTTTATATTCTTGATGTATTGCATGCTATTGATGTTTACACAACTCATTTGCATGCCTTTGTATTAAATCTAGAGATTTTATTATTTATTTTTCTTATGTTAGATTTGATTTTCCCGGTTGATTATAACTTGGTTTAAACATGTGGCATGACATTAAATTACCCCTTGAGATGGTCATTGACATATATTAAATTAAGAGCATTTGGACAAGTATTGAAGTTTTTATTTAATATTTTTCTTAAATGAAAATTTAATTCAGGTGGCCTTATCTAGCTTGAAATCAATATATGATGTCATATTATATTAGGCCCTAGCATACTCTTCAACATATGTGAATTTGAGTGTATTCAAAGATGTTTTAAAATTTAGAGATAATTAATTAATTTATTCTAAGTGTACTATTCACTTCATTAGAATTCCGACTTGATATTATTGATGTTCATGCTATATACTTTCATATATATTAAATCAAGAATATTTGATTAGGTTTTGAAACCTTTCATTTAATTATTTTCTAGTATTAAAGTTTAATACTCATGGTCGTATCTTGCATGGAATCCACTTGTATCATGCTTTTAAAGCAAGTCTTGAAATGTTTTATAACATATTTTAATTTGAGAGCATTTGGTTGAATTTCAAAATCTAGAGATTTTACTTAAAAGAATTAATTAAAACCTATTCAATGGTTCAATAAGCTTAATTAAGTTTCTAACTTGGTATTCATGATTTCCTTGACAAGTTCCTTCACGTGTGTCAAATTGAGAATAATCAGATAAGTTTTGAGACTTGCATTTATTTATTTCCTTTATATGGAATTTAGTTCACATGGTTATGCCTTATATGAAATGAATTTGTAACTTGATATTGAACTTGTCCTTAACATGATCCTTGACATATCTTGTTCGTAGAACATTTGGACTTGCCTCGTAATCTTGATAATTTAATCCCTTAAGTAGATAAATTCCCTTTTATGCTTCTATCGAGTTAATCATGCCTTAATATTGAACTTTTGCTAAACTTATGAATTGGACTTGTATTTCATGGACTTTTATCTTTTTTATCAAGCATCATGACCCCTTGTATCTTGGTTTCATTAATGTACTTAATGAACTTGCACAATTGTCTTAGAATGGTTTAATTACTCATGTGTTGTTTAGTAAATAATTAAATCATTAATCTTATACTTGTGGTATATTTACATCAATGGATTCCTTGTGTTTTAAATCCTAATTTGTAGTCTATATAGATGCACACTATGATTTCTTGACATTTCACATGCCATCATCGTTGAGAACTTAGGGCATGACTTGTATATTCCAAAATATTGGTTGTGTATAGAATGTGGTTTAATGCATTTCTTGTATCTTGATACACTCTTGGTTGCACAACTTGTTGATTTTGGAACTTGGGATATCAATCAAGATTTGACATAGCTAGGACTTGGTTCTAGTACAGGAGATAGAGAGCTCCCTACACTAAAGTGAGAACTAGTGAGAACTAGGGGAAGGTACCCATGGGTTAGTAGCCCTAAAGTGATCCCAATAGTACGATTTTAATCCGGCCGATATCCGAGTATCCACATTAGTTGATTTCACTTTTTAAATTTCAAGTTGCTATTCCTTGAAGATTTAAATTTGTCGTGTTATGTGGAATGTTCCAATCTTGTTAATTGCATAGATATTATGCATTATCCTTAATTTCAGGTATTATTCTTATCGTGTTAATTGGAATGTTCCAATTTTGTTCAATTGCATTGATAATCTAATTTTTGTTAACTTATATTCGAGTATTCTTCTTGTCGTGTTGTATGGACTATTCCAAACCCTGTTCAACTACATTGATAATGTGATTCATGTTAACTTATAAACTTGTCGTATTCTTTAGATTATCCCAACCTTGATTCGTTGCATATGTATATCATGATTCTTGTTGATTAACACTCTAAGGTAGCTTAGGATGCTCCCTGAGTCTCACTTTGACATAGACGTTAGGTGGCATGAGCCCCTTTAACATGTTTCACCTTAAGGTGATAAATTTGTAAAATGCTAAGTCTATGCATGCTCATCTCCTATGAGTAGCTTTATGTTACTCACCCAAAGTTACCGGGGTCATTTTTCAGGTACGAAGACTTGGTTCACGGTGCTCATCACTCCTTGGATGACTAGTAGCTTTTAAGTTTACGTTTCATGCAAATGTTAGCATGAAATATCATTTTGTAGCCTTATATCAAAACTTGTATATTTGATTCCAAATATACAACGTGTGCCTAAGCACACCTTTTGACTTTCATTTTATGTGTGGCTAAACACGTTTATATTTGCACTTGTCCTCACTTGGCGCTAGATTTTGTTTAAAAAATGTATTTTCATCAACTTTCGAGGTTTAACATGTAAGAATTTGTAAATGAATTGTAATGAGACCGTAGGCCATTGTAGCATGTTTAAAATGTTTTATTACATTTGTGTGCATGTTCACATCACCATACAATAGAGTATAATGTAAATTAATCATGCTATGGGGGATGCAAATGAGACTTAAGAACTCTTTTCAGCCTTAGTGCATAATAGGCCTGATTTTCACATTTTTGACTTGTTTCGGTCGACTGGTGACTTATTTCAGTCAATCGGTTGTTTGTTCAATTCAATTGCACAGTAAAACACACATTCCAATAGCCAAAATCATTGTTCAGGTCCATTTCGATCGATCGATTCTTCATTTTGGTTGACCTAAATGATTTTCCTTCTTTTTTTAGGAATTTAGGCTATTTTTTATTCATTTTGGTCGACCTAAATAGCTCACACTCAGCTGCCTATTCAGTTTTGGTTCAATATTGTTGTTCCGACTTCAAATGGTCATATCTTCTTCATTTCTAATGCAAATAGGGTGATTCGTGTACCTAAATTCAAGGATTTTGAGTCAGTTTTCCAATGGTTCCAATGCCATTCTCAGATTCAAATCACAATGGGAGTTATTCATGTTTTAGTGAGACAGTGTTAGATTTCGCTTGAACCGGGAATGGGAGTTTTGTGGGATTGTTGCCCAAAGTTCTTAGAACCTCTTAGAATGTTATGACATGACTATTTTAGGTTGTATGGACCTCATTTGACTTGCTTAGAGTCAAATCTCCCTTCTCATTTGTAAATTGACCATTTTGCCCCTTGGTTAATGGGTTTTGCCCGTTTTGACCTTTGTTTCCACTTTCGTTCTCTTTGAGTTTCATGACTTCATAGAAAGTCACTTAGGTGTCTTAGGGATGATTGATATCTCTATAGACCTTGTTTCTGTTTTGCTTTCGTATTTTTGGATCCAGTTCGGGTCATCACAGGACACACTGGGTTGAAAAATCCAGGTTCGTTACAAACCCTTTGCTAGATGCCTTCTCCTTGGATCTCTATCTTCTCGGTAATGGTGTTGCCTTTAGGAATCACTCATAAACTTCCATGAATGACCTTCGAAAACTAGGCTTGTAGGAGCCTCCATTAGATGAGAAAACAAACCCTAAAAACTAGAGAGAGAAAATATATTCCTTTTTCTTTCTTCTAAAAATCTCAGCTAAAATATACATGAACACATGTATATATAGGCAAAATAAAGCTAAAGAAAGTAAACAATTAATCCTTCTCAATCACTAATTCATATATCTCAAATCTAATAGGATTCCAATATCAAGTTGGGCGTGAGAATCCTTTGGGCTTATTATTTTATTGGCTACAGTGAATTAATAATTTGCTTGGTCCATGGACCCGATTAAATTAATTCATTAATTAATTTATACTCCAATAAAAGAAATTAATTGAACTCCAATTAAATAATAAATAACCTCTAAGTCAATGTTGCACTTTGACCCCTCTATGCATAATTAGTTATCGGATAAATAAAGCCATCAATTCGACTGCTTAATTAATACATTTATTTTGGTACCTTTGATTATTTCCGGCTCGATCACAATAAAAACATTTGTTTGACAAAAATAATAATTTAAATAAATAAATTTATAATAAATTATTTTGTCTAAAGCCACACGAAGGCCTTCGAATTTACTTTGTGATCAACTATAATCAATACAAAATAAATACAAGTAGCAATGATGCAAAGATTGAAAATATAACCTTCTAACTATTAATTACATAATTACCCAAAGTGTCGGTCTATGGATTCAGAAGATTCTGCCGAATAAATCAAGGTAATTACTAATTAATAAAGAAGTCTATACTTTTCTCATGCTTAAGAGTCAAATGCCATGACAGTGATAGGGAGCAATTGCATACAACGGCTCTCGCAATATATCTCAACCTAATACGGATCTAGTTCAAGTCTTAATTAATAATGAGTCTATTCATAATTACCGACTATGAACTTTTTATGATTGCTATTTATATTCATGTATTGATCGTCATTACATACATATATAAATATCTCTTATAATTAAGAGGACACTATCAATTCCATAATGAATTGAAACATAATACATTGAATTCACCAATTATATAAATAAAAAATATTTCAGATATGTCAGGAATATATGTCACTATATTCCAAATAGGAATTTACTATACCAGGGCATATAAATCCCAATAGCTACCACTTGCCCTCATAGCCAATTCGAATTGCATTTAACTTCAATATTATCCAGGTGACGATTAAAACTATTGATCGATGACACCTTTGTTAATGGATCAACAAGGTTGTGTTCTAATGTAATGTTCTAGCCACGAGTACATTTTCTTACCGGACAATATCATGTAGGACATGATACTTCCTCTCAGTATACCTTGTTCCTCTATGGAACCTTGGGTCATTGGTTCGGACTACTTCTACACTATTGTTATAACATAGCTCGATAGGCAAGATAGTATGCTCCATAACCTCTAAATCAGTGAGATCAAACGAAAAGGCTTCATTTGCTGCCTTTAAGGTTGCAATGTACTCCACCTTCAGGTTTTAGTAAACAGTTGAAATCTGTTTAACACTTTACTAACTGATTTTCCTTCCATTGAGTGAACATACACTAAGTCATGAACCTTATAGTATCTACATCTGATTAAAAATCAGAACTAGCATACCCGACTGAGACCACATCATCACATCCATAAATGAGTATGAGATCATTGGTTCTTCTAAGGTACTTTAAGATATTTTTCACAACAGACAAATTATCAAGTCTAGGATTGGACTGATATCTACTGACTATCCCTACATTGTAGCGGATGTCCTGTCTGGTATAAACCATGGCATTTATGAGACTCCCACATGCCGAAGCATATTATTACAGTGTCATTTACTCAATCTCCTCTACTAGTCTTGGAAAACTACTTACTAGAGAGCAATCCATGTCAATAAAACAGCAACTCATTCTTTAAGTTTTGTATACTAAACCTGGTCAAAACTTTATTAATGTAGGTTTGTTAAGGTAAGCCTATTTTCCTTTTAACC
Organism: Cornus florida; assembly: GCF_030987335.1. Classification (NCBI taxonomy): domain Eukaryota; kingdom Viridiplantae; phylum Streptophyta; class Magnoliopsida; order Cornales; family Cornaceae; genus Cornus; species Cornus florida. The sequence continues at coordinate 61,557,102 of NW_026775574.1, read as the reverse complement.
CGATCTTGCAAAAGCTTGATCCTAGGAATATAACTTACATCTTTAAAATCCTTCATTTCAAAGTAATTGAACAACTACCTCTTTAATGATGATGAAGCTTCCACGTTATTATAAACGATTAGGATGTCATCAATATATAGAATTAGAAAAATAATGATATTACCCTGTACACACATGGTTCATTCACTAATAAATCTTCCAGTATCCTTTTGTAAATTAACTTGCCTTCCATAGGTATCACCCTACTAGAAAGTTATACAAGATCTTAGATTTTATTAGAATACATAGATTTCAACCCTGATTTCATAGCAACTTGCCAAAATGATCTGTATCCATATCAGTTCACACTTCCGTATAGCTTACTGGGTTCAACTCATGTTTAACAGGGATATCCATAAAGGTCTCACCTAAAGATATGATTCTGTTAGATTGGATGATAATTCTCTCACTACAATAATGTACCGATGTACGAATCTGTGTACTATATGATGCCAACGCATCAATAGGGAATTCATTTATAATTCTTAATCTCTATAATAAGTGTGTTCATATGTGGTACATCTGGTACTCATACCATATTCTCTAACATTATGCTACTAGGTATGTGATTCATAATATAATCCTCTTATAGATAAATAGTGAGTGTAAACAATGAACTTTTATTATTGAGATCATAAAATAATCCATCCTAGTGCATTTAGAGTAGTCATCAAATCAAGCATACCTATGATATGCTTCCAACTTACTTGTCCATATCAAGCGCACATGTGCAAGACTACCTTATATGTGTATGTGATTTAAACTAAGATTTAGTAAAAAACATAGCTCAAAAAGTATCCTTGAGAAAGACTAAGATGGAATGCAGTTCATAATGCGCATTGATATCATCAAGGCTAAACTCTGAAATGAAAGAGATAATGTAGCATAACAGATCATAGATCTAATCATGTTAAGCAGAATTTTGTTATTTCTATTTGACACCTCAATTCATTGAGCATAAATTACAGAAAGACTAGTACGCAACACCCTCATTTGCCATATAGTCTTTTCACTATCCCAAAAAATACTCATATCCACGATCAGATCGAAGTGTTTTGATAAGTTTACCTAATGTGTGCTCTACCTCAGTCTTGACACTCTCAAAATACACCAAAAGTTTAAGACTTGTGTTACATCAGGTAAATGTATCCAAAACATGAGTAGTCTTGCTTGGATGTTCATAAGACCACACATATCAGTGTGTACCGACTCCAATTGTTCTTTATGTCTATTTCACTTGGCTGATTAAAGCCCTCAGGGTTATCTATCCTTCAAAACAGGATTCACAAGTTGGTTTAGGCTCCCTTGCCTTACTAGGTAATAAACCTTCTTTGACCAATCTTTAAATTCCATTTTGACTAATTATAACCCAATAATAGACACTAAAAATACAATGAGTCAAGAGTAACAAATATTCTTTTAACATTCAATCTAGAAGATGTAATATTAATTTATACATCCTGCAAATATTAAAAGCTGGTGGTTATAGTATATTACCCATCTTTCAATGGACAAAAAGTAATCGCACATCTAATCAATTTTATAAAAACAGTTTTATCAAAAATAATAACTCAGTTTTTATAAACCAAAAATGAAACAAGAATAAGATTGCGTCTAACATCTGTGCATAAAGATAGTTATCTAATACTAATATCCTCATACTCTCTAATTTTAGATGTAATACTCCCACTAACTTAGCTACAACCTTAGCATCAGGTCAAAAGACAAAGAGAAAATTGCAAAAAACCCCCCTGTACTTTTGCAAAACTTGCAACTAACCCCCTGAACTATCAAAATTGCATAAAACCCCCTGAACTATACAAATTTGTTGCAAATCACTCCATTCAGCCACCGGCCGTCCAAAAATGAGCGCGTGAGAATCATGCGATAGACAAATTGAATATTTTGGACAATAATGCCCTTCCACCATCTATGAAATCCCCTCCTCCACCTCAACCGCATTGCCTCAACACCACCGCCACCCATCTCTGCAAACCCATAACCACTACCACCCATCACCCTATTCCAAATCTGATAATTATTGATAACTAGAGATTAGGTTCTGTTTGGTACACTTGTAACATAACACATGAGTTTCCGAGTTGTATAGCTTATAATAACAATGAAGCACCACTACCTCCACCTCTGTCTAATCCACCTCTTTCGCCATGGGTTCGCCACCATATACAGTGGCAGAGTCATCGTCTAATCCGATAACGGCCGTTCATTCGCCGTCAAAGTCGACTCTCCCACCTTCAAAATCGATGTCCGAGGATACCCACTCCCTCGCAATGATCTCATCTACAAGGTCGCGCGGATCCTCCAATCCTCGTCATCAGACCCTTTCCTCGACCTCTCCGACTACCTCCAAACACTAACCCTAACTCTAACCCCCTCTGAATCCTCATCCTCAAATCCCTCAAATCCACAACCCTAGCCCTAGATTTCTTCCGATTCTGCTCCTCATCCATCCCCAAATTCTGTCGATCCGGTCCGATCTGTAAATCCAAGACCCGAATCTGTCTCGTCAGATCTCCAAGACCCAGTCATCTCCCTCTTCGCAGAGCTCATCACAGCCAGAGCCGAACCAGTCGTCTTCGCTGGATCTGCTGCCTTAGGATCTGTCTCGCCGACGACATCAACATTCTTATAGCTATCTTCGCTCTCCATCTCCAAGCCCATCGTTGCCCTTACTCCACCGCCGAGTTGAGCTTTTCACTACCGACAAGCAAGGGGATTTCGGACGGTAACCGGCAAACAAAAGAAGCTCAGTCACTCACTCTCTCTCTCTCCCTCATTCTCTACAGAAAAATGAGGGCCAAAGACAGGGGGGTTAGTTCATTAAGGGTAATGTTGTCTTTTGGCTTTTTCGGCACCTTATTGTTAGTTTAAAGGGGTTAAATGCAACAATTTGTTAGTTTGAGAAGATGCGTTAATGGACAACTACAATATCTTCCAGAAAATCATATATTTCAAGACTAAGCATAACCTATCTTTGGTTGGCATGGTTCATCCACCTAAACTAGGTTGTGGTATGAACCATCTTCCCTAGGTATAGTCTATCAAGATCCTTCAATTGTATGTTGCAGCACATGAAATTCAATTATCTATCATAAATTATCTTTAATTGGTATGGACAACTACCTAACTAAATTAATCTAAAGGTGTAGCATGGTCCATCTGTTGGGATTTATATGCTCTGGCATATCAAATTCCTGTTTGGATTAAAGTGACATATGTTCCTGACGTTTATGAAATATTTATGTTTTATACAATTAGTGAATTCAATGTATTATATTTTGATTCATTATAGAATTGATAGTGTCCATTTGATTGCAAGAGATATTTATATATTCAATGTATTATATTTTGATTCATTATAGAATTGATAGTGTCCATTTGATTGCAAGAGATATTTATATATATGTTTGTGATGGCAATCAATGCATGATATATAAATAGTAATCATAAATGGTTCATAGTCGGTAATTATAGATGGACTCATAATTAATTAAGATTTGAACTGGATCCGCGTTAGGTTGAGATATATTACGAGAGCCTCGTATGCAATTGCTCCCTATCACCGTCATGGCATTTGACTCTTAAGTATGAGAAAATTATAGACTCTTTTATTAATTAATAATTACTTTGATTTATTCGGCGGATTCTTCGGGATCCTTAGATCGACACTTTGGGTAGTTATGTAATTAATAGTTAGAGGGTTATATTTTCAATATTTGCATCATTGCTACTTGTATTTATTTTGTATTGATTATGGTTGATCACAAAGTAAATTCGAAGGCCTTCGTGTATTTTTAGACAAAATGATTTATTATATATTTATTTATTTAAATTATTATTTTTGTCAAACAAATGTTTTATTGTGATCGAGCCAGAAATAATCAAAGGTACCAAAATAAATATATTAATTAAGTAGTCGAATTGATGGCTTTATTTATCCGATAACTAATTATGCATAGAGGTTATTTATTTATCAAAGTGTAATACTGACTTAGAGGTTATTTATTATTTAATTGGAGTTCAATTAATTTCTTTTAGTGGAGTAGAAATTAATTTATGAATTAATTGAATTGGGTCCATGGACCGGGCCAATTATTAATTTATTGTAGCTAATAAAATAATAGGCACAATGGATTCTCACTCATAGCCCAACTTGATATTGGAATCATATTAGATTTGAGACATGTGAATTAGAGATTGAGAAGGATTAGTTGTTTCCTTTTCTTCACCTTTATGTTGCCTATAAATATACATGGTCTATGTATATTTTAGGTGTGATTTTTAGTAGAAGAAAAAAGGAATATATTTTCTCTCTCTAGAAAATTAGGGTTTATGTTCTCATCTAATGGAGGCTCCCACAAGCCTAGTTTTCCAAGGTCATTCATGGAGGCATATGAGTGATTCCTAAAGGCAAAACAATTACCAAGAAGATGGAGATCCAAGGAGAATGCATCTTGCTAAGGGATCTACAATAAGTGAGAACATTCACTTTAGAGGAGAGATCTAAGATTTACTCAAACCTTGATGTAAGTATTCAATTTTTTAATTGAATGATACATCATGTTTTATTTTTGCATAAAACTTGTCTCTATGTAATGAATCAAGATTTATGAATTTAAATCCCTCAAAAAGTTTTTAAAACTAGCACGTTTCCCAGCAGTGGTATCAGAGCATGGTTTGATTCATTACTAGAGATCATGATTTTATGAAAATCATCATTCATGGATCCAAAATTATATTCATATATATTTTTATTGATGTATGTTGATGTATGATTTAATATGTTGATATATATTGATACATGATGATGTATGAATAATTGTGAATGAATGATGATGTATGGTTGGGCCATAGATGAAGCTTATAGGTTAAATTAATGTAATTTTATCTTTGGATGAATGTAATTAAGGCTTTGATTTAGCCGTTTGAAAGTTCAATGATGTAATTTAATTTTTTCCATTGTATTTCAAATTGTAAATATTTTTAAAGTCATGTAATCTTCGTCAAAGGATGCTATGAAGCTTCAAGAAGGTCCAAGAGGGTTAAATTAGGCTTTAGGAATTTTCTGGGATTTTTTAAAAATTTTTCGAAATTTTTCTGGAATTCTTTTTAAGGCCTAATTTAATTTCTGGAATTTTTCGGCGATTTTCCGGCGACCGGAGAGTTGTTGGCGGCAAGGTTTTGGCCGGAGATCAAGAGGGATTGATGGGATATAATCCCATGTGACGTGGCTAATGATAGACCCTCGCGCATTACTTAGAGCATATAAATGTTAAAAGCTGAATCCATTAGCCATTTAAATTGCTTCTGTCTGTTATTTATTTATTTAACTAATGCATGGAATAATTAATTGTTTATTATTATTATTTATGCATTGGATCCATGATATTTAATTAAATGACTTGATTTATATTAATTAAAGTATGAAAATTAATTGGATTTGATTACTAATTAATTTGAGAGCACTTATTGGGAAACGAAAAAATTATTTTTGTAAATTATTTTTAAAGTGTGCCTCAAATTAAATATTAGTGAATCGTTTAAAGTCCAAATATTTTCTAAATTTAATTGGATTAAAATCAAGACGTTTTGCATGCATTATATCATGTAAATAGATAAATTCAAAACCCTAATTATGAATGATTAAAAATTGAGTGGGAGCGGGGATTTTTATACATTACCCCATAGCCTTTGTTATTAACACCATTATAATTAGATCTTCAAAAATAAGGCCCCACGCATGATTTGAAGAGTCTTAATATTACAAGAATAGTTATCTTATGAAAATAATATTATTAAATGTTCATTGTAATTAAATCTTTAAAAATAAGGCCCTATGCATGATTTAAAGAGTCTAGATTATAATGACAAGATATTTAATATTTTATTTTTCATTAAAGTTTTAATAACGTTATACACTCAATCTAAAATCAATAGTGTTAGCTCCCCAACGGAGTGGTTTACACTAGGTAATTTTAGAAAGGCTAAACATAATCGGGAATCATTTCATATAGATAGACAAGACATTGTCTTAAAAAATATGGAGATGATGGGATTTGCCCGCCAATAACAATAATGAACTTCGCCAACCGAATAAGTTATTGGTGTTTTGGTTATCCGATTCTTCATGCAGTGGTTAAGGGACCCACATATTATTTTAATGGAAGTGCTCACCTAATAGCAAATGAATCTCTACAATAGTAATAATGAACTCCTCCAACAGGATAAATTATTGATATATTGATTGGTTGATTTATTATGCTACAGAGTTGAGGGACCCACATTAATTAAAAGGGATTGTTCACTAATAATGATAATGATCTCTTGTTCGATTGATATTTATTATATTATGTGGTAAACAAACTCATTTTAATTTTAAATATGCATGACAGTATTAATAATTCACCTTACATATTGTATGAATGCAATTATATTCAGACTAATTATGTCTAATCCATTTTATCTGCTTGCTAATTTCAATGTATGTGGACTTCATTTTTAATGACTAGAAAAGGAATTTAGATATTTTATTCACAACGTGATGGTACAAATGTATTTACTACTCCTAAAACCTAATCCTTTTACTTTAAGATACCCAAGAGAACATTAATGCTTTGAATAAGTGAAATAAGGCAAATGAGATGAATTGGTGCAATATTCTTAGAGTTTACCTCGAATACGCTCCAAAGCTAACATTTACATTATTTTATTTTCTTCAAGCATCATGTTAAATGTCAATAAGATGTTTCGGTGAGATTAGATAGAGAGTATGCTAAAGTACTATATCAGACTTGAATAGCATCAAGATAGCCTAAGGAACTCCAGTATGAAATCGAATTTTGGAAAATGATTGTTTATTATTTAAAATTAGCTGGAGATCAATAGGGCTGACTTGGGTGGTAAGTTTCAAGTTGACATGATTATTGCCTTGTTACCAAACTCGTTCGACTCTATTAGAGTGAACTAAATAAGGAATCAGTTTGAGTTCACACTCGCTAATATTCTTATAGAATTGGTAACAGATGAAGGGATAATCAAGAGTTTGGGCGTTCCTATCAATCTAACCTAGTCTATACCATCTTCTTCTAGGCCCAAGTGGACGGGCAAAGTAAAGAAGAAGGATGATAATAGGACTAGGCTAGCACAAAACATAGGTATCTAAAAGGTTAAAGAGAATAAGGCAGTGTATGTTGAGGGCGAATGAAACTGTTTCTTTTGCCGTTAACTAAAACACTATAGGACGAACTGTCTAAGCAATGACGTGGCATAGAAAAATATATATTTAACCATTGAGCCATGTTATGTGGTTGCATCTATTAATTCCTGATGGATAGATTCTAGAGCCACTAAACATGTTTGTAATTCATCGTAAGGATTTCAGGAATTCAGAAGCCTTGATGATATGGATATATATTTATCTTTTGACCTGATGCCAAGGTTGTAGTTAGGTCAATGGGAGTATTACATCTGAAATTAGAGAGTATGAGGATATTAGTATTAGAGAACTATCTTTATGCACAGAAGTTAGATGCAATCTAATTTTTGTTTCACTTGTGGTTTATAAAAACTGTGTTGTTATTTTGTAAAACTGGTTTTATAAAATTGAATAGATATGCGATTGCTTCTGGTGCATTGAAAGATGGTTAATATACTATAACCACAAACTCTTAAGATTTGCAAGATGTAGAAACTAATGTTGCATCTTCTAGATTGAATGTTAAGAGAAAATTTGTTATTCCTGACTCATTGTATTTTTAATATCTATTTTTGGGTTATTATCAATCAAAATGAGATTCAAAGATTGGTCAAAGAAGGTTTATTACCTAGTGAGGCAGAGGAGCCTAAACCAAACTTGTGAATCCTGTTTTGAATGATAGAATACTCTGAGGGCTTAATCAGCCAAATAAAATAGACATAAAGAACAATTGGAGTCGGTACACACGGATACGTGTGGTCTTGTGAACATCCAAGCAAGATTACTCACGTTTTGGATAAATTTACCTGTTGCGACACAATTCTTATACTTTTGGTATATTCCGAGAGGGTCAAGACTAATGTGGAGCACAGATTAGGTCAACTTATCAAGACACGTCGATCTGATCGAGGATATGAGTATTTCTTAGGATAGTGTAAAGACTATATGGTCAATGAGGGTGTTATGTATCAGTTTTCCGCAATTGATGCTAAATGCATTTAGGTGTCAAATAGGAATAACAGAATTCCATTTAACATGGTTAGATCTATGATCAGTTATGCTATATTATCTCTTTCATTTAAGAGTTTAGCGTTAATTACATCGATGCGCATTATGAACTGCATTCCATCTTAATCTGTCTCAAGGATACCGTTGAGCTGTGTTTTTTACTAAATCTTAGTTTGAATCACATGCACATATTGGGTAGTCTTGCACAAGTGCGCTTGATATGAACAAGTAAGTTGGAAACAAATCATACGCATGATAGATTTGATAGCTACTCTAAAAGTCACTAGGATGGATTATTTTATGATCTCAATGATAAAAGTTGATTGTTTACACTCACTGTTTATCTATAGGAGGATCATATTATGAATTACATACCTAGTAGCATAATGTTAGAGAATATGGTATGAGTACCAAATGTACCATATGTGAACACACTTATTATAGAGATTGAGAATAATATATGAATTCTCTATTGATGCGTCAGCATCATCTAGTACACAAATTCCTCCATCGGTACATTAATGTAGTGGGAGGATTATCATCCAACCGATAGAATCATGTTTTTAGGTGAGACCATTATGGACATCCCTGTTAAACATGAGTTGGACCCAGTAAGCTACACGGAAGCGTGAACCGATATGGATACAGATCATTTTGGCGAGTTACTATGAAATCAGAGTTGGAATCTATGTATTCTATTAAATTCTAGGATCTTGTAGAACTTTCTAGTAGGGTGATACCTATGGAAGGCAAGTTAATCTACAAAAAGATACCAGAAGATTTCTTAGTGAATATACCATGAGTGTACAAGGGAATGTCATTATTTTTCTTAATTCTATATACTGATGACATCCTACTCATTTATAATGACGTGGAAGTTTTGTCATCAATAAAAAGGTAGTTGTTCAATTACTTTTAAATGAAGGATTTTCAAGATGTAAGCTATATTCCTAGGATCAAGCTTTTGCAAGATCAGGTTAAAAGGAAAATAGGTTTATCTTAATAATCCTACATTAATAAAGTTTTGACCAGGTTTGGTATACATAACTCAAAGAATGAGTTCTTGCTTTATTGATATGGATTGCTCTCTCTAGTAAGTAGTTTTCTAAGACTAGCAGAGGAGATTGAGCAAATGAGACTGAAACTATATGCTTTGGCATATGAGAGTCTCATATATGCCATAGTCTATACCAAATAAGACATCCGCTACATTGTAGGGATAGTCAGATGATATCAGTCCAATCCTGGACTTGATAACTGGTCCGTTGCGAAAAATATCATTAAGTATCTAAGGAGGATCAAGGATATCATACTTAGTTATGGATGTGATGATATGGTCCTAGTCAGGTATGCTAGTTCTGATTTTCAATCAGAAGTAGATACTATGAGGTTCATGACTTAGTGTATGTTCACTTAATGGAAGGAAAATCAGTTGGTAGATTGTTAAGCAGATTTCAACTGCTGACTCAAACCTGCAGGTGGAATATATTGCAGCCTTAAAGGCGGCAAAAGAAGCCTATTGGTTTGATCTCACTGATTTAGAGGTTGTGGAGCATACTAGCCTGCCTATCGAGCTATATTGCCACAATAGTGCAGAAGTAGTCCAAACCAATGACCCAAGGTTCCATAGATGAACAAAATACACTGATAGGAAGTATCATGTTCTATATGATATTGTCCGGTAAGAAAATGTACTTGTGGCTAGAATATTGCATTGGAACACAACTTTGTTGATCCATTAACAAAGGTGTCGTCGATCAATAGTTTTGATCAACACCTGGATAACATTGGAGTTAGATGCAATTTGAATTGGCTATGAGGAAAATGTACTTGTGGCTAGAACATTGCATTGGAACACAACTTTATTGATCCATTATCAAAGGTGTTATTGATCAATAATTTTGATCATCATCTGGATAACATTGGAGTTAGGTGCAATTTGAATTGGCTATGAGGGCAAGTGGGAGCTGTTGGGATTTATATGCCCTGGCATAGCAAATTCCTGTTTGGATTAAAGTGACATATGTTCCTGACGTTTATGAAATATTTATGTTTTATACAATTAGTGAATTCAATGTATTATATTTCGATTCATTATAGAATTGATAGTGTCCATTTGATTACAAGAGATATTTATATATATGTTTGTGATGGCAATCAATGCATGATATATAAATAGTAATCATAAATGGTTCATAGTCGGTAATTATATATGGACTCATAATTAATTAAGATTTGAACTGGATCCGCGTTAGGTTGAGATATATTGCGAGAGCCGTCGTATGCAATTGCTCCCTATCACCGTCATGGCATTTGACTCTTAAGTATGAGAAAATTATAGACTCTTTTATTAATTAATAATTACTTTGATTTATTCGGCGGATTCTTCGGGATCCTTAGACCGACACTTTAGGTAGTTATGTAATTAATAGTTAGAGGGTTATATTTTCAATATTTACATCATTGCTACTTGTATTTATTTTGTATTGATTATGGTTGATCACAAAGTAAATTCGAAGGCCTTCGTGTATTTTTAGACAAAATGATTTATTATATATTTATTTATTTAAATTATTATTTTTGTCAAACAAATGTTTTATTGTGATCGAGCCAGAAATAATCAAAGGTACCAAAATAAATATATTAATTAAGTAGTCGGATTGATGGCTTTATTTATCCGATAACTAATTATGCATAGAGGAGTCAAAGTGTAATATTGACTTAGAGGTTATTTATTATTTAATTGGAGTTCAATTAATTTCTTTTAGTGGAGTAGAAATTAATTTATGAATTAATTGAATTGGGTCCATGGACTGGGCCAATTATTAATTTATTGTAGCCAATAAAATAATAGGCACAATGGATTCTCACTCATAGCCCAACTTGATATTGGAATCATATTAGATTTGAGACATGTGAATTAGAGATTGAGAAGGATTAGTTGTTTCCTTTTCTTCACCTTTATGTTGCCTATAAATATACATGGTCTATGTATATTTTAGGTGTGATTTTTAGTAGAAGAAAAAAGGAATATATTTTCTCTCTCTAGAAAATTAGGGTTTATGTTCTCATCTAATGGAGGCTCCCACAAGCCTAGTTTTCCAAGGTCATTCATGGAGGCATATGAGTGATTCCTAAAGGCAAAACAATTACCAAGAAGATGGAGATCCAAGGAGAATGCATCTTGCTAAGGGATCTACAATAAGTGAGAACATTCACTTTAGAGGAGAGATCTAAGATTTACTCAAACCTTGATGTAAGTATTCAATTTTTTAATTGAATGATACATCATGTTTTATTTTTGCATAAAACTTGTCTTTATGTAATGAATCAAGATTTATGAATTTAAATCCCTCAAAAAGTTTTTAAAACTAGCACGTTTCCCAACACCATCTTCCACAAGGTACTACCTAAGTGCGCATATTTGGAAAGAACTTGTATCTCCCACACTAAAGCCAAACTTTAGGCATCATAAAGCAAATGTCCCAAACATTTCCAAAATCAACAAGTTCATAACTCATACTCAACAAAAATGCATGAAACCTCATTCCATGCACAAGTAGGGTGAAATCACACAAACCATGTCCTCGAGTTTTATGTCTACAATGACATTTAAAATGTCAAATCTTCAATGTGCAATTTACAGCACAAAACAATGGCATACAAAATGTCAAATCTTCAATGTGCGATTTGCTACACATACCATGATATCATATATCATACAAAATCAATTCCCTATCAAGGTAGGTCACAATTACTAAATCCTCAGCAAATTAGTAATAAGCTTGCAAGGTAAATACTAACAATATTCCACAACAATTCATTATCACAACAAGATACTCTCTAGAATTTAGTAATCAATTAAATTGACTATACACCTTATATAAGATATATATATAAGCTAAACATGCTTGAATCCTCAAAACTTAAGTCAAGTATATAGAATTATCATTTAAATGCAATCCTATAACATAACAAACATATATACAATATATATAAAACTGAAAATATGATTCAAACATAAAGAAGATAAACATACTACAACCCTTACCTCACTAAAGGATTACTCCTTAAGAATCGAAGGCAAAAGAACTCAATTTGAAAAACTGTGAAAAGGTGTTCTAGATAAAAAAGTGAGGAAGATTTGATCTTCAAGGTGGAAAACCAAATTCCCAAAAAAAAGGGGACGAATTCTGAAAATGGTGGAGAGAGTTTTAGGATTTCCCAAACTACCTCACCCGAGAATTGCCCCTCTAGAATCCAAGGCAAACAACATCAAATGGATAAACTGAGGAAAAGTGTTCTAGATATGGAGGAGAGGAAGATTTAGTCTTCAAGGTGGAAGACCAAAATTCTAAGGGAAAGAGGTTGAAATCTGAAAATGGTGGAGATGGTTCAAGGTGGTTGCAATGGTGGCCTTTGTGAGGAAGATGAAAATCACACATTTCTCCACTAACTCAAAGGCTTTGTTAGCCAACTACACACACACCAACACTATCTCTCTCTCTCACACACACATCCACCCTCCACTTGTCACAATCCTGGGGCTTCTCACAAGGCTTAATCTCAAGCCTACACTTGTCACTAATCTAAGCCAACAAGTGTACCAACCAAAAGTCTATAAGTGGGTGAATCTTCACCCTCCACTTGTCACCATCCAAAGCACCTCCACAAGGCTTAATCACAAGCCTATACTTGTCAACAACCTAAGCGAACAAGTGTTCCAATCCAAGGCCAACAAGTGGGTGAACCTACACCCAACATTTGTCACCTAAAACCTACACCCAACAGTTGTCACCTAAATAAGCTTCCAAGTCTCACCACCAAGAGGATGACAAGTGGCCCCAAGGAAAAGTGACACTTGTCACTAATTCCTACAAATTTCAAAGAGGTCCCCTCTTTAAATATCCTAAGGAATATTTGCACAAAAGTCCCTAAGAAAAAAAAATATTACATAAAGCACCCCGTAAAACAAAAATATTTTCGAAGAAACTATGCATCCATACCCCTACGAAATGGAAATAACCGAGCATGCTTTTTAACGAAATTAAATCAAGCACTAATAGTAAAAGCCAAAATGATGCAATGCATGAGGTGTCGGAAATCCGTTCCGGACATCGAAGCCTAACTCGGGCGCAACAAAACCCTAAGGTATCCCGAAAAAGAATAAATCAATTAAATAAATTAAAAAAAAAAATTGAATGACGAAAAATCGGGAAAAGAAAAAGAAGACACGGTCTTCACAACCTTCCCACATTAAAGGGATTTCGTCCCCAAAAACAAAACAAAAGGACAATCCAGGATAACTACAGAGTATATCCCCGAGTATCCCACACAACATGCTACCCCAATGACCTCAAAACTGAAAGATATACAAACCAATGCCACTTGCACCCACTTGCTTATGACATAACATACACAACATCTGCCAAAAATTGCCCCGTTCTAATGTCATTTGCACCTATGTGCTTACGATAAAACACTCTCAAAAGAATGATGACCATACGACCACACTACACGTCAAAACTCAAACATCGAACATGAGATCACATCAAGGAACTGGCCACTGAGTACTAAAGGACATCTCTTAAAGCCTTGAGATCAAACAAAAGAACAAGGAGATACAAAACCGTGAACACCTCTCCTAACGAGCCAACATATTGGTCCAACGACAATCACCAAAAGAACTCCAAGACAAATAAATATCAAATCAAGGTACCTAGTTAAAAGCAACATGGCAGTATAAATAGTGACTAGAACCTGCCCACAATGCACTCAAATGTGTGGTAGCATCGACAGCGTTTTGTGCCCGCCCAAACTTACATTACTAGCTAGGTAATGTAAGGTAGCATCAATGGTAATAAGCACTCGCCCACAGCGCACAAATTTCGTATAGTAGTACGACAATAAAAAACACTAGTTCATAACATGCCCCCATTAGGTCAACCCATGAAACTCTCAATACAAATGACGTTAATGACACACACAATCATTACCAAAAGCATTGTGGGAGCTAAACATTCCGTGAGAGCTAGGATATGGTCCAAAGACGTTCGGCAGAACTATTTTTGCCAATCCCAAAACTCTAACAACAATGTCATAGGCACCATCATGCTTATGGCCTCAAATCCTCATTACACGCAAAACCAATAACTCCTACGTCTTAAAACATCATCATCAACAACACTAGTCACGAATCCAAAGCCTGACAAGTTTGTGCCCTCAAGCCAATGGATCAAACTTCTCAAAATTAGAAAACATCAATACCTCTTTAGTCATAACGACTCTTACTATAAGACATTACATCAAAAGTCTCACACACCAAACTGAAACAGACCTACTATTATCATTATTCGATAAAACAGCTACCAAAATTAAGATCCTTAAACGCAATTCTAGCCACATCTAGAACAAGAGACTCCACAAACAACCATATCCAATTGCAATCCTTCAAGGCATTTCCTAAGAATCAACCACTTCTAAGACTCTAATATAAAACAAGTCTCCAAAAGTCATCTTTAAAAGAGCATCAAACTTACTCAACGAGTTAAACAAATCCTCAATGATGTGGACACAAGTCCTAGCAAAATGATCTCACAGCAAATCACTTACACTGAGCACAACAAACTCCGACAATGACTACGGCTAAAACTCCCTAAGGGAAAACACAAAAAGGAAACCACCAATCCCAACAAGGACTACACCACCAACTCTATCTCTGAAATGAAAGGTACTAAGGTCAAAGATTTCGCCACTTATATGGAAGTAAGTTGACCAAAGTCAATCAAATCCTTACCAAGAACCCAAAACGACAATGGTGATCCTCACGGATCAACCAACCCACAACCATACACAATGCAATGAAGAAAAGAGACTCACTCCTTCTGAAGTCCCTAACACGAACTAAGAAAGAGGAGAAACCTTATTGTCCCACAAGTGCTAATAAGACAAACACGAAAATTGAGCTTTCTTCTCACCTCAGGGAAGTGGACAACCCATGACAAAATAAAGAGTGATAACTCCTCCATGAGGTATTCCACAATGAAACCATTACAAAAGCCTGTATACACACTACGTGCAACAAAGGGAACATTATACTAGCCCCTGCTTTCCCAAAATGAACCAAAAGTACTCCACGTGAAATGAAATACTCGTAAAGCTAAACATGATAATCAATGCATATGACAAGGAAATACAACCACCAAGAAAATAAATCTGCTCATATAAATACAATCAATGATACATGCAACACGTTTCCATGTAGACACAAAATCATATCACTAAAGTACAACAACGGTGTGGCATTTCTAAGCATGTAAGTAATATATGTGGATACATCTCCACCTACTCATGTATCACTGTATCATAAACATAACTACTAATATGGTAGTAAATGAAAACAGCAGAAAAGAATGCAAGGGATGAACCCTAAGGAGGTTGTGTCCTAATGTGTCTAAGAAAATAGAAGATCAGTCCTAAGTATGATCCAACTCCAAAGACCAACATATCAACAATATGCCTCAAAATAAATATGATTCCTTACCGCAATGGTACGACCCTAATAATCTATCTCTAAACCTCAAAGTGACACTACAGGTAACACTAGCAATGCAATGCCCTCACTACCTGAAACATCAATCAATCGACTCAATCCCAAAAGCATCATCACATAAGAAGAACTCAAAAGAAATGGAAACCATGGCTATACCATCAAATAATTAATAAATCACTATGACTGACCCCAAAACAACCATCAATTACCGTTTCAATACCAGACGCTCAAAATAAAACTCAAGAGATCCTATGCTATTAACAACTTAAAACTCACATCATCATCATCATCGATCAAAGGACTATGCCTATCGAAATGAAAGTCAACATTCCATCCGAACTGCACTCGTAGCTAGGCAGTACAGTAGCATGACAATGCCATGCACCTGCCCACGAAAATCGTAATCTCAAAGGAATTACCCCAACAAATAAGGAGCCTAAGAGGTCCACAACCTCATCATAGCCAAAAACTAAAAAATCCACAAACAATCCACAAAGCGTTAAGGCTACACCTAACGACTCACCTCACAAAAGCCAAAATAAAAGGTGTCTCTCCACCTATCTTAAAACTGATGCTAGGTTGACAACAACCTACGCTACCATGAAACACTACCAACGATAACGGTCAATCTCAAGGAAAAGTGCCTAACTCACCATGCAACTTAACCTCAACTCATGTCTTCTATGACCAATCCCATGTCATGCCAAACATACAATAACAATCATGCATATACAAGCCCAATTATCGAATACATCATACGTCATGCTTGACACTTTAAAATCAAAGGATGCTCGACAAATAGTAAACACATACAATACATATAAGTATCAATTATCATGCTCTTTATATTAAAATCAATTCACACTAGACAAATAGCATACACACGAAGCACATATAAGTATCAACTAACATGCTCTTTTGCAAAATGCACCTAGCAATGCAAGAAAAACAAAAATTAAAAAGCTCACATGCCTCTCTCACACCTTATTAGTTCTTCTAAGTCAAAGACAAATGAGCATCAAGAAATTTATGAGCACCAAGAAATTCAACAAAGTCCTCAATCAAATCAAATTCAAGTGCCCACAACCTAATGCACCCCACCAATGAATGCATAGATAAACCCCATATAAAAAAACACATAAGCACTGAAATTATATTAAATCATGCAATAAAAGCTTTAAACACTTAAGCACATAAGCACGTAAATATGTGAACACATCAAAGCATGTCAACGAGAAGTATGAAATGAACCCAAACCCATTGTCGTAAGGTTTTCAAGCCTCAAACTCTGATACCACTTGTGACGGCCTAGATTCTTAAAACCCGGTGCGTTAGCGAGAGACACGAAATTGACCCGATAACGGATCCAAGATACGGAAGCAAAACAAATGGAACAAGGTCTCTAGAGACATATATCATCTCAAAGACACCAAAGTGGCTTCCCGAGGAGTCTCGAGACTCAATGGAAGCAAAACGGAAGCTAGGGTCTCAAAACCCTACAAGAAATAAACCGAGGGTAAAATGGTCATTTCAAATAGAAATAGATGCCACTGTGCATACCATTGGATAGAAAATGAAAAACTAATAAGGATAGACTAAATAATCACTTGATTCGGAGTCCGGACGAAGAAGTTATCAAACCCCGAAGTTTACAAAAAAAAAAACTGGACAAGGGAGTGCACGTGCGAATGATCGCTGCTACTTACCACATTTGAGAAAAAAAATGCAATTTTGATAGCCAAGACGAAGTTTTTTGGAAAATGTTTGCGAAGTAACCCCCCCTAAAATCATGCTTCTTAATCAACCATGGTCCAAAGCAAAAGTAATATATAACCTAGAATGCCCTAAATCCCCCAAGATAAATCTAGTCAAAAGAATTTAAAAAATACTAGGTTGCTGCCCAAGAAATGGAAATAGGGCTTCGGGAGGTTTTCCTAAGGCCTAAATTGAAAATGCAATATACAAATACACTATAAAGACCCCTAAAAGTCCCAGAACGGTCGGCACGGTTCTAAAAAAAATGCAATGAATAGTAACTATGGCATCAAAATAAACATTTGAAACAAAAGTCCTACTTTGCATACATTTAAGTGGTTGGCCTCGCCTCATTACATATGTGATACAAGTACATCAAAAGAGAGTTATACAAGTGCTCATTTCATAACAAAAGGGAAGCAAACATGCTTCAATTAAGCTACGTATTAAAACATCAAGAGATACCATGACATGCTAACACTTGCATGCTTCCAAAAATAAAAATATCCATAAAACCAAGCTACATTAGTGCCTAAGGATATTGTCCATCCATGAATAGAACTTCTTTACCTAAAAAATAACCCAATCCAACAGGGTGAGCAACCAAAATTATTTGTAGGAAGAAAAGCATGTGTATACCCTAAAGTTTCAAAAGTCTTACAAGTTCAATATAAACCAATACAAAGGATTATTCCTCCTCGCGTCTAAGTTACAAGGTGAACTAAGTGATAATATCAAGCTGTATTAAGCAATTGAAATGAAATACACAATTCGCAAGTATACAATGAACAAGTATACTAAGCAATATCGAAACCACAAGCACTAAATCACAAGTAATCAATAATTAACAGCTTGAAATTAAATGCGAAATCACATAGTGGAAAGCTTGGATATGAAATCCCGGATTTAAACAAGACGTTATAAGTTATTTCGGGCCATTCCAACCCACAAGGTACTACCTAAGTGCGCACATTTGGGGAGAACTCGTATCTCCCACACGAAAGCCAAACTTTAGTCATCATAAAGCCAATGTTCTAAATATTTCCAAAATCAACAAGTTCATAACTCATATTCAACAACAATGCATAAAACCACATTCCATGCCCAAGTAGGGTGAAACCACACAAACCATGTCCTGGGGTTTCATGTTTATAATGGCATTTAAAATGTCAAATCTTCGTTGTGTGATTTACTACGCAAAACAATGGCATAAAAAATACGAAATCTTTAATTTGCGATTTACTGCACATACCATGATATCATATATCATACAAAATCAATTCCCCATCAAGGTAGGCCACAATTACTAAATCCTCAACAAATTAGTAATAAGCTTGCAAGGTAAATACTAACCATATTTTACAAGAATTTATTATCACAACAAAATACTCTCTAGAATTTAGTAATCAACTAAATTGACATTACACCTTATACAAGATATATATATATATATAAGCTATGGTGTGTGGTTGTCGAGGCAACCAAATTGCATGCAAAAAGTGTGTAGTGTGGCCAAGTTTAAATTTAGAAAATGCCACTACCATTTCCAACAAAAAATATAGTTAAAGTTAGTAGGGATCGTCCCAAGGGAAAGGAGGTGTATTTGTGATGGAAACTATTGTCGGATTAGTAAGTCGAGTGATCAAAGATTGATTAGTGATTAATTAATTAAACTACAATGCAATTAAAGATTAGTGTAAGTAAAAAGTGCAATCTAGAAAATAGGGAAAAGATATAGGAGAGAGGTCTTGGTGCTCAGAGTCACTACTAAGCTTCACTTCATTAAACACTAGCAATTGTACATTAATGGGGAAATTTAAATTGTGACTTGTGTGTGTGTGACATCAATTGAAACTAAGAATGGATGCAAACAAGTATAGATTGGCTAGCCAATTTTAATGAGTAACATAACCTATCAAATAAGACCAATATCCATTCAATTAAGCCACAATTAATGCATACATAAATATCTAGAGACATGCACTCTTTGCATTCATAAGTATGGAACATCAAGAAACAAGAATGAATTGTTCACCTACCTAAGAAATTAAAGCAATCACACTATAACTAAGCTAGAGACATGAAATTAAACTAATTAAACGAGAGATGTGACACAATCCATCAAGAAACAAGTGTGAACCATCAAATAAATCACAAAAGTAACATCATCAACACATATAGACATGCATTAACTTCATTAAATCTAGACATAAAAACTTGAACATCAATTCTAGTATACATAGACATATGACTAGAGCCAAATGATCAATTGAAAACATTAATCCATGCAAATCAAGTAGAAATCACAAGATCTCTATTTATTCATGGTCAAAATATCTATTATAACTAAAATCCTCAAAAATACACAAAAACTGGGTTTGAGAAGCAAGCCTAGGAGCTATCTCTAGCCCCAAGAGAAGGATTTAGCCACTCATTGTGGTGGACATAGAACCCTCAAGGGCTACCTTGGAGGTTCACTTTATCATCTTCATCCTTGCTTTCTTCTCCAAAATCCTAGTTCTAGAGAGAGGAAAATTTCTATAATTGGTAATATCTCTATCTATCTTCTATGATACAATAATTGTTCAATAAATCAATTTCATACTTCTTTGAGTAAGGACAAAGTCAGAATTACAGCCTTTGATTGGACAAAATTCGCAACTACACAAGTTAGGAAGAAATCGGCGTAATCGGGAATTAGACAGCTCACTGCCAGCAGGCATTTCGATCAATCGAAGATGTTCGATCGATCAAATACTTAGCTTTAATTGATTAAAGTTGACGTGGCTTGAAAATATCTTCCAGACTTTATCTAATTGGCTGAGCTGGCACCGCCTTGTTTCGATCGATTGAAGACCACTTCGATCGGGACTTCCCTTCGATCGATCGAAGTTCCCTTGCTGCATTTTTCTTGGCTTCTTTCCAACTTTGTTCCTTAGCTCCAAAACTGAGTTAAATGGCTCTTGTTAGCCAATTTGAACTTTATTAACCTAAAATAGGCAAAAACACAAATAAGTATCTAAGACATGAAAATAAGATAGATGAATGGACTAAAATACCCTAGCTTAGGTGCTAAAATGCATCACATTTGAGCAGTCATCACACCCCCAAACTTAGATATCGCTAGTCCCTGGCAATGAACTAAAATGAAGGGAAAAAAATAAACAACTATACAATTATGAACTAGAAAGCAATAAAATGATAGTGCCACTTTCGTAGGGAACACGATTGCATTTAGCATATGCAACAAGCCTTTTAAACCCCTAGGTTACCCCTAGTGGATGAGTGAAGTCTTGTGAGGGTTTCTAGAAATGATACCCACAAACATTGAGCTCTTTCTCACTAAAGAGGCACCAATATGCAAATAAGCATTGGGCGAAAACTACCTCAAGTATGCAAATTTTCAACCATTTCCAAGCAATCTCCCAAAATGTCAACATTAAGCAAACAAATATGGTCCTCCACAAATCAAGAAAATGATCATGCAAATCAAAACAACTCTAGAATCCTTTTAAGTGAACCGGCATCAAATATGTTGTTATCTAAGCCAACTAAAGAAATGATCACAACCTTACCCTCAAACTAGCACACAAATCTAGTCCCGATCATCAAAATAAAGAGTGGACCATTTATTAAAGCTTATTCAACTAGGTGCGCTTATTATTTTCACTCGAATTTTTTTTTTTTTTCTATCCTAAGGATCAAAGATGGAAGCATGGTGCAATGTGTTGATCTATTAAGTTTTCTAGCGATCTATGAGGTCGAACGTTAGGTCAATGACTCCCAAACTGGACGGCTTTAGGGCATTAGGTGTTTAAACACCTCTAAGGACTTACAAGCTCAAATTAACTAGGCTACAAATCAAGACAATCTCCATCTAATCATTTCCCACTTCTCACCTTTTGGTAGAAGTCCTCACTTTTTTATTGTTTTTGTAACTTTCTTTTCTTTTTTTTTTTTTTTTTTTCAATTCAATTATTAACTTAGAGTTTGGGCCCTCCACCTTTGGGTGCGAGAAATTCTGTGCTTGATGAGGCTAGAATCCCGACTATTCAATGAAAAGAGATTGTTATCCACTTTTGTCAAAATAAAAGCTTTCAATGCACTACTAGCCCAATTGGGATATAACCAATTTGTTGACCTTGAATCAAAGGTTTTTGATGATCATAATTCATTAATGATGGTTCATGATTACTAATGTCTTCTTGAGTGAAATTACAGAGCAAAGCATTCATCAAAACAAGCACTACAATACAAGGACAAAATTGAAGAAGCAATACCAAGGAATGAGCAAAGGACAAAGCAATCAAAAGTCAAAGTTAAGTCATCACAAGACATCAAAATGGGGTTAGCTAGGTTGGTGAGTTTCTTAGGAAGCTTTGTTAAAGTGTATATGAACATTTTGAATTCAAACTCTCCAACATTATGCATATCATCTCATTCACCATGACTAAGGAACAAAGGACTTAAGTATATCCTTATCTGAAAATGAACCAAGAGTTTGGATTAAAGCTTCAAGTTATTTCGGTATACCGAAATAAATCATTGTTTCATTTCGGTCTACCGAAATGAATATACAGATCCAACTAATAGTTATTTCGGTTTACCGAAATAACTAAGAGATCACTTCGGTCTAGTAAACCTAGAGTATTGAGAGTATGATATTCAAGCTTGAACCATTTCGGTCGACCGAAACAAAATGAGGGTTTACTTCGGTCTACCGAAATAAGAGTACTGAGAGTATGATATTCAAGCTTAAATCATTTCGGTCAACCGAAACAAAATGAGGCTTTACTTCGGTCTACCAAAACAAGAGTACTAAGAGTATGTGTCCAACCTCAAACCATTTCGGTCGACTGAAACACAAGGGTGTTTCATTTCGGTCTACCGAAACTGAGTGTTTCAAAATTCAAACGGGCATTTTGATTCTTGAGATGTGTGTCCAACAGCTATAACATTATCAGACATGTCTGAAAGTTTATAAAAACACTTCAGAACTTCATTCAAAGGTTGTTGCATGCATTAAGAAAGAAAGTCTTGCAATCATAAAGCTTTTATCATACACACACACTTTATTTCATCAAAAGAGTATTGAGCTTCAAGTTATTCATATATACTCTAGAGTGAGCTAAATCTTGTACTTCAGATTTGAGAGAGAGATCATCTTGTATTCCATTAATATACTTCAAAACTTGTAAGGGCAAGTATGGCCCAAGGAAGACTAAGAGAAGGTGTTTCTTTTGGCACTTAAAAGCTAGGAAGAGCTTCTTGTAAGAGGTTTGCTCTCCACCGGCAAGGAGAAGCCATAGTGAATTGGGAAGTCTCAAGAGGGGTCTTGAGCTGAGGAGTAGGAGTTTCCGAACCTCACTAAAAATCACTGAGTACATGTTTGCAACTTCTATCTCTATCTCTATACTTATTGCTTTATGTATGTCTTAATATGCCTATTCATTAATGCTGACTACTGAAGCTTAAAATTCAGATTGCATCATTCATTATCTGTCACAGAAATTGAGTTTGCCTTTAATTAATATTTTAAGATCGATAATCGACCATAGTTTGCATAGACTCTATTCACCCCCTCTCTAGAGTCTAAACTTGGGCGACAATTGGTATCAGAGCTAGGTCTCTATTGGAAAAGCTTAAGTGCCTTCTTCAAGAAGGTCAGTCCAATACTAGACCTCCTTGGTTCGATGGAACAAATTATGGCTATTGGAAAAATAGAATGATAGATTTCCTCCAATCCGTAGACTATCAAATCTGGTTGGTTATTGTTAATGGACCCTTTGTTCCAATGAAAGGATTTGGTGCTGAAAGGGTCCCTAAAACTGAAGCTGAAAGGAATACAGAGGACTATAAACTTATCTCCTTGAATGCCAAGGCCAAAGTTAATCTGAATTGTGCTATAAGTCCTAGTGAATATAATAGAGTCTCTACTTGTACCACAGCTAAAGAAATCTGGGATAAACTTCAGATTACTTATGAAGGAACTTCACAGGTCAAGGAATCTAAAATTGACATTCTTATGCATTAATATGAATTGTTTCGTATGAATGAAGATGAGACGATTAGTGCAATGTTTGTGAGATTTACTGACATCATTAATGGCTTGAAACATCTTGGCAGAACTATGACTAACTCTGATCTTGCAAGGAAAATTCTAAGAAGCCTACCTGAAAAATGGGATGCAAAAGCTACGGCAATCAAAGAAGCTCACAATCTCAACACACTTGAGTTGGATGAACTTCTCGGCTCTTTTCTCACATAGGAAATCACTCTAAAAGATAGAGAAGGCGATCATCATCAAAAGAAGGAAATTGCTCTCAAACTATCTTCAAGAGAAAAGGAAGTTATTGACAACGAAAGTGAAGATGATGATTTAGCTCTCATCACTCATTCCTTCAAAAGATTTCTTCATAGGAAGAAATTCAACAAGGGAAGGTTCAAAAAGGAAGAATCATCTAATGAGCAAGGCAAACGTGATACCTCTACTTGTTTTTGTTGGGATTTATATGCCCTGGCATAGCAAATTCCTGTTTGGATTAAAGTGACATATGTTCCTGACGTTTCTGAAATATTTATGTTTTATACAATTGGTGAATTCAATGTATTATATTTCGATTCATTATAGAATTGATAGTGTCCATTTGATTACAAGAAATATTTATATATATGTATGTGATGGCAATCAATGCATAATATATAAATAGTAATCATAAATGGTTCATAGTCGGTAATTATGGATGGACTCATAATTAATTAAGATTTGAACTGGATCCGCATTAGGTTGAGATATATTGCGAGAGCCGTCGTATGCAATTGCTCCCTATCACCGTCATGGCATTTGACTCTTAAGCATGAGAAAATTATAGACTCTTTTATTAATTAATAATTACTTTAATTTGTTCGGCGGATTTTTCGGGATCCTTAGACCGACACTTTGGGTAGTTATGTAATTAATAGTTAGAGGGTTATATTTTCAATATTTGCATCATTGTTACTTGTATTTATTTTGTATTGATTATGGTTGATCACAAAGTAAATTCGAAGGCCTTCGTGTGTTTTTAGACAAAATGATTTATTATATATTTATTTATTTAAATTATTATTTTTGTCAAACAAATGTTTTATTGTAATCGAGCCAGAAATAATCAATGGTACCAAAATAAATATATTAATTAAGTAGTCAGATTGATGGCTTTATTTATCCGATAACTAATTAAGAATAGAGGGGTCAAAGTGCAATATTGACTTAGAGGTTATTTATTATTTAATTGGAGTTCAATTAATTTCTTTTAGTGGAGTAGAAATTAATTTATGAATTAATTGAATTGGGTCCATGGACCGGGCCAATTATTAATTCATTGTAGCCAATAAAATAATAGGCCCAATGAATTTTCACTCATAGCCCAACTTGATATTGGAATCATATTAGATTTGAGACATATGAATTAGAGATTGAGAATGATTTATTATTTTCTTTTCTTTATTTTTATGTTGCCTATAAATATACATGGTCTATGTATATTTTTGAGGTGATTTTTGGAAAGAAGGAAAAATCAATAAATTTTCTCTCTCTAGAAAATTAGGGTTAGTGTTCTCATCTAATGGAGGCTCCCACAAGCCTAGTTTTCCAAGGTCATTCATGAAGGCTTATGAGTGATTCCTAAAGGCAAGACCATTACTAAGAAGATGGAGATCCATGGAAAAGGTGTCTAGCAAAAGGGATCTACAATAAGTGAGAACATTCAGTTTAGAGGAGAGATCTAAGGTTTACTCACACCTTGATGTAAGTATTCAATCTTTTAATTGAATGATACATCATGTTTTATTTTTACATAAAACTTGTCTCTATGTGATAAATCAAGATCTATGAATTAAAATCCCTCGAAAAGTTTTTAAATATTGCACGTTTCCCAACAGTTTTCACTGTGGAAAATCAGGACACTTTAAAGCTGATTGTCATGCCTATACAGAGGAAAAGAAAAAGAGAAGAGCAATGCAAGCCACTTGGGAGGATAACGACTCAAATGGATCCGAAAGTGATGAAGAAAAGCCAATTCTTTGTCTCATGGCAAATAGGGATGAGGTAAACTCAAATTATGACTCTTCCTCTGAATGTGAAATGTCTTATGATGACTTAGTTTATACATATAATGGATTACTTGATGGTTTTAAAGAATTACATGATGAACTAGGTAAAATGGTCAAAAAATGTGCTTCTCAAAGAAGAGAGAAACTTATCATTGAAAACAAACTTCAAAATCTTCTTAATGAAAATGAGTGCTTGAAAAAGGAATGCACCTTGCTTAAAGAAACAGGATCTCCTGAGCTCATCTCTAAAAATGCTTCCTTAAAGTTAATCATTGAAAACCAAATTGATGATCTCGCAAAGTTCACTCAAGGTACCAAAAATCTAGAACTTATGCTAGGTGCTCAAAGAAGCTTCTTTAATAAAAACGGGTTAGGTTATGACCCTTTTGACAAGAAAGCATGCCTATTGAATAAAAGAGAGCCTTTGACCAACTACTTTGTTAAAAGCAAAAACAAAAGTTCTAGATGTAATTATTGTAAAAGAATTGGTCATTTTATTCAAGAATGCTCAAAGAGAAAGCCAAAGTTCATAAACAAGTGGGTTCTTAAAGGAACATATATGCTCTTAGCTAACTCCCATGGACCCAACAAGATTTGGGTACCAAGTGAAAATGTTTGAAATCTCTTTTGTAGGATGGTTTCAAAGTCTCCACATCTTCCAAGGACAAATGGTTTTTAGAAAGCGGATGTTCAAGGCATATGACGGGTGACCGCACAAAATTCTCCTCTCTAGAAGCATACAATGGAGGAAGCGTTACATTTGGAGATAACTCTAAAGGCAAGGTAATTGGCATTGGGATCATAGGTATTTCTCCTTCCTTATCAATTGAACATGTCTTACTCGTTGAGGGTCTAAAGCATAATCTATTTAGTGTTAGTCAACTTTGTGATAATGGATTTGATGTAACTTTTAAATCGGATAAATGCATTGTTAAAAGAAATGAATCCCAAATATTTTGTGCTCCTAGAAGTGGTAATGTATATATTTTGCTCTTAGGTGAACTTCAAGAACAAGATGTTAAATGTTTCATGTCATCCAATGAACATAGTTGGTTGTGGCATAGAAGGTTAGGCCATGCAAGCATGGATTTAATTTCAAGATTGTTTAAAAATAAACTAGTCAAAGGTCTCCCCAAGACAAATTTTTCAAAAGACAAAACGTGCAGTGCTTGCCAAATTGGTAAGCAAATCAAGTCTTCCTTCAAAAGAAAAAAGGACATAACCACTTCAAAACCACTTGAATTGCTCCACATGGATCTTTTTGGACCGAAGAAAATTGCTAGCCTTGGTGGTAAAATCTATGTCTTTGTGATTGTAGATGACTACTCTAGATTCACTTGGGTATTCTTTCTTGTACGCAAAAATGAGGCTCATTCAATTCTTTTAAAATTTTGCAAAAGAGTCGAAAATGAAAAGGAATATAAAATTAAATCCATTAGAAGTGATAGGGGTAGAGAGTTTGACAACCAAGACGTTGAAAGGTTTTGCGATGAAAATGGCTACCATTACAATCTTTCAGCACCTAGGACTCCCTAACAAAACGGTGTTGTTGAAAAGAAAAATAGATCTCTTCAAGAAATGGCTAGAATCAAGCTTAATGAGCACAAATCACCTAGATCTCTATGGGCCGAAGCTGTAAATACTTCATGCTATGTTATAAATAGAGTTGTCATTAGAAAGATTCTCAACAATACACCCTATGAGTTATGGGACAAAAGAAAACCTAATATAGGCTATTTTAAAGTTTTTGGGTGTAAATGCTTTGTCCTCAATGACAAGGATAATCTAGGAAAGTTTGATGCTAAATCTGATAAAGGCATTTTTCTTGGATATTCCTCTAGAAGTAAAGCATATAGAGTCTATAACAAGAGGACCTTAGTTGTGGTTGAATCCATACACATTGTGTTTGATGAATCCCCAACCTCTCCCATAAAAAGTGTGATGGTCAATGATGAAGAAGTTGAACTTGAAAAGGGTACCAATGAACTTGATACAAATAGGTCCCCTATTGAGCTTGAGAAGAGTATTAATGATCTCAACATAAATGAGTCTCCTATTGATATCTATCAAAGTTCCAATTCAAGTGATGATACCTCTCAAAACAAAACTACTCCAAATGAATGGAAGTTAGTTCATAATCATCCCATTGACCAAGTTATTGGTGATCCATCCAAAGGTGTCAGCACAAGGTCACAATTAAGAAATGTATGCAATTTCGTGGCATTCATTTCTCAATTCGAACGTAAAAATATACATGAGGCTGAAAATGATGAATCTTGGCTTTTGGCAATGCAAGAAGAACTCATTTAATTCAAAAGGAACAAGGTTTGGAATCTTGTCCCAAGACCTCAAAATAAAACAATTATTGGGACAAAATGGGTTTTTAGAAACAAAAAGGATGAGTTGGGAACTATCATTAGGAACAAGGCTAGACTTGTTGCAAAAGGATATAACCAAGAAGAAGGTATAGACTATGAGGAGACTTTTGCTCCCGTTGCTAGACTTGAGGCCATAAGAATGCTACTTCCATTTGCATCTTACAAAAATTTCAAATTATTTCAAATGGATGTAAAAAGTGCTTTCTTAAATGGTTTTATTGATGAAGAAGTATATGTTGAACAACCACCGGGATTTGAAAGCTATGATTTTCCAAACCATGTTTTTAAATTAACAAAAGCTTTATATGATTTGAAACAAGCTCCTAGAGCTTGGTATGAAAGACTGAGTGGGTTCTTACTTACAAGTGGGTTTTGTAGAGGTAAGATTGATAACACACTCTTTACTAAAATCATAAATGGAAATTTGTTGATCATTCAAATTTATGTTGATGACATCATTTTTGGATCAACAAATGACACTCTAAGTAAAGAGTTTGCTCCTTCATGCAAAACGAGTTTGAAATGAGTATGATGGGTGAACTCAACTTCTTCTTGGGGATGCAAATCAAACAAACTCTTGATGGAATCTTCATTTCCCAATTAAAGTACACCAAAGATTTGCTAAAGAAATTTGGCTCGGAAGATGCCAAACATGCTAAAACTCCCATGTGTTCTTCCTTAAAACATGATAAGGATGAAAAATGCAAGGAAGATGATATTAAGACATATAGAGAAATGATCGAAAGTCTTCTTTATTTAACGGCTAGTAGGCCGGACATAATGTTTAGTGTGTGCTTATGTGCTAGGTTTCTATCCTGTCCCAAGGAATCTCATTTGAATGCCGTCAAACGCATCTTTAAATACTTGAATGGTACTATTAACCTTGGTTTATGGTATCCTAGGCACACATCTTTTGAACTCATAGGATTTACGGATGCCGATTTTGCTGGTTGTAAAGTTGAAAGAAAAAGCACAAGCGGCGCGTGTCACTTTATAGGTCAATCACTTGTTTCTTGGTCATGCAAGAAACAAAATTTAGTTGCATTATCCACCACTGAAGCTGAATATGTTATTGCTGGTAGCTGCTGTGCACAAATTCTCTATATCAAACAACAGCTAGAAGACTTCGGTTTATTTTTTGACAAAATCCCTATCAAATGTGATAACACCAGCGCCATTTGCATATCAAAGAATCCCATTCAGCACTCTAAAACTAAGCATATTGAGATCAGATATCATTTCCTACGTGATCATGTTTTTAAAGGCGATATTGATCTGATGTTCATCAACACCGAGAATTAATTGGCGGATATTCTCACAAAGCCACTTCAAGAAGATAGGATTTGCACTCTTCGGCGAGAAATCGGAATGGCTATAGAGAGTGAGATACATAGCAGCAGTTGAACCTCAAAATTACCAAAACAAAAAAAATCAAGCCTCAGGATCAGCATTTCAGTAGACCGAAATCATAGTTCGGTCGACCAAAATGAGATCTAGACATTCTCTATAAAAGTCATTTCGGTGGACCAATGAAGCCGTTTCGGTTTACAGAACCTTTGGGCCCCATCATATATGGCCCATCTCTGAGTATTAAAGACCCGCGAAATCAACCTTTAGTTTCAAACCTCAAAACTCTATTCGCGAACCTATCTCTCTCGTTCTCTAAGGTGACTCACTTCGTCCAAATCTCCTGCGATTTTCTTCCTCCATCTTCTCATGCGAATCACTCATTATCTCTCAAGGTAAGTTGCACATTGAAATCTCTAATCTTTTCATATGATTCATCCCTGAGTTTATACATCTATTATTATCATCTCTTCGTCAAAGGTTCCTTTCAGCTTTTATCATCTCTTATTACATCACTGATAGTTAGGGTGTGTTGTATATATCTCTGTCATCCCTTCACATAGCCTCTAATCTATCAAGAGAAACCAATGGCAACCCGGAAGAATACATCTAAGAGAACTAAGCACACACATGACACTGAGGCTGGAGTGTCTAATCCCCCAAATCCTGTTCCTTCCGACCCTTATCCTGCCCCAACTATGCCCTTATTCCGTGAACCAAAATTTAAAGAGGTCTATGAAACCAAATTTCTTCATAAGATTGTTGAAAAGGGACAATTTTTTGACAAAAATGACACTGAAGAACTCATCACACACACCTTTTCTCTCTTTGAAGCCATAGGGTTGGGTGACTTCCTATGTATGAAAGTTCCTGTCTACCTTAAGTTGGTTAGGTTGTTTTATACTCATCTTGGGAGGATAGTGGGAGAAAACACTTTTCTTTCCTTCGTTGTAGGAACTCAGATGACACTTTCTCTGTCAGCCATTCATCGCATTCTCAAAATCCCTCATGGTGATATCACCTATTTCACGGCCTATGACTGGTATGATGGAGAAGGGTTTAATCCTTACCAAGTCATTTAACAAATGAGCCAATTTCCTACCAATAACATTGACAAAATCTTTGCAAGTCAACTAACGGTACAAGCCCGTCTCATCTATCATGTCATCATTCACTGCAACCTTCCTAAATCTGGTGGCCACTCCGATGTCTCATTTATGGAGGCATTTCTCATCTGGTGTGTTCTAAATGGCAAGAAATTCGATCTCGCGTTTCTCATCTTTCATCATATGATCGATTGCGCCAACAAAGAAAAAAAAACTCACCTCTTCTATGCTATGCCGCTTACCCTAATCTTCCAAGCATTCAAAGTGCGACTAGAAGGTGAGGATCAAAAGGAGCTTACCAATCTCTATAGATTTGACCGAGAATTGTTAGGTCGAATGGGACTCAAAAAATCTGACAACAACATTTGGTATGATCCCAAGCATGGAAATCTAGTAGATGAGGGCCACGACATTGATATGGCAGAGCACCAAGCTACAGGTGTTGAAGAAGGTGTAAATGTAGAAGAGCAAATTGAGGCTGTAGAGGAAGAACAGGAAGAACCAGAACCCATCCATATCCCTCCTTCCGACGAACGATCGATACGGGAGCTTCTACTTGAAAATCTTGCTCTTTCATAAGAAAATCAAGATCACATTCTCGCTTTGCGTGAACGGGGTTGAAGAAGTAGCCAATGTAGTTGACCTTGCTCTTTCATAAGAAAATCAAGATCATAACTTACATTAGCCAATGAAGTTGACCTCCGGGCTACGGGACTTCCCCATTTCTGATGCTCAGACCCCCCCTTCCTTTTTGATGTATGACAAAAGGGGAGAATTGATGTTGTTGGCTGATGTTGCTATGACTTTTGTGCTGGAATATAGAATATTGACTATTGAAAAATTGATAAAGTTGCTAATGTAAGTTGTGGATGGTAATGCTGATAGTAGTTGTAATTGGAACATTAGTTGTAGTGGTCATTGGGGAATGATGTATCTTGACCTTAAATTCGTAAATCAATGAAAATACGTGTTTTTAGCAATTAAAATTTATATGCCTTAATGCCTTCAATTTTTTTATGATTTGTTTGTATGCCTTAAATATGTTACGCTTTCACTTCTAATGATGGTTGAATGATTGCACAAAGAAAGGGGAAGTTTTGTAAATCTCTTATTCATCAAGACTTTGCACATTGATAGGGGGAGAATCACTCACATACCTTTTCTCACTTAACGAACACATCAATGAATTGTCATCATCAAAAAGGGGGAGATTGTTGACCTTGAATCAAAGGTTTTTGATGATCATAATTCATTAATGATGTTCTATGATTACTAATGTCTTCTTGAGTGAAATTACAGAGCAAAGCATTCATCAAAACAAGCAATACAATACAAGGACAAAACTGAAGAAGCAACACCACGGAATGAGTAAAGGACTAAGCAATCAAAAGTCAAAGTCAGTCATCACAAGACATCAAAATGGGGTTAGCTAGGTTGGTGAGTTTCTTAGGAAGCTTTGTTAAAGTGTATAGGAACATCTTGAAGCTCAAACTCTCCAACATTATGCATATCATCTCATTCACCATGACTAATGAACAAAGGACTTAAGCATATCCTTATCTAAAAATGAACCAAGAGTTAGGATCAAAGCATCAAGTTATTTCGGTCTACCGAAATAAATCATTGTTTCATTTCGGTCTACCGAAATGAATATACAGATCCAACCAATACTTATTTCGGTCGACTGAAATAACTGAGAGATCACTTCGGTCTATCGAACCTAAAGTACTGAGAGTGTGATATTCAAGCTTGAACCATTTCGGTCGACCGAAACAAAATGAGGGTTTACTTCAGTCTACCGAAACAAGAGTACTGAGAGTATGATATTCAAGCTTAAATCATTTCAGTCGACCGAAACAAAACAAGGCTTTACTTCGGTCTACCGAAAAAAGAGTACTGAGCGTATGTGTCCAACCTCAAACCATTTCGGTCGACCGAAACACAAGGGTGTTTCATTTTGGTCTACCGAAACTGAGTGTTTCAAAATTCAAACGGGCAATTTATTCTTGGGATGTGTGCCCAACAGCTATAACATTATCAGACATGTCTGAAAGTCTATAAAAACACTTCAGAACTTCATTTAAAGGTTGTTGCATACATTGAGAAAGGAAGTCTTGCAATCATAAAGCTTTTATTATACACACACACTTCATTTCATCAAAAGAGTATTGAGCTTCAAGTTATTCATATATACTCTAGAGTGAGCTAAATCTTGTACTTCAAATCTGAGAGAGAGATCATCTTGTATTCCATCAATATACTTCAAAACTTGTAAGGGCTGGTGTGGCCCAAGGAAGACTAAGAGAAGGTGTTTCTCTTAGCACTTAGAAGCTAGGAAGAGCTTCTTGTAAGAGGTTTGCTCTCCACCCACAAGGAGATGCCATAGTGAATTGGTAAGTCTCAAAAGGGGTCTTGAGCCGAGGAGTAGGAGTTTCCAAACCTCGCTAAAAATCACTGAGTACATGTTTGCAACTTCTATCTCTACCTCTATACTTATTGCTTTATGTATGTCTTAATATGCCTCTTCATTAATGCTGACTATTAAAGCTTAAAATTTAGATTGCATCAT
This sequence comes from Cornus florida, assembly GCF_030987335.1. Lineage (NCBI taxonomy): Eukaryota > Viridiplantae > Streptophyta > Magnoliopsida > Cornales > Cornaceae > Cornus > Cornus florida. Next base: position 61,524,038 of record NW_026775574.1, on the reverse strand, counting down.
TCATTATTTGTCAAAGAAATTGAGTTTGTCTTTAATTAATATTTTAAGATCTATAATTGACCATAGTTTGCATAGACTCTATTCACCCCCCCTCTAGAGTCTAAACTTGGGCAACACAATTCAATAATCAAGAAAGCATGTACCCCATAAATGAATGCTAGTGTGCGCCTGTGCTAGTGTAGAATCCTAGAGTGAATCTCAAAACAATCACAAAATCAGGATGATGTGGACCACAAATGCAAACATGATATCAATCTTTTATAAAATTTACTCCTAAATGGTATCCACAAGGCATACAGGGAGTATTCGACTCTCAAGTTAAACAATTTTTAAATTCTAAGTATTATGGTCCTCAAAAGATCAAAATCATAGCTCAAATGGATCCCAAATCTCAATCATGCAATTAAGTCACAAAATTAAGTAGAATGTAACAAAGTCACCTTATCCCCAAACTTAAACCGCACATTGTCCTTAATGTGCAATGAGAACAGTACAAAAGATGGAAAGAATATATCGTGGTGGCGAAGACATGGAGCCCGGTAGTGATTTAATTCGAAAGACGTCTCCCCCAAACTTGGAATCAACAACCTACTTGAATAACCACACTAGCAAACTCACATCAAATATCAAATGGGATAAGAATGACCAAGGCATGCAATCTAAGGCAATATAGTACAAGATGAAAGAGAGATATGAGATCAAGCCCAAGATAAATCATAAAGTATGCATGACTACACATAAATAGTGATTTTTTTAATGTATTTTTTATTTATTTATTTTTATATTGTTCATTTAATGAAAGCAAGTATATACAAAATGCAAGAAAAACAAAGAATAAAATGCATGAACAAAATACAAAAAAATAAATAAATAAAGAAGGTAAAATGTAATAAAAGAATATGTACAATAAAATAAATGAAAAATAAAAAGTAAGAAAGGATATAAGAATAAAATAAAGAAAAATGAAAACTCTTTATTTATTATTATTATTATTATTATTATTTTTAATCACAATGTTCGATTGATCGAAAAACCTGTAGAATGATGCCTTGGGTACAAAAATTTCTGACGTAAAAACGATCGATTGAAATTTCGATCGATTGAACTCTTAACTCGATCTATCAAAAAGATGTTCGATCGATCGAAGTCTCCCAGGCTGCAAAACTTTAAGAATACAGATTTTTTGAAAACTCACAACATGCCTGAAAACTTCAATGAGACCATGAAATAACACTATTCAGATGCTGCAAAAATGAAAGATGAGATAGAAAAATGGAGAAATAAATTTTGGCAACTCTATTAGAACTAGGTTTAACGTCTCTAGTCGACGTTCAAACAATCTCAAATATCAACATAGACTAGATCCACCAATAGGGCAGACACCATATGTCTTTGGAACACTTGCCCTTCAATGTAGGGCTTTAACTTTTGTCCATTCACTTTGAATGTAGTTCCATCTTTCAAGCTTTGTATTTTAACCGCCCCATGAGGTGCAACAGAAATGATCTCATATGGGCCTTCCATTTGGTTCGCAACTTCTCGGGAAAGAGTTTTAGCCTAGAGTTGAAGAGCCATACTTTTTAACCGGGTTCCAAAGATATTTTTACAATATGTTTGTCATGAAAAGCTTAAGTTCTTTCTTCATAGAGTTTGGCATTATCATATGCATTATGTCTTAACTCTTCCAATTCATTCAATTGTAGCACCGATTCTCTCTGGCTTTGTCAAGATCAAAATTGAGCTTTTTAATCGCCTACATAGCTTTGTGTTATAACTCAACCGGGAGATAGCAAGGCTTTCCATATACAAGTCTATAAGGAGATATGCCAATGGGAGTCTTATATGCCATTCGGTAAGCCCACAAAGCATCATTCAATTTACGCGACCAATCTTTCTAGGTTGTGTTTACTGTTTTCTCAAGAATTTGCTTTATCACCCGGTTTGACACTTCTACTTACCCACTTGTTTGAGGATGGTATGGGGTGGCCACCTTATGAGTAATAGAGTACTTAAGAAATAAGTGCCTTAAGAATTGATTACAAAAATGCTTTCCTCCATCACTAATCATGGCTCTTGGCATACCGAAACGAGCGAAGATGTTGGATTTAATGAATTAAACAACCACGGAATGGTCATTCGTTTTGGTAGCAAAAGCTTCCACCCACTTAGAAACATAATCAATGGCAAGTAGAATATATTGAAAGCCATAAGACATAGGAAATGGACCCATAAAATTAATACCCCAAATATCAAAAAACTCTACAACAAGAATATTTATCAAGGGCATCATATCTCTTCTTGACATTGATCCCATTTTTTGACATCTTTCACACTCCTTGCAAAAATTATAGGCATCTCTATGAATGGTAGGCCAAAATAGCCCACTTTGAAAAACCTTTAAGGCGGTCTTCTTTGCACTAAAATGCCTGCCACATGCAAGGGTATGACAAAATGCAAGGACACTAGGAACCTCACTCTTTGGAATACATCTCCTCACAATTTGATCTGGGTAATATCGAAACAAAATGGGATCTTCCCAATAATATTTCCGGATGTTGGCAAAGAATCGATTCTTTTCTTGCCTTGACCAATTAGTGGGAAGTTTGCCAATTACGAGATAACTCAAAATGTCTGCAAACCAAGGCATTTTTCCATTAGAAATTTGGAAGAGTTGTTCATCTGGAAAAGAATCATGAATTAGTGGGCTTGGAGAAGATTCTACCATTAACCTTGAAAGATGGTCGGCAACCACATTTTTGGTGCCTTTCTTATCTTTGATTTCAAAATCAAATTCCTGAAAAAGCAAAATCCATCTTATCAATCGAGGCATTGTTTCCTTCTTAGTCAAAAGATGCCTCAAAACAACATGATTAGAATAGACAATGACTTTTGACTTTAAGAGATAAGGCTGGAATTTATCAAGAGCATAGACTGTGGCAAGTAGTTCTTTCTCGATAGTGGAGTAATTCAATTGAGCTCCCGAGAAAGTCTTACTTGCATAGTATACGGTGCAAGGAAGTTTTCCTACCCTTTGCCCCAAAATTGCTCCCATGGCATAATCAGAGGCATCATACATGATTTCAAACGGTAATGACCAATTGGGAGGTTGCATAATAGGAACAGATGATAATGAACCACGAAGTGTATGGAAAGCATCAAGGTATGCTTGATCAAAGACAAAAGGAGTCTCCTTGGCGAGAAGATTGCACAAGGGTCTAGCAATTTTACTAAAGTTTTTGATGAAACGGCGATAAAAGCCGGCATGGCCTAGAAATGAGCAAACTTCTCTTACCATAGAAGGTGCGGGTAATTCAAAAATGAGCTCAACTTTGGCCTTATCCACCTCAATACCCCTTTTTGAGATGACATGTCCCAACACAATACCCTCTTGAACCATGAAATGGCTTTTTTCCCAACTAAGAACAAGGTTTGTTTCATGACATCTTTAAGCACCAAAGACAAATTTTTTAGGCATGCATCAAATGAAGACCCAAAGACAGAAAAATCATCCATAAAGACCTTTAGATACTCTTCCACCATGTCCGAGAAAATTGACATCATACACCTTTGGAATGTTACGGGAGCATTGCACAAACCAAAAGGCATCCGTCTATAAGCAAATGTGCCAAAAGGATAAGTAAATGTGGTTTGCTCTTGGTCTAAAGGGTCCAGGGCTACTTGATTATACCCCAAATAGCCATAAAAAAAGCAATAATATTATTGCTCGGCCAATCTCTCAAGAATTTGATTAATAAATGGCAAAGGAAAGTGATCTTTTCTAGTGGCGGCATTTAATTTTTGGTAATCAATGCATACACGTTATGAGTTGGCAGTACACTTAGAAATTACCTTACTTTTTGAATTTTCAACCACCGTAATCCCCGATTTCTTGGGAACTACTTGAGTTGGACTCACCCATTTGCTATCAAAGATTAGATAAATTATACCGGCATCCAAAAGTTTAACAACTTCCTTTTTAACCATTTCCTTCATGTTTGGATTCAATCTCTTTTGGGCATCCCTAAAAGGTTTTGCATCCTCTTCCATAAGTATGCGATGTATACAAATAGAAGTGTTAATTCCTTTTAGATCCACCACACTCCATCCAATAACTTCCTTATTTTCCTTAAGCACATTTAAAAGATCATTCTCTTGGTCCTCTTCAAGGTTTAAAGATATGATGACTAGAAGGGTCTCTTTTGGGCCCAAGAAGGCATACTTAAGATTGGAAGGAAGAGTTTTAAGTTCAAGAGTGGGTGGAGAGACTAAAGATGGGACCGATGGAGTACTAGAGAGTGGAGGAATAGAATCTTTTGGAGCTTTCTAAGGTAGAAAATCCAAACTTACAATGGATTCTATTAAATCATTTACTTCATTCATTGATCCTTCATTATCAAACTAACAATTCTCATACATTTCAAGGAGACAAGATACAAGAGGATCCTCGGAGAGAAAAGATGATAAATTGTCCTCGGTTAACTTTTTCATAATCATGGCAGGAATGGACTCCTTAACAACCTCATCCAAGACATCTATGAAACAACACCCATTTTCATCTATGGGATGTCGACTTGAATTGAAAACATTAAGCATAACCATCATGTTACCAAAAGAAAGGTCCATAATCCTAGATCTACAATTCATAGTTGCATTTGCGGTGGCAAGAAATGGCCTTCTTAAGATGATTGGAATGTGGTTGGTAAGATTAGCAACTGGTTCGGTATCAAGAACCACAAAATCAACCGGGAAGTAGACCTTGTCAATCGTGATAAGTATGTCCCCAACCATGCCTTTAGGAGTTTTGATGGATCTATCGGCTAGTTGAAGCACCACTGATGTTGGCTTCAATTCATTCAACCGTAATTGGACATACACGGAGTAAGGAATCAAGTAGCACTCACTCCTAAGTCAAGAAGAGCTCTACGAACTTCATGGTTTCTAATCACATATGAAATGGTCAGAGCACCGAGATCTTTAAACTTAGGTGGAGTGTTATGTTGAATGATGGAACTCACTTGCTCTGTGAGAAACACTTTTTTAGGGCCTTGTCCCTTGTTTTTTCTCTTTTGTGTGCAAAAAATCTTCCAAAAATTTTGCATAGGGCAGAATTTTCCTAATTGCATCCAAGAGAGGAAGATTTATGTTTACTTGTTTAAACACCTCCATCATGTCATGGATTTTTCCTTCTTGCCTCCCAAAAGGCGAAGTCTCTTTCAATGCAAAAGGAAATGGAGATTTTGGCTCGTATGATTTTGCAACTTGAGGAGATAATAAAGAAAATTGAAAATTCTTATTTAGAACATTTTCCTCCAAGGAAGTATGAGTAGGATTGGAAACAAGACGGGTGCTAACTTTAAGTTGCACCGGTTCACTAACTTCACTTGGTTTTTTAACCCTATTGTCAATTTGCTTGCTACTTCTCAAAGTAGTAATGGCTTGCACATGTTCTTAGGAAGGACACCCCGATGTAGAGTTTGCTTCCACCCAATATTGGGCTTTTGGGTTCCTTTTGGATTGGCTAACTAGTTTACCAACCTCTCTCGCATTCAATGCATTAGCTATCATCTCGATTTGAGATTCAAGCTTCGATATCGATTGAGAATGAGAATGGAACAAAATGGTGTTCAATTTGAAACTACCCAAAGCCACCAAAACCTTGTCTTCAAATATAGAATCACTAGGAAGTGCATGAGGATGATGAAAATCATTTTGAAATTCATAGACTTGAGGATGTGAAAAGTGGTTCATTCTTTGATGGTAGGAAGAAGATGAAACAAATCTTTGAGGACCTTTGTGATGGCCCTGGTTTTTTCAAGCCAGTGCGTTCTGTGATGAACCAAAGATTGACCCGATAACAGATCCGAATATAGAAGCAAAAACAAAAAACAAGACTCTAAGAAGTCAAAGTGACCTTCCATGAAGTCATGGAACTCAATGAGAACTGATGTGTAACAATTAAGCCCTTAGGGGCCAAATAGTCCTTTTACATGAAAATGACGTCCCTAGAATGTATATCATTCATGAAACACATCCATAACTTCCAATGAAATCACGAAACTCAAAAGAAAGTAGCGGAAGTGAAAAGCAAGAAAAACTGGGCAAAAATAACCCCAAGGGCAAAATATGACCTCTCAACGGCCGAAAGTGCCTTAAAATGCAATAAATGAAACAAAAATGTAAAACCTATAACAAAATGGTTTTTGGCCCTTGGCCACACCTCATACATGATCGTAGAGACCCTATGAAAGAAAAAGAATGGAATTCCCACACCCGATGCAAACATGGTGAAGCAAGGACTTAATATTTTCCATTATTTCCATAGTAAACCTTAAAGATGAAAGTGCATAGAATACATATTTCATGCCATTGGCCTATGGCCTCTACTCATACATGTCAAATACGTTGAAAAGAGTGTACTTATGTACACTTTACATATATGGAATCAAATATACAAGTTTTGATATACAAGGCTACAAAATGACATTTCATGCTAACATTTGCATGAGATGGAAATTGAAAAGCTACGAGTCAACTAAGGAATGATGAGCATCACGAGCCAAGCCTTCATACCTGAAACAAATCCCCAGTAACTTCGGGGTGAGTAACATAAAGCTACTCATAGGAAATGAGCATGCATAGACCTAACATTTTACAATAATATCACCTTAAGGTGAAACAGGTTAAAGGGGCTCATGCCACCTAACGTCTAACTCAAAGTGAGACTTAGGGAGTATCCTAAGCTACCTTAGAGCATTTCTAGCATAAACTAAAATATTTATGCAATTAAACGATATAGAAGCATGCTATACAATGCAACAAGACATAGATTCTCAAAGTTATCAACTTGAAATCTAGAATACGAAAACAACTAAAGTGGGTCATGCCACCTAACGTCTATGTTCTAAATGAATCTATAAGATCGTTCCTAAGCCACATTAGAATAATAAAACGCAAATCACAATATCGATGCAATTTAACCGACATTGGAACTTCCAATACAACACATAAAGCATGATTTCTCAAAGTTAACATCTTGAAACTCAAAATGGGAAATCAATTAAGGAACAACAAGTTATGATATCATCTAGTTATCAACTTGAAATGAAATGTGAAATCAAGCAAAGTGGATACTTGGACGTCACGCCGGATCAGACTGACACCATAGTTACTTTAAGGTTACTAGCCCATGGGTAACCTCCATATGTGCGCACTAGACTATAGAGGGACAATCCCCCGTACTAGAACCATGTCCTAGCCATAGTAAAACAACGACATCCCTAAGTTTCCAAAATCAACAAGTTATACAACAACGTATATATCAACATGTATATACAAGATAATCAACTATCTACCACGCACAACCAAATTTGGAAACACATACAATGCATGCTCTAAGTCCACAACTACTATAGCATGACAAATGTTGAATCTTCAGTGTGCAATTCGTTACACGCTATAACAATGTTACTCAATATTGAAAACGTAAACTCATTAATCTAAATATAACAACAATGTTATCCAATGTTCAAAATTTAACCAAGTGAATGTACAACAAGTCCAAGTCCATGATTTAAACATAAAAACAACTTCCAAAACACGATTAAATCCATGGAGCAATTAGATAGAATTTAATTGAATAAAATAATTAAATTCTCTAGATTTCAAAACAATTACAAATGGCTTCAATTTAATACATATCAAAGATAATATTAAGGTCATTTCAATTATCATATCAATACTTCAATTAAAGCCATGAATAGTAAAATAGAAATTAATTAAATAAAAATAATAAATTTCTCTTGATTTCTATATTCATCCAAATATTCCCAATTTAATATATATTAAAGAACACATGAAGTTCATCACAAATATCAAGTCAAGGCCTAACTAAATACCAAGCCCTTAATTAATTCTACACAATATACAACTATGTGAATTAAATTTTTAACTAATGACTAATTAAATTAAATCCTAGTTTTTATGCATAAACATAGCATAAGCATCAAAAACAATAAATCACATATCACATAAACCTATAATCATCCCCTACCTCAATTGGAATGAAAATCCCAATTACCACCGAAATGAAATCGCCTCAAATTTTTGGTCTGCAAGACAGATTTTTTAGCTTGTTACCTTCAACTTGGAAAATTTATAAAAAATTCAATTCTAATCCAAATTGTATGAATCCAAAGCCCAATGGAAGTTTAAATACTGTAATTTGATAATATCAATTTAGTCTAACAAAATATTTTCCCAATTGAAACAATTTTGACCCACAACTTCGAAACAAATTCTACCTAGAAAACACATTTTTAGTCTGTAGCTTCCAACTTTGAATATTTATGAAAAATTCATTTGACATCAAAATTGGGCAAACTTAATTTATTTTGGAAGTAAACATATGAGAGTGTAAAAATGGAAATTTAAGCCATGATCCAATGTCAAAAGGTTAGTGAAATAAATCATCTAAAAATATATTTTTTAGCTGCAATAGAAACATGGACAACAGATAGTTTCAGATATTTAATAAAATTTAGACATGCTCTAAATCGTGAAAAAATTCTGGGTAGTGTAAGACCCATAGGGGAAGTTTCAATAAAAATTTCATGGCAATTGAAACAACAAAGCTCCATATAAAAATTCATTTCTGGACCAGATAAGGGAAAGATTTAAATTTCCAATAACTAGCTTGCAACTTCAAAAATTCATAATTAATTCATTTTAAATCCAAATTACATGAAACCAAAACTAAATGGTAGCTAATTGATTATATTTTCATGTTTTATATTTAATTTAACAAGATTCATTTCAAGTTAAAATAGTTTAAGGGCAGAATATAAGTCCTTCTCTTCTATGCATGTAAATCACTTAATAATGACATAAAAATACTTCAAAATCATAGATCAATAGGTCATCATACTCATACCTCAAAGAGAGTAAAACCCCCTACCTCATTAGAGAATTAAATCTCTAGAAACCAAAGCAAAACTAGGAGTTAGGCTAGATCCTTCAAGGGTTTTGTAAAGGAGGATGAGAGGAAGTTTTTCTCACCCAAGCTTAAGATCAAAGGATGAGTGGAAGGGGCAAAAAGTGAGCTCACAAGCTTAAGCATCAAGCTCCTCTAATGGTGGCTAGGGTTTTTGGTGAGGGAGGAAATGAAACAATGAGATGAAGTGTGAGTGGAGGAATTAGAAATCCTCCACTCACTATGTGATCTTACACCATGGTCAATACACACAAGTCTTGGTCAATTGCATAAAAATCCCTCTTTAAAACCATAATCCCAAAGTGGCCCAAAAATAATTGCAAAACTTAATTTGAAGCATACACTTGTCACTCATCCAAGCATCCATTGTGGGCTTATCCTAAACCTACACTTGTCAAACATCCAAGCTAACAAGTGCACCTATACTAGGTCAACAAGTGGTTCAATCTCCACCCTCCACATGTCATCGTCCAAGACATCAAAGTGTCCCCACACAAATGCCAACGAGTGAACCAATGAGAATGTGACACTTGTCACACTTTTTGGAAATTGCAAAAAGATCTTTTTTGAAAATATCTTTCAAATTAAATTGCAAAATGGTCCCTAAGATGAAAAATAATTACTTTACATAATTACACTAAAACTCCAAAAATTTAAGAAAATTACCAAAAGTTATGCATCCATGCCCTTTACAAGAAAAGTTTAGCATACTTTTATATAAAAGTAAAAATGTAGATATCATATAAATTAAATATCATGGATGCATGCAAAGCCGGAGTCAAATTCGAGGGCAAAAAGTGAGGTTATGCAGCGAAAAAGGAAACAAAGAAAAGACAAAAAAGTGAATAATGACGAAAAATGAAAATTATGGAAATGATTCAGTCCTTAAAGGAAGTTGTCAATCCCAAGAAAAGAGTCTCGGAAACCATTTCCGAGCACTCGATATGACACTAAGTGACGGGAAACCAAACACAAAAGAGAAAAGACAACGGAAAAAATTTATCCGTAAAATTTGAGCAAAAAGAAAAGGAATGAAAATGACCGGATCATTACAACCTTCATTTCTTTTATGAGGAGGAACATATCGATTTTGAAAATTTTTAACTTGAAAAGAACTTGAATTTTCCTCCCACCTCGAGACATAGACATTTAAATGAGGATGAGCAAATGTAGCATTGCCTTGTTCAAAGTGTTCATCAAATACATGTCCATCGGGACAATTGGAAGTATAATGTAAAACACTAGAACATGTCATGCAATGCTCACAAAAATGATGAAAGTGATGAAAATGAGATGATAACCGATTTTTGACTCAATAAGAATTTATCAAGTTTTTTAGAAAGAGTTTTGACCTCGGCTACAATTTTCATTGGACTTTGATTTTGACCCATTTTCAAATTTTCCTTCTTTTCATTAGAATCATGCTCCAACCAAGAAGTGTGATATTTATGCAAATAATTTTCACTCATTTTTTCAAAAAGGTGCCAAACATCATCTTCATTTTTTCTAAAATATGAACCTCCAAATGATGTATCAACTATGTCCTTATGAGTATCAGATAAGCTTTCATAAAAATATTGAACCACTTGCCATTTTGGAATGCCATAGTGTGGACATTTCCTTAGCAAGTTATTCAATCTTTCCCAAGCCTCATGTAAAAGTTCTCCTTCCCCGTAAGAAAATTTTCTAATGGCGGTTCTCATTGTATTGGTAAAACTTATGGGGTAAATTTTTTTCAAAAATTTATTTTGCATTTGTATCCAAGAAGTTATTGAATTCGCCCCTAAGTTGTTGAACCAATGTTTCGCTATATTTTTAAGAGTGAAGGGGAAAATGAGTAACCTAAGGACTTCTTCCGGAACATTCATGTATTTCACGGTGGAGCATATCTCAAGAAATTCCTCAAGATGTTTATATAGTTCCTCATCATTTAAGCCATAGAAAAGTGGACACATTTGAATAGTCTCGTGCTTAATTTCATATTGATCGGCCCTAAAGTTTGGAAGCATGATGCAAGTCGGTGCATGGTATTCATGGAGATTATAATGATCACGAAGGATCATTGGAGGAATTGGAGCCCGAACTCCAGGAGGAAATTGTTTGTGAGGGAGATATTCCATGAAATGCGGGTCTAAGTAACCGAGATTACCCTCTAAATTTTTCATTAGAATGCCTAAGATGAAGGATAAGGAAAAAACCGCACACCACCTCAAGTAAAACACCAACAAAAACAATAAAATCAAGCACTTCTCCTTCGTAACAAATCAATAATCAATAATCCTCCACATACGATGATCCCATGCTCCCATGCTTTGAATAATATGCAAGAAAAATTAAATTGCCTCCACGCGGGCTCACGATTTATCTATGAAAGTAAAGACTTGCCTCCACGCGGGCTCACGATTTAACTAGAGATAAAGTTTAGAGAAGCTCACAAAAGGTCCTCAAGCAACTTCAAATGATTTTGTTTTGTCAATTATTTCTTTGCCTTGCTTTGCTTTGCAATTTTTATTATTTTTGAGCTTTTTATACTCTTGCTTATTTACTCTAGAGTCCTTTTTGCTTCACCCCTTTTTACTCAACTCACCTAGTCAATAAAGCACAACTACAATAAGTAACCAAAATAAAATAAAAATAAAAACAAGATCAAAAGAGTACTAAATCCTAATTAATTTCCAAATACGACAGTGCCAATCCCCGACAACGGCACCAATACTTGGTGTGTGGTCGTCGAGGCACCCAAATTGCATGCAAAAAGTGTGTAGTGTAGCCAAGTTTAAATTTAGAAAATACCACTACCACTTCCAACTAAAAATAATGATAGAGTGAGTAGGGATCGTCCCAAGGGAAATGAGGTGTATTTGTGATGGAAACTAATGTCGAATTAGTAGGTTGAGTGATCAAAGATTGATTAGTGATTGATTAATTAAACTATAATGCAATTAAAGATTAATTCAAGTAAAAAGAGCAATCTAGAAAATAGGGAAAAGATATAGGAGAGAGGTCTTGGGGCTTAGAGTCACCACTAACCTTCACTTCATCAAACACTAGGAATTGTACATTAATGGGGAAATTTAAATTGTAACTTATGTGTGTGTGACATCAATTGAAACTAACTATGGATGGCAAATAAGTATAGATTGTCTAGCCAATTTTAATGAATAGCACACTACCTATCAAATGAGACCAATATCTATTCAAAGAAACCACAATTAATGCATACACAAATATCTAGAGACATGCACTATTTGCATTCATAAGTATGGAACATCAAGAAACAAGAATGGATTGTTCACCTACCTAAGAAATTAAAGCAATTACACTACAACTAGGCTAGAGACATGAAATTAAACTAATTAAACTAAAGATGTGATACAATCCATCAAGAAACAAGTGTGAACCATTAAATAAATCACAAAAGTGTTCCATTAAGCACCATGCCTTGACCATCACTAGATCAACATCATCAACACATATAGGCATGCATCAACTTTATTAAATCTAGAGATAAAACTATGAACATCAATTCTATCATACATAAATATATGACTAGAGCCAAATGATCAATTGAAATCATTAATCCATACAAATCAAGTAGAAATCACAAAATCTATATTTATTCATGGTCAAAACATCTATTACAACTAAAATCCCTAAAAATACATAAAAACTAGATTTGAGAAGCAAGCCTAGGGGCTATCTCTAGCCTCAAGAGAAGGATTTAGCTACTCATTGTAGTGGACATGGAACCCTTAAGGGCTAGCTTGGAGGTTGGCATCATCATCTTCATCATTGCTTTCTTCTCCAAAACCTTAGTTCTAGAGAGAGGAAAATTTCTATAATTGGCAATATCTCTATCTATCTTCTATGATATAATAATTTTTCAATAAATCCATTACATACTCCTTTGAGTAAGGAACAAATCAGAATTATAGCCTCTGATTGGAGGAAATTCGCAACTGCACAAGTTAGGTAGAAATCGGTGCGCTCAGGAATTAGATAGCTTACTGCCAGCAGACATTTCGATTGATCAAAGATGTTCGATCGATCAAACACTTAGCTTCAATCGATCAAAGTTGATGTGGCTTGAAAATATCTTCCAGACTTTATCCAACTAGATGAGCTGGCACCACTTTGTGTCGATCGATTGAAGAACACTTCGATCGATCGGGACTTCCTTTCGATCGATCGAAGTTCCCCTGCTGCATTTTTCTTGGCTTCTTTCCAACTTTGCTCCTTAGCTCCAAAACTGAGTTAAATGGCTCTTGTTAGCCTGGTTGAACTTTATTAACCTAAAGTAGGCAAAAACACAAATAAGTATCTAAGACATGAAAGTAAGATAGATGAATGGACATAAATTCCCTAGCTTAGGTGCTAAAATGCGTCACATTTGAGCACTCATCACTACACATGATTGAATCCTCAAAACCTAAGTCAAGTATATAGAATCATCATCTAAATGCAATCCTATAACACAACAAGCATGTGCATATATATATAACTCCAAATACAATTAAAACATAAAGAAGATAAACATACTATTATCCCTACCTCACTAGAAGATTATTCCTCTTGAATCCAAGTCAAACGAACTCAATTTTAAAAACTGTTAAAAGGTGTTCTAGATAAATTAGAAAGGAAGATTTGATATTAAAGCTGGAAAACCAAATTGTGAAAGGAAAGGAGTCGAATTCTAAAAATGGTGGAGAGGGTTTCAGGATTTCCCAAACTGCCTCACCCGAGAATTGCCCCACTAGAATCCAAGGCAAACAACATCAAATGGAGAAACCGAGAAAAGGTGTTCGAGATATGGAGGATTGGAAAATTCAAGGTGGAAGACCAAAATCAGGGAATGAGGTTGAAATCTGAAAATGGTGGAAAGGGTTCAAGATGGATGTAATAGTGGCCTTTGTGAGAAAGAGAAAAATCATACCTTTCTCCACTGACTCAAAGGGGCTAACTAAACACAAACCAACACTACCTCTCTCTCTCACACTCACACATCCACCCTCCACTTGTCACAATCCTATGGCGTCTCACAAGGCTTAATCTCAAGCCTACACTTATCACTAATCTAAGCCAACAAGTATACCAACCAAAAGTCTACAAGTGGGTGAATCTTCACCCTCCACTTGTCACCATCCAAAGCACCCTCACAAGGCTTAATCATAAGCCTATAATTGTTAACATCCCAACCTAACAAGTGTTCCAATCCAAAGCCAACAAGTAGGTGAACCTACACCCAACACTTGTCAGCTAAACAAGCTTCCAAGTTTCACCACCAAGAGGATGACAAATGGCCCCAAGGAAAAGTGACACTTGTCACTAATTCCTACAAATTACAAAGAGGTCCCTCCTCTAAATATCCCAAGAAATATTTGCACAAAAGTCCTTAAGACAAAAAAAAATTACATAAAGCACCCCGTAAAACAAAAATGTTTCCGAAGAAACTATGCATCCATACCCCTACGAAATGGAAATAACCGAGCATGCTTTTCAACAAAATTAAATCACACATGAATAGTAGAAGCCAAAATGATTCAATGCACGAGGTGTCATAAATCAGTTCCGTACATTGAAGCCTACCTCGGGTGCAACAAAACCCTAAGGTATCCCGAAAAAGAATAAATCAATTAAATAAATAATAAATAAATAAAAAAATTTGAATGACGAAAAATCAGGAATGGAAAAAGAAGACACGGTCTTCACAACCTTCTTACCTTAAAGGGATTTCGTCCCTGAAATCCAGCCTTAACAAAATAAAAGCCTAATCCAGGATAACTACAGAGTACATTCCTAAGTATCCCACATAACAAGCTACACCAGTGACCTCAAAACTGAAAGACAATATACAAACCAATGCCACTTTCACCTATGCACTCATGACAGAATATATACCATAATATCTACTAAAAATGGTCCCATCCCAATATCATTTGCACCCATGTGCTCACGATAAAACACTCTTAAAAGAATGATGACCATACGGCTATACCACACGTCAAAACTCAAACACTGAACACGAGATCACATCAAGGAATAGGTCATCGAGTACTAAAGGACATTTCCTAAAGCCTTAATATCAACCAAAAGAACAGGGAGATATAAAACCGTAAACACCTCTCATAACGAGCCAATATACGGGTCCAATGACAATCACCAAAAAAACTCTATGACAACTACATATCGAATCAAGGTGCATAGCTAAAAGCAACATGACAATATGAATAGTGACTTAAACCTGTCCATAACGCACACAAATGTATGGTAGCATCGACAGTGTTTAGTGCCCGCCCACACTTACATTACTAGCTAGGTAATGTAAGGTAGCATCGACGACAATAAGCACTCGCCCATCGCACACTATTTCATATGGTAGCACAACAGTAAAAAGCACTAGTTCATAACATGCCCCCACTAGGTCTACCCGTGAAACTTGATGCAACCCGAGCATCCACACAAAATAATGCACTATACTTTGAGTTTGGAAGTTAGTGCCATGTGGGCATCATACTTTAAATTTATATACCGCTTAACACCTATACTATGTAGTATGAGTGAGAAGGGATCGTCCTAAGAGATTATATGTGTTGGAATTTAATTTCAACTCTAGTGTTTCAATTGATTACAAAGGAGGGTTGGGGTTGGTTGGTTACACTAAGATGCAATTAAGTAAAATGCAAGTAAAGTAAACTAATGAGAGATTGGGATTTAAGAGATATGAAGAGGGGTCTTAGGGTGTTGGAATCACCACTAAGCTCATATAATTAACCATTTGCTTTCTATTAATGGGTAATACATTGCTGCAATCTAGATGTGGCCAGAAACATAAACACAATTTGCATGTAAAAGTGTGGACTATCTAATGCAAGTATAAATTGTTCACCTAACCAACAAGTAAACTAAGTGTAGAACACTTAGTTAACAAATGTATCTAATAAGAGCTCACATCAATCTAGAAAATCATGGAATTTGCAATAATAAGTGTGGAGTATCAAATCAAGCATAAATTGTATACCTACCTACAAACATGAATTAAATTGTAAAACAACCCATCAAGTATAAGCATAATCTATCAAATTAATTTACAAACCCATTCAATGAAAACCATGCTTAACCATCACTAAAACCTTAATTAATCACATATAGACATGCAACTAACATAGAGAATCTAGTGTAGAGATCAATTCCCAAATAATCACACATAAGACAACATGTAATTAAAATAGAGAATCACTAGGAAAAAGTAAATCAACACTCACAAGGCTAACCACTAATCACAACAATATATATAAATCCCCAAAAATAGAAATACAAGGGTTTAGATTACACACGACTTAGGGCTCATCCAAGCCCTAAGTGAAAAGCTTAGCCAATTATGGAGGAGGTGGATGTGGTCATGAAGCCCTCGAGGGCAAGCTCCAAACATGGCTCCATCTTCTTCTTCCTCTTCTTCTTCTTCTTCTTCTTTGAAGCTCTAGAGAGAGAAACAGTGTGTAGATATTTTTGTGTTCTTGATGCCTCCACTCTTCTCTTTCTTCTCAAAACCCTAATCTCTAACATTTCTAGAGAAAGAGAAAAAAAAAACTAACTATTACAATGAATTACAATGTAAAATAAAACATCTCCTTTACAAATGGTTCAATTGGCCTTTTATATGTGGCCTTTGGAGTCCCAAACATGTCAGAAATATGCCTAAAAATGGTCCAAATTGTAGCCCCTTCATCCATAAAGTTCAAGCTCAAAATCGATATAAAAATTGCTCTTAGCATGATCGTTCACAGGTCTGGTTTGATCGATCAGAGTTATGGTTCGATCGATCATAGCATGTCGGCGCATAATGTGGATAAGGACAAAGGCTGAGATATTTATGGGGATAAGGACAAAAGTAGTTATGAGGATAAGATCAAAAGGTTCGATCGTTCAGAGTTCGATCGTTTAGATCTCAATCGTTTAGAGCAGGAAATTTTCAGCATCAGCCTCCTTTTGCTCCAGCTTCTCACCAAGACTCAGTTTGACTTCAAAAAGGCCTTAATGGACCAAAATTAGCCCGTTTAAACATTATTGACCTAAAATCGACAAAAACACAAATTAGAACTAAAACAAGAAAATAAAGATATTTGAAAGTACTAAAATACCCTAGTTTAGGGCTAAAATGTGCAACATTTCTGCACTTATCAAAAGTCTCAATACAAATGACATTAATGACACACACAATCATTACCAAAAGCATTGTGGGAACCAAGCATTCTGTGAGAGTTAGGATATGGTCCAAAGACATCCGTTTGAACTATTTTAGCCAATCTTAAAACTCTGATAACAATGTCATAGGCACCATCATGCTTAAGGCCTCAAATCCTCAATACACGCAAAACCAACAACTCCTACGTTTTAAAACATCATCATCAACAACACCAGTCATGAATCCAAATCCTAACAAGTTTGTGCCCTCAAGCCAATGAATTGAACTTCACAAAATCAGAAAACATCAATACCTCTATAGTCATAACGACCCTCACTACAAGACATTACATCGAAAGTCCCACACACCGTCCTGAAACAGACCTACTATAAGGCCACATACCAAAATCTAAACACTGGATTAAAATCCTTATCATCATTCCATAAAATACTACCAAAATCGTGATCCTTAAACCTAATGCTAGTGACATCTAGAACAAGAGACTCGACAAACAACCGTATCCAAATCCAATCCTTTAAGACATCTCTTTAGAATCAACCAATTCCAAGACTCTAACTTGAAACAAGTCTCCAAAAGACATCCTTAAAAGAGCATCTAGCTCACTCAATGAATTAAACAAATCCTCAATGATGTGGATACAAGTTCCCATAAAATGATCTCACAGAAAATCACTCACACCGAGCATAGCAAACTCCGTTGATGACCATAGCTAAAACTCTCCAAGGGAAAACACGAAAAAGGAAACCACCAATTCCATCAAAGACTACACCACCAACTCTATCTCTAAAATTAAAGGCGTTAAGGTCAAAGACTTTACCCCCTATATGGAAGTAAGTCGACCAAAATCAATCAAATCCTTACCAAGGACCCAAAACGACAATGGTGATCCTCACGGATCAACTAACTCACTGATGGACTGATTTTTAGATTGTTGTCGTTGCTTTATTCAATCTATACAAAAATATTTTTCCTACAATCACTTTACTAAAAATGTATAGTGATAAGCAGGGTCGAACCCATATTCAAGTTGAGACTTCGTATTGGAATTTAGAATCAAATTATTATTTAGAGGAAACAAATATATTAAAACATTGTTTAGATTTTGAACTAATCTGCTGAAATTTAAAGCATCTAATCTAATAGATAATAAATTAAAACATGTAAATTAAAGAGAAGAAAAACATAATGCATTAATTGAAAGAGAATGCAGAAAATAGATACACAAGCATCGAGCTAGTTGACTACTCGGAGCAGCTCTCGGGGGGAGAGAACCTATCCTACTATCTAACTCCTAAACCGGGTTCCTTTTTGGCTTCGTTCT
Source organism: Cornus florida (assembly GCF_030987335.1). Lineage (NCBI taxonomy): Eukaryota > Viridiplantae > Streptophyta > Magnoliopsida > Cornales > Cornaceae > Cornus > Cornus florida. The sequence goes on along the minus strand of NW_026775574.1, from coordinate 61,505,525 downwards.
TTGGCAATTTATAGGCAAGCTCAGTAGAAGAATTTGGCTCATAATTCTGCGTGCTTTGTTAACCTTTGATACCCTCGCTGTCTGCGCCATGCTTTCTGACTTCTCATTCATTCTTTTCTTTCTTTTCTCCTCTTGTTGTTCCCCACGCCTACTTTCCATTTCAATTCTTTAGTCAATCTTTTCATACCCATCTGACTTCTTCCATGTGATATACACTATGTATGTGTATATGTCTTATGCTGATGAGGCGGTAGGATTAGTGATGACGTGGCAATTGCAAAAGAGTTTAACAAAAAAAAAAAAAACTTATTTTGCCATGGACAAGCTTTGAACTTGGGATCTCTGTGGAAAAGATTGCATTCACTACAATAACTGCTACACTACTCCTTGTGTCTTCTTATGGCTATAAATAAATATAACCTTTTGTTCTGTAGTAGCTCCAATTTCTTCCCTTGCAATCTATTCTTGCATCTTTTCATCTCAATTATCAATTAGTACAAATAAAATATAAAATGTACATATAACAATATTTACATAATATAAATATTAATATAATATATAAATTGAGTATATAAAATAATGGTTTTTGTGTCCTTATCACCCATAACCATGCATAACGCAATAAAGAGAAGAGACTCACTCCTTCTGAAGTCCCTAACATGAACTAAGAAAAGAGGAGAAACCTTATTCTCCCACAAGTGTCAATAAGACAAACATGAAAATTGAGAATTCTTTCCACCTCAGGGAAGTGGACAACCTAAGACAAAACAAAGTGTGATAACTCCTCCACGAGGAATTCCACAATGAAACCATTACAAAAGCCCATATACATACTACGTCCAATAAAAAGGAACACGACACTAACCCATACTCTTCCAACATAAACCAAAAGGACTCCACGTGAAATGAAATACTCAGAAAACTAAACATGATAATCAATGCATGTGACAAGGAAATGCGCTCATATAAATACAATCAATAATTCATGCAACACGTCTCTACATAGGCACAAAATCATATCACTAAAGCTCCACAATAACATGGCATCTTTAAGCATATAAGTAAGGAATGCGAATGCCATGCGATAAGAAGATACATGTGGATACTCCTCCACCTACTCATGCATTATGGTATCACAAACATAACTTCTAACATGGTAGTAAATGAAAATAACAGAAAAGAATGTAAGGGATGAACCCTAAGGATGTCGTGTCCTAGTGTGTCTAAGAAAATAGAGAACAATCCTAATCATGATCTAACTCCAAGGACTAACATATCAACAACATGCCTTGAAACAAATATGAGTCCTTACCACAATGGTAAGACCCTAACAATCCATCTCTAAACCTCAAAGTAACACTACAGGTGACACTAGCAATGCAATGCCCTCACTAGCCGAAACATCGATCAATCGACTTAATCCCAAAAGCATCGTCACACATGAAGAACTCAAAAGAAATGGCAACCCTGGCCATACCATCAAACAATTAATCAATCACTATAACTGACCCCAAAACAACCATCAATTACCGTCTCAACACTGGACGCTCAAAATGAAACTCAAGAGATCTTACGCTATTAACAACCTCAAACTCACATCATCATCATCATCAATCAAAGGACTGTGCCTATCGAAACGAAAGTCAACACCGATTCTATCCGAACTGCACTCGTAGCTAACCAGTACGATAGTATGATAGTGCCATGCACCAGCCCACAAATGCCCGCCCACGAAAATTGCAATCTCAGAGGAATCATCCCGAACAAACAAGGAGCCTAAGAGGTCCACAACCTCATCATGGCCTAAATACAAGTAGTGTATATATATATATATACACACACACTTCACAAAAATAAATAAATATACATATTTAATGGCAACAACCCAATTCATGTAGTATTCTAACCATAACACTGTACGTAAATCATATAAATATAAATATATATCTATTATGTAATATATATTTATAAATTCCTTTTTCACTTATACATTCACATATATAAGCATATAGTTGTATAAATATATATACTTATCGTATATATATAAATATTATAAAATAAATATATATAATAATTTGTCCATAAAATGTTACTATATATATTACTTCCATATATATAATAACTGCCAACTTTAGTCCTTATAAGACTTTGGCTTACTAGTCATATGTATAAACATAATTATGTAAATTAAATATCTCTATATAAATATGTAGTTATATAATTTACAATATATATATATATATATATATATATATATATATATGTATAATCAAACATCCATGGGAAATAAACCATCCCAAAATCTTTAAGACTTTCTTTTCTAGCCAAAGACCAAATCCTTTGGTCCAAACATTTCAACCTAGTCTATTAAACTTAAATAATTAATTAAACAACTAAATACACATAACACATACATAAACAATAATCACAGCAACCAAGTTATTTTATACAAACAAAATCAACATGCCAATAAGTCAATAAAAAATCAAGCACATACACAAACACACAATCATTATAACAATAAATCAATTAAAACAAATAAACAAATCATTTAATTTAATTTAATTTAACACAAATAAAATAATTAAATCCAATTAAAAGTAATTAATTTAATTAAATAATTCCTCCAAAATATAGGGGTATTACATTCTTTTCCCCTAACAAAAAGAATTCCGTTCTCGAAATTCACAAATTCATGAAATGAAAACATTGATTATTTATACCAAATTTTTATTTTCCCTTTTCCCATCCACACATACATAACATATAATTTATTATATTATGAATACGTTAAGTTAATCCATATTTGTTGAATTTATTTGCAACATAACCTCACCAAATTATATACATTGGTAAATATCCTCATTGCTATATTTTCTTGGAGCAAGATACATGAAAACTCATTTATACTTATGACACAAAGTATATATATATATATATAGCCAACTATAGGCTATTGCTTAACCGATCAAACATAAACATTCATATAGTGAGGCGATAACCTCCATTCCTTTTCAATCAACATTACTCCCCTAATGGAAGATAATTTAAGTAAAAACTCACTTCCACACCTCCAAACTCTAATATATGAGTTTACTATTAATACAATCACTCTACCAATTCTGGCAGCGTGCACAAAATCTCTAATAAGAGTAATCCCCTTGATTATGTCCTTTAATAAATGCAGGACCCACAATTTCATACCAACCATCCAAATACACAATCAACCTTACCAGTCCTTAAAATGTCATAACAATGGTCTTATGACGACCATTTTTGTAGACAACTCGGAAAGCGTTAATGAATATCCTCAATTGTTAATACTATCTAGGACTTTTTTTTGTTGCATCTACTCGCTATAACGAATAAACCACTTTGTCAACTTACTAGTTATGACCTCATATGGAAAATAAACTTCCAACACAACATTAGTACTCCCACAATATTATTCACGGAAGTATCTCCCCATGACCACTTTAATAGGTCCTAAAGATTCAAGTCTATAATGACATTTAAAATGTCGAATTTTCAATATGTGATTCGTTATACACACAAGGCATAAAATGTGGAATTTTCAATGTGCGATTCGTTACACACATAAGGCATAAAATGTCAAATCTTCAATGTGCGATTCGTTACACGCTATAATAACATTATTATTCAATATTGAAAACATAATCTCATGAATATAATACAAGTCCGAATTTATTATTTAAACTTGCAAACAACTTCAAGTACATGGTTAAATCATTAATACAATAAAAATGAAAATTAATAAAATAAAATTATTAATTTATCTAGATTTCAAATCTCGTCCAAATAATCACAATTTAATATATGTCATAGATCATATCATGGTTATTACATATATCAACTCAAATATTTAATTAAATGAATAAAATACTTAAATAGAAATTAATTAAACTGATTAATTAATTTCTCTAGATTTGAAATCAACTTCAAATAATTATGTATCAAAGACTATATCATGGTCAATACATATATAAACTTAAAAACTTAATTACACCTTTGGAACAATTAAACAAAATTTAATTAAGATAAATTAATTAAATCTCTAGATTTTTAAAACAGCTCCAAATGATTCCAAATTAATATATACTAAAGAACAAGTTAAGGGCATTTCATATATCAAGTTAAAGACAAAATTAAATCAATAGAACCTTTAAATATATTTTAATTAATTCATTTAATTAAAATCTCTAGATTTCAAAACTCATCCAAATATTCTCAATTTAATATATGTCAAAGAGCATGTTAAGGCCTAATTTAATATCATATTACAAGTTAATTCCACACTAGATACAACTATATGAATTAAATTTCATACAAAGAAAATAATTAAATAAAGATTTCAAAACTCATACAGATATTTCCAATTAAATATATGTCAAAGAACATGTCAAGGCCTAATTTAATATCATGTTACAAGTTAATTCTGTAATGACCCGGTCATTTTCATTTCTTTCCCTTTCTTCAAATTTTGCAGATAAATTTTTTTCATTGTCTTTTCCTTTTCGGGTACGATTTCCTGCCTCTTAGTGTCGTCTCGAGTGCTCGAAAATGGTTTCTGAGACTCTTTTTTTTGGATTGACAACTTCCTTTGAGGACCGAGTCATTTCCACATTTTTTTTTTGTTTTTTTGACACTACTCATTTTTTCGTCTTTTCCCCTTTTTCGTCCTTTAGTCGTTTTTCATTTTTCCTTACTTAACCTCACCTTTTGTGCTCGGATTTGATTCCGGCTTGGTATATGTCCATGATATTTAAATTCCATGACATCTACATTTTTACTTTCATAGAAATGCATATTAAATGCATTCTTTCTTTGTAAAAGTCATGAAAACAAGACTTTTTGTAATTATCCATAACTTGAGGGGTTTTTGGGTAATTAAGTAAAGTAATTATTTTTTGTCTTAGGGACCATTTTGCAAATTAAATTGGAAGATATTTTCAAAAAGGACCTTTTTGCAATTTCTGAAAAAATGTGACAAGTGTCACATTCCTATGGTGCCACTTGTTGATTTTGTGGTGGAACCACTTGGAGGCTTAATCTCATGACACATGGAGGGTGGAGATTCACCCACTTGTTGTCCTAGGATTGGTGCACTTATTAGCATGAATGGTTGACAAGTGTAGGGTTAATATTTAATCTTGGAAGCTTACTTGGATTCATGACAAGTGTAAGACTCACCTTTAGTCATGCATTAGTGTGTGTGTGAGAGGTAGTGCAAGAGCACCTAGTGAGTGGAGAAGCCCACCAATTTAGATTAGGGTTTACACATTTTAATTCATTCATCACTTTCCTCTCAAGAACCCTAAGGAAGCCACCATTGGAGAAAAGCTTGACTAGTAGCTTTGACTTCATTTTTGGTGCCCTTTTCCTCACCTTAGAACTTTGAACTTGGAATACTTTTTGTTCCCCTCATCCTCCTCTTCAAAACCCTTGAAGGATCTAGCCTACCTCCTAGTTTTACTTTGGTATCTAGAGATTCAATTCTCTAGTGAGGTACTGATCTATTATTTTGAAGTATTTTTATGTCATTATTGAGTGTTTTACATGCATGGAAGAGAAAGACTTGTATTTTGCCCTTAAATGGTTTTAATTTGAAATTAATCTTGTCAAATTAAATATAGAATATGAAAATAAACTCAATTAGCTTTCATTTAGTTTTGGTTTCATGTAATTTGGATTTAAAATGAATTAGTTATGAATTTTTGAAGTTGCAAGCTAGTTGTTGGAAATTTGAAGCTTTTCCTTTTCGGTCTGGAAATGAATTTTTATATAGAGCTATGATGCTTCAATTTCCTTGAAATTTTTACTAGATCTTCCCCCATGGGTTTTAAACTACTCAGAATTTTCTCACAATTTTAAGGCATTTCTAAATATTTTTAAAAATCTGAAACTATCTGCTGTTTCACTAACCTTTTGACATTGGATCATGGCTTAAATTTCCAGTTTTACACTCTCATATGTTTACTTCCAAAATAAATTAGGTTTGCCCAATTTGGATGTCAAATGAATTTTTCATGAATTTTCAAAGTTGGAAGCTACAGGCTGAAAATGTGTTTTCTGGGCAGAATTTGTTTCAAAGTTGTGGTTCAAAACTGTTTCAATTGCGAAAATATTTTATTAAACTAAATTAATATTATCAAATTACAGTGTTTAAGCTTTTATTGGGCTTTGGATTCATTCAATTTGGTTTAGAATTGAATTTTTTTATGAATTTTACAAGTTGAAGGTAGCAAGCTGAAAAATCTGTTTTGCGGACCGAAAATTTGGGGCGATTTCATTTCGATGGTAATTGGGATTTTCATTCCAATAGAGGTAGGGAATGGTTTAGAATTATTTGTGTGTTGTATTGTGTGTTGTATTGTGTGTTTGCCATGATTATACAACATATATGTATGCCTTGTATCAAATCTAAAAAGTTAGTAATTTTTATTTCTTTGTATAAGACTTAAAATTTAAGATGATGTATAACTTTGATTTGAATTGTAACATGCTAGGAAATTATGCTTAGATATGTTGGTTAACATATATTAAATTTGGATCATTTGATTAAGAATTACAACTTTTATTTAATATTTATCTTTAGTGAAGGTTTAATTCACATGGTTGTATCAAGCATTAAATCAAGTTGTAATGTGGTATTTAAATAGGCCTTGGCATGTTCTCTAACATAGATTAAATTGAGGGCATTTGGAATTGTTTAAAAATCTAGAGAAAATTAATTAATTAGCTTGATTAATTTTGTTTTAAGTGTTTTAATCACTTAACTTGTCATTTGATGTTATATATATGATGACCATGACATGTTTTTCAATATATATTAAATTGAGGTTATTTGGATTAACTTGGAATTTAGAGAATTAACTATTTATGTTTAATTAAATTCTACTTTATTATTCCATGGATTTAATTGCATTTTGGAAGTTGCTTCTATATTTAAATCATGGATTTGGATTTGATGTATGTTCACTTGATTACTTTTGAGCATTGGATAACATAGTTGTTACTTTTATATTCATGAGAATATGTTTTTCCTTATTGAATATATTGTTACTATGTGTAAGGAATTGCACACTTTGTGTTTGACATCTTACATGCCATAGTACTTGTGAATTTTGAGCATGTATTGTATAAGTTTCCAAAATTTGGATTGTGCTTGGTAAATAGTTGATATCTTGTATATACATGTTGATATATATACGTTGTTGCACAATTTGTTGATTTTGGAAACTTGGGGATGTCGTTGTTTGGCTATGGCTAGGACTTAGTTCTAGTACGGGGGATTGTCCCTCCATATAGTCTAGTGCGCACATAGGGAGGTTACCCATGGGCTAGTAACCCTAAAGTAACTATGTTGTCGATCTGATCCGACGTGATGTCCGAGTATCCACTTTGTTTGATTTTGTATTTCATTTCAAGTTGATAACTAGATGATATCGTAACTTGTTGTTCCTTATTTGATTTCCTATTTTTAGCTTAAGATGTACCTTTGTTAAAGCATGCTTCATGCGTTGTATTGGAAGTTCCATTGTTGGTTAAATTGTATCGATATCATAATTTGTGTTTTGATGTTCAAATGTAGTTTAGGAATGACCTTATAGATTCATTTTGAACATAGACGTTAGGTGGCATGACCCACACTTGTTGTTTTCGTATTTTGGATTTCAAGTTGAAGACTTTGAGAATCTATATCTTGTTGCCTTGTATAACATGTTTCTATGTTGTTTGAATTGCATGAACAATGTGATTATAATAGAAATGATCTAGGTAGCTTAGGATGCTCCCTAGGTCTCATCTTGACATAGAAATTAGGTTGCATGAGCCCCTTTAACATGTTTTGCCATAAGGTGATAAAATTGTAAAATGCTAGGTCGATGCATGTTCATCTCCTACGAGTAGCTTTATGTTACTCACCCCTATGATACTGGGGCATATTTCAGGTACAAGACTCAGGATTTGAAGATTCCATTGGATGGCTTACAGTTTCTATGTTTTTATTTTATGCAAGTGTTAGCATAAGATGCCTCTTTGTAGCCCGATTTGTTTAAACTTGTATTCGTTAATTTGTCTATGTAAAGTGTACGTAAGTGCACTCTTTTCAATGTATTTAACATGTATGAGATAAGGCCAGAGGCCAATGACATGTATCTCATTTTCTATGCACTTTTGTTTTCAAAGTTTGTTATGAAAATATTAGAAAATGTTAAGTCATTGCTTCATAACTTTCGCATCGGGTGTTGGAATTTCATATCTTTTCTACCCGGACTCAGAATCAGACGATTCTTGAGTCTAATTTTGTTCATTTTTCGTTGTCCTTCCAATGGTGTGCATGGTGGCACCCTTTTTAGTGAAAAACGACCATTTTGCCCTTAGTTCATCTCTTTTCGGGTTAGGCATTCTTGCTTCATTTGCTTGGCTCATTTGAATTCCGTGGCTTCACAGAGAGTCATTTTGGGGCCTTAGGGATGACGTACATCTCTTGAGGTCATTTGGCTTCTTTCACTTCCGTATTTCGGGTCCGTTATCGGGTCAACTTCCGGTTCATCACTAATGCACCAGGTTGAGAAATCTGGGTCGTTACAGGTGGTATCAGAGCTCCTAGGTTTGAATACCTTGGACGACAGGTTTTAGGTGCATATCATACTTATGTTGCCATGCTTTATGTGTTTATATGCTTCATGATAACATGTTTTGGTTTGATAACATGTTTATGTGCTTACGTGCTACATGTGGTATGCCGTTTGTTTAGCATGATTTAATTATTATGTAAAGAGCATGACATATGATGTATTCTAGATCAGATTTGTATATGCATAACTGTATTGCATATTTGGCATGACACGAGATTGGTCATTGAGGCTCGAGTTGAGGTTGATGGTGATTGTAGTCACAGTTTTATGGTAGTATAGGTTGTTGTCGACCTAGCATTGGTTTTGAGGTGGGTGGTGAGTCACCTTTTGTTTAGGCTCTCATGAGGTAAGTCATTTAGCATTGCCGTAGTACTAGATTTGTTGGTTTTGGGCCATGTTGGGGTTATGGACCTCTTAGGATCCTTGGTTGATCGGGATGATTCCTCTGGGATTGTAATTTTCATGGGCGGGTACGTTTGTGGGCGGGTGCATGTCACTGTCATGCTACCGTACTGGCTAGCTACAAGTGTAGTTCAGATGGAATCAGGGTTGGTTTTCATTTTGATAGGCGTTGTTCTTTTGATCGATGATGATGATGGTTGTTTTGGAGATCATTCGTGGTGATTGATTTGGTTATTGTTGGTATGGCTATAGTTGCCATTTTCTATGAGTTCTCCTTGCGCGATGACGCTTTTGGGGTTAAGTTGATTAATAGATGCTTCGGGTAAAGAGAGCATTGCATTGTTAGTGTCACTTGTAATGTTACCCTTAGATTCAGAGATAGATTGTAGGAGTCTTACCATTGTGGTAAAGGCTCACATTTGTTTTGAGAAAGGTTGTTGTTGCATTGGTTTTTGGAGTCAGTGTATGGCTAGGACTAGTCCTTCCTTTTTACCTAGGCACTCTAGGACACGATGTCCATAGGATTCATCGTTGCATCACTTTTGTTTTCTGCAGTTTCATTTACTACCATGTTAGTAGTATGATTTATGATCTTGTGATGCATGAGTAGGTGGAGGTCTATCCACGTTTGCCTTTTTGTAGTGTGGCAATAGCATGCCTTTCTTATATGCTTCGAGATGCCATGTTGTTACTGCGCTTTAATGACATGCTTTTGTGTTTTTGTGGAGATGTGCAGCACGTGCTTTTGATTTTCATCTATGTAAGTAGATTTTCTTTCTAGTAGTTGCATTCCTTGTCATATGCATGACTTTCAGGTTTGGTTTTCCCATTCGTTTCCCTTAGTCGCATGTAGTCTGTATGTGGGTTTCCACAATGGTTTTGTGCTGGTTCGTGTTAGGGATTTCACAAGGAGTGAGTCTCTTCCCTCCGTTGCGTTGTGCACTGTTTTGGGGTTGGTTGGTCTATGAGGATCATCGTTGTTGTCTTGAGTCCTTGGTGAGGATTTGATAGATTTTGGTCGACTTACTTCCAAGTAGGGGGTGAAGTCTTTGACCTTGTTGTCTTTTGTTTCAGAGGTGGAGTCGTGGTGTTGTCCTTCTTAGGACTAGTGGTTTTCCTTCTTTCGTGTCTTCCCTTGGGGAGTTTTTACCGTGTTTGTTGACGGAGTTATGGTGCTCAGGGTGAGTTGATTTGTGTGAGATCATTTTACGAGGACTTGTGTCCATATTATTGAGGATCTTTTTGATTCGTGAGGGGAGCTCGATGCTCTTTTGAGGATGTCTTTTGGAGACTTGTTTCGATTTTGGAGACCTGGATGTGGTTGACCCTTAGGAGAGGTTTTGAAGGATCGCAGTTGGATTCGGCTTATTTGTGAATTTTTCTCGTCCTAGTTAAGGCTAGGCATCGTTTTGAGGAATTGTAATTCTAGTGATTGGGTATGGAATGAAATTGAGGAATTTTAATTTAGCCTGGTATTGCCAAGCACGGTTTTGAGAGACTCTTTTTTTTATGACCATGGATGTCAGAATTTTGATGTGTATGCCACGTGGTGGACTTGTTTTTCAAGGACTTAGTTATCTATGATAGGGATGTAGATCTGATGTTTGATTTCGATGTAGTTTTGTAGGTGATCTGTTTCAGGGAGATATGTGGGACTTTCGATGAAATGTCTTGTATTGAGGTTCGTTTTGATTCATGGTGGTGTTGATTTATCTGGCAGGCTTTGGATTTTTGATTGATGTTGTTAATAGGAGTGTTTTGAGACATTGGAGTTGTAGGTTTTATTGTATTGAGGATTTAAGACCTTAAGCGTAGCGGTGCCTATGACATTGTTGTCAAAGTTTTGGGATTAGCTACCCCAACTCTCACACGATGCCTGGTTTCCGTAGTGCACTTGGTGATGATCTTTTCCCGACATTAATGTCATTTGTATCGAGAGGTTTCATGGGTAGACCTAGTGGGAGGCAGGTCATGAATTAGTACCTAGTACCGTCATGCTACCTTACTGACGAGTAAGTGTGGGCGGGTTATGGTCGCTATTCGTACTGCCACATTGTCTTTGTTGTGTACCCCGATTTGATACGTGGTCATCTTGGAGTTCTTTTGGTGGTTGTTTTTGGATCGGTATGATAGTTCATCAGGAGGAATGCTTATGGTTGTTGTCTTCCGTTCCTTTGTCCAACCTTGGGTTCTTTGTGTGTGACTTTTGACTAATCGTGTGACCGTGTGGTCAATTTCTTTTTGAGAGGTTGTCCTGTCGTAAGCACGTGGGCGCGAATGACATTGGTTTGTACGTTGTCTTTCAACTTTGGGATTGCTTTTGTAGTACGTTGTGTGGGGTACTCGGAGATGTACTCCATAGTTATCCTGGTTTCACCTTTAGTTTCTTAGGACTGGATTTCAGGGACGAAATCCCTTTAAGGTGGGAAGGTTGTAATGACCCAGTCATTTTCATTTCTTTCCCTTTCTTCAAATTTTGCAGATAATTTTTTTTCATTGTCTTTTCCTTTTCGGGTTTGATTTCCCACCTCTTAGTGTCGTCTCGAGTGCTCGAAAATGGTTTCTGAGACTTTTTTATTTGGATTGACAACTTCCTTTGAGGACCGAGTCATTTTCACATTTTTTTTTATTTTTTTTACACTATTCATTTTTTCGTCTTTTCCCTTTTTTCGTCCTTTAGTCGTTTTTCATTTTTCCTTACTTAACCTCACCTTTTGTGCTCGGATTTGATTCCGGCTTGGCATACGTCCATGATATTTAAATTCCATGACATCTACATTTCTACTTTGGTGGAAATGCATATTAAATGCTTACTTTCTTTGTAAAAGTCATGAAAACAAGACTTTTTGTAATTATCTATAACTTGAGGGGTTTTTGGGTAATTAAGTAAAGTAATTATTTTTTGTCTTAGGGACCATTTTGCAAATTAAATTGGAAGATATTTTCAAAAAGGACCTTTTTGCAATTTCCGAAAAAATGTGACAAGTGTCACATTCCTATGGTGCCACTTGTTGATTTTGTGGTGGAACCACTTGGAGGCTTAATTTCATGACACATGGAGGGTGGAGATTCACCCACTTGTTGCCCTAGGATTGGTGCACTTATTAGCATGGATGGTTGACAAGTGTAGGGTTAATATTTAATCTTGGAAGCTTACTTAGATTCATGACAAGTGTAGGACTCACCTTTAGTCTTGCATTAGTGTGTATGTGAGATGTAGTGCAAGAGCACCTAGTGAGTGGAGAAGCCCACCAATTTAGATTAGGGTTTACACATTTTAATTCATTCATCACTTTCCTCTCGAGAACCCTAAGGAAGCCACCATTGGAGAAAAGCTTGACTAGTAGCTTTGACTTCATTTTTGGTGCCCTTTCACTCACCTTAGAACTTTGAACTTAGAATACTTTTTGTTCCCCTCATCCTCCTCTTCAAAACCCTTGAAGGATTTAGCCTAACTCCTAGTTTTACTTTGGTATCTAGAGATTCAATTCTCTAGTGAGGTATTGATTTATTATTTTAAAGTATTTTTATGTCATTATTGAGTGTTTTACATGTATGGAAGAGAAGGACTTGTATTTTGCCCTTAAACTGTTTTAACTTGAAATTAATCTTTGTCAAATTAAATATAGAATATAAAAATATACTCAATTAGCTTTCATTTTGTTTTGGTTTCATGTAATTTGGATTTAAAATGAATTAGTTATGAATTTTTGAAGTTGCAAGCTAGTTGTTGGAAATTTGAAGCTTTTCCTTTTTGGTCTGGAAATGAATTTTTATATAGAGCTGTGATGCTTCAATTGCCTTGAAATTTTTACTGGATCTTCCCCCATGGGTTTTACACTACTCAGAATTTTTTCACAATTTTAGAGCATTTCTAATTTTTTTTAAAAATCTGAAACTATCTGCTGTCCATGTTTTTATTGCAGCTAGAAAACATATTTTTAGATGATTTATTTCACTAACCTTTTGACATTGTATCATGGCTTAAATTTTCAGTTTTACACTCTCATATGTTTACTTCCAAAATAAATTAGGTTTGCCCAATTTGGATGTCAAATGAATTTTTCATGAATTTTCAAAGTTGGGAGCTACAGGCTGAAAATGTGTTTTCTGAGCAGAATTTGTTTCAAAGTTGCGGTTCAAAACTGTTTCAATTGGGAAAATATTTTATTAAACTAAAAGATATTATCAAATTACAATGTTTAAGATTTCATTGGGTTTTAGATTCATTCAATTTGGTTTAGAATTGAATTTTTTATGAATTTTACAAGTTGAAGGTAGCAAGCTGAAAAATCTATTTTGCGGACCGAAAATTTGGGGTGATTTCATTTCGATGGTAATTGGGATTTTCATTCCAATAGAGGTAGGGAATATTTTAGGATTATTTGTGTGTTGTATTATGTGTTTGCCATAATTATACAACATATATGTATGCCTTGTATCAAATCTAGAAAGTTCGTAATTTTTATTTCTTTGTATAAGATTTAAAATTTAAGATGATGTATAACTTTGATTTGAATTGTAATATGTTAGGAAATTATGCTTAGATATGTTGGTTAACATATATTAAATTTGGATCATTTGATTAAGAATTTCAACTTTTATTTAATATTTATCTTTATTGATAGTTTAATTCACATGGTTGTATCAAGCATTAAATCAAGTTGTAATGTGGTATTTAAATAGGCCTTGGCATGTTCTCTAACATAGATTAAATTGAGGGCGTTTGGAATTGTTTAAAAATCTAGAGGAAATTAATTAATTAGCTTGATTAATTTTATTTTAAGTGTTTTAATCACTTAACTTATCATATGATGTTATATATATGATGACCATGACATGTCTTTCAATATATATTAAATTGAGGTTATTTGGATTAACTTGGAATTTAGAGAAATTTACTATTTATATTTAATTAAATTCTACTTTATTACTCCATGGATTTAATTGCATTTTGGAAGTTATTTCTATATTTAAATCATGGATTTGGATTTGATTTATGTTCACTTGATTACTTTTGAGTATTGGATAACATAGTTGTTACTTTTATATTCATGAGAATATATTTTTCCTTATTGAGTATATTGTTGCTATGTGTAAGGAATTGCACACTTTGTGTTTGACATCTTACATGCCATAGTACTTGTGAATTTTGAGCATGTATTGTATAAGTTTCCAAAATTTGGATTGTGTTTGGTAAATAGTTGATATCTTGTATATACATGTTGATATATATACGTTGTTGCACAATTTGTTGATTTTGGAAACTTGGGGATGTCGTTGTTTGGCTATGGCTAGGACTTGGTTCTAGTACGGGAGATTGTCCCTCTATACAGTCTAGTGCGCATATAGGGAGGTTACCCATGGGCTAGTAACCGTAAAGTAACTATGTTGTCGGTCTGATCCGGCGTGACGTCCGAGTATCCACTTTGTTTGATTTTGTATTTCATTTCAAGTTGATAACTAGATGATATCGTAACTTGTTGTTCCTTATTTGATTTCCTATTTTGAGCTTAAGATGTAGCTTTGTGAAAGCATGCTTCATGCGTTGTATTGGAAGTTCCATTGTTGGTTAAATTGCATCGATATCATAATTTGTGTTTTGATGTTCAAATGTAGTTTAGGAATGACCTTATAGATTCATTTTGAACATAGACGTTAGGTGGCATGACCCACACTTGTTGTTTTCGTATTTTGGATTTCAAGTTGAAGACTTTGAGAATTTATATCTTATTGCCTTATATAACATGTTTCCATGTTGTTTGAATTGCATGAACAATGTGATTATGATAGAAATGATCTAGGTAGCTTAGGATGCTCCCTAGGTCTCATCTTGACCTAGACATTAGGTTGCATGAGCCCCTTTAACATGTTTCGCCATAAGGTGATAAAATTGTAAAATGCTAGGTCGATGCATGTTCATCTCCTACGAGTAGCTTTATGTTACTCACCCCTATGATACTGGGGCATATTTCAGGTACAAGACTTAGGATTTGAAGATTCCATTGCTCCTTGGATGGCTTACAGTTTCTATGTTTTTATTTTATGCAAGTGTTAGCATAAGATGCCTCTTTGTAGCCCGATTTGTTTAAACTTGTATTCGTTAATTTGTCTATGTAAAGTGTACGTAAGTGCACTCTTTTCAATGTATTTAACATGTATGAGATAAGGCCGGAGGCCAATGACATGTATCTCGTTTTCTATGCACTTTTGTTTTCAAAGTTTATTATGAAAATATTAGAAAATGTTAAGTCATTGCTTCATAACTTTCGCATCGGGTGTTGGAATTTCATATCTTTTCTGCCCGGACTCAGAATCAGACGATTCTTGAGTCTAATTTTGTTCATTTTTCGTTGTCCTTCCAATGGTGTGCATGGTGGCACCCTTTTTCAGTGAAAAACGACCATTTTGCCCTTAGTTCATCTCTTTCCGGGTTAGGCATTCTTGCTTCATTTGCTTGGCTCATTTGAATTCCGTGGCTTCACGGAGAGTCATTTTGGGGCCTTAGGGATGACGTACATCTCTTGAGGTCATTTGGCTTCTTTCGCTTTCGCATTTCGGGTCCGTTATTGGGTCAACTTCCGGTTCATCACTAACGCACCGGGTTGAGAAATCTGGGTCGTTACAAATTCCATACTAGATACAACTGTGTGAATTAAATTTCATACAAAGAAAGTAATTAAATAAAATTCTAGATTATGTACTAAAACATGCATACATGCTATATAAGCATCAAAAACATGTAATACACCATGATTTAAATCCTATAACATCCCTTACCTCAATTTAAAATGAAAATCTCAAATGACACCAAAGTGAAACCTCTCCGAATCAGACGATACTTTGGGGTTACGTCAGCGACAATGAGGGGAACAACTATCCTTTTTGGGGCAACACCAAAATCCCAACCCGAACTAAAAACTGGTCGAAATTGGGTTCTAAAATAAGGGAAATGATGGTCGACGATAAAGCTGTTGGACCAAGAGGGGGACGAATTGGTCAAATCTTTTGCAAATAAAACTTGAAAGCAAATTAAAACACTGAAGTATAGAGTTGCAACAGGTTTTACAAGGAAACCCTCTTAATTAGGGAAAACCTTGGGTTTTGGCCTTAGCCAATGCAAGCATCCACTAGTTATAAGTAAGCTATTATACACTCAGTTGTCTCACTCTCTGCACATACCCTTGTATCAAAAGTAGACACTAGCTTTCATATACAATACTCACACACTAGCACCAAATAGTGTAAACATACACTCCCCCCTATCCTAGGCAACCCTACCTAGACCATACAAGCTCTCAAAGCTCACCAAATACATCATAGCAAATGTAAAACAGTATAAACAAGTCTCTTTTATAATTGAAATAGGTTTGACAGCTCGAAATACCAAGTTACACTTCAAACCTCAATCTACAACAATAAGGGTTTTAGGGGTAAAATGGGAATTTCCTCTCGAGACTTATTCAGTAACACCTTACACATTCTTTATTCACTGTAGTACTCATGATAATAGCTTTAAACATTGAAAAATAACATGAGAGAAGCATTTAGTTCAATTACAGCCTTTGTTTGTGCAAGCATGTCTCGTATGGCATTGTGACAGTTATTTAAGCACGGTTTATGCAAGTATTTTTTTTATAAAGGAAAGACAGGGTGTTTAAATTTTAAATGAAGGGACACGATTGTATTACAGTATGGGGTATGGTAGAATACTTGTTGCGGTATGGATGGTTATGTGAGTTTTGACCTGAGTAAGCGAGGAGCTCGGTTGCTCTAGTGTTGTTTAGGGTGTCAGTTCTTATTAAATAAGTGGCTTGGACTTCTAGCTCATGGATTGAGCTATTCAGTATGTAGTAATCTTGACCAACTTTAACAATATTGATTCATCAAAATAGACTTGTTAGCTGTTAGATAACTCATGAAAGATAAAACTAGTCAATTAGTTAGATATATAGTCAATTAGTGCTTGAATCAAAGATAAAACTAGTAAAAATGAGCTTAACAAGTGACCTCACTATCTAAATTCAATTTCAGCATGTTTTCAACAAAACTAAGCACTAAACAAGGGTAAAAAGATGAATTATACCTGTGTCAAACCTCAAAATAGACCACAACACCTTAGAACTCAAATTCACTACTCAGTCCAGCCCTTGTATTAGTAAAAATAACAGCAGCAACATCTCTACAGCTAGTATACTAACAAGGCTTATATCCAGTAGGTTTTTCTACCATCAATCATCATGAAAATGCTCAAGAAAAACTATTTCATTCAGTACTCTTGAGAAAATATAGGCTGCAGCATAATTTTTCATTCCTCTTAAAGGGTTTGAAACCCTAATCTCACTATAACAGCATATATATAGCAATGCTGAATACATAAGGCTTCATACACCAAGTGAATACACCTGTCACCTTCAGCCAATGATTGATAGAACATAATTCAAATATTTTCAGAGGAAAGAACCAATCACATTAAGCCATCTCAGCTATTTTGTCACCTTGTACACCAGAAATTATACACATTCAATGCACTATTGCGAAATTGCATTTTCCTTCAAACTTAACCTCTGAGGAATGAAATATTCTTGCATGTACCAGCCCTCTAGAACCACTAAAATGTGTCACATATTTGACCAAAGCTGGAAAGTACCAAAACACCCTTGTGACAAATTTTACACTTCTCAGCTAAGCAAAAGTCTTGAGACTATATAAATAGTAATGCAGGTTGATTCAAGACAATCCAGTGCAATGTAGCTACCTGAGCATACGAATATATGTGAAATACAGTAGAGAAAAGAAAATACTACCCCTAAGAACACCTGTAGAGCTTTACAAGGCCTGAGCCTTAATTAACTCAACAAAATCAGCAAAAACTGATGATTACACTATGATACACACACTTAGATCAATGTGTGGGGAATGTCACTGAGAAGAGGATGACTAAACTGACCTTGTACCTTATTTCAAACAACAATGAAGACACATAAGCCCTTTGAAGCCACTATTACATAGGTTTTTGACATTAACAAAGCAAACAATACTTAAGGGACTTTAGGACCAACAATCTCCCCCTTTTACCTTTAATGACAAAAACTTCAACATGAAATAAGATCTTAGTAAAGCAAATTCAACCATAAGAATGCTGGAACATAACAAGCATAGTAAAGAACAACACTAAATAAAAGGAGTAGCTGACTACCCTTATTTCAGTCCTGTCTCTCCCCTTTTTTGTCATTAAAAGACAAAAGGTGAGAAGGACCAATAATGAGAGGCTTAGAAAGGTGGTGGAAAAACCCTGAGAAGATCTCTAAGGGTTGAAAATCTCTGAGGGAGAAGAATTTTGGTCATGATGTTTGTAAGTTGATCCTCAGTTGGTAAATAAGTGATGTCAAAAAGACCTCTTTGAACCTTGTCTCTGAGAAAATGATACTTGATATCAATGTGTTTGTTCTTCCAGTGTAATGTGGGATTCTTACTTATTGCAATGGCACTTTGATTATCACAATAAAACTTGATGTGCATAAATGTGTACCACTTAACAATACCAGTTATAATAATAGCATATTCATCATTGCAGATTAATGCTATAGTAGGGGGTTGTCGAACCACAAGGATTGCTAGTTTATGACAAACAGAATTGTAAAATTACTTCCTAATTTGATATCAGAGATGATACTTCAATTGGTTTGTCACTTAACTTATGAATTTAAATTTCATAAAATAGTAAATAATGTGCTACTTGTAAAGAGAAGGCTAGGGAATTGACTTCATCTCAACCTCATAAACATGTTAAATTGCACTCAACTTGGGGATAGACAATTATATATATATAATGATGTATAGGAGCATAAAACTACCACAACATCGTCAAAAAGATCACACATTTCAGGACTAAACAAAACTCATCTTTGGTTAGCATGGCTCATCTACCAAAGCTAAGTTGTGGTATGAACCATCTTCCCTAGGCATGGACTATCAAGGTCCTTCAATGGTATATTGCAGCACATGAAATCAATTAAATATCATAGATTATCTTCAGTTAGTATGGACCATCTACCTAACTATATTAATCTAAAGGTGTAGCATGGTCCATCTTCCTTAAGTATAACCTATATAAATATTCAATTACATGCCAATAAAACCATTCCATAAATTCTTTCCCATTATCACTATAGGAAATCAAGTGTATACTTGTGTTAATGTGGTTTCTAAAACAAGATAACAAATCAACACAAATATATATTCAATTGATAATCACATACATTAATTCAATGTAAACCACATCAACTCAATGTAAAAACTTCTAATTTATGAAACTGAATATATACAATAAAAATCCCCAAATTGAAACACAAATCAATACATGTTTACTTGGTCTAGGTTACATCAACACCCTAGAAAGGAAGTTAGCCTCTCATTGATATGGCAGCAACCTCCAGGATTGAAGAAGAGAAGAAAATCCTCTCTCTCACCATTATTGCAAAGCTTAGCCTCCAAGAACCCTAAAAATCCTCTCCCTCACAACATTCTTTTCAAAAACCCAAAACTTACTAACTGATACAAGCCTTTTCCTTTCCTTTATCCTTACATGAGTTTCCAAAAACAATTATACATTCAAAATTTGAATTTTCGCTCAAGATAGAATAAAATTGGGTTTAATTAAAAAGGAGGCCCATAGCCTTGCATCCGAAAGCGAGGCATGGCATCCGGATGTAAGGTCCTGGTAGTGTAGCGTCCGGATGCCATTCTTGCATTCGGACGCAAGGTGCTGAGAGGTGGCGTCCGGACGCCAGTTCTTGCATCCGAACACGAGGCTGCTTCTTTAACTTGGTCTTCTCTATTTAGCTCTGATTACATCCATCGTCTATTCAGGTCATTTCTCCTTGAAAACCACTTGATATATATAGGCCCTGTATAACTTGTGCTCTATAAACCAATAAAGCCTTATTCTTATTCCTTTTTAGCAATAAGACCTACAAAAACATGAAAACATAAAAATGTAGTTAATCTATATACAAAGATAAAATAATAGACTTAACTAATGCAATTAAGGGCGCTTAAATATATTTGATGCTTATCAAAGCTTAGGAAGACCTGAGAATTGAAGACCAAGATTTGCAAGAGTATTGTTCATCCAAAGACGTTAGGAACCAGCCTGAGAAGTAGCTATGTATTCAGCTTCTAAAGTAGATAAAGAGACAATATCTTACTTCTTGCTTAACCAAGAGACTAAGTTGGAACCAAGAAGATAGCAACATCCTGATGTACTTTTTCCGTCAGGTAAGGATCCACCCCAATCAGCATCTGAAAAGGCTGTAATAGATAATGTGGGTGAGAAGAGATAATGAAGACTATAGGAGATAGTACCCTTGACATATCTAAGAATACTTTTGGTAGCTTGAAGATGAGAGATTCTTGGATTGCTCTGAAACCTTGCTACCAAGCCCACAAAATACATAATATCAGGTCTTGAAGTTGTGAGATACAATAGACTTCCAATGATAGACCTATAAAGAGTAGAAGGGATAGATTATGTGGTACACCCAAGAGATCGCTTGGTATTAGAACATAGTGGAGTTTAAATAGGCTTGCAATCATTCATATTAAATTTTTTAAGTAGCTCAGAGGCATACTTCTATTGAGAAATGAAGATCCCTTTGAAGTTTGATGGATTTGAAGGCCTAAAAAGTATATGAGAGTTCCCAAAAGTGACATTTCAAATCTAGTTTTCATTAAATTGGCAAACTCTAATGCTAAAGAGGTATCCGAGTCACAAAACATGATGTCATCAACACAGATTTGAAGAATAAGAAACTAATCTTGATGAAGTTTGACATAAAAGGTGCTATCTACTTTTCCTTTATGAAAGCCTTACTCAACTAAGAACTGATGTAGCCTTTCATACCAAGCCCTGGGAGCCTGTTTAAGACCATACAAGGCCTTATTTAACTTGAAACCATAAGAGGGATACTTAGGATCTTCAAAACCTTCAGGTTGTTCTAGGTACATTTCTTCATTTAGCTCTCCATTCAAAAAGGCAAGCTTGGCATCCATTTGATAAACTTTGACTTATTTGTGATAAGCAAAGGACAAGAGCATTGTAATGGATTCCATCCTAATAACTGGGGCAAAAGTTTCATCATAGTCAATACTAGCTTGTTGAGAGTATCCTTTACACACCAATCTAGCTTTGTTTCTGATAACTAACCCTTTTTCATCCAGCTTGTTTCTATAAATCCATTTAGAACCAATAACATTCTTAGCTGCAGGTCTAGGAATCAATATCCAAGTGTCATTTTTGTGAATTTGTTCAAGTTCTTCTTTTATGGCAGTAATCCAATCTTCACTTTTCTGTGCTTCAGAATAAGATTTTGGTTAAATTGAGGATAACATTGCAAAATGACTGTATTCTTCACCATCATCAGCTTCTAATTCAGTAAGTCTCTTCTTGTTTCTTGTTTGAACACCAGCCTGAGGAGAACCAATGATGTTTTCAGCTTGAACTTGTTTATGTAATTCTAGATAAATAACTTCCCTATAATCATCAAGTCCTGAAGTGGATTTAACAGCCTCATTTAACCCTTGAACAAAATAAAAGGGGATATCTTCTGCTGATCCTGGTATAGAAAAACTATCATCATTGATGCTGGATTGAGGATTTTCATTAAATTTAACATGAATTGGTTCAATAACCTTGGAGGATCTGAGATTACAGCATCTGTAAGCCTTGCTTTTGGTAAAGTATCCCAAGAATATCCCTTCATTAGCCTTGGAATCAAATTTCCCTAAGTTATCTTTATGATTGAGAATAAAACACCTACTGCCAAACACTTTAAAGTAATGAACTGCTGCATGTCTCCCCGTACCATAGTTCAAAAGGAGTTTTAGTTAAATTAGGTCTAAGAAGCACCCTGTTGATGATATACATAGCAGTATTAATAGCTTCAACCCAAAATCCCTTTGCAAGACCTTTTTCAAGTAGCATAGTTCTCCCCATTTCCTGTACAGTCCTATTCTTCCTTTCCACAATCCCATTTTGTTGAGGAGTAGCTACAGCTGAGAACTCTTTCTTGATACCCTTTACATCACAATAGCTTTCAAATTCTCTCATAGTAAACTCAGAACCAAAATCAGGCATAAGCCTTTTCACAGTACAACCCCTTTCATTCTCAATATGATTCACAAACTTAATAAAGTGTATAATAACATCATATTTCTCTTTAAGAAAGTAAACCCACACCATTCTACTGAAATCATCAATGAGTAGCATAAAATACTTACTTCCACCAATGCTTGTAGTTATGGTAGGACCATAGAGATCCATATGTATCAAATCAAGAGCTCTGGATGTGTTGATTTCTTTGGAAGGGAATGATACTTTAGTTTGTTTACCTTGTTGACAGGCTTTGCAGAGATGATTCTTATTGAAATTTAGATCAGGTAGGCCTTTCACAGCTTTGAGCTTTAGGATTTTGGTTAAATCTCTCGACTAAAGATGACCAAGTCTCTTATGCCATAATATAGCTTCATCTTGATAGGTCAAGTTACAGTAAATAGCTTCTTCAGAGACTATGTACACATATCTAGAGGATCTATAAGCTGAGAATATAACCTTTTATAATTCAATATCAACAACATTACACTTCTCTTTATCAAAACACATCTTCTTCCCACTGTCACACAGTTGACTCACACTTAGAAAATTGTGTTTGAGGCCTTCAATAAGTAATACTTCTTTGATCTTAGGAAATTCATCAGACTTACTCACAATGCTAATACTAATTATCTTTGCTTTTTGATTATCACCAAAAATAACATTTCCTCCATCAAATTTTTTCAGAGAGACAAACTTAGAACCATCAGCTGTCATGTGCCTTGAGTAACCACTGTCAGCATAACATTTGTCATTAGTGTTACAAGCTTTAAAAGTTGTACACACTAACATACTCACAACATTCATTCTCTTTGATATCCACATCATCTTAGACTTCATAAGAGATCATTTATCTTTAATGTTTTGAACTTGAGTTAAGTCAGACTTCTTCATATACATCTTGGTAACTTTGAAATTCCTAATGGATGATGTGACAAAATCACTTTCATTCAATCTTATGTTACTATAGGTGCTGTCAAGTAAATCATACTTTAATCCCAAGGGTTTTATAATTAGAAAACTTACATATACTTCACCTGAGGAGGCCTTAACAAATACAGAATAGTTTTGTTTAACATTAGTTGCTGTGTCATAGATATAACCAATTCCAATTTTTTCAATTTGTTTAGTGGATTGTTTCCAGATTTCAGCCATCTTGAAAGACCTTTCTTCAACGATCAGTGAGAGTTCTTCACTACACCTTTTAGTAGAAAATTGAGTGTTGGATTGAGGCTTTAGTAGGCTTGAGAAGATAAGAGAAACTGAACATAAGGTTGACAGCTTAAGCCTGAAGGGTTTCACAAAGAGTTATTTAGTTTTTTGCAGTTCTGAGTTAAGAGTCTTTATCTGAGATTTCTGTTGATTACACTTCACAGCAAGTCTTTCACATTTCTCAAGTATTTTTTCTATCTCTGAGTCACTATCTTTTTTAACTTTAGATACATCCTGTGGAGTTTCAAGAATAGCCATAAACAAGCACTCATCTTCTTGTGATTCTTCAAGTTTCTCTTCTTCAGGTATAGAATCCCAATATAAAATAAGAGCCTTCCTCCCAAATTTCCCTTTGAAGTTTTCCCCTTTATTCTTTCTCTGATATTACCCTTTTGAAGATGGACTTTTAGAAATATAGTGACCTGGCTTTCCACATCTATAGCACGTTAAATTTTGAGACTTTCTTCTTGAACCTAAACTTTTTGAATTTCTTTGAAAGATAGGCCACTTCATCCTCTTCAAGATCATCTTCTTCAGACTTAGGTTCAGATTCTTCTATAACTTCTTTGGCATTTAGAGTAGCTTCTCTTCTTTGAAAGGATGGGACACCAATTCTCATTTCATAAGTAGTGAGTGAGGCTTGAAGTTCATCAATCTTCATTCGAGATAAGTCTTTGTCCTCAAGAATTATAACTTTTGCATTAAACCTAGGAGTGAGTGACCTAAGTATCTTCTTAAAAACATCAGAGTCCTTAATGTCTTCACCAAGTGATTTCATGTTATTAACTGATGAGCGCTGAAAAATGCGTATTTAAACCCCTTAAGCTTAGGTATTCTAGGACCTTTATCTATCTTACTTTTCCATTTTAGACTAATTTTGTGTTATTGCCCTTTTTAGGTGCTCATCCCTAAAATAAGCTAATTTAACCAAATAAGAGCTTAAAAGAAACTAACTCAAGCTGGATGGAAGAAATGAGCAAATTGGAAGCAGATTGAAGTAAAGTGTGGAAATTTAGCAGGTTTGATCGATCACAAGGAAACTTCGATCGATTGAAAGTTCATAGATCTAGACTCTCCAAGATGGAACCAAGCTTTGTTGTCCTAATCTAAAGATCCCACAAAGTTTGATCGATCTAACAATTCTCAGATCGATCGAAAAGATTCCATCTTATCCTGTTGTACCACCCTACCTACCACTTTTGTCTCATTCCCCAAAATATCTCAGATCTGCCTTTATCCAAAAAGGCACCGCCATTGGAGGATCAATCCAGCCAGAGTTTAATAGATCTCAACCATGTTCGATCAATCATAGTACAGGTTAGATCGATCGAACCCTCTCAAATCCGAAAAAAAATATATTTCCAACTCATTAAAAGTTGTCTCATTGTGCAATCATTGGAGGAGCCATTGTGTACGAGCCTAGACCATTGGGTATGACATTTGAGCTACCTATATAAGGAACATGAGCCACTTTTACACATATGCTTAGAAATATGTTTAGAGAGATAGTTTTTGATAGTCTTAGATACAATTCTTAGAGAGGAAGAAAAGAGACGAGGAGGCTAGAGACATTCTTGAGAGGTTTTCCATCTTCCTCAAGAGGAACAACACTTCTACCATGGAGATAGCCCTTGAGGGTTGGAGGACACCATTCATGAGTGGCTCGACATCCTCTTGGGGCTAGAGTTAGCCCTAAACATGCTTTCTTTACCTTGATTTATGTATTTTTTTGGGAATTTGTGTTGTAATACATGTTTTAACATATTTATATACATAGATCTTGTTTATTCAATGATTTGTGTGGTTTAATTCTTCCAATTGATTATTTCATTCTATCCATATGTCTATGTATGCTAGAATAGATGTTCATGTGTTTATCTTTATCTCTTGTGTTGTTGATGCATGTCTATATGTGTTGATGCTATAGATCTAGAGATTGTCAAGACATAGTGCTTAATAAAATGCTCTTGTGATTTATTTGATGGTTCATACTCATTTCTTGATGGATTGTGCCTCTCCCTTAGTCTAATTAGTTTAATTTCCATATCATTAGCTTAGATGTAGTGTAGCTACCTTAGTTGTTAAATGGGAGGACAATCTATACTTGTTGTTTGATGTTCCATACTTATGAATGCAAGTAGTATATTTCTCTAATTATGTGATGTGTTTGGATTGTGAGCTTAAAGAAGGATTAATGACTTAGTTTGATGTATTGTGCTATTCATTGTGTTGTTTAGACAATATATACTTAATTGGTCAACCATGCTTATAAAAACAACCACACACACTCACTATTGTTGCAACATATGTTTTCCCCCTCATTAATTGTGAATTGAGTGTAGAGAAAGGTGATGCTTAGTAGTGATCTCTAAATCCAAGATCTTTCTCTTGTGTTTTATCTATCCTTTAATTACTTGTTTTATATTGATCTTGTTTAATCTTAATTATAGTTTAATCATCCAAATAACCTACATTTGATCACTCGACCTACTAACCCTAAGTATTGTTCCATTACAAGTAGCCCTTCAATCCCTTGGGACAATCCCTACTCACCCTTGCTATATTTTTAGTTAATGGTAGTAGTGGCATTTATAAATGTAAAACTTGGCTACATTGCACATCCACTATCTTTTGCATATGTTTTAGACGTTGATGCTTGATGACAACACCAAGTTTTTGGCGCCGTTGCCGGGGATTTAATTGGCAACGCTGTGTTTTGGAAACAACTAGGGATTAGTACTCTTTTGATCGTGTCTTTTCTTTATTTTATTTTTGGTTACTTATTATGTTTGTTCTTATTTAGCTAGGTGAAATTGAGCAAGGAGGTTAAGCAAAGGAGACTTCAAAGTAAGGAGCTAAGCTAAGCACAAAAAGGACTAAAAATCTAAAAAATGCAAAGCATAGCAAAGCTTGGAAGTTGAAAATGAATTGAAGTTGCTTAAGGACCCTTTGTGAGATCTTTCTAACTCAAGCTCTAGTTAAATCGTCTGCCCGCGTGGAGGCTTGTTTTTTATTTCTTAGATAAATCATGAGCCCGCATGGAGGCAATTTACTTTTCTTTACATGTTGTCTAAGTATTGGAGTATGAGATCATTGAATGTGGAGATTTATTGATTGAATTGTTGCGGGGGCGAAGTGATTATTACTTGCTTGTTATTTGCTTTGATAGTGTATGCGTGGTCGTAGGTCATTGAATCCTACTCTTATCCCTCATAATTTGCATCTTGAATCGGTTGTTCGTAATCCTAGGGGAAAGGTAGTTCTCATCACTCTATTTCACCAAATGGAGGATTTGAATGACGACCATATGGAGGACCTTAGTCACATAGACCAACAAGGCAACCTCCACCCTAATGTGCATCATGAAAATGTTCAAGTACCATTAGGCATGCCTAGACCATTCATTCACCCACAATAACAAGGCCAAGTTCCATTGGGAATGCCTTGGCCAATATTTGCTCCACAACCCCCCATAGTTCAAGCTAATCAAGGTGTTCATTTAGTACCACCAATTGCGAATCCTCCCATTGCATTAAGAGACCATTATGTGCCAAATGAATACAATGCACCCACTTACATTCAATTGCCTCTATTTAGAGCACATCACTATGAAATTAAACCACAAACTATTCAACTGCTTCCAAACTATCATGGACTTCAAAGTGAAGAACCTTATAAGCATTTGGATGAGTTTCTTGAAGTGTGTTCCACCGTAAAATACACGGACATGCCAGAGGAAGTGTTAAGGCTTAAACTTTTTCCTTTTACCCTTAAAGACAAGGCAAAATATTGGTTCAACAATCTTAGGCCTTTTTCGATAACTTCTTGAGCGGAAATGCAACAAGAGTTTTTGAAAAAATACTATCCGGTTTCTAAGGCCAATGTCATGAGAACTTCAATTAAAGAATTTTCTCAAGGGGATGGGGAAATGTTTCATGAGGCATGGGAAAGGTTTAATGATTTTCTTAGAAAGTGCCCTTATCATGACATACCTAAGTGGCAACTAGTCCAATATTTCTTTGAAAGTTTACTAGATAATCACAAGGGTATGGTTGATGCATCCATAGGTGGTTCTTATCTTGATAAGCATGAAAATGATGTGTGGCAATTGTATGAAAGTATGAGTGAAAATTCCATGCGTAGGTCCTTATCTTCTAAAAATGGTAGAAACCTAGGTGGAAGGAAGAATGTCGGCTTATATCAAGTTGACAACTCCAATGACATAGCCGCCGAGATGAAATCCTTGTCTCAAATGTTTGATCAATTTTTAATCAATCAAAATTTGGCAAATCAAGTATCTTCTTCGCCTACTCATACTCATCATCGTGCATCTAATGAATCTTACATGACTTGTTCAAATGTCTTGCATTCTACTTCCAGTTGTCCCCATAGACATGTGCAAAGTGAGCCCCATGAGCAATTCAATACTCCATTTGTTAATCAAGGGAATCATCCCTATGGCACTCATTACAATTCAAGTTGGAGGAACCATCCAAATTTTTCTTGGAAAAGCCAAGGGGAAGGCTCAAACCCTCCCCAAGGTGGTTTTCAAGGGAAGTATGTTCCGCTACCAATGCAAGGCCAAGGTTTCCAAGGTTTTAAATCATCATCATTTCAATCACATGGCAATCAATTTTCTAATTCTCATTTTCCTAATCAACCATCATATTTCCAAGGAAACTGTAGTAGTCCCGCTTTTGAAGAGAAAGTTTTGACCGCTCTAGGCACTCTAGAGGTGAACAATTAATTGCTTCATTCTCATTCTCAATCCATTGCTAAGTTAGAAACCTAAGTAGGGCAAATAACTAGTACCTTAAATGCTGTAGAGAAGGGGAAGATGCCTTTGAATGCCCCATCAAAGCAATAATGTGTTGTGTAGACTCATTCCTCATCGAAAGGGCACACAATTGAGCATGTCAATGCGGTGACAACCTTGAGAAGTGGGAAGATTGTGGACAACAATGAAGAGAGTGAACCGGTGAAACCAAAAGTTGACACCCGACCCGTTTCTTATCATATTCCTCCTTCATTGCCAAGAGCTCCATTTCTGGATGCCTTGAAAGGATCCATTTATCTTGATAAACAAAATACCAAGACCAGTGAAATCATTGAAATGTTTAGGCAAGTGAAGATTAATCTTCCACTTTTGGATGCAATTAAGCAAATTCTGGCTTATGCCAAGTTCTTAAAAGATCTTTGCACCCAAAAGAGGAAGAACAAGAGCCAAACACCCAGGAAAGTGGTCTTGACCGAACAAGTGAGCTCAATCTTGCAACATAACACCTTTCCAAAGTTTAAGGACCCCGGTTCGCCTACTACTTCTTGCATCATTGGTGACCATGTCATTAATCAAGTTCTTCTGGACTTAGAAGCAAGTGTTAATTTCTTCCATACTTGGTATATGTTAAATTAGGCTTAGGAGACTTGAAACCGACGTGGTGGTTTTACAACTTGCCGACCGATCCATCAAAAAGCCTAGGGGTATCATTGAGGATGTCTTGATTAAAATTGATAAATTCTTCTTCCCGATCGATTTCATTGTCATTGACACGGAATCGGTTCCAAATCCCAAGAGCCAAATTCCCGTTATCCTTGGCCATCCTTTCTTAGCAACCTCAAATGCTAACATCAATTGTAGGATGGGGGTAATGAAAATTTCATTTGGGCATATGAAAGTGAAGTTGAATATCTTCAATCCGACCCCAAATTCATTTGACAAGCATGAAAAAGTGAATGTTATAGAAAAATGTCTAGACAATGAATGTGAAAGAATAGAGTCTTTGCTTGAAACCAAAACTTCAAAAAGTTCATCTTCAACCTTGAATTCAAAAAATGATGTTTCAAAATCTTGCTTTGAAAGGGCATGGAAGCCAAAAGATCACATTGACAAAGGACCAACAAATTCCTTTAAACCTAATCCAACAAGTTCTTCAGGAAACCGTTTGTTGGATGGAATTCAAAGTACTTATCACCCCGATAAGGAGGGGATGCATTACAAGATGTTTGATCTGGGCTAAAAGAGCCCAACGTCTTGCTAGAGACGTTAAAGACTAGTAAATGCTTCGTAGGGTTTACAACCCTATTCCTCCCTCAGTTCTGTTTTATCTTTCATTTCTTGCGTCGTCTAGAAATGTTTTGGAATTCGTACACATGGCTAGGAATTTTGATTGAGTATGCATGCACTTTCAATCTGAAAATGCCTAAGTTCGATTGATCTCAAAGGATGTTCGATCGATCGAACACTCATCCCTGCATCCAATCATTGCTTTATTCCATCGATTGAACACTCATCCCTGCATCCAATCATTGCTCTATTCCATCGATCTGAAATTCTTGCATAAATCAGCCCTCTGTGTATCGTTCGAGAATTCCTTTGGATTGATCTGAAAGTTCCTAGATCGATCCAACTTTTTCTTGGATCGATCTTCACTCCACACTTAGAAAATTTTTGAGATACATAAAAAAAGTCCTCTCTGTGCATCGTTCAAACTTCTCTGTAGGTTTTCACAAGTTCGATCGATCGAAGTACCTTTTCAATCGATCTAATCTTGATCAATCTCTACTCTTTCTTGACCTCGATTTTGACTTTGATTGTATTGTTATTTTCATTTTTATTTTATTTTAATTTAATTTAATTTTTTTTTTTATCTTATCTTAAAAACCCTAAAAAGTTTTTTATTTTATTTTATTTTAAAGATTTTTGATGTTTAATTTCTACTTTTCTTTTCATTTTAAAATCCAAAAATTTATATATGTTCTAAAATTCCAAAAAAATTGTACCTTATGTTGTTTTTCCAAAAAAAAAAAAAAAAATGTTTTGAATTTCAATTTTTAATTTGTAAATATTCAAATATATATATAAAAAATAAATAAATAAATAATAAAATAAAAATAAATAATAAAAATAAAAAATTGTCGAGGTGAGATCGATCTCAACATTTTTAAGATTGATCTTGTTCGATCAATCGAAAATTTTCCCTAATCGATCGAACCTGTCGGGAAATGTTTTTAAAAACAAAACCCTAGGGTCATTCGATCGATTCAAAGATCGATCTACAGACCTTCTCAACCCTCGCCGCTGTAACCCATCCTCTCTCCCATCTCCGGCGAGCCCTCCGGCAACCTTCCCGAGTCTCGAATCTCGCTCCTTCATCTCAGATCTGATCTCTCTCCTTCGCACCACTCCTCTCTCTCGAATTTGGTAAGTTCTGAATTCTTCCCTTGATTTTGAGTTTCAATCTACCCATTTGTGATGCTTGCCATGTTAAATCTAGGGTTGCTATGTCTGAATCTTGCCATATTTGAAGTTTCCATGGTTTTGTATATATATGTATATATATATATAGTTTTGTATATATATTTAATTTTTAATTCAATACTTGAATGTCACGGGCCAAACAAGTGACCCATATTGTGTTGTTGATGTGTGAAAGGGCCCCGCAAGTTTGCTTGGGTGCCCCCGTGCCTTCCACGTCACAGATCTATGACTTTTTGAATTTCCCGTCCCAGTTCGATCGATCAAACTTTTCTCAGATTGATTATTTCAAGATCGATCGAACATTTCTCAGATCAATCTCATAGAGATCGATCTCACATTTTTGTGATCGATCGAACTTTATAGATTTGCATCCTACACTTCACACACTTTCTTTTGTGATTCCATGCTATTTTATACATGCCCAATGCCTATGTTTTCCACATTGGATGCATTCCATACTCATATTGTTTAGCATGCTTCACTTATTGTCACTGTTTATTTAGCCCCATCATCACTTGCATAGATTCATGTCTTGTGTTGTCTATCTTATTTGACATACATGTTTCTATATACTGTGCTTCAATTCTTAATGCCAATACTAACTTATATTGCAAGTGTTTTTCTTTTTGTTCTGCAAGCCATGGCTAGGGTCAAGACTGTTGCCCGTGGACATTATCATCGCCGAGTCAGGCCCAGATTAGAGGGGCCAGGTGAGTCCTCTCATGTTAGGGAGCAGCCCGAGCATCAGGTAGGACCATCTCAGGTCCCAGATCCTGAGTAGCCTGAGCGGCTAGAGGATTATACAGAGGCTGATCCAGCTCAGTCCCCATCAGACAGCAAACTACAGTCTTCTGCTTCTGCATCTTTATCATCTCATGATGAGGGTAAGCATACACCATCACCTTCTTCATCTCTGCCTCCTGCATAGCCAGACTAAGCCATAGACAGACCTTTGCCAAGATACTCACGCCTTCAGGTGGCGCATGAGTTGATTTTTGACATTTCTTTCTTCTCCCAGTATATCCTGACCCGGGCAGCCTACAAGGACATTGACCGCAGGGGCATTTCAGCCATTCTAGCCCCGGTCACTTACCTAGTTTACCCGAGGCTTGTTTGAATGTTCTTCCAGAACCTCCAACCTGCCCTGAGTAATCTGGCGGAGCTGCGCACTATAGTGGATGGCCATCCTATCCGCATTACAGTGGAGACTTTGGCTCGATCCTGCCGATGCCCGCATGCCTGCCTGGTGAGTGCTGAAAAGTGTGTATTTAAACCCCTTAAGCTTAGGCATTCTATTACCTTTTTCTATCTTACTTTACCGTTTTAGATTGATTTCATATTATTTCCATTTTCAGTCACTTATCCTAAAAATAAGCTAACTCAGCCAAATAAGAGCTTAATTGAAGCAATTTTGGGATTAAACAAAGAAAGGAGCAAAGTGGAGAAAGAAATAAGCAAATGAAACCAAAGGTGGGAAGCAGTAAAGTTCGATCGATCCAACTTCAAGGTTCGATCGATCGAACAATGATTGATCTCAGCACTTCAAGATAGACCCAAGCCTTGGCCCAAAAGCATAAAGTCTAAAAGTTTGATCGATCCAACACCACCCTTCGATCGATTGAACACTTTTATCCTTATTCAAATGATTGATCCTATCCACAGCTATACCACCCACTAACCAGTTTTGTCCTTTTCCCAAAAATATCTCCCCAAAATATCTTGGATTTGTCTTTTCCCAAAAAGCTCAACTAGTTGGATCAATCCAACCTAAGTTCGATGGATCTCAGCCAGTTTGATCGATCCAAGTCCAAGATTCGATCGATCGAACTTCATCTAGTGCGAAAAAGTTAAATTTCCATCTCATTGAAAGTTGTCCTTTATCCAATCATTCGGGAATATTGTGTACACGACCCCAGCTCATTTTGGGTGTCATTTGACCTACCTATATAAGGATAAGGATTGTTTTTTACAAAAGGGAGCCAATATCATTTTCATATCATTTTCTAGAGAGCAAGTTTAGAGGAGGAGGAAGCTAGAGACACCATTGGAGATTCTTCATCAACAAGGAGTAGATCTCTTCCATGGAGTTAGCCCTTGAGGGTTGGAGCAATATCACCATGAGTGGCTAGACATCCTCTTAAGGCTAGATTTAGCCACAAGCATACTTTCTATATCTTAATCTTGTGTATTATTGAGGGATTAGTGTTGTAATTAATGTTTTGACACTTTGATATATATAGATCTTGTTTATTCAATGATTTATGTGGTTTAATGCTTCCAATTGATCATTTCATTCGATCCATATGTCTATGTATGCTAAAATAGATATTCATGTGTTTGCCGCTATTTCCTGTGTTATTGATGGATGTCTATGTGTATTAGTACTATTATTTAGAGATTGACACAACATTGTGCTTAAAAGAATGGTCTTATGATTTTCTAGATGGTCCATGCTCATTTCTTAATGGATTATGCCTCTCCCTTAGCTTAATTAGTTTGATTTCATGTCATTAGCCTAATTGTAGTGTAGTGGTAGTATAGTTGTTAGATGAGAGGACAATCCATGCTAGTTGGTTGATGTTCCATACTTTTGAATGTAAGTAGCATAAGTCTCTAACCTTGTGGTGTATTTAGCTTGTGAGCTTAATGAAAGGATTAATGACTTCTAGATATGTTATGCTTTTCACATTCTATTTAGACAATATATACTTAATTGCTAGATATATTGTGTTTTTCGCATGTTGATTAGACAATGTATGCTTAATTGGTCACTCTTGCTAATTGAATCAACTAAACACACACACACACACCAATATTGTAACACACATTACCCTCATTAGTCACTAGTTGAGGTGTAGAAAAGCATTGCTTGGTGGTGACCTCCAAACCCCAAGATTTCTCTCTCTTACTTACCCTTTGTTACATTCAATTACTTAGTTTGATTTAGTTGCTCTCTAGTTTAATCAACCAACCAACCATTTATCTGATCACTCGACCTACTAACCCTAATTGTGATTCCACAACCAAGTACGACTCCAATCCCTTGGGACAATCCCTACTCACTCTTGCTATGTTAGTAGTAGTGTTGGTAGTGGTTTTTATAAATTTAAACTTGACCCAAAAGGCTTTTCTTGAACTGCACATTCACTACATCAATTTGGTGTGTAGGAACGGCCCTCTATCACTGCCCTCCTGAGCTTGAGCTCGATTATCCTATTTTGGAGAGGCGAGCTTTTTATACATTTATGGCTGAGGCACTTACAGGGCATTACAGTGAGGGCAACACATTTGCTACTCGTACCTATATGCCCGATGACCTGTGGTTCTTTGATTCAGTCCTGTACCAAAATATGTTCATGGCCGGCCATAAGATCCAGAGGCACGGCGATTATTTGACAGCTTTATATGCTCTCTACACAGGGTGTTGGGTCTCTATTCCAGCCCTTTACTAGACTGTGATGATGAAGCTCTATGCTGACTATATCAGCAAGGCCAAGCCTAAGCGGGCTAAGTATCTTCCATTTGGCCATCTAATCACTCAGATCCTCCAGGATTAGCGCTATCCATTCTGTCTTGATGAGCACTCAGAGACAAGAGCTTTCCATTTTGGAAAGAAGGACTGGAATAAGAGTTACAATGCTCTTATTAAGAGTCTTTTAGAGGACGCAGTGATAGCAACAGAAGAGGCTGAGGAGGAGAAGATGGCAGCAGCAGCAGCAGACAATCCAGCAGCAGACAATCCAACAGTCGATCCGGCTACAGTCCATATGGACATTGACTTAGAGCAGTATCCTGTAGAGGGTCTACAGTATCACTCTCCAGCAGGGTCGCCAGTTTATTCTCTAGAGCACGCTTAGGATGTACCACAGTTTCCAAATCCAGTCATACTTGAGGCTCCAGTACAGACACCAGGCTTTAGAGAGCGTCTCTAGGCTTTGGAGGATGTCGTAGTCTCTATCCGCGCAGACATTGTATCCATCCGAGCTGACATTTCTTCCCTGTGTACAGATTTCATGACTGCGCTGTGAGACATATCCTGAGATATCCGTGGAGCGCGCCTTGCCCATCCTACCTCCTCAGCATGATCTTCATATCTCTCTATTACCTATTTTACATATCTGTGATATTTGCTATTTTTGCTACTGTTGATATATTTTTACGGCCAGTCTATTGGCCTAGACATTCTGATGTATATTATTTTTCCATTATTTTTATCTTTTGCTATATATGCTATATTTTGCTATCTTCCGAATATCATACCTGGTATTGATATATCTGTATTTGATTGACTCCATCAGGTACATCCTAGCGACTTCAGTAAGAGAGAGTGCTGCCCAAATTTTCAGGACTACCCTTTTTCCTCTCTCTCGCTACTTCAATTTCTTATCCCATTTACACTTACATGTCCACTGTGCACTATTATTATTCCCCTTTGTTATCTAATGAGCTTTTATCTAGTGCCATCTTTTTAGGACCATAGTTAATCCTAAGTTTGGAGGGGTTATACCACCCACTTTGGATACTTGTGTCCCGGCCATTCTTTGCTATAGCAACACTGGTATACTCTTTTCTTTGTTCTCTTTGCACATTAAGGACAATGTGCCATTTAAGTTTGGGGGGGGGGGGGTAATGATATTAATTGCATTATTTGCTTTTAATTTAAAATTTTAAGCATGACTTGTGTATTTGAGGGATTGTCTATGATTGGTTCATTTTTGCGATGGTTTTGATCTTTTAAGGACTATATTGTTTAAAATTTATAAATTGCTTGACTTGAAAGTCCAATACTCCTTATATGCCTTATGAATGCCATTTAGGAGTAAATTTTTTGAAAGATTGATATCATACTTGCACTTGTGGTTCACATCATCCTGATTTTTGTAATTGTTTTGAGATTCACTGTAGGATTCTATACTAGCACAGACACACACTAGCATTTATTTATGGGGTATAGGTTTTATTGATTATTGAATTGGTTATATCCCAATTGGGCTAGTAGTGCATTGAAAGATTTTATTTTGACAAAAGTGGATAACAATCCCTTTTCATTGAGTAGCCGTGATTCTAGCCTCATCAAGCACTGAATTTCTCATGCCGAAAGGTGGAGAGCCCAAACTCTTGGTTAATAATTAAATGCTACAAAAAAAAAAAAAAGAATAAAAAATAGAATAAAAAAGAAAAAAAAGAAGAAGAAGTTGCAAAAGCAATAAAAAGTGAGGACTTCTTCCAAAAGGTGAGAAGTGGGAAATGATTAGATGGAGGTTATTTTGATTTGTAGCCTAGTTGATTTGAGCTTATAAGTCCATAGGGGTGTTTGAATGCCTAATGCCTTAAAGCCATCTGGTTTGGGAGTCATTGACCTAACGCTCGACCTCATAGATTGCTAAAAAGCTTAATAGATCAACACATTGCACTATGCTTCCATCTTTGATCCTTAGGATTAGAAAAAATAAATAAATAAATAAAAAATAAGCACACCTAGAACAATAAAGCTTTAATAAAATGTCTACTCTTTATCTTGATGATCGATACTAGATTTGTGTGCTAGTTTGAGGATAAGGATGTGATCATTTCTTTTGTTGGCTTAGATAGCAACACACTTGATGCCGGTCCACTCAAAAAGGATTCTAGTGTTGTTTTGATTTGCATGATCATTTTCTTGATGTGTGGAGGACCATTTCTTGCTTAATGTTGAAAATTTGGGAGATTGCTTGGAAATGGTTGAAAAATTGCATACTTGAGGTAGTTTTCTCCTAATGCTTGTTTGCAATATTGTTACCTCTTTTGTGAGAATGAGCTTAATGTTTGTGGGTATCATTTTTGGAAACCCTCACGAGACTTCACTCGTCCACTAGGGGTAACCTATGGGTTTAAAAGGCTTGTTGCATGCGCTAAATGCAATCGTGTTCCCTACGAAAGTTGCATTATCCATTTATTGCTTTCTAGTTCATACTTGTATAGTTGTTCATTTCATTCCTTTACTTTGTAGTTCATATCTAGGGACTAGCAATATTTAAGTTTGGGGGTGTGATAAGCGCTGAAAAGTGCGCATTTAAACCCCTTAAGCATAGGTATTCTAGGACCTTTATTTATCTTACATTCCCATTTTAGACTAATTTCGTTTTATTACCCTTTTTAGGTGCTTATCCCCAAAATAAGCTAACTCAAGCTGGATGGAAGAGAGGACCAAAGTGGAAGCAGATTGAAGCAAAGTGTGGAAATTCAGCAGGTTTGATTGATCACAAGGATACTTCGATCAATCAAAAGTTCATCGATCTAGACTCTCCAAGATGGAACCCAGCTCTTTTGTCCTTATCCAAAGATCCCACAAAGTTCGATCAATCCAACAATTCTCAGATCGATCGAAAAAATTCCATCTTATCTTGTTGTACCACCTTACCTACCACTTTTGTCTCATTCCCCAAAATATCTCAGATCTGTCCTTATCCAAAAAGTCACCGCTATCGGAGGATCGATCCAGCCAAAGTTTGATAGATCTCAGCCATGTTCGATCAATCACAGCACAGGTTCGATCGATCGAACCCTCTCAAATCTGAAAAAAATATATTTCCAGCTCATTAAAAGTTGTCTCATTGTGCAATCATTGGAGGAGCCCTTGTATACGAGCCTAGACCATTGGGCGTGACATTTAAGCTACCTATATAAGGAATATAAGCCACTTTTATGCATATACTTAGACATATGTTTGGAAAGATTGTTTTTGATAGTCTTAGATACAATTCTTAGAGAGGAAGAAAAGAGAAGAAGAGGCTAGAGACATTCTTGAGTGGTTTTCCATCTTCCTCAAGAAGAAGAACACTTCTACCATAGAGATAACCTTTGAGGGTTGGAGGACACCATTCATAAGTGGCTAGAGTTAGCCCTAAGCATGCTTTCTTTACCTTGATTTATGTATTTTTGAGGGGATTTGTGTTGTAATACATGTTTTGACATATTTATATACATAGATCTTGTTTATTCAATGATTTATGTGGTTTAATTCTTCCAATTGATCATTTCATTCTATCCATATGTCTATGTATGTTAGAATAGATGTTCATGTGTTTATCTCTATCTCTTGTGTTGTTGATGCATATCTATGTGTGTTGATGCTATAAATCTAGAGATTGTTAAGACATAATGCTTAATAGAATGCTCTTGTGATTTATTTGATGGTTCATACTCATTTTTTGATGGATTGTGCCTCTCCCTTAGTCTAATTAGTTTAATTTCCATGTCATTAGCTTAGATGTAGTGTAGCTACCTTAGTTGTTAAATGGGAGGACAATCTATGCTTGTTGTTTGATGTTCCATACTTATGAATTCAAGTAATATATTTCTCTAATTATGTGATATGTTTGGATTGTGAGCTTAAAGAAGGATTAATGACTTAGTTTGATGTACTGTGCTATTCATTATGTTGTTTAGACAATATATACTTAATTGGTCATCCATGCTTGTAAAAACAACCACACACACTCACTATTGTTGCAAAATATGTTCCCCCCCCCCCATTAATTATAAATTGAGTGTAGAGAAAGGTGATGCTTAGTGGTGATCTTTAAATCCTAAGATCTCTCTCTCTTGTTTTATCTATCCTTTAATTACTTATTTTAAATTGATCTTATTTAATCTGAATTGTAGTTTAATCAACCAAACAACCTACCTTTGATCACTCGACCTACTAACCATAAGCATTGTTCCATTACTAGTAGCCCTTCAATCCTTTGGGACGATCCCTACTCACCCTTGCTATATTTTTAGTTAATGGTAGTAGTGGCATTTATAAATGTAAAACTTGGCTACATTGCATATCCATTATCTTTTGCACATCTTTTAGATGTTGGTGCTTGACGACAACACCATTGATAATGTCATTGATTTTAAACAAGTATTCAGCCATAGTTTCCCTTTTTTCCATCTTGCAAGCTTCAGACTGAACTTTGAACAGCTAAATCTTATTTTCTTTGATAACAGTGCTTCTTTCATGAGAAGCATGAAAAGAGTCCCACATTTCCTTAGCTGTTTTACAATTCTTGACTTTGGTAAATTCTTATTGCTTCAAAGCACAATAGAGAACATGTTTAGCTTTACCATCATTTGCCACATCAACATTATTAGCTTTTATAGGATTTTCAGGACTGAGAATCGCTATACCATGCACAGTAGTATACCAAACATCAAAAGACTGAGACAATAGAAATGCCTCCATTTTGATTTTCCATGAATCATAGTTCACACCACTGAACCCTGGAGCTTTGTTTGTAACTTGGCTATCATCCATTGTAAAGATCAACTATAAGCTTATTAAAACCCTATATAGTAGACCAAAGCTCTGATACCAAGTGTTGGACCAAGAGGGGTGTGAATTGGTCAAATCCTTTGCAAATAAAACTTGAAAGCAAATTAAAACACTGAAGTATAGAGCTGCAAGAGGTTTTACAAGGAAACCCACTTAATTAGGGAAAACCTTAGGTCTTGGCCTCAACAAGTGCAAGCATCTACTAGTTGTAAGTAATCTATTACACACTCAGCTGTCTCACTCTCTGCACACACCCTTGTATCAGAAGTAGACACTAGCTTTCATACACTATACTCACACATTAGCACCAAATAGTGTAAACATACACTCCCCCTGTCCTAGGCAATCGTACCTGGACCATACAACCTCTCAAAGCTCACCAAATACATCATAGCAAATGTAAAACAGTATAAACAAGTCATTCCTATAATTGAAATAGGTTTGATAGCTCAAAATACCAAGTTACCACTTCAAAACTTTAATCTGCAACAATTAGGGTTTTAAGCGTAAAATGGGAATTTCCTCTCGAGGCTCATTTAAAAGCACTTTACACATTCTTCATTCACTATAGTATTTATGATAATAGCTTTAAACATTGAAGAATAACATGAGAGAAGCATTCAATTCAATTACTGCCCTTGTTTCAGCAAAACACAGCTTAAGTCTTAAGGTATGAGAACTCAAAATCAACGCAAGCCTATATTCTATCACAAGACCAACTTCAATAATCTTGATTCATCAAAATAGACTTGCTAGCAGTCAAATAACTCATGAATTAGCAAGGTATAGTCAATCAGTGCTTGAATCAAAGATAAAACCAGTAAAAATAAGTTTAACAGGTGACCTCACTGTCCAAATTCAATTTCAGCATGTTTTTAACAAAACTAAGTACTGAGCAAGTGTGAAAAGATGAATTATACCTGTGTCAAACCTTATAATAGACCACCGCACCTTGGAACTCAAATTCACTACTTAGTCCAGCCCTTGCAACAGTAAAAATAATAGCAGTAACATCTCTATAGCTAGTATACTAACAAGGCTTACATCCAGTAGGTTTCTCTTGCATCAGTCATCATAAAAATGCTCAGGAAAAACTATTTCATTTAGTACTCTTGAGAAAATATAGGCTGCAGCTCAATTTTTCATTCCTCTCAAAGGGCTTAAAACCCTAATCTCACTATAACAGCATATATATGGCAATGCTGAAAACACAAAGCTTCATACACCAAGGGAATACACCTGTCACCTTCAGCCAATGATTGATTGAGCATAATTAATATATTTTCAGAGGAAAGAACCATTCATAGCATGCCATCTCAGCTATTTTGTCACTTTGCACACCAGAAATCATACTCACTCAATGCACTACTATCAAATTGCATTTTCCTTCAAACTTAACCTCTAAAGAATGAAATATTCTTGCATATACCAGCCCTCTAGGACCACTAAAATGTGTCACATATTTGACCAAAGCTGAAAAGTACCAAAATACCCTTGTGACAGATTTTACACTTTTCAGCTAAGCAAAAATCCTAACACTGTATAAATATTATTGTAGGTTCATTCAAGACAATCCAGTGCAATGCAGCAAAATTAGCAAAAATTAATGATTACACTATGATACACACACTGAGATCAATAAGTGGGGAATGTCATTAAGAAGAGAATGACTAAACTAACCTTGTACCTAATTTTAAATAATAATGAAGACACATAAGCCCTTTGAAGCCACTATTACACAGGTTTTTGACATCAACAAGGCAAACAATGCTTAAGGGACTTTAGGACCAACAAAAGCCTTCATCGGAGGAGGGAGAATCAAATGGGAAGAAGGCTAGAAGGAGGAAGGAAGGGTGGCAGCCATAGGAGATAGCTCTGGCTAGCCATAGGAGAGAAAATAAATCTGACTTTTTCTCTCTCCTTCACCCAATTTATTAAATTTCTAAAAGTGTCCCAAACGAGTCCCGCCTGGCCCCGAAAAGTGAAATCTGTGCAGAAGACCTCAAATGGTAAAACACTATGAGCAAAAAAGAACCAAAATGATAAAAAATGAACAACAGAAGAAACGACATCAAAAATCGAATCTCGAGCAGAAAGATATACCCCAAACAAGTTCGACAGTAATCGGGGTCAAAAACCCTAAAACTCGGAAAAATGACCGGGAGTCAATCATAAGAGTACGAAAATAAATCCCGTATGAGGATTCAGGCCCAAAACGAGGCATTTTGCAATAAATTTTGTTAATTGCACAATGGCCCCTATAAAAAAAGATAACTACACAATTAACCTAGAATGAAAATATCTTCCAAAAGTATTTTCTTCAAAACCCCTAAAATAAAATATCTTTAAAAGATATTTATGAAAAACACCCCAAGAAAGAGGAATGTTTTTGAAGAAAATTTACATCCATACCCTTACGGACATAGTGATCAACCAACGTACTTTTCTATAAAATTAAAGATACGTATTTCATGGAAACTAAATGGAATGAATCTATGTGAAGTTGGAAATCAAATCCGAACACAGAAAGTGAGATTACTCGAAAGAAGTGACAAACGAAAAAAAGGACGAAAAAGGAAAATGTCTAAAAAAGTGAAGAGATGACACGGTCCTTACAAAACAAAGCAAAATCTCAAAAGTGAAGAGTGTCGAAGACTATTTTCGAACACTCGATATAACACGAAGGGACAAAACTCGAACTCAGAAAGGAAAAATCAACAAAAAAAAAAAAAAATTATCCGTAAAAATAGGGAAAAAGAAAGGAAGGAAAATGACAGGGTTATTACATAGAAAGAAACATCAACAGAAAAAGAAAATCCGTAAAAAATGGAGAAAATGAAAGGATAGAGAATGATAGTGTCATTACAACCTACCCTTCTTAAAAAGATTTCGTCCCCGAAATCAGGAATATCCTGAGGAGAACCGAACAAGGACCGTACACAAGGTCACACCGAGGAATATATCATAAAGTGCCAAATGACAACTCCAAAAGCCTCAAGATCGAACGAAGGAACAGGGAACTACAACCACTAGAAGAGCTCCGAGACAACATATATCAAAACAGGTACATAAAAAAAAAATTTAAATAAAATAAGATAAAATAAAAACATAATGTGCCAGAATGAATAGCGACTAGAACCCGCCCACAACGTACTCTAATGTAACGTAGCATAATAATGTCTAGAGCCTGCGCACACTTGCAATAGCACGAATCCTTATAGGATAGGGCTTTATAGAGGGTGTCGAACCGAACTGTTGGTTATTCAAGTGTCCAATTAATATTCTTTTGATTTAAGGAGAACCTAATTTGATTGTTTAATTATCATGAACATAAAAACAAAATAAACTATATTAAAAATGAGAAGATCAGGGATAGATGGCCAGTCGATATATGTTTACCAATAATAATCAACACTTACAATAGCATAAATCACTGTAAAATAGGGCTATCGTAAAGGTAAGTCAAACCATAGGGAATGTTAGTTTATGGCAACCAAGGTTATAAAATCACTTTGTTTGATGAAAGAGGTGTAAGGTTTGGTTTGTTTGTCACTTAGAGCTAGGAATTAAAATTTGCATTAAATGAAATGAATTTAAGATGAAATGAAATTTTGTAGAGATAGCTAGGGAAGTGAATCCACCACCAACTATATAAACATGTTTGCTTGTAATTAACTTGGGGAATAACTTATGTATGCGACCATGATATGTAGTAATACATGATTGCTACATTATCTTCAAAAAAATACATAAAATCAAGAATTAAGTATAGTCCATCAAAGTTTTACACGCTTGACCTACCTAAACTAGGGTATAGCTTATGACATGCTCACTAAGCTAAAGACTATCAAAATCCTCAATAAATATGATGAAAGCACATGAAGTTAAAAACCAAGAATAATCCATCAAAGGGAGGCCCTAAGCTATGGGTTATCAACATTCCATACAACATGCCATTAAAACCATTTCATAATCTCATCTCCATTCTCACCATGAAGATGTAAGCAATATAATCATGAAAAAATACAATCTAAAACAAGATAATAAGTTCTACATAATCATCTATTCAAAATAAGATTCATTACAACTTATGCAAAACTCTAGATTATGAATCCATTAAATACATACTCCATTCCCTAAACTAAAATACAACTAAAGCATGCTTATAAAGAAGGGCTTCATCACCTCCCTAGAAAAGGAGTTAGTTAACCATAGAAGTAAGGGAGGAAAAGGTTGAAGCACTCATCCTTCCCATTTTCGCCCTCTTCAGCAAGAATACTACCAAAAACTCAAGAACTCTAAAAACTCAATATTTCTCTTTAGAATAATCCTACAACAACTCATAATCAGGTTTTACAATGATCAACCTTTCTCATATAGACAAGATGTCTACCAGACCTCCCCAAAATCGAGGTCCATGTCCCCCAAAAGTATTTGACCAATAACCTAATTAAGGAGGGAATCCAATTGAAAGTTTTAAGAAGCCAGCTGGGTCTGCAGTGCCTGGACGAGCGCTCGTACTGTAAAGGGACGAGCGCTCGTAACTAGACTTCTTCTCATTGGTCCAGAGCTGCATAGACAAGTGCTCGTTTGATGAAGGGATGAGCGCTCGTAATTACATTTTTCTTTCTGCCTCAAATTGGAGCGCTCATATAAGGGACGAATACTCGTGTGACATGGTGCGCACGTTAGGTGCTCATGCATGCCAAACGAGTGCTCGTCCATGCCTTAGAAATTATTTTCCTTTCTCATGCTTTAAACTTCTTTCAATTCTTCAAGCTTTTGATCCTCTTTCAGCTTAATCTTGGTTTTGGGTTATTGAGTCCATCCTCTGCCCTTTTGTTTTGTAGAGATTCTTCATGAGCAAAATTTGGTAAATTCCTCTTGGAAATTATAGGATGCAACGGGCTAAAATGACTTGATCATCAAAAAGCCTTTAAGACTTCCATTTTATTTCTTTTGGGAAATAAACCTGAAAATACACATAAACACGAAACTGAAGATAATATATACAAAAAGATCAAATAATGGACTTAACTAATGCAAATAAGGGCACTTGAATATGCAATATTTGGTGCTTATCACACCCCCAAACTTACATTTTGCGAGTCCGATAGTAAAACTTAAAATGAAGTACATAATGAAATGACAACAAATCTCCTATTTCGTGGGAGTGACACTTGTGAGGGTTTAACAGGAATGTTACCCACAAACATCAAACATGGTGCAAGAAGATGCACAAAGCTCATTTGCAACTTGGAACATAGAAAACATTGGAGATGGAATCATTATGAAGACTACCTTGTGTGT
Source organism: Cornus florida (assembly GCF_030987335.1). Lineage (NCBI taxonomy): Eukaryota > Viridiplantae > Streptophyta > Magnoliopsida > Cornales > Cornaceae > Cornus > Cornus florida. The sequence continues at coordinate 61,461,228 of NW_026775574.1, read as the reverse complement.
ATGAAGCCCTAATATAACAAAATGGCTAATCATCTTTCAAATCTCATGCATCAATATCATAGTCTATATAAATACTTCAATTGTTATATCTATAATAGACATCATCTCTAGCTTCATTTAAAGTGAACCGGATTCCTAATATGCATCTTTTATCCTCTTTTTCCAATCTCAAGAACACAATCTTTTAATTTATTGAATTTCCTTTTAAATGAGGTCTCTAAGGCATGATTTTATTCAAAACACTTTCTATTTTTTTCTTTTTTTTTTTTTTTTTTTTTTCTAGCTATAAATATTATGGTTGTGCAATGTCGAAGTCCCTTAAGCTTTCTAACCAACCCATGTAGCAAGTGTTAGGCCAGCAACTCCCAAACTGGATGGCTTTAGGGTGCTAAGTGTAAGGACACTTCAAAGGCTTAATAACACGAGTAAGTAAGGCTACGAACTCAAACAAACTATATTTATTTATTTTTATTTTTGTGAATGACCGTGCAATGCCTAAGTCCCTTAAGCTTTCTAACTAACCCATGTAGCAAGTGTTAGGCTAACAACTCCCAAACTGGATGGATTTAAGGTGTTAAGTGTAAGGACACTCCAAGTGCTTAATAACACAAGTTAGCAAGGCTACAAACTTAAACTAGTCATTTTCATTTTTCAACCTTTTTTTTTTTTTTAGTTCATGCCAAAGATATCCATTCATTAGGGTCATCAATTCAAATCAATTGAGTCATGGTCAAGGTAAATCGGGTTGCATACCTTACAATTAAGTTTCCGATATGCATCTGTGAAGTGTGAAGCACAGAAGAGAATGAAATCCGACAAAAATCTAATTGAAGCATTTATACAAACCAGTTTGAATCCACATGATCATTTCAGATTTTTCTTATTTCAAAACTATCATTTGCCTCTATACACAAAGTATTCAACACATGCTTCAATCTCCAACAAGTTCCAAGATTACAAAATCATTGCTTCCCAAAAAATATTTTATCAATTTGCATGAACAAGTTAGCATATGCAAACAAAAATGAATACCAAAATATACCCCCAAACTTGAATATCACATTGTCCGCAATGGATAAAAACAAAGAATGAAAATGAACATGGAAAAGGTAAAAAGAGCAATAATACCAAGTAGAGGAAGAAAATCAATGGCATCGTGACAACATGCCACTAGATGAATTATAAAAGCAATGCCCCCAAACTTGGAATGAACAACCTGCAAAGAGAACACTGATAGAAACAGATGAAAAATGGGACTAAAGACAAAAAGAAAAATGAAAAATTATACACAAGCATTCAACAAGCAGTATAAACAAAAGAGGGAATTTTTATTGATAATGAGGTTGACATTTACAGATGATAGAGTAGCGCCAAAATGCCAAACCTAACAAGCTAGATCAAAACAGATTCCCAAATTTTAACAAAAGAACAACACATAAAATAAAAAGAACTGAGAAACTAAAATGACCACATAACATGCGAGATGCAAAACATAGACAAGAACGGGGCAAGCGGTGCTGGCTAGGGACCAGGAGGGAAATAGGCAAGAAGTGCATTGAGGAGGGATCTAGTTTCAAGCCTTTCTTCTTGAGCAACCCGACGGTCTTTTGTAGCAACACGATGGTCTTCCGCTGCAGCAAGGTAATCCTTCCGTACTGCCCTATTGTAGTTAACTAGGGCACTCTTAAAGTTGTCCATCCGAGTATGGATACTAGCAATGCTAGCCCGAAAAAAGGCATGCTCATGCTAAGGTGCAATAGGCGGATCCTCCCAATTGAAATCTTCTGCCTTAGGATCATCATCATGGATGAGAGGAAATGGTTCCCATGGTGGCAGAGCAGTAGCGGGTTGATTGTACCTAAGATGAACATTGTTCCATCACTGCATGGAAAATACTTGAATCTTTTTGCCTTTTTCTTCATTGGGAGGAATGACGAAACCCTTGTGCTTAAAGAGCTTGGTAATGAATAATGGCAATGGCAAAGCATAGGTTTGGGCCTTTTAATGCCTCAAGTGAATGCATTCTTCCCAAAACTTCATGAACTGGTTCCAAATTAACTCCGGGATGGAAATCCAAAAGCCTTGGTCCAGAGCATACAAAGCATCCAACATCAAACCGCGGTGCTTGGTGCTGTGTACTTAAGGGCACACATTATGCTTAAGAATGGAATCAAGGAACCAAACACACTCAGGGAGAGTGGATTTGAGAGTGAAACTACGACACCTATGAGGATCAGCGACATTGTAAATGGCGGCAACAGTTTGCTCTATGGTTAAATCATCAACTTCCTCAAATAACGGACGACCTGTAGCATCCAAAAGATCATCAGGGTACTGAAGAGGATAGCCTAAAACAGCCACAATGTCATCGAGGTTGAATGAGTAGAGAGTGCCATCAATGGAGGTGGCGAGAGTGTTGGTCAGCTCATCCGGGCAATAGAGGTTTTGATAAAATAGCCTTACCACTCTCGGGTAAGCAACCTTTGCAACCGGTTTGCATATGCCTTGAAGACGATGATTTGTCAATTCAGTGACGGCCTAAGAGGACATTGGGTGCTCGACAAAGACATAGGCAAGCTGGAATAGGTGCTCATCATTGAGCTTTTTGGCAAGCCAAGCATCCCTTGGTTGCTCTTGGACTATAGTAGGGGCATCCTCAGATGCTCTAGGATGTCTAGATGATTCCCATGAGCCATTCGGAGATGGAGAATTGGATGAGGAATTTCAGTGAACACCAGGAGTGCACACAGAAAGAGGAAGAGAAAGGAGGTTAACAATGGAGGAGAAAACCCAAAAAATTTTGTCCTAGAAAGGACCCTGGATAAGCACCAACCTCAATAACAGAACAACATCCTCCAAAAATTTATTTCCCATACTCCTCAATATGAAAATAAAAGAAAAGAAAGAGAGAAAATAGGGGCAAGCTTACCTAAGAAGGAAGGACTAAGAGGATGCTTAATCAATTTTTGCACAGGATGAGAAAGGAGGGTTGAATGGGGTGGGTATTTAAAGGAATGGAGTGCATGAATGAGGAAGAGGAAGAGGTGGAGGAGTAATGGGGTGGTGCATGCATGGGGGGGTTATGGGGCAAGGTTGAGAAAACGTGGGAAGGTGAAGAGTAGGAGAGGGAGGGTCTTTTAAAAAGGGGGGCCAAAGAGGATAAGCACTCATTGGCCTAGATAAGCGCTTGTATGACATGGGATGAGCACTCATTGGGTGGGACAAGCGCTCGAAACTGAGACAGTAAGAATTTTTAGAACTACGAGCGCTCTTGGGGTAAGGACGACCACTCGCTTGGCTTTGGATTTGCGGCGAGGATGTAGTGGTTTAGACAAACGAGCGCACGTTGGGCTGGACGAGCACTCGAAATTGAGGTAGTGCATTTTTTTGGAACAACAAGCGCTCGTTTGATGAAGGGACGAGCGATCGTCCTTGCCTTAGAAGAAAATTAAATCCCATGGACGTACTGGATTCTCATTTAGGCCAAAATGGGCTGTGCCAGGGTCCAAAATTTGTCCAATTAGAAACTTATGCTCCTAAAGACCCTAGACACCTTGTATGACCCTTAAAACGGGAATCAGAGCTCATTTGCAAAAATGCTAATTTTGGGGTCCGAATTTCCTATGATTTTTGGATTTTTCGACGAAATTGCCGAAACGACCTTGAAAAATTCCAAAAATGGTACCGAGACATTAAAATGACTAAGTAAGCCAAAAGTGACTTTTGGAACGCAATTCGAGATAGTTCTAAAAAAGTTCAAATTTTGGCTACACTTAGCTAATTTCTAAAAAATTTGGCTAAGGCAATTTTGGAAGATGGAAGCTTTGGAATTGAAAGAATTGCTTCTCAAAAGTGCTAAATTTAATGTCGATAGATAGACAAACCAAGATTACGCATCAGTCCTCGTAATGTGGGTCCGTTAATAGGATTTTCTCCACTTTTTGAATTGGGACTATGCCGTCAACATAAGGTTTAAGCCTTTGGCCATTAACCTTAAAGAGAGATCCATTGGTAGGATCATAAAGTTCATTGGCACCACGAGGAAAGACGGATGAGATAACATATAGACCATCCTACCATGAACGGAGTTTATCGGAAAAGAGTCGCAACCGAGAATTGAAAAGCCAAACCTTCTGCCGGGGGGCAAAAGACTTGTTGACAATGTGCTTGTTATGGAATGCTTTAGTCTTTGCCTTATAGATTTTGGCACTTTCATACGCATCATTTTGAATTTTCTCAAGTTCATTGAGCTACAATTTACGAGTAGAGTCGGCTTGCTTAAGATCAAAGTTAAACCGTTTTATTACCCAAAAAACACACTACTCTAACTCAACCAGGAGATGACAAGCTTTGCCAAAGACAAGTCGATATGGTGGCATGCCAATGGGTATCTTATACGCTGTCCGGTAAGCCTAAAGCGCATCGTTTAGTCATAATGACCAATCTTTGCGGTCCAATCAAACCATTTTTTCCAGAATACACTTAATCTCATGATTAGATACTTCTACTTGACTACTCATTTGAGGGTGATAAGGTGTGGAAACCTTGTGAGTGATAGAGTACTTAAGAAGGATGGATTTGAGATAGCGGTTACAGAAATAAGCACCTCTGTCACTGATGAAGGCTCTAAGCGTACCAAATCACTAAAGATGTTCGATTGAATGAACTTGACCACAACTTTGTGATCATTGGTTTTGGTAGCCTTAGCCTCAACCCATTTAGAAACGTAATCCACTACTACAAGAATATACCATAAGAGGATGGAAACGGTCCTATGAAATCAATTCCCCACACATCGAAAATTTTTATGATTAAGATGGGGGTCAGGGGCATCATGTCTCTTCTAGACATGGCTCCGAGCTTTTAACAATGCTTACAAGACTTGCAGAAATTGTAAGCATCCCAAAACAGAGAGGGCCAATAAAATCCGCTTTGAAGGACTTTGTCAACAGTTTTTTTGGCACTGAAATGTCCCCTACATGCAAGAGTGTGGCAGAAATTTAAGACACTTGAAAATTCAATTTCGGGAATGCATCGCCGGATGATTTGGTCCGGGCAATACTTGAACAATTCCGGATCTTCCCAAAAGAAATTTTTAACTTGGGAGAAAAATCGGTCTTTCTCTTGTTTGGACTATGATAAGCGCCGAATATTATATATTCAAGCGCCCTAAATTGCATTAGTAAAGTCCGTTGTATGTTAATTTATGTAGATTATCTTCATTTCTATGTTTTTATGCATTTTTAGGTTCATTGGCCAAAATGGAACAAGAATAAGGCCTTGTGGAATCTTGAGCAACAAAAGGTGCCAATGCTGAATTCCGGCAGCAGTAGAACTTGGACTTTGCTTGCCATTTTGACCTTCCAAAGTCGAGAACTGGACTTCCCTCATCACATAAAAGATTTAGGGCTCTGAATTAGCTTTCTAAATCTTCAAACGGTTCATCATTCGGAGTTTGGAGCGCAAAGTTATGGCTGTTTAACCAAAGTAGGTCTGGGCGGAGCAAGTGAAGCATGGAGCTTTTTACACTAAATTCGAGTGCTCGAGGCCTTGCTTAGAGTGCTCGAATTTTGGGCAGAATGCCCTTCGGAAATGGCTCATTTCAGCCCACTTGCACCTTGGTTTCTTCAATTTGCTTTCCTCTTTAATGAAGTGGTTGGAGATGTTGGGTGATGGCCTTTTGGTGGTAGATAAGAGGGATATGAGCCACACAATAGGGGAGAGCTTCATTCTACAAGATTAGAGGAGAGAGAAGAGAGCAAAGGAAGGAGAGTTCTTGGAGCAAGAAAGGGGAGCTCGAAAATGGAAGGAGAATCCATGGTTCTTCTTCATTCTAAGGCTCCCATGTGTAACTAACTCCTCCTCTAGGGAGGTAATGGAACCCCTCATTGTAAGCATGCTTTACTTTTGATTCTAGTTTGGGAAAAATAATGTATTTTTGGGGTGATTCCATAATCTAGAACTCTTACTTGATGTAATGAATTGATTTTGATTTAATGATCATGTTGGACCTACTTTCTTGTCTTAGAATGTATGTTTTCATGGTTGTATGGTTTACATTTTCATGGTGACAATGAAGATGAGATTTTTGGAATGGTTTTAATGGCATGTTGTTGAGAGATTTGATAGGCCATAGCTTAGGTTCTTCCCTTGATGGCTTATTCTTAATTCTTAGCTTCATGTGCTCTTATCATGTGATTGATGGTTTGACAATTTCTAGCTTAGTGAACATGTCTTAAATTACACTTTAGTTTAGGTAATTGAGCATGTAAAATCTTTGATAAATTGTTCTTGCCTATTGATTCCATGAATCCTTTGAAGGTAATGTAGTAACCATGAGTAACTACTTATCATAGCCACATATTTATGTTGTTTTTCCCCGAATGAATCATATTCTAGCATATTTATATTGTAGGTGGTGAAGTTACTTCCCTAGTCTCTTTTACCGACATTTTATCTCTTTTAAATTCTTGCAAGTTCTATTTTATGCATCTTAATTTCATAGCTTTAGTGACAAACCAAGCAAACACCCTATTCCCCCTTATCATTCTAAGAACAATTCTAGACACTTAGGTTGCCTTAGACTAGCGCAGTCCCAGTGGTTCGACTTACCCGACCAATAGCCCTATTTTACAATGATTCATGCTATTACGAAGGTTGATGTATGATTGACCAACCGATCAATTTTTGGCGCCGTTGCCGGGGACTGCAAACGGTTTAGCGACCAAAGTTCTAGGGTTAAATTTAGTTTGATTGTGCATATTGTGTTTTGTGAATATTTCTTGTGTGGTTTAACCATTTTTGTGTTGTAAGTGAGATTCTAGGAACTCGAAGCTCGCCGTGGGAATGCTAGCAAATTGTAAGTCTAGAGGACCCCAGGTAAGTCTCGTGACTTCTAGTTTCAAATTGTGAATATCGTGCATTTGTTAAGCTTAGAAGTAGATAAATTGCAAGCCCTTGTCGAGGCTTTTTCAATTGTGTATTTTCAATTCCAAGCATCGGTCCTTGTCGTGGCCATTTATTTTCTGTCTTGATAATTGAGGAGAAAGGGAACATCGTATGTGGAGTTGATGATAAAGATTTGTTGCGATGATGTTGTTGTGAATTGTTGATGTTTGGCCGTAGGTCACTCTCTCTTCCCACACTTGACTCGCCTATTGATATAAATTCACTTGAAAGAACTCTTAGACGGAACCTTAGGGAACCCACTCTTACAAGGGACCTTGAAACTGAATTCAATATAATGGGGGATAACGTAGGAAATCCTGGGAATGAAAGGGCTGAAATTCCTAATGTAGAACCAATGACTCTTAGAGATCATTTCATTCCTACCACCTATGCTTCTCCTTCTTGTATAGTGATGCCAAACATCGATGCCGCTCAATATGAGATCAAGTCTAGTACCATTCAAATGCTTCCATCCTTTCATGGCTTTGATAATGAAGATCCATATAAGCATCTTGATGAGTTCCTTGAAATCTGTTCGACCATCCGGTTGAGAGGTTTTCTGGACAATGCACTTCATCTCCATCTTTTCCCATTCTCCCTAAAGGATAGGGCAAAATATTGGTTGAACTCCCTCGCTCCCAACTCTATTACTTCTTGGGCTCAATTGCAACAAGAATTTCTTAAGAAGTACTATCCAGTGAGTAAAACCAACCAAATGAGGCGTTCCATTCTAAGCTTTTCTCAAGTTGATGGAGAACAACTCCACGAGACTTGGGAAAGGCTACAAGATCTTCTTCGAAGATGTCCTCATCATTTGATCCCAAAATGGCAATTAGTGCAAGCTTTCTATGCTGGCTTGACCGAAACCCATAGATTCATGGTTGATTCTTCTTGTGGTGGGATGTTCATGTCCAAAAATGCGGATGAGGCTTGGACCTTACTTGAGAATTTGAGTGAAAATTCACTTCAACACAATTCTCGTAGGGCTCCGACCGCAACCACTCCAAACAACACCAACCCTTGTCAACCAAAGTCAATAAGGGAGGAATCATCTCAAGTGGATGCCATCGCTCATAAATTCTACCAATTGATGGCACCACATCTTCCTCCTTCATTGTCTCAAAATTCGGCAAGTTCGGTTTGTGCCTCATGTAATAGTCCATTTCATCTCTCGGAAGATTGCCCCACACCAGAGCAATTTCCCAATCCCAACCAAGAGCAAGCTAATGCCATGTTCTCACGGCCTGGGAACAATCCATATTCCAACACCTACAATCCGGGTTGGCGAGACCATCCGAATTTTTCGTGGAGGCAACAAGCCCCACAAAATTCCCAACTTCAAAATCAAGGGCCTCAAAATCAGCCCTCTTCTCAATATCAAGGTAGGCCTTTCCAAGCCTCTTCAAGCTACCAACCTCCATATAATCCAAATGTCTCCACTCAACCTCCTGTGAATCCAATTGATGAGATAGTGGCTGCAAACAAGCAAATGATGGAATCATTAAATGTGCAAATGATGGAATCATTAAACAAGCAAATCATAGATTCCAACAAGCATCTCTTGACATCCTTGCAACCTACTCTCCAAATGGTTCACTCCCATACTCAATCCATAGTTAGGCTCGAAAATCAAATGGGACAAATAGCTAACCAAGTGAACCAACTTCTTCAAAAAGACAAGGGTAAGCTTCCCGCTCAACCATTTGAAAATCCTAGAGGAATGCATGTGATTGATGAAACCCCTCCTCCGAGTGGGCCGACTCATGAACAAGTTCAAGCTATCACCACCCTTCGGAGTGGTAGAGTGGTTGACAACAAGGTTGATGGAGACACAAGTGAGAAAAACCCTCCGTTGAAAAATCCAAATTCAAGCTCTTCAAGTCCAAATCCAAGTTCTTCTTGTCCAAATACCATTCACGGAAGTCCCACGCATGTCACCCCAAATGTGGAAACTACTTATGAGCCAAAAGCTCCGTTCCCTCAACGTCTTCAAGAGTCGACACATTTTGGGAATAAGAATTGCAAAATTCAAGACATGTGGGAGGTCTTTAGGCAAGTAAAGATCAATCTTCCTCTCTTGGATGCTATCAAGCAAATTCCTCCCTATGCAAAATTCCTTAAGGATTTGTGCACTCAAAAGCGCACTTCCAGAAGTCATTTACCAAAGAAAGTGAGGTTAACCAAAAATGTTAGTGCGATCATTCAGCACAGCACTCCTCCGAAGTATAAGGATCCGGGTGCCCCCACAATCTCTTGTGTCATTGGTGACAACAAAATCGAGAGGGTCTTCCTTGACTTAGGAGCTAGTGTGAATTTGATTCCATATTCGGTTTACCTACAACTTGGTTTGGGAGATCTAAAGCCAACTCTGATAGTGTTGCAATTTGCTGATCGATCTATTAAGCAACCACGGGGAATTATTGAAGATGTGATCATAAAAGTGGACAAATTCTACTTCCCGGTAGACTTCGTGGTTCTTGATACGGAACCAGTCCATGATCCAAGAAAACACATTCCCATAATTCTCGGACGTCCTTTTCTAGCTACAGCTAATGCTTCCATTAACTGTAGATCCGGATTGATGGATATCTCTTTTGGGAATATGAATGTTAAGCTCAATATCTTCAATGCTGTGCAACTTCCTTCAGATGACAATGAGTGTTTTGAAATCACTATTGCTGATGAACACATTCAAAATCCAATCCCACCTCCTTCAACGGAGGATCCCCTACATGCTTGCTTGGTCCCTTTTGATTTTGAGGATTTTGGTGTGGACAAATCCATTCGGGAAGTCAACTCCTTGCTTGATATTCCATCACCATTTTCCTCTCCTTTATGGGAAGCACCAAATCCATCTCTATCGTGGGATTGTCCATCTCCTTCCATTTCTTCACCGGAGTTACCTCAACATTTTGAGGGTGAACCACCGGACAAAGGTAAGGAGAATGTTGACAAGTTGCTGAAAATTCTTCCAATCATTCCAGCCCAATCTAGAATCATTGTCCATGATACTCAACCTGTGTACAAACCATTTGCGTACAATGAGGTATATGACTTGGAGATTGCAAATATGAAAGGTCATGATCCTACCATTGTTAGTCAAAACAATGACATTCAACGAGCCTCCATAATCTCAAACAAGCAACACCTTTGCTTAAATCTGAAAAGAAAAGAAGTGAGATTAAAAGCGATGCTCAAATCCTCTGAGGCCAAACTTGTTTCTCTTCGGAAGGATCAAATTCCCTTACCATTCATTGATCTAAGTTTGAGACCATATGAAGGAGGCAAGTTGTATACGGAGCGTTAAGGATCCATCTCTCCAATGGATCCTGATCCTGGTTCGTCTAGCTATCGACATTAAATTTAGCAAAGCAAGGGAAGAAATTCTTTTGATGTTCCAAGCTTCCCTACCTTCTCAAATTGCTCGTGCCTTGAAATTTTCTAGGAAATGGTTTAGAAAAGCCAAAAATTTGATTTTTTTGAAATGGTCTTCAGTTGCGTTCCGCAATTTTAGACCGGCTTATTAGACCTTCTCAACTCCTGTTTTCATTCCCGCAAGTTTCCGGCTCTATCAGACAATTTTCTCGGACTTTCGACATGGCACTCACATGCATAGCCTCTCATCTTCAATGCATTGTTGGATCATGGTTCCCCAAAATTTTCCATGCATTGGAGATGAAATGCAAAGTTTGACAATTTTTCATCTAGGCATTAGAAATGTTGAGCAATTTGACAATTTTTCCAAAAATTTTCCATCCATGCAGTGGAATGGACTGAATTTGCAAATTTTAAAATTTTTTCCATGCTTTAGAGATAAAGTGCTAAGTTTCAAAAATTTTCCATCCATGCATTGGATTGGAATTATCTTGCAAAGCTTCAAAAATTTTCCCTACATTAAAATTGGAATGATGTTGCGATGAAAAAGTTCAAAAATTTCTTCTATGGATGGGAATGCCATGCATAGCTTCAAAATTTTTCTATGCATAGCTTGAATTTAGGTTGCCGCATGCAAAGTTTAAAACTTTCCCCATGCATTACATGGAATGACATGCAAAAATTTTCAAAATTTTTTCCATGCATGGGAAGGTTGCATTCATGGAAAAATGTTGCCACATTTTCAAAATGCATACCTTAATGGGAATGAAGTTGCCACTTTCTAATGCCATGCGAGGTTTACAATTTCCATCTCAATGTTGCAGTCCAGTTTAATGATTCCATAGCATGCATTCATGCAATGCATAAGAATACTGCTAGCACACCATGCATGAAAATGCATCCAATGCATGTAATAGTGCCCATTGTCAACCCACAATGAAGATGTCCAGTTGAGTGCTCAAAACCAAATATCCTGAGACTACTGCTATGATTTCGAGCAATCTACCTTCCCTGTTGAGTGCTCGCTGCTGCCTCCAATCTTGCTTGCACCACTGTCCTAATTTCGAGCACTCGAGGACCAAGCTTCAAGTGCTTGCAGTTGCCTACCTCAGTTCCGCGGCTACTGCTTCTAATTCGAGCAATCGAAGACCCCATGTCGAGTGCTCGAATTACACCCCACTCTCTCCTCACTCAACCCCAAGCCTACTGTCCCATCTTCGAGCACTCTACTTCAATGCTTAGAGTGCTCGAAAATCAACCCCAGCAGCAACCACCTTCCTCTATCGCTCATCCTCTCAAGCATGCAGCAGCAACCCACAACCCCATGCCTGCAACTCATCCACACACCAAACCTTACCCTAGCATCTCAACCCCTCTACAACAAACCATCCATCCATGCAAGCTCCCTGCATTCAAGTTGGCTGAAAACTTCACCTTGGCTGCAAATTTCAAGCACTCCCAAGCCCCATTCGAGTGCTCAAGTTTCCTTGCTCTATCTGCCGAGCTTGCTTGAATCCTTCACCCGAGCCCTCTCACTTCCCTCTTGAGTGCTCGAGCTTGTTTGAAGCTCACACCCGAACTCACTGCCAAGACTTCGAGCACTCGAAGTCCCATTTTGAGTGCTCGAAGTGTGAACCAACTTCTCTTCCTCCCTCACCCGAGCCCTCATCTCTCACAACTCACCTCACCAAACCATCACCCTTACCACCTCTCGGCATCAACCATCTTCCCCATCTCCCTCACCTGCAAACCACCAACTCAACCTCAACCCCACACACCACCCTCCTCCCTCTCGGCAACTCATCAACCAACCCACATCAACCCTCAACCATGCATGCACAACTTTCATCTCAAACGCATCAACCTCACCTCATGACTATAAACCCTCAGCCTCAACACCAACCACTCATCCCTCTTAACCGAGCCTCACCAACATCCACACAAACCAACCAACCCACACACAACCTATCTTTCCCTCTCTGCAACTTAACCACTCCATCCCTCCATAACCAAACCACCACACAAGGAAATGCATTCATGCATGCACCACCACTTCCACCCCACATTTCCCACCATGCATGCATGCATGTACCTCTCCATACATGCTTATCCATTTCCTTCCACTCCCTATGCATGCTTACCCACCCATCCATCAATCTCTCATCCACATCTTCCATTAACCACAAATAATGGGCCTTGTGTTCTCCATTGTTGGGTAAGTGTCTAACCCTCTTTTTCTTTCAATTTTTGATCAATGGAGGATGGGATTGCTTGTGTGAAGGATTTTTGATTGTTTGGGAGTTGTGTATTGCATTTGCAGGGCCAAATTTTTGGATTTTCTCATCTCTAATCAACCTTTGGCCCTCTTCCTTTTTGTCTTGCACACCACGTGTTTGACAAATTGCCTAAGCCAACTTCATCTCTCTAAATGCACGGCTTTTGGCACTTTTTTTGTTTTCCATTTTAAACTTATGACTCATGTGTGCCAATTTGTATTTTGTACGGATTTTTACCTTGCAATAACATTCGTCTTAGTGTTTTCATTTCTGTTTTGATTTTTCTTAAGAGTCCTATGCTTTTACCTGTGTCTATTAGTGCTGTTTTGACAGGTCTTCCTGTCCAAGTTTGGGGGACGCGTTTGCGCATTCACATCGATGGATATTTTTGCATTCGTCACTCCACTTGGTAATATTGTTCTTTTACCTTCTTTGCTCTTATTTTGTTTAACTTGTCTTCACACATTGAGGACAATGTGACATTCAAGTTTGGGGGTGCAATAGGACATTTTTGGTTTTGCATTTAGACATTTTTGGTTTTGTATTTTTGCTAAGCAATGATAGTATAACTTGGAACTTGTCGGAGACGAAGCATATGTTTAATACCTTGTGTATAGAAGCAATTGACATTTTTGAAAATAAAGAAAAAAGAAAAATTTGAGTTGAAATGATCATGTAGATTCAAATTAGTCTGTATAAATGTCTCAATTAAATTCTCGCTGGATTTGACACTCTTTTAAGCTTCACAATGCACAGATGCACATTGGAAACTTAGCTGTGAGGCATGCAACTTGATCGACCTTGACCTTGGCCTAGTTAATTTGATTTGATGAACCTGATAGATGAATATCTTTGGCATGATTTAAGTTGTCTAAAAAAAAATAAAAAATAAAAAAAAAAACTGAAAAGGAACGAAAATAATGACCAGTTGACGTTCGTAGCCTTTCCAACTTGAGCTATTAAGCCCTAGGAGTGTCTCTACACTTAACACCCTAAAGCCATCTGGTTTGGGAGTTGTTGGCCTAACGCTTGCTACAAGGGTTGGTTAGAAAGCTTAAAGGACTTAAACATTGCACGGTCATTCAAAAAGATTGTAATAAGCATGGTTCGTTGGAGTTCGTAGCCTTTCCAACTTGAGCTATTAAGCCCTAGGAGTGTCTCTACACTTAACACCCTAAAGCCATCTGGTTTGGGAGTTGTTGGCCTAACGCTTGCTACATAGGTTAGTTAGAAAGCTTAAGGGACTTCAGCATTGCACAACCATTCTATGTTTCGCTTATGAGTTGTAATAAATTGTCAACAAGCAACAAAAGTTGTCTTGTAAATAAAATCATGCCTTAGGGACCTCATTTAAAGGGGAATTCAATGATTTGAAAACTTGTGCTTGGGAATTGGAAAAGAAAGTAAAAGCCGCATGTTGAGAATCCAATTCACTTTCACCGAAGTTAGAGTTGATTTCCATTCAAGAGATGATAATTGAGTTATTTATATAGACTTTGATGTTGATGCATGTATGTGGAAATGTATTTAGCCAATTTTTGTATCAATGTTTCATATATGCAAGGTAGTCTTCCCAATGACCCCATCTCCAGCTCTTTTTCTATTTCAAGTTATTTTTGAGCAATGTATATATCTTATTTTACCATGGATGATATTTTTGTAGTAGCAAGCCCATGGTTGTCTTTTCATTAAATTTTTCATTGTAGTTTTGCTAAGGGACTAGCAAAATGTAAGTTTGGGGGTGTGATAAGCGCCGAATATTATATATTCAAGCGCCCTAAATTGCATTAGTAAAGTCCGTTGTATGTTAATTTATGTAGATTATCTTTATTTCTATGTTTTTATGCATTTTCAGGTTCATTGGCCAAAATGGAACAAGAATAAGGCCTTGTGGAATCTTGAGCAACAAAAGGTGCCAATGCTGAATTCTGGCAGCAGTAAAACCTGGACTTTGCTTGCCATTTTGACCTTCCAAAATCGAGAACTGGGCTTCCCTCATAACATAAAAGATTTAGGGTTCTGAATTAGCTTTCTAAATCTTCAAACGGTTCATCATTCGGAGTTTGGAACACAAAGTTATGGCTGTTTAACCAAAGTAGGTCTGGGCGGAGCAAGTGAAGCATGGAGCTTTTTACACTAAATTCGAGTGCTCGAGGCCTTGCTTAGAGTGCTCGAATTTTGGGCAGAATGCCCTTCGGAAATGGCTCATTTCAGCCCACTTGCACCTTGGTTTCTTCAATTTGCTTTCCTCTTTAATGAAGTGGTTGGAGATGTTGGTTGGTGGCCTTTTGGTGGTAGATAAGAGGGATATGAGCCACACAATAGGGGAGAGCTTCATTCTACAAGATTAGAGGAGAGAGAAGAGAGCAAAGGAAGGAGAGTTCTTGGAGCAAGAAAGGGGAGCTCGAAAATAGAAGGAGGATCCATGGTTCTTCTTCATTCTAAGGCTCTCATGTGTAACTAACTCCTCCTCTAGGGAGGTAATGGAACCCCTCATTGTAAGCATGCTTTACTTTTGATTCTAGTTTGGGAAAAATAATGTATTTTTGTGGTGATTCCATAATCTAGAACTCTTACTTGATGTAATGAATTGATTTTGATTTAATGATCATGTTGGACCTACTTTCTTGTCTTAGAATGTATGTTTTCATGGTTGTATGGTTACATTTTCATGGTGACAATGAAGATGAGATTTTTGGAATGGTTTTAATGGCATGTTGTTGAGAGATTTGATAGGCCATAGCTTAGGCTCTTCCCTTGATGGCTTATTCTTAATTCTTAGCTTCATGTGCTCTTATCATGTGATTGATGGTTTGACAATTTCTAGCTTAGTGAACATGTCTTAAATTACACTTTAGTTTAGGTAATTGAGCATGTAAAATCTTTGATAAATTGTTCTTGCCTATTGATTCCATGAATCCTTTGAAGGTAATGTAGTAACCATGAGTAACTACTTATCATAGCCACATATTTATGTTGTTTTTCCCCGAATGAATCATATTCTAGCATGTTTATATTGTAGGTGGTGAAGTTACTTCCCTAGTCTCTTTTACCGACATTTTATCTCTTTTAAATTCTTGCAAGTTCTATTTTATGCATCTTAATTTCATAGCTTTAGTGACAAACCAAGCAAACACCCTATTCCCCCTTATCATTCTAAGAACAATTCTAGACACTTAGGTTGCCTTAGACTAGCGTAGTCCCAGTGGTTCGACTTACCCGACCAATAGCCCTATTTTACAATGATTCGTGCTATTGTGAAGGTTGATGTATGATTGACCAACCGATCAGACTATTGGGATGGAATTTTTTTTACCGCAAGGTTGTTGACAATATCCACAAACCAAAGAAGATTTGTATAAGAAATCTAAAACAGTTGCTCATCCGGGAAAGAATCATGAACTGTAGCGAATTCAGAAGATTTCTCAATGAGTAGACGAGAGAGATGGTCAGCGATGACATTGTCTGTCCTTTTTTTATCCCAATTTCAATATCAAACTCTTGGAGTAAGAGTATCCATCGAATTAGCGGGGATTTAGTCTCTTTCTTGGCAAGCAAATGCCTTAAAGCGGCATAGTCCGAAAAGACAATGACCTTGGATCCAAAAAGGTAGGAGCGGAATTTGTCCAAGGCATACACCACAGCTAGCAACTCTTTTTTAGTGGTGGTGTAATTCAATTGAGCATCGAAAAGAGTTTTGCTAGCATAATAAATAGCATGTGGTAGCTTGTCTACATACTGGTCCAGAATTGTACCTAATGTATAATTGGATGCATCACACGTGATCTCAAATGGAAGAGACCAGTTAAGCGGTTTCATGATTGGGGCGGAAGAGAGAAGAGTACTAAGCTTCTTGAAAGCTTCCAAACATGCTTCATTAAAATTGAAGGGAATATCCTTGGTAAGAAGATTACATAAGTGCCGGGATATTTTGCTAAAATCTTTGATAAAGCGGCGATAGAAGCCGGTATGACCAAGAAAGGAACGGATTTGTCGAACAGAATTTAGAGGAGGAAGGTTAGAGATCAATTTGACTTTTGCCTTGTCGACCTCAATTCCCCTTTTAGAAATAACGTGTCCCAAGACAATGCTTTATTGAACCATGAAATGACTTTTTTCCCAACTTAGAATCAGATTTGTCTACTTGCATCTTTGAAGCACAAGGGATAAATTATAGAGACGTGTGTCAAAGAAAGATCCAAAGACGGAAAAATCACCCATGAATACTTCCAAAAACTTTTCGACCATATCAGAAAATATGGACATCATGCACCTTTGGAAAGTTGTCGGTGCATTGAATAGCCCATAGGGCATGCGCCTATAGGCAAAAGTTCCAAAGGGACATGTGAATATGGTCTTCTCTTGATCTTGAGGATCAATTGCCACTTGGTTATAACAGGAATACATGTTAAGAAAATAGTAGTAGCTTTGGCCGGCAAGTCTCTTTAGGATTTGATCAATCAATGGGAGTGGAAAATGATCCTTCCTAGTGGTAAGAGTTGAGTTTCCAGTAATCAATGTACACACGCCACCCGATGGTGGTGCGTTGTGGCACGAGTTCTCTTGCTGAATTTTCAACAACAGTGAGGCCGAATTTCTTAGGAACAACTTGAGTGTGGCTTACCCACTTGTTATCTAAGATGGGGTAGATGATTCCCACATCTAGTAACTTGATCACTTCTTTCATGACTACCTCCTTCATATTAGGATTCAACTGGCGCTGCACCTCTCTAGAAAGTTTTGCGTCATCCTCCATTTGAATGTGATGCATACAAATAGAGGGGGTTGATTCCTTTCAAATTACCCACTGCCCAGCCAATAGCTTCTTTGTGCTCTTGTAGTACCACTAAAAGTCTATTTTCTTGGTCCTTTAAAGGTCTGATGTAATGATGACTACAAGAGTTTTACTTGTACCAAGAAATAGATACTTGAGGTGGACCGGGAGCGGTTTTAACTTAAGTTGTGGAGGTGATTTAAATAAAGGTACCGGAGGAGTGCTGAAAAGTTGAGGAAGCGATTCTCTTGGCACTTTCCAAAAGGGAGAGTCCATGATCACACCAACTTGGAGTAAAGAATTTACTTCTTGGATGGATTGGTTGGATATCAAAGTTTGTGAAGTCAAAGTGAGACATGTAAGTTTCAAGAGGATCCTTACTTAGAATGAAAGGAAGTGATTCTTCGACCACTTCATCTAATACATCAATGAGAAAACAATCATCCTCATCGGGAGGATGTTGAGTGACATGGAAAATATGGAGTTTGACTTACATATTTCCAAAGGTGATATCATCACCCTAGTTCGGTAATTTATAGAAGCATTAGCCGTAGCTAAGAAAGGACTACTGAGGATAACAGGAATACGTTTCTTTGGATCATAGGCCGGTTCAATGTCAAGAACCACAAAGTCTACTGAGAAGTAGAATTTGTCCACTTTGATAATGACATCTTCAAGAATGCCCCGTGGGTGCATGACCGATCTGTTGGCAAGCTGCAAGACCACGGCAGTTCTCCAAATCCAAGTTGTAAGTGTTACCCAAGAATTGACTCTAGAGGGGGGGGGGTGAATAGAGTCAATTGGCAATTTTCGCAAATTATAGACATATAATTTCTAATCAACAGTATAACTAATTATACAATAATCAAGATATGAAAGTAATCAATTTAGCACAATTGTAAAAGAGATAAGGGAAGAGAAATTGCAAACAATAACACGGTGATTTTTGCGAGGTTTAGAAACTCCTACTCCTCGGCTCAAGATCCCTCTTGAGACTTCCCAAATTCCTTAGAGCTTCTCCTTAATGGTGGAGAGGAAACCTTCAATTGAAGCAAGACCTTGCTTCTCTTTCTTACTAGGAGAACACCCTTCTCCTAGGCTTCCTTTTAGGTCATACCAACCCTTTACAATAACTTGTAATAGAAATGAAGTGTACAATGAATCTCTCAAAGATAGTAGTACAATTTTTACCTCACAACTAGAGTATTGATGAATATAAATGAAGCTTAAACTCTATGAATGAAATGAATGAGAGATAATGAGGAAAATGCAGAACAAAAGCTCTGATGAAATACTAGAACAAAGTTCAGCAAAGGCTCACTAAATGCTCTCTGAAGTTCACTCTAGTTTAGCTATGGAAGCTTGTATATGAGATAAAAATTGATGTCTGAAAAGAGGCTCTATGAGTGAGTAAAACCAGAACAAAAGCTCTGTATAATGGTAGAGCCAAAAGCTCTCTTGGACGCACTTGAATGATGTTTTTGAATGCTCTTTCAAATGGTGTCATTTATATTGTAGACCAACCTCTGTATTTATAGATAAACAATGGTCAATATAGCTGTTGCAGGTGGTTGGGAAACAATAAATGAAAAAGTTTTCATTGTAGATCAAAACCATAGAATGAGCCGACTCTCCATTGCATGGAGACGGCTCCCAGCCTCTAAGAGCCTGCTCCCTATTTTAGGAGCTTGCTCTTTGGATGGAAACTTCATTTTTCATTGAAAAATAGCTACTGGAGTTGAGAGAGCATGCTCTGTCTTTTACAGACCCGGCTCTATTCTTTGAGAGCCTTCTCTATTTGCTTAGTGCCTTCTCCATTTTCATGGAGCCTTCTTTAATTTTATGGAGCCTTTTCCATTTTCTTGGAGCCTTCTCCATTCTTTAAGAGCCTGCTCTATCTTTCATAGAGCCTACTCCATTGGTCTTGAGAGAGCTGGCTCTATTTCTTATAGAGGCTGCTCTTGCTTCGTGAAGGCTGCTGCTAAATTGGATTGGATAGAAAAAGTACATGACTTCAAATGGACATAACTCAGTCCATGAAACTCCAAATGAGGTGAAATTTGAGTCTAAATTTATTGTCTTGAAGTCAGATTTCTAAAGCCACTAGCCTTGCTCAAAAATTCCAACCACAGTAATGGTTACGGTTGTTTTAGTGCAACCTGGTCAGAATTTTCGCAGAGTAGAATCAGGCATCTTATGATGGTTATATCTCTCTGAATTCAAATCCTTTTTAGGTGAAATTTGAGTCTAAACTCAAGGGCTCGAAGTCAACTTTCCAATACCAGTTGCCTTATGTAAAAATTCCAACTACACAAATAGTTATAGCGATTTTAGTGAAAGTTGGTCTGAAAATTTTTTAGGCTAAAAATTACTTCTTTTGAGATATCCAACTATCTAGCACCTAGGACTTTGATGAATGATTCAATTTAGTTCAAGGCCTATTTGTAAGAGTCTAGGGACATATGAAGATGATAAATTTCAAGTGCATTATATCCTAGAGTCATTTACCAAATTATGGCAATGAAGGCTTTAAAGATGAAATATTAAATTCAATGCCTTTTCCTTTTCTTTTTAGAGACCAAAATAAATATTATGATTAATGTGCATGGTCCTAGCATTTCTAGCTTAAGTTGTGAGTTCTTTCAAAGATTATGCAAGCTTGAACTAACTCATTCTTAGCAAAGACTTTACATGTTAAATATATATGTACTGAAGTTCATAGTCTATTGCTAATGATGTAGGAGCATATAAATGATGTATGATATGCATAGTCCTATAGAGATGAGCTTCAAATGTATTCATAAAGACTTTGACATTGAATCTTAAGCTCTCACCATCCTATCTACCATTTTCTTCATTCTTTGACCATGATCGTTTAGGCTTGATGAAGACTTTCTTTCTTTCTTTGAAATGTTTTGTGTGATCTTTGAAGTCCGAGTTTTTCTTTGATTTCTTGCAACTTTGAGGCTTCCTTGAATCCATTGCTTGAGTACTTGGAATGCTTGGAATGGATCTTCTAGTTCATCATTAAGGATTGGATATTGATTAACTATACATCACTCATTAAAAATATTAGTACTTAAACATCATTAATGATTTGTAATCATCAAAACATAAGATTGACCTTTAGATAAAATCCTTAGGCCAACAATCTCCCCCTTTTTGATGATGACAAAACATTGATGTGTTTATTGTCAACGTGGAGTTGCATTTGAAAGAATGCTCCACCTATCAATAAGCATATCTAGAATATCATATCACGCTTTATTCTACAACAGATATTTTTACAAGACTCCCCCTAACAATATGCATCTATCAATAAAAAGCAATAGAATAGACACATAAGCATAAGAACACATCTTTCTCCCCCTTTGTCATCTCAAAAACGCAGTGTGAATAAAAAAGTTACTTGCCATCGCATGAAATAACAGAGAAAAAATGAATTAAAGGGCAAATGAAGAGCAAATATTTCATTTTATAGATAGCAGAATTCAACACATAAGGAGACTGTGAACACAACTACCATATGATAGAGATTTGAATTGGAGGAGGATTTAGTTCGCTAGGGCCTGATTCATTATCATGAGTACATTGAGTATTTCGTTTTTGCCCACGAGAAGGATTCTTTCTACGTGAGGATGAAGCCATGGATATTTCTTAGAGTTTAGACTGAAATTACAGAAAGAATTCTCTGAACAAAAATCCAATTATCATACAATGAAAATTTCAAAACTCAAATTAGTTTTGACTGAAGATTAATAGAGGTACTTAAAAGGATTTTGAAACAATGAACCAATCTAGTTTAAATTTCACATTCAGTCAATTTGAGTGCTAGGACAAATTTATACTTGAAAACCCCAAAACAAAATTTTATATAACAAGATTTAAAGATTGAAATTGATAAATTCAGCCTAAAAGTGGAAATCCAATAGAATCTTGAAATTTACTGTCCAATTGAACCATAGACAACACATGTTTAAAATTTATTCAAAGATAACTTCAAAACAAATGGTGTTTGAATTTGCAGACCATAGACTAAGCAATTCTTGCTAGAATAAGTCTTTTACATGTGAAAGAGAGAGGCTACATTACAATCAAGGGTTTCATGGAATGATGAATTAAAGGTGATGAGTTTAGAAACTAATTACTAGAAATGAATTACTAAAAATCATTTAAAAGGCAAGAGTTACATGAACTTTAAAGAGAATTATGATGAAGAGAGCTTACTTGTGAAGATGCCCAATCAAGAGTTCTAGCCGAGATGCTTACCCACTGTTGCTTTTGGAAAACTTTCTGGAGTGATTCAAGTTCAAGACCTCAACACAAAAAATGATGAGACTCATTTTAACATCATAGATGGAGCCGGCTCATAGCATTATTGGAGCCTGCTCTTGTGTTCTTCTTGAGATGCCGAGAGACTGATTCTTATAACCATCATGGGAGCCGGCTCTTATATTATATAGAGCTGGCTCTATAAATTCCTTGGAGCCTGCTCTTGTTTTATAAGGAGCCAGCTCTCTCTCATCATTTTTAAGATCCTGAGAGTAGGCAAGTAATATGCAGGTTTTGGTCCAGGTTGGGAGCCGACTCTTGTTTTTATAGAGCCTACTCTCTCATTTTATAGAGCCTGCTCTTATGTAAAGGGAGCTGGCTCTCTCTTAAAATTCTTGAGATCCCGAGAGCATGCACTTTGATACCATTTGTGGAACAGGCTATACTTTATGTAGAGACGACTCTTTTTCTTCAAAGAGACAGCTCTCCTCTGAATGGAGCTGGCTCTGCTGCAGTTTGCTTCAGCACATAATCGGTAATAAAATAGTTCAACTCAGAATTAATTTTGTAGCCACAGTGATGCCTCTGAATCAAGGGCATAAATGGTATTCTATACGGTCTTAAGCCTGGAATACACTTTCACATACTTGGTTCATCTTCTCACAAAAGCTTAGAGGTTAATCAATCCATTTCACAGTTTAATTTCAGCCTCAAAATCAGTTATAGACCAGTTTCTGCAGAAACTCTACACTCAGGGACAAAGCTGTAAAATCACTATGCCACTGCCTTAAATTCGAAGCCCTCAGGCATATTTTATGTTAATACACTTGCTCAGACAGTAATTACATCAAGATAAGCATGGTATACAATTTTCATAGTTTGAATCCCAGATTTTCGTGCCTTTAAACCTTAACAGCTTAGGTTTACTAGGTTAAACTTCAAGTTGGTCAGTTTTGATGTAACTTCTGAACTTCACTAGCCTCTATTCAACTACAGACACTTGCTAGAATGATTAACAGATGAATCACAGCAAGATATAAACACTTCCTTACATAAATCAGAGGCTGATCCAGAAAATAAGCTTAAATGAGGGTTAGGGATAAAAAAAACTTACTTCAACTCAACTTTATTCAAGAGAGCACCTCCTGCAAATTTAAACATGATATAAGAGCTTGTTTAAACCTTTTTCAAGCTAGGATAGTGATTCTAGGAAATTTAAGTCCTTCCAGTCACCTTTTGCACCAGATTTTCAGTTTATTAGGCATCCATCATCACTTTAATGTATTTTACATTTGCTTACTAATTTCTGAGAATGTATTCAGCTTTCATTCTTGATTAAGAACTCATGAAATCATGTGTTCATATGGCCTCTCGAGTCACTCTTCTTTAGCTTTCTTTTCTAGGATTTTCTTTTTTTTTTACTTTAAGGCTCACCCTTTCAATTTGCTATAACAGCCTTTATATAGACCACACACGTCCAACCCTACTATGGATAATGCTGAGCTATATTTCACCTATCACAGTGAGGAAATACACCTGATCTTCCAGTATGAGAAAGGACTACAATGTCCTTGTATATTTCAGCTGAAAGCACCTCATTTAGCAGCCTTTGACAGATATTGATATGTGTAAAAAAAGCAATGCCTTGCAAACTTTAGGCTAATGAATGATATTTTGTCCACATCCATGAGATAACCACAAGGCCTTTTGAAAAGAGCTCTAAAAGCTTATTTTTAACCACATAGGCTATAAATTATTTTAAACATGTAGTTCAAAATGTATGCAATTTAAATCCGGGTGGTTTATTTTTAGAGACCTTTGAATTTAAAGTCACTTAAAAATACATTTGATAAAAATCATTTCATGTAAAAACATGTAGCATTTTTGTTCCTTTAATCAACATGCTTCAAACTAAATTGTCAATTTAAATGTCTTTAGCATGCTAGTGCAAATGTCAATTCAATAAATAGATATGCTTATGATTACATTCAATTCAATGAATCCATATGAGATAAAAATGAGTGAAGCAACAACCTCTCATTTATGGATCATAATGTAATTCCATGAGCATTGTCTGTAATGAAGTTCAAGAATTGACAAAGAGGAACATAATTCTTCCTAAGTAGGCAACATTAAACAAGGTATCCCCTTTTTGAAATCCTTAAAGGATTCAACAACTTGAAGGAAGATGAATTTCTTTCTAAATCGAATTTATTCTAATTCAAGGTGTAGCATTTGAAATAAAATTTACAAGTTATTCATATGAATGTAATGCATAAAAATATATATATATATATATATATATATATATATATATATATTTTCGATCCTTGAAAATCATGCACTAAAAATAGTTTGCATAATTGATGAATACTTGAATTATAAAAAAATTTCCACAATATATGAACAAACTATGAAACAAATAATTAATCAATTCATAGTATGGAAAGATTATGTGAAATTTTACCAATTACCTTACCCTTGGAGTTTTCCCAAGGGGGATACTTTCTTCCTAATCCTTGATTGAAGAAGATGCCATTAAGTAACCCTACAAGAAAGGGTTGCATATTCTCCTTTTGGTACCCAAATTTTCTTGGGTCCATATAAGTTAGGCAATGGAACATAAGTTCCTTTTGGAAACCAAACCTTCTTTGACCTCAACTTCTTTCTAAATGGACAATCATGAATTTTGTATCCTAGCCTCTTATAATAATTGCATTTAAAAGAATGGGTACCACTTTTGACAAAGTGATCATACAAAGGCTTTTTTCTTCTCAACAAGCTTGCATCTTTAGTATGAGGATCATATCTTATCTTATTTTTGAAATAGACAACTCTTTGATTTCCAAGCATAGAACTTAAGTTCTCTTTTCCTTTAGTTGTCTTTGCTAAAGTGCCATTTTGATCATCAATGATTTCCTTTGAAAAATTATACTCGGAAACACAATCAATTGATAGTGGCTCTATAGATAGTATATTATGCTTTTCCTTTTTCAAGGATTCGTTTTCAAGTTGGATCTTTTGTAATTCTTGCACAAGATAATGGTTTTTCATTTTCAAAGAATCATTTTCCATTTGGACTTTTTCATGTCTTTGAGAGAGATTTTGATTTTCCTTTTTAAGAGAAGCACATTTCACAGTTATTTTTTCTAGCACACCATGTAACTCTTTAAACGCATCAAGTAATTCATTATGTGCATTACCTAGTTCATTATAAGAGGCTTCTATAACAAAAAAAATTTAAGATTAGAATTTACCTCATCTTCATCGGCCATGAGACAAAGTTTGTCCAACTCTTTAATGTCACTTGCTTCTTTGCTAGAAGCTTGGAGAGCTATACTCTTCTTTTGAGTTGCTTTATTTTCTTTACTATAGGAAGAAGAATAAGTTCTACTAAGAAAATTCAAAAATTAGTAATGTTAGTAGAACTAGAATGCATCTCACTAACTAATTTATTTTCATTTATGATGGAAGCAACATCTTTTTCAATAAGCATAGGCATATATGATTCCTCACCATTCATTGATCCTCCATAAGCTAATTCAAGTGAGTTCCAAATTTCTTTACTCGTTTTACAAAAGATAATCTTATTGAACTCATTTTTGCTTAATCCACAATAAAGATGGCATATGGTTAAAGTATTGCATTGTATTAATCTATGATCATTTTCATCCCATTCACCTTTTAATTTAGGAATTTCATTCCCTTCAATAACTTTGGTTGGGATATGACCACCATTTTTTTACAACTTTCCATAAATCAATATCAATACTTTTTAAGAAGGCCCTCATTCTAATTTTCCAATAAATAAAATCATTTCCATCAAAACAAGGAGGTTTATCAATGGGATAACCTTCTAAGTGTGTGATACTACTATTATTGGCCATGATCGTACTCTAAGACGGTTAAGTCCTTTAATAAAGTTTAGGCTCTAACACTAATTGTTACCCAAGAATTGACTCTAGAGGGGGGATGAATAGAGTCAATAGCCAATTTTTGTAAATTATAAAAATACAATTTCTAATCAACAGTATAACCAATTATGCAATAATCAAGATATGAAAGTAATCAATTTAGCACAATTGTAAAAGAGATAAGGGAAGAGAAATTGCAAACAATAACACGGCGATTTTTGCGAGGTTTAGAAACTCCTACTCCTCGGCTCAAGATCCCTCTTGAGACTTCCCAAATTCCTTAGAGCTTCTCCTTAATGGTGGAGAGCAAACCTTCAATTGAAGCAAGACCTTGCTTCTCTTTCTTACGAGGAGAACACCCTTCTCTTAGGCTTCCTTTTGGGTCACACCAACCCTTTACAATAACTTGTAATAGAAATGAAGTGTACAATGAATCTCTCAAAGATAGTAGTACAATTTTTAGCTCACAACTAGAGTATTGATGAATATAAATGAAGCTCAAACTCTATGAATGAAATGAATGAGAGATGATAAGGAAAATGCAGAACAAAAGCTCTGATGAAATACTAGAACAAAAGTTTAGCAAAGGCTCACTAAATGCTCTCTGAAGTTCACTCTGGTTCAGCTATGGAAGCTTGTATATGAGATGAAGATTGATGTCTGAACAGAGGCTCTATGAGTGAGTAAAACCAGAATAAAAGCTCTGCATAATGGTAAAGCCAAAAGCTCTCTTGCATGCACTTGAATGATGTTTTTGAATACTCTCTCAAATGGTGTCATTTATGTTGCAGACCAACCTCTGTATTTATAGATAAACAATGGTCAATATAGCTGTTGCAGGTGGTTGGGAAACAATAAATGAAAAAGTTTTCGTTGTAGATAAAAACCCTAGAAAGAGACGGTTCTTGTAAACAAGAGGAGGTGGCTCCCTAACCTTGAGAGCCGGCTCTCTATTGCATGGAGACGGCTCCCAGCCTCTAAGAGCCTGTTCCCTATTTTGGGAGCTTGCTCTTTGGATGGAAACTTCATTTTTCATTGAAAAATAGCTACTAGAGTTGAGAGAGCATGCTCTGTCTTTTACAGAGCCGGCTCTATTCTTTGAGAGCCTTCTCCATTTGCTTAGAGCCTTCTCTAATTTCATGGAGCCTTCTCCATTTTCATGGAGCCTCCTCCATTCTTTGATAGCCTACTCTATCTTTCATAGAGCCTGCTCCATTGGTCATGAGAGAGCTGGCTCTATTTCTTATAGAGGCTGTTCTTGCTTCATGAAGGTTGCTGCTAAATTGGATTGGACAGAAAAAGTACATGACTTCAAATGGACATAACTCAGTCCATGAAACTCTAAATGAGGTGAAATTTGAGTCTAAATTTATTATCTTGAAGTCAGATTTCTAAAGCCACTGGCCTTGCTCAAAAATTCCAACCACAGTAATGGTTATGGCTGTTTTAGTGCAACCTGGTCAGAATTTTCGCAGACCAGAATCAGGAATCTTATGATGGTTATATCTCTCTCAATTCAAATCCTTTTTAGGTGAAATTTAAGTCTAAACTAAAGGGCTCGAAGTCAGCTTTCCAATGCCACTAGCCTTATGTAAAAATTACAACTACAAAAATAGTTATAGCGGTTTTAGTGTAAGCTGGTCTGAAATTTTTCTGGGCTGAAAATTGCTTCTTTTGAGATATCCATCTTTCTAGCACCTAGGACTTTGATGAATGATTTAATTTAGTTCAAGGCCTATTTCTAAGAGTCTAGAGACATATGAAGATGATAAATTTCAAGTGCATTATGTCCTAGAGTCATTTACCAAATTATGGTAATGAAGGCTTTAAAGATGAAATATTAAATTCAATGCCTTTTCCTTTTCTTTTTAGAGACCAAAATAAATATTATGATTAATGTGCATGGTTCTAGCATTTCTAGCTTAAGTTGTGAGTTCTTTCAAAGATTATGCAAGCTTGAACTAACTCATTCTTAGCAAAGACTTCATATGTTAAATATATATGTATTGAAGTTCATAGTCTATTGCTAATGATGTAGGAGCATATAAATGATGTATGAGATGCATGGTCCTATAGAGATGAGCTTCAAATGTATTCATAAAGACTTTGACATTGAATCTTAAACTCTCACCATCCTATCTACCCTTTTCTTCATTCTTTGACCATGATCGTTTAGGCTTGATGAAGACTTTCTTTCTTTCTTTGAAATGCTTTGTGTGATCTTTGAAGTCCGAGTTTTTCTTTGATTTCTTGCAACTTTGAGGCTTCCTTGAATCCATTGCTTGAGTGCTTGGAATGCTTGGAATGGATCTTCTAGTTCATCATTGAGGATTGGATATTGATCAACTATACATCACTCAATGAAAATATTAGTACTTAAACATCATTAATGATTTGTAATCATCAAAACATAAGATTGACCTTTAGATAAAATCCTTAGGCCAACAGTAAGTAAACTGAATAAGGAATCAAGTTCACACTCGCTCAGAAGTCAAGGAGGGCCCTTTCTATCTTGTTGTCACCAATGACACACGAGATTCTCAGGGCATCCCCGGATCCTTATACTTTAGAGGAGTGTTGTGCTGAATTATCACACTCACTTGTTCAGTTAGTCTTACCTTCTTCGGTAAATGACTTTTAGAAGGGCGCTTTTGAGTGCACAAATTCTTGAGAAATTTGGCATAGGGAGGAATTTGCTTGATAGTATCCAAGAGAGATAGGTTGATCTTTACTTGCTTAAAAACTTCCCACATGTCCTGAATTTTATAGCCTTTGTTCCCAAAATGTGTCGACTTGTGGGAGGGACTTCGTCAATCACATGAATCCCTCTAGGATTCTCAAATGGTTGAGCGGGAAGTTTTCCCTTATCCTTTTGAAAATGTTGGTTTATTAAATTAGCTATTTATCCCACTTGATTCTCAAGTTTAGCTATTGACTAAGTATGTGAGTGAACCATTTGGAGAGTGGGCTGTAATGATGTCAATAGTTGCTTGTTAGTTTCTAACATTTGCTTGTTAAAGGATTCCATCATATTCTTATTTGCAGCCAGAATCTCATCAGTTGGAAATATAAGAGATCGAGTAGAAACATTCGGATTATAGGGTGGATGGAAGCTTGAAGAGGTCTGAAATTGCTTATTTAGAAATTAAGAAAAGATCCGATTTTGGTGCCCTTAATTTTGAAATGTCGAATTTTGTGGGGCTGGTTGCCTCCATGAAAAATTCAGATGATCTCTCCATCCCGGATTGTAGGTATTAGAGTAAGGATTATTTCCAGGCCTGAAAAATATAGCATTTGCTTGCTTTTGATTGTTACTAGAAAATTGCTCCAATGTGGGGCAATCTTCTGAGAGATGGAAAGGGCTAATGCATGATGCACACACCACACTTGCTGAATTTTGAGACAAAGAATGAGAGAGATGTGGTGCCATTAATTGGTAGAATTTATGAGCTATGGCATCCACTTGAGAAGATTCTTCCCTCATTATCTTTGGTTAACATAGATTGGTGCTCTTTGCATGGGTAGATGTTGGAGCCTTATGAGAATTATGTTGCAATGAGTTTTCACTCAAATTCTCGAGTAAGGTCTAAGTCTCATCGCATTTTTAGACATGAACATTCCTCTACATGATGAGTCAACCATAAGTTTATGTGGTTCAATTAAACCATCATAGAAAGTTGTGTGTCGCTATACCATAAGCTTAGAGAGTGTGCATTAAGGCGAGGGCCAAGTTTTACATTTATAAAAGCCATTACTACCTTCACTAAAAATATAGTTAGGGTGAGTAGGGATTGTCCTAAGGGATTGGAGTCGAATTTGGTTGTGAAATCACTATTAGGGTTAGTAGGTCAAGTGATTAAACAAATAGTTGGTTGGTTGATTACACTAGAGAGTAAATTAAACTAAATAATTAAATGCAATAAAGAGTAAGTAAGAGAGAGATCTTAGGGTTTAGAGGTCACCACCAAATAATAACAAGTGACTAATGAGGGAAATGTGTGTTGTAATATTGATGTGTGTGTGTGTTTGGTTGATTCAATTAGCAAAGATGACCAATTAAGTATATATTGTCTAAGCAACATGTGAAAAGCACAATATATCTAACAATTAAGTATATATTATCTAACTAGCATGTGAAAAGCACAATATATCTACCAAGTCATTAATCTTTTCATTAAGCTCATAAGCCAAATGCACCACAAGGTTAGAGACATATGCTACTTGCGTTCAAAAGTATGGAACATCAAACAACAAGCATGGATTGTCCTCCCATCTAACAACTATGCTACCACTACACTACAATTAAGCTAATGACATGAAATTAAACTAATTAAACTAAGGAAGAGGCACAATCCATCAAGAAATGAGCATGAACCATCAAGAAAATTAAGCACAATGTTTTCACAATCTCTAGATCTATGGCATTAATACACATAGACATGCACCAATAACATAAAAAATAGAGACAAACACATGAATATCTATTCTAGCATACATAGACATATGGATAGAATGAAATGATCAATTGGAATCACTAAACCACATAAATCATTGAATAAACAAGATCTATATATATATAAATGCCAAAACATGTATTACAACACTAATCCCTTAATAATACACAAAATCAAGATGTAGAAAGCATGCTTGGGGCTAACTCTAGCCCCAAGAGGATGTCTAGCCACTCATAGTAGTGCTTCTCCAACCCTCAAGGGCTAACTCCATGGTAGAGATTTGCTCCTTGGTTGATGAAGAGTCTCCAATGGTGTCTCTAGCCTCCTCTTCCTCTAAGCTTCCTCTCCAAAAGTTCTACAAGGTATGATATGATATGATGTGATATGATGAAAAAAGTAATCCTTATCCTTATATAGGTAGGTCAAATGACACCCAAAATAAGCTGGGGTCGGACAGCAAATATTCCCCAATGATTGGATAAAGGACAACTTTTTGTGAGCTGGAAATTTAACTTTTTCGCACTGGAGGAAGTTCGATCGATCGAACCTTAGACCTGGATCGATCGAACATAGCTGAGATCTATTAAACTTAGGCTGGATCGATCCTCAATGGCGGAGTTTTTTGGATAAAGACAAATCTGAGATATTTCGAAAATATTTTTGGAAAAAGGACAAAAGTTGTTGGTAGGGTGGTACAACTAGATAAGATCAATCATTTGAATAAGGAAAAGGTAGTTTGATCGATCGAAGAATGATGTTGGACCGATCGAACTTTTGAGATCTCTGAAAATGTCATCATGGCTCTGATCCATCTTGAAGTGCTAAGATCAATCATGTTGGATCGATTGAACCTTGATCTGAGATCGATCGAAGATGCTGAATTCCACCTTTTTCTTCCTTTTGCTTCCACTTGGCTCCTTTCTTTGATTCATCCCAGAATTGCTTCATTTCTGCTCTTATTTGGCTGAGTTAGCTTATTTTCGGGATAAGTGCCTGAAAATGGAAATAACATGAAATCAATCTAAGACGATAAAGTAAGATAGATAAGGGTACTAGAATGCCTAAGCTTAAGGGGTTTAAATACGCACTTTTCAGCGCTCATCACACCCCTAAATTTAAATATTGCTAGTCCCTAGCAATGAACTAGAAAGTAAAGGAATGAAATGAATAACTAAACAACTATGAACTAGAAAACAATAAATGGATAATGCCACTTTCGTAGGGAACACGATTGCATTTAGCATATGCAACAAGCCTTTTAAACCCCTAGGTTACCCATAGTGGACTAGTAAAGTCTCGTGAGGGTTTCCAGAAATGATACCCACAAACATTAAGCTCATTCTCACAAAAGAGACACCAATATTGCAAACAAGCATTGGGAGAAAACTACCTCAAGTATGCAATTTTTCAAACATTTCTAAGCAATCTCCCAAAATCTCAACATCAAGCAAGCAAGTATGGTCCTCCACACATCAAGAAAATGATCATGCAAATCAAAACAACTCTAGAATCCTTTTTGAGAGGACCGGCATCAAATGTGTTGCTATCTCAGCCAACTAAAGAAATGATCATATCCTTATCCTCAAACTAGCACACAAATCTAGTACCGATCATCAAGACAAAAAGTGGACCTTTTTATTAAAGCTTTATTGTTCTAGCTGCGCTTATTCTTTTCACTCGATTTTTTTTTTTTTTTTTTTATAGGATCAAAGATGGAAGCATGGTGCAATGTGTTGATCTATTAAGTTTTCTAGCGATCCATGAAGTCGAGCGTTAGGTCAATGACTCCCAAACCAGACGGCTTTAGGGCATTAGGCGTTCAAACACCCCTACAGACTTACAAGCTCAAATCAACTAGGTTACAAATCAAGACATCCTCCATCTAATCATTTCCCACTTCTCACCTTTTGGTAGCAGTTCTCACTTTTTATTGCTTTTGCAACTTCTTTTTCTTTTTCTTTTCTTTTTTTTTTTTAATTCAATTATTAACCTAGAGTTTGGGCCCTCCACCTTTCGGCGCGAGAAGTTCAGTGCTTGATGAGTCTAGAATCCTGGCTACTTAGTGAAAAGGGGTTGTTATCCACCTTTATCAAAAAATAAAAGCTTTCAATGCACTACTAGCCCAATTGGGATATAACCAATTCAATAATCAACAAAGCATGTACCGCACAAATGAATGCTAGTGTGCGCCTGTGCTAGTGTAGAATCCTGGAATGAATCTCAAGACAATCACAAAATCAAGATGATGTGGACCACAAATGCAAGCAAAATATCAATCTTTCAAAAAATTTACTCCTAAATGGCATCCACAAGGCATACAAGGAGTATTGGGCTCTCAAGTCAAGCAATTTTTAAATTCTAAGCAATATAGTCCTCAAAAGATCAAAATCATCGCTAATATGGACCAATCATAGAAAATCTCTCAAATACACAAGTTATGCTCAAAATTTTGAATTTAAAAGCAAACACTGTAACATAAACCATTACCCCCAAACTTAAACGGCACAATATCCTCAATGTGCAAAGAGAACAAAAGAAAAGAGTATACCGGTGCAATTAAGGCAAAGAATGGCTGGGACTGAAGTATCCAAAGCGGGTCGCATGACCCCCCCAAACTTGGGATTAACTGTGGTCCTGAAATTTGGCACTCGGATAAATTCATCAGATAATAAAAGGGATAATCAGTGCACAATGGACATGTAAGTGTAAATGAAATAAAACAGTGAGAGAGGTATAAGGGTGTTCCAGAAAATTATGTAGC
The DNA here is from genome assembly GCF_030987335.1 of Cornus florida. Taxonomy (NCBI): domain Eukaryota; kingdom Viridiplantae; phylum Streptophyta; class Magnoliopsida; order Cornales; family Cornaceae; genus Cornus; species Cornus florida. The sequence goes on along the minus strand of NW_026775574.1, from coordinate 61,428,454 downwards.
ATTCTCTCTCACTGTAGTCACTGTGATGCACCTGATGGAGTCAAACAGATCGATATGAGAACATAATAGATGACATCCATAGCAAAAACATATATAAAGAAATTAAAGTATAGAGTATATCAAAAGAGCAAAGCTGACATATCCGGAAAAAGATAGAAGAAACTGGGAATCTCAGGTGGACGAGGCAGGACGGGTAGGGCAAGCTCCGCGGATATCCCTAGATAAGTCTCGGATTGCAGTCATGACATCCGTGCAGAATGTAGCAAAATCAGCTCGGTGGGCTACAACATCGTCTCGAATGGCAGCAGTATCAGCTCTGATAGCAACCACTACATCCTCAAGAGCCTGAAGACGCTCTCCAAAGCCAGGGGTCTGACTAGGAGCCTCAGGTACGGATGAATTAGAAGAAAGATCCTGAGTCTGCCCTTCCTCGTGTACTGGCGACCCAGCTGGAGAGTGTTGTTCTGTGTCATCTGCAGGTCACTCTAAATCGATGTCTATGTGCTCGGCAGCTGGACCTACTGGTACATCATCCGCTGCGGGATCTGCTGCTGCTACCTCTGCCTCCTTAGTCTCGAGCTCCTCTGCAGCCATTACTGCATGGTCCTACAGTCTGGTGATAATAGCATTGTAGCTCTTATTCCAGTCCTTCTTCAAGAAGTGACAGGAACCTCTCTCAGGGTGCTCCTAAGGATGGAAAGGATAACGCTGATCAATCAGTATCTGGGTGATGAGGTGGCCAAATGGGAGAGACTTAGCCCTTCTGGGCTTCTCCTTACTGATATACTCATCGAAAAGCTTCCTCATCACGCTCCAGATGAGCACGGGGATAGATACCCAGTGGCCTATATAAAATACGTAGAGGCCTGTCAGATAGTCTTCTTGCTGCTGAATCTTATGCCCGGCCATATATATGTTCCGAAAGAGAACGGAATCAAAGAACCATACGTCATCTAGAAGAAAGGTGTGGGTGGCGAAAGCCTCGCCATCGGCATGGTGACCTGTTAGAAATACTGCCATATCAGTATAAGAAGGCCTGTATAGCCTAGGATAAAGCTCCTGTAGCTCCGGAGGGCATCGGTGTGGACAATGGCATGATCTGGCTAGTGTGTCCACAGTAATAGAAATCTGATGGCCATCTATGGTAGTGACCAGCTCTGCCATGGTACGCGGGTATAGTCGGAGGTTCTGGAAGAGCATATGTACTAGCCATGAATAGACTGGCTCAGTAACTAGGGCAAGAATAGCTGCAAGGCCCCTCTGGATAATATCATCATAAGCTGATCGGGTCAGCACTGATTTGGAGAAGAAATCTGTATTGAAAACTGACTCATGATCCACTGTCATATGTACATATCTAGGCGCGGGCCTGTCACGCTCTCGAGCTGGCTGAGCTGGCTGGTGTGGTGGAGATGGTAATGGTGAATGCTCAACCTCAGCATGTGATGGAAATGGAGATGGTGCAAACGCAGGCTGAGCCTCAAAAGTAGATGGAATATGATCATCCTCAGCCTCATGAGTAGGTGACTGAGGTGGAGTAGGCTCTAATGGTTCCTCCTATATATGAGAGGGCTCTACTGGCTCCTCCTGCATATGAGAGGGCTCTGCTGGCTCCTCTATCCTAGGTCTGATACGTCTCTGAGGCCCGTGTTACCTCTTGGCAATAGTTTTGCGCTTAGTCATGGCCTGAAAAATAATTTAAAACTTGCAAGGGGAGTCAGTGCCAGAATAAAGAATTAAAAGCGCAAAATAGAAACATGCATGTCAAATAAGATAGAGAAAACATATATAACATGAATCTATACAAGTGATAGGAGGTGAACATGCTAAGTAATATGAATATTAAATGCATCCAATGTGGAATATCACAGGCATTGGGCATGAACGAGATAGCATGGACATAATACATGATGAATGAAGTATGTGTATGAGATCTGTAAAGTTCGATCGATCACAAAAAAATGTGAGATTGATCTCAAAACTTTGATCGATCTGAGAAATGGAAAAAATGAGTTCGATCGATCTCTCAAGATTGATCTAAGATAGAAGTTCGATCGATCGAATTGTGCGGAAATGAAAATCGAAAGGTCATAGATCTAAGACGTGGATGGCACGGGGCCTTCATGAACAGTGTCGTGGGCCCATCAACACAACAATTCCTCAATCCTACTCACTTTACAAAGCCCAGACTCCCACAAAATAAATCAAAACTTAAAATATATATACATATATACAAATTTATATACATATATACATAAAATGCTTCAAGCTTCATCAATGGAAGAAATCATCAACAGTACATCTTAGATCTAGCATGTATAGTACGAATACATAAAATAGAAGCTTAAATCACAAATTGGGTCTCGGATCTCACCTAAAATATGAGAGAAGTGGATGAGATACGAAGGGGGTGATGGAATCCGAGAGAAGAGAGAAGTCAACGCCCACCGGATCTCGCCGGAGATTCGTCGGAGAAGATGATGAAGATAGGTGCACAGTGGTGACGGGAATGAGGGACAAGGGTTTAGAGGGTTGGATCGATCTAATGGATCGATCTAATGAATCGATCTTGAGACCCTCAAGGTCTATTTTTAAAAACTTTTCCCAATCAGTTCGATCGATCGAGCTGAGATTTCAGATCGATCAAACTGTGATAATCTCTCTTCAAAGTATTTTTGGAATTTTTGAAATTTTTGAAAAATTAAAAACTGAATTAAAAATTAAATATTAAAATTGAAAAATAAAAAATATTTTTGGATTTTTGAAAAAAAAAGAGTAAAAATAAAATAAAATAAAAATATTTTTAGATTTTTGAAATAAATAAAGTAAAATCCCCCCTTTTTTATTTTTTAAAAATAAAATAAAATAAAATCTTTTTGGGATTTTTGGAAAAGAAAATAAAATAAAAATATTTTTGGATTTTTTTTTTTTAAATTAAAAAGTCAAATGAAGTCAAACAAAAGTCAAAATAGAGAATTGATGAATTGAGATCGATCTGAACAAAATGTTCGATCGATCAGACAAAGAGCAAAAATATGCAGGTTTTTGGTTCAAAAATTTGGTTAAGTGTTGGAACTTGCAGATCGATCCAATGATGAAGTTAGATCGATCGAAGAACTTCAGATCGATCTTGAAATATTTTCGATCGATGAGACAGAGAGCTAAAATATGCAGGTTGATGCAGGCTCAAAAATTTTCTTAGTGTTGGATCTCAAGATCGATCGAAATTTGAAGTTGGATTGATTTAAGGTCTTCTGATCGATCTGAGAATAAGTTCGAACGATGGGACAGAGAGGTGATTTGGATGCAGGTGGAAAAAATTTTCTAAGTATTGGATGTAGGTAGAAGTTCGATTGATCAAACTCTCATTTGAGATCGATCGAACTTATGCAAAATGCTCAATCACAACATAAAAATTCATGCAATCCTAATCACAGTTCCTAGCAATGCGTATGAACCAAAAACAAGTATCTAGACTTTGCAAGAAATGAAATTAAAGATAGAAATAAGGGACGAATAGGGTTTTGACACCCTACGAAATGTCGTGCTAGTCTTTAACGTCTCTAGCAAGACATTGGGCTCTTTTAGCCCGGATCAAAGATCTTGTAATGCATCCCTTCCTTGTTGGGGTGATAGATGCTTTGAACTCCACCCAACAAATAGTTCTTTGAAGAACTTGTTGGATTAAGCTCAAAAGGAACTTCTGATCCCTTGTCAATGCAATCACAATCTTTGGGCTTCCATGCCCTTTTAAGGCAAGAATTTGAAACAAGACATTGAGAATGCAAGGTTAAAGATGATCCCTTTGAAGTTTTGGTCTTACACAAAAGCTCACTTCCTTGACATTGAAGATCATAGCATTTATCTACAACATTAACCTCTCCTTCATATTTGTCAAATGAGTTGGGTGTGGGATTGAAGATATTCAACTTCACCTTCATGTGGCCAAATGAGATCTTCAGTATCCCCGTCCTATAATTGATGTTGGCCTTAGTAGTTGCCAAAAAAGGACGGCCAAGGATAACGGGAATTTAGCTTTTAGGATTGGGGACCGGCTCCGTGTCAATGACAACAAAATCAACGGGGAAGAAAAATTTGTCAATCTTAATCAAAACATCTTCAATTATACCCCTAGGCTTCTTAATGGATCGATTGGCAAGTTATAAAACCCCAAATTGACATAAACCGAATATGGAAGAAGGTTAACACTTACTCTTAAGTTAAGAAGCGCCCGATTAATGATATGATCACCAATGATGCATGATGTGGTAGGTGAACCAGCGTCCTTAAACTTTGGTAAAGTGTTATGTTGCAAAATTGAGCTCACTTGCTCAGTTAAAACCACTTTTCTTGGTGTTTGGCTCTTGTTCTTCCTCTTTTGGGTGCACAAGTCTTTCAAGAATTTGGCATAAGCCGAAATTTGCTTGATTGCATCCAAAAGTGGAAGATTAACTTTCACTTACCTAAACATTTCCATGATTTCATTGGTTTTTGCCTTTTGCTTGTCTTTTGAAATGGATCATTTTAAGGCATTCGAAAATGGAGCTTTTTGGCTCAAACATTTTTTCAACATTTTCTTTTGAAAACTCTTCAACACAAGAATTCTTCAAATCACTTTGTTTCAAATCATTTTTCAATAAAACCTTTTCAAATTCATTTTTTGGCAAATCATTCTTCAAATCACATTTTGAAGCTTTCTCATTCACAAGATCATGTAGATGCAATGAATGAGGAATTGGATGTGAAATGGGATGGGTGACAACTTGAGGTTGCACCAGTTCACTCTTTTTATTGAAATTTTCGACTTGATTGTCCACAATCCTACCACTCCGCAAGGTAGTCACCGCATTAACATGCTCAATGGTGTAGTCTTCCAATGAGGAATGGGTTTCCACAACATATTATTGCTTAGGTGGGGCATTCATAGGCATCTTTCCCTTCTCTCTTGCATTAAGAGTGCTTACTATTTGCCCTACTTGGGTTTCTAGCTTTGCAATTGATTGAGAGTGGTAGTGAAACAATTGTGTGTTTGCCTCAAGAGTGCCCAAAGCATTCAAAACTTTTTCTTCAAAGGCAGGACTTCTAGCATTTCCTTGGGAATAAGATTGGTTGGGAAAATGAGAGTTAGCAAATTAATTCCCTTGTGATTGATAAGGTTTATAACCTTGGGATCCTTGGTTTTGAAGTAGAGGTGGAATGTACTTCCTTGAAAACCGCCTTAAGAAGGGTTTGAGCCCTCTCCTTGGTTTTTGCAAGAGAAATTCGGATGATTTCTCCAACTTGGATTATAATGAGTACCATAAGGATTGTTCCCTTGGTTCACAAACGCTGCATTGACTTGTTCATTAGGTTCATTTTGCACTTGTTCGTGTGGACAATGAGAAGTAGAATGAAGAACACTAGAACAAGTCATACATGTTTCATTCGATGCACGATGAGAATGGTTAGGGAAGGAAGATACTTGGTTCGCCGAGCTTTGGTTAATCAAAAATTGATCAAATCTTTGAGATAAAGACTTCATTTCGGCGGCTATTTCATTTGAATGGTCAACTTGATGTAAGTTAACACTCTTCCTACCTTGTGAATTTCTACCATTCTTGGATGATAATGTTCTATGAAAAGAATTTTCACTCATGCTTTCATAAAGATGCCACACGTCATCCTCATGCCTATCAATGTATGAGCCACCCATGGAAGCATCAACCATGCCTTTGTAATTGTCCGATAAGCTCTCAAAGAAATATTGAACTAATTGCCATTTGGGCATGTCATGATGTGGACACTTCCTAAGCAATTCATTAAAGCGTTCCCATGCCTCATGAAACGTTTCACCATCCCCATGTGTGAATTCTCTAATGGAAGTTCTCATGGCATTGGTCTTAGAAACCGGATAGTACTTCTTCAAGAACTCTTGTTACATTTCTTCCCAAGAAGTTATTGAAAAAGGCTAAAGATTGTTAAACCAATACTTTGCCTTGTCTTTTAAGGTGAATGGAAAAAGTTTGAGACTTAAGACCTCTTCCGGCATGTCCGTATATTTTACGGTGGAACATACTTATAGAAACTCATCCAAATGCTTGTAAGGTTCTTCACTTGGAAGTCCATGATATTTAGGAAGCATTTGAATGGTTTGTAGCTTAATTTCATAGTGATGTGCTCTAAATGCTGGCAATTGAATGCATGTGGGTGCATTGTATTCATTAGGCACATAGTGATCTCTTAAAGCAAGTGGAAGATTAGCAATTTGAGGTGCAACGTGGGCTTCTTGATTTCCTTGAATGATGGGAGGTTGTGGAGCATACATTGGCCTTAGCATTCCAAATGGAACTTGACCTTGTTATTGTTGTGGTTGGTGAATGAATGGCCTAGGCATGTCTAATGGTGCTTGAATATTCTCATGATGCACATTTGGATAGAGGATACCTTGTTGGTCTATGTGACCAAGGTCCTTTAAATGCTCTTCATTATGGCCTTCCATTGATGTAATGGATCGGGTAGAACTAGAACTTCCTCTTCCCCTAGGATTTCTAACTACGGATTCAAGATGCAAATCAAGAGGGACAAGAGTTGGTCTTAGTGATCTACGACCATGCATGCACAATGTAAAAACACACAAACAAAATGAATGAACAAACACTTTGACTTCACAACAATTCAATGAAACTTCCTCAACAAACACTTAACCCATACTCCTACGCTTTAACAACAATGATGCAAAGAACAATTAAGAATGCCTCCCCGCGGGCTCACGATTTATCTAAGAATTTAAAAACAAGCCTCCACTCTGGCCGACAATTTAACCAAAGGATTGAGTAAAGAAAGTCTCACAAAGGTCCTATAGCACTTCAACTCCAAAAATTTTAGCTTAGTTTAGCAATTTTTTAGAATTTAGCCTTTTCTATGCTTTTGCTTAGCTTCTTTGCTTGGATGCTTCTTTGTTTGCTTCCTAGCTCAATGCTCCTTGTCAAAGATGAACAAACACAATAAGTAATCAAAAGAAAAATAAAAACAAATTAAAGACATGATCAAAAGAGTACTAATTCATAATTGATTCCACAAATACGACGTTGCCTAATCCCCGGCAACGGCTCCAAGAACTTCGTGTGTTGCTACAGCATAAGCTTAGAGAGTGTACATTAAGGCGAGGGCCAAGTTTTACATTTATAAAAGCCACTACTACCTTCACTAAAAATATAGTTAGGGTGAGTAGGGATCGTCCCAAGGGATTGGAGTCGAATTTGGTTATGGAATCACTATTAGGGTTAGTAAGTCGAGTGATCAAACAAATAGTTGGTTGGTTGATTAAACTAGAGAGCAAATTAAACTAAATAATTGAATGCAATAAAGAGTAAGTAAGATAGAGATCTTGGGGTTTAAAGGTCATCACCAAACAATACTTTTCTACACCCTTAACAAGTGACTAATGAGGGAAATGTGTGTTGCAATATTGATGTGTATGTGTGTTTGGTTGATTCAATTAGCAAGGGTGACCAATTAAGTATATATTGTCTAAGCAGCATGTGAAAAGCACAATATATCTAACAATTAAGTATATATTGTCTAAATAGCATATGAAAAGTACAATATATCTAGCAAGTCATTAATCCTTTCATTAAGCTCACAAGCCAAATACACCACAAGGTTAGAAACATATGTTACTTGCATTCAAAAGTATGGAACATCAAACAACAAGCATGGATTGCCCTCCCATCTAACAACTATGCTACCACTACACTCTAATTAAGCTAATGACATGAAATTAAACTAATTAAGCTAAGGGAGAGGTACAATCCATCAAGAAATGAGCATGAACCATCAAGAAAATTACAAGAGCATTCCATTAAGCACAATGTTTTCACAATCTCTAGATCTATGGCATTAATACACATAGACATGCACCAATAACACAAAAAATAGAGACATACACATGAACATCTATTCTAGCATACATAGACATATGGATAAAATGAAATAATTAATCGGAAGCATTAAACCACATAAATCATTGAATAAACAAGATATATATATATATATATATATATATATATATATATATAAAGTGCAAAACATGTATTACAACACTAATCCCTCAATAATACACAAAATTAAAATGTAGAAAGCATGCTTGGGGCTAACTCTAGCCCCCAGAGGATGTCTAGCCACTCATGGTAGTGCTTCTCCAACCCTCAAGGGCTAACTCCATGGTAGAGATTTGCTCCTTGGTTGATGAAGAGTCTCCAATGGTGTCTCTAACCTCTTCCTCCTCTAAGCTTCCTCTCCAAGAGTTCTACAAGGTATAATATGATATAATGTAATATGATGTAAAAAGTAATCATTATCCTTATATAGGTAGGTCAAATGACACCCAAAATAAGCTGGGGTCGTACAGCAAATATTCCCCAATGATTGGATAAAGGACAACTTTTTGTGAGCTGGAAATTTAGCTTTTTCGCACTAAAGGAAGTTCAATCGATTGAACCTTGGACTTGGATCGATCGAACATGGCTGAAATCTATCGAACTTAGGCTGGATCGATCCTCAATGGTGGCGCTTTTTGGATAAAAACAAATCTGAGATATTTCGAAGATATTTTTGGAAAAAGGATAAAAGTGGTTGGTAGGGTGGTACAACTAGATAAGATCAATTATTTGAATAAGGATAAGGTAGTTCAATCGATCGAAGAATGATGTTGGATCGATTGAACTTTTGAGATCTCTAAAAATGTCATTATGGCTCTGATCCATCTTGAAGTGCTAAGATCGATCATGTTGGATCGATTGAACCTTGATCTGAGATCGATCGAAGATGTTGAATTCCACCTTTTTTTTTCCTTTTGCTTCTACTTGGCTCCTTTCTTTGATTCATCCCAGAATTGCTTCATTTCTGCTCTTATTTGGCTGAGTTAGCTTATTTTCAGGACAAGTGCCTGAAAAAGGAAATAACACGAAATCAATCTAAGACGGTAAAGTAAGATAGATAAGGGTACTAGAATGCCTAAGCTTAAGGGGTTTAAATACGCACTTTTCAGCGCTCATCAGAAAGCTTGCACCAATTGCCATTTTGGAATTAGGTGGTGTGGACATTTCCTAAGGAGGTCTTGAAGTTTTTCCCAAGTCTCATGGAGTTGTTCCCCATCAATTTGTGAAATACTAAGAATGGAATGCCTCATTTGATTGGTCTTACTCACCGGATAGTATTTTTTTAGGAATTCTTGTTGCAATTGAGCCCATGTAGTGATGGAATTTACAACAAGGGAGTTCAACCAATATTTTGCCCTATCTTTTAAGGCAAATGGGAAAAGACACAAATAGAGTGCATTTTCAGGGAAACCCCTCATCTTGATGGTAAAGCAGATTTTTAGGAACTCATCAAGATGCTTATAGGGGTCTTTATTTTCAAAGTCATGAAAGGATGGAAGCATTTGAATTGTGCTAGATTTAATCTCATATTGGGCTGCATCGATGTTTAGCATCACTATGCAAAAAGGAGAGGTATAAGTTGTAAGGATGAAACGGTCCCTAAGAGTCATAGGTACCACATTTGGAATTCAGCCCTTTCATTATTGATTTCCTCATCCCTCAAATTTTCTTCATTTCAGGCTATGGTATTAAATTTAAGTTCAATTCCTCTTATATTTTCAGATTCCCTAAGATTTCGTTTAAGAGTCCTTTCAAGTGAATTTATGTCAATTGGTTCTTTAAGAATTGGCAAAGATAATGACCTACGGCCCAACATCAACAACAAAATTCACACAACAATTACAACACCACTTCACCATAACATCCACATACAATGTTCCCTTTCTCTTCAATTATCAACAAAACATAAAATAAATGGTCGCGACAAGGACCAATGCTTTAAAAAATAGAAAAACAGAAATAGCCTCAACAAGGGCTTCATAATCAAAGATTACTAATTTATAAACATGTAAAATATTCATACTTCTAAAACTAGGAATTTTGAAAAACTTACCCAGAGTCCTTTAGACTTACAATCTTTTAGTTTTTCCTTAGCAAGCCTTGAGTCCCTAGAATCTCACGGAAATACTTAAACACAGAAATCACTAAAACCAAATTGAAAAATATCCACAAAACACAATATCACAATCAAACCAAAGGTGATCTTTAAACCTCGGTTACAAAACCGTTTGCAATCTCCAACAACGGCGCCAAAAATTGGCCGGTTGATATATGTTTACCAATAATAATCAACACTTGCAATAGCACAAATCACTGTAAAATAGGGCTATCATAAGGGTAAGTCGAACCACAGGGAATGCTAGTTTATGGCAACCAAGGTTGTAAAATCACTTTGTTTGATGAAAGAGGTGTAAGGTTTGGTTTGTTTTTCACTTAGAGCTAGGAATTAAAATTTGCATAAAATGGAATGAATTTAAGATGAAATGAAATTATGTAGAGATAGCTAGGAAAGTGAATCCACTACAAACTATATAAACATGCTTGCTTATGATTAACTTGGGGAATAACTTATGTATGTAACTATGATATGTAGTAATACATGATTGTTACATTGTCTTCAAGAAATATATAAAATCAAGAATTAAGTATAATCCATCAAAGTTTTACATGCTTGAACTACCTAAACCAGGGTATAGCTTATGACATGCTCACTAAGCTAAAGACTATCAAAATCCTCAATAAATATGATGAAAACACATGAACTTAAAAACCAAGAATAATCCATCAAAGGGAGGCCCTAAGCTATGGGTTATCAAAATTCCATACAACATACCATTAAAACCATTTCATAATCTCATCTCCATTCTCACCATGAAGATATAAGAAATATAACATGAGAAAATACAATCTAAGACAAGACAATAAGTTCAACATAATCATCTATTGAAAATAAGATTCATTACAACTTGTGTAAAGCTCTAGATTATGAAACCATCAAATACATACTCCATTCCCAAAACTAAGACACAACTAAAGCATGCTTACAAAGAAGGGCTTTATCACCTCCCTAGAAAGGGAGTTAGTTAACCATAAAAGCAAGGGAGGAAAAGGTTGAAGCACTCATCCTTCCCATTTTCGCCTTCCTCAGCAAGAATACAAACAAAAACTCAAGAACTCCAAAAACTCAATATTTCTCTCTTTAGAATAATCCTATAACAACTCATAATCATGTTTTACAATGATTAACCTTTCTCATATAAACAAGATGTCTACTAAACCTTCCCAAAATCAAGGTCCATGTCCCACAAAAGCATTTAACCAACAACCCAATTAAGGAGGGAATCTAATTAAAAGTTTCAAGAAGCCAGCTGGGTCTGCAGTGTCTGGACGAGTGCTCATACTGTGAAGGGACGAGCGCTCATAATTAGACTTCTTCTTATTGGTCCAGAGCTGCACAGACAAGCACTTGTCTGATGAAGGGACGAGCACTCGTCTGATGAAAGGATAAGCGCTCGTTTGATGAAGGGACGAGTGCTCGTAGTTACATTTTTCTTTCTACCTTGAATTGGAGTGCTCGTATGAGGGACGAGCGCTCGTGTGACATGGTGCATGCGCTGGGTGCTCATGAATGTCGGACGAGCACTCTTAAGGCTTTGGACGAGCGCTTATCCATGCCTTAGAAATTATTTTCCTTTCTCCTGCTTTGAACTTCTTTCACTTCTTTCAATTCTTCAAGCTTTTGATCCTCTTTCATCTTGATCTTGGTTTTGTGTTATTGAGTCCATCCTCTGCCCTTTTGTTTTGTAGAGATTCTTTATGAGAAAAATTTGGTAAATTCCTCTTGGAAATCATTGGATGCAATGGCCTGGAATGACTTGATCATCAAAAAGCCTTTAAGACTTCCATTTTTATTTCTTTTTGGGAAACAAACCTGAAAATACACAGAAACACGAAACTAAAGATAATCTATATAAAAAGATCAATAATGGACTTAACTAATACAAATAAGAGCACTTGAATATGTAATATTCGGCGCTTATCATTAGAGATACTTAGGGATTGACTTCATCACAAATCTCATATCTTGGTTAACCATTCAACCTTAGGAATTCACAATTTATGTATCATATGGATTAAACTCAATAGCATTCATTTAATCCGGGTTTTAAAGAAAGATGTTTCATTGAACTTAGCTAACTATACCTTATCTTCGATTGACATGAATTATCTATTTACCTATTTCTAACTAATGTTGCAGTATAAATCATCCTTCCTAGGCATAGATTATGAAAGAGTTACATTCATGAAAAACATTAGAACACCATTGCATAATCTCCATCCTTATGTCCGATAGGCCCCCACCAATACAGTCCAATAAGTGGGATACCCCTCGGATCCGAGACACGGGTTGACAAGCCCAGGCCCAAACCCGAGGGAAATATCAAACAATTAAAGTATTTTAAATGAACACAGATTACAAAAAGAATTCAAAAATACATAATTAATAGCTGAAGAAATCTAAAAGAGAATCCTTTAAAATTAAATACTTAAAATTCCAAAACCTCCAATAGTTAACAACTTGGGAATCCATCCATTGGACCCCTAATACCAAATCCAAACTAAAACATAAATAGCTAAAAGACATCCAAAGTTAAACCATGGAGAGAATTCCTACCACGTCGGAAGAGTGAGTAGAAATCTCTACTCAGCACGATTAAGTCTAAGTCTGGAACTGATGAGTACCTAAAAAATAGAAGTGGGTCAGGCTCACGAACAAGTTCTATCCTACTACAGTCTAAGCAGAGACTCGACACACATATACATTCTAACCAACTCAATAATAGCTACATAATCCGTATATACATATATATCTACACTACAGGACTCTCACTGGACTATGCAGGGTGTCTCAACCTGAATAGAAGGCAACATGCAAAGCACACCTGAGTGGGCATGAATACCTAAGCCTAACAGGGTATACCTCAACCTATCATATCCAGCAACACATCCTCCTGCATATACGTTCCCTAACCGATAACTCTGAGACTCAAGCTCAGATCACGGTACCATAAGTATACACTTAAAGTCCATCTTATCCATCCAAAGTAAGTCCAGTTAGTCATTCAGATTAGTTAGCTTCTTTGACTTAACATAGATAGCCAGTAATCCAATTAGTCATTCAGCTTGTGCAGCTTCTTTGACTTAATTATAAGTAGGATTTTATTTATATAATCCGTTCCTTATTCTGATATAGGTAAGACTTAGCAACTTGAGCTAATCCAAACCTAGACATGCCACCGTCCCATACCGGTACATGCAATCCATCATCCAGCAGTTGACAATACAACTATATATGTAAATACCAACTATTCCATAAAGTTCACAATTGATAATAATATATTAATTATAGACATCAATTGTTCCATATTAAGTATGATAAAATTTAATAAATTAACAGGCTTATACATACTACTTTCCAAGATCCAATAATTGACTATACATATCATGCATATAAACATCAATTAATCCAAGTTAGCATAACATAACATATAAATTCACATATTTACTTTTTATACCAAACCAACACTAAATGAAATAAGTTGTTAACTGATAAACGTAATTTAAATCCGTAACCAACAATAGTTAAATTTACGCATGCTTATTCCTACCACTGATCCATAATTAGTAGGGGGTAACCATCCACAGTAAACTGCTACATTAATCATAAGTAATTAAAACTCTTCATCTCCAACAAAAGTATCCAGATTTGCATGTAACAATTTATGTAATGTTTCACTATAAACACTAGTGTTTTAATACACATTAACCAACCCTTGGAAATTTTAATATGGCCTTAGAACATACTGTAAACCCCTATTATACCTCCAAAAAGAATCTGAAAATCCCCAAATCCAAGCCTCGTAGCCCAAACTATCGCCGAAAAACCAAAAATAAAATGAGAAAATTGGAGAGAGCCTGCTCTCTAAAGCTTGGAGCCAGCTCCCCATCATGGGGAGCCCCCTCCATGGTCTCCAGAGCCAGCTCCCTCTTTGAGGGAGCCTGCTCTTTCATTTGGGGAGCCTACTCCCCTCCAACGGGAGCCGGCTCTCCTTCTGCTCTTCGTCTCTTTCAACTCCGACGGATTTCCGACTGTCTGCCCTCCATTCCTAGGATACGTAGGTGTTTAAACTAAGTCCTAGTAGGTTCAAGAGGCAACTAAATTCTTTATACAACTACCGACATCAAATTAAACAAGTATTGTATAAAAAGAACTTAAACTGAACAACTTAGCATTCATGTTCACATATTGCTTCAAACAACTCAACCATGCAACTAGATTAATTTTAGTGTTATTCCAAGGTGTTCTAGATTAATTTAACTCTTTACACATCAACGGACTTGAATTAAATCAAGATATATTCAAGAAAAAAGTTAAAACAACGAATACATAACTTATAGACACGTCCAGTTTTTTAAGCATTCAAATATGCAATCTATTTTAATTTTTAATCTTGATTCAGTCCTGGAGTTGCATTAGACCTGTAAAGAACACGAGCCAAAGAGATAGAGTTAGGATTAGAACTTGTCTTTAGGTCTCAATCCGAAACCTTACCCCGACGTCTTCCACAATTTTTCGGCTAACGTTCTGTTTTCCCTCTCTATTTTCTCCCAGACTTCACTAAACGTCTCTCTACCTTCACTATGCTGTGAATAAGGTTCTAAAACCCTAGGCAGAACCTTAATATATGTATTTATAGGCACATTGGTTTACCCTAATTCTAGTCCTAATACTAGACGGGAAAACTAAGTCGGCTAACCGTGAAATACATCAAACCCTAAATGGACTTACTCGGCCCATAAACAAAAAACCTATTTTGCAACTATGTGTGCTAACTACTAATACAACCACATTATATAATCAAAATAGTTAAATTCAATTTAAACCAATAAATCACGTAATGTAATTAAATAGTTAAAGCACCAATTAAATAAAAACAATTAAATAAATATGAAATACAATTAAACAGTTAAAATCAAACCAAATAATAAAATAGTTAAATAATTAAGCCAAGACGCAATTAATCACCCAAAATAAAATAAATAAAATGCCAAGACTAACCTTTTCAAAATTAGGGGTATTACATTCTTCCCCCCTAACAAAAGGAATTCCGTCCTCGAAATTCGATCTTACCTTCTTCCAATATTTTAGGAAACTGCGAGTGAATGACATCCTCTCATTCCCAAGTAGACTCGGCCTCATTATGATGACTCCACCGAACACGAACTAAAGGGATAACCTTGTTACGAAGGATCTGATCCCGATGATCGACAATACGACATGGTGGCTCCCAATAAGTTGCATCCGGCTGCAACTCAATCTCCCCAACATCGATATGCTGATATTGATCCTCATCTCGCAGAAATTTCTGCAACATGGAAATATGAAACACGTTGTGTACGCGATCCAAATTATCCGGAAGTGCCAACCGATAAGCGACAGCTCCAACTCGATCCGTAATCATGAATGGACCGACAAATCGCGGAGACAACTTCCCTTTCTTCCCAAAGCGCTTTACACCCTTCATAGGAGACACTTTGAGTAGAACCTAATCCCTAACCTAAAACTCCAAAGCATGAGTGCGATGATTGGCATAACTCTTCTGCCTACTCTGGGCAGTACGCATACAATCCCGAATAAGACCGATCTTCTCAGAAGTATCCTTAATGAACTCTGGACCCAAGAATCTGCTCTCACCAACCTGCATCCGACAAACAGGCGATTGACACGGTCGGTCGTACAATGCCTCAAACGGTGCCATCCCAATAGTCTTCTGAAAACTATTACTATATGTAAACTCCACCAGTGGCAAATAATCCTCGCAGTAGCCCTTGAAATCAATAACACACGACTGAAGCATATCCTTCATGATCTGATTAACCCTCTCAGTCTGTCCATCAGTCTGAGGACGATAATGTAATACCCCTAATTTTAAAAGGATAATCCTGGTATTTTAATTTATTATTTTTATTGTTTAAATTGCATTTTTAATTGTGAATGTTATTGCTTTAAATGTGGTTAATGATTTAGTTGTTTTCATTTTTGTGATTTAATTGAATTTACTTATTTAGTGGTAACTGTTTCATTTAATTGTTTTACATTTTTTATTTAGTTGTATTAATTATTTTATTATTGTTTATTTGTGTTTGTTTCAATTATTGATTAAATGTTATGAATTTATTTCATTAAATTTAATAGGTTTTAACGTGATTGTAGGATTGGTAGTATACTTTGGGTTTACAGTTTACATAGGTAGCCGACATAGTTTAACCTAGATTGTGCTATGGGCCGAGTAATTCATTTAGGGTTTAATTGAGCCTAGGGTTAGTGTGTCCTATAAATACTCGTCTAAGATATCTGTCTAGGGTTTTAGAACAATATTACGCCATAGTAAGACATCAAAAGTTTGGAGACGGCTGGGAAGGAAAACTGAGAATTAATAAAGGATTCGTCGGACAATATAGACGAACGTCGGTGTAAGGCAAGTTCTATCCCTACTCTCTCCCTTAGGTTTCATGTTCTTTGCATTCCTAAAAAATTCTAGGGTTGATTGAATTACTAAAACGTTATCTGTTTATGCTAGAACTTGATTTAAAACTGTATGGTTGTATGTTTGCTTAAACTGTTAACACGTGATTTTTGCTTGTTTAATTCTCTGTTTAAACTTATGTATAGGTTGTATTAAAGACTTAAACATGGACTGGGAACCTACTGGGATTGAGATTAAGACTTCTAGAAACCATAGCATAAGGTGGAGTAGTTGCAGAAGGCGTCTGAAGAAGAGGGAAGATTAAAAGACAAAGTAGAGAGGAAGAGAGTCGGCTCTCCCTTGGAGAGAGCCCACTCCTTTGTGTTTAGAGGCGGCTCCCAAAATGTGGAGCTGGCTCCAAGGTCTAAAGGAGGCAGCTCCATATTTTGGGAGAAATCTCCTTTGGTGAATTTTGTTTTTTTTTTCGTTCTCTGTAAGTTTTTCATGCAGCAGAGTGATTTCTGGGATTTTTGGATGAGTTTAGGTCTGAGTGTGGAAGGTTTAAATGAGGCTCATGGCTGTGTTAAGGTTCCAAGAGGTGACTTAATAAACTAAATACCTGGGTAGCTTGGAAAGTGGATAATTTAAACAAATTAACGCACTGCTTAGAGCTAGAAGATTTAAATTGCTTAATCAGTTATGTTAGTAATTTTTCTGGAATGAATAATATAACTGGAACATGTTTCACCATGTATCATGATCAGTTGCTGAATTACATCAGTTTTGGAAGAGTTAGTGTTTAATAATATTAAGATTCAGACAACTTAGCACTACTAGATTCTGGGAAATACCATGGATTAAACATATATATATACAAACTGTAATTCTGTCTTGATATTTGCATTAATACTATTAGTATCAACTGTTGGAGGAATGGACTTTGTTGATGGTTACTTTAAATGTCTGTAATATCAACTGCTTAGTATTGAATGATAATTTGAAATAATCTTATCATTATATCTGATTTTATGAAACAACCTAAACTGAGTAGGTTTGTGTGTATATAGTGACTATGTTTCTTGATGCTTACATTATGTATGTTAGTATCAGTGTTAGATATAAAATTGAACCTGTTTATATATATAGCTGATTCTGTTTATCGATGCTTACACTATGCCTGTTAGTATCAATGATGGAAATATGGATTTAGTTGATGTTTACTTAAATTGTTGATATTATCAAGTACTGGATGATTAGAAAGTATACATCGGTATGGGACGGCGGTATACTAGGGACGGTTTGGTTTCAAAATACCAAAACCTACCTACTCTGGATTAGGAATTGGATTAACTAAAAGTTAAGTCCTATTGATTGGGGTGTCATGGCAATGACTAGTTGAGCGGCACTATTAGGATTCAGGATAGATTTTAAATATATTGTTATGGTACCTCGATATGAGCTTGAGTCTCAGGATCGACGGTTAGGGAGCGTATATGCATTGGGATGCATAACTGGATACGATGGTTAGAGGTGTACCCTGTTTAGGTTTAGGTACACATGCCCACTTCATGTGCGTTTTAGCATGTTACCTCTATTCAGGTTGAGACCGGCCTATAGTCCAGTGAGAGTCCTTTAGTGTGACTATATATATATTTACAAACTATTAGCTACTGTTGAATTATTTAGGGTGCACATGCGTATCGGGCCTCTGTTTGGATTGTAGTAGTATAGAACTTGCGCGTGGGCCTGACCCACATCTATTTTTCAGGTACACGACAGTTCCAAACTTAGACATGTTCGTGCTGAGCAGAGGTTTCTGTTCACTCTACCGACGATGTAGGACTTATCTTCATAGCTTACTTCTGGATGTCTTATCAGTCATTTTTATTACCATTTGGATTATTATTAGGGGTCCACTAGAGATGGATTCCCGAGTTGTACCCTTGGAGATTTTGGAGTTGGATTTTTTAATCTTTATTATTTGAGGATTTTATTTGAGTTTCTTTCAGCTTAAACTATTATTTCTTAATTTAATTTGTATTCTGTGTTCGTTTTAACATATTAATTGTTCGATATCCCTCGGGTTTGGGCCTGGGCCTGGGCCTGATCAACCAGTGTCTCGGATCCCAGGGGTATCACAGTTGGTATCAGAGCACTCTAGGTTCAAGTGTTTCTAGGATTCTATCGTATAAGTCTTCCGCATAGCGTTTTCTCTTGATTAGAGCTTAAGTTTAGGATTCATTGCATTCCTTACTGTTTATATAGAAATGGTACTGATGTCTGTCTTTTCGTGTTAACAGATGGTTAACGCTAGAAATGAACAGAACATGCAAGGAACTAGGAAGGAAAGGAGAGCGGTACGTAGGCAACAATATCTTCTACGGCGTTAGCAGAGGGAGGAAGAGTAGCAAATGCCTGGGTTTCAAGATAACATGGGTCAGTTTCAGGAGGAACAAGAGAATGTTCAGTAGACTCTGGACCAGGTCAGAGATCCAGAGATTCCTCCTCACCTCAATGACCTCGTTGCTCAGGCTATAGAAGCAGGAGTTACGGCTGCACTCCGGAATCAACCACAGATTTAGTAGGCATATGTACCAGCACCAGTGGTTCAGACGGATTCTTGGGAAAATGCTATGAGCTTTTCACAAAGGGGAGTCCACCTGAGTTCACAGGCTCCACCGATGCGAGAGTAGCTCACCAGTGGAAACAGGACATTAAGCGACATCTTCGCTTAGTTCAGTGCATGCTTTAATGAAAAGTACTTTCCTTATGCAGTCAGGGCAGCTATGAAGACTGAGTTTCTAAATTTGCAGCAGGGGAATATGACAATGGTAGAGTATGAGCAGCAGTTCACATGCTTGTCTCTCTTTGCACCAGAGGAGGTGGATACAGAAGAGAAGAAGCGCAACAGTTTCGTCAAGGGACTGATATGGTCTATCAAGAGAGCTATTACAGGTAGTCCAGCCTATACTACCTATACTCAGGTGGTAGACGCCGCTCTACAGCAGTATCAATTGACCGTGGACATCAGACAGACCAAGGGTGAGAAGCGGGGTGACAGAGACTCTACTAACCAGTCAGTTGAGAAAGGGAATGGGAATGGACACCAACAGAATGACATGGGTAGATTCCAGGGATAGCAACCTTGGAAGAAGCACAAGGGTGGTTCAGATGCTTCTAGGGATGTGGCATTTGTTCAGTGATAGCAGAATGGGGGACCACAGGCAGGACATGGTCAGCCACATGCTAACTGACAGAGGAGGCCATTTGGTACTTTCCAGGGTAGTTGCTATACTTATGGAGAGTATGGACACACTTCCAAGTAGTGTCCTACAACAAGACAGGGACAGCATGTGCAGTAGGGGCAGAGGGCGCCAATGCCTTTACCAGCTCCACAAGTTCCACAGATTCAGGGACAGATACATCTGGCACCGCAGCAATTACATTATGGCAGGGTGTACAACCCTAAGCCACAGGATATATAGGCACCTCAGGCTATTAAGGGTAAGTTTCCTATACATGATTTTTATAGACGTGTTTTATTTGATACGGGTGCTACACACTCATTTGTAGCTAGGACTTTTGTTGTTTTATCTGGGATGAGGACGAGGGTATGCACTAGACCTCAGGGTATTTCTACACCATTAGGCAATACAACTATTATACATGAGAGTGATGGGCTTGTAACACTAGATATTGGCAGACTCATATTTTTAGCCAACCTATTGGTCCTGGACATGCACACTTATGATGTGATACTTGGGATGGATTGGTTGTCTCACTACCATGCCCAAGTTAATTACTTTGATAAGTTTATTATGGTTACCATACCTGGTCAGGACATGTATGTCATCGCTATGCCACGTTCTAGCGGGGTCGGTAGCACTTATTTGTTCCATGTGGAGGAAGAAACGGAGGAGGGGACTGCTGTATCATTGGATAACATACCAATTGTACAGGATTTCTCGGATGTATTTCAGGAGATTCCATGATTGCCTCCTAGTCGTGAGATCGATTTTGTGATGGACTTAGCTCCAGGCACTGCGCCTATTGCTAGGGCACCCTATAGGATGGCACCAGTAGAGATGAGAGAGCTGAGGGATCAGATTCAGCAATTACTCAGCCAGGGTTTTCTTCATAGAAGTACATCACCTTAGGGAGCACCAGTTCTATTTGTGAAGAAGAAGGATGGTTCGCTTTGCCTGTGTATAGATTACAGGGAGTTGAACAAGGTTACTATTCGTAACAAGTACCCTCTACCCAGGATCGATGATTTCTTTGATCGGTTACGGGGAGCCACATACTACTCCAAAATTGATCTGCGTTTTGGGTATCATCAACTGAGGGTTAGGGAGCAGGATGTTTCTAAGACAGTGTTTCTCACGAGATATAGTTCTTATGAGTTTCGTGTCATGCCGTTTGGGACGACTAATGCACCTGCAGTGTTCATGGATTTAATAAACAGACTTTCTTGGGCTTATTTGGATCAGTTTGTCATTGTCTTTATTGATGATATCTTAATCTATTCTAGGTCTAAGGACGACCATGCTAGACATCTTCACATGGTCTTGCAGACGCTTCGTGAGCACCAGTTATATGCCAAGTTCTAGAAGTGTGAATTTTGGCAGCGGGAAGTAAAGTTTCTTGGTCACGTGGTGTCAGAAAGGGGGATAGCGATTGATTCAGCCAAGGTTTCAGCTGTGGTAGAGTGGGGATAGCTTACTTTACCTACCGAGATTCGGAGTTTTCTCAGTTTGACAGGATATTATCGTCGGTTCATCCAGGGGTTCTCCAAGATAGTAGGACCACTCACTCATCTGACCAAGAAGGGTGTACAATTTGTGTGGGATAAGCACTGTCAGCGAGCTTTTGATGAGCTGAAAAGGAAGTTGACTTTTGTACCGGTTCTAGCTACTCCACAGAACGGGATAGAGTATCTTGTCTACATGGATGCTTTATTGCAAGGTCTTGGATGTGTTTTGATGTAGGAGGAGTGACTGATTTCTTATGGATCTCGGAAGCTTAAGCCTCATGAGCTTAATTATCCAACGCATGATTTGGACTTAGCAGCTGTGGTCTTTGCCTTACGTATTTGGAGGCATTATCTGTTGGGTGAGTCCTTCAGGTTATTTAGTGATCACAAGAGTCTGTAGTACTAGTTCACTCAGTGGGAGCTGAATATGAGACAGCGCAGGTGGTTAAAGTTTATGAAAGACTATCATTTTTCTATACAGTACCATCCAGGGAAAGCGAATGTGGTGGCGGATGCACTCAGTCGCCGACCTGTTGGTAGTCTTTTTGCTCTATTCACTACTGAGTGGAATGCGTTGAAGAAGGTGGATAAATTTTTGGATGCGTTCATGGCTTGTATGGTAGTTACACCTTCTATCAGTCACAAGGTTTTGAAGGCACAACTCACTGATCAGTAGTGCATTGACAAGGTTGCAGAGATAGCTTTCAGAGAGGTTCCATTCTACTATGTTGGGGCTGATGGAGGTTTGAGGTATAAGGGACGGTTAGTGGTACCTTCTGTTGATGATTTAAGGAAGGATGTGATGACTAAGACTCATCACTCTGAGTTCTCTATTCATCCAAAAGGCGATAAGATGTATCAGGATATGAAGCGGCAGTTTTGGTGGGAAGGTATGAAGAGGGACATTGCTCTTTTTGTCTCACAATGTAGTACTTGTCAGATGTTCAAGATTGATCATCAGAGGCCGCCAGGAGCTCTACAGCCACTACCAGTACCGGAGTAGAAATGGGAGAGTATTTCTATGGATTTTGTGAAGGGATTGCCAAACTCTTTCAAGGATCACAACTCTATTTGGGTTATCATGTACAGACTGACGAAATCAGATCACTTTTTGCCAATTCGTACTGACTACACTTTGGAGCAATTGGCGAGACTTTACATTGCCGAGATTGTGAAGTTGCACGGCATTGCATTGTCTATTATATCGGACAGGGATTCGAGCTTTATGTCAGGATTCTGGAAGAGTTTTCAGCAGGCTTTGGGTACAGAGTTGCATCTTAGCACTGCTTATCATCCTTAGACTGAGCGGGTGAATCAGATCATGGAGGTTATGCCTCGGTCGTATGTTCTTGATTTCAAGGACCACTGGGAGGATTACCTACCGCTTGTGGAGTTTGCTTATAACAATAGTTTCCAGATAACTATTGGGACGGCACCATTTGAGGCATTATACGGTCGACCGTGTCGATCACCTGTTTGTTGGATGGAGGTTGGTGAGAGCAGATTTTTGGGTCCAGAGTTTATCAAGAATATTTCTGAGAAGATTGCTCTTATTCGAGATCGCATGCGTACTGCTCAAAATAGGCAAAAGAGCTATACTAATCATCGCACTCGTGCTTTGGAGTTTCAGGTTGGCAATCAGGTTCTACTCAAAGTGTCTCCTATGAAGGGTGTAATGCATTTTGGGAAGAAAGGGAAGTTGTCACCGCGGTTTGTCGGTCCATTCATGATTACGGATCGAGTTGGAGCTGTCGCTTATCGGTTGGCACTTCCGTATAATTTGGATCGGGTCTATAATATATTCCATGTTTCCATGTTGTGGAAATTTCTGCGAGATGAGGATCAGTATCAGCATATCGATGTTGGGGAGAGTGAGTTGCAGCCGGATGCAACTTATCTGGAACCACCATGTCGTATTGTCGACCGTCGGGATCAAATCCTTCGTTATAAGGTTATCCCTTTGGTTCGTGTTCAGTGGAGTCATTACAATGAGGCTGAGTCTATTTGGGATTGAGAGGATGTCATTCGCTCACAGTTTCTTGAAATTTTGGAAGAAGGTAAGAGCGAATTCCGAGGACGGAATTCCTTTTGTTAGGGGGGAAGAATGTAATACCCCTAATTTCAAAAGGATAGTCCTGGTATTTTAATTTATTATTTTTATTGTTTAAATTGCATTTTTAATTGTGAATGTTATTGTTTTAATTGTGGTTAATGATTTAGTTGTTTTCATTTTTGTGATTTAATTGAATTTACTTATTTAGTGGTAACTGTTTCATTTAATTGTTTTACATTTTTGATTCATTCGTATTAATTATTTTATTGTTGTTTATTTGTGTTTGTTTTAATTATTGATTAAATGGTATGAATTTATTTAATTAAATTTAATAGATTTTAACGTGATTGTAGGATTGGTAGCGTACTTTAGGTTTACAGTTTACATAGGTAACCGACATAGTTTAACCTAGATTGTGCTATAGGCTGAGTAATTCGTTTAGGGTTTAATTGAGCCTAGGGTTAGTGTGTCCTATAAATACTCGTCTAAGACGTCTGTCTAGGGTTTTAGAACAATATTACGCCAAAGTAAGGCACAGAAAGTTTAGAGACGGCTTGGAAGGAAAACTGAGAATTAACAAAGGATTCGCCAGACAATATAGACGAACGTCGGTGTAAGGCAAGTTCTATCCTTACTCTTTCCCTTAGGCTTTGTGTTCTTTGCATTCCTAAATAATTCTAGGGTTGATTGAATTACTAAAACGTTATCTGTTTATGCTAGAACTTGATTTAAAACTGTATGCTTGCATGCTTGCTTAAACTGTTAACAGGTGATTTTTGCTTGTTTAATTCTCTGTTTAAACATATGTATGGGTTGTATTAAAGACTTAAACATGGACTGGGAACCTACTAGGATTGAGATTAAGACTTCTGGAAACCATAGCATAGGGCAGAGTAGTTGCAGAAGATGTCTGAAGAAGAGGGAAGATGAAAAGATGAAGTAGAGAGGGAGAGAGCCACCTCTCCCTTGGAGAGAGCCAGCTCCTTTGTGTTTAGAGGCAGTACCCAAAATGTGGAGATGGCTCTAAGGTCTAAAGGAGGCGGCTCCACATTTGGGAGTCGTCTGTGACGGCCCAAGGTTTTTCAACTCTGTGCGTCAGTGATGAACCGAAAGATGACCCGATAACGGATCCGAATTGCGGAAGCAAAAGATGAAACAACATCCTTAGGGACGCAACATGTCTCTAGGACACCAAAGAGACCCTTAATGAGATTACAGAACCCAAAGAAAACAAATGCGGAAACAAGATTTCAAAAATGGTCAAAAAGGAACCCAAGGATAAAATGGTCATTTCCATCATAAAAGTGAGTGCTACCAAGCACACCGTTGGAAATACAACAAAAAATTAATGAATTTGGACTCAAGAATCACTTGATTCGGAGTCCGGACGGCAAAGATATCAAGTCTTGAAGTCGAAAGAAGAAAAACCCTATCCTGGTTCAAGCTAAAAACTAACACCCCTCCACTAAATTTTGAATATATTTAGCTACCAAAGGAATCTGAAACTCTAATTGGTACCATTGGAAAGCTTATTTTGATGCGGTCAGTTTAGACTCAAGAACGGACCAATTTGGAGTTAAAACGAGGAAGATATGACAATTTGAAGTTGGAGATGCAATGCTGAACCAAGACACACAAACACACACCTATGAACAGTACTTTGAGCACTCGAACTAGGACTTTAAGTGCTCAAATAGTACATGCCCGAGGCCAAAACTTTCTGCCCAAACTTCGAGCGCTTGAACTCCCCTTTAGAGCGCTCGAACTCCTCTAGCTACACCTGAAATGCAATTTTGTGGACTTTCTGGGCCTTTTTTGGAATAAAGTTGTGAAGTAACCCCCCTTAAAATCATGTTTTCTGGTCAACCATGTGAAGACCAACATTTATTTTTCAAGTGAAATACCAAAAATTCCCTTGAGGTCTGATTTAGCAAAAATATATAAATGAATACTACTCTAAGTGTTCATTTCATCAAGAATGGTGTTGTGTGTCAAAGTGAGCATGCACACACGTGTAAAATGAGTAAATACACGTGTTCCAATAGCTCATGGTCACATAACATGTCATATACAAAATACAACCTGTCAAACCTCGAATTCTCATCATTTCATAAGACAACTATGGGATTAAACTAACATACATGTGATATAAATGTATATGGCACTTGGCCTCATATTATGCATTAAAAATAGACATCTTCAAGTGCTCTTAGATATACATTACACATCAAGGAAGCCATCTTAGCTTCTACAATACCATACATCCATGGTATACAAAATTTAACATCCAAAAGGAAGGCATGCTAAACAAGTGCATGTCATTATACAAAAATGCTTCAAATAACTCAAAATCTTCTAAGGATGATGAGCATCCAAGAACATGGTCTCTTTACCTGAAAAACAACCTAAACCACTAGGGTGAGTAATCAAGTTACTCGAAGGAGAAGCATATGCGTATACCCTAAAGTTTCAATATCATTGCAAGATTAATATAGACGAATACAAGGGAGCATTCCACTTAACATCTATGTTCAAGGTGTTCTAACGGATCATCTTCAGCTAACTTAGATGTTTCTTAGCAACACAATATCAAAATGGATGTACTTAATATCATCAAATCGCATATAACAAAATTTACAAGTTACAAATAGCATTGATTGTCAACTTGGAAATGAATGCGAAATCAAAAAAATGGAATCCTTGGACACCTAAGCTCGGAATTCTGCCGAGACCTCAACGGTTATTCCGGGCATTAACCCACAGGGAAGACCACCCTAAGTGCGCACTATCTCAATTGGGGAGAACTCATACCTCCCGCACTAGAGCCAAACTCTAGCCATGTTACTAGTAACCATGTCCCAAGATAATCCAAAATATATATCAAGTTCAAAACTTATATATATAAATAATAAGGCATATCAACCACCTTACAAGCACAAGAACTTCGAAACCACACAACCATGTCTTAGGGTTCCAAGTCTAGAATGACACGATAGATGACAAGTTCTTAACATGATATAATGCACAAAACAATATCATTAACTTATCAATTTAAGCACGCCTCAACAATAAGCCATATATACTAAATGTTAGCATTTAAGCAAATATCTTCTAAAACAATCATGATTATCAATAGTAATCTACTAGAATGTAGGATTACCATCACAATAGCATAGTAACTCAAATCATTAAGAATTCTATACAACTTCAACAATCCTACTCAAGATATATACACAACATACATGCTTGATCAATGAAATCCTAAGTCAATCATAAGGATTTCCTATAGTATGCAATACTACAATTCTAAAAGCATGTATACAATATATATTAAACCCCAAAGGATTTCAAAACACTTAGAAAATAAACATACTACCACCCCTACCTCAATAGAGAATTGTATCTATATAATCCAAGCTACCAAGCACAAAATGGAAAACAAGTTTAGGGTTCTTGAAGAGGAGAATGAGAGGAAACTTTTCTCTCCCAAGGTTTTTAGTCTAAGGTGTATGGAAGTGAGCCAAATTGAAGGGGTAAGCTATGAACTAAGCTTTCCTCCAATGGTGGATTTGTTAGGGTTCATGTGAGATAATGAAATAAAGAAAGTAAAGTGTAAAAATGGTGAGTGCAAGGGCTAGAGATCCTCCACTCACTATGTGCTCTTGCACTACCTCTCACACAAACACAATGCAAGACTACATCATGGCCTTACACTTGTCACTAATCCAATGCCTCTTCCAAGACTTAATCCTAAGCTTACACTTGTCAACAATCCAATGCCTCTTCCAAGACTTAATCCAAAGCTTACCTTTGTCAACAATCAATGGTTGCGTGTACACTAATCTAAGGCCAACACATGGATGAATCTCCATCCACCAAATGTCAAGAGGTCATGGTGCCAAGTCTCTTCACCTAAATGCCAACAAATGGCTCCATGAGAGTGTGACACTTGTCACACTTTCCAAAAATTGCAAAATGGTCCGTTTTCAAAATATCTTCTAAAATAAATTGCAAAAAGGTCCCTCAAAAGAAAAATAATAATTTTGCATAATTACACTAAAATCCCAAAAGTTATGAGTAATTACACTAAAGTGAGCATTCATGCCCTTTATGAAAAATAAAAGCAACTAGCATGCTTTTCAACAAAAGTGAAAATACCAATGTCATAGAAATCAAGTATCATGAATGCATACAAAACCAGAATCAAATCCGAACACCCAAAGTGAGGTTATGCGAGGAAAAATGATAAACGAGTAAAAGACGAAATAAGAAAAAGGCAAAAAAAGAAAATCACCAAAAATGAAAAAGGAGGAAAAAGTCTGGGTTATTACAACCTACCCTCCTATAAAGAATTTCGTCCTCGAAATCAATCCATACCTGAAAGAGAGAACAAATGGGGATACCGAGAGTGAACCTCCTGCTCGAGCTCCAAGGTAGCCTCCTCAACACCATGATGTCTCCATAAAACTTTAACCAATGGGATGGTCTTGGTCTGTAAAACCTGCTCCCGTGAATCAAGAATCTGGACTGGACCCTCCTCGTAGGTCACATCCTCATCAACAACAATATCTGTCCACCGTAAAACATGCGATGGATCCGGCTCATACTTCCTCAATATAGATACATGAAAGACGTCATGAACTCTATCCAAGTTTGGCGGCAATGCCAAATGATAAGCAACTTCACCAACGCACTCCAAAATCTGAAATGGTCCTATGAACCTAAGACACAACTTACCCGTCTGTCGAAATCTCAGAAGTCCCTTCCGTGGAGAAATCTTGAGAAAGACGTGGTCTCCTACCTCAAAAGACAAGGATCTCCTCCTCTTACCAGCATAACTCTTCTGCCTGCTCTGAGCTGTAGCTAACTGCTGCCGAATCAACTTGATCTTATTTGTAGTCTCAATGACAATGTCGGGACCCAAGGCGACTGTATCACCAACCTCAGTCCAACAAACTGGAGATCTGCAAGGTCTGCCATACAACGCCTCAAAAGGTGCCATTCCAATATTGGTCTGGTAACTGTTGTTGTAGGCAAACTCAATCAAGGGTAAGTAGTCTTCCCAACTACCTCCAAAATCCAAAATGCAAGC
The DNA here is from genome assembly GCF_030987335.1 of Cornus florida. Taxonomy (NCBI): domain Eukaryota; kingdom Viridiplantae; phylum Streptophyta; class Magnoliopsida; order Cornales; family Cornaceae; genus Cornus; species Cornus florida. The sequence continues at coordinate 61,400,109 of NW_026775574.1, read as the reverse complement.
CCGTAGCATATCCTCCAATATCTGAATGGTACGCTCCGACGGACCATCAGTCTGAGGATGGAATGCCATGCTAAAGTGAAGCCCCGTGTCAAGAGCCTCCTAAAAACTCTGCCAACAGTGAGACGTGAACCTGGGATCCCTATCCGAAACAATGGATACTGGAACCCCGTGAAGCCTAACAATTTGCCCCACATACAGTCCACTAAGTCTCTCTGCATCGTCCGTCACTGCGATAGGTAGAAAGTGAGCCGTCTTAGTCAATCTATCAACAATGACCCAAACGGCATCATTCCCTGCCTTGGATCTCGGAAGTCCCATCACGAAATCCATAGTGATGTGCTCCCACTTCCACTCTGCCATTGGTAGTGGTTGCAACAAACCTGCCGGTCTCTGATGCTCCGCCTTCACTTACTAACAAGTAAGGCATTTAGCCACGAACTGAGAAACGTCCCGTTTCATACCCTTCTACCAAAACTGTCTCTACAAATTGTGATACATCTTCGTACCACCTAGATGAACTGCGAGTCGAGAATGGTGAAAATCCTGAAGAACATCATCATAACCAGACAAAGGGACAAACATCCTCCCTCTGTACCTGAGACCACTGTCTGAATGCAAGGTCCAACCCTCTACATTCCCGCCGCCTGAAATCTGATCGTGGATGGACTTTATCTCCCCATCCTCCTGCTGTGCCTCAATAACTCTGCTAACAAGAGCCGGTTGAGCCACAAGGCTAAATAAAATAGCCTGTGAAATATCCTCATACAACTACAAACCAAGATCTGCAAGTTCTTCTAGCATCTTTCATCTGTGAATGGAAATACTAGCAAGAGTACCCCGTGACTTCCGACTCAATGCATCGGCCACCATATTGGCTTTCCCCGGATAATACTGTAACATAAAATCATAGTCCTCCATGAACTCAACCCATCTGTGCTGTCTCAAATTCAAATCCTTCTGAGAGAAGAAATATTTGAGACTCTTGTGATCGGAGAAAACATCGAACTTCTTTCCATACAAATAGTGTCTCCACCCCTTAAGGGCAAAGATAACTACTGCCAACTCCAAATCATGTGTCGGATAGTTCAACTCGTGAGTCTTCAACTGTCGAGACCCATAAGCTACCACCCGTTCAGTCTGCATCAGAACACAACCCAAACCTTCCCGTAAAGCATCACAATGGATCACATAACCCAAACCACGTTCAGGTATGATCAAAACTGGAGCTGATGTCAACCCGACCTTCAACTCCTGAAAAGTAAAATCACAAGCCTCATTCCATATGAACTTGACTCCCTTACGAGTAAGTCGAGTCATTGGTGCCGCTAGATGAAAGAAATCCTGGACAAATCTCCTGTAATAGCCGGCTAAGCCAAGAAAGCTCCGAATCTCAAACACTATCTTCGGCTGCTCCTAATCCATTACAGACTTAATCTTTGACGGATCCACTGTAACACCGCCCCCTGATAGGACGTGTCCAATGAACTTCACCTCCGATAGCCAAAATTCGCATTTCTCAAACTTGGCATACAATTGGTTATCCCTAAGGATCTACAAAACTGCTCTCAAGTGATACTCATGCTCTTCCCTTGAAGCTGAGTACACGAGAATGTCATCAACGAACACCACCACAAACTTATCAAGATAGTCACTGAAGACACGGTTCATTAAGTCCATGAAAGCTGCTGGAGCATTGGTCAAACCAAATGGCATCACCAGAAACTCATAATGGCCATACCGTGGATGAAACACAATCTTGGATATCTCATCATCCTTAACCCTTAACTGATAGTAGCCTAACCTTAAATCAATCTTCGAAAAGCATGTCGCTCCCTTCAACTGATCAAACAAGTCATCAATCCTAGGTAAAGGATACCTGTTCTTGATCGTATCTTGATTCAACTTGCGATAATTGATGCAAAGTCTCAAACACCCATCCTTCTTCTTCGCAAAAAGAACCGGTGCTCCCCATGGTGAAGCACTAGGACGAATAAATCCCTTAGCTTTCAAATCATCCAACTGACCCTTTAGTTCATCAAGTTCTACCGGTGCCATACGGTACGGTGCCATAGAGATGGGTGCCGTGCCGGGAATGACATCAATGGCAAAAACCTCTTCCCTTAAAGGAGGTAACTCTGTCAGTTCCTCTAGAAAGACATCAACAAACTCCTTAACAACTGTTAGAAGAACACGGCCTAAACTGTTATCCTCGTTAACTAGCAAACTAGCCAAGTAAGATCTGTGGCGACTCCAGTCACCAATGCTGAAAACCATTGCCGGGTGGGAATCACTCTGATCTCCCACAAAATGGAAACAATCTCCCTTGGGAGTGCAAACAGACACCCTCCCGCGGAAGCACTCGATCGTAGCCCGGAAGAATGACAACCAATCCATCCCAAGAATGACCTCAAAACCCGTCATGTCGAGAACAACAAAATCGAACTCCAAAGTCCGTCCAGCTATCTCAATAGCACAACCCCGACAAACACAATCCAAAGACACTGGTCCCCCTACTGGTGTGTCAACACAGAGAAAACCATCCCGAAGTGTGACCTCCAGACCCAATGAATGTGCAAATGATGTAGAAATGAAAGAATATGATGCACCCGTATCAACAAGAACTCGTGCCCAAGAACTAAAAACTGGAAAGATACCTCGAACTGAAGAGGTGCCTGCGGAAGCATCCGCCTATGGAAGAGCGTAGGTTCGTCCCTGAGTCCCTGATCCCTGTTGTGAACTACTTTGATAGCCTGGCTAATGTGTAAAAGCAGTAGGTGTAGAACCTCTGGCTGGATAAGTGCCAACTGACGCTACTGGCTGTGGTGCCTGAGGAACTCTGAAACCAGACTGAACCACTGCAGACTGTGCCGGTACCGTCTGTGAATTTGTGCCACTACGTGACTTATTCAATAACTTTGGACAATCCTTCCTGAGATGACCTAGCCGTTTGCAATAGAAGCAAGCTCCTTGCCCTATCTTTGTAGAAACTGAAGTCTGACTGGCCTGTGCCCGAAGCTGTGGGCAACGAGGCTTGATGTGCCCCGGCTGCTGACAATGGTAATAGACCACTCCCTGGGTTGATCCTAAAGATACAAGAACTGTGGGTGCAGAACGATTCTGCTGTGATGCCCCCTATGAGTGAGTACTGTTCCCTGCCTTAGCCTTCTTCCATTGACTCCCGGAAGATGATGGATTATTTTTGCGAGGCTGCTTATGTGAACCCCTGATCCGTAACTGATCCCATTCCTCTGCTTTAGCTAGCATAGCCCTCTGAACCACCTCTCTGTAAGTCCTCAAATCAAGAATTGAGACCCGTGGCCTGATGTTAAGATGTAGCCCATCCTGAAACTTCATTGCCCTGGCCTCGTCTGTTGCTACCATATCCTCGGCATAACGAGAGAGAGAAGTAAATCGTGTCTCATACTCAATGACACTCATGGTGCCCTAATAAAGACCTACAAACTGTGTTCTCATCTCCCGCCTCATAGCCCTAGGAAAGAAGTGCTCGAAGAACAAACCCCTGAACTCATTCCAAGTCATCAACTCAACATTGTGTACATTGGTCATAGACCTCCACCAGATATCTGCATCCCCCATGAACAAAGAAGCAGTCAAGGAAATCCTTAACCTATTCATGGGTACCGCCATACTTTCTAACTTGCGAACCATAAGGTCCAACCAAGCTTCTGAGACTAGCGGATCTGAACTCCCTGCAAATGGATCAATCTTGACCCTCTAAAGTCGCATAAAGTACTCTAATGCCTCATTGACTATCAGTGCCGGTGCTGGTGCTGGAATCTGTATCCCTGCCACCTGCCTGAGTATCATCTCCTGTAGGGATTCAGCAATTCCCTGAGTGATACCCTGAGCCACTCGCTCCTCGTAAGTCTGTGCCTGCGGCGGATAAGCATCCGCGCCGCGAACTGGAATCCTGGGCCTCCCTAGACCCCTCATGAACTCGGTGTCAGTCACCTGCTCCTCAATGCCCTAACGTGAAAACTCTCCATGCGTGACAACCATGATGCTAAACGTGTAAAAGAAGGGAGGTCAACAATAACACAAGTTATTATGACCTAGTGCAACTCACACTATGAATGCACAAGACACGAAGCAAGACACGATATGCAACATACTGTCATGCTAACGCAATCAAAGAAAGCTCTTAAAATAGCTAAGTACTTAAAGCAAATAAGCATACATGTCAAGCTAAAATACTATTAACCACATAGGCATATAAGCACAAAGACATGTCATACTACTAAGCATATTATCACGAAACATCTAAACATGTTATAAAGTCAAAACATGTTATCAAAAGCATATGAATGCAACAAAGTACATCAACAAAAGCATGATATGCACCCAAAACCCGTCGCCCTAAGGTGTTCAAACCAAGGAGCTCTGATACCACTTGTGACGGCCTAGGGTTTTTCAACCCTGTGCATCAGTGATGAACCGAAAGTTGACCCGATAACGGATCCAAATTACGAAAGCAAAAGATGAAATGACATCCCTAGGGACACAACATGTCTCTAGGACACCAAAGAGACCCTCAATGAGATTACGGAACCCAAAGAAAATAAATGCGGAAACAAGATTTCAAAAATGGACAAAAAGGTACCCAAGGGTAAAATGGTCATTTTCATCATAAAAGTGAGTGCTACTGAGCATATCGTTGGAAAGACAACAAAAAATTAATGAATTTGGACTCAAGAATCACTTGATTCGGAGTCCGGACGGTAAAGATATCAAGTCTTGAAGTCGAAGGAAGAAAAACCCTATCCCAGTTCGAGCCAAAAACAGACACCCCTCCACTAAAATTTGAATATCTTTAGCTACCAAAGGAATCTGAAACTCTAATAGGTACCATTAGAAATCTTATTTTGATACGGTAAGTTTAGACTCAAGAACGGACCAATTTGGAGTTAAAACGAGGAAGATATGACAATTTGAAGTTGGAGGTGCAGTGCTGAACCAAGACACACAAACACACACCTATGAACAGTACTTCGAGCGCTCGAATAGTACATGCCCGAGGCCAAAACTTTCTGCCCAAACTTCGAGCGCCCGAACTCCTGTAGCTGCACCTAAAATGCAATTTTGAGGACTTTCTGGGCCTTTTTTGGAATAAAGTTGTGAAGTAACCCCCCTTAAAATCATGTTTTCGGGTTAACCATGTCAAGACCAACATTTATTTTTCAAGTGAAATACCAAAAATGCCCTTGAGGTCTAATTTAGCAAAAATATGTAAATGAATACTACTCTAAGTGTTCATTTCATCAAGAATGGTGTTGTGTGCCAAAGTGAGCATGCACACATGTGTAAAATGAGTAAATACACGTGTTCCAATAGCTCATGGTCACATAACATGTCATATACAAAATACAACCTGTCAAACCTCGAATTCTCATCATTTCATAAGACAACTATGGGATTAAACTAGCATACATGTGATATAAATGTACATGGCACTTAGCCTCATATTATGCATACAAAATAGACATCTTCAAGTGCACTTAGATATACATTACACATCAAGGAAGCCATCTTAGCTTCTACAATACCATACATCTATAGTATACAAAATTTAACATCCAAAAGGAAGGCATGCTAAACAAGTGCATGTCATTATACAAAAATGCTTCAAATAACTCAAAATCTTCTCAGGATGATGAGCCTCCAAGAACATGGTCTCTTTACCTGAAAAACAACCCAAACCACTAGGGTGAGTAATCAAGTTACTCGTAGGAGAAGCATATGCGTATACCCTAAAGTTTCAATATCATTGCAAGATTAATATAGACGAATACAAGGGAACATTCCACTTAACGTCTATGTTCAAGGTGTTCTAAGGGATCATCTTAAGCTAACTTAGATGTTTCTTAGTAACACAATATCAAAATGGATGTACATAACAGCATCAAATCGCATATAACAAAATTTACAAGTTACGAATAGCATTGATTGTCAACTTGGAAATGAAAACGAAATCAAAAAAATGGAATCCTTGGACACCTAAGCTCGAAATTCTACCGAGACCTCAACGGTTATTCCGGGTATTAACCCGCAGGGAAGACCACCCTAAATGCACACTATCTCAATTGGGGAGAACTCATACCTCCCGCACTAGAGCCAAACTCTAGCCATGTTACTAGTAACCATGTCCCAAGATAATCCAAAATATATATCAAGTTCAAAACTTATATATATAAATAATAAGGCATATCACTCACCTTACAAGCACAAGAACTTTGAAACCACACAACCATGTCTTAGGGTTCCAAGTCTAGAATGGCATGATAGATGACAAGTTCTTAACATGATATAATGCACAAAACAATATCATTAACTTATCAATTTAAGCATGCCTCAACAATAAGCCATATATACTAAATGTTAGCATTTAAGCAAATAGCTTCTAAAACAATCATGATTATCAATAATAATCTACTAGAATGTAGGATTACCATCACAATAGCATAGTAACTCAAATCATTATGAATTCTATACAACTTCAACAATCCTACTCAAGATATATACACAACATACATGCTTGATCAATGAAATCCTAAGTCAATCATAAGGTTTTCCTATAGTATGCAATACTACAATTCTAAAAGCATATATACAATATATATTAAACCCCAAAGGATTTCAAAACACTTAGAAAATAAACATACTACCACCCCTACCTCAATAGAGAATTGTATCTCTATAATCCAAGCTACCAAGCACAAAATGGAAAACAAGTTTAGGGTTCTGGAAGAGGAGAATGAGAGGAAACTTTTCTCTTCCAAGGTTTTTAGTCTAAGGTGTATGGAAGTGAGCCAAATTGAAAGGGTAAGCTATGAACTAAGCTTTCCTCCAATGGTGGATTTGTTAGGGTTCATGTGAGATAATGAAATGAAGAAAGTAAAGTGTAAAAATGGTGAATGCAAGGGCTAGAGATCCTCCACTCACTATGTGCTCTTGCACTACCTCTCACACACACACAATGCAAGACTACATCATGGCCTTACACTTGTCACTAATCCAATGCCTCTTCCAAGACTTAATCCTAAGCTTACACTTGTCAACAATCCAATGCCTCTTCCAAGACTTAATCCAAAGCTTACACTTGTCGACAATCAATGGTTACGTGTGCACCAATCTAAGGCCAACACATGAATGAATCTCCACCCACCAAATGTCAAGAGGTCATGGTGCCAAGTCTCTTCACCTAAATACCAACAAATGGCTCCATGAGAGTGTGACACTTGTCACACTTTCCAAAAATTGTAAAATGGTCCTTTTTTAAAATATCTTCTAAAATAAATTGCAAAAAGGTCCCCAAAATGAAAAATAATAATTGTGCATAATTACACTAAAATCCCAAAAGTTATGAGTAATTACACTAAAGTGAGCATTTATGCCCTTTATGAAAAATAAAAGCAACTAGCATGCTTTTCAACAAAAGTGAAAATACCAATGTCATGGAAATCAAGTATCATGAATGCATGCAAAACCGGAATCAAATCCAAACACCCGAAGTGAGGTTAAGCGAGGAAAACTGATAAACGAGTAAAAGACGAAATAAGAAAAACGCGAAAAAAGAAAATCACCAAAAATGAAAAAGGAGGAAAAAGTCCGGGTCATTACATCGTCTCCTTTGGTGAATTTTGGTTTTTTTTTTTTTTTTGTTCTCTGTAAGTTTTTCATACAGCAGAGTGATTTCTAGGATTTCTCGATGAGTTTAGGTCTAAGTGTGGAAGGTTTAAATGAGGCTCATGGCTGTGTTAAGGTTCCAAGAGGTGTATTAATAAACTAAATACCTGGGTAGCTTGGACAGTGGATAGTTTAAACAAATTAACGCCCTGCTTAGAGCTAGAAAATTTAAATTGCTTAATCAGTTATATTAGTAATTTTTCTGGAATGAATAATATAACTGGAACATGTTTCACCATGTATCATGATCAGTTGCTGAATTACATCTGTTTTGGAAAAGTTAGTGTTCAATAATATTAAGATTCAGATAACTTAGCACTACTGGATTCAAGGAAATACCATGGATTAAGCATGTATATATACATACTGTAATTCTGTCTTGATACTTGCATTAATACTATTAGTATCAACTGTTGGAGGAATGGACTTTGTTGATGGTTACTTTAAATGTCTGTAATATCAATTGCTCATTATATCTGATTTTATAAAACAACCTAAACTGAGTAGGTTTGTGTATATACAGTGACTCTGTTTCTTGATGCTTACATTATGTCTGTTAGTATCAGTGTTGGATATAAAACTGAACCTGTTTATGTATATAGCTGATTCTGTTTATTGATGCTTACACTATGCCTGTTAGTATCAGTGATGGAAATATGGATTTAGTTGATCTTTACTTAAATTATTGATATTATCAACTGCTGGATGATTGGATAGTATACACCGGTATGGGACGGTGGTATACTAGGGACGGTTTGGTTTCAAAATACCAAAACCTACCTACTCTGGATTAGGAATTGGATTAACTAAAAGTTAAGTCCTATTGATTGGGGTGTCATGGCAACGACTAGTTGAGCGTCACTATTAAGATTCAGGATGGATTTTAAATATATTATTATGGTACCTCGATATGAGCTTGAGTCTCAGGATCGACGGTTAGGGAGCGTACATGCATTGGGATGCATAGCTGGATACGATGGTTAGAGGTGTACCCTGTTTAGGTTTAGGTACACATGCCCACTTCATGTGCGTTTTAGCATGTTACCTCTATTCAGGTTAAGACCGGCCTATAGTCCAGTGAGAGTCCTTTAGTGTGACTACATATATATTTACGGACTATTAGCTATTGTTGAATTGTTTAGGGTGTACATACGTATCGGGCCTCTGTTTGGATTGTAGTTATAATTATTTACGGTCATTTTTCTTCCTTTTCTTTTTCTCAGATTTTTACGGATATTTTTTTTTTTTATTGTCTTTTCCTTTTTATGTTCGGTTTTTCATCACTTGATGTCGTCTCGAATGCTCTGGAATGATTTCCAAGACTCTTTTCCTTAGATTGACAACCTCCTTTGGGGATTGTGTCATTTCCATATTTTATTTTTCTGAACACTATTCACATTTTGTCTTTTTCTCGTTTATCCTTTTTCCTAGCACAACCTCACTTTTTGTGCTTGGATTTGATTTCGGTTTTGCATGCAATCATGATATTTAATTTTCATGATAGTGGTATTTTCACTTTTCTAGAAAAGCACGTTAATTGCTTACTTCTTTCATAAAGGGACATTAATGCATACTTTAGTGTAATTATCTTTAACTTGTGGGGTTTTAGTGTAATTAAATAAAGTAATTATTTTTCATTTTGGGGACCATTTTGCAATTAAACTTGGAAGATATTTTCAAAAAGGACCTTTTTGTAATTTTTAAAAAAGTGTGACAAGTGTCACACTCTCATTGGTCCATTTGTTGACATTTGTGTGGAAACACTTTGATGCATTGGATGATAACATTTGGAGGGTGAGGATTCACCCACTTGTTGGCCTAGGATTGGTGCACTTGTTGGCTTGGACGGTTGACAAGTGTAGGTGTGGGATAAAGCCTAGGAAGGAGCCATGGATTGGTAACAAGTGTAGGGCCACAATTTAGTCTTGCAAATATCTTTGGGCCACTTTGGGATTATAGTTTTAAAGGAGGATTTTTGTGCAATTGACCATAGATGTGTGTGTTGACCATGTTGTAAGATCACATAGTGAGTGGAGGATTTTTATTTCCTCCACTCACACTTCATTCATTGTTTTCATTTCCTTTCTCACCAAAAACCCTAGCCTCCATGGATGGAGCTTGAAGCCATAAGCCTTGACCTTGATTTTTAAAGGTCTTCCACTCACCTTAGATCATTAACCTTGGGAGACAAAAGTTTCCTCTCATCTTCCTCTTCATAACCCTTGAAGGGTTTGCCATTTTGTGTTGATTTGCCTTGGATTCAAGAGGAACAATCCTCTTGTGAGGTAGGGAATGTTTTAGGGTTATATTTTGATTCTTGCATGCTATTGATGCTTATATGAGTTGTATGCATGTCTTTTGCTAATTTGAGAAATTATGATTTATCATAGCTTGCATGTAACTCATTTTAAACTTGTTAAATGGCATGGCTATGAGTTGATCTTTGATATATATTGACTTGGGATGATTTAGATGAGTTTTCAAATCTAAAGATTTAATTAAAATTGAATTAATTAAAATCTACATGATGATGTCTTGCTTATTTTGCTCTTTTGATTTGATATATGTATTGAACATGCTATATTGTTTAACATAGATTAATTTGAGGTTGTTTGGGATAGATTTGAAATCTAGAGACCTTCCATGATTAGGTTGAAAATCTCTTAAAATGTAGTATTCTAATTACCTTGTGAGCATGCTACTAATTTGAAGCTTATCTAGTACTTGTGGCTTAGGATGGTAATGTGACTCAATTGTTGTAAAATATTCTTGCTTTGTGTATAAATTGCATATTGAGGACTTGACATGTCATATGCTATTTAGACTTGAATTCTAGGACATGGTTTGTGTGGAATCAACCTTACTTGTGCATGCAATGTGGTAACTTGCATTTGATTTTGTATAAGTTTTGAACTTATTGGTTTTGGAAAGCTTGTGAGGACATATATTATGTGATGGCTAGGGTTTGGCTCTAGTACGGAGACAAGTGTCTTCTAAGTCATAAGTGCGCACTAGGTAGTACCTTGTGGGTCGTAATTACCCGAAAATACTTGCTTGGTCTAACGACTGCATGTCCTAGTCTTTCCATTATTTGTTGTTTTTCCATTTAATTTCAAGTTGTTAATCATGGATTACTTGTAGGTTGAGAATTGATGCTTGTTTGGGACAATTGAATACTATTTAGTATACTTGAACTTGTATGCTTGCTCCGTGAGTTTGACTTTCATTTAGTATACTTGTGACATGTATACTTGTCTTATGTGCATTTTATTGAGCTTAATATACTTATGTTAATATACTTGATTTATGAGATTTTCATATAAAATGTATACTTGGGTAATATGCTTAGACATTGTGTGACTTGTCTTAACATGGTTAGTATACTTGGAAATGTATGCTTGTATGTCGTGTATCATGTTTTAATATGGTTTAGTGTACTTGAGCATGTATACTTGGATGCCGTTGTTCGCTTTAACTTGCATGGGTAGCTTAGGATGCTCCTCGAGTCTCACTTGATATAGACGTTATGTGGCATGAGCCCCTTTAACATGTTTCACCATAAGGTGATATAATTGTAAAATGTTAGGTCAATGCATGCTCATTTCCTACGAGTAGCTTTATGTTACTCACCCCTACGATACTGGGGCATATTTTAGGTACAAGAATTAAAGTTGAGACTCCCATTATGCTTGGATGACTTGTGGACTTGAAGATTTCCATTTTGTGAAGATTGGCTGGAAATGCCTTTATAGCTTTATATGTCAAAATGTGTATATTTGATTCCATTAATGTAATGTGTACGTAAGTACACTCTTTACAATGCATTTGACATGTATGAGATGAGGCCAAGAGCCATTAACATGAAAGACTACAAGCATGTTCTCTTTGAAACTCAAGTATTGCTATTGTAGCTTATTTATGAGAAATGGAGGCTTTGTATGCTAAAACTTGTTAATGGAATATAAAGAGGCTTTAGGCCATGTTGGTGCATCTATTTTATCATATTGCATGCACTTACATACTCACTTTGGCAAACAATACCTTCCTTGATGAAACAAAAACTCTAAGTAGCATTTTTAGGGAGTTTTATCCTATTCTGTTTCAGGGGCATTTTAGGTATTTCACAATACATTTTTGTCATTTTTCCTTGTATATCACTAGAAAACTCAATTTTGAGGGGGGTTTCTTCTTTGTGTTTTTCTAGAAAACATCATCTTGGCCCTCAAAAATCAATATTTTTCCAAAAATTCCTTGCTATCAGGTTTTGCAAATTTTTAATACAAATGTAGTTGGTACTATTCATCGACTTTTTTTTTAAAATCATCACGACTGATCCAAAACTTCTGGAGGTCTTGTGAGTGTATTTTAAGATTGCATTTTCAATTTAGGCAATTTAAAAACCTCCCGAAGCCCAATTTCCAAAACTAGGGCAGTAGCTCGGATTATTTTTTTCCTCTTGACCTGATTTTTCTTGGGGGCATTCTGGGCATTTTAGACTGCATTTTTTTTATTTCCGTTTGCAATCGGGGTAGGAAACTTGATTTTAGGTGGGGTTTCTTCTTTAAGATTTTCTAGAAAATTCCGTTTAGATGCCCGTTTTTACTCTTAGTTGCAGCAGTAGTGGGTTGACGGCACTGTAGCTCTCACGGCCTTCGTCGGGCCGCCGCGGCGTCGATTTTGTTTTTGACCTTTCTCCCTCATCCGGACTCCAAATCAAGTGAATTTTTTTTTAAATTGATTAATTTTTCATTGTCTATCCAATGGTGTGCTCGGTTACACTTAGACATTTCTGGATAATTAGCAGTTTACCCCTTTACCTTTATTGCTCGTTTTTTTTTTTTTTTTGTCGTTTCTCCTTCGTCCAGAATCCGAATAATGAAATTCTTGAGTCCATTATGATTAATTTTTCATTGTCTTCCCAGTGGTGTACTCGATAGCACTTAAATCCATTTTTTTGGCAAAATGACCATTTTGCCCCTAGGTTCTTCTTTGTCCATTTTTGAAACGACACTTCCGCATTTGTTTTCCTTTGGGTTCTATGACCTCATTAAGGGTCACATTGGTGTCTTAGAGACGCATTCTATCTCTAGAGACCATTGTTTCACCTTTCGCTTCCGCATTTCGGATTCGTTATCGGGTCATCTTTTGGTCATCACTAACGCACCGGGTTTACAAAACTTGGGCCGTCACAGTAGTAGTATAGAACTTGCACGTGGGCCTGACCCACTTCTATTTTTCAGGTACACGATAGTTCCAAACTTAGACGTGTTCGTGCTGAGCAGAGGTTTCTGTTCACTCTACCGATGATGTAGGACTTCTCTTCATAGCTTACTTCTAGATGTCTTATCAATCATTTTTATTACTGTTTGGATTATTATTGGGGGTCCACTAGAGATGGATTCCCGAGTTGTACCCTTGGAAGTTTTGGAGTTGGATTATTTAATCTTTATTATTTGAGGATTTTATTTTAGTTTCTTTCAGCTTAAACTATTATTTCTTAATTCAATTTGTATTCTGTGTTCGCTATAACATATTAATTATTTGATATCCCTCAAGTTTGGGCCTGGGCCTGATCAACCCGTGTCTTGGATCCGAGGGGTATCACAGATAAGCAGTGCTAAGATGTAACTCTATACCTAAAGCCTACTAAAAACTCTTCTAGAATCCTGACACAAAGCTCGAATCCTTGTCTGATATAATAGACAACAGAATTCCATGTAACTACACAATCTCTGCAATGTAAAGTCGCGTCAATTGCTCTGTAGTGAAGTCAGTGCGAATAAGCAAGAAATGAGCTAATTTTGTCAATCTATCCACGATAACCCAAATGGAATTGTGATCCTTAAAGGAATTAGGCAATCCCTCCACAAAATCTATAGAAATGCTCTCCCATTTCTATTTCAGTACAAGTAATTGCTGTAGAGCTCCTGGCGGCCTCTAATGATCAATCTTGACCATCTGACAAGTACTACACCAAGAGACAAAAATAGCAATGTCCTTTTTCATACCTACCCACCAAAACTACCGCTTCATATCCTGATACATCTTGTTTCCTCCCGGATGAACAGAGAACTCAGAGTGGTGAGTCTCGGTCATCACATCCTTCCTCAACTCGTCAGCAGAGGGTACCACTAACCGTCCCTTGTACCTCAAACCTCCATCAGCCCCAACATAGTAAAGGGGAACCTCACCGGAAACTATCTCTGCAACTTTGTCAATGCACTGCTGATCCATGAGTTGTGCCTTCAAAACCTTGTGAATGATAGAATGTGTAACTACCATGCAAGCCATGAAAGCATCCGATAATTCATCCACCATCCTCAAAGCATTCCACTTAGTGGTGAATAAAGTAGAAAGACTACCAATAGGTCAGCGACTGAGTGCACGCCACCACATTCCCTTTCCCTGGATGGTACTATATAGAGAAGTGATAGTCTTTCGCAAACTCTAACCATCTGTGCTGTCTCATATTCAGCTCCCACTGAGTGAACAAATATTGCAGACCCTTGTGATCGCTAAATAATCTGAAGGACTCAACCAACAGATAATGCCTCTAAATACGTAAGGCAAAGACCACAACTGCCAACTCCAAATCATGTGTTGGATAATTAAGCTCGTGAGGCTTAAGCTTACGAGATCTATACGAAATCAGTCGCTCCTCCTGCATCAAAACACATCCAAGACCTTGCAAAGAAGCATCTGTGTAGACAAGATACTCAATCCCGCTCTGTGGAGTAGACAGACCCGATGCAGAAGTCAACTTTGTCTTCATCTCATCAAAAGCTTCCTGACAATTTTCATTCCACACGAACCGTACACCCTTTTTAGTTAAATGAGTGAATGATCCCACTATCTTGGAGAACCCCTAAATGAACCTACGATAATATCCCACCAAACCGAGGAAACTCCGAATCTCGGTAGGTGAATTAGGCTGTCCCCACTCAACCACTGCTGAAACCTTGGCTGGATCCACCGCTATTCCCCTCTCTGACACCACGTGACCCAGAAACTTCACTTCCCGCTGCCAAAATTCACACTTCTTGAACTTGGCATATAACTGATGTTCACGAAGCGTCTGCAACATAATCTGAAGATGTCTAGCATGATCGTCCTTAGATTTAGAATAAATCAAAATGTCATCTATGAAGACAATGACAAATTAATCCAAGTAAGCCCTGAAGACTCTGTTCATTAAATCCATGAAGACCGCTGGTGCATTAGTCAACCCGAACGGCATCACACGAAACTCATAAGATCCATATCGAGTAAGAAACGCTGTCTTCGGAACATTCTGCTCCCTAACCCGAAGTTAATGATATCTAGACCACAGATCAATCTTAGAGAAATATGTAGCTCCCTTCAATTGATCAAAAAGATCATCAATCCTGGGTAACGGGTACTTGTTACAAATAGTAACCTTGTTTAACTCTCTGTAATTTATACACAGCCAAAGTGAACCATCCTTCTTCTTTACAAACAGAACTGGTGATCCCCAGGGTGAAGTGCTCCTACGAATAAAACCATAGCTGAGTAGCTGTTGAATCTAATCCCTTAGCTCTCACATCTCCACTGGTGCCATCCTGTATGGTGCCCTAGCAATAAGCATAGTGCCTGGAGCTAAGTCAATCACAAAATCGATCTCGCGACTAGGTGGCAATCCTGGAATCTCTTGAAATACATTCAAAAAATCCTGTACAATTGGTATGCTATCCAATGATACAGTAATCCCTTCCTCCGATTCCTCCTCCATATGAAACAAATAAGTGTTAGTGACCCCATTGGAATGCAGTATAGCAACGATGTACATATCCTAACCAGGTATGGTGAAAACCACAGACCTATCATAACAATCAACTTGGGTATGGTAGTGCGATAACCAATCCATCCCAAGTATCACATCATAAGTGTGCATGTCCAGGACCAAAAGATTGGCTAAAAATCTGAGTCTACCAATATCTAGTGTCACATGCCCATCACTCTCATGTAGAATAGCTATATTTCCTAACGGTGTAGAAATATCCTAAGGTCTACAGCATACCCGTGTCGTCATCCCAGATAAAGCAACAAAATATCTAGCTACAAATGAGTGTGTAACACCCGTATCAAATAAAACACGACCTTTTGAACCATGGATAAGAACCATACCCTCTATAGCCTGAGGTGCCTGAATATCCTACGGCATGGGGTTGTAAACCCTACCGTAGTACAGCTACTGCGGTGCCTGTCCTTGAGGATACGGCGGTGCTGGTAATGCCAGAAATTTCTGTTCCTAAATCCGTGGAACCTATGGAGCTGGTAAAGGCACTAGCGCCCTCTGCCTCTACTGCATATGCTGTCCCCGTCCCTGTCCTACTTTAGGACACTGCCTGGAAGTGTGACCATACTCTCCACAAGTGTAGCAACTACCCTGGAAAGTGCCGAATGGCCTCCTTTGTCAGTTAGCTTGTGGCTAACCCTGTCCTGCCTATGGTCCCCCATTCTGCTGTCGCTGAATAGGTGTCACATCCCTGTGAGCATCCAAACCACCCTTGTGCTTCTTCGAAGGCTGTTGTCCCTGGAATTTGCCCTTGTCATTCTGTCAGTATCCGTTGCCATTCCTTTTCTCAGCTGACTGATGTGCAGAGTCTCTGTCACCCCGCTTCTTACCCTTGGACTGTCTGAAGTCCATAGTCAACTTATACTGCTGTAAAGCGGTGTCTACCACCTAAGCGTAGGTAGTATAGGCTGGACTACCTGCAATAGCTCTCCTGATAGACCACATCAGTCCTTTAACGAAACTATTGTATTTCTTCTCCTCTGTATCCACCTCTTCTAGAGTAAAAAGAGATAAGCACGTGAACTACTGCTCATACTCTGCCACTGTCATGTTCCCCTACTGTAGATTAAGAAACTCTATCTTTATAGCTGCCCTGACTGCATAAGGGAAGTACTTCTCATCAAAACGTGCACTGAACTGATCATAAGTCAAAGACATCCTCTCCTCTGTAGTGCATCCCCAATTAGCTTGAAGGTAACAAGTATCTACTTCTGAACCTCCATGCACTGAACCAGATGTAGATGTCGCTCAATATCCTTTTTCCATTGATGGGCTGCTCACGCATCGGTGGAGCCTGTGAACTCAGGTGGGCTCCCCTTTGTGAAAGAACTTATGGCCTTCTTCCAAGTATCAGTCTGAACAACCGGTACTGGTATTGGTGCCGGTTGTACCTGAGGCTGATTCCAAAGTGCAGCTGTTACCCCAGCTTCTATAGCACGAGTAATGAGGCCGTTGATGTGAGGAGGATACTCTAGATCTCTGACCTGATCCTGAGCCTGCTGAACTTCCTCTTGCCCTTCATATAACTGACCATTATTCTGAAACTCGGGCAAATGCTGCTCTTCCTCCATTAGCTGACGCTGTATGCATTCCTGCTGCCTATGTGCCGCTCTACTCTATTGTCTGTCCCCTTACAGGTTCCATCCTCTCCTAGCGTTAACCATCTATTAACACAGAAAGAATAGACATCAAAATGATTTAAACCGAACCGTAAAGGAATACAATGAAACCTAAACTTAAGCTCTAATCAAGAGAAAACACTACGCGGAAGTCTTAATACGAAACATCCTAGAGACACTTGAACCTGGAGTGCTCTGATACCAACTGTGATACCCCTCAGATCCGAGACACAGGTTGATCCAACCCAGGCCCGAACCCGAGGGAAATATCAAACAGTTAAAGTATTTTAAATGAACACAGATTACAAAATGAATTCAGAAATAAATAATTAATAGCTGGAAGAAATCTAAAAGAGAATCCTTTAAAATTAAATACTTAAAATTCCAAAACCTCCAATAGTTAACAACTCAGGAATCCATCCATTGGACTCCTAATACCAAATCCAAACTACAACATAAATAGCTAAAAGACATCCAAAGTTAAACCATAGAGAGAATTCCTACATCGTCAGAAGAGTGAGTGAAAATCTCTGCTCAGCACGATCAGGTCTAAGTCTGGAACTGACAAATACCTAAAAAATAGAAGCAGGTCAAGCTCACAAACAAATTCTATCCTACTACAATCTAAGCAGAAACTCGATATGCAGATACATTCTAACCAACTCAATAATAGCTACATAATTCGTATATACATATATATCCACACTACAGGACTCTCACTGGACTATGCAAGGGGTCTCAACTTGAATAGAAGGCAACATACAAAGCACACCTGAGTGGGCATGAATACCTAAGCCTAATAAGGTATACCTCAACCTCTCATATCCAGCTACGCATCCTCCTGCATATACGCTCCCTAACCGACAACTCTGAGACTCAAGCTCAAATCGCGGTACCATAAGTATATACTTAAAGTCCATCCTATCCATCTAAAGTAAGTCCAGTTAGTCATTCAGCTTGTGAAGCTTCTTTGACTTAATTATAAGTATGATTTTATTTATTTAATCCGTTCCCTTATTCTGATATATATAGGACTTAGCAACTTGAGCTAATCCAAACCTAGACATGCCACCGTCCCATACCGGTGCATGTAATCCATCATCTAGCAGTTGACAATACAACTATATATGTAAATACCAACTATTCCATAAAGTTCACAATTGATAATAATACATTAAATATAGGCATCAATTGTTCCATATTAAGCATTATAAAATTTTATAAATTAGTAGGCTTATACATACTACTTTCCAAGATCCAATAGTTGACTATACATATCATGCATATAAACATCAATTAATTCCAAGTTAGTATAACATAACATATAAATTCACATGCTTACTTTTTATACCAAACCAACACTAAATGAAATAAGTCGTTAACTGATAAACGTCATTTAAATCCGTAGTCAGTAGTAGTTAAATTTATGAATGCTTATTCCTACCACTGATCCATAATTAGTAGGGTGTAACCATCCACAGTAAACTGCTACATTAATAATAAGTAATTAAAACTCTTCATCTCCAATAACAGTATCCAGATTTGCATGTAACGATTTATGTAATGTTTCACTATAAACATTAGTGTTTTAATACACATTAACCAACCCTTAGAAATTTTAATATGGCCTTAGAACATACTACAAACCCCTATTATACCTCCTAAAAAAATCTGAAAATCCCAAAATCCAAGCCTCGTAGCCCAAACTGTCGCCGAAAAACCAAAAAAAAATGAGAAAATTGGAAAGAGCCTACTCCCTCAAAGAGGGAGCCAACTCTCTAAAGCTTAGAGCCAGCTCCCCACCATGGGGAGCTGCCTCTATGGTCTCTAGAGCCGGCTCCCTCCTTGAGGTAGCCTGCTCTTTCATTTGGGGAGTCTGCTCCCCTCCAACGGGAGCCGGCTCTCCTTCGGCTCTTCGTCTCTTTCAACTCCGACGGGTTTCCAACGGTCTGCCCTCCATTCCTAGGATACCTAGGTGTTTAAACTAAGTCCCAGTAGGTTTAAAAGGTAACTAAATTCTTTATACAACTACCGACATCAAATTAAACAAGTATTGTATAAAAAAGAACTTAAACTGAACAACTTAGTATTCATGTTCACCTACTGCTTTAGACAACTCAACCTTGCAACCAGATTAATTTTATTGTTATTCCAAGGTGTTCTAAATTAATTTAACTCTTTACACATCAACGGACATGAATTAAATCAAGAGATATTCAAGAAAAAAGTTAAAACAACCAATACATAACTTATAGACACGTCTAGTTTTTTAAACAATCAAACATTTAATCTATTTTAATTTTTAATCTTAATTCAGTCCTGGAGTTCTATTAGACCTGTAAAAAACACGAGCCAAAGAGATTAAGTTAGGATTAGAACTTGCCTTTAGGTCTCAATCCGAAACCTTACACTGACGTCTTCCTCAATTCTCCGGCGAACGTTCTATTTTCCCTCTCTATTTTCTCCCAGACTTCTCTAATCGTCTCTCTGCCTTCACTATGCCGTGAATAGGGTTTTAAAACCCTAGGCAAAACCTTAATATACATATTTATAGGCACATAGGTTTACCCTAATTCTAGTCCTAATACTAGACGGGAAAACTAAGTCGGCTAACCGTGAAATACATCAAACCCTAAACGGACTTACTCGGCCCATAAACAAAAAACCTAATTTGTAACTATGTGTGCTAACAATTAATACAACCACGTTAAATAATCAAAATAGTTAAATTCAATTTAAACCAATAAATCACGTAATGCAATTAAATAGTTAAAGCACCAATTAAATAAAAACAATTAAATAATTATGAAATACAATTAAATAGTTAAAATCAAACCAAATAATAAAACAGTTAAATAATTAAGCCAAGACGCAATTAATCACTCAAAATAAAATTAAAAATAAATAAAATGCCGAGACTATCCTTTTTAAAATTAGGGGTATTACAATAAGGATGGGTTGAAAACAGTTTGAGAATAATTAAATCTAAGACAAGGTATTAATTCTTAAAAAACCGTTAATTCATTAAAACACCAACTGATTCGTAATCAGTTGCCCATAACTATGCAATCAAGATACATAAATATATAAATCCCAAAGTTGAAATAATCCCAAAAGTGTCATTGGAGGACTTGTTTCGTTGGTTTCAAGATTTATCTGCTGCAGTCTACCATAAGACTCTTTTTGCTACTGCTCTTTGGGGAATTTGGCATGAAAAAAATGCTAGACTCCATGGAAATTCTACTGAACCAGAGGTGGCTGCTAGGAATATACTACTGGAGGTGTTGGACATACACATCTCTCTCTGTGATTTGGTGTAGTTGATCTTTGTTTCTTTCTGAGTTCTATCCATTATTTTTCAGTTTTTTTTTGTTTTTAGTTTAAGGTATGGATGTATTTTCATCCATCCTTAGCTGTGTTTTATTTTCATTCTAGGGGAATGCCCTATGTGCTCCTATACATATTTTTTTCTCTTTTTATACAACCAAAATTAAGAAAAAAAAAAAAAAAAAAATCAAGCCGTAATACTAGAATTCGAGCTACATCAATGTCTTAAGAGAGGAATTAGCAATTCATGATGACACTAGAAACATCTTTGTTGGTGTAGTCTTTTTCGTGAAGGTCTGCACTTCTTTCTTGAGGATTTCCCTTCAAAACTGATGAGCATTGAAAAGTGCGCAATTAAACCCCTTAAGCTTAGGTATTCTAGGACCTTTATCTATCTTACTTTCCTATTTTAGACTAATTTTATGTTATTGCCCTTTTCAGACACTAATCCCAAAAATAAGTTAATTCAGCCAAATAAGAGCATTAAAGAAGCTAACTTAAGCTGGATGAAAAAAAGGAGCAAAGTGGAAACAGAATGAAGCAAAGTGTGGAAATCAACATGTTCGATCGATCTCAGAAATCCTTCAATTGATCGAAGCAACATCAATCTGGACACATCAAGATGGATCCAAGCCTTTGTTCTTATCCAAAAGAATCCACCAAGTTCGATCGATCCAACATCTTTTCGATCGATCGAAAATATTCGATTTTATACACACCTACCACTTTTGTCTCTTTCCCAAAATATCTCAAAATATCTTAGAGATTTGTCTTTATTCAAAAAAGCGCTGCCAAGGATGGATCAATCTCTACAGTATTCGATGGATCTCAACACAATTCGATCAATCTCAGAATAGTTCAATCGATCAAACCTCCTCAAGTCCGGAAAAAAATAAGTTCCAGCTCATTAAAAGTTGGCTCATGGTGCAATCATTGCAAGGACCCTAGTGCATGAATCCAGACCATTTGGTATGACACTTGACCTACCTATATAAGGATTTTAAGCCTCTTTTACATCATATCTCATATATCATCTCATAGACTTAAGAAACATTCTTAGAGAGGAAGAAAAGAAAAGAGGAGAAGCTAGAGACACATTCTTGGGAGATCTTCCATTCTTCTAGGGTTTCCATCAAGAAGGAGGTCATTCTTACCATGGAGATAGCCCTTGAGGGTTGGATGACTACTTCAATGAGTGGCTAAACATCTTCTTGGGGCTAGAGTTAGCCCTAAGCATGCTTATTGCTTTGTATTTTGAGGGGATTTGTGTTGTAATCTTACTTTGACACTTATTTTATACATGAATCTTGTTTATTTAATGATTTATGTGGTTTAATACTTCTAATTGATCATTTCATTCTATCCATATATCTATGTATGCTAGAATAGATATTCATGTGTTTATCTCTAGTTTTTGTGTTATTAATGCATGTCTATGTGTATTGATGCTATAGATCTAGAGATTGTCAAGGCATACCTAAAAATGCCCATGAAAGATTTAATGATTTGCTTAGGAAATACCCATATCATGACATACCTAAGTAGCAATTAGTCCAATATTTCTTTGAAAGTTTACCGGATACTCACAAGGGTATGGTTGATACATCTATAGGTGGTTCTTATCTTGGCAAGCATGAGGATGATGTGTGGCAACTGTATGAAAGTTTGAGTGAGAATTCAATGCATAGATCCTTATCTTCTAAAAATGGTAGAAATCTAGGTGGAAGGAAGAATGTAAGCTTATATCAAGTTGACAATTCCAATGACATAGCCGCCGAGATGAAATCCTTATCTCAAAGGTTTGATCAATTTTTTACTAACAAAACTTTGGCAAATCAAATGTCTTCCTCCCCTAATGTGACGACCCTGGTTTTTAGGCCAGCGTGTCCTATGATGAACCGTAAGAATGATCCGATAACGGATCCGAATGCGGGAGCGAAAACAGAAAACAAGACTCTAAGAAGTCAAAGTGACCTTCCATGAGGTCGTGGAACTCAACAAGAACTGATGCGGAAGCAAAAGATCGAAAATATGACAAATCAGCCCCCAGGGCAAAATAGTCATTTCTGAAAACTGTAGATTCGGGTGCCACCGAGCACACCGCTGGAAGGACAACAAAAAACTAATCAAGATGGACTCAAAAATCGCATGATTCGGAGTCCGAACGAAGGAGAAACAGCATGACGAAGAAAAACGAGCACTTAAAGCAAAAAGGGTAAACTGGTAATTATTCAGGAAGAACCGGGTGCAACCGAGCACACCGTTAGAAAGACAGCGAAAAATTAGTCAAGTTCAAAAAAAAATTCACTTGAATCGGAGTCCGGACGAAGGAGAAAAGCCTAAAAGAATAATTGACGTCGCGGCGGCCCGATGAGGGGCCATGGCGCACATGGCGCCCATGCGCGAGCCCACTGGCATGTACGCCGGAGCCCAAGGACATGGCTGGTGGCACCCCTTGGCTGCTACTACATTTTTTTTTTTATTTGCCCAGAACTGAGGCTTGAAACGGAGGTCAAAACGAGCTTTTCTGGAAAAACACGAAGAAGAAACCCCCCCTAAAATCAAGTTTTCCACCTGACATCACAGACGGAATTGAAAAAAACTCACTGTGAAATTCCAAAAATGCCCCTAGATCAAAACTGAACAAGAGGGTCATAAAGCTGCAAAATGAAAACTGGAAGCTGAAACTTCATGAGGGATTTCCGGTACCAAGACGACATTTTCTGGAAAAACATGAAGAAAAAACCCCCCCTAAAATCATGTTTTCTATTCAACCATGTCAAAAGAAGAAAATAAAACTAATGTGAAAGGTCCATAATGCCCCTAGATCAGAATATGCAAAAAAAAAATGCAAAATGAATTCACAAGAGGCTCAAAACACAAACGATAAGGTTTTGCCCGGAACCGACCATGCACGCAAACGTAACTTACCTATTTAGACGCGCTACAATGGTCCATGGCTTAAAAATATAGCCGATACAAAATCCGACCCCCCAACGGGCAAAAAGGCAAAAATGGACTTGCAATAGAAAACATGGAATCCAAAAATGTAAAATGGAGTCAAATGACCATTTGGCCCATGACCATTTGGCCCTTGGCCACACTTCATACAAGATTAATAAGACCCTATAAAAGAATGAAAATGGAATTCCCACACCCGATGCAACCGTGGTGAAGCAATGACTTGCGATTTTTCAAGTTTTTCATAACACTTCATGAAGTTAAAAAGTTACATAGAATACAATATACATGTCATTTGGCCTCCGGCCTCATCTCATACATGTCAAATACATTGAAAGGAGTGTACTTAAGTACACATTACATACATGGAATCAAACATACACATTTTAACATATAAGTCTACAAAATGACATTTCATGCTAACATTTGCATGAAATGGAAACTTGAATGCTACTCAACATCCAAGGAATGCTAGGCTTCACGAACCAAGTCTTTGTACCTGAAATATGCCCTAGTATCGTAGGGGTGAGTAACATAAAGCTACTCGTAGGAGATGAGCATGCATCGACCTAGCATTTTACAAATTTATCACCTTAAGGTGAAACATGTTAAAGGGGCTCATGTCACCTAACGTCTATGTCCAAGTGAGACTCGGGGAGCATCCTAAGCTACCTTAGAGTCTAAGCAATAAGAATCATGATATACATACGTGTATGAAACGAATCATGGTTGGGATAATCTAAAGAACACGACAAGAAGAATGCTTGAGCATATATTAACATGAATTGTATTTTCAATACAATTGAACTAGGTTTAGAGTAATTCATACAACATAACAAAAGCATATTTGAATACAAGTTAACAAAAATCACATTATCCATGCAATTCAACAACAAAAGAGCATGTTATACAACGCAACAAGGTTTAAGTTCTCAAAACCATCAACTTAGAATCTAAAGCACAAAATAACAGTAGTGGTTCATGCCACCTAACGTCTATATTATAAATGAATCAATAGGATCAATCCTAAGCTTTATTAGAACGTCAAAACACGATTTTCAATATCGATGCAATTTAACCAACATTGGAACTTCCAACACAACGCATAAAGCATAATTTCGCAAAGTTAACATCCTGTAACTTAAAATGGAACGACAAATAAGAAACAACAAGTTACAACATCATCTAGTTATCAACTTGAAAATGAAATGCGAAATCAAACAAAGTGGATACTCGGACGTCACGCCGGATCAGACCGACAACATAGTTACTTTAGGGTTACTAGCCCATGGGTAACCTCTTTATGTGCGCACTAGACCATATAGAGGGACTATCCCCCGTACTAGAACCACGTCCTAGCCATAGTCAAACAACGACATCCCCAAGTTTCCAAAATCAACAAGTTGTGCAACAACGCATATATCAACAGGAATATGCAAGATAATCAACTATCTACTAAGCACAACCAAATTTGGAAACCTATACAATACATGCTCTAAATCCACAACTAATATGATATGATGAATGTTGAATCTTCAGTATGCGATTCGTTACACGCTATACATGAAAGATGTTAAACACGAAGTGTGCAAATCATTACACAAGGCAACAATATATTCAATAAGGAAAACATATTATCACGAATACAAACATAGCAACTATGTTATCCAATGTTCAAAACATAACCAAATGAATATACAACAAGTCTAAGTCCATGATTTGAATATAGAAACCACTTCTAAAACACAACTAGATCATGGAACAAATTGAAAGAATTTAAATAGATAAACACAATTAAATTCTCTAGATTCTGATTCAATTCCAAATAACCTCAATTTAATACATGTTAAAGGACATGGTATGGTCATCACCTATATCCATTCTAAAACTTAATTAGGTTGTTGGAACAACAAAGTAGAACTTTAATTAAATCATGCTAATTTAATTACCAAGGTTCTAAAACAACTTCAGATAGTCCCAATTTAATATATACTAGTAAACAAGTCATGATCAATACAATTATCAAGTTAAAAACTTAACTAAGCTAAGGGGACCATTAAATAGATTTTCATTAATTCTTTTAATTAAAATCCCTAGATTTTCAAACTTAACCAAATGCTCTCAATTTAACATATCTTAGAGAACATGCCAAGGACTAATGAAATATCACATTACAAGTTTATTTCATTCAATTTACGACCATGTGAATTAAACTTTCACTAAAGTTAAATATAAAATAAAAGTTGCAATTCTCATGCAATTAATCCCAATTTTATATACGTGAACAACTATACCTAAGCTTAATTTTCTAGCATGTCACAATTCAATTCCAAGTTGTATATCACCATGAGGATTAAATCTTAAATACGGAATTTAATTAAATAAAAGGTTTCAAAACCTAACCGAATATGCTAAATCAAATATATGTGAAGCTATATGGCATGTATATCAAGAATATCAAGTCGGAATTTAAATAGAGTGAATAGTGCACTCAGGGCAAATTAATTAATCAAATTAATTAATAATTACTAATTTTCAAAATACCTCCAATTACTTTCAAATTCAACTATGTTGAAGAGCATGCTAAGGCCTAATATAATATGCTAACACATATTAATTTCAAACTAGTTAAGGACATGTGAATTAATCTTTCACCTAAGATAAATATTAAATAAAATCTTTAATACTTATTCAATTGTTCCAAATTTAATACACAACAATGAGTATATCAAGGGGTAATATAAAATCATGCTACACGTTTAAACCAAGTCATGAGCAACCGGAAAAATTAGATCCCGTACAAGAAAAATAAATAATAAAATCTCTAGATTTTATATTTAATCATGCAAACAAGTGTTATAAGCATCACAAGCATGCTATATAACAAGAATTTAAACCTAGAATATCTCCTACCTCAATTTGAGATGAAAATCCCAAAGGCCAACCAAAATAAAAGTGCTCCGAATTCGACGATACCGAGAGGTTTTGTCGGGGACAACACCGTGAACATAACCCCGATCAAAGCCCCATAAAAATCATAACTTGACCTCAAAACCAAACTCAAGAAATGGTCAAAACTAAATTCTAATAAGGGGGAAAGGTAGAGCACGGCGAGGGAAACAACAAACGTTAAGGCCGAAGACTTTCCATCAAGGAAAAGTGAACCAAAAGAGGAAAGAGAAGATGGCAGCATCCCTTGGGCTGCCATGGAAGCTCCAGGTCGTGCATGAAGAGGGTAGAAGATGAAAAATGAAATATCTCACCCCCCTTTTATAGAAATCTCAAAAAGTGCCCCGAACGGGCCCCGCCGGGTCCGGAAAAGTAAAATTTGAGCAAACGCTCTCAAATGGTAAAACTTTGTGAACAAAAAAGATTCAAAATGATAAAATATGAATAACGAAAGAAACGGCGTCAAAAATTGAGTCCCGAGCAGAAAGTTATGCCCAAAACAAGTTTAGCGAAAATTGGGGCCAGAAACCCTAAAACTGGAAAACATCGACCAGGAGGAAATTCCAAGAGTACACAACTCGATGAAATGTGAAAATGAATCATGTACGAGGATCCAGGCTCAAAACAAGATATTTTGCAATAACTTTCATTCATTGCACAATGGCCCCTCCAAAAAGTGAAAACTGCACTTATGGCCCAAAATGAAAATATCTTCCAAAAATATTTTCTTAAAAACCCTTGAAATAAAATATCTTTAAAAGATATTTACGAAAAACACCCCAAGAAAAGAAAATAAGTTCAAAGAACTTTGCATCCATGCCCCCTATGGACACCGGGAGCAACCAGAGTACTTTCTTGCAAAAGTAAAGTTACGCATTTCGTGGAAACCACTCAAGATGAAGGCACGTGAAGTCAAAAACCAACTCCGAGCATGAGAAGTGAGGTTGTGCCGAAAACTGACAAACAGAGATAAGACAGAATAGGGAAAAGGATGAAATAGCGCATAGTGTCGAAAAACGAAAAATGCGAAAATGACTCGGTCCTCAAAGGAAGTTGTCAATTCACATGAAAGAGTCTCAGAAACCAATTCTGAGCACTCGAGATGACACTAAGCGACACGAAACAGAGCTCAGAAAAGAAAATTAAGCGAAAAAAATCCATTCATAAAATTTCAAGAAAAATGAAAGGAAGGCAAATGACCGGGTCGTTACACCTAATCATGTTCATCATCGTGCATCCAATGAATCATGTATGACTTATTCAAGTGTTTTACATTCTACTTCTAATTGTCCCATGGACATGTGCCAATCCCTTGGCACTCATTACAATTCAAGTTGGAAGAACCATCCAAACTTCTCTAGAAAAAGCCAAGGGGAAGGCTTAAACCCTCCCCAAGGTGGTTTTCAAAACAAGTATGTGTTGGGATTTATATGCCCTGGCATAGCAAATTCCTATCTGGATTATAGTGACATATGTTCCTGACATATCTGAAATATTTATGATTTATATAATTGGTGAATTCAATGTATTATGTTTCGATTCACTATGAAATTGATAGTGTCCATGTAATTACAAGAAATATTTATATATATGTATGTGATGACAATCAATGCATGATATATAAATAGTAATTATAAATTGTTCATAGTCGGTAATTATGGATGGACTCATAATTAATTAAGACTTGAACTGGATCCGCGTTAGGTTGAGATATATTGCGAGAGCCGTCGTATGCAATTACTCCCTATCACCGTCATGGCATTTGACTCTTAAGCATGAGAAAAGTTTAGTCTCTTTTATTAATTAATAATTACTTTGATTTGTTCGGCGGATTCTTCGGGATCCTTAGACCGACACTTTGGGTAGTTATGTAATTAATAGTTAGAGGGTTATATTTTCAATATTTGCATTATTGCTACTTGTATTTATTTTGTATTGATTATGGTTGATCACAAAGTAAATTCGAAGGCCTTCGTGTGTTTTTAGACAAAATGATTTATTATATATTTATTTATTTAAATTATTATTTTTGTCAAACAAATGTTTTATTGTGATCGAGCCAGAAATAATCAAAGGTACCAAAATAAATATATTAATTAAGTAGTCGGATTGATGGCTATATTTATCCGATAACTAATTATGCATAGAGGGGTCAAAGTGCAATATTGACTTAGAGGTTATTTATTATTTAATTGGAATTCAATTAATTTCTTTTAGTGGAGTAGAAATTAATTTATGAATTAATTGAATTGGGTCCATGGACTGGGCCAATTATTAATTCATTGTAGCCAATAAAATAATAGGCCCAATGGATTCTCACTCATAGCCCAACTTGATATTGGAATCATATTAGATTTGAGACATATGAATTAGAGATGGAGAAGGATTTGTTGTTTCCTTTTCTTTATTTTTATGTTGCCTATAAATATACATGGTCTATGTATATTTTGGGGGGTGATTTTTATGAGAAGGAAAAAGGAATAAATTTTCTCTCTCTAGAAAATTAGGGTTTATGTTCTCATCTAATGGAGGCTCCCACAAGCCTAGTTTTCCAAGGTCATTCATGGAGGCATATGAGTGATTCCTAAAGGCAAAACAATTACCAAGAAGATGGAGATCCAAGGAGAATGCATCTAGCAAAAGGGATCTACAATAAGTGAGAACATTCACTTTAGAGGAGAGATCTGAGGTTTACTCAAACCTTGATGTAAGTATTCAATCTTTTAGTTGAATAATACATCATATTTTATTTTATTTTTTGCATAAAACTTGTCTCTATGTGATGAATCAAGATCTATGAATTTAAATCCCTCGAAAAGTTTTTAAAACTAGCACGTTTCCCAACAGTGGTATCAGAGCATGGTTTGATTCATTACTAGAGATCATGATTTTATGAAAATTATCATTCATGGATCCAAAATTATATTCATATATATTTTTATTGATGTATGTTGATGTATGA
Organism: Cornus florida; assembly: GCF_030987335.1. NCBI lineage: Eukaryota > Viridiplantae > Streptophyta > Magnoliopsida > Cornales > Cornaceae > Cornus > Cornus florida. The sequence continues at coordinate 61,370,771 of NW_026775574.1, read as the reverse complement.
TTTAATATGTTGATATATATTGATACATAATGATGTATGAATGATTGTGAATGAATGATGATGTATGGTTGGGCCATGGATGAAGCTTATAGGTTAAATTAATGTAATTTTATCTTTGGATGAATGTAATTAAGGCTTTGATTTAGCCGTTTGAAAGTTCAATGATGTAATTTAATTTTTTCCATTGTATTTCAAATTGTAAATATTTTTAAAGCCATGTAATCTTCGTCAAAGGATGCTATGAAGCTTCAAGAAGGTCCAAAAGGATTAAATTATGCTTCAGTAATTTTCTGGAATTTTTCCAAATTTTTTGGAATTTTTCTGGAATTTTTTGAGGCTTAATTTAATTTTCTGGCATTTTTCCGGATTTTTTGGAATTTTTTCGGCGTTTTTCCGGTGGCCGGAGCTTCGCCGGCGGCGAGAAGGGGCGTCGGAGGTGGCCCGGATCTGGTGTGGCGTCAAGATGGTGAGCCTGGCGCGTGTTCCACACGCGCCAGGAGAGTGCACATGCTGGCGCGTGCATTGCACGCGCCAGCCAAGGGAGCTTGAACTCCACGCGCGTGAAGGCGCGTGGAGGCGCGTCCCACGCGCCCCAGGTGCGTGGGAGCGCGTGAGTGTGCATTCCACGCGCCCCAGGCGCGTGCCGACGCGTGGGAGCGCGTGGGAGCACGTGCAGCTTGCCCTAGGCGCGTGCCAGCGCGTGTGAGGTCCTCCGGGCTCGTTTCAAGCGGCGTTTTGCTTCTCCTGACGCGTACAAGCTTCCTATGGGTGTTTATAGACAGTTGAAGGATGCCCGTACAGCAAGAATAGTTTTTAAATGTTAAAAGCTGAATCCATTGGCCATTTAATTTGCTTTATCTGTCATTTATTGTTGTATGTGATGCATGAAATAATTAATTGCTAATTATTATTGTTCATGCATTGGATCCATGATATTTATTTAAATGGCTTGATTTATATTAATTAAATTATGAAAATTAATTGGATTAGATTACTAATTAATTTGAGTGCACTTATTGGGAAACGAAAAATTATTTTTGTAAATTATTTTTAAAGTGTGCTTCAAATTAAATATTAGTGAATCGTTTAAAGTCCAAATATTTTCTAAATTTAATGGGATTAAAATCAAGACGTTTTGCATGCATTATATCATGTAAATTGAAAACCCTAATTATTAATGACTAAAAGTTGAGTGGGAGCGGGGATTTTTATACATTACCCCATGGCCTTCGTTATTAACACCATTGTAATTAGATCTTCAAAAATAAGGCCCCACGCATGATTTGAAGAGTCTTAATATTACAAGAATGGTTGTCTCATGAAAATAAAAATATTAAATGTTCATTGTATTTAGATCTTTAAAAATAAGGCCCTACGCATGATTTAAAGAGTCTAGATTATAATGACAACATATTTAATGTTTTATTTTTCATTAGAGCATTAATAATGTTATACACTCAATCTAAAATCAATAGTGTTAGCTCCCCAACGGAGTGGTCTACACTAGGTGATTTTAGAAAGGCTAAACATAATCGGGAGTCATTTCATATAGATAGACAAGGCATTGTCTTAAGAGATATGGAGATGATGGAATTTGCCCGCCAATAGCAATAATGAACTTCGCCAACCGAATAAGTTATTGGTGTATTGGTTATCCGATTTTTCATGCAGTGGTTAAGGGACCCACATACTATTTTAATGGAAGTGCTCACCTAATAGTAAATGAATCTCAACAATAGTAATAATGAACTCCTCCAACAGGATAAGTTATTGATATATTGATTGGTTGATTTATTATGCTACAGAGTTGAGGGACCCGCATTAATTAAAAGGGATTGTTCACCAATAATGATAATGATCTCTTGTTCGATTGAGATTTATTGTATTATGTGGTTAACAAGCTCATTTTAATTTTAAATATGCATGACATTATTAATAGTTCACCTTGCATATTGTATGAATGCATTTATATTCAGATTAATTATGTCTAATCCAGTTTATCTACTTGCTTACATATTCTATGATATTGGACCTTATTTATAATGACTGGAAAATGAACTTAGATATTTTATTCACAACGTAAGGGTACAAAATGTGTTTATTACTCCTATACCTATCTCTTTTACTTTGAGATACCAAATTTGACATTAATGCTTTTAATAAATTAGATAAGGCAAATGATATGACTTGGTGCAATATTCTAGAGTTTAGCTCGAATATACTCCAAAGCTAACATTTGTATTATTTTATTTTCTTCAAGCATCATATTAAATGTCAATGAGATATTTTGGTGAGATTAGATAGAGCATATGCCTAAGTACTGTGTCAAATTTAAATACCATTAAGATAGCCTGATGAACTCCAGTTTGAAATCAAATTTTGGAAAATGATTGTTTATTATTTAAAAATTAGCTGGAGATCAATAAGGCTGACTTGGGTGGTAAGTTTCAAGTTGACATGATTATTGCCTTATTACCAAACTCATTCGACTCTGTTAGAGTGAACTAAATAAGGAATCAGTTTGAGTTCACACTCGCTGATATTCTTATAGAATTGGTAACAGAAGAAGGGATAATCAAGAGTATGGGCGTTCCTATCAATCTAACCTAGTCTATACCATCTTCTTCTAGGCCCAAGTGGATGGGCAAAGCAAAGAAGAAGGATGATAATAGGACTAGGCTAGCACAAAACATAGGTATCTAAAAGGTTAAAGGGAATAAGGCAGTGTATGTTGAGGGCGAATGAAACTGTTTCTTTTGCCGTTAACTAAGACACTAAAGGACAAACTGTCTAAGCAATGACGTGGCATAGGAAAATATATATTTAATCATTGAGCCATGTTACGTGGTTGTATCTATTGATTCCTGATGGATAGATTCTGGAGCCACTAAACATGTTTGCAATTTATTGTAAGGATTTCAGGAATCCAGAAGCCTTGATGATATGGGTATATATTTATCTTTTGACCTGATGCCAAGGTTGTAACTAAGTCAGTGGGAGTATTACATCTGAAATTAGAGAGTATGAGGATTAGAGAACTATCTTTATGCACAGAAGTGAAACGCAATCTCATTCTTATTTCACTTTTGGCTTATAAAAAACTAGATCGTTATTTTGTAAAACTGGTTTTATAAAATTGAATAGATATGTGATTGCTTCTGGTGTATTGAAAGATGGTTAATATACTATAATCACAAGCTCTTAAGATTTGCAGGATGTAGAAACTAATGTTGCATCTTCTAGATTGAATGTTAAGAGAAAATTTGTTATTCCTGACTCATTGTATTTTTGGTGTCTATTTTTGGGTTGTAATCAATCAAAATGAGATTTAAAGATTGGTTAAAGAAGGTTTATTACCTAGTGAGGCAGAGGAGCCTAAACCAAACTTGTGAATCTTGTTTTGAAGGATAGATAACTCTAAGGGCTTAATCAGCCAAATGAAATAGACATAAAGAACAATTGGAGTCGGTACACACGTACACGTGTAGTCTTATGAACATCCAATCAAGATTACTCACGTTTTGGATAAATTTACCTGTTGCGACACAAGTCTTATACTTTTGGTATATTCCGAGAGGGTCAAGACTGATGTGGAGCTCAGATTAGGTAAACTTATCAAGACACTTCGATCTGATCGAGTATTTGAGTATTTCTTGGGATAGTGCAAAGACTATATGGTCAATGAGGGTGTTGTGTACCAGTTTTCCGCAATTGACGCTAAATTAATTTAGGTGTCAAATAGAAATAACAGAATTCCACTTAACATGGTTAGATCTATGATCAGCTATGCTACATTATCTCTTTCATTTAAGAGTTTAGCGTTAATAACATCGATGCGCATTATGAACTGCATTCCATCTTAGTCTGTCTCAAGGATACCGTTGAGCTGTGTTTTTGACTAAATCTTAGTTTGAATCACATGCACATATGGGGTAGTCTTGCACATGTGCGCTTGATATGGACAAGTAAGTTGGAAACAGATCATATGCATGATAGATTTGATAGCTACTCTAAAATGTCACTAGGACTGATTATTTTATGATCTCAATGATAAAAGTTGATTGTTTACACTCACTGTTTATCTATAGGAGAATCATATTATGAATCACATACCTAGTAGCATAGTGTTAGAGAATATGGTAAGAGTACCAGATGTACCACAAGTGAACACACTTATTATAGAGATTGAGAATAATATATGAATTCCCTATTGATGCATTAGCATCATCTACAACACAGATTCTTGCATCGGTACATTGATGTAGTGGGAGGATTATCATCCAATTCGACAGAATCATGTTTTTAGGTGAGACCATTATGGACATCCCTGTTGAACATGAGTTGGACCCAGTAAGCTACACGGAAGCGTGAACCGATGTGGATACAGATCGTTTTGGTGAGTTACTATGAAATCAGAGTTGGAATCTATGTATTCTAATAAATTCTGGGATCTTGTAGAACTTTCTAGTAGGGTGATTCCTATGGAAGGCAAGTTAATCTACAAAAAGATACCAGAAGATTTCTTAGTGAATAAATCATGAGTGTACAAGGGAATGTCATTATTTTTCTTAATTCTATATATTGATGACATCCTACTCATTTATAATGACGTGGAAGTTTTGTCATCAATTAAAAGGTAGTTGTTCAATTACTTTTAAATGAAGGAATTTCAAGATGTAAGCTATATTCCTAAGATCAAGCTTTTGCAAGATCAGGTTAAAAGGAAAATAGGCTTATCTTAATAATCCTACATTGATAAAGTTTTGACCAGGTTTGGTATGCATAACTCAAAGAATGAGTTCTTGCTTTATTGATATGGATGGCTCTCTCTAGTAAGTAGTTTTTCAAGACTATCAAAGGAGATTGAGCAAATGAGACTGGAACAATATGTTTCGACATATAAGAGTCTCATATATGCCATGGTCTATACCAAACAGGACATCCGCTACATAGTAGGGATAGTCAGTAGAGATCAGTCCAATACTGGACTTGACAACTGGTCTGTTGTGAAAAATATCATTAAGTACCTAAGGAGAATCAATGATATCATACTCATTTATGGATGTAAATGATATGGTCCTAGTCAGGTATGCTAGTTCTGATTTTCAATCAGAAGTAGATACTATGAGGTTCATGACTTAGTGTATGTTCACTTAATGGAAGGGAGATCAGTTGGTAGATTGTTAAGCAGATTTCAACTGCTGACTCAAACCTGTAGGTGGAATATATTGCAGCCTTAAAGGCGGCAAAGGAAGCCTATTAGTTTGATCTCACTGATTTAGAGGTTGTGGAGTATACTAGCCTGCCTATTGAGCTATGTTGTGACAATAGTGCAGAAGTAGTCCAAACCAATGACCCAAGGTTCCATAGAGGAACAAGATACACTGAGAGGAAGTATCATGTTCTACATGATATTGTCCGGCAAGAAAATGCAGTTGTAGTTAGAACATTGCATTGGAACACAACTTTGTTGATCCATTATCAAAGGTGTCATTGATCAATAATTTTGATCATCATCTGGATAACATTGGAGTTAGGTGCAATTTGAATTGGCTATGAGGGCAAGTGGGAGCTGTTGGGATTTATATGCCCTGGCATAGCAAATTCCTATCTGGATTATAGTGACATATGTTCCTGACATATCTGAAATATTTATGATTTATATAATTGGTGAATTCAATGTATTATGTTTCGATTCACTATGAAATTGATAGTGTCCATGTAATTACAAGAAATATTTATATATATGTATGTGATGACAATCAATGCATGATATATAAATAGTAATTATAAATTGTTCATAGTCGGTAATTATGGATGGACTCATAATTAATTAAGACTTGAACTGGATCCGCGTTAGGTTGAGATATATTGCGAGAGCCGTCGTATGCAATTACTCCCTATCACCGTCATGGCATTTGACTCTTAAGCATGAGAAAAGTGTAGTCTCTTTTATTAATTAATAATTACTTTGATTTGTTCGGCGGATTCTTCGGGATCCTTAGACCGACACTTTGGGTAGTTATGTAATTAATAGTTAGAGGGTTATATTTTCAATATTTGCATTATTGCTACTTGTATTTATTTTGTATTGATTATGGTTGATTACAAAGTAAATTTGAAGGCCTTCGTGTGTTTTTAGACAAAATGATTTATTATATATTTATTTATTTAAATTATTATTTTTGTCAAACAAATGTTTTATTGTGATCGAGCCAGAAATAATCAAAGGTACCAAAATAAATATATTAATTAAGTAGTCGGATTGATGGCTATATTTATCCGATAACTAATTATGCATAGAGGGGTCAAAGTGCAATATTGACTTAGAGGTTATTTATTATTTAATTGGAATTCAATTAATTTCTTTTAGTGGAGTAGAAATTAATTTATGAATTAATTGAATTGGGTCCATGGACCGGGCCAATTATTAATTCATTGTAGCCAATAAAATAATAGGCCCAATGGATTCTCACTCATAGCCCAACTTGATATTGGAATCATATTAGATTTGAGACATATGAATTAGAGATGGAGAAGGATTTGTTGTTTCCTTTTCTTTATTTTTATGTTGCCTATAAATATACATGGTCTATGTATATTTTGGGGGGTGATTTTTATGAGAAGGAAAAAGGAATAAATTTTCTCTCTCTAGAAAATTAGGGTTTATGTTCTCATCTAATGGAGGCTCCCACAAGCCTAGTTTTCCAAGGTCATTCATGGAGGCATATGAGTGATTCCTAAAGGCAAAACAATTACCAAGAAGATGGAGATCCAAGGAGAATGCATCTAGCAAAAGGGATCTACAATAAGTGAGAACATTCACTTTAGAGGAGAGATCTGAGGTTTACTCAAACCTTGATGTAAGTATTCAATCTTTTAGTTGAATAATACATCATATTTTATTTTATTTTTTGCATAAAACTTGTCTCTATGTGATGAATCAAGATCTATGAATTTAAATCCCTCGAAAAGTTTTTAAAACTAGCACGTTTCCCAACAGTATGTTCCACCTCCAATGCAAGGCCAAGGTCCCCAAGGTTTTAGATCATCATCATTTCAATCGCATGGTAATCAATTCTCTAATTCTCATTTTCCTAACCAACCATCATATTCTCAAGGAAATTCTAGGAGTCCCACTTTTGAGGAGAAAGTGTTGACTGCTCTAGGCACTCTAGAGGCGAACACTCAATTGCTTTATTCCCATTCTCAATCCATTACTAAGTTAGAAACCCAAGTCGGGCAAATAGCTAGTACTTTGAATGCTAGAGAGAAAGGGAAAATGCCTTTGAATGCACCACCAAAGCAACAATGTGTTGTGGAGACTCATTCCTCATTGGAAGGTCACACAATCGAACATGTCAATGCGGTGACAACCTTGAGAAGTGGGAGAATTGTGGACAACCAAATGAGTATGTCCAATGAAGAAAGTGAACCGATGTAACCAAAAGTTGACACCCGTCCTGTTTCACATACTATTCCTCCTTCATTGCATATGCATGACCCCTTTCTTGAAAAAGCAATGGGAAATGATTTGAACAAAGTTTTGAAAGATGATTTGGAAAATTCTTGTGACAATTTAAAAAATTCTTGTGTTGAAGATTCTTTAAAGAAAAATTCTGAAAAAGCTTTTGAGCCTAAAGCTCCATTTCCAGATGCCTTGAAAGGATCCATTTCTCTTGAAAAACAAAAGACCAAGACTAATGAAATCATGGAAATGTTTAGGCAAGTGAAGATCAATCTTTCGCTTTTGGATGCAATTAAGCAAATTCTGGCTTATGCCAAATTCTTTAAAGATCTTTGCACCCAAAAGAGGAAGAACAAAAGCCAAGCACCAAGGAAAGTTCTCTTGACCGAGTAAGTGAGCTCCATTTTACAACAAAACACTCTCCCAAAGTTTAAGGACCCCAGTTCACCTACTACTTCTTGCATCATTGGTGACCATGTCATTAATCGGGCTCTTCTACACTTCAGAGTAAGTGTCAACCTTCTTCCCTATTCAGTGTATGTCAAATTGGGCTTAGGAAACTTGAAACCGACGTCGGTGGTTTTACAACTTGCCGACCGATCCATCACAAAGCCCCGGGATATCATAGAGGATGTTTTTATTAAGATTGATAAGTTCTTCTTCCCCGTTGATTTCATTGTCATAGACACGGAACCGGTTCCGAACCCCAAGAGCCAAATTCCCGTTATCATTGGCCGTCCCTTCTTGGCAACCGCAAATGCTAACAGCAATTGTAGGATGGGGATAATGAAAATCTCATTTGGCCACATGAAGGTGAAGTTAAACATCTTTAATCCGACCCCGAATTCAATAGACAAGCATGAAGAAGTGTGTGTTGTTGAAAAATGCATTGCCAATGAATTTGATAAAGTTGAGTCTCTACTTGATATTGAACATTCCCATGGTTTGCTTACCAAAAAGGATTCAAAGAAAATTACTTCAAAAGCAAAGTTTGAAAGGGCATGGAAGCATAAGAGTTGTTTTGACCAAGGACCATATGTCTTATGATCCAAATCTAACGAGTTCTCTAGAGAACCATTTGTTAGATGGGGTTCAAAGTGTTTTTCACCCCATCAAGGAAGGGATGCATAACAAGATATTTAATTCGGGCTAAAAGAGCCCAACGTCTTGCTAGAGACGTTAAAGACTAGCAAATGCTTCGTAGGGTTTACAACCCTACTCCTTCCTCATTTCTATTTTATCTTTCATTTCTTGCGTCGTCTAGATATATTCTAGGTTTATACACATTGCTAGGAACTATGATTGAGAATGCATACACTTCTATTCTGAAAATAGGCATTTTGCACTTGTTTGATAGATCTCAAAAGAGGTTCAATCGATCGAACTTCATTCCTGCATCAAATCTGCATATTTCACCTCTCTGTGTATCGAGCGAACTTCAGTTCAGATCGATCTAAGTACTTTAAGATCGATCGAAAATTCCCTCAGATCGATCTTCAGTTCCAAAACTTAGAAAAATTTTGAATCCTGCATAAAACAGCTCTCTGTCTGATCGTTCGAACTTGTCTGCAGGTTTTTATCTGTTCGATCGATCGAAGCATTTTCCAGATCGATCTTGGAGTGATCGATCTGTATTTCGTTGTTGACTTTAACTTTGTCTACATTTTTTATTTTTAATGTTTATTTTATTTTATTTTCAAAAACCTCAAAAAAAGATTTTATTTTTATTTTAATTCAAAAATATTTTAGTTTCAAATATTTCTATAAAAAAAAATTCCAAAAAGATTTTTATTTTATTTTAATTTATTTTTCCAAAAATCCAAACAAAATATTTTTAATTTTTAATTTTTAAATATTTCAAATTTTAAAATTTCCAAAAATATGTTTTACAAGGTTAGATTGATCTGAGTTCTTTTCAGATTGGTCTATGTTCGATCGATTGAAAATATTTCCAGATCGATCGAACATATTGAAGGCAGTTTTTTAAAATAGAAACCCTAGGGTCATTTAATCAATTTACACATCGATGTCGACCCTCATCATCTTCCACCACTGTAACCTACCTTCCTAACCTCCGGCGACCTTCCACAATCTTTGAAACTTCATCTCGCATCTCAGATCTCATCTCTCTCTCTCTCGAACCACTTCTCTCATTGAGATTTGGTAAGTTTGAGTTGCATTTTTGGATTTTGAGTTTCAATCTTTATGTTTTCGTGCTTTCCATGTTAGATCTGAGCTCCCATGATTAACTTCTTACCATATTTGATCTTTGAAGCATGTGTATACATATGCATATATATATATTGTATATATTTTGATTTTGATTCGATTTTGGGGTCGCGTGCCTATACAAGTGATCAATAATGTGTTGTTGTTATGTAGGGGGACCCACAAGCTTGCTTGCGTACCCCTCATGTCATCCACATCATAGATCTGTGACTTTTCGAATTTCTCACAGCAGTTCGATCGATCGAACTTACTCTTGATCGATCTGAGAGAGATCGATCTCACATTTTCTTGATCAATTGAACTTCACAGATTTGCATATGTGCACTTCACACACTATCCATAGTGTTCATGCTAGTTTCTTGATGCCCAATGCCTGTGTTTTCCACATTGGATGCATTCCATACTTACACTGTTTAGCATGCTTCACTTAGTTATTGTTTACCTGGCTGCATTATCTCTTACATAGATTCATGCCATTACTCTGAGTTCTCTATCTTACTTGACAAACATGTTTCTATATACTGTACTTCAATTTTCTATTATCTGTTACTGACTTATTTTGAAAGTGTTTCTTTTCTATTTTGTAGGCCATGGCATGGGTTAAGACAGTCGCCCATCGATAGTCTCCAAAGAGGGTATGACAGGGTGTAGAGGAGCCCGCAGAGCCCTCTCATGCTCGAGATCCAGTTCCAAAATAGGCTAAATAGGCTGAGCAGTCTGAGCTGTTACAGGAGGATGTGGAGCTAGCTTCGGCTCAGTCTAACCGCTCTACCTCTACCGCTTCTGTATCTTCATCCCATTCCGATAAGGATGAGTATATATCTTCTCCTTCTTCACCACCGGCACAGCCTGGCCAGGTCCAAGACCTACCTATCTGGAAGTTCAGACGTTTTTCCGTATCCCATGAGTCAGTATTTGATATATCTTTCTTCTCCCAATCAGTCTTGACCAGGGCAGCTTTCGATGACATAGAACGGCGCGGCATTCTAGCCATTCTGGCACCAGTTACTTATCCAATTTTCCCGCGACTTGTTCGAATATTCTTCCAGAACCTCCGATCAGCCCTGGGTAATCCGTCAAAGCTGCAGACTACTATTGATGGATATCCCATCCGCATCACCGTTGACACTTTGGCTACTTTTTCTCGGTGCCCCATGTCTGCCCTCTAGGACTTGATTATCCTGTTTTGAGGAGGCCTTCTGATGTAGACATGGCCGTTGCCTTTACTGGCCATTATGCAGTTGGCGAGACTTTCACCACCAGGACTTATCTGCCTAATAACCTATGGTTCTTCGATTCGGTCCTATACCAAAATGTATTTATGGCGGGGCACAAAATCCAAAGGTGTTCTGACTTTCTGGCAGCCCTATATGCTTTCTACACCAGGCAATGGTTCCCCATTCCAGCACTCTACTGGAGTGTTATGATGAAGCTATACACAGACTACATTAGCATGGCAAAGCCCAAACGGGCTAAGTATCTCCTATTTGCTCATCTCATTACACAGATTCTGCGAGACTAGTGCTACCCTTTCCATCCGCAGGAGCGTTCTGAGTCCTGGGCTTGCCACTATGGCAAAAAAGACTGGAACAAGAGCTACAATGCTCTTATTAAGAGCCTGGAGAAGGATGCTATCCTAGCAGAAGAGGAGGCTGCCGAGGCTGAAGCGGCGGAGATGGCAGCAGCAACAGCAGCAGACGATCTGGCAAACGCACCGGCGGCTACAATACATATGAAGATAAACCTGGAGCAGCAGCCTCCAACAGAGGAGCTACCACATCACTCTCCAATCGGGTCGCCACTTTATTCCCAGGAGAAGACTCAGGATATACCACAGTTTCACGATTTAGTCATACCTGAGGCTCTAGTTCTGACACCCAACCTAGGAGAGCCTATACAGACCTTGGAGGATGCCGTTGTCTCTCTTCGGTCCGATGTGGCCTCCCTTAGCACTGATGTGGCATCTCTTCGTATAGATATCATGGCTGCGCTGCGAGATATATCCAAAGATATCCGGGGATCACGCCCCGCTCACCCGACATCCTCTGCCTGATCTCTCTATCTCTCTACTTTCATTTATATATCTATGATATTATTGTTACATTGCTACTATTTTGATAGTTTTGCGGCCAGTCTGTTGGCCCTGATACTATGATGTGCTGTACATTACTTCTTTTTATGCATGATATTTTTGGATGTCTGGATTTTATATTGATATATCTGTCTGTGATTGACACCATTTATCAGGTGCATCCCAGTGATTTCAGTGAGAGAGTGCTGCCCAAAATTTTTTAGGACCATCCTTTTTCCCCTCTCCTTAGTTCATTTCTTATCCCATTTACACTTGCATGTTCACTGTGCACTGTTATTATCCCTTTTGTTATCTGATGAGTTTTATACCAGTGCCATCTTTTCAGGACTACAGTTAATCCCAAGTTTGGGGGGGGGTATACAACCCATTGTGGATATTTGTGTCCCAGCCATTCTTTACCTTAGTTGCACTGGTATACTCTTCCCTTTTGTTCTCTTTGAGTATTGAGGACACTGTGCCATTTAAGTTTGGGGGTAATGGTGTTAACTGCAGTGTTTGCTTTCAATTTAAAATTTTAAGCATGACTTGTGTATTTGAAGGATTTTCTATGATTGGTCCATAATTAGCCATGATTTTGATCTTTTGAGCACTATATTGCTTAAAATTTAAAAATTGCTTAACTTGAGAATTCAATACTCCTTATATGCCTTGTGGATGCCATTTAGGAGTAAATTTTTTGAAAGATTGATATCATGCTTGCACTTGTGGTCCACATCATCCTGATTTTATGATTGTTTTGAGATTCCCTCTAAGATTCTACACTGGCATAGGCGCACACTAGTATTTATTTGTGGGGTATATGCTTTGTTGATTATTGAATTGGTTATATCCCAATTAGGCTAGTAGTGCATTGAAAGCTTTAATCTTGATAAAAGTGGATAACAAACCCTTTTCATTGAGTAGCTGGGATTCTAGCCTCATCAAGCACTGAATTTCTTGCGTCGAAAGGTGGAGGGCCCAAACTCTAGGTTAATAACTTGACCCGAAAAAAAAAAAAAAGTTATTGCAAAAGCAAATAAAAAAAAAGTGAGGACTTCTCCCAAAAGGTAAGAAGTGGGAAATGATTAGATGGAGGTTGTTTTGATTTGTAGCCTAGTTGATTTGAGCTTGTAAGTCCTTAGGGGTGTTTGAATGCCTAATGCTCTAAAGCCGTCTGGTTTGGGAGTCATTGACCTAACGCTCGACCTCATGGATCGCTAGAAAGCTTAATAGATCAACACATTACCCCATGCTTCCATCTTTGATTCTCAGGATTAAAAAAAAAAAAAATCGAGTGAAAATAATAAGCACACCTAGATCAATAAAGCTTTAATAAAAGGTTCACTCTTTGTCTTGATGATCGGTACTAGATTTTTGTGCTAGTTTGAGGGTAAGGATATGATCATTTCTTTAGCTGGCTTAGATAGCAACATACTTGATGCCGGTCCACTCAAAAAGGATTCTAGTGTTGTTTTGATTTGCATGATCATTTTCTTGATGTATGGAGGACTATATTTGTTTGTTTGATATTGAGATTTTGGGAGATTGCTTGGAAATGGTTGAAAAATTGCATACTTAAGGTAGTTTTCTCCCAATGCTTGTTTGCAAAATTGGTGCCTCTTTAGTGATAATGAGCTTAATGTTTGTAGGTATCATTTCTGGAAACCTCATGAGACTTCACTCGTCCACTAGGGGTAACATAAGGGTTTAAAAGGCTTGTTGCATGTGTTAAATGTAATCGTGTTCCCTACGAAAGTGGCGTTATCCATTTATTGCTTTTTAGTTCATAGTTTTATAATTATTTATTTCATTCCTTTATTTCGTAGTTCATTGCTAGGGACTAGCAATATTTAAGTTTGGGGGTGTGATGAGCGCTAAAAATTGCGCAATTAAACCCCTTAAGCTTAGGTATTCTAGGACATTTATCTATCTTATTTTTCCGTTTTAAACTAATTTCATGTTATTGCCCTTTTCAGGCACTTATCCCAAAAATAAGTTAATTCAACCAAATAAGAGCATTAAAGAAGCTAACTCAAGCTCAATGGAAGAAAGGAGCAAAATGAAAATAGAATGAAGCAAAGTGTGAAAATCAGCATGTTCGATCGATCTTAGAAATCCTTCAATCAATCAAAGCAACATCAATTTGGACACATCAAGATGGATCCAAGCCTTTGTTCTTACCCAAAAGAATCTACCAAGTTCGATCGATCCAACATATCTTCGATCGATCGAAAATATTCGATCTTATCCACACCTACCACCCCACCTACCACTTTTATCTCTTTCCCAAAATATTCCAAAATATCTCAGAGATTTGTCTTTATTCAAAAAGACACCGCTAAGGATGGATCGATCTCTACAACATTCGATCGATCTCAGCACAGTTCGATCGATCGAACCTCCTTAAGTCCCAAAAAAAATAAGTTCCAGCTCATTAAAAGTTGGCTCATCGTGCAATCATTGTAAGGACCCTAGTGCATGAATCCAGACCAATGGGTATGACACTTGACCTACCTATATAAGGATTTTGAGCCTCTTTTACATCATATCTTATATATCATCTCATAGACTTAAGAAACATTCAGAGAGGAAGAAAAGAGATGAGGAGAAGCTAAAGACACATTCTTGGGAGATTTTCCATTCTTCTAGTGTTTCCATCAAGAAGGAGGTCATTTCTTCCATGGAGATAGCCCTTGAGGGTTGGATGACTACTTCAATGAGTGGCTAAATATCTTCTTGGGGCTAGAGTTAGCCCTAAGCATGCTTTCTAGACTCGAATGCTTTATATTTTGAGGGGATTTGTGTTGTAATCTTGCTTTGACACTTATTTTATATATGAATCTTATTTATTCAATGATTTGTGTGGTTTAATACTTCCAATTGATCATTTCATTCTATCCATATGTCTATGTATGCTAGAATAGATGTTCATGTGTTTATCTCTAGTTTTTGTGTTATTGATGCATGTCTATGTGTGTTGATGCTATAGATCTGAAGATTGTCAAGGCATAGTGCTTAATAGAATACTATTGTGGTTTATTTGATGGTTTATACTCATGTCTTGATGGATTGTGCCTCTTCCTTAGTTTCTTTAGTTAATTTGTATGCCCTTAGCTTAGTTGTAGTGTAGTTACCTTAGTTGTTAGATGAGAGGACAATCCATGCTTGTTGTTTGATGTTCCATGCTTATGAATACAAGTAGTATTATTCTCTAACCATGTGATATGTTTGGATTGTGAGCTTAAAGGAATGATTAATGGCTTAGTTTGATGTATTGTGTTATTCACTATGTTGCTTATACAATATATGCTTAATTGGTCATCCATTCTTGTTAAAACAATCAATCACACACTTTCAAATTGCAACACATGTTTCCCCTCATTAATTATACATTGAATGTCTAGAATGGTGATGTTTAGTGGTGACCTCTAGACCCCAAGACCTCACTCTCTTGTTTTTTCTAAATTTCATTTAAATTACTTATTTTACATTGAACTTGTTTAGTTTAATTTGTAGTCTAATTAACCAAACACACCACCTTTTGATCACTCAACCTACTAACCCTATACATTGTTTCCATTGCAAGCATGCCTAAAAATCCCTTGGGACGATCCCTACTCACCCTAGCTATATTTTTAGTTAGAGGTATTAGTGACTTTTACATATTTAAAACTTGGCCACACTATTTTTTACATCTTTAAACGTTGGTGCAATGACAACACCAAAAACCCTAAAAGCCACCACAAATTGAGAGATCTAAAACTAAGAAGAAAAACTGGAAGAGGACCCTTTTCTTTGTGGCCTTTAGCCTCCTTTTAAAGAAAATGAATAACTTATGATAAGGATTGAAGAGGCTTTAGGGTTTTTAGGCCCATCTGGGATGAAAAAGGACTTTAATAAGATAAATCCCGCATTAATTAAGTCTGACTAAACAACAAGGGCTCCAGCGTTATGACTCTGGGCTGGAGCCTTAGGGCTTAAGCTCGAGCCTCATGAGGTAAAGCTTGAGCTTGAATTCCGAAGTGTCTTTTTCTTTAACACTTAGAATATTTTGGGGATGAATCTTTAACAGTGCTCGATCACCATGCATTGGGGCTCGAGCCCAGCCTTAAGAGTTGGGCTTGAGCCTTAAGAACAAAGGCTCGAGCTTGGTAACCCTGGAGTTCTTTAAAGTGACTTTTGATATTCCGATGTAATTTGGGTTCGAGCACTCTAGCTAGAGCTCGAGCACCTTGAATTTAGGCTCGAGCCTTGGCTGCCTTAGTTGGAATTATTGCTTTTGTTGGTTTGGGGCTCGAGCCTTAGGAACAAGGGCTCGAACCTTGGCATTTAAACTTCTCCAAAATCACCCTTTTTGAGTCTTAGCTTGCTTAAAATGACCGGTAACGACTTGTAGTCTTCAATGTCAGTCTTATATTCAATGAGGACATACCCCTTGACAAATCCAGTTCACCAATTAAGGTGATGTCAATCTTTTCATCATAAAAGCTCGGTTTTAACCATTTCTTTGGGAAAATACCTAAAAACATGAAATAAACATAAATCAGTCTTAAACTGGATAGAAGTATCACTTGAAGTCTTAACATATGCGCATTTAGGGGCTCAAATATGTAATATTTAGTGCTCATCAGCGGTGGTGCTGGTAAAGTTAGGAATGTTTGTCCCTGAATACATGGACTCTGTGGAGCAGGTAGAGGTAATGGTGCCCTCTGTCCCTACTGCACCTGTTATCCCTGTCCAGCTTTAGGACAATACCTAGAAGTATGTCTAGGCTCTCCACAAGTATAGCAACTACCTCTGAAGGTACCAAAGTACCTCCTCTACTGATTAATCTACGGCTAACTGATAAGTGCTTAAATGTTACACATTTAGCACTTAAGCTAGGGTATTTTAGTCATTTCATCGATCTTGATTTTTCTGTTTTAGTCTAAATTTATATATTTGTCTTTTTCAGGTCCATAAGGCTTAAACGGGCTAATTTCTGTCCATTAAGGCCAATTTGGAGTCAAACTAAGTCTTGGTGCGAAACTGGAGCAAAAGGATGCTGATGCTAAAAACTGCCTAGTTGGAACCAACTCTAAACAAATGAACCAACTCTGAATGATCACACTGTTGGTTGGATCGATCAATGGTTCCAACTTATATGTGATCGATCACACTATTGGTTGGATCGATTGAACTTGTCGCTGAAGCTATAAAAAAAACAGATCTAAAGCTCATTTGGAACCAACTCGGGTTGTGCTTGAAAGAGAAGATCCTTAGGCCGAGTTCTCACATTTTTGGGCTCTAAAAGCCTTGTATAAGAAGGGGATTGAACCATTTTTATAGGGAGATTCATATTTTTACATTGTAATTTTCTATTTTTTCATTAGCTTTCTCACTATAGAAAGGTTAGAGATTAGGGTTAGAAGAAAAGTGTGACATCCCTGGTTTTTCAAGCCAGTGCGTCCTGTGATGAACGAGAGTTTGACCTGATAATAGATCCAAATGCAGAAGCAAAAATAGAAAATAAGACTCTGGAGATGCAATGCATCTCTAAGAAGCTAAAGTGACCTTCCATAAGGCCACGGATCTCAACGAGAACAAATGCGGAAATGAAAGGTCAGAAAAAGGACCGAACAAGCCCCCAAGGGCAAAATCATCATTTTATATAAAACAACGTCTCTACGAATGTACATCATTCCCAAGACACATGCGTGACTTCCCATGAAGTTATGGAACTCAAAGAAAACAAGCGAAAGCAAATTAAAATGAAAACCAGACAAATTTAGCCTCAAGGGCAAAATGGTAATTTTTTAAAATCTAAAATCAAGTGCCACCAGGCACACCATTGCAAATATAGGAAAAAAAAAATCAAGATGGACTCAAGAATCGCATGATTCGGAATCCGGATGAAGAAGAAATGGCAAAACAAAGAAAAACAAGAAAATAAAGCTAAAAGGGTAAGCTAGTAATTATCCAAAAATATCCAGGTGCAACTGAGTACACCGTTGGATAGACGACAAAAAAATAATAAGATTCAAAAAAGGAATCACCCCATTCAAAGTCCGGACGAGGGAGAAAAGCCCAAAAGAAGAAACGATATCGTAGCGGCCCGACGAAGGGCTATGACAGCTACTATTGTTGTCAGACCACTGCTGCTGCAACTGAGAGAAAAAGCGGGCATCAAAATGGACTTTTTTGGAAAACTTAAAGAATAAACCCCCCCCTAAAATCAAGTTTTCTACCCGACAGCATGGAAGAAAATGAAAAAAAACATGCTGTGAAATTTCTACAATGCCCCTAGATCATATTAGGTCAAGAGGGTTAAAAAACTACTACATGCATAACAGAAAAACTGAACTTCGCAAGGGATTTCCGGTACCAAGACAACATTTTTTGGAAAAACACAAAGATGAAACCCACCCCTAAAATCATGTTTTCTACCTGATCATGTCAAAAGAAAAAAATAAAACAGCTATGAAATGTCCAGAATGCCCCTAAATCAGATTGTGCAGAAAACGTCAAAAATAAATCCATAGAGTGCTCATTTTGTAAAATATGACTCTAAACCAGAAAATGATCATGCACGCAAATGTAAATAGTCATTTTGAGCACGCGGGAATGGTCTGCAGCTCCTGAAGATGGCCGATGCAAAATACGACCCCCTGATGGCCAAAAATGAACTAAAATGGAAAATTTGGAAACCAAAATTAAAAAATGATTTCAAATTACTGTTTGGCCCTTGGCCACACTTCATATATGATTAATAAGACCTTGTGAAAGAATAAAAATGGAATTCCCACACCTGATGCAAACATGGTGAAGCAATGACTTGTCATTTTTCAATATTTCCATAATATTTCATGAAGTCAAAAGTTACATAGGATACAAAATAATAGTCATTAGCCTCCGGCCCCATCTCATACATATCAAATACATCATAAAAGATGTACTTATGTACATGTTACATATATGGAATCAAATATATAAGTTTTGATATATAAAGCTACAAAATGACATTTCATGCTAACATTTGCATGAAATGTAAACTTAAAAGATACAAGTCATCCAAGGAATGATGTACATCTCGAACCAAGTCTTCATACCTAAAACGGGTCACGTTTAGCGAGGGTGAGTATCCTGTGGTACTCGTAAGGAATGAGCATGCATAGACCTAGCATTTTACAATATTATCACCTTAATGTGAAACATGTCAAAGGGGCTCATATCACCTAACGTCTATGTCAAGATGAGGCTCAGAGATCATTCTAAGTTACTTTAAAGCATTTCTAGCATAAACCACAATATTTATGCAAGTAAACAACATAAAAGCATATAGCGTAACGCAATGGAACATAGGTATCCAAAATTGTCAAATTGTAACCTAGAATGCATTAATAACTGAAACAGTTCATGCCACCTAGAATCTAAGTCAAGATACTTATGTAGGATCATTCCATATAACATGAAAAGGTTTTAAATCATCAAGGAATGCAACACTTGAAATTTAAAAGATGAAATTAATGACATGAAAAGGTTCTTAAGTCTTAGGAAAGGACACTTGAAACTTAAGGATGAAATTAACGACACGAAAAAGATCCTTAAGTCTTCAAGGAATAACACTTGAAACTTAAGGATGAAATCAATAACACGAAAAGGTTCTTAAGTCTTCAAGGAATGGACACTTTAAACTTAAGGATGAAATCAATGACGCAAAAAGATTCTTAAGTCTTCAAGGAATGACACTTTAAACTTAAGGATGAAATCAATGACGCAAAAAGATTCTTAAGTCTTCAAGGAATGACACTTGAAAATTAAGGATGAAATCAATGACACAAAAAGGTTCTTAAGTCTTCAAGGAATGGACACTTGACACTTAAGGACCTTTTCATGTCATTAATTTCATCCTTAAGTTTAAAATGTCATTCCTTAAACATTTAAGAATATTTTCGTGTCATTGATTTCATCCTTAAGTTTCAAGTGTCCATTCCTTGAAGACTTAAGAACCTTTTCAGGTCATTGATTTCATTCTTAAGTTTCAAGTGTCATTCCCTGAAGACTTAAGAATTTTTTCGTGTTGTTGATTTCATCCTTAAGTTTCAAGTGTCCATTCCTTGAAGACTTAAGAACTTTTTCGTGTCATTGATTTCATCCTTTAAATTCCAAGTGTTGCATCCCTTGATGATTTAAAACCTTTTCGTGTTATATAGAATGATCCTACATAAGTATCTTGACTTAGATTCTAGGTGGCATGAACCGTTTCGGTTATTAACGCATTCTAGATTACAATTTGACAATTTTGGATACCTATGTTCTATTGCGTTACGCCATATGCTCTTATGTTATTTACTTACATAAATATTGTGGTTTATACTAGAAATGCTTTAAAGTAACTTAGAATGATCCCTAAGCCTCATCTTAATATAGACGTTAGGTGGCATGAGCCCCTTTGACATATTTCACCTTAAGGTGATAATATTGTAAAATGCTAGGTCTATATATGCTCATTCCCTACGAGTACCATATGATACTCACCCCTCACTGAACGTGACCTGTTTTAGGTATGAAGACTTGGTTCGAGATGTACATCATTCCTTGGATGACTTGTAGCTTTTAAGTTTACATTTCATGCAAATGTTAGGATGAAATGTCATTTTGTAGCTTTATATATCAAAACTTATATCTTTGATTCCATATATGTAACATGTACATAAGTACACCTTTTATGATTTATTTAACATGTATGAGATGAGGCCAGAGGCCAATGACTATTATTTTGTATCCTATATAAGTTTTGACTTTATTAAATATTATGGAAATATTGAAAAATGACAAGTCATTGTGTCACCATGTTTGCATCAGGTGTGGGAATTACATTTTCATTCTTTCATAGGATCTCATTAATCATGTATGAAGTGTGGCCAAGGGCCAAATGGTAATTTGAAATCATTTGTTAATTTTGGTTTTCAAATTTTTTATTCTAGTTCTTTTTGGCCATCGGGGGGTCGTATTTTGCATCGGCCATTTTTGGGAGCCGCAGACCACTCCAATGCACAAAATCACTATTTACGTTTGCGTGCATGATTGTTTTCAGGTTTAGAATTATATTTCACAAAATGAGCACTCTATGGATTTATTTTTGATGTTTTCTACACAATCTGATCTAGGGGCATTCTGGACATTTCACAACAGTTTTATCTTTTTCTTTCAACATGGTCGGGTAGAAAACGTGATTTTAGGGGGGGGGTTTCTTCGTGTTTTTCCAAAAAATATCATATTGGTATCCCTTGTGAAGTTCAGTTTTTCTGTTACGCATGTAGCAGCTTTTTAACCCTCTTGACCTATTCTGATCTCGGGGCATTTTAGGGATTTCACAGTGTGTTTTTTTCATTTTCTTTTGTGATACCAAGTAGAAACCTTGATTTTGGGGGGGGGGGGGGGGGTTTCTTCTTTGAGTTTTTCCAAAAAATTCCATTTCAATTCCCATTTTTGCTCTCAGTTGCAGTAGTAGTGGGCTGACAGCAACAGTAGCTGTCCTGGCCCTTCATCGGGCCACCGCGACATCATTTCTTCTTTTGGGCTTGTCTCCCTCGTTCGAACTCTGAATGGGGTGATTCTTTTTTCGAATCTTTTTTTTTTTTTCGTCTATCCAACGGTGTACTCGGTTACACCCATATATTTCTAGATAATTACCAACCCTTTTAGCTTTATTTTCTCGTTTTTCTTTATTTTGTCGTTTCTTCTTCGTCCAGATTTCGAATCATGTGATTCTTGAGTCCATCTTAATTTTTTTTTGTTGTCTTTCAAGTGGTGTGCCCGGTGGCGCCTGATATTATATTTCCATAAATTACCATTTTGCCCTTGGGGCTAAATTTGTCTGGTTTTCATTTTAATTCGCTGCTTCTGCTTTGTTTTCTTTGAGTTTTGTGACTTCATGGGAAGTCACGCATGTGTCTTGGGAATGATGTACATTCCTAGAGACGTCATTTCATGTAAAATGATGATT
The DNA here is from genome assembly GCF_030987335.1 of Cornus florida. Taxonomy (NCBI): domain Eukaryota; kingdom Viridiplantae; phylum Streptophyta; class Magnoliopsida; order Cornales; family Cornaceae; genus Cornus; species Cornus florida. Next base: position 61,349,015 of record NW_026775574.1, on the reverse strand, counting down.
TTGCCCTTGGGGGCTTGTTCGGTCCTTTTTCTAACCTTTTGCTTCTGCATTTGTTCTCGTTGAGATTCGTGGCCTCATGGAAGGTCACTTTGGCTTCTTAGAGATGTATTGCATCTCCAGAGTCTTGTTTTCTATTTTTGCTTCCGCATTCTAATCCATTATCAGGTTAAACTCTGATTCATCACAGGACGCACTAGGTTGAAAAACCAGGGCCGTCATAGGTGGTATCAAAGGGTCCGGCTTCGAATACCTTGGATGACGGGTTTTGGGTGCATATCATGCTTGTGTTACCATGCTCTATGTGTTTAATTGCTTCTTAATAACATGTTTCGATTGGATAACATGTCTGTTTGCTTATATGGCAACTTGTTTAGAAGCTTACTTTAACTGTCTTAGTATATGATATATGTTTGTTTTCCTTAGCACATGGTATTTGCTTGTTATTTTAGCATGTAGTATATGCTTTTCTGCCTAAGTACCTTGTATATGCTTGTCTGTCTAACTGCATTGTATACACTTGTTCATCTTGACATGATTATATACAGCATATCATCATACTTTACATTCTTCTCCTGTACATACTGACATGCCGTTTATGATTTTTACTACTTGTGTGAGTAGATAGTCCGTTGCTATGTTGCATGCTAGATGTTTACTTTCATGTTTGGTTTTGATATTGTCTTTTAGGGTTTGTCGTATCCTTTGGATGCATTCTTGTTTTACGAAGTTCTTCCTTGGATAGGAGAAATTCATCCTATAAGGACCCATGTTGGGAACCTTCTTGTTTGTTCCGTTGGTTGGGTGATTCGAGACCTTAGTCTGACGGTTGATGCAAGTAAGGTTCATGTGAGTGTAGGATCACAGTCTTTGTCTGGTGAAGTGAGACGTGGGGTCAGGGAGGCACCATTTCAATTCATTTTCTTTCATGGCTTCACGATGTGGTCGAGGAGTGCCAAGGGTGTTTTGTAATATAGGAGCTGTTGGCTCTACTTGCACTAAGGATTTAAGGCTTTAAGCATAACGGTGCCTATGATATTGTTGTTAGAGTTTTGGGACTGGCCAAGATAGTCCAACCAGACATCATTGGACCATACCCCACTCTCACAAAATCCCTGGTTTCTGTAGTGCTTTTGGTAATGATCGTTTCCAACATTGATGTCATCCATATCGATAGGTTTCTCCGGCCTAACCTGGTTGGGGGCAGGTTATGAACTAACGCCTTATATTGTCATGCTACTATACCAAGTTGTGTGTTATGAGCAGACGTTAATTGCCGTCGATGCTACCTTACTAACGAGTAAGTGTGGGCAGGCACTAGGTACTGTCATTGCTACCACACATTTGAGTACGTTATGGGCGGGTTCTGGTCGCTATTTGTACTGCCTTGTCGCTTTCTCCTTTTGTCACGTTTCGATGTTTCATTGTCTTGGGATTCTCTTGCTAGTTGACATTGAGTTGATAGTGCCGTCACAAAAAAGGGGAAGTGGAGGCACAAGGGTTTGAAGAACATCTACACACTCTCTCTCTAAAGAGCTTCAAAGAATAAAAAGAAAATGATGATGCCATGCTTGGAGGAGTACCTTGTTGACACCTTAACCACCTCTACCACCATGGGCTAGATCTTCACTTAGGGCTTGGATAAGCCCTAAGTCTTGTATAATCTAGACCCTTGTATTTCTATTTTTGGGGATTTATATATATTATTGGGATTAATGGTTAGCCTTGTGATTGTTGATCTAATTCTTCCTAGTGATTCTTTATTTTAATTACATGTTGTCTTATATGTAATTATTTGGGAATTGATCTTTACACTAGATTCTCTATGTTGGTTGCATGTCTATGTTTGATTAATTAAGGATTTAGTGATGGCTAAGCATGATTTTCATTTAATGGGTTTTTAAATTAATTTAATGGATTATGCTTACAGTTGATGGGTTGTTCTATAATTTAATTCATGTTTGTAGGTAGGTAGACAATCTATGCTTGATTTGATACTCCACACTTATTATTGCAAATTCCATGATTCTCTAGATTGATGCGAACTCTCATTAGATGCATTTGTTAACTAATTGATGAATTATGCCTTTGTCTTGGTGGGTTGTTCTACACTTAGTTTACTTGTTGGTTAGGTAAACAATTCACACTTGCATTAGATAGTTCACACTTTTACATGCAAATTATGTTTATGTTTGTGGCCACATCTAGATTGCAACAATGTATTCCCCATTAATGGAAATAAAGTGATTAATTACATGAGCTTAGTGGTGATTCCAACACCCTAAAACCTCTCTTCATATCTCTTAAATCCCTATCTCACTTTAGCTTAATTTTATTGCATTTTAATTAATTGCATCTTAGTGTAATCAAACAACCAACTCTTCTTTGCAATCATTTGGTACATTAGAGTCGAAATTAAATTCCAACACATATAATCTCTTGGGATGGTCCCTTCTCACTCATACTACATAGTATAAGTGTTAAGCGGTTTATAAATTTAAAGTATGATGCCCACTTGATACTAATTTCTAAACTCAAAGTGTTGTGCACACGCTCGGGTCGTATCATAATTTTGGCGCCGTTGTTGGGGATCAAATTAAATTTAAAGTATGTACATAGTTGATTTCAAAGCTTTTCGAGCTCAAATCATTTCTGATTTTCCAGATATGAACTTTTCTTCGATTCAGTTGCAGAGCAATAATGAGGTTGATGACTAGCTTAAAAAAATATTATTATTATTATTTTGTTGTTCTCTTAGTCAAGTACTTTTTAGTCAATTTTCATCATCCTTTAGTCAGATTCGTCCATTCTTCTAATAGTAGATTTGCACTTCTTTTATAATAAATGGTGTTGTATGAGCATACATTTTTTTTGCCCCTTTATTTCTTTTTAATATTGAAGTAGGCATCATCTATATACATATATGTATATATGTATATAGAATGAGTTTTACGGGCTTTACCCAACTCGCCCTTTAAAAAGGGAAGGAGTTTTATGAGCTTCACTCAGCTTACCCTTTAAAAAGGGAATACATTTTATGAGCTTCATTCAGCTCGCCCTTTAATAAGGGGTAGAGTAGCCTAATTTTGCCTTTTACTAAACATTTTGTTTTCATTTCTTCGATGTATTTGCAGTAGTAAATGAGATTATCAAAGAGAAATTATGAGATCACAATTTTATTGAAGAATCAATCCATATTTGTATGGATCTTATGAAAACATCATCAGAATGAACATCATCAGAGGAAGACATATTAATCCTTTTATTGAAAAGTAAAATCAATCATATAGAACATAATTATTTCAGGGAGATAAAGCCAAACTATCAAGCTATCTCTTTTTTTTGAGAAAATAAAATCAGCCACACAAATCTTTTACTGGTAGTACCTCTTTAAATGTTCAGCATTCCAAGGGTGGTCTAACTAACGCCCTCCCAAAGTTTCAAGTTAGTCTGCCCTTGGTCTATTGGTGCTAATAACCTTATAAGGTCCTTCCCAATTAGGGGACAACTTCCCTTCCCTCAGGTTTTAGTTACTGGGGTGACTTTGTGAAGCACTAAGTCTCCAAGTTGAAATCTTCTTGGTTTGACCTTAGCATTATAGTATTGATACCATTTGTTGATAAGCTGCCATTCAAATCTGAGACTGTTTCCTTCTTTCTTCAATTAGGTCTAAGCTCAATAGCAACTCTCTCTCATTTGCTCATGGTTCGTAATGCTCAATCGTGAAACTGGTTACTCTAACTTCAGTAGGAACAACTGCTTCACTTCAAAAGGCCACTAGTGACGAGCCCCTTTTCTATGTGTTAAGAAAACGGACTTTATAATACGAGAGGCCGCTTCGCAAGGTCAAAATATGAATGTAGTTTAAGAATCCTTTCTAGTCAAATTTACATTTATAAAAACCATTACTACATCTAATAAAGCATAGCGAGTAGGGATCGTCTGTAGGGATTATACGTGTTGGAATTTAATTTCGACTTTAATGTACCAATTGATTGCAAAGAAAGAGATTGGTTGATTAAACTAAGATGCAAGGAAATTAAAATGCAATTAAAATAAACTTAATTGAGTCAGGGATTTAAGATATGAGAAGTGAGGTCATGGGGTGCATTGGAATCGCCACCAAGCTCGTTCACCAAACCACACACTTTCAACTAATTTGGGGAAAACCTTCTTGTAAACCAAATGCGACTACCAATTGCAATATTAAGCATGGACCATCAAATTCAATAATGCATTGCCTACCTAACCGACAATTAAATTAAGTGTAGAATAACCCATCAATTCTAAGCATGACCCATTAAACTGATCATAATTGTAGCACACATCAATCTAGAGAATCATGGAATTTGCAATAATAAGCCATGGAATATCAAATCGAGTAAAGATTGTCTACCTACCTACAAGCATGAATTAAATTGTAGAACAACCCATCAAGTATAAGCATAACCATCACATTAATTGACAAACCCATCTAATAAAAATCATGTCGAGCCATCACTGAATTCTCAATCAACCACACATAGACATGCAATTAATATAGAAAAACTAGTATAGAGATCAATTCCCAAATAATCACACATAAGACAACATGTAATTACATAGAAAATCAATAGAAAGAATTAATCCATATAAATCAAAGGAGAACTCAAGATTCATTAAATTCATAAGGCTAAAACACTAATCATAAGATATTATTCCCCAAAAAGTATGAAAGAGACAGAGATTTAGATTACAAACTTGGGGCTCATCCAAGCCCCAAGGAGAATTTTAGCCAATCATGAAGGAGGTGGATGTGATCTTAGAACCCTCAAGGGCAATCCCAAACATGGTTCTATCTTCTTCTTCTTCTTCTTTGTTGAATTCTAGAGAGAGTTTGTGTAGATCTTGAGATATGTTCTTGGTGCCTCCACTCTTTTCTTTTCTTCTAACCCTAATCTCTAACTAGTCTAGAGAGAGAAACTAACTATTACAATGAAATAAAATTGAAGACAAAAGATATATTACAAAATGGTTAATTCCCTTTAAATACAAGGCACTTGGAGTAGTAAACAAGTCAGAAAATAAGCCCTTAAAATATCAAATCCCGCAACTATGTGGTAGGTGGAGTTTGGGCGTGTGGGAATAAAACAGCTCGCTGCCAGCGTATTTTCGATCGATATAAGAAATTTTCGTTCGATCGAAAAATTCTCAATCCATCCAAAAATTCAGCATTTTTTTTACCTTTTTCTGGATTTTTCTAGAATCTTCTCGGAACTTTTACTTGACTCCAAAAAGGTTGTAATAGACCATTTTTAGCCCATTTGAACCTTATTGACCTAAAATAGACAAAAACATAATTAAGTACTAAAGCGAGAAAATAAAGATAGATGAATGGACTAAAATACCCTAACTTAGGTGCTAAAATGTATCACATTTGAGCACTCATCACACCTCCAAACTTATATATTGCTAGCCCTTAGTAATGAATTACAAGGAGAAGAAAGAAATGAACATCTATACAACTATGAACTAGAAAGCAATGAAATAATAATGCCACTTTCGTAGGGAACATGATTGCATTTAACGTATGCAACAAGCCTTTTAAACCCCTAGGTTACCCCTAGTGGACGAGTTGAGTCTCGTGAGGGTTTCCAGAAATGATACCCACAAACATTAAGCTCTTTCTCACTAAAGAGGTACCAATATACAAAACAAGCATTAGGGGAGAACTACCTCAAGTATGAAGGGAAGAGCTTTTAATTGGTGGGAACAGTTGCAAGTTACTCGTGCACAACAAAGAAAAACACCGATACAATCTTGGTTGGAGATGAAACGACTTTTGAAAGCCAAGTTTCTTCCACTAGATTATGAGGAGTATTAGGAGATCCAATTTATGCCATACCAGGATTACCTATGAAGGTGTACAAAGATTCAAGCCTATACCAATTCATCATTGTCTCTAACTCAACATCATCCTCTAATGAAAAGGTTTACACAACAAGAAAAAATCATACCAAAAGTTGTACATGTCCAAGAATTGCAATCCCATGGTAGTTCCCAAGAATTGGAGAAAAAAAGAGATATAAAGAATGAAGAATTGAAGAGGGTTCCTTCAATTATTACAAGTGATGGTTGTAAGACATTCAACACAACAAAGAAAGAAGGCGGTGATAACAAGGAAAATTTGGTTCTAAAACAGCATTCATGCTTTTTAAAACCCAAAAGTGCTGTTATGGTTTCTTCAGTCTCATTACAATTGTGGCAGATGAGTAACCACCATCAACAACAATCTCATCAAGATCGTGAAAGTATAACAAAATTGCTTGTTGTAGGACTCGCCACTTGTTTTGAGCATACTAAAAAGGTTAAAAATTCACATACTAAGCTGGGGACCAATTGTGAGCATGAGGTTAAAGTACAAGAAGATAATGTTGTACAATATATGGTTAGTGGTGCTACGGAAGGAGTTGATGGCACAATTTTTTATTATGTGAAGAGTAGTGGGAAGACTAAAAGTGTTAAAAGTTTTTGCGATGTTAAACCTTTAGCATTAAAAGACATTTTCAATGTCATTCCACAATTTTCAAGCAAATAATTTTTCCTTGTAGTCCCATACTTGAGGGATAAAGATGAAGATTTGGAAAGGCATAATGGGTTGGAAAGTGTGACAAGAATTGACCTGCCCATTAATTACCTTACAGGTATTTCAAGTGGATTTCAAAACCTATCCAATGTCATTGAATTTACAACCTTTGGACAATTATATAAGAGGTCATCTTTCTTATGGGGTTGGACTGTTCAAACGAAAACAATAATGACTCCTAATATTTGTACCTATTCTAATTTGATTTTTCTAAATTTGGAGTCCATTGAAGTGGGCTAGAAGAATTTTTTTGTTGTCATTCTAGATAAAATTGGGTCTGGTCAAAAGTTGCAAAGACTTAATTTCTTTCATCTTAAGTTGCCATGGGAAATTGAAAGGGTGGTTGTGGGTAGTTTGGATGATTTATTTTGCTATCCAATTTTTAATGATCTTTGTGTTAAAATATGTGGAGCCATCTATGACATAATGGGCTTGATGCGTCTTCCGTTTATACCCACTACCATTGAATGGATTTACACACAAAGTAGCAATGGATTTGAGTTGGTGATTAAATTGGGAACCTCAATTGGGAAAATGGGGTTTTTTGGAAAAGAAAATCAAAATCTTTAGTGTTTGACAAATATTAAGACTGCACGTGTTTGGGTTTTTAAGGATGCAAGAAGTAAGGAGGTTAATGATATTCACATTCTATATGGTCATGTGGACTTTGTTCAAGGTCGTCTACAAAGTGTAGTGAATCCCGCAATTTCTTATGTGACAATGGGCTATAGCCGAGACTTCCATCAACTTGATCTACACATCAAAAGGCACCATAACGAGGGAGGAAGGAACTTTACCACACATTAAATTCGAGGATGAATTCTTTTGAAATAGAGAGGACTAATGTAGGACACTTTTATGTGTTTACTAATTTTTTATTTTAGATTTCTTATTTGTTTTATTTTTTATATTTTTTTAATAGGAAGTTTAATCTTAGTTAATTTCCTTAAGAATTATTTTCCTTTAGTATTCTTCTAGAGTTAGGTCTTCTATTATTATAAATAGTGTACTACAAATTGCAAAATTAATTTTATTCATTTAATTATCAATACAAATATCATATTTCTCTGAAATTATTCTTTGTTTTGGGGATTCAAAACACCCACCTTCTAGATTTAAGGTAATCTGTTCACTTCCGCTTATGTCACAACTTCACTAAATAATATTATAATTACTCCCAAGTGAAATGTGTATCCGAGGATTCTCTAGAAACTCCACAAACATCCTTGTGTTACCCAAGAATTGACTCTAGAGGGGGGGTGAATAGAGTCAATGGCCAATTTTTGCAAATTATAGAAATACAATTTCTAATCAACAATATAATCAATTATGTAATAATCAAGATATGAAAGTAATCAATTTAACACAATTGTAAAAGAGATAAGGGAAGAGAAATTGCAAACAATAACAAGGCGATTTTTGCGAGATTCGGAAACTTCTACTCTTCGGCTCAAGATCCCTTTTGAGACTTCCCAAATTCCTTAGAGCTTATCCTTAATGGTGGAGAGCAAACCTTCAATTGAAGCAAGACTTTGCTTCTCTTTCTTAGTAGGAGAACACCCTTCTCCTAGGCTTCCTTTTGGGTCACACCAACCCTTTACAATAACTTGTAATAGAAATGAAGTGTACAATGAATCTCTTAAAGATAGTAGTACAATTTTTTGCTCACAACTAGAGTATTGATGAATATAAATGAAGCTCAAACTCTATGAATGAAATGAATGAGAGAAGATGAAATATGTGAAGAAAATAAGCTCTGATAATCTCTCAAGTGAATAATAAAGCACAAACTCTATAAGGATTCAAATAAGAGCAAAAGCCCTTTGAATGCTTGATTGAATCTCTCAAAATAGAATAAGCGTGAAATGAGAGAGAAGAAGAGAAGATATGAGAACAACAGCTCTCTTTGATGCAATATAATGTCTCTCAACAATGGTAGTTTATTTAGCATGCTAGCCCTCTGTATTTATAGAATTTTGAGACTCAATATAGCTATTACAGGTTGTTGGGAAACATTTAATGAAAATAATTCCGTTGCAGTTCAAAACCCAGAAAGAGCCTGCTCTTAAAACAAGCGAGCCGTCTCTTTGTTCATTTATTCCTTAGAAAGAGCCGTCTCTTGTAAACAAGTGAGATGTCTCTTTATTTTGAAGAATCATTTTCCCCTTAGAAAGAGCCGTCTCTTATAAACAAGTGAGCCGTCTCTTTATTTTGAAGAATTATTTTTCCCTTAGAAAGAGCCTGCTCTGTAAAACAAGAGAGGCGGCTCCCTAGCTTTGAGAGCCTACTCTATATTTCTTTGGAGCCTGCTCTTTGGTTGGAAACATTAGTCCTTCGTTAAAAAGCCTACTGGAATTGAAAAGAGCCTTCTCTTTTATTTCATGGAGCCTTCTCCATCTCATTGAGCCTTCTCTAATTTTTCATGGAGCCTTCTCTATTCTTTGAGCCTTCTCTAATTCCCATTGAGCAGGCTCTATTAGCCTTGAGAGAGCTGGCTCTATTTCTTATAGAGGTGGCTCTTGCTTCATGAAGGCTACTGCTGAATTGGTTTGGACAGAAAAAGTTCATGACTTCAGATGGACATAACCCAGTCCATGAAACTCCAAATGAGGTGAAATTTAAGTCTAAATTTATTACCTTGAAGTAAGCTTTCTAATGCCACTAGCCTTGCTCAAAAATTCTAAACACGGAAATGGTTATGGCCATTTTAGTGCAACCTGGTCAGAATTTTCGCAGAGCAGAATCAGTCATCTTGTGATGGTTATATCTCTCTCAATTCAAATCCTTTTTAGGTGAAATTTGAGTCTAAACTCAAGAGCTCGAAGTCAGCTTTCTAATTCCACTGGCCTTATGTAAAAACTCCAACTACACAAATAGTTATAGCATTTTGAGTGTAAGCTGGTCTGGAAATTTTCTAGGCTGAAAATTGCTTCTTTTGAGATATTCATTTTTCTAGCACCTAGGACTTTGATGAATGATTCAATTTAGTTCAAGGCCTGTTTCTAGGAGTCTAGGGACATATGAAGATGTTAAATTTCAAGTGCATTGTGTCCTAGAGTCATTTACCAAATTATGGCAATAAAGGCTTTAAAGATGAAATATAAAATTCAATGCCTTTTCCTTTTCTTTTTAGAGACCAAAATAATTATTGTGATTAATGTGCATGGTCCTAGCATTTCTAGCTTAAGTTGAGTTCTTTCAAAGCTTATGTAAGCTTGAACTAACTCATTCTTAGCAAAGACTTCATATGTTAAATATATGTGTAATGAAGTTCAAAGTCTATTGCTAATGATGTAGGAGCATATGATGTATGATATGCATAGTCCTATAGAGATGAGCTTCAAATGAATTCAAGAATACTTTGACATTAAATCTTAAGCTCTCACCATCTTATCTACCCCTTTTCTTCATTTTTGACCATGATCGTTTAGGGTTGATGAAGACTTGCTTTCTTTCTTTGAAATGCTTTGTGTGATCTTTGAAGTCCGAACTTTTCTTCAATTTCTTACAACTTTGAGGCTTCCTTGAATCCGTAGCTTGAGTATTTGTAATGCTTGGAATGGATCTTCTAGCTCAACATTGAGGATTGAATATTGATCAACTATATATCACTCAATGAAAACATTAGTACTTAAACATCATTAATGGTTTGTAATCATCAAAACATAAGATTGACCTTTATATAAAATCCTTAGGCCAATAATCTCCCCCTTTTTGATGATGACAAAACATTGATGTGTTTATTGTCAAAGAGGAGTTGCATTTGATAGAATGCTCCCCCTATCAATAAGCATATCTTTGAATATCATATCATGCTTGATTCTATAACAATTATATTAGACAATTTGAGAGCATTTAAATTTCTCAGACATTTTTACAAGTCTCTCCCTTTCAATATGCATCTAATATAAGTGAAAAACAATATACGCACAAGCATAACAAACATAATGAATCACACATCTTTCTCCCCCTTTGTCATCTCAAAAAGGTGGGAGGATGAACTAGGTTCTCGCCAAATTTTGAAGTAGTAGTGCATGAGAAACATGAAAGATTTAAACAAATAGGAAGAAATTTGAAGCAAATTTTCATTTTACATATATAGAAGCCATTGATAATTTTAGGGATTGGATTGAAAATACGAAGAATAAATAGAATGGAAACCCAATGAAGACACAATGTAAATTCCAAATCCAAATTCATTTTTACTGAAGATATATAGAAGTAATAAAAGGATTTTGAAACAATAAAACAACCTAGATTAAAATTCACATCCAGTCAAAATTTTGATACCAAGTGCTAAAAAATTTATGCTTGAAAACCTCCCCCAAAAAAAATTATATAACAAGGACTAGGGATTAAAATTAATAAATTCAGCTTATTAGTGGAAACCCTATAGAACCTTGCAATATAGTGCCCAAATGAAACATAGATGATATATGTGTAAGCTATTCAAGGATAAATTTCAAAATCAAATGGAATTTGATAATAAAATTTATGCAATATATTTCTAGGATTTGATACCAAGGGACAAATGACAGTTTGTGCATAAATTTTGAATTTGCAGACTATAGACTAAGCAATTCTTACTAGAATAAGTCTTTTACAAGTAAAGAGAAAGCTACAGTCCAATCAAGGGTTTCATGGAATGAAAAATCAAAGAGAGTGAAATTAGAAATTATCATTGAAATTTCATTTAAACAGCAAGAATATATGAATTTTAAAGAGAATTTGATGAAGGAACCTTACTTGTGAAGATGCCTAGAATAAGTATACATATATCATCCTACAGTGCACTAAATTGGATGACCTAAAATCAGGGAGAGGATATCCATTAATGGAGCCGACTCTCATGATATATTGAGCCGGCTCTATGTTATTTAATGGAGCCGGCTCTTAGAAATTTATAGAGCCGGCTCTTAGCATTTTCTGAGGTCTGCTTTGAGATGCTGAGAGTTAGGCTTTTAGAGCTTTTGATAGCATGTTTGAGCCGCCTCAAGAAATGTTGGAGCCGGCTCTGCAAATATTTTTGGAGCCGGCTCTTAGTAAATTTGGAGTCGGCTCTTGCATACTTCAAAGGAGATGCTGAGAGTTGCACTTCTTAGAGCCTTTCATGGAGCCGGCTCTTAATGAATTAGAGCCAGCTCTTACTAAACTCTGCATGAGATCCCGAGAGCAACTAAAATGTATGCAGGTTTTGGTCCAGGTTAGGAGCCGTCTCTTATTTTTATAGAGCCTGCTCTCTCAGTTTGCAGAGTCTGCTCTTATATAAAGGGAGTTGGCTCTCTCTTTAAAAATCAAGAGATCTCGAGAGCAAGCACTTTAAAATCATCTGTGGAGCCTGCTCTGCTTTGTGTAGAGATGGCTTTCCTTTTCTTCAAAGAGACGTCTCTCCTCTAAATGGAGCTGGCTCTGCTGTTGCTAGCTTTAGCACATAATCAGTAATAAAACAGTTTAGCTCAGAATTAGTTTTGTAGCCATTGTGATGCCTCTGAATCAAGGGCATAAATGGAATTCTATAAGGTCTCAGGCCTAGAATACACTCTCACATACTTGGTTCATCTTCTCACAAGAGCTCAGAGGTTAAGTAATTCATTTCACAATTTAATTTCAGCCTCAAAATCAGTTATAGACTAGTTTCTGTAGAAACTCTGCACTCAGGGACAAAACTTATAAAATCACTGCAACACTACCTTGAATTCGAAGCCCTCAATTATATTTCATGTTAATACACTTGCTAAGGCAGAAGTTACAACAAGATAAGCATGGTATACAATTTTCACAGTTTAAATCCCAAATTTTCAGGCCTTAAACCTTAACAACTTAGGTTTACTAGGCCAAACTTCAAGTTGGTCAGTTTTGATGAAAATTTTGAACTTCACTAGCCTCTATTCAACTAAATACACTTGCTAGAATGATTGACAGATGAATCACAGCAAGATATTAACACTTCCTTACACAAATCAAAGGCTAAACCAGAAAATAAGCTTAAATAAGGGTTAGGGATATCAAAATTTTACTTCAACTCAACTTTGTTCAAGTGATCACCTTCTCCAGATGTAAACATGATATAAGAGCTTGTTTAAACCTTCTTCAAGCGAAGATAGTGATTCCAGCAAATTTAAGTCTTTTTAGTTACCTTTTGCACCAGATTTTCAGTTTATTAGGCCTTCATCAACACTTCAATGTATTTTACACTTGCTCACTAATTTCTGAGAATGTATCCAACTTTCACTCTTTATTAAGAATACAGGAAATCATGTGTTCAAATGGCCTCTCGAGACACTCTCATTTAGCTTTCTTTTCTAGGGTTTTCTTTTTTTTACTTTAAGGCTTACCCTTTCAATTTGCTATAATAGCCTTTATATAGAACACACACACTTCCAACCTTTAGGAAAGCAATATAAATTCTCATTCTTCATTTTAATGAGATGGCTCTCTTCCAATGAGATTTGTTCCTCAAGTTGAACAACATCATTTTCTATATGCATGGAAGTGACACAATTAAGTATAGATAAAACATTTAAGATCACAAAAGCATATAGAAGACTTTTTAAAACATTGCTACTTTAATACAATTGATAAGGTTCACATGAAATAGCATTGATGGTCTACATTAGATAATGTATGCTTTTATTTGATGGCATATCTTCCAATAAATCTTTCACAAAGATTGGGCAAAGTTAATCTAAAGATCATTTGAAAGATAGAGAATCATTTTATGTTAGCATGTTCATAACTCATATGCCAAAACAAATTACTTTTATGCAAAATATCAAAACATAGACATTTTTACATCTATTAGGAACAAGTAGCATATCAAGAGCATCATGCTTAGAATTTCATGATTGAATTCTTCATATAAAAGCATATTAATGAGAAAGGAATTAGTTACCCATGGTACTAACTTCATTAGCTTGGTGGTAGTTTCTCAAAGTGATGCATCCTTTCCATTTTGTGATTGAGAAATTCTTGGCATGATATTTCTTTTGTGCTCTAGGCACCAACTTGAGAATCCACTTGTCCTTGCCCTTGAAATTGTTCCCAAGAGTGATGCTTCCTTCATAATCCTTAATTGATGCCCTCAATTAACCCTATAAGAAAGGGTTGCATATTCTTCTTTTGGTACCCAAAGTTTCCTGGGTCCATATGAGTTAGGCAATAGAACATAAGTTCCTTTTGGAACCCAAATTTTCTTTGACCTCAATTTCTTTCTATATAAACAATCATGAATCATATGTCCTAATCTTTTACAATAATTGCATTTAAAGGTTTGGGTACCACTCTTGACAAAATGATCATACAAAGGCCTTTTTATTCTTAACAAGCATGCATCTTTAGTGTGAGGATCATATTGTATCTCATTTTTGAAAAAGACATCTCTTTGATTTCTAAGTATAGTACTCAAATTCTCCTTTTCTTTGGTAAGCTTTGCTAAGATGTCATTTTGATCATGAATTATTTTATTTAAAGACTCATTTTCGGGAATAAGATCAATTGATGAAGATTCTTTAGAAAATACACATTTCATTTCATTTTTCAATGACTCATTTTCAATTTGAATCTTTTCTAATTTTTGCACAAGATATTGATTTTCCTTTTTCAAAAAGTCATTTTCCATTTGAACTTTTTCATGTCTTTGAAGGAGATCATGGTTTTCCTTTTTAAAGGAAGCACATTTCACAAGCATGTTTTCTAGCACACCTTGTAATTCTTTAAATGCATCAAGTAATTCATTGTGCTCATCCACTAACTCATTATAGGAAATATTTATGTCAAAATCATCATGGTTAGAATTTATCTCATCTTTGTCGGCCATGAGACAAAGATTAACCACCTCTTTTATGCTACTTACTTCTTTGCTAGAAGCTTGGAGGTCTATACTCTTCTTTTGCATTGCTTCATTTTCTTCACTATAGGAATAAGAGTAAGTTCTACTAAGAAAGTTCAAATGATTAGTAATGTTAGTAGAACTAGAATGCATCTCACTACTTGATTCATTTTCATTTATGATGGAAGACACATCTTTTTCAATAAGCATAGGCATATATGATTCCTTACCACTAATTGATCCTCCATATGCTAATTCAAGTGAGTTCCAAATTTCTTTAGCCGTTTTACAAAAGATAATTTTGTTAAACTCATTTTTGCTTAATGCACAATAAAGATAACATGTGGCTAAAGCATTACATTGAACTAATCTATGATCATTTTCATCCCATTCACTTTTTGATTTAGGATTTTCATTCCCTTCAATAACTTTGGTTGGGATATGATCACCAATTTCAATAACTTTCCATAAATCAATATCAATACATTTTAGAAAGGCTTTCATTCTAATTTTCCAATAGATATAATCATTTCCATCAAAACAAAGAGGTTGATCATTGGATTGTCCTTTTAAGTGTGTGATACTACCATTGTTGGCCATGATCGTACTCTAAGACGATTAAGTCCTTTAAATAGAGTTAGGCTCTGATACCAATTGTTACCCAAGAATTGACTCTAGAGGGGGAGTGAATAGAGTCAATGGCCAATTTTTGCAAATTATAGAAATACAACTTCTAATCAACAATATAATCAATTATGTAATAATCAAGATATGAAAGTAATCAATTTAACATAATTGTAAAAGAGATAAGGGAAGAGAAATTGCAAACAATAACAAGGCGATTTTTGCGAGGTTCGGAAACTCCTACTCCTCGGCTCAAGATCCCTCTTGAGACTTCCCAAATTCCTTAGAGCTTCTCCTTAATGGTGGAGAGCAAACCTTCAATTGAAGCAAGACTTTGCTTCTCTTTCTTAGTAGGAGAACACCCTTCTCCTAGGCTTCCTTTTGGGTCACACCAACCCTTTACAATAACTTGTAATAGAAATGAAGTGTACAATGAATCTCTTAAAGACAGTAGTACAATTTTTTGCTCACAACTAGAGTATTGATGAATATAAATGAAGCTCAAACTCTATGAATGAAATGAATGAGAGAAGATGAAATATGTGAAGAAAATAAGCTCTGATAATCTCTCAAGTGAATAATAAAGCACAAACTCTATAAGGATTCAAATAAGAGCAAAAGCCCTTTGAATGCTTGATTGAATCTCTCAAAATAGAATAAGCGTGAAATGAGAGAGAAGAAGAGAAGATATGAGAATAACAGCTCTCTTTGATGCAATATAATGTCTCTCAACAATTGTAGTTTATTTAGCATGCTAGCCCTCTGTATTTATAGAATTTTGAGACTCAATATAGCTGTTACAGGTTGTTGGGAAACATTTAATGAAAATAATTCCGTTGCAGTTCAAAACCCAAAAAGAGCCTGCTCTTAAAACAAGCGAGCCGTCTCTTTGTTCATTTATTCCTTAGAAAGAGCCGTCTCTTGTAAACAAGTGAGCCGTCTCTTTATTTTGAAGAATCATTTTCCCCTTAGAAAGAGCCGTCTCTTATAAACAAGTGAGCCGTCTCTTTATTTTGAAGAATCATTTTTCCCTTAGAAAGAGCATGCTCTGTAAAACAAGAGAGGCGGCTCCCTAGCTTTGAGAGCCTGCTCTATATTTCTTTGGAGCCTGCTCTTTGGTTGGAAACATTAGTCCTTCGTTAAAAAGCCTACTGGAATTGAAAAGAGCCTTCTCTTTTATTTCATGGAGCCTTCTCCATTTCATTGAGCCTTCTCTAATTTTTCATGGAGCCTTCTCTATTCTTTGAGCCTTCTCTAATTCCCATTGAGCAGGCTCTATTAGCCTTGAGAGAGCTGGCTCTATTTCTTATAGAGGTGGCTCTTGCTTCATGAAGGCTGCTGCTGAATTGGTTTGGACAGAAAAAGTTCATGACTTCAGATGCACATAACTCAGTCCATGAAACTCCAAATGAGGTGAAATTTGAGTCTAAATTTATTACCTTGAAGTAAGCTTTCTAATGCCACTAGCCTTGCTGAAAAATTCTAAACAGAGAAATGGTTATGGCCATTTTAGTGCAACCTGGTCAGAATTTTCGCAGAGCAGAATCAATCATCTTGTGATGGTTATATCTCTCTTAATTCAAATCCTTTTTAGGTGAAATTTGAGTCTAAACTCAAGAGCTCGAAGTCAGCTTTCTAATTCCACTAGCCTTATGTAAAAATTCCAACTACACAAATAGTTATAGCATTTTGAGTGCAAGCTGGTTTGGAAATTTTCTAGGCTGAAAATTGCTTCTTTTGAGATATTCATTTTTCTAGCACCTAGGACTTTGATGAATGATTCAATTTAGTTCAAGGCCTGTTTCTAGGAGTCTAGGGACATATGAAGATGTTAAATTTCAAGTACATTATGTCCTAGAGTCATTTACCAAATTATGGCAATAAAGGCTTTAAAGATGAAATATAAAATTCAATGCCTTTTCCTTTTCTTTCTAGAGACCAAAATAAGTATTGTGATTAATGTGCATGGTCCTAGCATTTCTAGCTTAAGTTGAGTTCTTTCAAAGCTTATGTAAGCTTGAACTAACTCATTCTTAGCAAAGACTTCATATGTTAAATATATGTGTATTGAAGTTCAAAGTCTATTGCTAATGATGTAGGAGCATATGACGTATGATATGCATAGTCCTATAGAGATGAGTTTCAAATGAATTCAAGAATACTTTGACATTAAATCTTAAGCTCTCACCATCTTATCTACCCCTTTTCTTCATTTTTGACCATGATCATTTAGGGTTGATGAAGACTTGCTTTCTTTCTTTGAAATGCTTTGTGTGATCTTTGAAGTCCGAACTTTTCTTCAATTTCTTACAACTTTGAGGCTTCCTTGAATCCATAGCTTGAGTATTTGTAATGCTTGGAATGGATCTTCTAGCTCAACATTGAGGATTGAATATTGATCAACTATATATCACTCAATGAAAACATTAGTACTTAAACATCATTAATGGTTTGTAATCATCAAAACATAAGATTGACCTTTAGATAAAATCCTTAGGCCAAC
Organism: Cornus florida; assembly: GCF_030987335.1. Lineage (NCBI taxonomy): Eukaryota > Viridiplantae > Streptophyta > Magnoliopsida > Cornales > Cornaceae > Cornus > Cornus florida. Next base: position 61,331,438 of record NW_026775574.1, on the reverse strand, counting down.
ACCTTGGACTAGAGTCCCTGGAACTCAAGGTTGGACCAGTAACTGTGATGACTCCATTATTCGTGATTGAAACATCCACCCATCAGTTCATAGCTTTTTGGTTGGGAACTAAGATCGAAATGGTTTGGTTTGATGATCGTTAATTTAGTGCAAGGTGAATAATGTTGATGGACAATCCTATGATATGGGTTTTGGGCTAACTTAAATGTTTGGCCTCAATAAAAATGGTAATCCAAAAAAGATTGATATGTACCATATGCTTAATTGTATGTTTGATTATACCTTCTTTTCAATGCAGTACATTTTGTTCAATTTCTTTTAAGCTATTTTCTTAGATGTATATAAGGTAGGTTGTTTAAACCACAACGATGTGGATCTCCATGTGCATATGGGAGAGTTTCAATGACACTTTTTGTTGTGGAAATTTCATATAATTATAGAAATATATAAAGTATAATATTAATACACAATGATTCAAGATAATGAACAATACCACCAATGAATAATCTAATTACGATTCTTTCATTAAATTAAATAATACATCATTTACACAATATGGATAAAACGATGAACATGAATTTAATAAGATAAATAATTAATTCAAGGGTAAAGTGCATTAAACCCCCCTGAACTATTGGGTATGTGCAAGAAACCCCCTGAACTATAAAAGTTGCAAAAAAAACCCCTGAACTATTGGAGTATGTGCAAGAAACCCCCCTGAACTATAAAAGTTGCAAAAAAAAACCCCTAAACTATTGGGGTATGTACAAGAAAACCCCCTGAACTATATATTTTTTTGTAATTTACCCCATCCGCGCGAATTGATTAACTGAAAGGGACGATGAAGCCAAGGAATTTGTGGCCGGGATTAGAGTGGTAGATGTCGTCTGAGGAGTGTTTGGATAAGCCAAGGAATCTGTTGCTGGGATCAGTGGGTCTCCTGTCGTAGCTCCATCATAGCCGTTGCACCACCCACTCGATCCGTCGGCCATATATATCGCATTTCTCTGCACCGTTGCGTCAGCCCATCTCTGTCACCTCGTTGGTCGCCGTTCAGCTCACCTTGCTCGCCGATCCATTCCACCGTCCATTCCAAGCTTGCCGGCCCATTCCGCCATCTCCATAGCCGAGCACACCGCCGTCTGTGTTTCGAGCACACAGTCGTCCACAGTTCACTGCCGAGCCCCCTTGAGCTCATCGCCGCCTCCACAGTTCACGGCCGAGTTAACCGACCTCTCATCACAGCCCCTTGAGCCATCCCGCCAACCTCAAATTTCTGTGCTCTCTTCTCTCTCTCTCTCTCTAGCTCTCTGTTTTGGGTTATGTTCGGTGAAAAACATCTTTAGGCAGAAAAAAATATATATATAAGAAGTGTATAAGTTAAAACGACACAGTGTGTTATAAGGGTAAACTGGTCTTTCAAAATTTTCGGTGCCGGAAGCTAATGTCATGGGGGTAAATTGCAACAAAATCATAGTTCAGAGGGGTAAATTGCAACAAAATCATAGTTCAGGGGAGTTTTTTTGTAGTTTAGGGGGGTTTCTTGCAAATGACCAATAGTTCAAGGGGGTAAATTGCAACAAAATTATAGTTCAGTGGGGTTTTTTGTAGTTCAGGAGGGTTTCTTGCAAATAACCAATAGTTCAAGGGGGTTTAATGCACTTTACCTTTAATTCAATAATATTATATTAATATTAGTTCAATAATATAAATTAATAAGTAAAACGATAATAATAAAATAGGTAAGAAAGTGTTAGCTTAGAAATTTCACATAATTATAGAAATATATAAAGTACAATATTCATATAGAATGATTCAAGATAATGAACACCACCAATGAATAATCTAATAATGATTCTTTCATTAAACTGAATAATACATCATTTAAACAATATGGATATAACGATGAACATGAATTTAACAAGATAAATAATTAATTTAGTAATATTAGTTCAATAATATAAATTAAGAAGTAAAACGATAATAATAAAATAAGTAAGAAAGTACTAGCCTGATTGTTGAGGCATGTGTAAACACATTAACCTAAAGTTGATAATCCTCCCCTTCGTGCGGGTATTGGAGAAACTAGTCAGCTTCAAGATACAACCCAATCAATTTGCAGTGGCGTCTCCTCTATGTATACGAACATAGGAAAACTAGGTCCAAGTCTATTCGTGTCTCGTTACTCATAAACTCAATATATGAAATAGTATATAATAAAAGATAGAATACTTCTATAAGAGTTTCACCCATTCATATATCATCACTCATATATACTCGTATATACAAATATTAGAAAGATGGAAAGAATATACATGGTAAGAGTATATATCTATCTATATTTTAGATCAATCCCTCTATCTCTCAAACTAGTGGATGCTTTATATAAATAATATGTAACCGCTAAGGTAATATAATGATAATTTACTTTTGAAATAATAACTCTCATAAAGATAATTTAACTACTATAATAATATTCATCATTATACATATAATAAATAATTATATTAAATATTATTTACGTTTTTATTAAAATATCTATAATAGTCCCCACGTATTTTAATAAAAATAAGTAGAATATAATTGAGCAACTTTATACTATGCAATTGGTGTAGGTGTTTGCTAGGTTTGAACCTACACTTAGTGTGATAGTCTCTATTTGAGGAACCTGAATGAACTAAGTCTTGAATTCGGTCCCTTGAGCCAAACTTTAACATACCATATGCATAGTATTGACGATAGACTTGGTTTAGCGGGTTAGCACGATAAATGGCCATGCGCTGGTATCTTGATTCTCATGAAAGCTCTAGAGAACAGCCCAACTTCCTCGGTCGGGGCCTCACGACGACTTTCACTTAGGTGAATCCTCCAAGGATATATGTGACCTATATCCTGTGAGAGTATGCTCGCCTCGAATTCATTTAGGGCAAAGCCCTTCCTTAGGGTCACATCACAACACGGATGCCATAGGGATGTGCAGGAAAGAATCTGCTCGAAAAACCTCCTAAAAAGAATGTTGTCAATGAGTCATGCAGTGCAGATTGTTTCTACCCATTGAATCTTTCGTCATGTGATTAAATCGCCAATCAAAAGGTTGGGTTACTTCAGTAGGTGACTCCCTTGGGGTGCCCATTCCCCTCAACATATTTAGGACTGTGTCCTAATACGACACTTGGTCTTTTGTAATTTTTTTTTTTTTTCCCCTTCACAACCCAACTCTTGGATTTTTTGTCATTTTTATTTCTTCACCCCACCACCTCCTTCTTTTTCTCTCTCATTTTTTTTCATCATCATTTTTTTTTTCTTTTTCTCCACAAAATAATTCATCACTAATAATACCTCATTGGAAAGATATTGAGATGAATACTATTGATAGGTTTGTTAATTCTATCTTAATAGAATGTTAGTACGCATATGCTATTGTTGCAAGATTGCAATGTTGGAAGTGATATAAGAGAGAATGCAAGCGCGCACACACACCACACATCGAATGAGAGAACGGGGACATTTGTCTTCTTCTATCACCAAATTTTTTTTTTTTCTATATATCATAGAATGGTTATGTCGTCTTCTATCACCAATTTTTTTTTCTTTTTAGCTTGGAAAAGAATTATTCAGCCATCAAGCGCCCAGTGCTGATATTCTCTTCCTTTTTTTCTTCTATGATTCGTCTCCATCTTTAAGGCTCCAGATTTGAGCAATCGAAGACTCTTATCTTCTATGTTTCATTATGTCCTTGGTATTTCCTTCATTCAGCAACTCAGCAAGATTATACCTCATGACACACAAACAAAAGCTAATATTTAAATTCATTAAAAACTGGTAACCTTTTATAACAGTCATAATTGGTATTAAAAATACAATGCTAAGATTTATAAATATTGCCAAAACTGAAAGTCATATTTACTTCCATAAAATTCTCTTTCCTGGCTTTGAATACATTATTCATATATATATATATATATATATATATATAAATGCATCAAATATAATGAATGATGTAAGCGTTTTAATCTTGTTAAATATTAGATAATTACTCAGCAGTTAATTAAAATAATAATAACAAGAATAATTAGCTAAACATAAAGAACTTTCATAGGATAACTCAGAATCCATATTAAGAGTTCTCATGTAACAGTGTGAAATTATTAACCGTACAATTAAGTAATTCAACATTGAAAGCATATGTAATGAACATTATGCAAAGAGTTTAAATATAATTAATTAAATAATTACTACTATAATATTTACAGCCCCTTATACTACTGCAGTTGGTAGGAAGTTACCAAAATTTCAGAAACATGAATGAAATTCAATTTAATGCTGCTATAACGGATTCTAGAGACTTTCCCCCCAAAAGAATATTAGATAGGTAACAAATGAGTCCTGCTATTTCACCCGATTTAAAAAAAACCAACAATATACCGACGTGTATGTTAGTGTGTGGACTACTTTGAGACAAAAGCTTACGATTTTTTATTTTATTTGTGTTTTTTTAATTCTCCACCAAAATCACGATGCCTATGATTTTCCACCAAAGCAATTGCATCTCTCCCATTCCCGGCGAAACTAGGTCAAAGTCACATCCTTTCTATCAAAATCGTGGGTTCATCGCCAAAGTTGTCATCAATCCCTTACTCGATTTCAACATCCCAAGGATTGATACACCGGAAAGCCGTGATACTGCAATAACAACAATTTTCCGACCGGCCATCAAGTCATCAACGTTTTGAGTAACAGAGTAGTAACAACAATTTTCCCACCGGCCATCAACGTTTTGGGTAACAGAGTAGTCTGAAGGTTGGTTAGCAGAGGTTTGAAGATTTTGCAGATTTGCTATGGAGAGAGAGAGTGTGGGAGTAAGATCTCTGAATTTGGTTAAGGCTAATAATAATTCCTTCAGGGTCTGCATTTGGAACCAAAAAATAAAAAATAAAAAAATACTTTCTCAACAGGTAATACAAAGACGAGATCGGGGACAAAATCAAAATCAGAAGTACAAACAAAAGAAGTGAGATATATAAGATAGATAGGGGAGGATTTTGCCGAGGAGTAAGAGAGAAGGGCGGGATAGTGCATATCTTTCTACAGAAGAGGAGGAGTTGTCCTATTTTAAGATAGCCACCTGTTCGATCGGTTTTTTTCGACTAAAATAAGTCGTTCAAAATATCATTTTCCGTAACAAATATATACCAATGTGCAAATACAATTAAGAGCTTCCAAATATAAAAAGATAGCATACCCAACAATCATATCATTTTTCCTTTCTTGTAATAATAATATGGTAGTTGCTAATTACTCACGCACCAAACAGTTGACGCATATTAAAAAGTCAATAAAAAATTATAATTCATCCTTTAACTATATTTGATTTGTAATAAAGAAAAAGTGTTCATTTATTATTAATCTTATATCAGCTACGACTTAAGTATTATCCGAAATATCATGAACAAAACATGGTACTTCTTGAACACTTTAGCATTAGATGCAATAATGATTTGTTTTTAAATTTCGATAATATAGCAACTTTTCTGCAACTACTATATTATAGATAATGCAAATTACCAAATTTTTTCCTTTAATTTTCTGTGTTTGTCATTGTCATATTTGTTGGTGATGGTGTTTTGTTTTGGGTAACTGCCATGCCGACATTGAGCCATTTTGTCCTTGGCCCAGACTCACGGCAATGGCACAACCAGTCCATTAAATGTCTCCGACTGGCTTGTGGGGTTGCTTATGAGCCCAGCCCAACTTCTTGCTTTGATCCAACATTTCAGGCCAATGCGGTGGGATTTCATGGGCCAAAATATCTCTGACCTAATTGATGAGATATTCATCATCTTAAAAAATAATAATAAAAAAAAATAAAAAGTCAAAGATATTCATCATCTTCCTCTGTCTGTCGATGAGGAATATTCCAAACTCTGACGAATTGAAGATCACATTTTCTCCATTCAGAGCCCTAATTTTCCAATGACTTAACATGGTGAAATCCCCATTTCATACATGGCTACAGCTGTTCAAGGATTTGTCGGTAGAACCCACCTCATTTCCCGTGGCCCTCTCATTTACTGTGCGCGCAAGGTTTTCTCTTTCTTTCTTTGATCTTATAATCACCAAAACTTGTTACTTTATATATATGTATACGTATATATATAATATAAATTAGCTTTCTTTGCTCCGTTCTCTTGGCAACCAAACGGATGGTTGAAATGGGTTTGGAGGATTTGAACTCTGTTTGTCGCTGCAGGTTCGACATAGAAGCTCTGTTGCAGCTGTTGAATCTCCTGTTCAATCAGTCGATGTTGTCAAAGAAAAAGCTCAACAGAAAACAACATCGAATGAAAAGAGTTAGTCTAACAATTTTTTTTTTTATTTTTTATTTTTTATTTTAAATTTTTAATATTAACTCACACGCCCGCTATGGCTATTGAACTCTCGGACATTCTACTTTATAAGTTGAGGAAATGCCTCTATGCTACAGTTCTAGATGGTTCAATTTTGGAAAGTTATATGTATTGTAATTTGGCATTACAATTGTGTTGTGATGAAGTAGGTAATGATGATTGCAAGGCACCTGAATGGAAGAAGTTGAGTTCGAAAGATCTCGGAATAAGGACGTCAATGATTGGGAAGCCCACGAAATTGGTTTTAAATGGGCTGAGGAAAAGGGGTGTGTATGTATTTATTTATATACAATGAGCTGATATTGTTTTTTGATGAACTTCTATAAGAGTACTTAAGCAAATTATGTAATAATGATCAATAATTAATATAAATTTACCATGATAAAAATTCGGTCCAATTGATGCCATAACAATACTCTATTTCAATATTTGACATTGATGCTTTATTTGTCCCTGCAAAGGCATGGTAATTGAGTGAATTTGAAATTGGTTGCTTTTTTATCTCAAATGGATGGCTTTATGGAATGCTAACTTGTGTATCACACAGCTCTATTTCAATATATATATATATATTTTTGTTATTATTTTTTATTTCTATTTTTTTTTTTCTTCGTCTGAAAGTGATTCAATTGTAGGGTATGAGGTCTATCTTGTCGGAGGATGTGTGCGGGATCTTATCCTAAAGAGAACTCCCAAAGATTTTGATATCATAACTTCAGCTGAGCTTAAAGAGGTTTTGCTTTGTTTACACATATTATTTTTAGTTTAGACTCTTGTGAGCTTCATTTGAGTGTCAATTCCGGTACGATACGTGCCAATCATCTCTTTAAGTACGTATTATTTTTAATGTACGAGCATGTTGTGATTATTATTTTGTCTTGTCCTTCCTTCCTTTATCAATTTCCCTACCTTATTATAATCTAGTAGTTTACATCTCTAAAAGCTTTTGCTCTAAAATCCTCACATAGAAAAGCCGAAAACTATTTCATCCATCTTATGTTGTTGAGTCTTTCTGAGCAAACTGAATAGAAGAATAATGCATAAGTCATTTATTTATTTATTTATGCTCTTTTAGCTGTTTAGGAGGACCCACTTTAAAAGCTCCAAAGAGGCCATGCTGCTCAGTTGATGTGAGGTTTTTGTTTCCTTGATTTCAAATAATGAAGAATGAATTTTTTATTCTCTATTTTCCCATCTTTTCTAGGCAAGAAAGAGGAATTTTGAACTTCTTTGCAAATCCTTGCTTTCTAAGCTTGGTTGCAACGAGTTGTCGTGAATATTACTAACTTGTTGACTGTTGCAAGCAAAGCATCACTCCCTCACTTTCAATATTCTTGTTCTATTAGCTTTTATTCAGTTGTCTCAGAGTGTTTTTAGTTTCAATTATTTGGAAGTAAAAATGCTTATACTTTTGTTTCAATATGTGATGGCTAAGATATGTTTGCCTAGTGGTGTTTCAGTCGTATTTTCCTTTCTCACCCGGCTTTTTTAATTTTTTTTTTTTAAAAACTAAAGTTGTATTTGCACTCCTCAAAATACTTACAATCCACTTGATTTGTTAACTAAGGAATGATATAATTTCCCCTCAAAACTGTAGTGTAAGAGAACTTTTTGCAATAATTTTGGAGTGTAAGAATGCTTTAGAAGGACGGTTGCATCATAGCCTTTTAAAAGTACAAGTGGAGTGTGATAGACGAGTCCTTTTTGGGAGTGCAAATACAGTCTTTTTTTTTTTTCCCCCTTATTATCATGTATTACATAATATTGTGCCCTTCAAATGACACTTGAATCCTCAAAATAAATGAAAAGACGTGGGAAATATATATGCAGAAGGCATCCAATGCTTGAGAATTTAAGTTAATAGCACATAATTTTCAATTTTTATTTATTTTTTTTTAAAGAATAGGTATATAACATTTTACACATTTCATGTGAAAAGAAAATATTGAAGTAGTATATTTTGTGCCTCAATTGCCCAATAACTTAAACTACTTATCCAGTAGAACATAGAAAAAAATATTTATTTTTGGTTGAAGTTAAAATTTATCCTCCCTATCCTTGATGTTACAATATAACATTTCGTGTAAGGCTGTCTTGTATACACTCCAACATTTCATTTAAGTCTGTCTAGTATATTGACTCCAGCATGTTGCTTGAATTAAGTAATTTTCATTAGCCTCCACTTCAAAGAACTTACAAAGAATAACCTAATACTTAGAAAACCTCAGCTTGGACTTCTTGAGTCCCTCTTTGCGAACTGATAGTGCGCTGTCTAATTCATGTTTGGTGGCATTGGTTTTAGATTTTGTTGCATCATGATAGATTCACTTAATACGACCTGTAACTCATTCGCTTCAACTTGTTCAGTCATTTGCTTAAAACTTGTTGAGTCATTTGCTTAAACATGTTCAATCATTTGCAGGTACTGAAAACGTTTCCTGGATGTGAAATAGTTGGAAAACGGTTCCCCATATGCCATGTGCACGTAGATGAAACCATTGTGGAGGTTTGTTGGGTTGCTTATTTACATATTGCCTTTTTATTATTTTTTTATTATTTTTATTTTTATTAAATAAATTTTCTATGCACATTATTACTTTTCAGCACAAGCTATTTCTCTAGCTTGGTGCAATGGTAAAAGCTCATGTCGTCAAACATAAGAACACATCGTTTGGTGCATATAATGCCAAAGATTAGTTTTCTGTCCAGTTTATCCCTCTTAGAATCCACACATTGGGGGGACTGGCACTCTGTGCTATTTTTTTCCATATGTGTAATTAACTTTTCAATCAAATAAAGGTTTCTTTAGCAAGAGCAATATATTAGAGTTGATATTTTCTTGTCCCTCGTATTTAAACTTTGTTATTTTGTGATATAGGTATCAAGCTTTAGCACTCATGGAAGAAATACCAGTAGGAACCCAAATTATATAATCAGAAAACCTCCTGGTTGCACCGGACATGATTATGTTCGCTGGAGGAATTGCCTACAAAGGGACTTTACAATCAATGGGTAATCTACTCCACCCTTGTAATTAGAAGTAGGAAATTATTATAATTGTTTTATGCTGTTCTTCAATGCATTATATTATGCTATTAGTTTCTTTGAGTGCTTCATCACTGCAGATATAATTTATGTTACTACATCCCTTTTAACTTTCTGTTATCTTTGCAGGTTAATGTTTGATCCCTTTAAAAGGACAGTGTACGACTATACGGGTGGAATTGAAGATATTAGAAAAGCTAAAGTGTGCATGTATCTGTTTACAGTTTCATATTCAAGAATTACTTTAGACTTATTGAGTTCATGCAGTCCTCACTTTTTGGATTGTTTATTTATAGGTACGAAGTGTAATTCCTGCAAGTGCTTCTTTTATGGAGGATTGTGGTGAGTATGCTTGTTTGGTTGTGCTTATTGTTGTTGCTATTGTCGACGCCGTCGTTATTTTTTATGTTAATAAGGTAGTTAGCTTATCAAGATAAGTTTATTAATTGATTCTGTTCGGTTCTTCACAGCTCGCATTTTACGTGGGGTGAGAATTGCAGCACGTTTAGGGTTTCGTTTCTCTAGAGAAACAGCTCAATCAATAAAAACATTATCTTGCTCTGTATTAAGGCTTGACAAGGTGACAAAATATATATATTCCCAGTCGTATAAATGCAGCAAATTTTATATATTTATTATTATTATTATTATTATTATTATTATTTATTTTTTTTATCATATATGCTTTCTTGCAAGTTCCATCTTCTCTTGTTTTTGACTGCACAGGGAAGGATTCTCATGGAAATGAATTATATGCTGGCATATGGGTCTGCAGAAGCTTCTTTGAGATTATTATGGAAATTTGGACTCCTAGAGATACTACTACCGATCCAGGTATTAGGTTTTTCCTTATTGTTGACACCTATGTTTTTATTACTCTTAATTTTTCTTTCAGATCATGTAATATAGCTGTATCATGCAGGCAGCATATTTTGTTTCTCAAGGTTTTCGGAGGCGTGATAAGAGATCTAACATGCTTTTGGTAAGTGCAAATACTTATTCACTATGTTTTTCAGCATTCATGGCTTGCTTCTTGTGGTTTACTAAGTCGAACCGACTAGCAAGTTGTATCATACTTAATTTATTTGGGTTTGTTGTTTCTGCAGTCTTTGTTTTCAAGGCTGGATAGACTTCTGGCACCTGACCGCCCCTGCCATTGTAGCTTATGGTAAGGAAGTTTGTCAGCTTGTGGAATTTGTTAACTCTGCAAAATTTGTTATCCAATTCTTTTTAAGTGAAACTACTGCATGTGAAAATTTCAAGCTGCAACATACTGTCCAGGTTCTGATATGACATTAGTTACAACTTCCTACACTTGATCACATCAATGAAGAGGGATTTTTAATGATTCTATACAGACCTGCATTCTAATATTATCACAATCATCATCATCATCATCCTTGCCTTAATCCCATATGAGTGGGGTTGGCCACATGAATTCTCTCTCTACAAGCTTTTCTATTACATGCCAATTCACCTACTATGTTTAATTTTCTAAAATCACTCTTAGTAACCTCATCCCATGTCATTTTTGGCCACCCTCTCTGTCTCTTACCTTCTATTACAGCTACTCTTCCTCGTTTGATCGACGCGTCACTAGGTCTTCGATGCATATGTCCAAATCATCTAAGTCTAGTCTCCCGAATTCTCACCAATGGGTGCTTCACCTAATTTTTCTCTCATACTCTCGTTTGTGACCCTATCTCTTTTAGTCACTCCACTCGACCATCTTAACCTTCGCATTTCCGCTACATGAAGGCATTGTTTTTGTTTCTTTTTCAGGTTCCAACTCTCCATACAACATAGTAGGTCTAATAATGGTAAATTTTCCTTTTAGCCTATGCGTTATTCTTTTATCACATAAAATCCCATTAGCTTTCCTCCATTTTGTCCAACCAGGTCCAATTCTTTTAGTTACATCTCTATCTATCTCTCCATCCTTTTGTATTCTTGATCCTAGATATTGAAAGTGGTTGTTTTGAGTAAAGCCTTTGGTTTTGATGTGCTATCATTATATTATCAACATCCGAATCTTTATTAAATTTACACACCATATACTCGGTTTTAGTTTGACTAATTCTCAAATCATTTCGATTCTAAAGCATTTCTCCACAATTTCTAGTTTTATTGCTAAGTTCTCTTTAGAGATATCCAAAAGCACGATATCATCAACAAATATCATGCACCATGGAATCTCGTATTGAAATTCTTTTATTATTTCATCTAAAATTATTGAGATTAGAGATGGATCTAGCATTGGTCCTTGGTGCAACCCTACGTTTCTGATGTATTGCACCATATCTTAATTGGTCTTCTTATTTGTAATTGCCATATCAATAGGTGTTGAGGGGGGGGGGGGGGGGGGGGGGTGGTTTGGAATTGGTATTCAATATGAATATGAATCCCTTGTTAGGTAATAATAGATGTAAAAAGATTACATATGGTGGGTGTGAAATGAAGCTAATAATGAAGATTCTGTTACAAAGTCAAAGGTTGACCTTATTTGACGTGGATGTATGTGGTGAGATTCAAATACATCCTTCGGGTTGAATGCCTTTTTTATTTTCTTTTGGCTTTGGGGTGTGGGGTTTAAGAATACACGCACAAATATCCCAATCAACCCATTTTTTTCTAGTTCTTTACGGGCCAATAATTGTCCTATTATAAATCACAGCTTTTAAAGCATAAATCACAGCTGTAAAAGCTGTTATGGTTTCAGTAACTTCCATTAAATGCTGTTACAATTCGTGACATGCCGTTCCAGCACCAGAACAATAGGTTCAACAGGTGAGGTTTATAAACTTCGTTTCTGCCACTTCTTTTAATCTTTTATTTTCACAATTGTAGCTTTTCAAACAATTGAAAATACACCTTAATACTAGATAATTATTATTTAAAGTACTACATAAAAATCATAACCCCATCCCCTCCCCTCTTCCACACCACCCCCGCAACCCAAAAAAAATAAAAATAAAAACCCCAACCCAACCCTCCTAAATACTAAAAATTTATGTCATGTTTTCTCGTAATAAAATGTATCAAAAAATAACCTGAACTATTGAAAGCCATGCCAAAGCATTACCCTACCATTGGTTTGGTGTTAAAAACAAATGGTAAGAGTATCACATCGCACCTATATCCTCATTATTTAAGTTTAAAGACGAAAATGCCCTTTCTAAAGACAAAACTATCCCCAACTGGAAATACAATAACTCATCTTCATGTCGTGCAATAGAGCTTCTCAAGCTACATGTACATTGGGATCACAAAGTCACAAGCGTGTTTGTTGGACCTACAGCACCAACCCATGCGTTGTCCACTTCCCTCTTCTACTGTGACAAGCACATTTTATACCACTATATATATATTTACCCCTTTCTCTAGAACAACTCTCACTCTCTATGTCCCACAGATTCAAAGTCTCAATCTCATCGTCGAAACCCTCCAAAAACTTATACGCCACTGTACTGTATATACCCGCTGAGATCTTTTCCAAATCAACAACTTAATCTCTTTTCTTTTTATTTTATTCTTGGTTTTGTATGATTGCGGGTGTTGTTGATCATGAGACTAAATGTACATGGAATGTATTTTTGTAAAGAAATTGATAAATGATGAGAGGGAGAGAGAAATTGACAAAGAAAGCTACAAGGCAGAGAGATGATATATATATGGTGATGAGAGTGGTGGGGTTATTTCGCCTTTTTTATTTTTTTAAGGGTTAACAGCAAAAACGACTCCCTTTTCATTTTGGGGGGTAATAGGTCTTTTTTTTTCTTTTCTTTTTTTTAAAATGAAATAGGGCACAACATACATTTTGCATTAATGTTCAATGGTTTTGTCAAAAGCTGGACCGATGTGATCATTTTTCATGGTTGAAGGGCTTATATAACCTCACAAGGGGTTATTTGAAAAACATGTATAGTATAAGGGGTTTTATGATTTAACCCTAATAAATTAGTGTTTAATATATAAATTTATAAATCATAATTTATATAAACTGGAAAATAAGTAGAAGCTTAACAGATATTTAGATTACTAATCAGTAAAAAATAGTTACTAATTTAATAAGTAAATAACCTCACAAGGGGTTATTTGAAAAACATGTATAGTATAAGGGGTTTTATGATTTAACCCTAATAAATTAGTGTTTAATATATAAATTTATAAATCATAATTTATATAAACTGGAAAATAAGTAGAAGCTTAACAGATAGTTAGATTACCAATTAGTAAAAAATAGTTACTAATTTAATAAGTAAACATAGTGTTAGGTCAATATAACTTAGGTTGGCAATTTTCATGCACTCCAGGATAATTTTGTTGTTTCATTTATTAAAAGTTGGAGTGAAGTGCAAGTAGAGGAAAGCGGAGTGTGAATATCAATTCCCTTCGAACTGATATGTGATGTTTCTCTATATATCTGAACTCTTAATACCTGTATCTGGAAGCTAATTATAAGATTTTGTTTGTAGGGTTGGCATCCTAGCATTTCATAAAGCTCTAGTAGATCGACCCCGGGATCCTTTAGTGGTTGCTGCATTTACCATTGCTGTACACAGCGGATCTTTGTTTGAAGCAGTAGACATTGCGAGACGCATCTCACAACCACATGACATGAGCTTCCATGAATTATTGGAACACAGGACCATAGACTCGGATGATGATTTGATAACTGAGGTCATGGATCTTGCAGCATCGATAAATGATGCATTATATAAGATGACAGACGAGCATTTTGTTTCACAAGCAATGATGGAATACCCGCAAGCACCTCGCTCAGATCTGGTGAGGACTTGACCTTTAGTTAACTTCCTTTCTGGTTTACACGAGTGATTACTAAAACAATCATTAAGGATCTTGTGAAACAGTTTGTGGGTCCTATTTGACCACTTGGCAAACTTGTGCTCTGCATTTTATTACACACTAAAATTGTGATTAAACTGGTGCTCCGTCTATGGGGTAGGACCCCTCCCAATTTGTGCACCTCACTTTGAGCTATCTGCCACATTAAAATCATAAAATCATTCTTATTTCATTTACCTTCTATGTACAGAACTTTTACTCACTGATGTGGAAGAATTTGTTGTGTGTATTGAGATGTATGTGTTGGAATAATTCCTGATGACTTCAGAGAGTAAACCATTGGGTGTTGAACATGAACTACAAAAAGATGTATTTTATATGAACTGGACCCTATGGACTGTAGCAATCCCCTAGTTGCCACGACTTAATACCATTTATATGACACTGATGTATCTCGGATTTAGCCTTCTTTTCTGGGCCTTCTGTTTTAGCCTGGTAATCTTATGATATTCTCTTATTAAATATTATCTTGCTTTGATGGTGGTGATTCCACATTTGAATTCCATTTATTCCTTTTAGCTTCTTGGAATGCTCTAATGCACAACCCTGTTCTTTCTTTCATCTCACAGGTCTTTATATCATTTGCCTTGTCGTCTAGGGTGAACATGCTATTCGAGTGTGTTAGAAGGGGAAAGGTGAAAGGATTTGTACCCAAACGAGGGAGCAGGATCAATTACGAGTCTTTAGCATTGGGGAAACTGCAGGAAGTTCAACATCTGTTCGCAAGGATTATTTTTGACACAGTTTACCCTCCAAATCTGAAGAGGGAAAACAATTCTGTAGATGTAAGTTCTTCATAGTCTATTAATATTATGAGATGCAAAAGAGTTCTCTGTTTTTATGTGATCCATTATCGCATGATCATTAGTGTTTTTTCTGTTTTTTGCCATATATTGTATGTACACACGTTGTTTGTTCAGATTTTGTTGGGTTTAAGATTGTGATACGACCCGTTGTCTAATATTAACGATGATATAATGCCTTCATGGTCTGAACCAAAGTCACATAAAGCGGAAGCAGGAGCGAGAGCGAATTCAGGAGTGGAAATATGTACACACACATTGGGTTTAAGATTGTGATTTGTCTAATATAAACAATGATATAATGCCTTCATGGTCTGAACCCAAGTCACATAAAGCGAAAGCGGGAGCGAGAGCGAGAGCGAATTCAAGAGTGGGAGCGTGAGAGCGGCATAATTAAGTCATAAGTAGTAAGAATTTGCTCTCGCGGAGTGTGAGAGAGAGAACGCACTCGGAACTTAAGAGCGACACCTGTTGAGAAGGATTGTGTGACTTGGGTCTGAACTAACACGGAGAGTAATAACCAAGACAACCACCTCTCTTTCTTATGACTTGTCTCTGGTCATTTTTCTTGTATTTGGAGTACAATTATGTATCACTCTGAGAACTTTCTTGTAAACCCAACCTACCAAATGCACTGGATTTTAGATTGGATATCTTTAATATGAGTATCTCTGAGATTCGGCGGTAAGCTTCCTCTGTCAAATGTCTGCCATCCCAGTGAATATATTGAGCTGGGTTAGGGCAAACTGGCACACCTTGTGATCCACACATCCTGTTCAGATCAAAGTTATATTGCTCTCCAGTTCCGCAACAAGCTCTTAACAACGTTTTTTGGTCAAAACCTGCATGTATATATACATATATCCATGCGAATACATCAGTAAATAATTTTGTAAGGTGGCTTCATTGTAACAGGTCAAGAGCTCAAATGAGAGAAGAGTCTCTCTGCATGTGGAGTTAATCCTTTATATAGGTGTGTCTGCTGTATTTAAGGCGGTCTGGGGAGGGTAAATGTATGTAGCTTTACCTCCACACTCTCTTTTTTAACTCTTGACTTGTAGGTTACAATGGAGTAACTTAACTAGTGACCTCAGCTTTATATATGTGTGTGTGTATAGTAGTTGTCTGGTTACATTGATATGTAGGAAATTGGAAAAGCTCACTGAGAAATGCTGCACGGCGAAGGACTGATTGGAAGGCAGCAAAGTGGTCGGAATAGAGTATGACAACCAGAGGAAATTCCGGCCTCAGCGAGTCTAGAGCTTCCTTGAGATAGTTGTTTTGAAACACTGCAAGCTCATTCAAACTGCTCAAGCACCCTAAATCGTCATAAGCGCCAGGATCACGACTAGAGAATGCTGTCAGGTAGAGAGGAAGGCATCCAATAGGAAATTTTCCAGGAACTACTACCCGTACAGCACCAAGGCGTATCACTTCCTACATTAGAAAAACTCATTTTAACAGAAATGTGTAGGATGGTTTATGAGAGGGAACAAAATTTTGCTTCAAAAGAATTGAAACCACAGCAAAGACAGAGAAGAGAGCTTACTCTAACAGCATCTATGGTGACCCCAACTATAAATGGTACATAGGATTGAATCTCTTTAATGGATTTGCCTTGAACAAGAGCATAATTGATGTCATTGCCTCCAATCTCACCCACCAAGACAAGGGCCCTCCTTAGCCTTCTTTCACATCCTGATAACAAGGATAGCATCATCTTCAGATTATATATATACATATATATATATATATACATCCATACACACATATATACCAACCTGCTGGTGTGTGGCAGATGGAGTTGAGGTTGGTTCTAAACCAATTTAACTGAACACTGAGGGGAGTATTGAGGGTTGGAACTCGGACTCTTGCATCAAAAGAAAGGAGTGTCCAATGCCGTACTTCCGGCGAAGGCAAAGTTGGCGCCATAATCAAACGAAGCATTCCTATCCAAATATGGATTAAGCAGTGGGAGGCGAAGAGCCACAGCTGTATGTAATTCATCAATGAATTTCGTGAGTTCTATTGTAAACGATCTACATGGCTTCAACACCTTATGAATTCATATTCAATATATCCATTTCTGTTTCTTTTTCTTTTGTTCTTTTTCAACTATTGCAAGATAGCTATGAACCTGTTTAGGGTTGCTACTAGTATTGTTGTCATAAAAATAAAATAAAATAAAATAACTCGGTGTTAAAAGCATGTTATGTTATCTTTTTGGTGATGCATTATATAAAATATTTTTTTTATAAGAGTTTAATTGCACTTGCCTTTCTTGTAGTTTGTTAAATAACAGGACTTTCTTCTAGTTTCAAATATAATATTGACCTTCTTTCTACTTCAAGTTTGAGTAATACTAACCTCGGTCATAAGTTCTAACACTCTTGTATGCTGATGTTATGCTAAATATTTATTAGAAATTCGAGAATGCCTTAAAAACCTTGAAAAATTTTATATAAAGAAACAACTATTTGCTTAAAGCAAACAATAAAAGTACAATGAGTGTAATAGTGATTTAATGCTTTTGGGTCAAAGTCAACGCTAACAGTAATAGCGTAGGTTAGTGTTATTTTTAAAATTTTAAGGGGCTCAATTATTTAGGTAATTTATAGGGGAGATAAATATAATTATTCCTTTTTATAATTAAAGTACTTTTTCAATTTGTTTTAAACCAATATTCTTTAAAGTAATTACTAATTTTATAATAAAACTATTTACTTTAATAGAGTATTCTTATATTTGATAAGAGTTGACATTGCAAAGAAGGGGTATTAAATTGTGTGGGGAAAGAAAAATATTGTGTAAGCGCTCGTTGCTGTTAGAATAAAAATATGTCAATAAAGTTATAAAAAAAAAATTGGTGTCAACAAAAGGCATGTTAGGTATTTGGGATACATTATATAAAGTATTTTTCACAATTTAAGTACTTTTTAATGTGTTTGGTAACAATATATTTTTTTTGAAATACTTCTATAGACTATAGCTAATTTTACAATAATGTAAATTAATAGAATGTTAGTGTATTTTAATTATGCTAACTTTATTAATGAATAAAAGATGATGAAATTGTCTTTATAAAACATAAAAATGGATTAAATTTTCTATGAAAAAAATTATCTAAACAATAAATCTTTGACTCAGAACATAGTTTTAAAAGTTTTTTTTTTTTTTTACTCCATTCAAAAGTTACGCTGAACTAAAATTGGTAACTATTAAAATTGCTATTAATAATTACTAAATTCATCCAAATGCAATTTTTTTTAAAAATAAAAACACTTTTAATTGGTTGAAAAGTAATTCCAAATCAAAATTTTAAAATAAGGTTGTGTGTTTTGGTGTATGGAATTGGCGAAAATTTTAGTTCAGTTTTATGAATGGCTTTTTTTCGATTCTAATTCTAAAATTTTAATTCCATACAATCGCATCGCACGGACGAATAAAAATATAAATATTGACAAGTAATTTCATCATATCTATACATGCATATAGTGCGAGTAAGCTATTGGAAGAACCACCATGCCTAATGCATTGTAATGTGTAATGTTTAAGCCACCAATACTTAAAACCTACCAGTGAAGTCTATGATAAGAAGGCCGTCGGAAAATCTGTCGGTGGGCCTACAGAAGAAGGTTTCACCGTAAGGCAGACGGGCAGCCGCTTGCGCTGCACCGATGGGGCCTAGGCGTATGAGATTGCCGGTGTCTGAGATTGAATCTCCAAACTGGTATATACATTCAAAGGGACATATCTTTTCTTGGGCAGTACAATTAAGTAGAAAGAGAGAGAGAGAGTTACAAGTAGAAAATGGAAAAATGGAGAGGTCTTTGTTGAATGCATTGCTTTTGCATGAAAAATGCATAGCACTTCAAATATATGTACGTGTGCGCGTGAGAGAGTCAGTGAGAGAAGGGGATGTGAGCTCATTGTTAAGGTCTGTTTGCCTTTTTTTCTTTTTCTTTTTCGTTAAATATGACTTCACCTTATCTCATTTATAGAAATCCACGCCCTACTTTTTATGCTTTTATTTTATATTCAGAATATAGAGTTATTTGGATTGTAACATCACTTTAGACCATCTCCAATATAAAATACTATTTTTATGTGTCAAAGTTATATTTTGAAAAATGTTAATATGTTACAGGGTCAGAATGTTATATTTTATCAATTATACTCCAATGATGCATTTCATCCAAAATTATCTGAGAACACCCTACATTTGGCTTCGGATACTACAAAATTCTCCCATACTTTTATTGACACGTAATTTATATAAATAGTTTATAATTCATATATAAAAAGGTATAGATGATTCATGAATATTTTTTTTAATAATCGAAAACTTTACAAGAAGGGTGGAGCCAACACATGTAAGTCTATACTTTTAACTATGTGGGTCTATAGGGCCCCCAAAAAAAGGAAAAAAAAATTCAATTGGCCTCTAACCAAACAAGTTTCCGTTTCTTGTTTTTTTTAACTATTTATATTCCTTTTTCGTTACTTTCATTCCTTTTGGTTTACTTTTTGAGTTTTTATTTTCTTGTTTTTGGTGATTTTCTTTCTCCTTGGCTCTCACACTTTTTTGGCCATTCTCTATTTGTATCTCTGTTCATGGGGGGAGCCAAGGGGGCTGGCGGGGCCATGCCCCCCTTAGATTTTTGAATTTTTTTTTATTAATATAAGCTTATATATATATATATATATATATATATATATGCATGTAAGTTTATACTTTTAACTATGTAGATCTATACTACCCCTAGAAAAAGAAAAAAAAAAAATTCAATTAGCCTCTAACCAAACACGTTTTTCGTTTATTTTGGTCTGTTGGTCCCAATGTTTTTAACTTTTTATTTTCCTTTTTCATAACTTCCGTTTCTTTTGGTCCACTTTTGAGTTTTTATTTTCTTGTTTTTGGTGATTTTCTCTCTCCTTGGCTCTCACACTTTGTTAGTCATTCTCTATTTGTATCTCTCGGGTTTTCTTTCATTTTTGTTCTTCTGATCTAGAATTGTGAGCACAGTCCGGCATGAGGATTTATGATTTTGAGCACAATCCAATATGAGATTATATATATTAATTTTTACCCTTTCATTTGTTTTTCGTTCCAGATCTATCGATTTTGTGATTATTTTGCCTTTTATTTTCAGATCAATAAACATGAGCACTGCATTGCACCGGATTGAGGCATGATGTTTATCTCCATTATCAGTATTTCAATTTTCGATATTAATTTCTTAAAATATATATATTAATTTTACTTTTTCATTTTGTTTTTTGTGTTTCCATATATAGATTTTGAGTAGGTTTTTATTTTTTATTTTTTTTCGGATCTATCATTTTGAGTTTAACAAAAACGAGCAGTGAATCTCAAGAATCACACTGGACTAAGATATTCCGAATAATGTTTCTCTTCGTTTTTCAGTCTATCAAACTTCATCATTAATTTCCTAAAAAATAAATTAGTTTCCACTCTTTTAATTTCTTTTTCATTTTTATATGTATCAATTTTCAGTTTGTGTTTGTATAAAATGGTGAAAGTTAATAATAAAATAAAAAAATTATAAAGGTAAAGTCATCTATAATGGAATGAATCAAATACCGAAGAATTAAAAATTGGTGGGGGTGGACTCCATGAAAGGAAAGTACACCACTGAACTAAATACTAACAAAAAAAAAAAAAACCCACTACATTGAAAGAAAAGAAACAAAGGGGTTCACCACTAAAGTGAGTTCTTATCACACATGCAATTGCGTTTATTAGAAAAGTTTAATAAATATAAAAAATATGAATAGTAAATTATTTTTAGTGTAAATTAATCTTATAAGATTCTTCTTATAAGTCCCCCGCCCCTCCCACCTAGGGATGGCAACGGGGCGGGTTTGGAGCAGGTTCCCCTAAATCCCGCCCCGCCCCTTTTAATTTTCGTCAAGTCCATACCCGCCTCGAGATCCGCGACGGGTTGGATTTTCATATCCAACCCCGTCCCGTTAGGAAATACTCTGCCCCCGTGCCCGCCCCACTAACAAATTTTTTTCTCCCACTTTTTGGAACTTAAACTCCTACTATTTAAATGTGCAAAGCCTAGGAATGACACAACATAAATAAAATTATGTATCCTAATAAAAATAAAAAAAATAACATACACATAACATAATTCAGAGAATATAATAAACAAAAATAAAAGTTTAATACAACTAAATCACAAAAAGTTTTAAGCTCCAACTTCCACCATAACCAAAACAAAAGCAAATTTAATACCAAGTTTACATCCCAAATTAGGATTGTAAGAGATGGGTAATTGGGTAAGCCGCTAAAATAACTTATTAATATATATATATATATATATATATATATATATATATATAGTTATATGCGGGGCGGGGCCCCTAGGATATGTATATTGAACCCTTACCCGCCCCGTGACCCTCGACGGGTACAAAATTTGTATCCATATCCGCCCCAACGGTATAACAAGTGTTCCCATATCCGTTATTAAAGGGGCGGGACGGGGCGGGGCCCTGGCGGGGCAGTAAAAATTGACATCCTTACTCCCACCCACGGAATTCTGACTTCGCCCTGTTTACGAGGTTTCAAGACGTTTGGCATTACTAAATCTAGATTTCAACCCTAACTTGAATTCTCCACTAACTAGAGAGTAATACTCACTTAACCTAATTTTTTATGGGAGTCTCCATTACCACTGAAAATTGAAGACTCGAGTTTAATACGAGTGAGTACATGAGTGTGTTTTTCTAAATTTTAAAAAATAATAATAAAATAGTGATAGTAATCATAAACAAATAAATAAAGTAGTCGCCATTGATTAGTTGACTCTAATTCCTAGGCCCAGGCCCACTACAACGTTAATTGGTCCACCCTCCCCAAAAAATCTACACTAGCTAAAGCAAAAGTTGTAGGTGACTACAATTCCTAGGCCCAGGCCCACTAGACCATTGACTGGTCCACCCTACCCTAGAAATCTACACTATAAAAGCTCTTCGTGCATCCCACTAGCTGACTACAATTCCTAGGTCCAGGCCCACTAGAACGTCGACCAGTTCTCTAATTGAGCCTGAGAAGTTTCGGCAGCATAGGCTTAGCCCATGAACTGGGATGGTTATAAGAGGGCCAAGACCCGATCCTACCGCCGGGCTTTGTCTTTAGACCTCAAATTGGGCCTAATTTTAGATTTAAAATGGGCCTAATTTTAGGCCCACAATGTAATTTCGGGATGATTGGGCCGAGCCAATTTTCAAGTTGTAATAGAACTTATTTTTAAATTTGATTGTATAAATAATAATTAATAAGTGCAAACTAATTTATTAGTTTCCAACATCCACAAAATTAGCTTTGGAACCCTTCAAATATCTTTAATGTTATATTTAGGAGCACCAAATCGGTGCCTAGAATTGGGATCGGATTGAGTTTATTTTAATTTTGTACTACATTTTCTCCAATCCCAAATTCAAGACGCCGATTTAGTGTCGCCAAATATAATATAAGTTTATTTTTAAATAAAACTAGTATTTAAATGTTTCTTCTATGTTGCCTCAAAAAAAAAAAAAAGTTTAAAATAACCAAATAAAGAAGTCGATTATCTCATTATACATGAATGCGGCTCCAAAATATAATGAATATTCAAAATTGTTCATTAATTGGCTTGATTAAGTTTGTACACTGTATCAAATGACACAATACCTTCAAATTTGCCATAGTCAACTATTTTGTCATTTGTCTGTAGATATTTGTAACTTGTTTCTCATTATTTAACTGCATTGCATGATAGAATGAAATATTTTCCAACTATTACAACTGGAAATATGTTCTTCGTTTTTTTTTTATTAGTTGTTACTAACATATACATACCTTCATCGATGTTTGAATATATAATCTTTCTTTAAAAAGTAAAAGCTTGATACCATTAGGTCGCTGGACCGTTGGTATAACTGAAAATATCTTAACAAGACAATAAAAAATTAACTATCTTTAGGTAGGAACAAAATGCTTACCTTTCGCACGAGGCCAGTATAATGAATAAGTATATTTAGTTAGGTACAAAATGTCACGCGCCACAGGATGTGAGTTAAGTTTCTACAACAACTATCTCCGTTTGTTTCGATATAAAATATCTTCCTTAAATAAAATAAAATAATAAAAAAAATTCCAAGTGTTAGAAATATATAAAGAGATAAATACAATGAATTATATTGATATGAGATGATGAATACAGGAGTATAAAGGGTTTATATATGAGAAGTTATGTGTGGAGAGCAAGTAAATATTATATGGTAATGCTATATATGGTAAGAAGGTTAGGTGCAGATGACTAACCCTAACCAGTATACAATATACAATATACTCTAACAACCCTCCTCAAAGTCAAGGTGGGTTATGTAAAGTAATCTTGAGTTTGGAAATAAGATCCTTGAAACTGGCAGAAGCGATTTGGTGAAGATACTGGTCATGAAAAGTAATGAATTGCAATTATAAAGTCTTCTAAAGAAGATGATGATGAACTGTAATACTCCTAATTTTTAAAAGGATATATTTGAGATTTATTTATTTATTTTATTACATTTTTAATTGATTATTTGATTACGTGGCTAATTGTTTATGTGTTTATTTGAATTATTTGTTTAAATTAATTATGTGTTTAAATTGAGTATTTTAATTAATTAGTTGTATGATTTTTTTTTTTTTTTTAAAGGAGTTAGATTTCGATAATAGTAATGGACCAACCTAATGGGTCACATGGACTACTTGGATATGATTCTTGATGGGTATAGATAATTACACATTGATAGTTGTATATATATATATGGGTATATATGTATATAAGGATAGTATTGTATTATTATTATTATTACTATTATCATATGTATATAAGGATAGTATTGTATTATTATTATCACTATTATTATTATTAGTATTAATATTAATATATATATGGGTATATATGTATATAAGGATAGTATTGTATTATTAGTATTAATTAATATATATATATATATATATATATATATATATATATATATTAATGATTAATTAGATGATATATGTATATACGTATATAACACGGATATAGCTATATATATATATATGTCTATTTCCCTTTTTCTTTTCTTAATCTTTAAGGTAAGAATTGGAGTTGGGTTAGGATGATTAGGTTATGTGTGTGTGTGTGTGTGTGTGTGTGTGTGTATTAAGTCTACATAAGGGTTACACAACCCTTATTCACACAGACAAAGAGAGAGGTAGAGAAGAGAGAAAAACAGAGAGAGAGAAAGAAAGGGATTTGGCCAAGAAGGCTAAACCAAGGAGAAGGAAGGAAGAGGGTTGTTCATGGGTTGAACCAGGAGCAGCAGAGGGCAGCAAAGGCAACCCAAGGGTCGTCGAAATTAGAGAAAGAGCAGAGAGAAGGAGTTTAAGGTTTTCAATCCGAAATCCTTAAGGCAAGTTCTTCTTCTACCTTTTCCCCTTTGATCACGTGTTCTATACATACTTAGGACACTCCAGGATGATTAATTAGAATTAATAAACGACTTTACATGCTAATTTGGATTAAAAATAGTATATATGTTTATGTTTATGTAATTAGTTGGGTTTTGAATCTTGATGAATGATTTCTTATTTTAAAATTTTCGAATTATATATAAAAGCTTAAAATAATGTTTGGGATCGTTTGTGACTTAGAATAGAAGCATTAGGATCTTTAACGGAGGAGAATAGAGTCGCCGAAGCCGGAGAAGATGAAGTAATAGGGACACGTCAATCGGTTTGGAGAACTTGTCGACTGGTTTGTGTAAACCGGTCGATGTCTGTTTGGTTCACGTCGACCCATTTGGGAGGCTGTGTATTGGTTTGGTCCAGTGCAGGGTTTTGGTATGGGATTTCATCCCTAGGATTGTTTGGGTCTGTTTTAATGATTTTAAGGAATTTTAAGTGACTTGATAAAGGACTAGAATGCATAATATACCTTAATATGCTAGTATGGAATTTAATTAACTTAAAGTTGATTAAGGGATGATTAAGTTGTATTAAACTGTTTTATTCAACTATTTGGATTTTAATGATTTTAATCATGTTATGAAGGTAAATGCCATTTATTTGAAATGCATGTTAATTACTTGTAATGTAAGATAACTGCATGCTACTTAGAAGTGGTTATATTACTTAAATAAATGCAATGGATGTTTATATAACTTATATCATGTGTTATGTTTGGATTAATTGATGTATATATACGCTTGCATCGCTGAACAAATTCATGCACCATTATTAGGATATGGGGGCATATTGTAGATGGACTGGCTAATAAGTTTAAGTCTCATCTATTCGTGTTAGGTCACAGAACCATGTGGATGACATACCATTGAAAGAGTATGGCGGATAGATTATGTTTATGTTTGATAGGATGGATTTATATATAAATGGATATGTGCCATGATATGAGCTTAAGTCCTTAGGATCAGTGGTTAAGGAGCATCTTGCCTGGGCTGCATAGCTGGATATAGTGGATAGTGTGTGCCCTGGTAGATCATGGTACTCATGCCCACTATATGTATGTTTTGCATGTTGCCTACTATCATGAAGCAAAGTGTGAGAATTCAGTATGTTCGATCGATCTCAGCATTTCTTCGATCGATCGAAAGTTCATCGATCTAAACAGTTCAAGATGGATCCAAGCCCTTGTCCTTATCCAAAATAATCCAACAAGTTCGATCGTTCCAACATTTCCCAGATCGATCGAAATGATTCGATCTTATCCACACCGCTCCCACTTTGCTCTTTTCTTCCATTCAGCTTGACTTAACTTCTTTAATGCTCTTATTTGGCTGAATTGACTTATTTTTAGGATAAGCACCTGAAAAGGGCAATAACACGAAATTGGGATAAAACGGAAAAATAAGATAGATAAAGGTCCTAGAATGCTCAAGCGTAAGGGGTTTAAATGCACATTTTTCAGTGCTCATCAGCAGGGTGTATAACCACATGCCACAGGACGTTTAGGCACCTTAGGCTATTGAGAGTATGTTTCCTATACATGGTACATATAGTCGTGTTCTGTTTGATACGGGTGCTACACATTCATTCATGTCTAGTTCATTTGTTACATTATCTGGAATGACTACACTGTTATGTAATAGACCTCATAGTATCGCTACACCTATAAGTGATACTGTTATTTTGCATGAGAATGATGGGCCCGTGACACTAGATATTGGTAGACTTAGATTTCTAGCAAATCTATTGGTCTTGGATATGCATTCTTATGATATGATACTTGAGATGGATTAGTATCTCGTTACCATGCCTCGGTTAATTGTTATCATACGTCTGTTGTGTTTGCTATACCGAGTCAGGATATGTATGTTGTAGTTATGCCACGTTCTATCAGGATTTCTAACACATACTTGTTTTACGTTGAGGAGGAGACTGAGGAGGAGATTACTATATCACTTGATAGCAGAACAGTTGTACAATAATTTCTGAATGTATTTTAAGAGATTCCAGGGTTGCCACCTAGTGAGGGGATAGACTTTGTGATTGATTTAGCTCCAGGCACTACGCCTATTGCTAGAGCACCATATAAGATGGCACCGGTGAAGATGCGAGAGCTGAGGGATTAAATTCAGCAATTACTCAGTCAGGTTTTCATTCGTAGGTGTGCTTCACCCTGGAGAGCACCAGTTTTGTTTGTGAAGAAAATGATTGTTCACTTCACTTGTGTATAGATTACAGGGAGTTGAACAAGGTTACTATTCGTAATAAGTACCCTTTACCCAAGATTGATTATCTTGTCAATCAATTGAATGGAACTACTTACTTCTCCAAGATTGATTTGTGTTCAGGATATCATCAACTTTGGATTTCGTTGCATTTTAGGGTTTTTAAGCTCGAACAATACCTTTAATGCTCGAGTATTTTCATCTAGAGCTCGAGCATTAGCTCCTTGAGATCGAGCTCTACCATTTCCGAGAAATTTCCATCACCGTATCGTTTTTTATGCTCGAGCATTTTCTTTTTGTGCTCGAGCATTGTTTCCAGTGCTTGAGCATTGAGCACACACTTAGGTATTTGACCTCTTTCTTCACATGGTCATATCTTCTTCATTTCTGGTGTGTTTTGTTGCGCACCCGAAGCACAAAAATGTGTGTAGTGTTGCCAAGTTTGATTATAAATCAATGTTGGATTAATAGGTCGAATGATCAAAAGATGGTTTGATTGGTTAATTAAACTAAGATTCAATTAAAATGATGCAAGTAAGAAACAATCTAGAAATTAGGGAAAGATATACGAGAGAGAGGTCTTGGGACTTAGAGTTCACCACTAAACTTCACTCCACAAAACACTAGCAATTGTAAATTAATGGGGAAATTTAAGTTGTAACTTGTGTGTGTGTGCCACTAATTGAAAAAAAAAAGAAAAAGCATGATGATGGTAAATAAGCATAGGTTGTCTATCATTCTAGTGAGTAGCACAAACTATCAAATGAAACCATTGACCATTCAATTAAACCACAATTAGTGCACACATAAATATCTAGAGACACGTACTCTTTGCATTCATAAGTATAGAACATCAAACAACGAGAATGGATTGTCCACCTACCTAAGAAATTAAAGCAATTACACTACAACTAAGTTAGAGACATGAAAATTAAACTAATTAAACTAAAGGTGTGGTATAATCCATTAAGAAATAAGTATGAACCATCAAATAAACCACTAGAGTGTTCAATTAAGCACCATGCCTTGACCATCACTATATTAACAACATCAACACACATAGACATGCATCAATTTTTTTAAATCTAGAGACAAAAACATGAACATTAATTCTAGCATATATAGACATATGGATAGAACTAAATGATTAATTGAAAGCATTAATCCATACAAATCAAGTAAAAATTACAAGATCTATATTTATTCATGATCAAAACATCTATTACAACTAAAATCCCCAAAAATACACAAAAGCTAGGTTTAGGAAGGAAGCCTAGGGGCTATCTCTAGCCCCAAGAGAAGGATTTAGTCACTCATTGTAATGGTCATGGAACCTTCAAGGGCTAGCTTCGAGGTTGGCATCATCATTTTCATCCTTGTTTGCTTCCCAAAACCCTAGTTTTAGAGAGAGAAATATTTCTATAATTGGTAAAAAACTCTATGATGATATTTTACAATATGGTTCAATGAATCAATTACATTCTACTTTGAGTAGGCACCAAGTCAGAAAAATAGCCTATGATTGGAGGAAATTCGCAGCTACACAAGTTAGGTAGAGATTGGAGCGCTCGGGAATTAGAAAGCTCACTGCCAGCAGCATTCTCGATCGATCAAAGATTCTCGATCGATCCAACACTTAGCTTCGATCGATCAAAGCTGACGTGGCATCAAAAATATCTTCTGGCCTTATCCACTTTGCTGAGCTGGCACCGCCTCATTTCGATCGATTGTAGACACCTTCGATTGATCGGGATTCACCTCAATCAATCGAAGCTCCTCTGGTGCATTTTCTTGGCTTCTTTCCAACTTTGCTCCTTAGCTCTAAAATTGAGCTAACCGGCTCTTGCTAGCCTGTTTGAACTTTATTGACCTGAAATAGGCAAAAACACAAATAAGTATCTAAGATATGAAAGTAAGATAGATGAATGGACTAAAAAACCCTAGCTTAGGTGTTAAAATGCATCACATTTGAGCACTTATCAGTTTCAAACCCGATTTAGGTCATTCTTAAGCCTAACTTATGGACTTTGAGCTAGCTATCCAGTGGTGTACACCTTGTTCACCATATTTGTTATGAAATTACCATTGTACCCTTAGTTTCCATGCTATGACTGTTTTGACCTTAGCTTCCACATTTTGTTATCCGAGTTCTAAGGTCGGGTTTAGTTCTTCTTGGATGATGCACCGGATCATGGGATTTGGGGTGTCACATAAAGGATATTACCAAAAACTCAAAATACCTATAGCGGGTGCGAAAAGCCATCTTTGGTACATCATCTTTTAACTCTCAATTGATGATAGTAGCCTGGCCGTAGATTTATTTTTGAAAAGCATGAGGAGTCTCTAAATTAATTGAATAGATCATCAATCCTAGGTAATGGGTACTTATTCTTAATCGTGGCCAAATTGAGTTTCACATAATCAATGTACATCAAGACAAATATGTCCTTCTTCTTGACAAATAAAACTGGTTACGGGTCATCACAGTGATGCCTTCAATACCTGAGACTTAAATTGGTTCAAATTCTAGGCGTAATGTCATGAAAATTTGATAAGTATGTTGTGGTCAAGATAGTTGGAAAAAAGAGACGCTACCTCGAGAGGAAATTCACTCAGAGTCTCATATTGAGCCAGTTCCTCCCAACGAGATCTCAAATATCGAAAGTAATTAACCATAGACAAATTCAGGCCTTCTTGTGAGGCCTTAGCAATATCCTAGTATAACTAAAAAATACAAGCATCATTCCTAAATGACCATACATCTTATTTAAAGTAGTCCATAAGTCATGAATAGAGTAATAAAATATAAATATATTATAAATTCATTCCTCCATTGAATTAAAAATCCATCCTAAAATGGTACAATTTGTCTATATCTCACTGAGCATATTTAGGATCTTTAACATCTAACCTCTTTTCACTACCCAAAACATGGCGACCTTATAGGTAGGTGTGTCAGGGCGGGTGCGAGGCACTGGTTGGTTACCACATTGGGCTAGCTACAAGTGCACAATCCCACATCGCCTGGGTGTGAAAAGGGGAAGTGCTATATATGTAGGATTCGCACACTCCAATTTGTATGAGGCTTTTGGGGTAAAACCTAAGAATAAAATCGTGCGGGCTCAGGCCTAAAGCAGACTATCATACTATGTGGTGGAGTGGGTCATTACAAATGGTATCAAAGCCAAACCCAGCTGGAAGTGTCGCCAACGGGAACGTTAGGCCACAAAGGGTGGTGGTTGTGGTGACTTTGTAGGCGGGTGCAAGAGGCACTAGCAGGCTACCACACTAGGCAAGCTACATGTGCACAGTCCCACATCACTTGGGTAAGGGAAATGTAAAGTACTTATATGTGGTGGTGTTATCTCAAATTGGTATGAGGCCTTTTGGGGTAAAACACAAGAGCAAAATCGTACGGGCTTGGAACCGAAGGGGATAATATCATATTATGTGGTGGAGTGGGTCATTACAAATGATATCAGAGCCTAATGCGACCGGAAGTGTGGCCAACGAGAATGTTAGCCCCAAAGAGGGGGTGATTATGGCTACCTTATGGGCGGGTGTGCTGTGGGCGGGAGCGAGGCACTGATAAGTTACCACACTGAGCGAGCTATAGGTGTATAATCCCATATTGGCTGAGTGTGAAATGGGAAGTATTATATATGTAATACCCCGATATTTTAAAAGATTTATTAATTAGGATTAGGTACTTTTATTTTATTTTTAAATAATTTGTTTGGTTTAATTAGAATTAATTACTTTTATTTTATTTTTAAATGATTTGTTTTATTTAATTGAGTGCTCAAATTAATTTTCTTATTTTAATTAGATTATATTTCGTGATTATATTTGCTGAATTGATATGGTATTTTGCTTTGTGGAATGATATAATTAAATTGTTTATTTGATTTGTGTGTATTTATACTTGTGTGAATTGTTTGTTAATTATTTGTAATTATTAGATTTAATTTAATTATTTTATTTTAATTGGATTGGGCTTAAGAAGAGTGAGACCAATGGATTTAGTCTTGGGCTTGAAGGAAGCCTTGTTGGATTAATTATTAAAGGCCCATGGTTATGAAGATATTTAAATAATTATTTCTGCATATATATAATTATATGTATATAAATATAATTAACTAATGATCATCATGGAGTGGTTTATATGTCAATATATATATTGATATATATATATAGGTATATATAAATAAATGATTATTTATGGAAGGTATTTATATATATAATACAATATATATGTATATAAATAAATATATATATATATATATATATATATATATATTATTTAAAGATTATTATTTTATTTGGTAATCATAGTAGGAATAGGATTTGGATTCTAATGTGTATAAATATACACCTAAGGCTTTAAGATTAAAAATTTACACGTTAGAAAAATAAGAGATGTAGAGTGAGAAGAGGAGAAGGCTAACAAAGAGGAGACCGGATTAGAGAAAGAAGACGCCGGAATTGGAAGAGACAATCAAAGCTTGAAGCGTCAGTTTCGTTTCGAAGCCTTCAGGCGAA
Organism: Cornus florida; assembly: GCF_030987335.1. NCBI lineage: Eukaryota > Viridiplantae > Streptophyta > Magnoliopsida > Cornales > Cornaceae > Cornus > Cornus florida. The sequence goes on along the minus strand of NW_026775574.1, from coordinate 61,300,039 downwards.
TTTTCTCTAACTTTTCTCTTAGAGCCCATAAGGATTTTACCTTGAGTATCAACACTTTAATTAAATTATTAATTTAAATCATGGTTAGAATGGATTAATAAAAAATATTAAGTTAATTTTATTTGAATAAATTAATATTAAATCGGAGTATTAAAAGCATGTTTTATTATTATTTTATTTTTGAAATTGTTGGATTTTAAGTATATATATAGGTTGTATATATTTAAAATCATTGTTATGATTGATTTATGACCCAAAAGGGTTATTTAGAGTTTATAGAATTTCGGATATTTTCCTAGAATTTTTCTATATTTTTTTATAATTTTGTTAGAATTTATTTTCTTACATTTGTTGGAAAATTATATATATATATATCTTGTTTACATACATGTGCAAGAAGGTCTGTGTATAGGCGAAAATCAAGGTGAATAATCCAGTGTATTGCGAGTATGGTAGATAGATGTACAAGCGGATCTGGGCCATTAATTTATTTAATCTTAAGAGGAATGATCCGGTGCATCGCAATGCATGATAGTATAGTGCATGTGCGAATCTGAATCATGGATTAGTTCTGGTCAATTGTAGTTTAATCCTACGCAGCGTAAACCATGGGAGTTGGTGCGCCCACAGATCTAAAGCATTGATGGAGGAGAAATAATCTAGTGTGGTTGCGCTTACAGTAGCAATTGTTTTTAGCCTATTATTTTGCCTGTTTTAGTACTCAAAATTTAAACAGTCTAACGCAGTTATCTTAAATCGAAATTGGGTCATTCTTGAGCTCAAATTTAAGGATTTTTTGTCCTCTTTTAAATGGTACTAATTTTATTATCAGATTCCCATCCTACTAGGAGATATTTACATTTTAGTAAGACAGTGTCGGAAAATTATTTAAACTGAGATGGAGTATTTATGGAAAACCGTTTTTGACGATATTTAGTAGCATTTAATTTGCTACTAATATAGTAAATTAATAATTGGTTATGGAAGGATGATATATATATATATATATATATATATATATATATATATATTTGTTGATATATATGTATATGTGATTTTAAATAATTAAGGATTACTAAGGAAGGATTATACACATATATATTATATAATATATGTGTATATATATGTAAATTAAGATCATCAGTGTTATTATTTTTACTTGATATATCTGGATGGACTGGTTATTAAATTAGTAATATGCTTATAATCTGCATAAGATACCTATATATGAATTAGTTATCGTTGAGTCTAAAATTGGTACATGGATGAATTGTAGGCATGGGTGAGTTGCCAAAGGTTTGAAAAATATTGCTTTATTTGTATGAATAAAATATATACATAAAAGGCATGGTTGATTTGCCAATGTATAAATAAATATACTTGTGGAGGCATGGTTGAATTGCCAATGTATAAATAAAAATATTTAAAGAGGCATGGTTGAGTTGCCGAAATATAAATAAATATATTTATAATGGCATGGTTGATTTGCTAAAACGTAATTTAATTGTTATGTGTATGAATAAATAAAATTTCATCAATGGTTGTTGTATGTATAAGTTGGATTAGAATTTGTGATTCTTAAATTAGAATAATTGAGTATTTATAAGTCAGTGTATTATTTTATATATATTAATAAAATAATATTGGAGAAGATGTGGATGAATTGCCAAGGCATAAATCTTTACTTTATGATTTAAATAAATAAAATCATTCATTAGTGCTTATAGAGTTTTGGATTAAAGGAGTTATTTATTAGATTATGATTTATTATTTAAATGATTAAATAATTATTGGAATTAAGGGTAAAAGGTTTCTCTTTAAAAGAGAGAAGATTATTGATTGGTTTATGTATGATTATGTTTTAATCTTGGTTTAATGGTTTTGAAAATTAATGAACCTATTAATGGATGTGAATGCTATATTGTATATAATTATTTATACATATGTATATCTTTATTAAACTTAAAACTTTATTAGGTTTCGCTTTGATCAGAGATGATTTGCTTATTGGTTTTCAGAGGCCTGGTAGAGAGAGCTTGCTCGTAGGGTTTAACCCATGATTTATTTTTTAGGTTATTAGAAGTTCAAATCTCAAGGTTGAGGATTCGCAGCTGGAGGACTTATCTATTCTTCCTATTTTATTTCAATGTAGGATATTATTACTTCAGTAATAATTAATTGATTTGTGGATAGTGGATAATGGATTTTGGTTAAGGGGTCTTTGATACAGGATTTCCTAGTTGTAACCATTGACGAGTTATTAATGGAAATTTTTATTTATTAGTTTTTCTTCAGCGTATTATTTATTTTTTTTATTTCATTTTGTACTCTATGCTTGTTTAAATACTTTAATTGTTTTGATATCCCTTAATTTTGTGTGCGGATTTGATCAACTCATATTCTGAAATCAGGGGGTATCACAATATATGTGGTGGCACTATCTCCAAATGGTATGAGGCCTTTGGGGGTGAAACCTAAGAGTAAAATGTGAGCTTGGGCCCAAATTGGACAATATCATACCACTTGATGGAGTGGGTTGTTATAAATGGTATCAAATCCTGACCCAGCTGGAAGTGTGCCGAAGGGGATGTCTCGCTTCTTAGGATATGGATTGTGGCAACCTTGTGGGTAACTGTGCCGTGGGCATGTGCAAGGGATGCTAGTAGGCTATCACGCAATCCCACATCGTTTGGATGTGGAAAATATGGTGTACTTATATGCAATGGTGTTATTTCTAATTGGTATGATGCCTTTTGGGGTAAAACGTAAGAACAAAATCGTACGAGCTTGGGTCCAAAACGGACAATATCGTACCATGTAGTGGAGTGAGTTGTTACAAATGGTATCAGAGCCTGACCAGTCAGAAGTATGGCCAACGAGGATGTTTGCCCCAAAGGGGGGGTGATTGTGGCGACCTTGTGGGTGAATGTAAGATACTGACAGACTACCACACTGGGCGAGTTACAGGTACACATTTCAACACTACCTAGCAAAGGGGAAGTGCTATATATGTAGGATCTGTGTACTCAAATTCGTAGAAGGCCTTTAAGGGTAAAACCCATAACAAAATCGTGTGGGCTTAAGCTCCTATCGGACAATATCATACAATGTGGTGATATGGGTCGTTACACAGAAGCCAACTTGTTTTGTCTTTTCCACCAACATAAAGGCGGAGAAAACGAGACCATGATGCAAAATTACGACCATTCAATATCACACTAATAATTCGTTGAACCGATATGTGTTGCATTAAAAAGAGAGTTTCTTTATTGTTACTTGATTCAACCATAATATTAAATAAAAAAATTCAATAGATTACCAATAATATCAAAGATATAAGGAATAAACCTCAATTTGATCAAATTAATAAACCGCAAACATGGCAGGTCGACAGGTCGATTTAAAAATGCTGCCGAATATCTTGGCAATCCCAAAAAATTTGAAACACACTTTTCTGACTCTTAGTGCATGAAAAAGTTCAAATGCAAAAAAAGCTTATCAATATTAAAGTAATATTATATAATATGTCACTAAGGGAATCCTCTTATAGGGGTTGAACTTAGAGGAGATTGGCTCCCCATAGGGTTGCCGCAACAATGGCCTAAAAAATAGAGGGAGAGAGAAGATAGGCCTTGAGAGAGAGAATCTGCGATGAAAAGAAAGAAAGAGAGAAAGGAAGGAGCTGGTGAGAGAGAGAGAGGGGAGAGAATCCGATACCAAAAAGCAATTTGGTAAAGTTGGCTTACTAAATTTGTGAGTTTGACTATTATCATATATGAGGAAAATTATAAATATGAAAATTTAATAAATTTGCCACAATCATCGAGTCAATATATATATATGATTTCCAACATGATGAAATTAAAGTTCATTCTAATTTTGTTTACTAATTTAACCAAGTCTTATATGAATAAATATTTGTCTTAAATAATTGGGACACGTGCAAAAAACACCTCTAAAATATACTCCGCATCACTTTTACCCCCTATTTGAAAAAGTGTGCAAAAAAATCCATAATCTTTTCATATTGTGCAAAAATACTTTTCAATCAGAAATATGACATAAATTAGTGTTATAATACATGTTTTGCCTTTTTACTCTTTCGTAATTGCCCAAGAGGGTATATATGTTATTAATCTCATAGTATAGGGGCGTTATGTGCACATTACTTTTTTTATTTATTTTATTTTTTTTTGAAACTTTGAGAATTTCTAGAACAAAGATTTGAATTTTTGGAGATTTCAGTTTACTATTTCTACTATTTTTTTTTTCTTTATTATTATTATTTTTTTCGTACCAACACTGTTAAACAAAAACATTAAAAAAAAAGGGGAAAAAAATCTCAATTTCAGTGTGCACTAGTTTTTGAAGTTTGGAGCAGATTTGTTTTATTTAGTTTGCACTTGATTTTTATTTTTATTTTCTAATTCCATCCTTACTTGTCCATTGTCGGCGTTCTTCAATAGTGCCATTTCGGTCATTTTACAAAATTATTTATTTTTATATATTTTATAAATTGGTTTAGTAAGAGTAATTTAGTCAATTTAGGATTTAAATTTATCAGAGGGATCTATTTGCACAAAATTGAAACTTTAGGAGTGTTTTTTGCACGTGAGGGAGTGTCCTCCAATAGTGTCTTCTTCGGTCATTTTATAAAATTATTTATTTTTATATATTTTATAAAATAGTTCAGTAAAAATAATTTAGCCAATTTATGGTTTAAAGAGTTTTCCCTAAATAATTATACTCAATTTTTTCTCTCTCCATATTTAAAATATTTAGTAATTATACACGTGTTCTTTTGGTGTGTGCCTTTTCAATGTTTCACCCAAATCAATTGTTTTATGTTTTAAGGTATCATTTATGGTAGTAAAAATCATATACATCCATTTTAGAATGTGCATTGTAAGTGTCTTTGTTGACTTCATATGCATTGTCTTTACATAAAAAGAAAAAGAAAAAAAGTAATTCATTGAAATCTTACTTTTATACCCGTGGAAAAATAAAAAGTGTGCCTTTACTAATGTGTAATCTTACTTTTATACCCGTGGAAAAATAAAAAGTGTGCCTTTACTAATGTGTAATATATATATATATATATATATATCACCGATGTACATTCAACTGCCACCGCCAACTCTTCGATCTCAAATTCTTCACTCCTTTACTATCACAGCCGAATGAACATCACCACTGATAAGTGAAAGTCATAAAACCAATGGGAAAATTAGGGTTCTAGTTGGTACATTGAGACCCGCGGCGTATGATAGACTCTCCAAAGACTTTGTTGTCAAGGATTGCCTGATTGGTAAATTGTCAAATAAAAAATCAATTGTTTTATCAGAGGAGGAAGATGAATCAGAGAAGTGGAAAATTCAAAAAAGAAAATTAAATACATTGAATTAAGAAAAAATGATGAATAAAAGAACCATAACCCATTAGATTGCGCCGAGAGACTTTGGGTATGGAAAAATCAATCTTGTGGGCGTAGGACTGCTGAATTGCTCGCCATCAATGACTCTCATCTTTATCATTCTAAGGTACTTAATTTCTTCATTATCTGTTATGTTCAATAATCTTTTATTTTATTTTATTTTATTATTTTTTTGTCTCACCTCCATTACACCACTCATTCACTTTTCAATGTTTCACCTAAATCACACACACTCCTTTTCCCTGTTTTAATTGGATTTTATTTGTTTCGAATTTTATATTTTTTTCTGTTAGTGTATGTGTTTAGCTGTGTGTGTATGGGAGAGTAGAAGAAAGAGAAGAAAAAAAGATATCACAGAGAGAGATGGGGAAGAGAGAAAAATATAGAAGAGAGAAGAGAGAAGAGAGAGGAGAGAGAAAAATATAATATCACAGAGAGAGATGGGGAAGTGATGAAAAGGGTTTTTGGGGGCTTTTATTGAATTTTTTAGTGGTCATTGAATGTATTTTAACGGCAGGAGACAATTTATTACAAAATTCAAAAATATAAGAATTTATATAGGAATGTTTCTTGTAAATTTTTATTTATTTATATCTATCAGTTTTTTTTTTTTTTGGGCAATTTACTTCAATTTAACCAAAGGGCCTTTGGCTCAACGGTATAACCTTCCCATCTTCGAAAAAGAGAAAAGGGGTTCGAGTCTTAGCGTGGGCAAAAAAATGTGTGTGTTTGTTTTACCATAAAATAAAAAAAAATTTACTTCAATTTAGAGGCTCCTTATCTTTCTTCTTTTATCTCTAATTTTTTTTTTTTCCTTGGTCGCTTCTAATATATATATATATATATATATATATATATATATATCAGGTCCACGTCAAATTATTTGCTTCCTTCGTGTTTAGTATTAGATTGTCATGACATGAAATATAATTAACATTTTATCTTTTGTCACTTCTAATTTCTTGTTCATGTTCACCGATCAAGGTAGTTTTTTTGTTTTGTGTTTTTTTTTCTTTCATTTTTTAAAAGTAGTGGATAGGGTGAGAGAACACATGAAAATCATCTATCTTTTTATCTTTTTGAATGTGTTTGTCTTTTCTAATCTTTGTCATTATATCTACCAAATTAACCCGTTTATTAATCTTTGATGAAATAGATATAAATTTAATCTGTTATAATAATTATTTTTTCTGTTTATGTCCATCAATCATGCCATTTTCTTCTTTTCTGTTTTATCTAATGATCCATAACCTGCCACGTGAAAAAACATGTAAAATTTTGTTTTGTCCCTTCCAATCTTTTTTATTTATGTTCTCCAATCAAGCTATTTTATTCAGTAGGCATATAATTTTTATTTTCTTTTGTTGCTTCTAACTTCTCATTTATATCCACAGATCAAAACATTTTATTCTTCTTCTTCTTTTAATATCTGGTTATGCAAAGTATGATGTCTTGAAAGTTTAATTTTTTTCATTATGTCCGGTAATGAAGTTATTTTATTTTTTCTTCTTTATTATATATGTGTATTGTGATGACTTGGAAAGCATGTGATTATATTATTATTATTATTTTAAATTGTAAGGTTCATATACTTCTCCCTTTGAATTAAGTTTCCACTCTTCTATATGGATTTTAAATCTCTAATTAAGTTTCTGTTAGTGAAGTTAACTTTAATCTTCTTATACTTTGGTTCATCCTTTTTCTTATTTTTCATTTTTTTTCTTTTATGGGCTAGTAACTTATGTATCCAGTTTTCTCCCTACAAAATTTGAACCACCGACCTTCAGAATTAGAAAGTAGAGGAGATACACGTAAATGACGGTCCTTTGTTGTATTCAATCTCACAAGAAGTTATATTTTATTCAGTTTCACAAAACCTTGGTTAGTAATTTGCAACACTTTATCTTGACTGAAATTAATTTTCTCATCAAGTTTGATATTAACCAAAGTTCAATCGACTCTTTTACTGGTTTAAAAATTATTTTTTCAATCTCATCTTCTTTTACTGTGTTCTATTGCTATTTAAATTTTAATCAAAGTTCTTATGCAACTTTACCAGTTTTATTAACCAAAATCAGAAGTTCAAAACTACAATTTTCACATTTTCTAGTTCATTTATTTCATGATCAACTTCACTTGGGTTTTGACATTCAAATAATCTGGTTTTTTAAAAATTATTTGGGGTTAAGACACTATAAATATTAAGTTCGTTTTCTTATATAGCAAAGAGTTATTATAGTTATGACTTTCATACAGTTGCTAATGTACTCAGGATCTGAATCTACAATCCCTCAATCTCTGCTCTCTCTCTCCCTCTCACATCTGCAATTGAATCTTTTGTTCGTTTTTTGGCCTTTTTGGGTCATTCTGAATCAAATTTGGTGTATTGAGGATTTGAGAAAATTCACTTGCTAGCTCCGTCCAAATAGGTCTTGTTTGCACCCTAAATTTAATTTTCAATTTAGACACATGGTGTTGGTTGATTGGAGGAAAAGATATTAATTCAGCCATATGTTATTAGTTGATTGGAAGAAGAAATGTGTCCTTTTAGTGATAATAATTTAATATTGTTATCTCAAAAGACTCTTATATAAAATTGGAGTCTTAAGTCAATAAATTGCCTACGTCAGTTTTATTCCACAAACACGATTCATTTGGATAAGTTTAAGACAAAAGACAAAAGGTGGATAAGATTGAGACAAAGGAAGTTTTTTTTTGTTAATTCAAATATATTATTTGAATTTGAAAAGGAATTTGCCGATTACTGAAAATAACGGCTGCTCCATACATCTATAAATAGCACCATGGGGCCTTGTGCAAAAGGTCCTTGACCACACAACGCATTTTTCATTCTCTGCAATTTACTTAAGTTTTTTTCATTGTATTACACTTTTTTTGCTTATCATTTTTATTTCTCTGCAATTTCATACAGTCTTTTACTTGTACTTTACTTCTGTTCATAGGAGTAGCCTAGTGTTAGATAACACTTCTTGTACTCTGTATGAGAATTTCAGTCCTCTCTACTTTTATTTTCTAAGTTTCTTAAAATAGATGAATGCTCATGTAATTTGTTTTACTCCCTTAATCCATTTTACTTATAGTGCTGAAAGTCCTCTTTATTGAGGCGTTGAAAAACCTGAAAGAAGGGGTCATCCTTGCCTTCCAGCAGTCGCCAGATTCACTAAGGGCTGTATTCATATTCGGTCATCACCAAGGATAGTTTGGCTATCCAACCCTTTGGGTCGAAAGACTTTGGCATGCCCCTAAAAAAGAAAAAGAGCCAAACATTTTGGCACGCCCCGTGGGACCCCGGAAGTGTCTAAATTCAACCAATATCTATGCCATTTACGCTGTCTCAATTGTAAAATTTGCCTGAGAAACAGCCTCAACATTAGGAATAAGGGGTTGAAATCGAAGTAAATTAACAGCCAAGTAATCAGATGTTGGCTGAGAATATTAACAATTTAGTGCAACGGATGAAAATTTCTAGCCGTATCTTTCATGGAACACTAGAGCCAATCCATAACACATTGGCTAATTTGAGCAACTCTTTGACCGTCCTATCAACAAGGTTTGATCAACACCTTATGACACAGTCATATACTACAAATACTTTGCTGCATGCACATCAACAAGTTCCAGTGCCTATTGGGGTTCAACAGAATTACTACCAACGACAGCGGCAAGGGTTTCAACCCCTTCTGCAACCGTTGCATGGATAGTATCAACCCCAGGCTAATCAGCTACAACATCAGATACCCGTGGAGTATCAACTAATCGGAGGGGCTAATCAGAATGTGAAGTGGCGACCACTAAATCCGATTTATCAACACCAACCACAGGTATGTCAGCCCAAAGAGGGGCGAGATAATTTTAATGTTGGTTTTAATTTTCTAGCCTCTTTGCCTAAGGCGTTGTATGTGCCTCAACCTCAGGTACCGAGTATGCTTTAGCCTCAGGTGCCGAACGTGCATCAACCTCAGGTGTCATATGTGCCTCATCCTCAGGCACCATATATGCATCAGACTCAAGCACAACAGCCAAACCATCAACCCCTTATGGTTAATAGAAATAAATTGGCTAATTTAATTCAAGAAACTTATGGACCATCCCCAAGAAGAGTTGGTTGCCTTACATATAGGAAGCCATATCCGGGTTATATAGACCGATATACATTTTCAAGAGGCTATAAAGTTCCTGATTTTGTTACCTTTTCGGGAAAAGACTCCACTTCGACCATAGAACATATTGGTCGATTTACCATTCAATGTGGTGAAACTGGAGCAAATGAATTTTTAAAATTAATGCTATTTGCTAATTCCCTTAAAAGGACCACATTTTCTTAGTATATAAGTTTACCGGTAAATTCGGTCTATACTTGGCAACAATTGGAAGAAATGTTTCATATCCAATTTTATAAGACCGAACCAAATGTATTGATGGCTGACTTATCTAAGCTGTCCCAAATGCCTGGAGAGACGGCTGAAGCCTTTATTGGTAGGTTTAAAAGGGCGAAACACAAATACCAAGTAGCCTTTCCAGAAACTGAATATGTAAGTCTAGTTTTGAATGGTTTAGACTTTGAATTACAAAGGAAATTTGAGGGAATGCAATTTTGGGACTTGTTCCAACTAGCTTCTAATACTACAAGATATGAAAGGGTCTTGAAAGAAGAACAAGATAGAAGGAATGCCTCTAGGGGTACCTATTATAGGGACCCAAACTATAAAATTCATGTGACAGAGGCATTGAATAATAATTATGTCAAAGATCCTACTTATAAGATTCATTTGACAAAGGATGAAATTGGCATTGAATTTTGACATTGCAGAACTGATAAATATCAAGCTTTACATATGTCAAACGTCGAAAAAGCCTCTAGAAAGGGTTAATAGTATTCAGGTGTTGAATTCAATAATCAAAAGGACATTAAAAGAGGCTGAAAAACAATATAATTTTGAACCAAGGCTTACTTGGCCTTGGGGGGCTACTTGTTCGGCCCTAAGAAAACCCAAGAGGCCGAAAGAATTTTCGTTCGATCCGGGAGGACCCATTAGGTTGTTCAACCACTTGGGGTATTAAAGAAGAATCGGTTTTTTTGTGACCGATTTAAATTATGAGTTGTTGATTGATAGTCAAATATGCACGTTTTGGTTGCGAATGTCAACAATTTAGTGCTGAGATTGGAAATTACCCAGGGGCTGAACACAATCAGCCTCTACATAATTCAATCCTGCACCTAGACCACTTATTTGACACTTTGGTGGCAAGGTTTGATCAGCACCTCAATTGATTAAGTGCTCAAAACGATTGTATGATGAATGTGTCGTAGTTAGGATGTGACTAAAAGATTACTGATAAGTGAAATTAAAAAAAAAAAAGGGCTGACGGTAATAAGGTGCTGATCGGAAAAGCAATCGAAGAATTGTCAGAATATGTAGGGACTGCTTAGTTACGCAAAGGGTTGAATAAGAATGACTGATTTAAATTATGATCCATCAGTCCAACTCTTTAGAATTTCAGTCTACCCTTATTTCAAAGAGCTAGGGGGGCATTATTTGCACCCTAAATTTAATTTTCAATTTAGACACATGGTGTTGGTTGATTGGAGGAAAAAATATTAATTCAGCCACATGTCATTAGTTGATTGGAAGAAGAAATGTGTTCTTTTAGTGATAATAATTTAACATTGTTATCGTAAAAGACTCTTATATAAAATTGGAGTCTTAAGTCAATAAATTGCTTACGTCAGTTTTATTCCATAAACACGATTCATTTGGATAAGTTTAAGATAAAAGACAAAAGGTGGATAAGATTGAGACAAATGAAGTTTTTTTCGTTAATTCAAATATATTATTTGAATTTGAAAAGGAAACTGCCAATTACTGAAAATAATACATCTATAAATAGCACCATGGGGCCTTGTGCAAAAGGTCCTCGACCACACAACGTATTTTTCATTCTCTGCAATTTACTTAAGTTTTTTTCATTATATTACACTTCTTTTGCTTAGGATTTTTATTTCTCTGTAATTTCATATAGCCTTTTACTTGTACTTTACTTCTGTTCATAAGAGTAGCTGGTGCGCGTGGTCATCGTTACACCCCAAATTGCAATGAAAAGTGTGGCCAAGTTTTAAATTTATAAAGTGCCACTACTACCTCTAACTACTAATATAGTTAGGGTGAGTAGGGATTGTCCTAAGGGATTAGGGGCAATGTTAATATGGAAATAAGGTTGGACTAGTAGGTCGAGTGATCAAAAGGTTGTTTGTTTGGTTAATTAAACTACAATGTAAACAAATTTAATACAAAACAATTAAAATAAATAAAAGGTAAAGAATAAGAGTGAGACGTCTTGTGATTTAGAGGTCACCACTAAATATCACCTTTCTAGACACTCAATGTGTAATGAATGAGGGGAAACATGTGTTGCAATACAAAGAGGTGTGATTGATTGAATCAACAAGCATGGGTGACTAATTAAGTATACATTGTCTAGACAACCTAGTTAATAGCACAATATATCAAACTAAGCCATTATTCCTTCATTTAAGCTTACAATCAAACACATTAACAAGCTAAATAATTATAATACTTGCATTCATAAGTATGGAATATCAACAACAAGTATGGATTGTTCTATCTAAAAAAATAAGGTAACTACACTACAACTAAGTTAGAGGCATGAAAATTAAACTAACTAAACTAAGGTAGAGGCACAATCCATCAAGAAATGAGTATGAACCATCAAACAAACCACAAGAGTATTATATTTAAGCACTATACCTTGACAATCTCTAGATTCATAGCATCAACACACATAGACATGCATCAATAACACAAAACCTAGAAATAAACACATGAACATCTATTCTAGCATACATAGACATATGAATAGAATAAAATGATCAATTGAAAGTATTAAACAACACAAATTATTGTAGAAACAAGATTTATATATAAATCAAATGTCAAGACAAGATTATAACACAAATCCCCTCAAAATACAAAACATCAAGGCCTAGAAGGCATGCTTAGGGCTAACTCTAGCCCCAATAAGATGCTTTGCCACTCATTGATGTAGTCATCCAACCCTCAAGGGCCATCTCCATGGTAGGAAGTATTTTCTCCTTGATGGAAACCCTAGATGAATGGAAGGACTCCCAATTAGTGTATGTCTCTCTAATCTCTAGCCTTCTCTCTAAGATTGTATAAATGTCTAAAGTTGTATATGATTCTCTATGTGTAAAATGGCTCAAAATCCTTATATAGGTAGCTCAAGTGTCACACCCAATGGTTAGGTCTCGTACACTAGGGCTCTCTCAATGATTGCACCACGAGCCATCTTTTAATGAGCTGGACTCTGTTCTATTTCAGACTTGAGGAAGTTCGATCGATTGAATTCAAATGAGATCGATCAAACTCTGGCCAGATCCATCAAATTATAACCAGATCGATCAATCCTTGGCGGCGCCTTTTTGGAAAGAGACAAATCTGAGACATTTTTGGGATATTTTGGGAAAAAGACAAAAGTGGTAGGTGGGGATAAGATCAAGGAAGTTCGATTAATCTGAAGAAAAGTTGGATCGATCAAAGATGGAAATTCTTGAGGATAAGGACAAGGGGTTTGATCCATCTTGGTGAGGTGAGATTGATCACTGTGAGATCGATTGAAGATAGATGAGATCAATCGAAGATTGCTGTTTTCCACCACTTTACTTCCACTTTGCTCCTTTCTTCCATCCAGCTTGAGATTGCTTCTTTTATGCTCTAATTTGGCTGAATTGACTTATTTTGGGGTTAAGCACTTGAAAAGGGTAATAACATGAAATTAATCTAAAATGGAAAAATAAGATAGATAAAGGTCCTAGAATATTCAAGCTTAAGGGGTTTAAATGTACACTTTTTACGCTCATCACACCCCCAAACTTAAATATTGCTAGTCCCTTGCAATGAACTACAAGGTAAATGAATGAAATGAACAACTAAACAATTATAATCTAGGAAGTAATAAATGGATAACGCTACTTTCGTAGGGAACACGATTGCATTTAGCATATGCAACAAGCCTTTAAACCCCTAGGTTACCCCTAGTGGACGAGTGAAGTCTCGTGAGGGTTTCCAAAAATGATACCCACAAACATTTAAGTTCATTCTCACAAAAGAGGCACCAATATTGCAAACAAGCATTGGGAGAAAACTATCTCAAGTATGCAATTTTTCAACCATTTTCAACCAATCTCCCAAAATTTCAACATCAAGCAAACAAATATGGTCCTTCACACATCAAGAAAATGGTCATGCAAATCAAAACAACTATAGAATCCTTTTTAAGTGGACCAGCATCAAATATGTTGCTATCTAAGCTAACTAAAGAAATAATCACATACTTATCCTCAAACTAGCATACAAATCTAGTTCTGATCATCAAAACAAAGAGTGGACCTTTTATTAAAGCTTTATTGAACTAGGTGCACTTATCCTAAAGATCAAAGATGGAAGTATAGTGCAATGTGTTGATCTATTAAGCTTTCTAGCAATCCATGAGGTCGAGCGTTAGGTCAATGACTCTCAAATTGGACGGCTTTAGGGCATTAGGTGTTCAAAAACCCCTAAGGACTTACAAGCTCAAATCGACTAGGCTACAAATCAAAACAACCTCCATCTAATCGTTTCCCATTTCTCACCTTTTAGGAGAAGTCCTCACTCTTTTATTTACTTTTGCAATTTTTTTTTTTTTTTTTGGTGACGGCCCAAGTTTTTCAACCCAGTGCATCAGTGATGAACCGAAAGTTGACCCATTAACGAATTCGAAATGCGGGAGCAAAAGATGAAACCATAGTCCTTTGAGGTATAAACCATCTCTAAGACGTCAATGTGACATTCTATGAGGTCACGGAAGTTAAAGAAAAACGAATGGGCAAACGAGAGTCAAAATGGCCTAAATCCGTTAATGAAGGGCAAAACAGTCAATTCACAAATAAAAAGAGGAAAAGTCAAACAAAATGAATACAACCTAATCTAATTATTTCACAACATTCTAAGAGGTTCTAAGAACATTGGCCAAGAATCCCATAAAATGCCCTTTCCCGGTTTAAGTGAAAATTGATCCTACCTCACTAAAATATGAATATCTCTTACTGTACTTTGAATCTGAGGATGGAATGAATACCATTGGAAAGCTAACTCAAAATCCTTGAGTTTAGGCTCAAGAATCACCCCATTTGGATTAGAAACGAAGAAGTTATGGCCTTTTGAAGTTGGACCATCAGTGCTGAAACCTAACTGGAACAGGTATCCTTTGCCAATGATTGATGACTTGTTTGATCAATTGAAGGGAGCGACATGCTTTTCGAAGATTTATTTGAGGTCAGGTTACTATCAGTTAAGGGTTAAAGATGAGGATATATCTAAGACCGCTTTTCGTACACAGTATGGCCATTATGAGTTTCTGGTGATGCCATTTGGTTTGACCAATGCTCTAGTAGCTTGTATGGATTTGATGAACTGTGTATTCAGTGACTATCTTGATAGATTTGTGGTGGTGTTCATTGACGACATTCTCGTATAGTCAGCTTCGGTAGAGGAACATGAGTATCATTTGAGGACAGTGTTACAGATCCTTAGGGATAATCAGTTGTATGCCAAGTTCGAGAAATGCGAATTTTGGCTTCCGGAAGTGAAGTTCCTTGGATTTGTCGTGTCAAGGAGTGGTGTTGCAGTGGATCCGTCGAAGATTGAGTCTGTGATAGATTGGGAGCGTCCGAAGACAGTGTTTGAGGTTCAAAGCTTTCTTGGCCTAGCCGGCTATTACAGGAGGTTTGTTCAGGATTTCTCTCATTTAGCGGCACCTATGACTTGACTTACTCGCAAGGGAGTCAAGTTCATATGGAATGAGGCTTGTGATTTTGCTTTTCAGGAGTTGAAGGTCAGATTGACATCGGCTCCAGTTTTGATTATACCTAAACGTGGTTTGGGTTACGTGGTCTATTGTGATGCTTCGCGAGAAAGTTTAGGTTACGTCTTGATGCAGACAGAACGGGTGGTTGCTTATGGGTCTCGATAGTTGAAGACTCACGAGTTGAACTATCCGACACATGATTTAGAGTTGGCAGCAGTTTTCTTTGCCCTAAAAGGGTGGAGACATTATTTGTACGGAGAAAAGTTCGAGATTTTCTCTGATCACAAGAGTCTCAAGTATCTCTTTTCTCAGAAGGATATGAATTTGAGATAGCGTAGATGGGTTGAGTTCATGGAGGACTATGACTTTGAGTTGCAGTATCATCCAGGAAAAGCCAATGTGGTGGCTGATGCATTGAGTAGGAAGTCACGGGGTACTCTTGCTAGAATATCCATTTACAGATGGAAGATGCTAGAAGAGCTTGCATCTTGGTTTGCAGTTGTATGAGGATGTTTCACCGGCTATTTTGTTTAGCCTTGTGGCTCAACCGGCTCTTATTAGTAGAGTCATTGAGGCACAGCAGGAGGATGGGGAGATGAAGTCCATCCACGATCGAATTACAGGTGGCGAGAATGTAGAGGGTTGGACCTTACATTTAGACAGTGGTCTTAGGTACAAGGGGATGATGTTTGTTCCTTTGTCTTGTCGTGATGTTGTTCTTCAGGATTTTCACCATTCTCGACTCGTAGTTCATTCGGGTGGTACGAAGATGTATCACAATTTGCGGAGACAGTTTTGGTGGAAAGGCATGAAACGAGATGTTTCTCAGTTCGTGGCTAAATGCTTACTTATTAGCAAGTGAAGGTAGAGCATCAGAGACCAGTAGGTATGTTGCAACCACTACCAGTGGCAGAATGGAAGTGGGAGCACATCACTATGGATTTCGTGACGGGACTTTCGAGATCCAAGGCAGGGAATGATGCTATTTGGGTCATTGTTGACAGATTGACTAAGACGGCTCACTTTTTGCTTATGGCAGTGACAGATGACGCAGAGAGACTTAGTGGACTGTACGTGGGGCAGATTGTCAGGCTTCACGGGGTTCCAGTATCCATTGTTTCGGATAGGGATCCCAGGTTCACATCCCATTGTTGGTATAGTTTTCAGGAGGCTCTTGACACGGGGCTTCATTTCAGCATAACATTCCATCCTTAGACTGATGGTCAGTAAGAGCGTACCATTCAGATATTGGAGGATATGCTACGGGCCTACATTTTGGATTTTGGGGGTATTTGGGAAGACTACTTACCCTTGGTTGAGTTTGCCTACAATAACAGTTACCAGGCTAGTATTGGTATGGCATCTTTTGAGGCGTTGTATGGCAGACCTTGCAGATCTTTAGTTTGTTGGACTGAGGTAGGTGATACAGTCGCCTTGGGTCCCGATATTTTCCTTAAGACTACATAAAAGATTAAGCTGATTCGGCAGCGGTTGGCTACAACTCAGAGCAGGTAGAAGAGTTATGCTGACAGGAGGAGGAGATCCTTGTCTTTTGAGGTAAGGGACCACGTCTTTCTCAAGATTTCTCTACGGAAAGGACTTCTGAGATTTCGATAGACGGGCAAGTTGTCTCCTAGGTTCATTGGACCATTTCAGATTTTGGAGCGCGTCGGTGAAGTTGTTTATCATTTGGCATTGCCGTCAGACCTGGATAGGGTTCACGACATCTTTCACGTATCTATGTTGAGGAAGTAAAAGCTGGATCCATCGTATGCTTTACGGTGGACAGATGTTATTGTTGATGAGGATGTAACCTACGAGGAGGGTCCAGTTTAGATTCTTGATTCACGGGAGCAGGTCTTGCGGACCAAGACCATTCCGTTGGTTAAGGTCTTGTGGAGACATTACGGCGTTGAAGAGGCTACCTGGGAGCTCGAACAGGAGGTTCGCTCTCGGTATCCCAATTTGTTCTCTCTGTCAGGTACGACTTAATTTCGGGGACGAAATCCTTTTTAAGGAGGGTAGGTTGTAATGACCCGGTCTTTTTCCTCCCTTTCCTTTTTCGGCGATTTTCTTTTTTCATTTTTTTTTTCCCGTTTATCGTTTTTCCTTACATAACCTCACTTGTTGTGCTCGGATTTGATTCCGATTTTGCATGCATTCATGATATTTGATTTCCATGACATTTGTATTTTTACTTTTATAGAAAATATATTCTAGTTGCTTACTTTTTCATAAAGGGTATGGATGCATACTTTCTTGTAATTATTCTTTATTTTTGGAGTTTTTGTGTAATTACAAAAATAATTATTTTTCGTCTTGGGGACCATTTTGTAATTTATCTTGAAAGATATTTTGAAAAAGGACCTTTTTGTAATTTTTGAAAAATGTGACAAGTGTCACATTCTCATGGAGCCACTTATTGGCATTGGGGTGGAGTGACTTGGGAGCATGATCTTTTGACATTTGGAGGGTGGAGATTCACCCACATGTTGGCCTAGGATTGGTTCATTTGTTGGCTTAGATGGTTGACAAGTGTAGGCTTAGGATTAAGCCTAGGAAAGAGCCTTGGATTTGTGACAAGTGTAGGATCATGATTTAGTCTTGCATTATGTGTGTGTGAAAGGTAGTGTAAGAGCACATAGTGAGTGGAGGAATACTAGATCCTCCACTCACTATTTTCATCTTTATCTTTTTCATTTTACTTCCTCTCAAAACCCTAACCTAGCCACCATTGGAGAAAAGCTTGGTTTATAGCTTTGACTTCATTTTTGGCTTCTTTTCACTCACTTTAGACCAAAAACCTTGGAACACAAAAGTTTTCCCTCACTTTCCTCTTCATTAACCCTAAACTTGTTTTCCATTTTGAGCTTGTTTGCTTAGATTATAGATATTCAATTCTCTATTGAGGTAGGGGTGGTAGTATGTTTATATTTTAAGTGTTTTATAATCCTTGGGGTTTAATATATATTGTATACATGCTTTTAATATGATAGATTTGCATATTATAGGAAACCCTCACTTCTTGACTTAGGGTTTATTGATTTAAGCATGTATGATATGTATAAACCATATGTAGAAGGATTATATAATTTAGTAGTATACTAAATTCTAGTATTTTCACATGTATAGTGATATAGAACTCTTGTAGAATTATTTATGTTATATATAATTCCTATTGACTTGAATTGCTATATTTATGGTGGTGTTAATTCTATAATCTTGTTGATAATAATTGTGATTATTTTAGAAGCTTATTGCTAAAATGTTAAGATTTAATGTATATAGCTTGTTGTCGAGGCATGACTTAAATTGATAAGTTGGTGGTATTGTTTTGCACATTCTATCATGTTAAAGACTTGTCATTTAATATGTCATTCTAGACTTGGAATCCTAAGACATGGTTTGTGTGGTTTCAAAATACTTGTGCATGGAAGGTGGTATATATGCCTTAATATTATGTATAAGTTTTGAACTTGATGTATTTTGGATTTTTTTGGGACATAGTTATAAGTGACATGGCTAGAGTTTGGCTCTACTGTGGGAGGTATGAGTTCTCCTTAATTGAGATAATACGCACTAGGGTGGTCTTCCCAGCGGGTTAATACTCGGAACAACCATTGAGGTCTCGGCAGAATTCTGAGCTTAGATGTCCAAGGATTCCACTTTTGATTTCGCATGCAATTCCAAGTTGATAATTAATGTTTAAATTGTAACTTGTAATTTTGGTTTCATGCGATTTGATGTTGTTAAGTACATCCATTTTGATATGTGTTGCTAAGGAATATTTAAGTTAGCTTAAGATGATCCCTTAGAACACCTTGAACATGACGTTAAGTGGAATACTCCCTTGTATTCGTCTATATTGATCTTGCAATGATATTGAAACTTTAGGGTATACGCATATGCTTCTTCCTACGAGTAACTTGATTACTCACCTTAGTGGTTTGGGTTGTTTTTCAGGTAAGGAGACAATGTTTTTGGATGCTCATCATCCTTAAAGGCTTATGAGCAATTTGAAGCATTTTTGTATTTTAACATGCAAGTGTTTAGCATGCTTTACTTTTGATGCCATATTTTGTATACCATGGATGTATGGTATTTTAGAAGCTAATGTAGCTACATTGATATGTAATGATACTTAAGTCTTTAATCTTGACATTAGAAGCATGTATGTATGGAGGCCAAGGGCCAAGCATGTTTACTTTACCACTTGTGTTTATTTGGTACCAACTTTTGCTATAAAAATGTACTTTTACCAATTTTGGAGGTTTGGTGTGTGAAAATCTTGTAATGAACATGTATGAGGCTAGGAGCCATTGTTTTACATTCAACCATGCATATGAAGTTTGTTGGCATGTTCACCTACTCAAATCTTATTGAAAATCAACTTTGAACTTTCATTTTTGATCCATTGCATGAGGGGATTTGAAGCTTAGGTTGAACCTTAACACCTTAGGCTTGTAATAGGCCTTACAACAGCATTTTGAGGTGTTTTTATCAACTGAAACTCTATTTCGGTCGACTGATGGCATTTGGAATCATCAATACATAGTAAAAACTCATTTTCAGTAGCCATTTCTACTATTCAGGGCCATTTCGGTCGACCGATGGCCTATTTCGGTCGACCGATGGCCTATTTCGGTCGACCGATGGTTCAATTTGGTCTACCGAACCAAAGAACCCTTAAAATCATGATTTCAAAAAAGTTTCTATCCAGTTTGGTCGACCAAAACTCTATTTCAGTCGACCGAAATAGCTTGAACTCGCACACAGCTTCCAGTTAGGTTTCAGCACTGATGGTCCAACTTCAAAAGGCCATAACTTCTTTGTTTCTAATCCAAATGGGGTGATTCTTGAGCCTAAACTCAAGAATTTTGAGTTATCTTTCCAATAGTATCAATTTCATCCTCAGATTCAAAACACAGTGAGAGATATTTATGTTTTAGTGAGATAGGGTCACTTTTCACTTAAACTAGGAAAGGGCATTTTGTGGGATTCTTGGCCAATGTTCTTAGAACCTATTGGAATGTTGTGAAATGATTAGATTAGGTTTTATTCACCTTGTTTGACTTGTTTAGAGTTAATTTCCTTTTTTATTTGTGAATTGACCATTTTGCCCTTCATTGACGGATTTAGGCCGTTTTGACTCTCGTTTGCCCATTCGCTTTTCTTTAACTTTCGTGACCTCATGGAATGTCACATTGATGTCTTAGAGATGGTTTATACCTCAGAGGACTATGATTTCATCTTTTGCTTCCGTATTTCGAATCCGTTAACGGGTCAACTTTCGGTTCATCGCTGACGCACCGGGTTAAAAAGCTTGGGCCGTCACATTTTTCTCTAGAAACAATTATTATCCTAGAGTTTGGGCCCTCGACCTTTCAACGCGAGAAATTCAGTGCTTGATGAGGCTAGAATCTTGGCTGCTCAATGAAAAGGGTTTGTTATCCACCTTTTTCAAGAATTAAAGCTTTCAATGCACTACTAGCTCAATTAGGATATAACCAATTCAATAATCAACAAAGCATATACCCCACAAATGAATGATAGTGTGCACCTGTGCTAGTGTAGAATCCTAGAGTGAATCTCAAAACAATCATAAAATCAGGATGATGTGCACTACAAATGCAAGGATGATATCAATCTTTCAAAAAATTTACTCCTAAATGACATCCACAAGGCATACAAGGAGTATTGGACTCTCAAGTCAAGCAATTTTTAAATTTTAAGCAATATAGTCCTCAAAAGATCAAAATCATAGCTAGTCATGGACCAATCATGGAAAATCCCTCAAATTCACAAGTTATGCTTAAAATTTTGAATTGAAAACAAACATTGCAAATAACACCCATTACTCCCAAACTTAAACGGTACAGTGTCCTCAATGTGCAAAGAGAACAAAAGGAAAGAGTATACCAGTGCAGCTAAGGCAAAGAATGGTCGGGACACAAGTATTCAAAGTGGGTGGTGCAACCCCCCCAAACTTGGGATTAACTGTGGTCCTAAAAAGATGGCACTGGGATAAAAGTTGATTAGATAACAAATGGGATAATAACAGTGCACAGTGGACATGCAAGTGTAAATGGGATAGGAAATGATGTAAAAAGAGAGAGAAATAAGGATGGTCTTGAAAAATTTTGGGCAGTACTCTCTCACTGAAGTCACTCGAAGGTACCTGATAATGGAGTCAATCACAGATAAATATATCAATATAATATCCTAACATCCAAAAATATTATGCATATGATGAAGAAAATAAAAACAGTATAAGACACAACACAGTATTTGGGCCAACAGACTGGCTGCAAAAATATAGTAATAGTATCAGAATAATAGTCAAGTATCACAGGTATATAAAATGATGGAAGAGAGATAGAGAGCAAGATCAAGCAGAGGAGGTCGGGCGAGTGGGGCGTGATCCTCAGATATCTCTGGAAATACCCTGCAACACAACCAAAATATCTGAGAAGAGAGTAGTCATGTCTGCTAGGAGAGAGATAACCGCATCCTCCAATGTCTGGATACGCTCTCCTAGGCCGGGTGTCTGAGCTGGAGCGTCAAGGATGATTGGATCATGAAATTGAGGTACATCCTGACTCTGCTCTTGAGAATGTAATGGCGACCCTGCCGGAGAGCGATGTGGTGACTTTGCTGGAGGCTCCCACTCCAGATCTATATCCATATATGTATCCGCAGCCGCCGATGGGTCTGCTGGATCATCTGCTACTGCTGCTCCTCCTGCTTGCTACTCCTCCATCTCTGCTAACTCTGCCACTGCAGCCCCCTCAGCTACTAAGATGGCCTCTTGCTCTAAACTCTTTATAAGAGCATTATAGCTCTTGTTCCAATCCTTCTTGCCATAGTGGCAAGCCCCTGACTCAGTATGCTCTACCGTGTGAAAAGGATAATGCTGGTCCCTGAGAATCTGAGTAATCAAATGTCCAAAGGGAAAGAAGGTGGCTCGCCTAGGCCTGGCCTTACTAATGTAGCTTGCATATAATCTCATCATAACACTCCAGTAAAGTGCGGGAATAGAAAACCAATGGCCTATATAGAAGGCATAAAGAGCTGCAAGAAAATCTGACCGCCTCTGGATCTTATGGCTTGCCATAAATACATTTCGGTATAAGACCGAGTCGAAGAACTATAAATCATAGGGCAAATAAGCTAGGTGGCGAATGTCTCACCATCACTGTAATGGCCAGTCAGAGCAACGGCTATATCTGCGTAAGATGGCCTTCGGATAATAGGATAATGAAGGCCGGGAGGGCAGACGTGCGGGCATCGAGAAGATGTGGCCAATGACTCAATAGTAATGCGGATAAGATGGCCATCAATAGTAGTCCGCAACTCCAATAGATTACTCGGGGCCTGTTGGAGGTTTTGGTAGAACAACCAGACGAGTCGCAGGTAAATTCGGTAGGTCATCGGGGCTAGAATAGCTGAGATGCCTCGGTGGTCAATATCATCAAAAGCTACCCTGGTCAGAATCGATCGGGAGAAGAAAGCAATGTCAAAGACAGACTCGTGCGCCACTGTAAGGCGTGAATATCTCCTGGTAGGTCTATCTCGGACCTTGCCGAGCAGTGCTGGTGGTGGTGAAGGACGTGGTATATGTTTAGCCTCATCGGCCGATGAAGAAGATGAAGATATAGAAGCAGAAGAAGTAGAGCACTCAGACTGAGCTGGAGCTGGCTCCTGATGCTCCTCAGGCTCCTCCACTTTCTGTCGCACTCGGCACTGATACTGCCGGCGGGTAACAGTCTTGACTCAAGCCATGGTCTGCAAAAGAAAGAAACACTTGCAACTGGAGTGAGTAACATTTATAGGAGATATAGAATTGAAAGCACACAAATAGAAACATGTTTGTCAGGTTAAGATAGATAACTCAGACTAAATCACATGATTCTATGCAAGTGATAATGCAGCCAGGTATATACATTAAATGTTTAGATAAGTGAAGCATGCTAAACAATATAAGTATGGAATGCATCTAATGTAGAAAACACAGGCATTGGGCATAAAGAAACTAGCTTGAACACTATGGCGGGTACAGAGATATGAATATGCAAAGTGTTGAAATTCAATCGATCAGGAAAAAGATGAGATTGATCCAGGTTGGATCGATCTGGACATGGTGAGATTGATCTTTCTCTGATTGATCAGAGAAAAGTGTGATCGATCGAACTCTGCAAAAATAAGAAAAGTCATAGACTGTGACGTGGACAACACGGGGGGCACCCGAGCAAGCTCATGGGTCCCTCTACACCTCAACAAGTTAATATTAGTCACTTAAATAGGCACGTGACCCCCTAAATCAAAATCGGAACAAAAACATATACATATATATACATATGCTTCGAAGATGGCAAAAATGACAACAAATAAACATGAAAGGCTTAGAACTAAACATGGAAACATGAGAAACATGAAGATTGAAGCTCTAAAATTAAAAACAAACCCAAAACTTACCAAATCTAGCGAGAGGAGTGGAGACCGAGAGAGAGAGAGAGGATCGGGATCGAGTGAGAGAGTTTGGAAGGTTGCTGGAGATTCGCCGAAGATGGGAGAGATGATGAAACAGCGGTGGGAGAGAGGTAGGGTCTGAGATCGATGGTGAAATCGATCCAAATGACCCTTGGGTCATATTTTAAAAACGATCTCTGGCGAGTTCAATCGATCACTTGGAAATCAGATTGATCGAACTCAGATCGATCATGAAGGAACTCATATCGATCGAATCTACAAAATGACACAGTATTTTTGAAATTTTTTTGAAATTTTAAAAATAAAGTAAAACAAAATATTTTTGGATTTTTAGAAAATAAAAACGTAAAAACAAAAATAAAAATAAAAATAAAAATAAAAATAAAATATTTTTGGATTTTTAGGAAATAAAGTAAAATATTTTTGATTTTAAAAAAGAAGTCAAAGTCAATTATGAAGCATTCAAATCGATCGAACATAGATCGATCAAAGCTCAATCGATCCAACAGGCAAAAACTTACAGACACGTTCGAACGATACATAGAGAGGTGATTATTGATGGGTTCAAAATTTTTTTTAAGTATGGAATGAAGATCGATCTGAGGAAAATCTCGATCGATCTTGGAACACTTAGATAGATCAGAAATGAAGTTCGCACGATACACAAAGAGCTAAAATATGCAGGAAATTTTTGTACGATGGGACAGAGAGATGATTGGATACAGGGATGGTAGTTCGATCGATCGAACCTATTTTGAGATTGATCGAAAAAGGCACAATATGCTTAATTTGAAAATGATAGTGCACACATTCTCAATCAAAGTCCTTAACAATGTGTATGAACACAGAATATATCTAGACGACGCAAGAAATGAAAAGTAAAACAGAAATGAGGGAGGAATAGGGTTGTAGACCCTACGAAACACTAGTGTTTAACGTCTCTAGTAAGACGTTGGGCTTTTTTAGCCTGGATCGAAGATCTTGTTGTGCATCCCCTCTTTGAAGGGGTGAAAAGGACTTTGAATCCCACCTAACAAATTGTTCCTTAGAGAACTTGTTGGATTTGACTCAAAGGAGATTGATGGTCCTTTGTTAATGCTATTCTTGGGCTTCCATGCCCTTTCAACACTAGCTTTTAAAGTAACACTTTTAGAAATCCTTTTTGAAGGCAAACTATTTAAACTTTTACTTCCATGCAAAGACTCAAATTCTTCAACTTCACTTTCATGTGGCCAAATGAGATTTTCATTATCCTCATCCTACAATTTATGTTGGCATTAGCGGTTGCTAAGAAAGGATGGCCAAGGATAACGGGAATTCGGCTCTTGGGATTTGGAACCAGTTTTGTGTCAATGACAATGAAATCAATCGGGAAGAAGAACTTATTAATCTTGATCAATACATCCTTAATAATACCCCGGGGCTTTTTGATGGATCGGTCAGTAAGTTGCAAAACTACCGACGTCGGTTTTAAGTCTCCTAAGCCCAATTTAATATATACCGAGTATGGAAAAAGGTTAACACTTGCTCCTAAATCTAAAAGAGCCTGATTGATGACATGGTCACCAATGACCCAAGAAGTAGTAGGTGAACCGGGATCCTTAAACTTTGGGAGAGTGTTATGTTGCAAGATGAAGCTTACTTGCTCGGTCATGACCACTTTCTTTGGTGATTGGCTTTTGTTCTTCCTCTTTTGGGTGCAAAGATCTTTCAAGAACTTGGCATAAGCCAGAATTTATTTGATTGCATCCAAAAGTAGAAGATTAATCTTCACTTGCCTAAACACTTCAATGATTTCATTTACTTTGGTCTTTTGTTTCTCAATTGAAATGGATTCTTTCAAGGCATCCGGAAATGGAGCCTTTAGCTCAAAAGCTTTTTCAAAATCTTTCTTTGAATCACTTTTAACATAAGAAGTTTTTAAATCATTGTTTAAATCATTTTTCACCATTTTCTCAACAATATGATCATACACATGCAATGAAGGAGGAATAGAATGTGAAACGGGACGAGTGTCAACTTTTGGTTGCATCGGTTCACTCTCTTCATTTGAAACTCCAACTTGGTTGTCAACAATTTTCCCACTTCTCAAGGTTGTCACCGTATTGACATGTTCAATTGTGTGACCTTCATTGGTTTCCACAACAAATTGTTGCTTTGGTGGGGCATTTAGAGGCATCTTCCCTTTCTCTCTAGCATTCAAGGTACTAGCTATTTGCCTGACTTGGGTTTCTAGCTGAGCAATAGATTGGGAATGAGAGTGAAGCAATTGAGTGTTTGCCTCTAGAGTACCCAAAGCGGTAAACACTTTTTCCTTAAAAGTGGGACTCCTAGAATTTCCTTGGGAATAAGATGATTGATTAGGAAAATGAGAGTAAAAATTAATTTCCATGTGATTGAAAAGATGATTTATAACCTTGGGAACCTTGGCTTTGCATTGGGGGCGGAACATACTTGCCTTGAAAACCACCTTGGGGAGGGTTTGAGCTTTCTCCTTGGCTTTTCCAAGAAAAGTTTGATGGTTCCTCCACCCGGCATTATAGTATGTGCCATAGGGATTATTCCCTTGGTTAACAAATTCAGCATTAACTTGTTCATGATGCTCACTTTGCACATGTCCATGGGGATAATTGGAAGTAGAATGTAAGACACTAGAACAAGTCATACAAGATTCATTAGATGAATGATGAACATGACTAGGGGAGACATTTAATTTGCTGAATTTTGGTTGATTAAACCTTTGAGATAAAGATTTTACCTCGGCGGCTATGTGATTGGATTTGTCAACTTGATACAAGCCGATATTCTTCCTTCCACCTAGAATTCTACCATTTTTGGAAGACAAGGATTTATGCATGGAATTTCACTCATACTTTCATACAATTGCCAAACATCATTTTCATGTTTATCAAGATAAGAACCACCCATAGATGCGTCTACCATTCATTTTTGATTATCCGGCAAACTTTCAAAGTAGTATTGGACTAATTGCCACTTAGGAATGTCATGATGTGGACACTTCCTAAGTAAGTCATTAAATCTTTCCCACGCCTCATGAAACAATTCCCCATCCCCTTGAGAAAATTCACGAATAGAAGTTCTCATAGCATTGGTCTTTGATACCGGATAGTACTTTTTCAAGAACTCTTATTCCATTTTTGCCTAAGAAGTTATCAAAAAAGGCCTAAGATTTATTTTGCCTTGTCCTTAAGGGTAAAAGAAAAAAGTTTGAGTCTCAAAATCTCTTCCGGCATGTTCGTGTATTTCACGGTGGCGCATACTTCAAGAAATTCATCCAAATGCTTATAAGGTTCTTCACTTGGAAGTCCATGATAGTTAGGAAGCATTTGAATGGTTTGCGGTTTAATTTCATAATGGTGAGCTCTAAATAGGGGTAATTGAATGCATGTAGGTGCATTGTATTCATTCGGCATATAATGATCATGCAAAACAATGGGAGGATTCACAACCGGTGGTGCTACACGAACACCTTGATGGCCTTCCATAATGGGAGGTTATGGGGCAAAAATTGGACGAGGCTTTCCCAACGGAATTTGGCCTTGTTGTTGTGGTGGAATGTATGGTCTTGGCATGCCTAATGGGACTTAGATGTTGTCATGATGCACATTAGGGTGGAGGATACCTTGTTGGTCTATGTGACCAAGGTCCTCCACATGGTCGTCATGTTACTCCTCCATTGATAAAATGGAGTGATATGAGCTACCCCTTCCCCTAGGATTACGAACAATGGATTTAAGATTCAAATTAGAAGGGACAAGAGTATGATTTAATGAACTATGACCATGCATGCACAAACAAAACAAAAATAAGTAGCAAGAAAGTAACAATCACTTCGCGTCCACAACAAATCAATAATCAAACATCCTCCACATACGATGATTCCATACTCCTATGTTTTCAACAATATACAAAGAAAAGTAAAAGGGCCTCCACGCGAGCTCACGATCTATCTAAGAATTTAAGAACTTGCCACCACGTGGGCCAACGATTTAACTAGAGATTAAGTTAAAAAGAGCTTACAAAGGGTCCTTAAGCAACTTCAATTTATTTTTCATTTTTTGCTTCACTTCGCTTTGCAAATTTTAGCCTTTTTTTTATGCTTAGCTTAGCTCCTTACTTTTTAGTTCTCCCCTTGCTTCACTTCCTTGCTCGATTCTCCTAGCCAATCAAGAACAAACACAATAAGTAACTAAAATAAAATGAAGTAAAAATACGATCAAAAGAGTACCAATTCCTAATTATTTCCAAAACACGGCATTGCCAAATCAATCCCCGGCAACGGCACCAAAACTTGGCGCGCGCGGTCGTCATTACACCCCAAATTACAATGAAAAGTGTGGCCAAGTTTTAAATTTATAAAGTGCCACTACTACCTCTAACTACTAATATAGCTAAGGTGAGTAGGGATCGTCCCAAGGGATTGGGGGCAATGTTAATATGGAAATAAGGTTGGTCGAGTGATCAGAAGGTTATTTGTTTGGTTAATTAAACTACAAAGTAAACAAATTCAATACAAAGCAATTAAAATAAATGAAGGGTAGAGAATAAAAGTGAGAGGTCTTGGGATTTAGAGGTCACCACTAAACATCACCTTTCTAGACACTCAATGTATAATGAATGAGTGGAAACATGTGTTGCAATACAAAGAGGTGATTAATTGAATTAACTAGCATGCGTGACTAATTAAGTATACATTGTCTAGACTACCTAGTGAATAGCACAATATATCAAACTAAGCCATTAGTCCTTCATTTAAGCTCACAACCAAACACATTAACAAGCTAGAGAATTATACTACTTGCATTCATAAGTATGGAACATCAACAACAAGCATGGACTATCCTCCTATCTAAGAAAATAAGGCAACTACACTACAACTAAGTTAGAGGCATGAAAATTAAACTAACTAAACTAAGGTAGAGGCACAATCCATCAAGAAATGAGTATGAACCATCAAATGAACCATAAGAGTATTCTATTTAAGCACTATGCCTTGACAATCTCTAAATTCATAGCATCAACACACATAGACATGCATCTATAACACAAAACCTAGAAATAAACATATAAACATCTATTCTAGCATGCATAGACATATGAATAGAATGAAATGGTTAATTAGAAGTATTAAACAACACAAATCATTGTAGAAACAAGATTTATATATAAATCAAATGTCAAGACAAGATTACAACACAAATCCCCTCAAAATACAAAACATCAAGGTCTAGAAGGCATGCTTAGGGCTAACTCTAGCGCCAAGAAGATGTTTAGCCACCCATTGATGTAGTCATCTAACCCTAAAGGGCCATCTCCATGGTAGAAAGTATCTTCTCATTGATAGAAACCCTAGATGAATGGAAGGACTCCCAATTAGTGCATGTCTCTCTAATCTCTAGCCTCCTCTCCAAGATTGTATAAATATCTAAAGTTGTATATGATTCTCTATGTGTAAAATGGCTCAAAATCCTTATATAGGTAGCTCAAGTGTCACACTCAATGGTTAGGTCTCGTGCACTAGGGCCCGCTTAATGATTGCACCATGAGCCATCTTTTAATAAGTTGGACTCTATTTTATTTTGGACTTGAGGAGGTTCGATTGATCGAATTCAGATGAGATCGATCAAACTCTGGCCAGATCCATCAAATTATGACCAGATCGATCAATCCTAGGCGGCTCCTTTTTGGAAAAAGACAAATCTGAGATATTTTTGGGATATTTTGGGAAAAAGACAAAAGTGGTAAGTAGGGATAAGTTCAATGAAGTTCGATCAATTTAAAGAAAAGTTGGATCGATCAAAGATGAAAATTCTTAAGGATAAGGACAAGGGGTTTGATCCATTTTGGTGAGGTGAGATCGATCACTATGAGATCGATCGAAGATATATGAGATCAATCGAAGATTGCTGTTTTCCACCACTTTACTTCTACTTTGGTCCTTTATTCCATCCAGCTTAAGATTGTTTCTTTTATGCTCTAATTTGGTTGAATTGACTTATTTTGGGGATTAGCATCTGAAAAGGGCAATAACATGAAATTAATCTAAAATGGGAAAATAAGATAGATAAAGGTCCTAGAATACTTAAGTTTAAGGGGTTTAAATGCACAATTTTCAGCGCTCATCAATGGCATAGTGTTAGATTTACACTTCTTGTACTCTATATGAAAATTTTACTTATGAAATAAAAGTTGACGCTTTACTTCAGTCCCCTCTACTTTTATTTTCTAAGTCTCTTAAAATAGATGAATGCTAGTGTAATTTGTTTTACTCCCTTCATCCATTCTACTTATAGTGCTGAAAGTCTTCTTTATTGAGGCATTGAAGAACTTGAAGGAAGGGGTCATCCTTGCCTTCCAGCAGTCGCCTGATTCACTAAGGGCAGATTTCATATTTGGTCAGCACCAAGGATAGTTTGGCTATCCAACCCCTTGGGTTGAAAGACTCTAGCAAGCTCCTAAAAAAAAAAGAGCCAAACAGGTCCATAAGCTAGAAGAGGTACTTCTTGAATTCTCTCGATTTAGTTTATTCAACAGTACTCATAGCTATCTTTCTGCATTTCTATTGCTACCCATATGCTTTGTATCATCCATTTGTTTTGTTTCTAATCTTTCTCGTTTACATCTTGTTTCAATTTGGCTCTCTTTCTTACATCTAAATTTGAGTCTCTTTCTATTTGCAATTTCTAATTGTCACCCAGTTTTTCTGTACAGTTTAAATTACACCCTCTTACACCTGAATTTGTATCTCTTGAGAGTCTCCTTGTGAATTTTCTTTCTTCTGTCGTTCTTTTTGATTTGTTTGTCATTTAAAATTAAACTCCATGTATCTCTCTTATTGCCAATTTCTTTATCTTCTGTATTGCATCGTCTCCTTTTCTTTACCTAAAAAAGGAAAAAAAATAAAAGAGAAAAAGAAAACGATACATTAGGCAGCTCTTGAATTTAAAATGGACAATGGTATTACTAGTAATGTTGTGGGAACGATGTTGGAATCGACCAGAGGTTGCTTGTACAAATTCATTGGGCGTCAATTTGGTTATTTGATTCATTGCGATAAAAACATTATACATTTCGCGGACGAAGTTGACAAACTCAGACATGTAGAGGATAGGGTTGAGACAAGGATTGGTGCAGCCTTGGACAATGCTGAAGTCATTGAGGTTGATGTTATGGAGTGGCTGACAAAAGTGCAGAGCTCATTGCCGATGATGGAACAAGACAGGAATAGATTATTCAAAGGCAAAGGAAATCTCAAGTGTCTTGATGTTTGCTCACGGTACCGGTTGGGTAACAAAGGAAAAAAAAGTAGCTCACTGTTACTAAGCTTATAAACAGTGGCAATTTTGAGACCATTGCACACCGACCACCTCTCATTAGTACTTGGCACAACACAAACAACATGAAGTATGAGAAATTTGAATCCAGAACGTCAGTTTTTAAACAGATCATGGACGTGATAAAAGATGATACAAATTATAAGATTGGGATATATGGAATGCCAGGTGTTGGAAAGATAAGGATGATGAAAGAAGTTGCCGAACAAGCTAGAAAAGAGAGGCTTTTCAATAAGATCGTCGAAGATAGTTGCCACCGAGAATCCAAATATGAAAGAAATTCAACAAAAGCTTACAGAAGATTTAAATTTGCCATTAGATAAAAAGGATGGAAGTGCGAGAAAGGGGCTACTATGCAATAGATTGAAAAATGGTAACAAGATCCTTGTAATTGTAGATGACGTTTGGAATGATCAAATTAAGTTGGAGGACATTAGACTTCCACCTACAGATGATCATATCAAGAGTTGCAAGATTATGTTGACCTCTCAAAGCTATAAAGTGTGTAAAGAGTTGGGGGTTACTGAAAAAGAGAACTTCCAAATTAGTGTCTTATCAGAACCTAAAGCATGGTCTTTATTCGAGAAGAAGGTGGGAGATTCTATTGAACCTCATAAAATGCATTCTTTAGCGAAAACAATGTGTGAAGAATGTGCAGGTTTGCTATTGGCAATACTTGCCGTTAGATGAGCACTGAATAATAAGAGTAAGTAGGTATAGGAAGATGCACTTACACATTTGAGAGATTTCGCTGCAGATAACATTGGCAGAAAGCCGGCAAAACTCTATTCACATATAGAGTTGAGCTACAACTATCTGGAACCTATTGATGCAAAGTTAATTTTTTTGCTTTGTTGTTTGTTCCCTAAAGATTTTGAGATTTTTATTGATGACTAGGTGAGGTATGGATTTGGAATGAGGCTTTTCCGAGGCGCGGATACAATGGAAAAAGCTAGGAAAAGAGCTCATACGATGGTTAGTATCCTTAAGACATCTTCTTTGTTGTTAGAAGGTACTGATGAAGAGTTCGTGAAAATGCACGATGTCATTTGAGATGTCACCATATCAGTTACATCAAAAAAAGAATATGTTATGTTTCTAATGAAAGCCAATGTAGAGAAGTGGCCGGAGGAGGGTGAATATAAACAATGCAAAGCAATCTCATTAAGGTTCAATAATGATTGTGTGCTTCCCGTTGATCCAGAATGTCCAGAACTGCGCACCTTATTAATGTTGAAATGTGGCGATCTTTCACTAGAAGTTCCAAATAGGTTTTTTAAAGGGATGGAGAAGCTTGAAGTTTTAAATTTGTGTTACATGTGTATCTCAACACTACCATCGTCACTTAAAAATCTTTGGATGTTATGTCTATGCAAATGCGAATTGGTGAACCTAACTTTTCTCAAAGAATTAAAAAGATGTGAGATACTAAGCATTGAAGATTCCAGTCTCAAGGAGTTGGCTCCAGAAATATGACAGTTGGCTCATCTACGATTTTTGGATCTAAGGGACTACATCAACCTAAAAATCCTTCCATCATATGTGATATCAAGTCTATCCCAGCTTGAGGAATTGTACATTCCATATTCCTTTGACCAATGGACGGTTGAAGGCAATGCAATCCTTGTTGAACTAAATTCATTGACTCACTTAATTGGTTTAGAAGTTGGTGTGCCAAATGTCATGTTACTGTTCCTTAATGAGCTCTTGTTTAAGTCACTGATCAGATTTAAAATATCTATTGGGAGTTTGTTTGAGTATTTTGAAATTCGCTTGTCAACAACAAAGATATTGAAACTAAAGGGTATTCCTTTGAAGAGGGAGCTTAACATTTTGATGGAGAAAGCTGAAGAACTATATTTATTTGAATAGAAGGGTTTAAGTAATGTGCTTCACAATAGAGATGGAGAGGGGTTTATATTCCTAAAATATCTTGAAGTTAATGATTGTGATGAGATGGAATATCTATTTGACAAACCAAAATGGATTTCAAATACTAGCGGACGATGTGTCTCTGGTTCTTTTAATAAATTAAGTGTATTAAAATTTGAAGACTGTCAATTGAGATATCTCTTCCCTGTAGCCACTGCAAGAGGTCTTCCATGACTCCAAGAATTATATATTGAGAATTGTTAAATCTTAGAAGAAATAATCAGAGATGACCAGGAAGTCATGGATCGTGTTATTTTTCATTGATTAAAGAAAATATGATTGCAGTATCTACCGAACCTCAGAAGCTTCTATGTCAATATGAAGAAGACGTCAAGTACGAGATGCGACACGTCCACCCTTGCGCAAGCTTTGTTTAATGATAAGATATGGTCAGTAGTTTCCTTCTAATTATTTTCCCTTAACACTTTTTAGCTGTTATTTTGGAAAATGTTTTCCTTATAATACTTGGACATATATATATATATTTTTTTCTAAAAATTAATTAGCCAAATACAATTGTTGTCATCCTATACTAGTTGTTAGGAACAAACATAGGTTGTGTGTATGAGTTTAAAAGGGAAAAAAAAAAAAGGCAGAAATTTAAATCACCGAACCAATAAAAAAATAAAATAAGTGAATGGAAAATTGAAGAGATTAGAACACTAGATGATAAGATCTAATGTTGAAATGCACTCCAAGTAATAAAAATAAATAAATAAAAACCCCACAGGGCAAACTACAAGAATAAAGAAAATCCTAAAATCTAACTACACTATTGGTTCTAACTGCCCTGTGTATTTTTCTTCACTACCTGTCCCTCTTCTCTCACTGTTTGGTGCCCTGCACTTGAAACTCCATTCTTTCTTCCCACCTGCTTGATTTGATCTGAATTATTAAGGAGTATATGCAGTTTGATGTTATTTGATAATCTGATGGATAATTTCTTATTGAATTCATAGTCAATTTGCTATCATATATCAAATCTGCGAACGGATGGGTTGATTCTTCGTTAAAACAAAAAAAAATTCATATATATATATATGAATTTTTTCTTCTCTACACTGCTCTCTCTTATTTTATTCCCCCACCTTCTTCTACCTGAACCTGTTAAGTAGGTTTAGCCATGGTTGAAGATTTTTCTAGAGAAAAAAAGGAAAAGGCATAATTCTCCTTGTTTATTCTTTTCCTTGTGGAGGATTTAAATAGTACATGAATAATTACAAAGAAGGAAAGAAATTTAAGACTAAAAATCAGCTCCTATAACTGTTGTACAGTATTGTATGAGTTGTTACATTGTACTGAGTTATCATATGTGTACAGTTAGTATTGTATGAGTTGCCACCGACCCCTCCTTATCATATATAGAATTATTATGTATAGGGTTTACTTGTTTTCCACTCATCTACTCCTATAGTTTCTCCTATATAAACACCATTGTATTATTTTATTACTCACTCAATAAGATATACATTTTCATATATTCTCTTTCTCTCTCTCTCTCTTTCAACATAGTATCAGAGCAGAAATCGATCCCTTTTAATTAATTAATTTTTTTTATTTTTAGTTTTATTCAGACTCCGATCTTGATTCTATCTCGGCTTTCTCTCAGCAATCGCTTCTCGGCGATCTCTCCTCGGTGATATCAATCATCGTCTTAGCAATCTCTCTCAGATCCCTCCTCAGCTTTCTTTTAATAATCTCTTCTCAGCGATCACTCCTTGGTGATCTCAGTTCTCGTCTCGGCAATCTCTCTCGGATCACTCCTCAGCTCTCTCCTTGATAATTTCTTTCGG
Source organism: Cornus florida (assembly GCF_030987335.1). Classification (NCBI taxonomy): domain Eukaryota; kingdom Viridiplantae; phylum Streptophyta; class Magnoliopsida; order Cornales; family Cornaceae; genus Cornus; species Cornus florida. The sequence goes on along the minus strand of NW_026775574.1, from coordinate 61,265,132 downwards.
GTTTATCTCAGCTAGATCTTGATTCTCTTATCTTGGTTCCCTCTCGCTACTACATCTCATTTGTTCGGCAGCTCTTGTGATGAATACTAAGGAATCCCATCTACTTGGGTCAATCACCAGCACCAAACTGAAAGGCTCAAACTACCTTCAATGGTCTCGAGCCATAGAGGTGTTCTTAAGGGCTTAAGGAAAACTGTCATATCTTAAATCAACCAAACCCACTAGTGATGAAAAGATTATTGAGGCTTGGGAGAAAGAAGATGCTCAGATTATGACTTGGTTATGGAATAGCTTGGAGCTTGAGATCTATAACAACGTGTCATTCCTAGAATTTACCAAAGATATCTGGGAAAATCTCAGGGACATGTATTCTTCAGAGAAGAATATTTCTCATATTTATCAGTTGTACTAGGATATTTTTAATCTCCAGCAAGGAGATTGGTTTGTTGAAGATTATTACTCAGAGAATTGAATGTCTACTAACCATTGACTACAGACATAGAACAACAAAAACGGCACAGGGAGGAGTTTCGGGTGGCAAAATTTTTATCTGGACTTAAACCCGAACTAGTTCTGATCAGTTCATAGATTTTATCGGCAAGGAGATACCCACATTAAGTGAGACTTTTGCTCGAGTTCGAAAAGCATTTATTTATGCTCCTGTGATTGAGAAGGACAACCACTCTGCTCTTGTTGTTCCTACTGAGCGACATGATACATTCAGTGGAGGACGAGGGGGCAAAGGTCATTCCAACCCAGACTGTGGTACTCGTGGTGGTAGAGGGGGTCGCAGCAGCAAGAAGTGTACTTATTGTGGCCAAAACAATCACTATATTGACTTCTGTTGGGCTCTTCATGGCAAGCTAGCTTGGGTTAATTGATAAGCGCTGAAAAGTGCGCATTTAAACCCCTTAATCTTGAATGTTCTAGGACCTTATTCTATCTTATTTTCTCGTTTTGGTACTAATTTATGTTTTTGTCTATTTTTAGGTCAATAAGGTTCAAACGGGGTAATTTCGGTCCGTTAAGGCTTTTTTAGAGTCAAATTAAGTCTTGGTGAGCAGCTGGAGCAAAAAGAGGCTGATGCTGAAAACTGCCTAGTTAGATCGATCACACTGTGAACGATCGACCCCTGATCGATCACACCATACCTTTGATCGATCACACCATACCGCTGAATGATCACACTGTTGGTTGGATCGATTGAACTGTTCGCAAAAGTTATAAAAAAGCAGATCTAAAGCTCATTTGAAACCAACTCGGGTTGTGCTTGAAAGGGGAGATCCTAGGGCCAAGTTCTCACATTTTTGGGCTCTAAAAGCCTTGTATAGAAGGGGGATTGAATCATTTTTGTAGGGAGATTGATATTTTTACATTGTAATTTCTATATTGTTTTAGTTTCTCTCTTTAGAAAGTTAGAGATTAGGGTTAGAAGAAAAGAGGGAAGTAGAGGCACATCTCAAGAACACATCTTTAGATCCACATACTCTTTATCTCTAGAGCTTAAAAGAAAAAGAAGAAAAAGAAGAGGAAGAAGAAGATTGAGCTATGTTTGGAGCTTTCCCTTGAGGGTTTTATGACCACATCCACCTCCTCCATGATTGGCTAGATCTACACTTAGGGTTTTGATGAGCCCTAAATCTTGTGTAATCTAAACCCTTGAATTTCTATTTTTGGGTATATATATATATATATTGTTGTGATTAGTGGTTAGCCTTGTGATTGTTGATTTAATTTTTCCTAGTGATTCACTATTTTAATTACATGTTAACTTATGTGTGATTATTTGGGAATTTATCTTTAGACTAGATTCTTTATGTTGGTTGCATGTCCATGTGTGATTAATTAAGGATTTAGTGATGGCTAAACATGGTTTTCATTGAATGGGTTAGTAAATTAATTTGATGGATTATGCTTACACTTGATGGGTTGTTCTATAATTTAATTTATGTTTGTAGGTAGGTATACAATCTTTGCTTGGTTTGATTCTCCACACTTATTATTACAAATTCCATGATTCTCTAGATTGATGTGTGCTCTCATTGGACCCATTTGTTAACTAATTGATGGATTATGCCTCTGTCTTGGTGGGTTGTTTAACACTTAGTTTCCTTATTGGTTAGGTAGACAATTCACTCTTACATTAGATAGTTCACACTTTTACATACAAATTGTGTTTATGTTTGTGGCCACATCTAGATTGGAAGAATGTATTCCCCATTAATGGAAAGCAAGTGGTTAATTACATGAGTTTAGTGGTGCTTCCAACACCCTAAGACCTCTCTTCATATCTCTTAAATCCCTAACTCTCACTAGTTTACTTTAATTACATTTTAATTTAATTATTTTCTAGAGTAATCAACCAACCCAACCCTCATTTGTAATCAATTGACACATTAGAGTCAAAATTAAATTCCAACACGTATAATCCCTGCGGACGATCCCTACTTGCTATACTTCATTAGTTGTAGTAGTGATTTTTATAAATGTAAATTTGACTAGAAAGGTTTCCGAAACCACATTCATATTTTGACTTTGCGAAGCAACCTCTCGCATTAAAAAGTTCATTTTCTAAACACATAGAAAGGGGTATCGTCAAATTTTGGCACAATTGCCAGGGATTAACGGTTTTGTTGGAATTAGACTAGATAATAGTGTTCATTTGATTGCTTCTATTTTTATTTTATTTTTCATTGTATATTCTTTCTCATTTTTTATATTATTTGTTCAATTAGGTACTTGACTACAAGGAAGGCAATTATTGGATCTTAAAGCAATCATTAGAGCTTAAAGCTAATATTGGAAATTGAAGTTGCTTAAGGACCTTTGTGAGCAATTCTTGAAACTCTTGTATTTTAATTATGCACTTCTTTGCATGCTTGTGATAGCTCTTGTTGAGGTTCATTTCATTGCTTTATTTTAAGTCCAAGCATCAGCCTATGTGGAGGTCAATTTTTTTTCTTGCATTTGGATTTTTAATGTGAATGGAGCCATTGTTTGATCCAAGTTTGGGGGGGGGGGGGGGGGGGAATTTCTTCCCTTCACCTTATGCTCCTCCATCATATTTTAATCCTTATGAGATTGAGTCCAATGTTCAACATGCATCATTTTATTATGGATTTGATCATTTTTTTAATCCTCCTCGTGACTATTACCCTCCCCCACCATTTTATGATGAACCAACTCCACCATCTAGGTACTCACCCGAATTTCAAGAAAAAAGTGTTAGTTCTACTTGATGTGCTTAATTCACAAACTCAACTTATTCTTTCACATTCTCAAATCTTAGCCAAGCTTGAAGCTTAAGTTGAGTAAATTGCAAGTACTCTTTCTCGTCAAGAGGAGGAGGAAAAGGCAAATGAAAAAATGGCAAGAACTTTAATTTAAATAGATGAGGATGATGAGAGTGAAGAGGAAGAAGTAGCAAGTGAAAAATTTGAGGAGTTAATGAGTCCACCAATGGCTAATTCAATAGAGCATAACATGATTAATGAGGACTTTCCTTATTTTGATCATGATTTTATCCTGGCCTTTGATACTTTAAAGAGTGAGGAGATGTTGACCACTATAGAGGTTAGAGAGAATGAGGAGGAAGTTGTTGAAGAGGGCCTTCCTTCTATTATCTCCAAAGACTCTCTTGACACATGCCTTTTTGAAATATATAAAAATTGTTGTTTTGACCTTGAAAGCTTAAAAAATGAAGTGAACTCTCTAATGGACTCCTTAGTTAACTTGGAAGGTAAGGAGATGGTGATTATTGAGGAAGAGGAAAGGGATGAAGAGAGTATAATTCCTATTAATCCAATTGAGTCTTTGAAAGACTTTGCCTTGCCAAGTGCAAGGCCGCTCATCATTGATTTTATTTTTAAGACCGTGGATGAAAGGAAACAAATTGCATCTAATTTCTTTTCAAGTCATTCTTTTGGAGGATGTGTATATTGTTGTAGGTGAGGCATTAAATGAGAAAATGGAAAAGAGGGTCAGTAAGGATGTTTCATATCCAGTCTTTGATATTTTCGACTAGTGAGTCGACCCAACGTCTTGCTAGAGACGTTAAACACTAGTTTTCATAGAGTTTTAAAACTCTATTCCTCCCTCATTTCTTTTTATTTTTCATTCTTGTATACATTCTTCCATCCATTTTTCAATCTCCATTCTTATTACCATCATTGGGGCTTAGCATAGGATTTCCTGTACTTTCAACTCAAAATTAGGCATTTGGTGCCAGTTTGATAGATCACAAGTGTACCCTAGATCGATCGAACATCTTTGTAGTCAATTCTCTGTAGATTTTCATGTCTCTGTCCCATCATTCGAGATTCTCTACAGAATTTTAGGTTTCTGTCCATCGTGCGAACTTTTTGTTCGATCGTTCCAAGAGCACTTCGATCGTTCCAAGAGCACTTCGATCGATCCAGTTGTCCCTGTAATCGATCTCACTTCCATATTTAGAAAATTTTTTGAAGCTCTGCAAATTTCATGCCTCTATCCTATCATGTGAGCATAGAGATCAATCATGGTATGATCGATCCAAGTCAGGATCGATTACAACTTTACCCCTTTGACTTTTTGACTTTTTGACTTTTTCTTCTTTCTATTTATATTTTTCATTTTCTTTTACTTTTGTCATTTTCTTTTCTTTTATTTAGTTACTATTCTCTTGTAAAAAAAACAAAGATGGTTTTTCAAAGTAGCATTCCGTCTTGTTAGAGATGTTAAACTTAGCACCCACACGACACATTGTGTCTTTTATCTCTTGTATAATACATGTTTATTTTTATTTTTATTTCTTTATGTTTCTTGTATTTTGTTTCATTTTACTTACTTTCATAAAAATAATAATTATAATAATAATAAAATAATAAATAAAAAAACTTTTCACCATTGTGCCCTTTTGTGTAGTCATACATACTTTATGATTTAACTTGGGCTTGATCTCATATCTCTCTTTCATCTTGTGCTATATTGTCTTTACTTATCTTATCCCATTTGATATTTGATGTGAGTTTGCTAGTGTGGCTATTCAAGTAGGTTGTTTATTACAAGTTTGGGGTGCACTCTTTCCCAATGGATCACTACCGAGCTTCATGTCTTTTCCACCACGGGATATTCTTTCCATCTTTTTCATTATTCTCATTGCACATTGAGGACAATGTGCGGTTTAAGTTTGGGGGTAATGTGACTTTGTTACATTCTATTTAAAGTTGGAGCTTTAATTGTATGATTGAGATGTGAAATCTTTGTTAGTGATGATTTTGATCTTTTGAGGACTATGATACTTAGAATTTAAAAATTGCTTGATTTGAGAGTCCAATATTCCTTGTATGCTTTGTGGATGCCATTTGGGAGTAAATGTTTCGAAAGATTGATATCTTGCTTGCATTTGTGGTCCATATCATCCTAATTTTGTGATTGTTTTGAGATTCACTCTAGGATTCTACACTAGCGCAGACGCACACTAGCATTCATTTGTGGGATACATGCTTTGTTAACTATTGATTTGATTATATCCTAATTGAGCTAGTAGTGCATTGAAAGCTTTCATTCTTGATAAATGTGGATAACAGACCTTTTTCACTAAGTAGCCGGGATTCTAGCCTCATCAAGCACTGAATTTCTCGCGTTGAAAGGTGGAGGGCCCAAACTCTAGGTTAATAATTGGTCAAAAAAAAAAAAAAAAATAAGGAAGAAAAGTTGTTGCAAAAGTAAATAAAAAAGAGAGGACTTCTCTCAAAAGGTGAGAAGTGGTAAATGATTAGATGGAGGTTGTTTTGATTTGTAGCCTAGTCGATTTGAGCTTGTAAGTCCTTAGGGTGTTTAAACACCTAATGCCTTAAAGCCGTCCAGTTTGGGAGTCATTGACCTAACGCTCAACCTCATAGATCGCTAGAAAGCTTAATAGATCAACACATTGCACTATGCTTCCATCTTTGATCCTTAGGGATAAAAAAAAAAAAAATCGAGTGAAAAGAATAAGCACACCAAGTTGAATAAAGCTTTAATAAAAGGTCCATTCTTTGTCTTGATGATCGGTACTAGATTTGTGTGCTAGTTTGAGGTCGGATGTGATCATTTCTTTAGTTAGCTTAGATAGAAACATATTTGATGCCGGTTCACTTAAAAAGGATTCTAGAGTCATTTTGATTTGCATGATCATTGTCTTGATGTGTGGAGGACTATACTTGCTTGCATGATATTGAAATTTTGGGAGATTGCTTGGAAATGGTTAAAAAATTGCACACTTGAGGTAGTTTTTTCCCAATGCTTATTTTGTATATTGGTGCCTCTTTAGTGAGAAAGAGCTTAATGTTTGTGGGTATCATTTCTGGAAACCTTCACGAGACTTCACTCGTCCATTAGGGGTAACCTAGGGGTTTAAAAGACTTATTGCATATGTTAAATGCAATCGTGTTCCCTACGAAAGTGGCGTTATTCATTTATTGCTTTCTAGTTCATTTTTGTATAGTTGTTGGTTTCTTGTTTTTATTTGTAGATCATTGCTAGGGACTAGTAATATTTAAGTTTGGGGGTATGATAAGCGCTGAAAAGTGCGCATTTAAACCCCTTAATCTTGAATGTTTTAGGACCTTATTCTATCTTATTTTTCTGTTTTAGTACTAATTTATGTAGTTATCTATTTTTAGGTCAATAAGGTTTAAACGGGCTAATTTCGGTCCATTAAGGCCTCTTTGGAGTCAAACTAGGTCTTGGTGAGAAGTTGGAGCAAAAGGAGGTAGATGCTGAAAATTGCCTAGTTGGATCAATCACATTATGAACGATCGAACCCTGATTGATCACACCATACCTCTAATCAATCACACTGTTGGTTGGATCGATCGAACTGTTCGCAGAAGTTATAAAAAAGCAGATCTAAAGCTCATTTGAAACCAACTCGGGCTGTGCCTGAAAGGGGAAATCCTAGGGCTGAGTTCTTATATTTTTGGGCTCTAAAAGCCTTGTATATAAGAGGGATTGAACCATTTTTGTAGGGAGATTCATATTTTTACATTGTAATTTCTATATTGTTGTAGTTTTTCTCTCTAGAAAGTTAGAGATTAGGGTTAGAAGAAAAGAGGGAAGTGGAGACACATCTCAAGAACACATCTCTAGATCCACATACTCTCTATCTCTAGAGCTTAAAAGAAGACGAAGAAGAAGATGGAGCCATGATTGGAGCTTGCCCTAGAGGGTTTCATGACCACATCCACCTCCTCCATGATTGGCTAGATCTACACTTAGGAGTTGGATGAGTCCTAAGTCTTGTGTAATCTAAACCCTTGTATTTCTATTTTTAGGGATTTATATATATTGTTGTGATTAGTGGTTAGCCTTGTGATTGTTGATTTAATTCTTCCTAGTGATTCTCTATTTTAATTACATGTTGTCTCATGTGTGATTATTTGCGAATTGATCTCTACACTATATTCACTATGTTGGTTGCATATCTATGTGTGATGGGTTGTTCTACAATCTAATTCATGTTTGTTGGTAGGTTTTGCTTGGTTTGATACTCCACACTTATTATTGCAAATTCCATGATTCTCTAGATTGATGTGTGCTCTCATTAGACCTATTTGTTAAATAATTGATGGATTATGTGGTGTCTTCTCGGGTGATCACACAAAGGATGCATAAAACTGTGAGTTTGGAAATTAGTGTCAAGTGGGCACCATAATTTAAATTTATAAACTGCTTAACACCTATACTATGTAATATGAGTGAGAAGGGATCGCCCCAAGGGATTGAGTTGTCATACTAGCTTGTGGAATCACTATTAGGGTTAGTAGGTCGAGTGATCAAACAAATAGTTGGTTGGTTGATTAAACTAGAGAGCAAATTAAACTAAATAATTGAATGCAATAAAGAGTAAGTAAGAGAGAGAGATCTTGGGGTTTAGAGGTCACCACCAAACAATACTTTTTTACACCCTTAACAAGTGACTAATGAGGGAAATGTGTGTTGCAATATTGATGTGTCTGTGTATTTGGTTGATTCAATTAGCAAGGGTGACCAATTAAGTATATATTATCTAATCAACATGTGAAAAGCACAATATATCTAACAATTAAGTATATATTCTCTAAGTAGTATGTGAAAAGTACAATATATCTAGCAAGTCATTAATCCTTTCATTAAGCTCACAAGCCAAATACACCACAAGGTTAGCGTCATATGCTACTTGCATTCAAAAGTATGGAACATCAAACATCAAGCATGGATTGTCCTTCCATCTAATAACTATGCTATCACTACACTACAATTAAGCTAATGACATGAAATTAAACTAATTAAGCTAAGGGAGAGGCACAATCCATCAAGAAATGAGCATGAACCATCAAGAAAATTACAAGAGCATTCCATTAAGCACTATGTCTTGACAATCTCTAGATCTATGGCATTAATACACATAGACATGCATCCATAACACAAGAAATAGAGACAAATACATGAACATCTATTCTAGCATACATAAACATATGGATAGAATGAAATGATCAATTGGAAGCATTAAACCACATAAATCATTGAATAAACAAGATCTATATATATAAAAGTGCCAAAACATGTATTACAACACTAATCCCTCAATAATACACAAAATCAAGATGTAGAAAGCATGCTTGGGGCTAACTCTAGCCCCAAGAGGATGTCTATCCACTTATGGTAATGCTTCTCTAACCCTCAAGGGCAAAGTCCATGGAAGAAATCTACTCCTTGGTTGATGAAGAGCTCCCAAGCTTGTGTCTTTAGCCTTCTCCTCCTTTTTTCCTCCCTAAGAATAACCTCTCTTGTGATAGATGAATCCTATGTTCTTCCTTTCTCAAAAAGTGTATCATATTCTATATATAGGTAGGTCAAGTGACACACAAAATGAGCTGGGGTCGTGCACAAAATATTCCCCAATAATTGGATAAGGACAGCTTTCAATGAGCTGGAAATTTAACTTTTTCGCACTAGAGGAAGTTCGATCGATCAAACCTTAGACTTGGATCGATCGAACATAGCTGAGATCTATCGAACTGAAGTTGGATCGATCCTCAATGGCGGCACCTTTTTGGATAAAAACAAATCTGAGATATTTCGAAAATATTTTTGGGAAAAGGACAAAAATGGTTGGTAGGGTGGTACAACTAGATAAGATCAATCATTTGGATAAGGACAAGGTAGTTCGATCGATCGAAGAATGATGTTGGATCGATCAAACTTTTGAGATCTCTGAAAATGTCATTATGGCTCTGATCCATGTTGAAGTGTTGAGATCAATCATGTTGGATCGATCGAACTTTGATCTGAGATCGATCATAGATGTTGAATTCCACATTTTTCTCCTTTTTGCTTCCACTTGGCTCCTTTCTTTGATTCATCCCAAAATTGCTTCATATCTGCTCTTATTTGGTTGAGTTAGCTTATTTTCGGGATAAGTGCCTGAAAATGGAAATAATATGAAATCAATCTAAAACGGTAAAGTAAGATAGATAAATGTACTAGAATAACTAAGCTTAAGGGGTTTGAATACGCACTTTTCAGCGCTCATCACACCCCCAAACTTAAATATTGCTAGTCCTTAGCAATGAACTAGAAAGTAAAGGAATGAAATGAACAGCTATACAACTATGAACTAGAAAGTAATAAATGGATAACGCTAGTTTTGTAGGGAACATGATTGCACTTAGCATATGCAACAAGCCTTTTAAACTTCTAGGTTATCCCTAGTGGATGAGTGAAGTCTCGTGAGGGTTTCCAGAAATGATACCCACAAACATTAAGCTCATTTTTCCTAAAGAGGCACCAATATTGCAAACAAGCATTGGAAGCAAACTACCTCAAGTATGCAATTTTTCAAACATTTCCAAGCAATCTCCCAAAATCTCAACATCAAGCAAACAAATATGGTCCTCCACACATCAAGAAAATTATCATGCAAATCAAAACAACTCTAGAATCCTTTTTGAGTGGTCCGACATCAAATATGTTGTTATCTAAGCCAACTAAAGAATTAATCACATCCTTACCCTCAAACTAGCACACAAATCTAGTACCGATCATCAAGACAAAAAGTGGACCTTTTATTAAAGCTTCATTCATCTAGGTGCGCTTATTCTTTTCACTCAATTTTTTTATTATTATTATTATTTTTTTATTTTTAGGATCAAAGATGGAGCATGGTGCAATGTGTTGATCTATTAAGCTTTCTAGCGATTTATGAGGTCGAGTATTAGGTCAATGACTCCCAAACTAGACAGCTTTAGGGCATTAGGCGTTCAAACACCCATACGGACTTACAAGCTCAAATCAACTAGGCTACAAATCAAGACAACCTCCATCTGATCATTTCCCACTTCTCACCATTTGGGAGAAGTCCTTACTTTTTTTTTTTTTTTTTTTTCATAAGCAAGTTCAATTATTAACCTAGAGTTTGGGCCCTCCACCTTTCGGCGTGAGAAGTTCAGTGCTTGATGAGGCTAGATTCCCGGCTACTTAGTGAAAAGGGGTTGTTATCCACCTTTGTCAAGAATAAAAGTTTTCAATGCACTACTAGCCCAATTGGGATATAACCAATTCAATAATTAACAAAGCATGTACCCCACAAATGAATGCTAGTGTGCGCATGGTGTAGAATACTAGAGTGAATCTCAAAATAATCACAAAATCAAGATGATGTGGACCATAAGTGCAAGCAAACTATCAATCTTTCGAAAAATTTATTCCTAAATGGCATCCACAAGGCATACAAGAAGTATTAGACTCTCAAGTTAAGCAATTTTTAAATTTTAAGCAATATAGTCCTCAAAAGATCAAAATCATCGCTAATATGGACCAATCATAGAAAATCTCTCAAATACACAAGTCATGCTCAAAATTTTAAATTTAAAAACAAACACTATAACATACACCATTACCCCCTAACTTAAACGGCACAATGTCCTCAATGTGCAAAGAGAACAAAAGGAAAGAGTATACCGGCGTAATTTAGGCAAAGAATGGCTGGGACTGAAGTATCCAAAGTGGGTGGCATGGCCCCCCCAAACTTGGGATTAATTGTGGTCCTAAAATTGGGCACTTGGATAAATTCATCAGGTAACAAAATGGATAATTAGTGCACAGTGGATATGCAAGTGTAAATGAAATAAAGCAGTGAGAGAGGTATAAGGGTGGTCCTGAAAATTATGTAGCATTTTCTTTTACTATAGTCACTGTGATGTACCTAATGGAGTCAAACAGATAGATATAAGAACATAATAGATGACATCTATAGCAAAAACATATATAAAGAAAATAAAGTATAGAGTACATCAAAAGAGCAAAGCCGACATATCTGGCTGTAAATAATATACAATGACAAAAATGAAGTATAGATCACAGAGGTGTAGTATGAAAAGATAGAAGAAACTGGGAATCTCAGGTGGATGAGGTAGGATGGGCAGGGTGAGCTCCGCAGATATCGTGAGATAAGGCTCGGTGTGCAGTCATGATATTCGTGCGGAATGTGGCAAAATCAGCTCGGTGGGCCACAACATCGGCTCGAATGGCAGCAGTATCAGCTCTGATAGCAACCACTGCATCCTTAAGAGCTTGAAGATGCTCTCCAAGGCTAGGGATCTGACTAGAAGCCTCAGGTACGGATGAATCAGAAGAAAGATCTTGAGTCTGCTCTTCTGCATGAATGGGTGATCCAGCTGGAGAGTGCTGCTCTACGTCATCTGCAGGTCGTTCTGAATCAATATCTGTAACGACCCACTCCACCACATGGTATGATATTGTCCGCTTTGGGCCTGAGCCCGCACGGTTTTGCTCTTGAGCTTCACCCCAAAAGGCCTCATACCAATTGGAGGTGACACACTTACATATAAGTACTTCACCTTTCCTCTACCCAGGCGATGTGGGACTGTGCACCCGTAGCTCGCCAGTGTGGTAGCCTGACAGTGTCTCTCGCACCCGCCCACGGCACACCCGCCCACAGGGTCATCACAATCCACCCCCCTTGGAGGCCCGACGTCCCCGTCGGCACACTTCCGGCTGGGTCAGGCTCTGATACCAACTGTGATACCCCCTAATTTCGGAACACGGATTGATCAAGTCCGCGCACAAAATCAAGGGATATCAAAACAATTTAAGTATTTAACAAGCACAGAATACAAAGATGAATAATAAAGAATAAATAAACCGCTGAAGAAAACTAATAAATAAATATTACTTAATGATTCTCCAACAATTACAATTCGGGAATCCCATAACTCAAGGACCCCTTAAAACATTATCCAATAATCCAATACTATTTAAAAGTACACAAGATGAATAAACGAATGACAGTCTCCCAGCTGCGAATCTTCAACCTCGAGACTGGAACCTCTAATAACCTGAAAAATAAATCGTGGGTTAAACCCTACGAGCAAGTTCACTCTACCAGGCCTCTGAAAACCAATAAGCAGATCATCTCTGATCAAAACCAAACCTAATAAAGTTTTAACTTTAGTAAAGCACGATATACATGTCTATATATAATTATATATACTATACTAATCACATCCATTAATAGGTTTATTAAATTTCCATACCTATTAAATAATTATTAAAATAATATTCATACCTAGACCAATCTACCATTTCATTTTATAAAAACTCCTTTGACCTTAATCCCATCCTAGTCAGTTGTTTAATCATTTAAACAACAAATTATAATAAAAGTAATACTCTATTTAATCCCAACCCGATAATGATTTTAATTGTTTAAATCACATATCCAAAATCCAAGTTTTGACAAATCATCCACGTCTTCCCCAATATTATTTTATTAATATAAAATAATACACTAACCAGTAAGTACTAAACTATTCTCATTTAAGAATATCTAACCCTAATCCAATCCATACATACAACAACCATAGATGATATTTTAATCATCTAACACATAACAACGTAATTATGCTCTGGCAAATCAACCATGCCATTGTAAATATTTTTATTTATATATTGGCAATTCAACCATGCCTCCATAAGTATATTTATTTATACATTGGCAATTCAACCATGCCTCCGTGTATGTATATTTATTTATACATTGGCAATTCAACCATGCCTCCACAGGTATATTTATTCATACATTTAATTAGCAATTCATCCATGCTTTCCATATATGTATTCTATTCATACAAATATTTAGGTAATATATTTAATCATTTGACAATTCATCCATGCCCACACTTTAACCATGAATTAACTTTAAAATTAACAATACGCTAAATCATACATAGCCATCACATGCATATTATACGCATATCATTAATTTAACAACCAGCCTATTAAGATATGCCAAATAAGAATGATAATATTAATCATCTTAAATGATTTATATATATATATACCTACACATATGTTATTTAATGTATATATGTGTTTAACACCTTCTTTAATAATCCTTGATTATTTAAAATCAATATACATACATACATACATACATATATATATATATATATATATACACTTCCTTCCATAACAAATTATTAATTTATTATATTTACACAAATTAGTGCAACTAAATATGTCAGAAATAGTTTCCTTTAAATACTCTATATTGGTTTAAATAGTTTTCCGACACTTTCTCACTAAAACATAAATATTTCCTAGTAGGATGGGAATCTGATAATGAAATTGGTACCATTGGAAAGAAGACGAAAAATCCTTGAATTTGAGCTCAAGAATGACCCAATTTCGATTTAAAATGATTAAGTTATGACCGTTTTAATTTCTAGTGTCGAATTAGGCCAACATAGTTTCCCACGCGCGCCCACGTGTTTACTATGCACTTGCACGCACTGGATTCAAGCCTCCTTGTGTGCTGGTATTGGCTAAGCTCTTTCAGCTACCGTGAGCTCACCACACTGAATCCATCACTTCCTTTATGCCGCATCCAATGGTCATAAATGAGTGCGCAAATGAACACGCTCACACTAGATTATTTTCTATTAACTATAATAGATCTAAGGTCCAGATCAACGAGTGCACCGTCTTCTCATGGTCTGCAATACACCAAATAATCCATAGTTGACCAGACCACTTCTATGGTCCAGATACACCTGCGCACCAAACTTTTATGCGCCGCGATGCACCATATCAATTCACATAAGTTTAATTAATCAAATGGCCCTAATTGGCGTATACACCCTATTATCCTACACCGCGCTGCACTGGATCAATTCTTTATTGTGCCGCCGCTCCACATGCGCCAGTTACCTAGTATATATATATATATATATATATATATATATATATATATATATATATATAATTATTTTCCTAACAAATAATAGGAAAATAAATCCTAATAAATTCCTAAAAATATCAGAAAAATTCCAGAAAATTACAGAACAATTCTAGAAAATAAAGAAACCATAATTAACTCTCTTGGGTCACAAATCCACCTATAGATTGATTTTAAAATATACATAACACCTATATATATCAATTAAAATCCAATAATCTAAAAATCAAATATAATAGTTTATACTTTTTAATTATTCCGATCTAACCATAATTTTTAAACAAATAAATTTAATTAAAGCCTTGATACTCAAGGTGAAATCCTTATGAGTTCTAAGAGGAAAGTTAGAGAAAACTCGCCTGAAGGTTTCGAAACGAAACCGACGCTTTAAGCTTTAATTATCTCTTCCAATTCCGACGTCCTCCTTTTCAGATCCGACCTCCTCCTTGTCAGCCCTTCTTCTTCCTCTCTCTCTGTCTGTTTTATTTTTCTAACGTGTAAAACCTTTAACCCTAAAGCCTTATATGTATTTTTATACACCTTAAATTCCAAATCATATTCCAACTAGTATTATGAATTAAAATAATAATCTTTAAATAATTTATATCTATAAACATATATATATATATAAATATATATTCCTTCCATAATTAACTCATTAGTTAATTAAATCATATATACTTATAAATATCAATAAATATATATCTATATATATATCTTTCCATAACAAGTATTAATTAATTATATTTATATATAATTATATATATATATATATATATATATATAATTGATACAAAAGTGATCATTTAAATAATTAAATAACCACGGACCTTCATTAATTAACCCAATAAGGTTTCATACAAGCCCAAGACCACATCTTTTGGTCCAACTTTCCTTAAGCCCAATCCAATTAATTTAAATAAATAAGATAATTCATTAAATACAGAAATTAAAATAACTAATTACATGAAGCACATAAACAAACAAGAATTTACAACTAAGTCATATAATACCAATAAAATCAACACACCAATAATTCAATCAATAATCAACCACACAAACAATCAATCATCATACATAATCACGAAATATAACTTAATTAAAATAAGATAATTAATCTAGCACTCAATAAAATAAAATAAATCATTGAAAAATAAAATAAAATAATTAATCCTAATTAATAAATCTTTTAAAATTATCGGGGTATTACAATATCCATACGCTCGACAGCCGGATCAACTGGTGCGTCGTCCGCTGCTGGTGTTGGGGCTTCAGCCTCTAAATCGTCTAAATCTAAGTCCTCTGCCGCCTGAGCAGCATCCTTCTGTAATCGGGCAATGATAGCAATATAGCTCTTGTCCTAGTCCTTCTTCAAGAAGTGACAGGAACCTTTCTCAGGGTGCTCCCCAGGATGGAAATGATAGCGCTGATCAATTAGGATCTGGGTGATGAGGTGGCCAAATGGGAGAAACTTAGCCCTTTTGGGCTTCTCCTTGCTGATATGCTCATCGTAGAGCTTCCTCATCACGCTCCAGATGAGCGCGGGGATAGATACCCAGTGGCTTGTATAAAATGCGTAGAGGGTTGTTAGATAGTCTCCTCGCTGCTGAATCTTGTGCCCGGCCATATATATGTTCCGAAAGAGAACAGAATCAAAGAACCATAGGTCATCTGGAAGATAAGTGCGGGTGGCGAAAGTCTCGCCATCGGCGTAGTGACCTGTCAGAAATACTGCCATGTAGGCATAAGATGGCCTGTATAGCCTGGGATAAAGCTCCTGTAGCTCCAGAGGGCATCGGTGTGGACAATGGCATGATCTGGCTAGTGTGTCCACAATAATAGTAATCTATTGGCCATCTATGGTAGTGACCAGCTCTGCCGTGGTACGCGGGGATGGTCGGAGGTTCTGGAAGAACACCTGAACTAGCCGCGGGTAGACTGGCTCAGTAACTAGGGCAAGAATAGCTGCAAGGCCCCTCCGGATAATATTATCATAAGCTAATCGGGTCAGCACTGATCTGGAGAAGAAATCGATATCAAAAACTGACTCATGAGCCATTAACATCTGTGCATATCTAAGCGCGGGCCTGTCATTCTCCTGGGCTGGCTGAGCTGGCTGATATGGTGGAGATGGTGATGGTGAATGCTTAGCCTCAGTTTCATCCTATGATGGAGATGGTATAAACGCAGGCTGAGCCTATGAAGGTGACTGAGGTGGAGTAGGCTTTAATGGCTCCTCCTGTGCAGGGTCCTGTGTATGAGAAGAACCGGCCTTGGCATCGAAAGTGTGCTTGCCCCGACGGTGATAGTGACCACGGGCTACAGTCTTGTTCTTAGTCATGGCCTGAAAAACAATTTAAAACTTGCAAGGGGAGTCAGTGCTAGAATAAAGAATTGAAAGCACAAAATAGAAACATGCATGCTAAATAAGATAGACAAAACATATATGACATGAATCTATACAAGTGGTAGGAGGTGAACATGCTAAGCAGTATAAGTGTAAAATGTATCCAATGTGGAAAATCATAAGCATTGGGTATGAATGAGATAACATGGACACAAGATAAGATGCATGGAATGTGTGCATGAAATCTGTGAAGTTCGATCAATCACAAAAAATGTGAGATCGATCTCAAAACTTCGATCGATCTGAGAAACTAAAAAAAATGAGTTCGATCGATCTCTCAAGATCGATCTGAGAAATAAGTTCAATCGATCGAACTATGCGAAGATGAAAATCAAAAGGTCACAGATCTGTGACGTGGATGGCATGGGGCCTTCGCAAACAGTGTCGTGGGCCCATCAACATATCATACAATCAATCCTACTCACTGGACTAGGCCCATACTCCCAAAATCAATTCAAAAATAAAAAATATACAAAACATATAAACATATATATACACATATATACATAGTGCCTCAAGCTTCATCAATGGAGGAAATCATCATCAACATATCATGGATTTAACATTTAAAACATGTATTTAACAACTTGAAGCTTGAAATCAAAGATGGGGTTTGGATCTTACCCAAAATCGAGGAGAGAAGATAAGATGCGAAGGGGGTGATGCAAACTCAGATCCGAGAGGAGAGAGAAGAGAGAGAGAGAGAGAGTCGAAGCTCACTGGATCTCGCCGGAGATGATAATAAAGATGGGTGCACAGTGGCAACGGGATTGAGGGACTGAGGGTTTGGAAGAGGGTTGGATCGATCTAATGAATCGATCTTGAGACCCTCAGGTTCTATTTTTTTAAAAAACTTTTCCTGTCCAATTCGATCGACCGAACTGAGATTTCAGATCGATCGAACTGTGATGATCTCTCTTCAAAGTTTTTTTGGAATTTTTGAAATTTTTGAAAAATTAAAAACTAAAATTAAAAATTAAAAATTAAAATTGAAAAATAGAAAATATTTTTGGATTTTTGAAAAATAAGAGTAAAAATAAAATAAAAGAAAATAATTTTTTTTTGGATTTTTGAAATAAATAAAGTAAAATTTTTTATTTTTATTAAAAACTGAAAGTTAAAAATGAAAATAAATTTTTTTTTTTGAATTTTTAAAATAAAATAAAATCTTTTTGGGATTTTCAGAAAAGAAAATAAAATAAAATAAATTTTTTTTGGATTTTTAAAATTAAAAAGTCAAATAATGTCAAAGATGGTGAGATGAAGAACAGAGATTGATCTGAACAAAATGTTCGATCGATCAAACAGAGAGCAAAAATATGTAGGGTTTTGGTTCAAAAATTTGGCTAAGTGTTGGAACTCAAAAACGATCGAACTTTGAAGTTGGATTGATCTAAGGTCTTCTGATCGATCTGAGAATAAGTTCGAACGATGGGACAGAGAGGTGATTTGGATGCAGGTGGATGCAGGTCAAAAATTTTTCTAAGTGTTGGATGCAGGTAGAAGTTCGATCGATCGAACTCTCATTTGAGATAGATCGAACTTATGCAAAATGCTGAACTCCAATATGAAAGCTCATGCAATCCTAACCACAGTTCCTAGCGATGCATATGAACCAAAAACAAGTATCTATACTTCATAAGAAATGAAATTTAAGATAAAAATGAGGGAGGAATAGGGTTTTGACACACTACGAATACTTTTGCTAGTTTTGAACGACTCTAGCAAGACATTGGGCTCTTTTAGCCCGGATCAAAGATCTTGTAGTGCATCCCCTCCTTGTTGGGGTGATAGATGCTTTGAACTCCACCCAACAAATGGTTCTTTAAAGAACTTATTGAATTTAGCTCAAAAGAAACTTTTGATCCCTTGTCAATGCAATCACAATCTTTGTGCTTCCATGCCCTTTCAAAGCAAGAATTTGAAACAACACTTTGAGAATGCAAGGTTGAAGATGATCCCTTTGAAGTTTTGGTCTTACACAAAAACTCACTTCCTTGACATTGAAGATCATGACATTTATCTACAACATTAACCTCTCATTCATATTTGTCAAATGAATTGGGTGTGGGATTGAAGATATTCAACTTCACCTTCATGTGGCCAAATGAGATTTCCATTATCCCCATCCTACAATTGATGTTGGCATTAGCAGTTGCTAAGAAAGGACGGCTAAGGATAACGAGAATTTGGCTTTTAGGATTAGGGACCGGTTCCGTGTCAATGACAACGAAATCAACGAGAAAGAAGAATTTGTCAATCTTTATCAAAACATCCTCAATGATACCCCTAGGCTTCTTAATGGATCGGTCGGCAAGTTATAAAACTACCGACGTCGGTTTCAATTCACCTAGGCCCAATTTGACATAAACCGAGTATGGAAGAAGGTTAACACTTGCTCCTAAGTCAAGAAGCGCCCGATTAATGATATGATCACCAATGATGCATGATGTGGTAGGTGAACCGGGGTCCTTAAACTTTGGTAAAGTGTTATGTTGCAAAATTGAGCTCACTTGCTCGGTTAAAACCACTTTTCTTGGTGTTTGGCTCTTATTCTTCCACTTTTGGGTGTACAAGTCTTTCAAGAATTTGCCATAAGTCGGAATTTGCTTGATTGCATCCAAAAGTGGAAGATTGACTTTCACTTACCTAAATATTTCCATGATTTCATTGGTTTTTGCCTTTTGCTTGTCTTTTGAAATGGATCTTTTTAAGGCATCTGGAAATGGAGTTTTTGGCTCAAAAACTTTTTCTGCATTTTCTTTTGAAAACTCTTCAACACAAGAATTTTTTAAATCACTTTGTTTCAAATCATTTTTTAACAAAGCCTCTTCAAATTCATTTTTCGGCAAATCTTTCTTCAAATCATTTTCAAAATCATTCTTCAAATCACATTTTGAATCTTTCTCATTTATAAGGTCATGTATATGCAATGAAGGAGGAATATGATATGAAATGGGACGGGTGTCAACTCATGGTTGCACCAGTTCACTCTCTTCATTGGATATACCAACTTGGTTGTTCACAATCCTACCACTCCGCAAGGTAGTCACCGCATTAACATGCTCAATGGTGTGGCCTTCCGATGAGGAATGGGTTTCCACAACACATTGTTGCTTAGGTGGGGCATTCATAGGCATCTTTCCATTCTCTCTTGCATTAAGAGTGCTTGCTATTTGCCCTACTTGGGTTTCTAGCTTCGCAATAGATTGAGAGTGGGAATGAAGCAATTGTGTGTTTGTCTCAAGAGTGCCCAAAGCATTCAAAACTTTTTCTTCAAAGGCGGGACTTCTAGCATTTCCTTGGGAATAAGATTGGTTGGGAAAATGAGAGTTAGCAAATTGATTCCCTTGTGATTAATAAGGTCTATAACCTTGGGATCCTTGGCTTTCGTAATACACCTAAATTCAAAAGGATAATTCTGATATTTTTATTAATTATTTTATTGTATTTTAAAATTGTTTAAGTGTGTATTTTCATTAATTGGTGTATTATTTGATTTTATCTGAATTTATTTGAACTACTTGATATTGTTTAATTTAATTGTTATTAGTTGATTTTATTTGAATTAAATGTTTTATTTTTAGTTTTAATTTAATTGTTTTAATTGTTTATTTATTTATTTATGTTAATTGGTTTAATGTGTTTTAAATGCATTAATTGTAACTTAGGGTTTTAGGTTTTATCATAGCCGACATTGTTATAACCTAGGATTACCTATAGGCCGAGTGATATCTGTATGGACTTAAGGTTTCTGTAGAGTCTATATATATATTGTTTATACGTTGATTTAGGGTTACAAATAAAAACCATATTCACCATAATCACGTATACAGTGTGATAGAGAGAAAATAGAGAGAAAGATTGAGAGGAAACATATAGTGAACTTGAGTGATTCAAGGAGGAGTTCGGGACTGAATTAGGAGTAGCAGAGGCTATTTGATACAACCAAGGTAGCCAAAGAAGATAGAGACAACAGTTGGGGGTTTTTAAACCAAAGTCTCAAGGCAAGTTCTGTTCTATTCTATCCCTTTAGTCTGTGTTCTGTGCATGCTTAGGAAGACTCCAGGGATTAAACTAAGGCTTAATTATATCTATTATGCATGTTTAATCAGTAATTAAATTGATGGTATTAATCTGTTCTTGGTTGCTTTAAGAAAATTAACTTGTAACCTTGCTGCCGCTGTGAATCAACTTGTGTTTCAATTTAAGTTTTGATTGTATATCATTGTTTGTTGACTAATCTGGGACTGAATTGGAACTCCAGAACAAGTGTTTAAAACAGAATTTAATTGCACCAAATTTATCTGAATTAAATCTGTTGCAACTTGCTTAGGATTTGCTAACAGAGGTTCTGTAAACGGGGCTTTAAAACTTGTGTTCCTACACATGTTAGGATTAGAACTCAGTGGTTTAAAGTTATTTAGTACTAATATTGAACCTAGAATAAGAATTAGAACACACCATAGAGGCTCTGTAATCACCGGAGTTGAAGAAGATGAAGCTAGAACGGACGTAGACTGCAACGGAGAAGGAGCAGGCTCTAAAATCACCTTAGAGCCGGCTCAAAGAGGATGGAGCCGGCTCTATTAGGAAGATGGAGCCGGCTTAATGCTGAAGGAGCCGGCTCTAACCTAAATTTAGAGCAGGCTCAATGTTTTAATTGAACCTGCTCTTTCTTAAATTGCCCAGAAACGAGTTTTAGGGGCTGCTTGGCTGTACAGTGCTTTCTAAGGCTGTTTAAATGATACTGTGAGATGTAATTAAATGTTAGGGACTTAAATAAATGTTGAAAATATTTAATACAATAATGGTTTAAGGGAAGGAGCAATGAACAGTTCAAATAATGGCTATACGTTGCACTGTTTTTGCTAGGTTTATATAACTGGAACTTGGCAAAGTTTTGTATATAATTCAATTATATATAACTCTATATTTTTACTGTGTTATAAGTATGGTAAATTAATTATATTTATCTATACTTAGTTGGATTTAAATTAATATTTAATTTGTTTAATTTGTATCAATTTATTGGCTGTTTTGGAGGATTTAAATGCTATGTCTTATTCTAGCTACTTAAATGATTGGAGCATGATATTTAGGTTCTGTAGTGAATACCTAATGTTGGTATATGTATGAATTTATACAAATGCATATACTGGAGGATGGTTGTTAATTATATAGTGTTATTTTAAAAACTATGTTATAATGGAGGATTGTGTGTACCAGTATGGGACGGTGACAAACTAGGTATGGATTAGTCAAACACTAAATCCTACCTAATTTGGATGAAGGTATGGATTAACCCTATGAGTTAAGTCCATCACCTACTGGTGTCATATCAATCAAATAATTGAATGACTTAATATGGTTTCAGGATGGATTTGCTTTACATTTATCAAACCACTTTTCAGATGGTTGATATTTTGTAATAGGAGGACACGAACTTTATATATTTATTATATGTGCCATGGTATGAGCTTGAGTCTCAGTACCATGGTTAGGGTGCGTATACTACCTAGGATGGATAGCTGGACAGCGGTGTTGTTCCCTAGTAGGTCTAGATACACATGACCACAGTATGCGCGATTTGCATGGTATCTCTATTCAGGCTGAGACAGACCTTTTTGGACTAGTGGGCGTCCTATAGTGTGTACTTATACATATATGGACTTCTCTAGATATTGTTGAGTTTTTCTAGTATGTATCTGCGTATTGGATTCCTGTTTGGATTGTAGTAGATCAGGACTTGCATGTGGGCCTGACCCACCCTTATATTTTTCAGGTACTCGTTAGTTCCAAGGTTAAAGTTTGATCATGCAGAGCAGATACAGACTTTTATTCTACCGACAACGTATGACTTCTTTCCAGATATTAGATTTGGATTTTATCTTCAGTTTTCTTCCATGCAGTTTGGGATTTTATTAGGGGTCCACTAGAGATGGATTCCCGAGTTGTTAAACTTATGGAGTTTGGATTGTCACGATTTAAATATTTATAGTTGAGGATTTATTTAGTTTCTCTCCGCTCATTATATTATTTCTTTAATCACTTTGTATTTCGTGTTCGTTTTTAAAATATTAATTGTCTGATATCCCTCGGGTTTGGGCCTGGGCCTGATTAACCCGTCTCTCGGATCCGAGTGGTATCACAGTTGGTATCAGAGCCTAACCCAGCCGGAAGTGTGCCGACGGGGACTTCGGGCCTCTAAGGGGGGTGGATTGTGATGACCCTGTGGGCGGGTGTGCCGTGGGCGGGTGCGAGAGATACTATCAGGCTACCACACTGGCGAGCTACGGGTGCGGTGCACAGTCCCACATCGCCTGGGTAGGGGAAAGGTGAAGTGCTTATATGTAAGTGTGTCACCTCCAATTGGTATGAGGCCTTTTGGGGTGAAGCTCAAGAGCAAAAACGTGAGGGCTCATGCCCAAAGCGAACAATATCATACCATGTGGTGGAGTGGGTCGTTACAAATGGTATCAGAGCACTCCAGGTTCAAGTGTCTCTAGGATTCTATCGTATAAGACTTCCGCGTAGCGTTATCTCTTGATTAGAGCTTAAGTTTAGGATTTGTTGTATTCTTTATGGTCCTAGTATATCGTACTGATGTCTGATTTTATGTGTTAACAGCATGGTCAACGCAAGAACCAGACATAACAATCATCGACGAAGGGAGGAGGCACGTAGGCAGCAAGATTTCCTATGACGTCAGCAAATGGAGGAAGAGCAGCGAATGCCTGGGTTTCAGGATGTTGAAGGTCAGTTTCGTAATGAGCAGGAGGAAGTTCAGCAGACTCCGGGTCAGGTCAGAGATCCAGAGATTCCTCCTCACCTCAATGACCTTGTTGCTCGGGCTATAGAGGCTGGGGTAACAGCTGCACTTCGGAATCAACCACCGGTTCAGCAGGCACCTATACCAGCACCGGTTGTTCAGACTAATACTTGGGAGACGGCTAAGAGTTCTTTCACAAAGGGGAGTCCACCTGTGTTCTCTGCCTCCAACGATGCGAAAGCAGCTCACTAGTGGAAACAGGACATTGAGCGTCATCTTCACTTGGTTCAGTGCACGGAGGTTCAGAAGCAGATGCTTGCTACCTTCAAGCTGGTTGGGGATGCACTACAGTGGTGGGAGTCCGTTATCACTGTAGAGGAGAGGATGACATTGAGTTATGATCAGTTCAGTACTCGCTTTGATGAGAAATATTTTCCCTATGCAGTCAGGGCAGCTATGAAGACTGAGTTTCTAAATCTGCAGCAGGGGAACATAATGGTGGCAGAGTATGAGCAGCAGTTCACACGCTTATCTCTGTTTGCTCCGGAGGAGGTGGATAAGGAAGAGAAAAAGCGCAATAGTTTTGTGAAGGGACTGATGTGGTCGATTAAGTGAGCTATTATAGGCAGTCCAGCTTACACTACCTATGCTCAGGTGGTAGATGCCGCTTTGCAGCAGTATCAGCTGACAGTGGATATCAGACAGGCCAAGGGTAAGAAGCGGAGTGATAAAGACTCTGCTAATCAGTCAGTTGAGAAGGGAAATGGAAATGATCATCGATAGAATGACAAGGGCAAGTTCCAGGGACAGCAGCCTTGGAAGAAACACAAGAGTGGTTCAGATGATAACAGGGATGTGTCACTTATTCATGGGCAGCAGAATGGGGGACCACAGACTGGACAAGGTCAGCCACAGGCTAACAGACAGAGGAGGCCATTTGGTACTTTCCAGGGTAGTTACTACACTTGTGGAGAGTATGGTCATATCTCCAGGCAGTGTCCTAAAGCAGGACAGGGACATGGACAGGGGCAGCATGTGCAGCAGGGGCAGAGGGTGCCAGTACCTTTACCCACTCCACAGGTACCCCGGATTCAGGGATAGACTTATCCGGCTTTACCGGCACCGCCGCAGCCTCAGGGACAGGCATCGCAGCAGTTGCACTATGGCAGGGTGTACAACCCCATGCCACAGGATAGGTAGGCACCTCAGGCTAGTGAGGGTAAGTTCCTATTCATGATTACTAGGACGTGTTTTGTGGAGTGCCACACACTCGTTATATTTCAGTCTTTATATTTTTTTTTATTTGGGATGAGGACGAGGGTATTAGTATATCGAAGTTGGGGAATTTAAGTTGTAGCCGGATGCGACTTATTTTGAAGTCACCATATAGTAATTAAATCCTTCGTAATAAGGTTTATCTTTGATGCGTGTTCAGTAAAGTCATTATAATGAGGCTGAGTCCACTGGAGAATAGGAGGTTGGTAGTCGCTCGCGGTTTTCATAAATTTTGGAAGAAGGTAAGAGCGAATTCCGAGGACGGAATTCCTTTTATTAGGGGGGAAGAATGTAATACCCCTAAATTCAAAAGGATAATTCTGATATTTTTATTAATTATTTTATTGCATTATTAAATTGTTTAAGTGTGTATTTTCATTAATTGGTGTATTATTTGATTTTATCTGAATTTATTTGAACTACTTGATATTGTTTAATTTAATTGTTATTAGTTGATTTTATTTGAATTAAATGTTTTATTTTTAGTTTTAATTTAATTGTTTTAATTGTTTATTTATTTATTTATGTTAATTGGTTTAATGTGTTTTAAATGCATTAATTATAACTTAGGGTTTTAGGTTTTATCATAGCCGACATTGTTATAACCTAGGATTACCTATAGGCCGAGTGATATCTGTATGGACTTAGGGTTTCTGTAGAGTCTATATATATATTGTTTATACGTTGATTTAGGGTTACAAATAAAAACCATATTCACCATAATCACGTATATAGTGTGATAGAGAGAAAACAGAGAGAAAGATTGAGAGGAAATACATAGTGAACTTGAGTGATTCAAGGAGGAGTTCGGGACTGAATTAGGAGCAGCAGAGGCTGTTTGATACAACCAAGGTAGCCAAAGAAGATAGAGACAACAGTTGGGGGTTTTTAAACCAAAGTCTCAAGGCAAGTTCTGTTCTATTCTATCTCTTTAGTCTGTGTTCTGTGCATGCTTAGGAAGACTCCAGGGATTAAACTAAGGCTTAATTATATCTATTATGCATGTTTAATCAGTAATTAAATTGATGGTATTAATCTGTTCTTGGTTGCTTTAAGAAAATTAACTTGTAACCTTGCTGCCGCTGTGAATCAACTTGTGTTTCAATTTAAGTTTTGATTGTATATCATTGTTTGTTGACTAATCTGGGACTGAATTGGAACTCCAGAATAAGTGTTTAAAATAGAATTTAATTGCACCAAATTTATCTGAATTAAATCTGTTGCAACTTGCTTAGGATTTGCTAACAGAGGTTCTGTAAACGGGGCTTTAAAACTTGTGTTCCTACACATGTTAGGATTAGAACTCAGTGGCTTAAACTTATTTAGTACTAAGATTGAACCTAGAATAAGAATTAGAACACACCACAGAGGCTCTGTAATCACCGGAGTTGAAGAAGATGAAGCTAGAACGGACGTAGACTGTAACGGAGAAGGAGGAGGCTCTAAAATCACCTCAGAGCCGGCTCAAAGAGGATGGAGCCAGCTCTATTAGGAAGATGGAGCCGGCTCAATGCTGAAGGAGCCTGCTCTAACCTAAATTTAGAGCAGGCTCAATGTTTTAATTGAGCCTGCTCTTTCTTGAATTACCCAGAAACGAGTTTTAGGGGCTGTTTGGCTGTACAGTGCTTTCTAAGGCTGTTTAAATGATATTGTGAGATGGAATTAAATGTTAGGGACTTAAATAAATGTTGAAAATATTTAATACAATAATGGTTTAAGGGAAGGAGCAATGAACAGTTCAAATAATGGCTATACGTTGCACTGTTTTTGCTAGGTTTATATAACTGGAACTTGGCAAAGTTTTGTATATAATTCAATTATATATAACTCTATATTTTTACCGTGCTATAAGTATGGTAAATTAATTATATTTATCTATACTTAGTTGGATTTAAATTAATATTTAATTTGTTTAATTTGTATCAATTTATTGGCTATTTTGGAGGATTTAAATGCTATGTCTTATTCTAGCTACTTAAATGATTGGAGCATGATATTTAGGTTCTGTAGTGAATACCTAATGTTGGTATATGTATGAATTTATACAAATGCATATACTGGAGGATGGTTGTTAATTATATAGTGTTATTTTAATAACTATGTTATAATGGAGGATTGTGTGTATCGGTATGGGACGGTGACATACTAGGTATGGATTAGTCAAACACTAAATCTTACCTAATTTGGATGAAGGTATGGATTAACCCTATGAGTGAAGTCCATCACCTACTGGTGTCATATCAATCAAATAATTGAATGACTTAATATGGTTTCAGGATGGATTTGCTTTACATTTATCAAACCACTTTTCAGATGGTTGATAGTTTGTAATATGAGGACACGGACTTTATATATTTGTTATATGTGCCATGGTATGAGCTTGAGTCTCAGGACCATGTTTAGGGTGCGTATACTGCCTAGGATGGATAGCTGGACAGAGGTGTTGTTCCCTGGTAGGTCTAGATACACATGACCACAGTATGTGCGATTTGCATGGTATCTCTATTCAGGCTGAGACAAACCTTTTTGGACTAGTGAGCGTCCTATAGTGTGTACTTATACATATATGGACTTCTTTAGATATTGTTGAGTCTTTCTAGTATGTATCTGCATATCGGATTCCTGTTTGGATTGTAGTAGATCAGGACTTGCATGTGGGCCTGACCCACCCTTATATTTTTCAGGTACTCGTCAGTTCCAAGGTTAAAGTTTGATCGTTCAGAGCAAATACAGACTTCTATTCTACCGACAATGTAGGACTTCTTTCCAGATATTAGATTTGGATTTTACCTTCAGTTTTCTTCCATGCAGTTTGGGATTTTATTAGGGGTCCACTAGAGATGGATTCCCGAGTTGTTAAACTTATGGAGTTTGGATTGTCAAGATTTAAATATTTATATTTGAGGATTTATTTTAGTTTCTCTCCGCTCATTATATTATTTCTTTAATCACTTTGTATTCCGTGTTCGTTTTTAAAATATTAATTGTCTGATATCCCTCGGGTTTGGGCTTGGGCCTGATCAACCCGTGTCTCGGATCCGAGGGGTATCACAGCTTTGAAGTGGAGGTGGAATGTACTTCCCTTGAAAATCACCTTGGGAAGGGTTTGAGCCATCTCCTTTGTTTTTCCAAGAGAAATTCGGATGATTTCTCCAACTTCGATTATAAGGAGTACCATAAGGATTGTTCCTTTGGTTCACAAAAGCTGCATTGACTTGTTCATTACGTTCATTTTGCACTTGTCCGTGAGGACAATGAGAAGTAGAATGAAGAACACTAGAACAAGTCATACATATTTCATTTGATTCATGATGCGAATGGTTAGGGAAGGAAGATACTTGGTTTGCCGAGTTTTGGTTAATCAAAAATTGATCAAACCTTTGAGATAAAGACTTCATTTCATCGGCTATTTTATTTGAGTGGTCGACTTGATGTAAGCCAACACTCTTCCTACGTTGTGAATTTCTACCATTCTTGGATGATAATGTTCTATGCAAAGAATTTTCACTCATGCTCTCATAAAAATGCCACACGTCATCCGCAAGCCTATTAATGTAAGAGCCACCTATGGAAGCATCAACCATGCCTTTGTAATTGTCCGATAATCTCTCAAAGAAATATTGAACTAATTGCCATTTGGGCATGTCATGATGTGGACACTTCCTAAGCAATTCATTAAAGCGTTTTCATGCCTCATGAAATGTTTCTCCATCCCCATGTGAAAATTTCCAAATTGAGGTTCTCATGGCATTGGTCTTAGAAATTGGATAGTACTTTTTCAAAAACTCTTGTTGCATTTCTGCCCAAGAAGAGATTGAAAAAGGCTTAAGATTGTTAAACTAATACATTTCCTTGTCTTTAAGGGTAAATGGAAAAAGTTTGAGTTTTAAGACCTTTTCCGGTATGTCCGTATATTTTATGGTGGAACATACTTCATGAAACTCATCCAAATGCTTGTAAGGTTCTTCACTTGGAAGTCCATGATAGTTAGGAAGCATTTGAATAGTTTGTGCCTTAATTTCATAGTGATGTACTTTAAATGGTGGCAATTGAATGCATGTGGGTGCATTATATTCATTAGGCACATAGTGATCTCTTAAAGCAAGTGGAGGATTAGCAATTTGAGGTGCAACATGGGCACCTTGATTTTGATTTCCTTAAATGATGGGAGGTTGTGGAACATACATTGGCCTTGGCATTCCCAATGGAACTTGGCCTTCTTGTTGTTGTGGTTGGTGAATGAATGGCCTAGGCATGTCTAATGGTATTTGAATGTTCTCATGATGCACATTTGGATGGAGGATACCTTGTTGGTCTATGTGACCAAGGTCCTCCACATGGTCTTCATTATGGCCTTCCATTGATGTAATGGATTGGGTAGAACTCAAACTTCCTCTTCCCCTAGGATTTCTAACTACGGATTCAAGATGTAAATCAAGAGGGACAAGAGTTGGTCTTTGTGATCTACGACCATGCATGTACAATGTAAAACGCACAAACATAATGAATGAACAAACACTTCGACTTCATAACAATTCAATGAAACTACCTCCACAAACACTTAACCCATACTCC
This sequence comes from Cornus florida, assembly GCF_030987335.1. Classification (NCBI taxonomy): domain Eukaryota; kingdom Viridiplantae; phylum Streptophyta; class Magnoliopsida; order Cornales; family Cornaceae; genus Cornus; species Cornus florida. Next base: position 61,235,843 of record NW_026775574.1, on the reverse strand, counting down.
TATGCTTTAACAACAACGATGCAAAAAACAATTAAGAATGCCTCCACGAGGGCTCACAATTTAATTTAAGAATTTAAAAACAAGCCTTCACGCGGGTCGACGATTTAACTAAGGGATTAAGTAAAGAAAGTCTCACAAAGGTCCTTTAGCACTTCAACTCCAAATTTAGCTTAACTTAGCAATTTTTTAATTTTTAGCCTTTTTCCTTCTTTACTTAGCTTTGCTTTGCTTGCCTCCTAGCTTAATGCACCTTGTCAACGATGAACAAACACAATAAGTAACAAAAATTGAAAATAAAGTAAAGACACGATCAAAAGAGTACTAATTCCTAATTGATTCCACAAATACGACGTTGCCTAATCCTCGGCAACGGCGCCAAAAACTATGGTGTCTTCTCAGGTGACCGCACAAAGGATGTATAAAACTTTGAGTTTGGAAATTAATGTCAAGTGGGCACCATAATTTAAATTTATAAACCGCTTGATACCTATACTATGTAGTATGAGTGAGAAGGGATCGTCTCAAGGGATTGAGTTGTCGTACTAGCTTATGAAATCATTATTAGGGTTAGTAGGTCGAGTGATCAAACAAATAGTTGGTTGGTTGATTAAATTAGAGAGCAAATTAAACTAAATAATTGAATACAATAAAGAATAAGTAAGAGAGAGAGAGATCTTGGGGTTTAGAGGTCACCACCAAACAATACTTTTCTACACCCCTAATAAGTGACTAATGAGGGAAATGTGTGTTGCACTATTAATATGTGTGTGTGTTTGGTTGGTTCAATTAGCAAGGGTGACCAATTTAGTATATATTGTCTAATCAACATGTGAAAAGCACAATATATCTAACAATTAAGTATATATTGTCTAAGTAGCATGTGAAAAGGATAATATATCTAGCAAGTCATTAATCCTTTCATTAAGTTCACAAGCCAAATACACCATAAGGTTAGAGACATATGTTACTTGCATTCAAAAGTATTGAACATCAAACATCAAGCATGGATTGTCCTCCCATTTAACAACTATGCTACCACTACATTAAATTAAGCTAATGACATGAAATTAAACTAATTAAGCTAAGGGAGAGGCACAATCCATCAAGAAATGAACATGAACCATCAAGAAAATTACAAGAGCATTCCATTAAGCACTATGTATTGACAATCTCTAGATCTGTGGTATTAATACACATAGACATGCATCAATAACACAAGAAATATAGATAAACACATGAATATCTATTCTAACATACATAGACATATGGATAAAATGAAATGATCAATTGGAAGCATTAAACCACATAAATCATTGAATAAACAAGATCTATATATATAAAAGTGCCAAAACATGTATTACAACACTAATCCCTCAATAATACACAAAATCAAGATGTAGAAAGCATGCTTGGGGCTAACTCTAGCCCCAAGAGGATGTCTAGCCACTCATGGTAATGCTTCTCCAACCTTCAAGGGCAAACTCCATGAAAGAAATCTACTCCTTGGTTGATGAAGAGCTCCCAAGCTTGTGTCTCTAGTCTTCTCCTCCTTTCTTCCTCCTTAAAAATAGCCTCTCTTATGATAGATGAATCCTATGTTCTTCCTTTCTCAAAAAGTGTATCATATTCTATATATAGGTAGGTCAAGTGACACACAAAATGAGCTGGGGTCGTACACAAAATATTCCCCAATGATTGGATAAGGACAACTTTCAAGGAGCTAGAAATATAACTTTTTTGCACTGGAGGAGGTTCGATCGATCGAACCTTGGACTTGGATCGATCGAACATAGCTAAGATCTATCGAACTGAAGTTGGATCAATCCTCAATGGCGGCGCCTTTTTGGATAAAAACAAATCTGAGATATTTCGAAGATATTTTTTGGGAAAAGGACAAAAGTGGTTCGTAGGGTGGTACAAGTAGATAAGATCAATCATTTGGATAAGGACAAGGTAGTTTGATCGATCGAAGAATGATGTTGGATCGATCGAACTTTTGAGATCTCTGAAAATGTCATCATGGCTCTGATCCATCTTGAAGTGCTGGGATCGATCATGTTGGATCGATCGAACTTTGATCTGAGATCGATCATAGATGTTGAATTCCACCTTTTTCTTCCTTTTGCTTCCACTTGGCTCCTTTCTTTGATTCATCCCAGAATTGCTTCATTTCTGCTTTTATTTGGCTAAGTTAGCTTATTTTTGGGATAAGTGCCTGAAAATGGAAATAATACGAAATCAATCTAAAAGGGTAATGTAAGATAGATAAAGGTACTATAATACTTAAGCTTAAGGGGTTTAAATACGCACTTTTCAGCGTTCATCATTATGCCTTTGTCTTGGTGGGTAGTTCTACACTTAGTTTACTTGTTGGTTAGATAGACAATTCACTCTTGCATTAGATAGTTCACACTTTTACATGTAAATTCTGTTAATGTTTGTGGCCATATCTAGATTGCAAGAATGTATTCCCCATTAATGGAAAGCAAATGATTAATTACATGAGCTTAGTGTTGCTTCCAACACCCTAAGACCTCTTTTCATATCTCTTAAATCCCTATCTCTCACTAGTTTACTTTAATTGCATTTTAATTTAATTATTTTCTAAAGTAATCAACTATCCTAACCCTCCTTTGTAATAAATTGATACATTAGAGTCGAAATTAAATTCCAACATGTATAATCCCTGCAGACGATCCCTACTCGCTATACTTCATTAGTTATAGTTGTGGTTTTTATAAATGTAAATTTGACTAGAAAAGCTTTCGAAACCACATTCATATTTTGACCTTGCGAAGTGACCTCTCACATTAAAATGTTCATTTTCTAAACACATAGAAAGGGGCATTGTCACTAATCAAGCTTCGGTTTTGAAGGAGACTACTTCCACTCCTGTGAATGAACAAGTCGTTCTCTCCAAAGCCGAATATGATTCTCTGGTAAAGTGTGAGCATGCAAATCAGCCTTCCTCCACTGCTACTATCGTTACTTCAGGTAATACATGTCTCCATGCTTCCTCTTTTACACCTTGGATCATTGATTCAGGGGCATCCGATCACATGACATGTAACCCATCTCTTCTTTTTGATATTTCTCATATTTTCTCACCATCGGTTGTTACTATAGCGAATGGTGCCAAATCACCTATTCATGGAATTGGTACCTTCAGCACTTCGAGTATCACTTTTTCATTAGTTTTATACGTCCCTTAATTTTCATTCAATTTCTTGTCAGTTCGCAAAATAGTATAAGATTTAAATTGCTTAGTTACTTTTTCTCCTTCCCGTTGTGTCTTCTAGGATCTTAAGACGAAGAAGATGATTTGTGGGGGGTTTGAGAAGGATGATCTTTACTACTTCCAGCCAACTATTGCTCCGACAACTATACATTCTGCCTCCTCTTCAGCTTACCAGTGGCATTGCCTCATTGGACATCCCTCTTCAAATAGTTTTCGAGCCTTGGTCCATTCTTTGGTTGATTTTGCTAAGTTTAATTATACTACTTGTGAACTTAGTAAATATTGTCAAGCTACTTTTAAGTCTCGTTTTGATAATAAAAGTTTAAAACCTTTTGAGTTAGTACTTTGGGATGTTTGGGGAATAGCTCGTTTAGTTGGTGCTCGTTATTTTGTGTCATTTATTGATGATTATTCACGTTTAAAATGGGTTTATATTCTTAAAGATAGATCTCAAGTATTCTCTATTTTTCAATCCTTTTATACTGAAATTCAAAATTAGTTTGATGTAAAATTACTTGTCCTTAGAACTGACAATGCCCTTGAATATACACTTCATATTTTTCAAAAGTTTCTTGAGTTGAGGGGCATTATCCATCAAACATCTTGTGTTGATACACTTCAACAAAATGAAGTTGCTGAACGGAAGAATGGCCTACTCCTAGCTATCGCTCGTGCCTTAATAATTCAAATGCATGGTCCAAAACATTTTTAGGCAGATGCAATTTTGGTTACTACTTATCTTTTAAATCACATGCCTTCAAGGTCCTTCAAGGAAAATACCCTTCCAAATGATGTTTCCTGACAAAAACCCTTTTTTTGTTCCTCCAAAGGTGTTTGGGTATGTCTGTTTTGTTCATAATCTAAGCCCGGGATGAGACAAACTTGATCCTCGTGCTCACAAATGAATTTTCTTAAGTTATTCTCGCACTCAAACGGGATATAAATGTTATAGTCCAACTTTTCGTAAACAATTTGTATATGCAGATGTAACTTTCTTTGTCGATGTTCCTATTATTTCTAGGAAGGCAGTCATTCGGAGGACTCTATTTTTCAAGAGTCTGTTCTTCCAACTCCAGTTTTTAATTCTGATATCCCACCAGCTCTTCGTGTCTATGCTCGTTGCTGGAAAATAGTAGTTAATCATGTTCCAATGACTGAAGCAGTAAACCCAGCCTTGCCACTTCCACCAGTCACTTTAACGCCTGGAGATTCTTCTATCTCTCCGGACTCTGATCTTGATCAACCTATTGCTATTCGGAAAGGTAAACGGTCTTATACCAATCACCCTATCTCTAATTTTGTATCGTATAATAAATTGTCATCCTCCTTTCAAGCTTTTTCTTTGTCATTATCCTTTATTACTCTTCCTAAGTCCTACAAGGAGGCACTTTCTCATACAGGGTGGAGGAAAGCTATGGAAGAAGAAATAAATGCTTTAAAATTGAATCATACTTGGAACCTTGTTTCTAAGCCTATTAATACTTAGGTTGTTGGTTGTCGTTGGGTTTTTACTGTTAAACAGAAGTTTGATGGTACTGTTGACCGTTTCAAAGCTCGACTTGTTACTAAAGGTTACACTTAGACTTGTGGCCTTTGATTATACTGAGACATTCTTTCCTGTGGCCAAACTGAATTCTGCTTGTGTGATAATCTCTCTTGCTTCTAATCTAGAATGTCCACTTCATCAATTAGATGTTAAAAATACATTTCTGCACGGTGACCTTACTAAGACAGTCTATATGACTCAACCACTTGGGTTTGAGTCTAAGGGGGAGTGTGTGTGTCATCTCAAGAAGTCTATCTATAGCCCTAAACAGTCACCTCGTGCATGGTTTGATAAATTTAGTAAAGCAGTGGTAGCTCATGGTATGACCAGAAGCTAGGCTGACCACTTTTTTTTATTTATTATTATTTTTATTTTTTTTAAGAAAACGAAACAAGGTATTGTGATTCTTGTGGTCTATGTAGATGATATCGTTATCATCGACAGTGATAAAGATGGGACACAAGTTCTAATCTATCATTTGAGTTCTAGCTTCCTTACTAAGGATTTGGGTAAACTTCGGTATTTTCTAGGAATTGAGGTGGCTCGATCGAAGTAAGGCATTAGTCTTTCTCAGTGGAAGTATACTCTTGATCTCTTACAAGATATTGGATATCTTGGTTCAAAACTTGTAACTACACCCATGGAGACTAATGTAAAACTTAACGTGTATGACGGTGACCCACTTGATGATCCAGAGTTGTATCAAAGACTTATAGGTAAACTTATTTACCTCATAATCACTCGTCTAGACATCTCCTATGCAGTCAGTGTTGTGAGCCAGTTCATGACCAGTCCTCGGGTACCTTACGTGGAGGCAGTTGTACGCATTTCGAAGTATCTCAAAGGTGCTCCGAGACGTGGTTTGCTTTATCGATCGTCTGGATATCTTCAAATTGAGGGATACACAGATGCAAATTGGCTAGTTCTCCTTCTAATCGATAGTCCACCACGGGTTACTGCACCTTCATAGGAGGAAATCTAGTAATTTGGAGGAGTAAAAAATGTTAGACCAAGAGGGGGAGGGGCTGAATTGGTCTAAGTAAATTCTTTTTTCTTTTCAAGCAAACTTGAGAATCAAAACACATTTAAGAGAAAAAGAATAAGGAAGACACAGCACAATACAAGATTTACAAGGAAACCTTATCAATAGGGAAAAACCTTGGTTCTTGGCTCCTGCCAATAAAAGCTCCACTAGGTGATGTAAGTTGTTACACACTCAACTGTCTCACTCTCAGTACACTCCTTGTGTAAGTAAGAACATTGACTTTCACACCCACTACACACACACTAGCTCTTCATCTTCACTTATTGTATGCAAATAGTTACTCACTCAGCTGCCCCACTTTCCACACACCTTGTACTAGCTAGGACACTGACTTTCACTCCTTCTACACACACACAAGTAACAACAATGAGCATACATGCACTCCCCCTGTCCTAACCAACTGTGCTTAGACACACAAAACTTTCATGGCTTGATCAACAATGAATAAAGGTGTCAACAAGTATGAAACAGAAGAAACCCTAGCTTCACTTCACTGCAACAAGAAGGGTAGATCAGTTAAATCACAATGCAGCTTCACTTGTAGCTCACACTAGGTTCCCACAGCCTTGAATAAGCTCAACTAACTTGCTCAAATCAATCTTGGAGAATGGATAGCAAGTAAACAACAATTTCAGCACATAAGGCTTCAAAACCCTAGACAAGGGTAAATCTGTCAAATCACACTATAGCTTCAACACTGACTGTTCTTATGTATTCATAGCCTTGATATCACAAAGTAAACTTGCTCTATAGGTTATAGCAGTGAATGGAGCAAAGTATAACAATCTCAGTTCATAATAGACTTGAAGAACCCAAAACCCTAGCTTCCAAGCTTCCAAGGGAAATTCAGTCAAAACCTCTGAGCCTTGATCAAATGTAGGTTCCCACAGCTACAAATCATCATAATACACTTGCACACACAGTGTCTTCGGTAAGCATAACAAGAAAAGGTCAATAAAGCACAAAATCAGTAGCAACTCAGTTTCTGCAGGATCTAATCTGGTGCTGCTGTAATGCCTCTATTCCAAGGGTATAATAGGTATTCTATGAGGTCTCAGGTTTGGAAAATATTCTCTTATACTTGGTTCATCTTCTCACAAAAGCATAGAGTTCAAGCACTTCATTAAACAATTCAAATTCTGCCCCAAAACCTGTTAGAAACATGTTTCTGAAGAATAATTTCAACTAGCGGCAATAGACAACAATGTCAATGTGGCTTCTCTATTCAGTTCAAACCTAAGCAATCTCACCTCCCAAACAATACTTTACACTTGCTTACCATATTAAATTCAAGAACCAAGTAAGGTAAAACCATTTAATGCAAAATTCCAAAAGATCACAGTGCACAGCAGGTTAGTTTAGTCTCATTTCAGCAGAGTTTAGTCTCATTTCAGCAGCAACTTAATTCTTAGGGCAATTCTGGAATTTTAAACTTGTTTAGCACTTGTTTAGCTTCTCACAGTCTTGTATAATCAATATACTCATGTTCAAATGAAAATCACAGTGATTGAAACAAGATATCTCATTTTCAGTACTCAACTCTCAGCAAAACAAGGTTAAAGCCTTAGTATTGTGTGGTTCTTGGGGTTAAAACTTGAGCTACCAATTTTTTTGAGATGGATTAAATTTTAACAGCATCAAATCATCAAGTTGCTCATGCTTAGATGTTTAACACTAGACTTATAGCATATTAGATCAAGGAAATGGACCACAACAGCTTTTTCAACTCAAAATACTTAACAATCAAGCTCTAAGGTACCAAATCCTGAAGAAGTGTGTATTTGAGTTTATACCTGATATTAGCAGCTGTAAATAGGTATATGAGATTTGCTTCAACCTTTACTTAGCACCTCAAGTCTCTTGAACACAACTTGACCTCCCATAGCAGCCTTGACAGCATCATACAAGCCTTAGTAGCATTGTTCTATTGTGAGTCTTCAAGAATGCATAAACACACAGCAGATTCTGAGAGTAAAATAAGCTTACATAGATGGATCAACACTCAGAGATATTTATTTAATTGCTCTTCATGTTTTTCACTCAAGAACAGCCTGCTTTTCTTGTATAGAGAATGTGTTTTTAGGCCTTAAACCTAACAGCAACTATAGCTTTGCTTTTATACACAAATCCTTGTTGATGCAGCCCTAAAACCAATGGATAGGATTTAGTTGAGATCCTCCAATCTGTGAGGAAAGATATTCTGACAATGTAAAGGTGATAGGACCTTTTTACCCCTTGCCAACTCATCTTCAAAAGCATATACCAGCTCACAAAATCAATATATATATGTCTATACCAGAAAAACCTTTATGATCTTGAGCTCCAAGAAATGTAAAGCTGGCCATAGACTCTCACTCCAGGACCACTGTGCACGTGTCAGAACCTTGTAGCTTCACACAGAATTACGTAAATACCCCTGCAGATTCCTTTTGACAGAAAGATTAAAAGCACATTGCTACAACTTTAATTGGTCTGTCACATTGAATATTTGAGCTCACATACACAATGTAGCTTTTCAGACAATTGAAGTATGAATATTGAAATATGTATGAAGACCAAAATGCCCTTAACAAGTGCTGTAGGTAGAATATAAGTGCTATCACAGAGTTCACAACATACAAGGGTTGCATTGACTTCCTTGATGTTTCAGTGAGCAATGAGCTAAATAATTGAGCTTGTAACAACTTGTATATCCTTAATCAAACCCCAATATATCAACATTCCAATATCCAATTACTTTGAGCCGTTAGCTTGCATTTTGTCATTAAAAGGGCAAACCTCAAAATAGGCATAGGCATCTTAGGGACCAACAAAAAATAATCAGTTGTGGCTCGTTCCAGTGCTTAAGTAGAGTATTGTGCCATGACACACATTGCCTATGAACTTACTTGGTTGAAAACTCTTTTACAGGACTTGGGATTTTAGTCCTGTACCCAATTCCTCTTTATTGTGACAATCAAGTAGCTATTCATATTGTTAGCAATCCAGTCTACCATGAGAGGAATTGGGTCTAGACTAAAATCCCAAGTTCCTGTAAAAGATTTTCAACCAAGTAAGTTCACAGGCAATGTGTGCCATGGCATAATACTTTGCTTCTGCAAGCAATCCAGTCTACCATAAGAGGACTAAACACATTGAAGTAGATTGCCATTTTATTCGATCTAAAGTTGACTCGAATGAGATTGTTACACCTTTTATTCCTTCTGGTAGGTTGGCTGACATTTTTACTCAGGCGCTTCCCAAGAACTTTATTGATTTCATATGTAGCAAGCTGGGAGATATTGACATTTACTCTCCATCTTGAGGGGGAGTGTTGTATAGTATTGTATGAGTTATCACATTGTACAGTATTATATGAGTTACCACATACCCCTCATTACCATATATAGAATTACCATGTATAGGGTTTACTTGTTCTCCACTCATCTACTCCTGTAGCTTCTCCTATATAAACACCATTGTATTATTGTATTACTCACTCAATAAGATATACATTTTCATATATTCTCTTTCTTTCTCTATCTCTTTCAACAATAGTTATGCTAATCAGCACATGTACAACTAATTTTTTATATATGTTAACAGTTATATAGTCAACAGTACAACTAATTATCTATATGTCAACATTCCCCCTCAAGCTAGAGGATAGATGTCCTGGATTCTCAGCTTGGTAAGAGTAGAATTGAACACTTTGCTTGAGAGTCCCTTAGTCAAAATATCAGCAAGTTGATCCTCGGTCCTCACATAGGGAGTGCAAATCACACCTTTTGTTAACTTCTCTTTGATAAAGTGCCTGTCAATCTCAAAATATTTAGTCTGATCATGTTACGTAGGATTATGAGCAATGCTGATGGTTGCCTTATTATCACAATATAGCTTCATGGGACTTTGGCAAGCAATCCTCAATTCTCCCAATAGGATCTTTAACCATAATAATTCACATACATCATGGGCCACAGCTTTGAATTCAGCCTTAGCATTAGACCTGGCCACAACCGATTGCTTCTTATTCCGCCAAGTAACTAGATTGCCACCCACAAATGTGCAATATCCTATAGTAATCTTCAATCGAAATAGAAACCGTCTAATTAGCATTTGTATAGGTTTCTACTACAGAGTGACCATATTTTGAAAACAAAAGACCCTTACCAGGTACTGATTTCAAGTATTTAAGTATCTTCTCTAATGCCTGCATATGAACTTCATGTGGCTCATGTATGAACTGATTGACGACACTCACTACAAAGGCTATATCAGGTCGGGTATGAGACAAATATATTAGTTTTCCAACCAACCTCTGATTTCTTTCTCTGTCAACAGGTGTATTATCAGTCTGTTCACCCAATCTATGATTATGTTCGATAGGAGTATCCACAGGTTTGCAGGTTAACATCCTTATCGCAATTAAAAGGATCAAGTACATACTTTCACTGTGAAATAAAGATTCTGTGCTTTGAACGACCCACTTTAATACCTATAAAATACTACAGGACACCCAAGTCTTTAATTTCAAATTCCTTGGACAAATGTACCTTTAGTCTCCTAATTTCCTTGGTATCATCCCCGGTGATGATGATATCATCTATATAGACAATAACAGCTGTAATTCTACCTCCTTGAAAGTGTCGAAGGAGTAACGTATGATCTGCTGGACTATGATGATATCCATACTTCTACATAGCTTGTGCATATCTCTACCAAACCATGCTCTAGGAGACTGTTTCAGGCCATATAATGATTTTTTTAGTCTGCATATTTTCCCTTATTGGTACTTTCATCATTACCTGGAGGAAGGTCCATGTATACTTCCTCTTTTAGATTGCCATGGAGGAAAGCATTCTTAACATCAAATTGTTGAAAAGTCCACTCTAGGTAGCTGCTAAAGATAACAGAACCCGAATAATATTCATTTTCACAACTAGAGCAAACGTCTCCTGATAGTCAATACTATATGTCTGAGTATAGCCCTTTGCCACCAATATTGCCTTGTATCTGTCAATCAACCCATTTACCTTATGCTTTATGGTAAACACCCATTTGCAGCCAACAGTTTTCTTCCTTTTCGGCAACTCCACTAACTCCCGCATAGAGTTTTTTTCAAAGAGCTCTCAATTCTTTAACCATCGCCTCTTTTCACCTTCGATTGTCAAGTCCATTCTATAATTTTTTAGGAATAGATGCATAAGACAACTAATGGGCAAAATCCTTAGAGGATGGTGAGAGATGATGAGAAGACATAAAACTTGAGATAGGATATTTATATTTTGACTTGCAAGTACGATGTGATTTTCTTAAGGCAATATACAATTCTAAGTCATTAATAACGTTAGAATCATCTGAAGCATTAAGATCTACAGAACTATTATCAACAAAAGAGAACGGAGATTCAACAGACTCCACCTCAGGATTGCCTGTTATCGGGGTAGACTGGTCATTTTGCTCGAGAGGTACCTTTTCTCTTCTTAGATACACCAGAGGGAGAGTCTGCTTTTTCATTTTTTCTATTTGTTTCATTTCCACTCTCTAATTTAAACATAGCCACAATATAAGACTTTTCTTCACTACTCAAGGTCTCCCCCTGAAGAGAAGTCGTAGAAGTAAGACTAGAAAAATAGGCTTGTTCCTTATGAAAAGTAACATCCATAGAGATAAAGAATTTTTTTGACTGAGGGTGATAACACTTGTAACCGTTCTGAGTAGCAAAATAACAAAGAAAAATGCATTTGAGGGAATGAAGCTCACCACTGTGATGTACATGGACAAAGCTTATACAATCAAAGACTCAAGGAGGAAGATGATTAACATAGATGGTAAGCAAGAAGTAATGAAGACCTGAAGTGGAGTTTGGTATTGTAGAACTTTGGAAAGCATCCGATTGATCAAATAGGCTGCTGTGAGAACAACCTCCCCTTGATATGACTTTGGTACTATCATGGATAAAAGCAGAGAACAGGATACTTCGAGAAGATGGTGATTTTTCCATTCGGCTACTCCATTTTGTTGTAGGGTATCGGTGCAATAAGTTTAAAGGATAATGCCATGATTAGAAAAATAGGATTGGAGACCAGAATAAATGTACTCATCCCCATTATCAGAGCGGAAGACTTTTATCTTTGAATTTTGTTATTTTATTCGACTGCATTGTTGAATCGTTGTGGCATGCGGTGTCCTTTTTATTCTTTTTCATTGCCTTCCAAGTCTTACAAGAGTTGTCCGAAGTGGTTGATAATTATTAAATTCCCAATTCACCTACACACGTACATCGTTAGAACTTAGAAGTTAAAACCTAATCCTTCAAGGTCATCACTTTCATGCTTGGTAGACCAACCGAATCCCATTTGATTTATTTATTTTTCCTCTCTTTTTCTCCATTTATTTTTCCTCTCTTATTCTCCAACTCTAGACCTAGAGGTCAGCCACACAAGCCAATTCCTAAGCCAAAGAGGCCTTAAGAGGATTGGTAATCGATTTGATTTAGATCTCCAGTACCCTAGAAATGTTTAAAGCTCTCTCCTATATTGTCTTTTTATCTCCGTAAAAGTAGGTGGCTAAAAATTTGTTTCCTTTTTTTTTTATTTTTTATTTTTTTTTTAACTTATACTATGCTTGGTACAGTGGAAAAAATGAAAGGGTATGTTGATTAAATAAGAAGAGTAAAGAAAGGAAATAAGGAAATAGGGTTAATTGTTTATGTTGATTAAATAAGAAAAAAGATAGGAATTATGTTTAGGGAAAGAAAGGAAAGGAAACTATTTTAATGAATTTACAACTACACCATTTACCATAGATTTTGTTTTTTTAAAAGTAAGGGCAAATTTGTTATTAACAAAGTTTCATTAAAAATGCTAGCCTTTCCTCCCATTTTTGAGAGGGTAGCAAAACCAACTCATCAAGCTTTAATGTATCCCTCCAATCATTCCATTCCCTTTCTTTTCCTTCCAAAATTTATACCAAAATAATAATAATAATAAATAATTAATCTCTCTATTGTTCCATTTCTTCCCAACTAAACTGGCCCTTAACAAAAGTCTCTAATGCAGTGAAGTCATTATATTAGTGCAACACATGAGCTTTTTCGGATTTTTCTCCATAGTAGATATTGTGGGTATATTACTTTTTTTTTTTTTTCCTGAATGGTGAAAAAATTTATTGATACAGAAGAACAGTATAGTACAAAAGATAAGTGATCTTCTAAAAGAGATCACAAGAACAAGAAGCCAAATATAGTCTATGGCATACCCTAAAACCAAATACGAGACAAGAAAAAACTACTACATATCAGAAAGTAGCCTGCAAGTCCACTACAAAAACATTCTGAGAGCTTAAGCCTTCAAGGAAAGCTTCCCTAGCTATTTCAGTAGCTATAGATGATTGACCATCGTAGAGCACCTTATTCCTGTGATTCCATATGTTCCATATGATGGATGTGAAAAAACACCTTCATGATCTTACTCCTTATAGCGCGAGAGGACTGTGAAATGAACCAATTAGTGGCAGCCTCAAAATATGGAAGGAGTAAAAGCTTATCGCATTTACACACATCCTTAAACCATTGCTACACCTGTTGAGCAAATGGACAAGACCAAAATAAGTGATTATTTGAGTTTTATAAACAAATGTACAGGCCTAGAGAATGGGTAACCCTAAACACCTTACATACTCAATTGAGGAGTGACCCAAGCCCATTAATTTATCCCATTCCCATATACCTTAAAACTTCAAGGTAACCACCGTTGTAGTAGAGCCAACACATAGTGGTTTTCTTGGAAAATTCGTCGATTTCATTCATTCCAATTTCCACACATTGAATTTTTTTTTCTTTCATTTTTCCTTTCGTTCATTCCAATTTCCCTCCATTCTTTGGTGTATTTATTTGAGATTGCTTCATAATAAATCTAAACAATCAAATATTTTTTCCTTCTTCAATCATTGATTCAGAATTTTGTTTGAAAGATGTGCACTACAGTGCAGATTATGTTGGGATCATTGCGTTAATTTATGTTAAATCAAAGCATTGGATCTTTCAAGCCAACCTTGCTGTTTCCTTATATGTTTTATTAAAAATTTAAGGAATTATGTTTGAATAAATCACAGACATGGCCAATGTAGCATGGCGTGTGTATTATACATACTGATCTAACTAAACTTTTCTGCTTTTTTATTCTTGTAAGTAATTGAATCGTGTTCGGCTTCTAAAAACCGTAGTCCTTTCTAAGTGCAGAAAGGAGGGTGAGTGTCGGGCGTTCCAGGAACTGCTGTCATTCTAAAGTGGATATCCGAACAATTATCCAAAAGGAGATTGTAGGGATCAGGCGATTGTACGAAGGACTGGAATTACCACCTTCGGAGGTTCTTTTTGCCTTGAAAAAGGACTTTTGGACTAATCTATGGCTAGTGGAAATGAAAGCAGTATTGAAAGTGCAGGACTTCAAAGTAAAGTGCTGGAAATTAGAAACAATAAGTGCAGGACTTGAATTAAATATATTGAAGGTACATTACATGAACATAATTATACATGAATGTAAAGAAATTGAAGTGCTGTTGGGCTGTGTGATTTGAACAGGGTTTGCAAACTAGCTCTAAGTACTCTATTTATAGAGCTTTCCATGCATGCAGTAGCTTGATGTGGCAATTCCAGCGATTTCCACGTGGCCAGATTTTGGACTGCGAAGTGCCCCATGATCTCTTGGCAGTTGTAACTTCTTCCTTCCATCTTCTCCCTCCTCTGTTACAGACTTCAGCCATGTATATATCTTTTAAGTATGATTGCAAAATTTGTTCTCCATAATTCCCATATTTATGTATACCCCTGAAGTTAAATTTCCATTTGTCCTTTTAATAAATTAACATTTGTCCCACGATTTCTCATTCTCTTCTTTCAGACATGATTTAATTGAACTCGTTACCCATATTCTTTGACAACTACTTCAGTTAGTGGTAGCAATTGAATAAAATACCACCACCTTCAATTGATGTACCTTTGTTTAGCCAAGTGTCCCACGATCCTTGTAATCCCTTCCTTCTTTAGAGTCCTTCTCTCCCTCTAATTCCATATACCTTGCACATATATAGAAGTTATTCCAAGATCCACGTTTCCCTCATTTGACTGAACTTTCCTACTTGAGTCTTCCATAAACATCACGGCCTCCTGAATTTTAGCGTCTTCTTTACGTCGTGGGTTGGTCATCCTCAATTCCTGTAACTTCTCTTCGTCTAATTCAATTCCATATACATCATACAAAAGGAAGTTACTTGTAGACCCACGTTCCCTTATTCTTTGGATAACTTCTTCCAGTTAGACTTTTCTTTCTGATTTTAGAATCCATGGCGTCATGTACTCCTTTACTTTAGCAACTCCTCATCGTGGTTGTATTTTTAGTACAAATATATATACATACATATATATATATATATATATATATATACAAGCTTGCAAGAGAAAAGGAACGTGGGATGATTTGTATTTATGGATGCATATATATATACAAGCTTGCAAGAGAAAAGGAACGTGGGATGATTTGTATTTATGGATGCATATATATATATATGCATCCATAAATACAAATCATCCCACGTTCCTTTTCTTATATATATGCATCCATAAATACAAATCATCCCACGTTCCTTTTCTCTTGCAAGCTTGTATTTTAACTTAGCAAGTTTAGTAACTGAATATCTGCCAAAAATCCCTACAAAGTAGGAGAGATTTTTGGCACCACGTTCTCTTCCTTGCTTTGTCAACTTTGGTCTTGCCATAATGGGAAACCTCTAATTACTTAGGAAAACATGATTTTTACCCATAAACCTTCCATAACAACAATTCTTTAAAAGAATTGATATACTATGGCAAGTTCCATCGAACTCGCCATGTGTTGAGAGCCAATTGGTTGAATTTGTCTTGAATAATTGCATGAGGTTGCATGTATGGTAGTCTTTCCATGAAATAATCCTTTTTCTAAATAAGAGTATGTGGACCCTTGTTTTAAAGATGGCAAGTCCTCATAGGACTTACCTCTTTTCTTTTAAAATAGAAAAACCCCACATGGTAGGATTATACTGACCCACTTGTCTAATTACTACGTAATATTACATAGCTTTTAATAATAATTCATAAGAGTTGCGATCCAGCGTGGTAGGTTCCATTGGAACTCGCCAGATGTCCGCCTTTCCATTAGGCCAAAAATAATGGAGTAAAAATATGCCCCCAAAATTCCATGCCTTGTGGAACAACTTGATAATAAGGCATGGGATTTGAATTCCGCCATCATGAAGAAGAAAAAAAAGAAATTGAAGAAGAAGAAGTGGAAGTGGAAGTACTGGAAGAAGGAGAGGATGTTTTGTATAAAGCAAAGGGATAAGGAAAAGTTTTTCAGGTACTTTCAATATGGCTGGACTTAACTTGGAATTGCTAACATAGAAATGCATGTATATACAAGTGAGATGAGTAATTTCCAGTATGAATAAAACCTGGACTATGTAATGTAGCTACTTCTCAATGAAATGCTCCATACTTAGGAAATCAGCTGATCTTAGAAATTCCGCTAAGTCTACTTCATAACTTTAGCCAATGTACTTTTCCAAGTACTTAGCTTTTCCTTCTTAGAATGGCTGAAGTATGGCCATTACGCTTCCTTTCCAGCTTTTCGGTTTACTTGGAAAGGAAGCTACCAGCTAAGTTACGTGGCTGGTGGAATTATTCCGGATTTCCAGTTTTCATAGATGGAAGGGTGATACTCTTCCAATATACCCCATTCATAGGATGCTTGTGGGATCCTCCATCTATGTCCATTAATCTATAAGCACCTTTTCCAAGGATTCGTTCCACCAAGTAAGGACCATTCCAGTTAGGGGTCCACTTTCCATACCCTTTGTCTTTGACTCCTGGTGGAAATCTGACTTGCCATACTAGGTTTCCTTCAACAAATGTATTTGTCTTAACCTTCTTATTGTATGCCCGCATGACTTTCTTCTTTTGAGTAATAATATGGTCTAAGGCATTAAGATGAACTTCATCAAGGTTTTCCAATTCCACCAACATGGCATGGTTATAATTTGCTAGAGTGAGCCTATTTTGGAAAGCCACCCTTGCAGACCTAATGGTCATTTCTATTGGAAGAACGACATTATGTCCATATGTAAGCATATATAGTGTGACACCAATACTTGATCTTTTTGAATTTTTGTAAGCCCAAAGAGCCTCAGAAAGTAGGTGATGCCACTCCCTTGGATGGTTCTCAATCATCTTTTCAAGGATGTTGAGAGTTACTTTGTTGGAAGCTTTAGCCTGTCCATTTGATTGGACAAAATATGGAGTGGAACTGATCACTTGGACACCACACTCAGCACAATAATCAAGAACTTGGTTTCCAATAAAGGAAAGGCCTCTACTAGTGGTGATAGTTTTTGGAATTCCAAACCTATGAATAATGTGCTTCTTAATAAAATCAATCACTGTTAACTGCTCATAAGTCTTTAATGGAATTGCCTCCACCCATTTTGTAAAGTAATCTGTTGCCACCATAATATGAGTATGGCCATCTGTAGATGGTGGTGTTAACTTTCCAATGAAGTCCAAAGACTATCCTCTGAATGGCCATATTTTCACTATTGGTTGTATGTTTAAAGCTGGAAGTCTTTGGACCGGGCTATGTTCTTGACATGCTGTACAAGTTTTTGTAAACTCTATGCAGTCTTTTAATATACCTTCTCAACAGTCATCTCATTTTGATTCTCGCTTAATGTGCTCCGCATATTCCAAGGTGTGATTATGCCATCACTCTCATAGAATCATTCCTACCAAGGCATCTTAACAAAAGTCCATCTTCTTTACTCTTTTTATAGAGATCTCCATCAATCAAAATATAATGAGGTGCCAAAAGCTGAACTCTTTTGTCCACATTTGCACTAAGATCCTGCAAGAAATGAATAATTGGTGTTCTCCAATCATCCAAGCCTAATCCATCTATATTAACTTTAAAAATCTCCCATGTCTTCTTGGCAGGTTTGAATCTTTCTGGCTCGTCAGCTTAGAATGACTTGCCATCTCATGCCGTGACTCTATAGAAGGGCGAGTCCTTCTTCTGATTATGATTAAGGTCTCTTCTACACCCAGTGGAACTTTCACTCGAGAGGCTAGTTGTGTTAGATCATCAGCCTCCGTGTTCAAATGTCTTGGCCAATATTTGAGTTAGAAATCATCAAATTGGCAAAGTAATTCCAAGGCCAAAGAATGGAAAGGCCTTAAATGCCAGTTGAGACATCTATATTCTTTAGAAAGTTAGCTAAGTATCAAGTTGGAATCTCCAATAATCTGAACCTTCTCCACCTTTAGCTTTAGCAGGATTTCTAACCCAATAATTAGTGCCTCATACTCAGCTTGGTTATTTATACACTTGAAATCCAAGAAAAAAGAAAATGTGGTTTTTCTTCCCTTTGGTGAAATGATGACTATTCCAGCTCCTCGTCCATCACGAGTGCTTGATCCATCAAACATGAGAGTCCAAGATGTATAGTTAAGGTAGAGATTATCCACCTCGTCACATACTTCTGAATCTATCTTGGTAGAAGGATGATCTACTAGAAATTCTGCCACCGCCCTTCCTTTGACTGCCTTTCATGGAATATACTTAAAGGAAAACTCCATTAAGCCCAATGACCACTTCCAAATACGTCCAATGATCGAAGGCCTCGAAAGCATATACTTAATCAAATCTGTTTGAGAAATGATATACACAACTACTGGCAACATGTAGGTTCTTAACTTCATAGCCGCATAATATAAGGAAAGACACAACTTTTTAATAGAAGTATACCTACATTCCACTGGAGTAAGCAACCTACTTAGATAATAGATGGCTTGCTCCTTTCCCCATTCATTATTCTTAGTTAGAAGGGTTCTAATTGATTCATCAGTGGCTGATAAGTATAATTTTAAAGGCCACTTTTTAATTGGAGGCATTATCACTAGAGGGTTGGCCAGGTAGCTTTTCAAACCTTCAAATGCTTACTGGTGCTTTTCTGTCCACTTGAATTCTTCAGCACCTTTCAATTTCAGTAATGGATAAAAAGCATGAGTCTTTCCAGCATGGTTGGTAATGAATCTCCTTAAATATCCAACCTGGCCAAGAAATCTTTGTAATTCTTTCTTAGTGGCCGGTGGCTTTGCTTCAATAATTGCCTTTGCTTTATTTTGATCTATCTTAATACCTCTTTGGTGGACTAGGAAACCAAGGAAGTTTCCAGCTGAAACCCTAAAAGCACACTTCAAGGGATTCATCTTCAACTTGTGTTGCCTTATTCTTTCAAAAGCCATCTTTAAATTATGGAGATGTTGAGCCTTGGCCAAGGATTTGATGACTACATCATCAATGTAGACTTCCAAGAAATGGCCAATCATGTCATGGAAAATGCCATTCATGGCCCTTTGATATGTTGCTTCAGTATTCTTAAACCCAAATGGCATGACAACCCATTCAAAAGTTCCAATGGAACTTAGACATTTGAAGGCTGTCTTAGAAATATCTTCTTCTGCAATGTAAATCTGGTTGTACTCGGAATGCCCATCCATGAATGAAAGAATTTCATTCTTGGTAGCAGAATCTACTAACTGGTCAGCAACAGGTATAGGGTATTCATCTTTGGAGTTGTAAGATTTATATTCCGGAAATCCACACATACCCTTAACTTGCTATTCTTCTTAATAATTGGAACTATGTTGGAAGTCCAGTCAACATACCTGATGATTCTTATAATAACAGCCTTATGTAGCCTTTCTATCTCTTCTTTGACCTTTAGAACAACTTCTTGGGACATCTTTCTTGGAGGCTGCTTGAAAGGGTTGAAACCTTCCTTGATTAGCAGCTTATGCTCTACCAGTTCTCTGGAAAGTCTTGGCATTTCCTCATACATCCATGCAAAGTAATCTTTATATTCATGAAGTAAGGAAATCAATTCTTTTCTAAAGGTTGGTTCCAGAAGCTTACTGATGTAGGTAGGCCGAGGGTCTTGCTTCATTCTAAGATTAACTTCCAAAAGTGGATCCTGCACTTTGGCCTTGAGATCATCTAACTTCATTGGTGCTGCCTTCAAGTCTGTTAGTTGGATAGCATCCAACTTGTCTTCAGTATCCTCCATAATCTCCAACACATTGGTAAAAAATAAGGTACTAGCAGTTGCAGTCCTTTTCAGCCGTAGTTCAGCTAGGTATGCTTTCAACCTAGCAAGGCAGCAATTAACCGCCTGGCCAAGTATTCTATCTTCTTTAGGTTTCTCTTTAATAAAAACTTTTGTTTGAAATATAGTGCTGAACATCAGCCTTGGGTAGAATTGTTAGGCTTGGTGTTCCTCAGAAAAGCTCCTTTACATCCTCTTCTGTTAGAGTTCTTCTCATGGTAGCCTTCCTTGGATGACCCTTGCTATCCTTTCTAATAAATCTGATTGGAACAAATTCTTCACTATATAACTCAGCATCCGTATAGTAAACCCTTGCCACAAATGGCTAGTTATCAGCCTCCACTACTTTTACCTCATCACCATCCTAAAATATCAGCATTTGATGGAGTGAAGATAAAATGCAAAAGTTTGGGTGAATCCATTCGCGACCTAAAAGCAAGTTACAGGCCGCTGTGGACTCAATAACAAAGAAAGCAGTGATAGAAGTTCTATCTCCCATCGTTAATTCCAATGGTAGAATGCCTTGTGTCTTCACTACTCTTCCTATGAATCCACTAATGGATACATCAGTTAGAATGATATCTTCAGTCGACTTTCCAATCATTCGCATGACATTGACTAGAACAACGTTTAATACTAAACCATTATCTACCAGAACTCTTGCCAAAGGTCTCCCTTCCACCAGTACCTTAATATATAGAGGCTTGAGCTACTGAGTCGTGCTATATAGTGGCTTTTCCAGAACGATCTTCTTTGGTTTTGTGGGGCTGTGTTCTTCAATCACAACTCCCTTTAATTTTTGAAGACGCTCAGTTTCATCTTCGAAAACCTTTTCTATATGAATACCATTATTGGGTTCCATTACAAATGGCCTAGAGCTAGACTATCCAGGGTTTTCCAAGGGAGGACTTGTATCTACTACATCTCCTTCCATTGAAGTTAGTTGATTTGGATGTGACTCAAAAAATAAGGGAAGAACCACTACCATATTACAAGTAAATTCACCTAGAAGGTTCCCAAAATAGATCTTCTTACTACCATTGGAACTGTTGGAGATTTCCAAGTCTATTATATCTTTTGTAGGAGGGTTGTCTGCAGTCAAGGAATTTCCAACTTCTGAAACCAAATCCAATAAATCATCAGGGTCTCTAACTCGTCATTTAGCTGGAAGTTCGGATAAGTGTGATGGTTTAGCCATCTTTTTTGGCCAGTTGGACCAACCATGGTCTCTCCCATAATTTCCTTCTATCAGCCCTCTTCCTTTGCTGCCTTCACTTTTATGTGCGGGTCATATAGGAATCATCATGAAAAGGGAGCTAGGGATGATCAAGCCTCTTCCACCTTTCATTTTGCAAGGTGGGGGCTTAACCATTCTTGGACGGAGATGCTTATTTCCCTTTCTGAACCATACTTTCAAGGCCATTTTTGGCCTGGAATGCCAGTCACCTTCAGAGCCTCTGCCTTGCCAACTTTTATTTTCATACTTTCTGCTAGGAGGGAAACTTGCCTCATAAGGAACTCTATTCCTTTCCAAACTCCTTGGACGGAATTCTGGTTTCCTTACTACTGACCTTCTTTATGTATAGACCCAGCTTTCCTTCTCTGGAATGATCACAGTAACTGAGTTTTCCATTTTCTGGAAAGTTAGCCGGTCATAGACCTTCCGTTTCTGACCTCATCGTCATTAGAGAGATTCTTTTTCTGCTTTTCTTTTGGAAAGTATTTATGGCAACTTTCATTCTGAATTTTACACTTGGGGCAACAACCCTGCTGGATTAAGGCTATCTGAGCCTCTCGGAGTTGATTTTCTAACTCGGCCACTATTTTCTCCATGGGTATTGTAGCTTCAGGAATTTCCAGTTTTCCATTGAACCCTGGATTTGTCAAGTCCATATTTTTCCAAGGGTGTTCCAAGGAAAGAGAAGTAACATTTGTGACAACGACCTTGGGGAAAGGATTTCCATCAACACCCGTGACTTCTAATTTTTCTGGAAACTTCAACTTGCTATCTTCGATTGCCTTCTGCACAATATTGCGGAATATAACACAATTGTTAGTGGAATACCTCCACGAATTGTGAAACTTGAAATAGTCTTTCTCGGCCATTTTAGAGGCCGTTGGCATCTTATGGCCTACTGTGAAGATCAGTTGTTTGTCAGCCATGAGCAAATCAAAGATTTGCTAGGCTTTAAAGATGTCAAAAGAGTAACTTTTGGAAGGGTCTACCCCCTACCACTTGAAACCAGAGGCGGCCTGCAAGTTGGCTGTGGCTGATTTGGGTTTTGCCAAAGCCTCCCAAATATAGGCATTCTTTATGTTAAGCTCGGCTATATTTACTTCCAATTCCCCATTAGTTTTAGTGGTGTACACCTCGTAATTAGGATCACGATAGTAGGTGCCATTGGAGGAGCTCTTCCGGTCTTGCTCCTCGTGAAGGAGCTCTTCATACTTAGCCACTCTACCGGCCAAGTCAAACAAGTTACGAAATTATACACCTTCAAACTTCTTACGAAGTTCAAATTCTAGGCCGTTCACAGCCATCTTCACATATTTTTCTGGTGGCAAAGATAAATTACATTTATACTTAGCCCTCCTGAATCTGGAAAGGAAGCTTATCACCGACTCTCCAGGTAGTTGATGAAGTCTGGAAAGGTCTGCTATGGACACTTCAGGCTTAGCTCTATAGAACTAAGTATGGAATGAATCCTCAAATTGCTGCCAACTTTGGATGGAGTTGGCTGGCAAGTTGGAATACCACCTGAAAGCATAGCCCGTTAATGTATTTGGAAATAAGCATACCTTCAGCCATGGATTGGCTGCTGCTTCTCCACATTAGATAGTGAACCGGCTGATATGTTCCAATGTGGACTGTTCGCACTCTCCATTGAATGTTGCAAACTCCGGAATTCTAAAATTCCTTAAAAATTTAACTTCATCAATAAACTCTGGATAGGGATTTTTGTAAGTTGGCCTGACACCCCTTCGAGTTAGGACAAATTCTTGTTGGAGAAACTCTGCAAATTGGCCTCTATCAGGTGCCATAGGCTGTGGAGGGTTGTTGTCTGGTGATGTGACCCGAGCGTGTGCACAAAATAATGCACAACACTTTGGTTTTGGAAATGGTATCAAACGGACATCATACTTTAAATTTATAGAAAAGCCGCTTAACACTTATACTGTTAAGTATGAAGTGAGAAGGCATCGTTCCTAAGGGATTGAACACGTGTTGGGATTAAATTTGATTTTAGTGCTAATGAGTTTGCATAAGAGAGAGAGAGAGAGAAAAACATTTTGGTGAAGTGATTAAATAAATTGCAATGCAAGTAAATTAAACTAAATTAAACAAAGGATTAAAGAGATAAAAAGAGAGTCTTAGGGTTAGGATTCACCACTAAGCTCATGCAATTAACCATATGTTTTCAATTAATAGGGAAATCATTAGTGTAATCATAGATGTGGTCACATTATCATCACAAATCACAATTGTAAGCATAGATTATCAAAATCAAGAATAAATTTTCTACCTAATGACAATTAAACTAAGTGTAGAACCCATTCAAGACTACGTCATAACCCACCATACACATTCACAAATGTATCAAATAAGAGCACACATCAATCAAGAGGATAATACTAATTGTAATTAGAAGCATGGATTAATATAATCAAGCACAAATTGCCTACATTACTACAATTAATTAATGACAAGTAAGCTAATTTGTAGAACAACCCATCAAGATTAAGCCACTAATAATGAAATTAATTGACAATTGTATCAAATAAGTTTCATGCTATGGCCATCACTAAACATAACTACAAGGAGTATCTAGTGTAGAATATAATTCTAAAGTAATCACACATAGACATACAAATCACATAAAGAATTAATGAAAGAATTAATTTTGTATCATCTAATGAAGAATAAAATCCCTAATTAATCATACATAGACATACAATCAACTGGAGATTTCAATGGAAAAATTCATCAATACAAACCCTAATTTGTCAAATCAAGCATGTATATATAAAGAAATCACAAGGCCATCTATTTGATTACAACATAATAATTTCCCAAGAAAAGAAATACAAAGGTTTAGGTTACATGAACTTAGGGCTCATCCAAGCCCTAAGTGAAGAACTAGCTCATGGAGGAGAGGATCATGGTGTCAACAAGCTCTATCTCCATCTTTGTAATGACCTTGGATTTTTCAAACCAGTGTGTTCTGTGACGACCCGAACCGGATCCAAGATGCGGAAGCAAAAGAAACGAGACAATGGTCTTCCAAAGCATAACACACCTCTAAGACACTTTGATGACCTTCCATGAGGTCATGGAACACAAATGAACCAAGAAATGAAGTAAGAATGCCAAACCCTAAAAGAAGTAAACTAAGGGCAAAATGGTCATTTCACACTGGAATGGGTGCCACCATGAACACCATTGGAAATACAATGAAAAATGAAAGTTAGACTCAAGAATCGCCTAATTCTGAGTCCAAATGGAAAAGATATGAAATTAGAACAAGTGGCCTTCTCCATTTAAGAGTTACCACGACCCTATCTTACTAAGACTGGAATAACTCTCATTATAGATGGAGTTTTGATGAGTGGTTGGTACCGTTGGAAAGCTAACTTCGATCTCTTGAACTTAGACTCAAGAATGACCAGATTTGAATCAGAAATGAAGGAGATAAATCCATTTGAAGTTGGTGCAAGGAAACTGTCTAAGAAAATTGGAAGGAGAAGGTCCCAGGGAGGACCGATCGACCGAAGGCAAGGGTCAGCCAGCTAAACCTCAATCATCAGCCTACCGAACCCTAATGTTCAGCCTACTGAAATGCCATTTTTCAAGAAAAGCCTATTGGAATAGAGTCTCAAGGCTTGTCAGCCGACCGATGAATCCTCATCAGTCGACCGACACATCTGCTACAGCTATGAAAAGCTGTTGCAATGTGTGAAAATGGTGCTTAGGCCAATGCTAGGGTTCTACATGCTTTCTACATGATTCGAACAAGTTTTAAAACATTTCCTAGCCCCGTTCAAGCTTCCAAAACATGCCAAAACAAGGAGGAACTCAAAATGACATCCTATGGATGAATTTTTCATGAAAATTCATAAAAATCGCCTAAAAATAGGTTAAAAGTTGAAACTCAAGAGTTTTGTGAAATGTGGACATGCACGCGAACGTAAAAAGACATTTAAGATGCGTTCCAATGGTCCACGGCTTCAAAATAACTCCGATGCAAAATATGACCTCTCAATGGCCAAAAATGCCTAAAAATGCTACAAATGAAATCATAATGCAAAACCTAGAATGAAATGGGGTTTGGCCCTTGGCCACACCTCATACATGATCATAGAAACCCTATGAAAAAAAAAGAATGGAATTCCCACACCTGATGCAAAAGTTATGAAACAATGACTTAGCATTTTTCAATATTTTCATATTAAACCTTGAAAACGAAAGTGCATAGAATACAAGATGCATGTCATTGGCCTCCGGCCTCATCTTATACATTTCAAATACTTTGAAAAGAGTGTACATATGTACACTTTACATAAATGGAATCAAAGAATGCAAGTTTTGATATACAAGGCTACCAAATGATATTTTATGCTAACACTTGCATGAAATGGAAACCTGAAGCTACAAGCCTCTGAATGAATGACAAGCATCACGAACCAAGTCTTCGTACCGGTACAAAACCCCCAGTAATTTCGGGTGAGTAAAAACGTTTACTCGTAGAGAATGAGCATGCATGACTTGATTTTTTACAGTTTTTTACATTAACTTCGAACAATTCAAAAGGGTCATGCCACCTACTGTCTATGTCAAAGGTTAGACTCAGGGATCATCCTAAGCTACTCTTGCAATTGAAATGAGATACACGACATACAAGCATGCCGTTTACAAGTGTACTAAACGAAGATGAAGACATGTGAGGTAAGTATACAAAACACGGGTATACTAATGAGATTGGAAACACACAAGACAAGTATACAAGACACGAGTATGCTAAATGGAATCTAGATGCAAGAAGCAAGTGCACAGTTTTAAGTATACCGATTGAGGTCTAAATACACGAAGTAAGCATAATGTCTATGCAAATTAAACAAGGTAGGAAATACTCCATATAGCACGACAAGGTCTTTATATATTCAAGAGATATCACTTGAAATCTAAGGGTTTAGAGAGTTTGCTTGTTGGTATAAATCATTACATGTGGACCGTGCCACCTAGAATCTAAGTCAAGTTACATGTATAGGATCATTCTTAAGTCACGATATCATAAAGTAACACGGAACGAGATAACTAAAAAAATTAACAAGATTGAAATAATTCAATTAACACGACAAGGACAAGGCGTGAAATCAAGGAATATGCATAATATCTATGCAAGTAAACAAGAATGGGACATTCCAATTAACACGAAAAGAGTTATACATGAAATCAAGAACAAGGCATAATATCTATGTAATTAACAAGATTGGAGCATTTCACATAACATGACAAGGTTTAAATCTTCAAGGAATAGCAACTTGAAATTTAAGGACTGAAATCAACCAATGTGGATACTCGGATATTGCTCGGATTAAAACTGTACTCTTGGGATCACTTTAAGGCTACTAACCCATGGGTACCTTCCCCTAGTGTGCACTATAGTGTAGGGAGCACTCTGTGCGGACCTTTTTTTTTTTTCATTTTTTCGAACATTTTAGCATTCATGCATTTTATTTTTATTAGCAAAAATATGATTATTTTGCAAATGTGAATTAAACATCATTATGTGTTAAGAAATATTATAGACTATGTTATGCAAATAGCATATTTGTCAATTAGTATTTCATAACGGGCATTATGGACTTTTTGTTTTACAAATGGAATAAATGGTATTTGATAATTTGATCAAGGGCAAAGTAGACTTTTACTATGCAAAATAACATAATTGGCATTTGGTTAGTTGTGAAAGGGTATTCTTGACTTTTATCATGCAAATGGCATGAATGGTATTTAGTAGGAAATAAAAGGACTTTTGAGTCATTTCTTATGATTTTTGTTTTAATCCATGGAGGGGATGACATGTGTGTGGTTGCACCATATCCATTCATTTTATAACATATAGTATGCCTAGTGTTTTGTTCTTAGAAACCATTTTGGCAAAACCCAATTTTCGTGCATTCTATTTCTTTTCCATAGTGATACCTTTTAAGCTCCATTTTGGAAGCTTTGTGTTGGGATTTTGATGGGACTTTGTGAAGGAAAAATGTTCCTTAGATAGTGAGGGTTCTTTTGATATCAAACTTGAGTCCATTTCTTTTGTTGCTGGGTTTGGAAAGTGGTGTTAAAAGAAGAGGGTTTTGGTTGCAAACAAAGAAGGAAGTGTTCTTCATTTTCTACCTTGGAAGGCTTTGATCCATCATTTGAGTTACTTTAAGTTGTGATTGTTGCTGAGTTTCAAGCTTCTTTGAGGTAGGATTACTTAACTCTCACACCCTTTACCTTTAAGGAATCAATTCTATGTGTTTTATGCTTAAAACATAGGCAGCTACTTGTTTTTCGCAATTCTGGAATCACAGCAACCTGAACTTCAAAGGATCATAACATCCTTGTTTTAAGTCTAAATTGAGCGATTTTTGAGTCTAAATTGACTAGCTTGAAACAAGATTTCCAATGATACCAAATCCAGCCTTAGAACTGTGCAAAAAGTTATGATCTTGTAAACATAGGCTGCCAATTTTGCGTTGTAATCTGCAGAATTTCCTGCACAGTGACCTGAACTTCAACTGACCACAACTCCCTTATATTAAATCCAAATTGAGCGATTTTTGAGTCTAAATTGACTAGCTCGAAACAAGATTTCCAAAAATACCAATTTCAGCCTTAGATTCTAACTGTGTAAAAAGTTAAGATCTTGTAAACATAGGCTGCCAGTTTTGCGCTATAATCTGCAGAATTTCCTGCACAGCGACCTAAACTTCAACTGACCACAACTTCCTCATTTTAAATCCCAATTGAGTGATTTTTGAGTCTAAATTGACTACCTCGAAACAAGCTTTCTAATGATACCAATTTCAGCTGAAGATTATAACTGTAGAAAAAGTTATGACCTTGTAAATATAGGCTGCTACTTGAAAATTAGAATATTGGTTGTTATGATATGGGAAGTTTTGTACTTGATTTCCTAAATGTTATTAAGCACTATTTACATTGTTATACGGCAAATGTGAGTTAGAAAGCCTGCTTCTTATGTTATACAACCATGGGTTACTTAGCTTGTTAATTTACCATGTTTGTGCATGGATTAAAATGCAATACCATGATATTGTTTATGAGTTGAGATTTCAATATTTACTTCATTATCTGTACACATGTTATACAAATGTACATGCATCTCACATGAGCATGGTGGTGATGTTGGAATGAGAAGGAAAGGGCAAATGTTTTATTAAATGGTTTTGAAAACCAGATAACAGGGAGGTGCCTTGTATCCGTGAGTTTGGAAAAGAAAAAGGGAATTGAATCAAATATTTTAAAACCAGATAAGGAGTTGCCTTGTTTGTGCAGTTAATGGAAATCTAGAGAAGACGTAGGAGTTGCCTACTCGTAATTGTGTCACTAGGCCCCAAATGATTACAAGGAGTTACCTTGGATCAGGGATAGATGATCAATTCTCTTCTCATGGTACAGGGAGCAGCTCTGGCCGGATTACATTAACTTTTTGTGATGGAAATGGGACTTCTGGAAGTGAGAGGTGTCAGTGACATTAGCATTGGCATTGGTATTACATGGCACTTCATTTTATCATCTCATATGATATGTTGCTTTCCCTTGAGCTTGTATGATCCCTTTATCTTTTATCCGTCCTTTGTTTGGATTCACATAGGTATTAAGGAGTGCGCTTTAAGTAATTACTGCTGAGCTGTGGTTGCTCATTCCTATTTTATACATATCTTTTCAGGTCATGGCACGGATGGTATGAAGGATGTTCCTCCTCAGCTGTAGACAGAGTCGGGGCTAGTGTTGTAGTGTTTTGTTCCGCATAATAGACTATGTTTTGTCTTATATTTCTTTAGAATTTTCCTGGCATGTAATAAATGTTTTTTCAGACTTTAAAACTTTAAAGTTTTAATATTGACATCTTATCTATTTATTTTCAGTCATAATTTTATAAAGGGAAATGGATAGGTGGATGCGTGGTTGAGACAGATTACAAGGATATTTATTAATTTTGAGACTGTGATTATTTGTGTGTTGTGTTCACAATCCGGACCACGGTCTAGGGGCGTGACAATTTTGGTATCAGAGCATGGTTCCTATAACCTAGGGACGACAGGTAGAGGTCTGTCTACAGTTGTGTGTAGGGGTTTGCGTTGTCTTATGTGCTTACATGCTTATCTGGTATTTGTCTTGTAAGTATGTTTATGTGAATATGTGATTATGTGTTGATTACGACAAAGCATGCTATTGGTTTTATGGCTTTTATTCATATGAGTCAGTTTGGGACTGTGGATAGTGACATTGTTATTGACGTGCATTTCATTGTAGTATGCCACCTCGTAGGAAGGACAAGGCACCAAGAGGCCAAGAGAGTGGGCCTGCAGTTGGACGGTCTGGGGAGAATTCTGCATCTCACCCTATGGGACATAGAGGTTTGCCACCGCTAATGATGTCTGCAGGGGAAGATGAGACAAAAAGATGTCTCAAACTTATCTCCACATTTGTTAGACTTATGCCTACACTGCTTGAGGGTGGGACTGATCCGTTGTTGGCAAATGATTGGTTTGACCAGGTGGAAAAGCATATTGATGCTCTGACAGTTGAAAATGATTCTGTGAAGATTCTGTTGGCTACCTACAACTTTACTAGGGATGCCAAATTGTGGTGGAAGTCAGTGTCTAACAGAGTGGACGTGAAGACCTTGTCGTGGGATGTTTACAAAGAGTTATTTTA
Organism: Cornus florida; assembly: GCF_030987335.1. Lineage (NCBI taxonomy): Eukaryota > Viridiplantae > Streptophyta > Magnoliopsida > Cornales > Cornaceae > Cornus > Cornus florida. The sequence continues at coordinate 61,205,890 of NW_026775574.1, read as the reverse complement.
CAACACGTTCTTTCCTACAACTAAAAGATGGGAGTTGCAGAAGGAGTTTATCTCTCTGTTCCAGAACAATTCTATGACAGTGACAGACTATGAGAATAAATTCACTTCTCTTTCTCGTTTTGCTCTAGAGATTGTAAGTAAGGAATCAGATAAAGTCCATAAGTTTGTAGAGGGACTCCATCATCGGATTATGACTTTTGTGGCAGCACAGTGCCTACAGACTTATCCTGAGGCTATAGAAAGGGCATTGATTGTTGAAGCTGAGCTGAATGATAAAAATCAGACTCGAGATCAGTGGAAGCAAAGACGAGCCAGTGGTTCAGGGGCTAAGGGTCAGTCTAGCAAGAGGCATAGAGGGAGTTCATCTAGGTCTAGAGTATAGTAGTCAGGCTAACTTACTCCTTCGACTTTCGTACCATCATGAGCAGGTAGGAGTGAGGTCATATGTTTCGGATGTCAGCAGCCTGGTCATTATGTGTCTGATTGTCCATAGTCTTTTTCTACGAGAGCTTGCTTCAAATGTGGGCAGTAGGGCCATAGGGTTAGAGACTGTCCGTGGAGGACTGGTGTCTCAGGCAGAGGTTTTGGTAGTGGTCGTGGTACACAATAGAGACCATCTCAGTCTGCTACAGTACAGTCTGGGTCTAGACCACCACAGCCAACTTCATCTTCATAGGGATCGAGACCAGTTGGGAGGGGTAGTTCTACAGGGACTAGTCAATAGTCCGGGGTTCAGGCTGGAGGTTCACAGGCTCAGATATCCCAGGGCTGAGTGTATGCACTTCCTGAGACATCTTCGGGACCGTCAGTGGTGAGGGGTATGTTTCCAGTCTTTGGATCTTGGGCTCGTATTTTGTTTGATTCTGGTGCATCTCATTCATTCATTTCATGCACATTTGCACTTGCATCAGGATTGGAGGTTGGCTTTTTGGACTGAGTGTTGAGTGTTGATACGCCAGTTAGTGGTTCATTAGTTATGAGCAGAGTGGTGCGGGATTATACCATTGTGATTGGTAGGCGGACTTTGGTTTTTGATCTTATCCTTCTTGAGATGACAGGGTTTGACGTCATTCTTGGGATGGATTGGTTATCATCATTTCATGCCACCATTGATTGCTTCAGTGGTAGAGTTTCAGTGTGTACGCCGGAGGGAGATTGTTTTGTGTTTGTGGGAGATCGGGGTGATCCTTGGTTTCAGCTTGTTATGGTGTTCATGGTTGGGACTGTTGTGATTTCTTCTTAGCTAGCATTTTAGCTGAAGAAGATGGTGATGTGGGGACAGTTTATCCGTCAGTTGTTTGTGAGTTCTTGGATGTGTTTCCGGATGACTTACCGGATTTACCTCCTAGAAGAGAGGTTGAGTTTGTGATTGACTTAATGCCTGGTACTGCACCAATTTTTATGGCTCCGTATCGTATGGCACCAGTAGAGCTGGAGGAATTAAAGAAGCAGTTGGATTATTTGAGGTTGAAGGGTTTTATTCGGCCTAGTGTTTCACCATGGGGCGCGCCAGTGTTGTTTGCAAAGACAAAGGATGGTTCTATGAGGTTGTGCATTGATTATCAGAAATTGAATCATGCAACCATCAAGAACAAGTATCCTTTACCGCGGATTGATGATTTGTTTGATCAGTTGCGAGGAGCTATTTGCTTTTCCAAGATTGATCTGAGATTTGGTTACTACTAGTTACGAGTTTGGGATGAGGATATTCCGAAGACAGCTTTTCGTATGCGGTATGGTCATTATGAGTTCCTTGTGATGCCTTTTGGTTTGACGAATGCACCAGCGGCATTCATGGATCTGATGCACCGTGTCTTTCATAGATATCTAGACCAGTTTGTGGTAGTGTTTGTGGATGACATTTTGGTGTATTCACGATCTCGAGATCCATCTGAGGATAGTGTTACAGATGCTGAGAGAGCACCATTTGTATGCCAAGTATTCCAAGTGTGAATTTTTGCTGCAAGAGGTGAAGTTTTTGGGAAATATTGTTTCGGCTAATGGGGTGTCAGTTGATCCTTCGAAGATAGAAGCAGTTCTAGATTGGGAACGTCCCAAGAATGTGTATGAGATTCAGAGTTTTCTTGGCTTAGCGGGTTATTACTGTAGGTTTGTGAGGGACTTTTCTCGCTTAGCTGCTCCTATGACTCGAATGACCCGAAAAGGTATCAGATTTGATTGGACTGAAGCTTGTGAGTTATCTTTTCAGGAGTTGAAGACTAGATTGACTACAGCTCTAGTATTGGTGATACCTGAGCGTGGCTTGGGTTATGTTGTTTTTTGTGATGCTTCTCAGGATGGTTTGGGCTGTGTGTTGATGCAGGGTGGTAAGGTAGTGGCTTATGGATCTAGACAGTTAAAGATTCACGAGCTTAACTATCCCACCCATGACTTAGAGTTAGCAGCAGTTGTTTTTGCTTTGAAAAGCTGGAGGCATTATTTGTATGGTGAGAGATTCGAGGTATTCTCAGATCACAAAAGTCTCAAGTATCTTTTCTCTCAGAAGGACTTGAATAATAGGCAGAGGCGATAGGTTAAATATTTGGAAGACTATAATTTTGATTTGCAGTATCATCCGGGTAAGGCGAATGTGGTAGCAGATGCCTTAAGCCGGAAGTCTCGTGGAGTTTTGGCTGGGTTAGCCATTTAGAAATGGAAGATATTGGAGGATCTAGCAGAGATGGGATTACAGTGTTATGATGACAGTGTTGGTTATGAGTTAGCTTTTCTGTTTAGTCTTGTGGTTCAACCTACTCTTGTTACACGGGTGATTGAGGCACAGAGACAGGACTCAGATTTAGCTGTCATTCATCAGTTGATTTCAAGTGGGGACACAGTAAAGGATTGGACCTTACACATGGATGGTGGTTTACGGTTCAAAGGTTTGCTTGTGGTTCCTACGGTTTTTCGGGAGGATATATTACAGGAGTTTCACACTTCTCGTTTTACTGTGCATCCAGGTGGTACTAAAATGTATCATAATTTGAAACGCCAGTATTGGTGGAATGGGATAAAGGCAGATGTAGCTCAGTTTGTTGCCAGATGTCTTACTTGTCAGCAGGTAAAGGCAGAGCATCAGAGACCTGCAGGTTTGTTGCAACCATTGCCAGTAGCACAGTGGAAATGGGAATGTATTGCTATGGATTTTGTGATAGGACTTCCGAGGTCACCGAGGGGTAATGAGTCTATTTGGGTCATTATTGATAGATTGACTAAGACTGCTCACTTTTTACCTATTAAGGCGACAGATTCTGCTGAGGCACTTGGCAGATTGTATGTCAGAGAGATTGTCAGATTGCATAGGGTTCCATTGTCTATTGTTTCGGATAGGGATGCCAAATTCACATCGAAGTTCTGGGAAGGGCTTCATGCAGTGTTTGGTTCACCGTTGCATTTTAGTACGGCATTCTATCCGCAGACGGACGGCCAGTCAGAGCATACTATCCAAATCTTGGAAGATATGCTTCGGGCCTGTGTACTTAATTTTGGTGGTAGTTGGGAGGATTATTTACCTCTTGTTGAGTTTACCTATAACAATAGCTATCAGTCGAGCATTGAGATGGCTCCTTTTAAGGCATTGTATGGTAGGCCTTATCGTTCTCCTGTTTGTTGGACTAAGGTGGGTGAGACAGCTGCCTTAGGGCCAGACATTGTCTTGGAAACCACTGAAAAGATTAAGTTGATTCGGCAGCGGTTGTTGACTACTCAGAGTCGACAAAAAAGTTACGTAGATAGACAGAGACGGCCATTATCCTTTGAGGTGGGAGACCGCGTGTTTATCAAGGTTTCTCCATGAAAAGGATTACTACGGTTTGGAAAGAGTGGCAAGTTGTCACCTTGTTTCATTGGGCCATTTGAGATTTTGGACCGGGTGGGCGAGGTTGCTTACAAATTGGCATTGCCACCACTAATGGACAGGGTCTATAATGTGCTTCATGTTTCGATGTTACGGAAGTATGAGCCTGATCCATTACATATATTAAGTTGGGTTGATGTTGACATTGATGAGGATGTTTCTTACGAGGAGGGACACATTTAGATTCTTGACACTCGGGACAAAGTGTTAAGGGGTAAAACGGTGACTCTCGGAAAGGTTTTGTGGCGACATCATGGTATTGAGGAGGCTACGTGGGAACAGGAACAGGATGTTCATTCTGCGTATCCGAGTTTGTTTTCTTCCCCAGGTACGACTTGATTTCGGGGACGAAATCCTTGTATGTTGGGGAGACTGTGAGGACCTGCATTTTTATCATTTTTTCGAACATTTTAGCATTCATGCATTTTATTTTTATTGTCAAAAATATGATTATTTTGCAAATGTGAATTAAACATCATTATGTATTAAGAAATATTATAGACTATGTTATGCAAATAGCATATTTGTCAATTAGTATTTCATAAAGGGCATTATGGACTTTTTGTTTTACAAATGGAATACATGATATTTGATAATTTGATCAAGGGCAAAGTAGACTTTTACTATGAAAAATAGCATAATTGGCATTTGGTTAGTTGTGAAAGGGTATTCTTGACTTTTATCATGCAAATGGCATGAATGGTATTTAGTAGGAAATAAAAGGACTTTTGAGTCATTTCTTATGATTTTGGTTTTAATCCATGGTGGGGATGACATGTGTAGGTGTATGTGGTTGCACCATATCCATTCATTTTATAACATATAGTATGCCTAGTGTTTTGTTCTTAGAAACCATTTTGGCAAAACCTAATTTTTGTGCATTCTATTTCCTTTCCATAGTGATACCTTTTAAGCTCCATTTTGGAAGCTTTGTGTTGGGATTTTGATGGGACTTTGTGAAGGAAAAATGTTCCTTAGATAGTGAGGGTTCTTTTGATATCAAACTTGAGTCCATTTCTTTTGTTGCTGGGTTTGGAAAGTGGTGTTAAAAGAAGAGGGTTTTGGTTGCAAACAAAGAAGAAAGTGTTCTTCATTTTCTACCTTGGAAGGCTTTGATCCATCATTTGAGTTACTTTAAGTTGTGACTGTTGCTGAGTTTCAAGCTTCTTTGAGGTAGGATTACTTAAATCTTACACCCTTTACCTTTAAGGAATCAATTCTATGTGTTTTGTGCTTAAAACATAGGCAGCTACTTGTTTTTCGCAATTCTGGAATCACAGCAACCTGAACTTCAAAGGATCATAACGTCCTTGTTTTAAGTCCAAATTGAGCGATTTTTGAGTCTAAATTGACTATCTCGAAACAAGATTTCCAATTATACCAAATTCAGCCTTAGATTCCAACTGTACAAAAAGTTATGATCTTGTAAACATAGGCTGCCAGTTTTGTGATGTAATCTGTAGAATTTCCAGCACAGCGACCTGAACTTCAACCGACCACAACTCCCTCATATTAAATCCAAATTGAGCGATTTTTGAGTCTAAATTGACTAAATCGAAACAAGATTTCCAAAAATACCAATTTCAGCCTTAGATTCTAACTGTGTAAAAAGTTATGATCTGGTAAACATAGGCTGCCAGTTTTGCGCTGTAATCTGCAGAATTTCCTGCACAATGACCAGAACTTCAACTGACCACAACTTCCTCATTTTAAATCCAAATTGAGTGATATTTGAGTCTAAATTAACTAGCTCAAAACACGCATTCCAATGATACCAATTTCAGCCCTAGATTATAACCGTAGAAAAAGTTATGACCTTGTAAACATAGGCTGCTACTTGAAAATTAGAATGTTGGTTGTTATGATATGGGAAGTTTTGTACTTGATTTCCCAAATGTTATTAAGCACTGTTTACGTTGTTATACAGTAAATGTGAGTTAGAAAGCATGCTTCTTATGTTATACAACCATGGGTTACTTAGCCTGTTAATTTACCATGCTTGTGTGTGGATTAAAATGCAATACCATGATATTGTGTATGAGTTGAGATTTCTATATTTACTTCATTATCTATACACATGTTATACAAATGTATGTGCATCTCACATGAGCATGGGGGTGATGTTGGAATGAGAAGGAAAGTGCAAATGTTTTATTAAATGGTTTTCAAAACCGGATAACAGAGCGGTGCCTTGTATCCATGAGTTTGGAAAAGAAAAAGGGAATTGAATCAAAGATTTTAAAATCGGACAAGGAGTTGCCTTATCTGTGCAGTTAATGGAAATCTAGAGAAGTCGTAGGAGTTGCCTACGCGTAATTGTGTCACTAGGCCCCAAATAATTACAAGGAGTTGCCTTGGATCAGGGATAGATGATCAATTCTCTTCTCGTGGTACAGGGAGCAACTCTGGCCGGATTATATTAACTTTTTGTGATGGAAATGGGACTTTGGGAAGTGAGAGGTGTCAGTGACATTAGCATTGGCATTGGCATTACATAGCACTTCATTTTATCATCTCATATGATATGTTGCTTTCCCCTGAGCTTGTATGATCCCTTTATCTTTTATCCGTCCTTTGTTTGGATTCACGGAGGTATTAAGGAGTGCGTTTTAAGAAATTCCTACTGAGCTGTGGTTGCTCATTCCTATTTTATACATATCTTTTCAGGTCATGGCATGGACGGTATGGAGGGTGTTCCTCCTCAGCTGTAGGGCTAGTGTTGTAGTGTTTTGTTCTGCATAATAGCCTATATTTTGTCTTATATTTCTTTAGAATTTTCCTGGCATGTAATAAATGTTCTTTCAAACTTCAAAACTTTAAAGTTTTAATATTGGCATCTTATCTATTTATTTTTAGTCTCGATTTTATAAAGGGAAATGGATAGGTGGATGCGTGGTTGAGACAGGTTACAAGGATATTTATTAATTTTGAGACTGTGATTATTTGTGTGTTGTGTTCACAATCCGGACCATGGTCTAGGGGCGTGACACACTCTATCTCCCGTATTAGAACCAAGTCCTCATCATGTTAATTCTTAATTGATATCCCAAGTCCCAAAATCAATAAGTTGTGCACGTCAAGATTGTATCAAAATAGAAGAAATGCATTAACCACGTTTCATGCACAACTAAGATTTTGGAACACACAAGTCATGCCCTAAGTTCTCAGCTATGATGGCATGCGAAATGTCAAGAAATCATATAGTGCATCTATATAGACTACAAATTAGGATTTAAAACATAAGGAATCCATTGATGCAAACATACCACTAGTATAAGATTAACGATTTAATTATTTGTTTAACAACTCTTGAACAATTAAATCATTCCAATGTAAGGGTGCAAGTTCATTAACTACATTAATGAAGCTAAGTTGGAACAAGTCACGATATATGATAAAAAGGCAAAAGCCCCATGAAATAGATGAATAAATCATTAGAACGCTAAGTAGAAATTAATTAACCTAATTAATTAATTTCTCTAGAAATCGAAGTTGTCCAAATATTCTCAAAATAATATATGTGGATGTCCATTTCATGATGATTACAAATATCACATCAATTTTACAAAGTGAGCAAGATATAATCTTATGGAATTTAATTACCAAAAAAATAATTAAATTACTAATTTTCAATAGTTACCCAAAAATTCTTAAAATAACATATATGAACATCCATTCCATGGTGATTGCATATATCAAATCAAAAGTGCAAAATGAGCAAGATATGAACATGTATAATTGAATTAATTTAAAATTAATTAAATCTCTAGATTTCAAAGGTTATTTGAACGATCCCAAATTAATATATATCGTGGATTAAGTCATGGCCATACCATATATCAAGTCAAAATTGGAAAACAAGGAAGGTACGACTAAGTAAAATTAAATTAAATTTAAATAAATTTCTTAATCTTGAACAAAAGTAAGCATACATGTTGTATAAGCATCAATAGCATGCAATAAATCAAGAATATAAACTATAACACTCCCTACCTCAATTTGAGATGAAACTATCAAATCCCTACCGAAAGAAAAGTGCTCCGAATCCGACGAGACTTTGGGGTTTTATCGGGGACAACACGGTGAACTAGAATCCCAAGGAAGCCCCATGAAAATCATAACTTGACTTCAAACCCGGACTCAAAAATTGGCCAAAAACGGGTTCTTATAAGGGGGGAAAGTAGAGCACGTCGAGGCCTACGTTAAACGTTAAGGCCGAAGACTTTCTACCAAGGAAATCAAGTGAAGGAGAAGAAAGAGTGAGGGCAGCCCCTTGGGCTCCCATGGCTGCCGGCCAAGAGGGGGAAGAAGATGATGGAAATCTGATTTTTTGACTTAAGATCCCCTATTTATAGAAAAACTCAAAAAGTGTCCCGAAAGGGCCCCGCCGAGTCCGAAAAAGTGGAATTTGAGCAGACACGTTCAAAAGACGAAACTCCATGAATCAAAAAGATTCAAAATGAGAAAATATGAACAACGGAAGAAATGACGTCAAAAACCGAGTGCCGAGCAGAGAGATATGCCCCGAATAAGTTCGGCGGCAACGGGGACCAGAAATCCTGAAACTAGAGAAAAATGGCAAGAAGGAAATTCTAACATTACACAACTCGATGAAATGTGAAAATGAATCTTGTATGAGGATCCAGACTCAAAATGAGTTATTTTTGTAATAAGTTTCGTTAATTACACAATGACCCCTCCAAAAAGTGAAAGCTGTATAACTGCCCCAAAATGAAAATATCTTCCAAAAATATTTTCTTAAAAACCCCTGAAATAAAATATTTTCAAAAGATATCTATGAAAAACACCCCATGAAAAGAAAAAGATTATGAAGAACTGTGCATCCGTGCCCCTATGGACGCTGGGAGTAACCAGAGTACTTTACTGCAAAAGTAAATATACGTATTTCGTGGAAACCACTCAAGATGAAGATACATGAAGTCAAAAACTAACTCCGAGCACGAAAAGTAAGGTTATGCCAACAAAGTGACAAACGGGGAAAAGACAGAATAGGGAAAATGACGAAATAGGGAAAAGGACGAAAAGTGAATACTGTCAAAAAAATGAAAATGCGGAAACGACTCGGTCCTCAAAGGAATTGTCAATCCGAACGAAAGATTCTTAGATTCATTTTCGAGCACTCGAGACGAGACTCAGAGATGAGAAATAGAACTCAGAAAAGAAAATTAAACGGAAAAAATTTATCCGTAAAATTTCAGAAAAAGGAAAGGAATGAAAATGACTAGGTCATTACAACCTACCCTTCTTAAAGAAATTTCATCCCCGAAATTTAGAACAAACCGGAAAAAAGAACAGAACAAAGACCAAACACGAGGTCAAACCAAAGGACAGCTCATAAAGTGCTGAAGGACAACCCTAGAGATTTCAGGATTAACTAGAGGAACGCGAAACCACAAGCTGAGGCAACACCTCATACGAATCGGCACATTAACTCAACGTCTACCACTGAGAGAATCCTAAAACAATGAAACGTTGAAACACGATAAAAGGAAAGAGCAACAAGGCAGTACGAACAGCAACCAGAACCCGCCCACAGTTACTCGTCAGTAAGATAGCATGACAGTATAAGGCACTAGTTCATAACATGCCCCCAACTAGGTCAACTCAGAAAAAACTATCGATACGGATGACATCAATGTTGGAAATGATCATTACCAAAAGCCCTACGGGAACCAGGCATCTACGAGAGTTGGGGTAGCTAATCCCAAAACTCTAACAACAATGACACTGGAACCATTATGCTTAAGGCTTTAAATCCACATCGTGAAGTCACGAAGGACAAGGAAATGAAATGATGCAGCCCTGGCCTGCGTCTCACTTCACCAGACAAGGACTGCGATTCTACGCTCACATGAGCCTTATTTGCATCAACGTCAGACTAAGGTCTCAAGACATCCAACCAACAAAACAAACAAGCAGGTTCCCGACATGGGTCCTTAAAAAATGAATTTATCCTATCCAAGGAAGAAATTCATAAAACAAGAATGCGTCCATGGGATGCGACAGATCTTAAGAGACAATGTCAAAACCAGACATAAAAGTAAACAGCTAGCATGCAATATAACAACGGACTATCTACTCACACAAGTAGTAAAAATCACGTAAGACATGTCAGTGTATGCAGGAGAATAACGTAAAGCATGACAATATGCTATATATAATCATATCAAGATGGGCAAGCGTATACAATGTAATCAGGCAGATATGCATATACTACATGCTAAAATAACAAGCAGGTACAATGTGTTAAGGTAAATAAGCATATATCATATGCTAAGACAATCAAGGTAAGCTTCTAAACATGTTACCACATAAGCAAACAGATATGTTATCAATTCAAAATATGGCATCAAGAAGCACATAAGTACATGGTACGACAATACACGTGAATGAAAAGCGTAAGGTATGCTGACATACGTCGCATACAGTCATGCTAACGTAAGTATGTAAACATGATATCACACCAGGACATGATAGCAACGCAGACATGGTTTGGGTCCCATGTTATCAGGAAGCATATATATACACATAAAGTATGCTTAACAAATAATAGATGTCTCAAAACACCTAAGCATGTGAACATTTTATCATACAAGACATGTTATCAAACAAGGAATGTTATCAAGATACAAATGACATATCAAAGCAAAACAACGTGTGCATGATATGTACCAAAAACCCGTCGTCTAAGGTATTCAAACCCGGACGCTCTGATACCACCTGTAATGACCCTGGATTTTTCAACCTAGTGTGTTCTGTGACGACCCGAACTGGATCCAAGATGCGGAAGCAAAAGAAATGAGACAACGGTCTTTCAAGGTACAACACACCTCAAAGACATTTTGATGACCTTCCATGAGGTCATGGAACACAAATGAACCAAGAAATGAAGTAAGAATGCCGAACCCGAAAAGAAGTAAACTAAGGGCAAAATGGTCATTTCACACTGGAATGGGTGCCACCATGCACACCATTGGAAATACAATGAAAAATGAACAAGTTAGACTCAAGAATCGCCTAATTCTGAGTCCGGACGAAAAAGATATGAAATTAGAACAAGTGGTCTTCTCTGTTTAAGAGTTACCACGACCCTATCTTACTTAGACTGGAATAACTCTCACTATAGGTGGAGTTTTGATGAGTGGTTGGTACCGTTGGAAAGCTAACTTTGAGCTCTAGAACTTAGACTCTAGAATGACCATATTTGAATCAGAAATGAAGGAGATAAGTCCCTCTAAAGTTGATACAAGGAAACTGTCCAAGAAAACTAGAAGGAGAAGGTCCCAGGGAGGATCGGTCGACCGAAGGCAAGGGTCAGCCGGCCGAACCTCAATCATCAGCCGACTGAACTCCAATGTTTAGCGTACCGAAATGCCATTTTTCAAGAAAAGCCTACTGGAATGGAGTCTTGAGGCTTGTCAGCTGACCAAGGAATCCTCATTAGCTGACCGACACATCTGCTGCAGCTATGAAAAGCTATTGCAATGTGTGAAAATGGTGCTTAGGCCAATCCTAGGGTTCTACATGCATTCTACATGATCCGAACAAGTTTCAAAACATTTTTTAGCCCCGTTCAAGCATCCAAAACATGCCAAAACAAGGAGGAACTCAAAATGACACCCCATGGATGAATTTTTCATGAAAATTCATAAAAATCACCTAAAAATAGGTTAAAAGTTGAAACTCAAGAGTTTTACGAAATGTGGACATGCACGCGAACGTAAAAAGACATTTAAGATGTGTCCCAATGGTCCGCGGCTTCAAAATAACTCCGATGCAAAATATGACCTCTCAATGGCCAAAAATGCCTAAAAACGCTACAAATGAAATCATAATGCAAAACTTAGTACAAAATGGGGTTTAGCCCTTGGCCACACCTCATACATGATCATAGAAACCCTATGAAAGAAAAAGAATGGAATTCCCACATTCGATGCAAAAGTTATGAAACAATGACTTAGCATTTTTCAATATTTTCATAATAAATCTTGAAAACAAAAGTGCATAGAATACAAGATACATGTCATTGGCCTCCGGTCTCATCTTATATATGTCAAATACTTTGAAAAGAGTGTACATATGTACACTTTACATAAATGGAATCAAAGAATACAAGTTTTGATATATAAGGCTACCAAATGATATTTCATGCTAACACTTGCATGAAATGGAAACCTGAAGCTACAAGCCATCAGAATGAACGACTAGCATCACGAACCAAGTTTTAGTACCTGAACAAAACCCCCAGTAACTTCGGGGTGAGTAAACAAGTTTACTCGTAGAGAATGAGCATACATGACTCGATTTCTTACAGATTTTTACATTAACTTGGAATAATTCAAAAGGGTCATGCCACCTAATGTCTATGTCAAAGGTTAGACTCAGGGATCATCCTAAACTACTCATGCAATTGAAATAAGATACACGACATACAAGCATACCGGTTACAAGTGTACTAAACGAAGATGAAGACATGCGAGGTACGTATACAAAACACGGGTATACTAATGAGATTGGAAACACACAAGACAAGTATACAAGACACGAGTATGCTAAATGGAATCTAGATGCAAGAAGCAAGTGCACAGTTTCAAGTATACCGAATAAAGTCTAAATACACGAAGTAAGCATAATGTCCATGCATATTAAACAAGGTAGGAAATACTCCATATAGCACGACAAGGTCCTTATATCTTCAAGAGATATCACTTGAAATCTAAGGGTTTAGAGAGTTTGCATGTTGGTATAAATCATTACATGTGGACCATGCCACCTAGAATCTAAGTCAAGTTACATGTATATGATCATTCCTAAGTCACAATAGGATAAAGTAACACGGAACGAGATAACTAAGAAAATTAACAAGATTGAAACAATTCAATTAACACGACAAAGACAAGGCGTGAAATCAAGGAATATGCATAATATCTATGCAAGTAAACAAGAATGGGACATTCCGATTAACATGAAAAGAGTTATACATGAGATCAAGAATAAGGCATAATATCTATGCAATTAACAAGATTGGAGCATTTCACATAACATGACAAGGTTTAAATCTTCAAGGAATAGCAACTTGAAATATCAAGAGTGAAATCAACCAATGTGGATACTTGGATATCGCCCCGATTAAAACCGTACTCTTGGGATCACTTTAGGGCTACTAACTCATAGGTACCTTCCCCTAGTGCGCACTATAGTATAGGGAGCTCTCTATCTCCCGTACTAGAACCAAGTCCTAGCCATGTCAATTCTTGATTGATATCCCAAGTCCCAAAATCAATAAGTTGTGCTAGTCAAGATTGTATCAAAATACAAGAAATGCATTAACCACGTTTCATGCACAACTAAGATTTTGGAACACACAAGTCATGCCCTAAGTTCTCAGCTATGATGGCATGCGAAATGTCAAGAAATCATAGAGTGCATCTATATAGACTACAAATTAAGATTTAAAACATAAGGAATCCATTAATGCAAACATACCGCTAATACAAGATTAATGATTTAATCATTTGTTTAACAACTCTTGAACAATTAAATCATTCCAATGTAAGGGTACGAGTTCATTAACTACATTAATGAAGCTAAGTTGCAACAAGTCGTGATACATGATAAAAAGGTAAAAGCCCCATGAAATAGATGACTAAATCATTAGAACGCTAAGTAGAAATTAATTAACCTAATTAATTAATTTCTCTAGAAATCATAGTTGTCCAAATATTTTCAAAATAGTATATGTGGATGTCCATTTCATGGTGATTACAAATGTAACATCAATTTTACAAAGTGAGCAAGATATAATCATGTGGAATTTAATTACCATAAAAATAATTAAATTACTAATTTTCAATATTTACTCAAAAATTCTTAAAATAATATATATGAACATCCATTCCATGGTGATTGCATATATAAAATCAAAAGTACAAAATGAGCAAGATATGAACATGTATAATTTAATTAATTTAAAATTAATTAAATCTCTAGATTTTAAAGGTTATTCAAACGATCTCAAATTAATATATATCATGGATTAAGTCATGGCCATACCATATATCAAGTCAAAATTAGAAAACAAGTAAGGTACGATTAAGTAGAATTTAAATCAAATTTAAATAAATTTCTAAATCTTGAACAAAAGTAAGCATACCTGTTGTATAAGCATTAATAGCATGCAATACATCAAGAATATAAACTATAACACCCCCTACCTCAATTTGAGTTGAAAATCTCAAATCTCCACCGAAAGAAAAGTGCTCCGAATCCGAAGATACTTCGGGGTTTTGTCAGGGACAACACGATAAACAAGAATCCCAAGGAAGCCCCATGAAAATCATAACTTGACTTCAAACCTGAAATCAAAATTTGGCCAAAAATGGGTTCTAATAAGGGGGAAAGGTAGAGCACGTCGAGGCATACGTTCAATGTTAAGGCCGAAGACTTTCTACCAAGGAAATCAAGTGGAGGAGAAGAAAGAGTGTGGGCAGCCCCTTGGGCTCCCATGGCTGCCGGCCAAGAGGGGGAAGAAGATGATGGAAATTTGATTTTTTGAATTAAGACCCCCTATTTATAAAAAAACTCAAGAAGTGTCCCGAAAGGGCCCCGCCAGGTCCGGAAAAGTGGAATTTGAGCAGACGCACTCAAACGGCAAAACTCCGTGAATGAAAAAGATTCAAAATGATAAAATATGAACAACAGAAGAAATGACGTCAAAAATTGAGTCTTGAGCAGAGAGATATGCCCCGAACAAGTTCGACGACAACCGGGGCCAAAAACCCTAAAACTAGAGAAAAACGACCAAAAGGAAATTCTAAGAGTAAATGACTCGAGGAAATGTGAAAATGAATCTTGTACGAAGATCCAGGCTCAAAATGAGATATTTTTGTAATAACTTTCGTTAATTGCACAATGGCCCTTCCAAAAAGTGAAAACTACGTTACTGCCCCATAATGAAAATATCTTTCAAAAAAATATTTTCTTAAAAACCCCTGAAATAAAATATCTTCAAAAGATATTTTTGAAAAACACCCCATGTAAAGAAAAAGATTCTGAAGAACTGCATCCATCCCGCTATGGACGCCGGGAGTAACAAGAGTACTTTACTACAAAAGTAAAGATACGTATTTCATGGAAACCACTCAGGATGTAGATAGATGAAGTCAAAAACTAACTCCGAGCATGAAAAGTGAGGTTATGCCAACAAAGTGACTAACGGGGAAAAGATAGAATAGGGAAAAAGGACGAAAAGTGAATAGTGTCAAAAAAATGAAAATGCGAAAATGACTCGGTCCTCAAAGGAAGTTGTCAATCCGAATGAAAGAGTCTCAAAGACCATTTCCGAGCACTCAAGATGACACTCAGTGATGAGAAACAGAACTCAGAAAAGAAAATTAAATGGAAAAAATTTATCCGTAAAATTTCAGAAAAATAAAAGGAAGGAAAATGACTGAGTTATTGCAATCTTTTGGTTTCTTCTTCTTCTTCCTTCAATTGTTGATGGAGAAGCTGTAAAAATATTCTTGACACCCTCATTTTCTCCTTTTCCCCAGAGAGAACCCGATATAAAAAAACTAATTAAAACCAAAATAATAATCATCCCCTTTCTAATTGGTCCTTATTTCCCCTTTAGTATAAACCCTACTAGAGCCAATAGATTACAAAAATAAGCCCAACAGACCAAAGGCCGCAGCCATCAAAATAGGTCAAACCCATAACTAATCTACTGCCCGAAAGATTGGCGTCCAGACACAAATTTATTGAAGACTCGCATCCGAACGCGAAGAACAGCGTCCGGACGCAGCTGTATTGAGGACTCGCATCCGGAAGTGAGGAACGGCTTCCGAACGTAGCATTTGGCTATATCCTTGCTTTCTTCTAGAATTTGCCCCGATGATTTAGCTTGACTCCAAAAGGCTGTAGCGGACTATTTTTAGCTCATTTTAGCTTTATTGCCGTGAAATACACATAAACATAAATTAAGACTAAAACATGAAAGTAAGATAGATGCCCACTAACATGAAAAACTCTTTCTTACTTGAGAAGCAACGACACATATCAAACAAGTGTTAAAAGTAGACTACCTCAAGTATGCAAATTTCTTTCATTTCTAAGCTATTCTCAACATTTCCATATCATATAACCAAGAATGATCCTTCATGCATCAAACAATTAATCTTGCAAATTGAATCAATTCTATCATTCTTTTTGAGTGAACTGGCATCAAATTGTGTTGCTATCCTAGCAAATCAAAGTAATGATATAGCCTTACCCTTAAACTAGCATGCAGATATAGTACTAATCCTCAAGACGTTGAATGAACCTTGTTATTCAATTAAACATTCTTTTTTTTATTTATTTATTGATTTCATTCTTTTTTTATATGTATGACCATATGCAAAGTCCAAGTTCCTTAAGCTCTCTAATCACCCCATGTAACAAGCATTGGGCCAACGACTCCCAAACCAGATGGTCTTCGGGCATTAAGTGTAAAGACACTCCTAAGGGCGTAAAGACTCGGAATGGCTAGGCTACGAACTTAAACTAATCATACATCTTATATTCTTTCGTTGTCTTCCTTTTTAATCAGTTGACATGTGTGTACCCCACAAATTGAATGCTGGTGTGCGTAAGTGCAAGTGTAGAATTCTAGAATCAACTCTCAAAGTATTTTCAACCAACAAGATGATGTATACCACAAGAGCAAACATGATATCAAAAATTAAAATTTACCCTTAAATGGTATCCTAGAGCATACAGGAAGTATTAAACTCTAACAACTTGGCTTTTCAAAGGCATTATGCTTCAAAAGTTCAAAATCATTGCCAAATATATCTCAAATCTCAATCATGCATTTAAAGCTTAACTTTAAGTAGAATGTAATAAGATCACCTTACCCCCAAACTTAAACCGCACATTATCCACAATGTGCAATGAGAACAATAAAAAAAAAATAGAAAGAGTATACCGTGTTGGCAAAAGTCTATGAAGCCAGGCAATGATCCATTATGAAAAAGGTCTCCCCCAAACTTGGATTCAAAAACTTACTAAAAAGCCACACTAGCAACTCACATCAAATATCAAGTGGGATATAGATAAGCAATTCATACATTCCAAAACAATATAAAAGAGATATGAGATCAAGCCTTTTGTAAAACATGAAAATATGCATAACTATGCAGAAGGGCATAATGGTGAAACATATTTTTGATTTTTTTTTTTTTTTTTTAAATAATCAAAGAAAAAGAAACAGTATATACAACCTACAAAATCAAAAATCAAATGGGCTAAATTTAACGTCTCTAGCAAGACGGAATGCCACTTGAAATTTTTTTAATTTTTTATTTCTTTATTTTGAATTTATGAAAGCGGAATTGTACAATAAATAAAAAATAAAATAAAATAAAAGAAGAAAATAAAATAATATTTTATTTAGACGATGATGCAAGAAATAAAATAAAGAGAAATGAGGGAGGAGAAGAGTCGGAAAACTCTACGAAAACTAGTGTTTAACGTCTCTAGCAAGACGATGGGACGACTCACTAGTCATAAGAATCAAAAACTAGATATGAGACATCCTTATTGATCCGTTTATCTATTTTCCCCAATGGATCTTCTCTCACAATAATGAATACATCTCCCAAAAGAATGATTTGGAAAGAAATAATGGAAGATGAATTTGTTTCCTTTCATCCACGGTCTTGAAAATAAAGTCCATAATGAACGGCCTTGCACTTGGCAAGGTAATGTTTTTCAAAGACTCGGTTGGATTATTAGGAAACTTAGTCTCTTCATCCTTTTTGGCAACCTCTATATTGATCACTTTCTCCTCATTCACTAAGGTTGCCTCAATGACTTCATGCTCAATATTACAAGGAATGTCCTCATAAATTGGATTGGCCAATGGCGGACTTGCCACTTCTTCCTCTTCTTGATAAGAAAGAGTAATTGCGATTAGAGGAAGAGGTTCTTTTGAGTTTTTCTATGGCGGGAAGTCGAAATGGCCATGGAGTCCATTAGAGAATTCAGTTAATATATGGAGCTTTCAATGTCAAATGCGTCCATATTGAAGTGAGAGAGGCATGCCTCAAGAGGATCTTTGGAAGGAATGGAAGGAAGGGCTTTTTCAACAATTTCATCCACAACATCCACAAGGAAACACTCGCCTTCATTGATGGGATGTTAGCTCGTGTTGAACACATTAAGCATAACCATCATATTGCCAAAAGAGATGTCCATGATGCCGGATCTACAATTAATTGTGGCATTGGCAGTGGCAAGGAATGGTCTTCCCAAGATGATGGGAATGTAAGTGGTGGGATTTGGTACTGGTTCGGTGTCAAGTACAACAAAATCAACCGGGAAATAGAATTTGTCGACTTTGATGAGGGTGTCCTCAACAATTCCCCTTGGTTGTTTTATAGACCTATTAACGAGTTGAATAAATACCGAAGTTGGCTTAAGGTTGCCCAAACTTAATTGAAGATACATGGAGTAAGGAATAATGTTAACACTAGCCCCTAAGTCAAGAAGAGCCCTATGGACCTCATGGTTCCCTATGGTGCAAGAGATGGTTGGAGCGCCGAGGTTTTTGAACTTAGGTGGTGTGCTAAACTTAATGATGGAGCTCACTTGCTCCGTGAGAAGCACTTTATTTGGGCTTGGTCCCTTGTTCTTCCTTTTTTGAGTACACAAGTCCTTTAAGAACTTGGTATATGGTGGAATTTGTCGAATAGCATCAAGAAGAGGAAGGTTGATTTTAACTTGTTTAAAAACTTCTATCATGTCATTGATTTTTTCTTCTTGCCTCGAAAATGGAATAGAGTTTAAAGCTTGAGGAAATGGAGCTTTTGGCTTATAAGGCTTCTCTACATGGGAGGAAGATGATGATGATATTGGCTCCTTAATGTGACCACTTGCCTCTTGTGAATTAGGTATGGAATTGGGAATGGTAGACAAGCTAACACTTGGTTGCACCGAAGCACTCACTTCACTAGGTCTCTCAATTTTATTATCAATTTTTCTCCCACTCCTCAAGGTGGAAATGGAGTATGGCTTTTGGTTAAACTTGGGTTGAATAGGCCCACAATTGATTGAGAATGCGAATGAAACACTTGATTTTCCTTTTGAAGATCACCTAAAGCTTCTAAAACCTTGTCCTTAAAAGTGGAATTTGTAGGAGGCTTTTGAGGTGGATGAGAATAAGATTAATGATTTGAAGAATGAGAATTGGAGAATTGATTCACATTTGGAGGAGGATAAGATAGAGAATGGTATGCTTGAGACTTTGCATTTCAGAGGTGGGGAGGCACATACTTTTCTTGGGAATTTTGAAGAAGAGGAGGAATGATACCTCCTCCTTGATTTCTCCAAGAAAAGTTAGGATCACTCCATCCAGAATTGTAGGAGTTAGAATTTAGATTACTTCCCGGATGAATGAAAGTGGCATTGACTTGTTCTTGATACTCACTCAGAAAACTTTGTCCAAGAGGACAATTGGAAGTATTGTGAGTATAACTAAAGCAAGTCATGTACATCACACTTTGAGAATAGAAAGAGTTGGATGATTGAATTGCCGAGTTTTGGCTTAAAAGGAATTTATCAAACCTTTGAGTAAGATTTTTGACCTCGGCGGCAATCCCCATAGAACTCTCTACTTGAGAACGATTAGAGGTTTTCTTCCCTCTTCTATTCAAATTTTGGCCTAATCAGGACGATGAAGAACGATCCATTGAATTTTCACTCATGCAATAAAAAAGATGCCAAATATCGTCTTCATTTTTGTCCAAATAGTCGCCTCCACATGAAGCATCAACCATACATTTTGGGTATCGGATAAGCTTTCATAAAAGTAGTGAACTAATTGCCACTTAGGAATGTTGTGATGTGGACACTTCCGTAGCAAATTGTTCAAATGCTCCCATGCTTCGTGCAAAGGTTCTCCCTTATTTTGGGAGAATTCATGGATAAAAGCTCTCATAGCATCGGTTCTAGTTGCGGGGTAATTTTTTTATAGGAATTCACATTGTAGTTGAGCCCAAGATGTGATTGAATTTGCCCTTAAGTTGTTGAACCAATATTTAGCCTTTTTCCAAAGAGTGAAAGGGAAAAGCTTCATTTTTAAAACTTATTCTAGAAGATCCATAATTTTCACTGTTGAACAAACTTCCAAAAACTCATCCAAATGTTTATGTGGTTCTTCATTGCTCAACCCGTAGAAAATGGGGCACATTTGGATGGTTGCGGGCTTGATTTCATAATGGTTTGCCCGAAAGTTTGGCAACTGGATGCATGTTGATGCATTGTATCCATTAGGAGTGTAGTGATCCCGACGAGATAATTGAGGATTTGTGGGATACACTACATGATCTTGAGGATGGATTTGTATTATTGGAGGTTGTTGCACTTGATTGGGTTGTGGAAACACATTAGGACGAGGAATTCCGAAGGGTGGATGCACACCTTGAGGTGGATACCCATAAAGAGGATGATACACACCTAGATTATCCATATGCCCTAGATCTTAGAAATGGTTTCCCATTAAGTGTGGGATAGTAAAGAATGGGAAAAAGTCTCCTAGAAACAACAAACCACAACAACAATCAACAGCAATTCACCACCTCCACATATGATGTTCCTATACTCCCATGTTATATCACTGCACAAAATTAAATTGCCTCCACGCGGGCCGATGCTTTCTATCAAGAAAGTGATAGCCTCCTTTTGGGATTATGCTTAGACAAGTATTTAAACAATGTGATAGCCTCAACAAGGGCTATCTCGTAAACATGAAGAGAATTGAACAATTATAGTACAAGAAATTCAAGGAATCTCACGAAGGTCCCTAGCAACAACGTCACAATGGTGCCAAGATCCAATACTTGCTCCTCTTCTTTTTAAGTACCTAATTGAACAAGAGGGATTAGAAAGAAAATAGTAATTTAAAGAAAACAATCAAATTAGCCTTAATGCCTAATTTAATTCCAACTAAGCCGTCATTCCTCAGCAGCGGCACCAAAATTATGATGCGACCCTAGCGTGTGCACAAAATAATACACAACACTTTGGTTTTGGAAATGGTATCAAACGGGCAGCATACATTAAATTTATATAAAAGCTGCTTAACAGTTATACCATCAAGTATGAAGTGAGAAGGGGTCGTTCCAAAGAGATTGAACACGTGTTGGGATTAAACTTGATTTTAGTGCTAATAAGATTGCACAAGAGAGAGAGAGAGAGAAAAAAAAAAAAATTTTGGTGAAGTGATTAAATAAATTGCAATGCAAGTAAATTAAACTAAATTAAAGTAAGGATTAAAGAGATAAGAAGAGTCTTAGGGTTAGGATTCACCACTAAGCTCATGCAATTAACCATATGCTTTCAGTTAATGGGGAAATCATTAGTGTAATCATAGATGGGGTCACATTATCATCACAAATCACAATTGTAAGCATAGATTATCAACATCAAGAATGAATTTTCTACCTAATGACAATTAAACTAAGTGTAGAATCCATTCAAGACTACGTTATAACCCACCATACACATTCACAAATGTATCAAATAAGAGCACACATCAATCAAGAGGATAATACTAATTGTAATTAGAAATATGGATTAACATAATCAAGCACAAATTGCCTACTTTATTATAATTAACTAATGACAAGTAAGCTAATTTGTAGAACAACCCATCAAGATTAAGTTTTTTTCATCAAATTAATTGACAATTATATCAAATAAGTATCATGCTATGGCCATCACTAAACACAACTACAAGGAGTATCTAGTGTAGAATATAATTCTAAAGTAATCACAAATAGACATGCAAATTACATAAAGAATTAATGAAAGAATTAATTTTATATCATCTAATGAAGAATAAAATCTCTAATTAATGATTCATAGACATACAATCAACTGGAGATTTTAATGGAAGAATTCATCAATACAAACCCTAATTTGTCAAATCAAGCATGTATATATAAAGAAATCACAAGGTCATATATTTGATTACAACATAATTGCAATGACCCGGTCATTTGCCTTCCTTTCGTTTTTCTTGAAATTTTACGAATGAATTTTTTTCGTTTAATTTTCTTTTCTGAGCTCTGTTTCGTGTCGCTTAGTGTCATCTCGAGTGCTCAGAATTGGTTTCTGAGACTCTTTCATGTGAATTGACAATTTCCTTTGAGGACCAAGTCATTTATGCATTTTCACTTTTCGGACACTATGCGCTTTTCGTCATTTTCCCTGTTTCGTCTTTTTCCATATTCTGTCTTTTCCCCATATGTCACATTATTGGCACAACCTCACTTCTCATGCTTGGAGTTTGTTTTTGACTTCACGTGCCTTCATCTTGAGTGGTTTTCTCGAAATACGTATCTTTACTTTTGCAAGAAAGTACTCTAGTTGCTCCCGGTGTCCATAGGGGCATGGATGCAAAGTTCTTTGAAATTATTTTCTTTTCTTGGGGTATTTTTCGTAAATATATTTTGAAGATATTTTATTTTAGGGGTTTTTAAGAAAATATTTTTGGAAGATATTTTCATTCTGGGCCATAAGTGCAGTTTTCACTTTTTGTAGGGGCCATTGTGCAATTAATGAAAGTTATTGCAAAATGTCTTGTTTTGAGCCTAGATCCTCGTACGGGATTCATTTTCACATTTCATCGAGTTGTGTACTCTTGGAATTTCCTCCTGGTCGATGTTTTCCAGTTTCAGGGTTTCTGGCCCTAATTTTCGCCAAACTTGTTTTGGGCATAACTTTCTGCTCGGGACTCAGTTTTTGATGCCATTTCTTCCGTTGTTCATATTTTATCATTTTGAATCTTTTTTATTCACAAAGTTTTGCCATTTGAGTGCGTCTGCTCAAATTTTACTTTTTCGGACCCGGCGGGGCTCGTTCGGGGCACTTTTTGAGATTTCTATAAAAGGGGGTGAGATATTTCATTTTTGATCTTCTCCCCTCTTCATGCACGACCTGGAGCTCCCATGGTAGCCCAAGGGGTGCTGCCATCTTCTCTCTCCTCTTTTGGTTCACTTTTCCTTGATGGAAAGCCTTCGGCCTTAACATTTGTTATTCCCCTCACCGTACTCTACCTTTCCCCCTTATTAGAATTTAGTTTTGACCATTTCTTGAGTTTGGTTTTGAGGTCAAGTTTTGATTTTGAAGGGGCTTTCATGGGGGTTATGTTCACGGCGTTGTCCCCGACAAAACCTAGTAGTATCGTCGAATTCGGAGCACTTTTATTTTGGTGGGCCTTTGGGATTTTCATCTCAAATTGAGGTAGGGGATGTTTTTGGTTTAAATTCTTGCTATATAGCATGCTTGTGATGCTTATACTACTTGTTTGCATGATTAAATATAAAATCTAGAGATTTTATTATTTATTTTTCTTGTACGGGATCTAATTTTCCCGGTTGCTCATGACTTGGTTTAAACATGTAACATGATTTTATATTGCTCCTTGATATGCCCATTGTCGTGTATTAAAATTGGAACATTTGAATAAGTATTAAAGATTTTATTTAATATTTATCTTAGGTGAAAGATTAATTCACATGGCCTTAACTAGCTTGAAATTAATATGTGTTAGCATATTATATTAGGCCTTAGCATGCTCTTCAATATAGTTGAATTTGAAAGTAATTGGAGGTGTTTTGATCATTAGTAATTATTAATTAATTTGCTCCGAGTGCACTATTCACTCTATTTAAATTCCGACTTGATATTCTTGATTTACATGCCATATAGCTTCACATATATTTGATTTAGAATATTCGGTTAGGTTTTGAACCCTTTTATTTAATTAAATTCCATGTTTAAGATTTAATCCTCATGGTGATATACAACTTGGAATTGAATTGTGGCATGCTAGAAAATTAAGCTCAGGTATAGTTATTCACATATATAAAATTGGGATTAATTGCATGAGAATTGCAACTTTTATTTTATATTTAACTTTAGTGAAAGTTTAATTCACATGGTCGTAAATTGAATAAAATAAACTTGTAATGTGATATTTCACTAGTCCTTGGCATGTTCTCTAAGATATGTTAAATTGAGAGCATTTGGTTAAGTTTAAAAATCTAGAGATTTTAATTAAAAGAATTAATTAAAATCTATTTTGTGGTCCCATTAGCTTAATTAAGGTTTTAACTTGATATTTGTATTGGCCATGACTTGTTTACTAGTATATATTAATTTGGGACTATTAGAAGTTGTTTTAGAACCTTGGTAATTAAATTAGCATGATTTAATTAAAGTTCTACTTTGTTGTTCCAACAACCTAATTGAGTTTTAGAATGGATATAGGTGATGACCATACCATGTCCTTTAACATGTATTAAATTGAGGTTATTTGGAATTGAATCGGAATCTAGAGAATTTAATTGTGTTTATCTATTTAAATTCTTTCAATTTGCTCCATGATCTAGTTGTGTTTTAGAAGTGGTTTCTATATTCAAATCATGGACTTAAACTTGTTGTATATTCACTTGGTTATGTTTTGAACATTGGATAACATAGTTGCTATGTTTGTATTCGTGATAATATGTTTTCCTTATTGAATATATTGTTGCCTTGTGTAATGATTTGCACACTTCGTGTTTAACATCTTTCATGCATAGCGTGTAACGAATCGCACACTGAAGATTCGACATTCATCATATCATATCGCACACTGAAGATTTAGAGCATGTATTGTATAGGTTTCCAAATTTGGTTGTGCTTAGTAGATAGTTGATTATCTTGTATATTCCTATTGATATATGCGTTGTTGCACAACTTGTCGATTTTGGAAACTTGGGGATGTCGTTGTTTGACTATGGCTAGGACGTGGTTCTAGTACGGGGGATAGTCCCTCTATATGGTCTAGTGCGCACATAGGGAGGCTACCCATGGGCTAGTAACCCTAAAGTAACTATGTTGTCGGTCTGATCCGGCGTGACGTTCGAGTATCCACTTTGTTTGATTTCGCATTTCATTTTCAAGTTGATAACTAGATGATGTTGTAACTTGTTTCTTATTTGCTGTTCCATTTTAAGTTACAGGATGTTAACTTTGCGAAATTATGCTTTATGCGTTGTATTGAAGTTCTAATGTTGGTTAAATTGCATCGATATTGAAAATCGTGTTTTGACGTTCTAATAAAGCTTAGGATTGATCCTATTGATTCATTTATAACATAGACGTTAGGTGGCATGAACCACTACTGTTATTTTGTCCTTTAGATTCTAAGTTGATGGCTTTGAGAACTTAAACCTTGTTGCATTGCATAACATGCTCTTTTGTTGTTGAATTGCATGGATAATGTGATTCTTGTTAACTTGTATTCAAATATGCTTTTGTCATGTTGTATGGATTACTCTAAACCTAGTTCAATTGTATTGAAAATGCAATTCATGTTAATCTATGCTCAAGCATTCTTCTTGTCGTGTTCTTTGGATTATCCCAACCATGATTCGTTTCATACACGTATGTATATCATGATTCTTGTTGCTTAGACTCTAAGGTAGCTTAGGATGCTCCTCGAGTCTCACTTGGACATAGACGTTAGGTGGTATGAGCCCCTTTAACATGTTTCACCTTAAGGTGATAAATTTGTAAAATGCTAGGTTGATGCATGCTCATCTCCTACGAGTAGCTTTATGTTACTCACCCCTACGATACTGGGGCATATTTCAGGTACGAGGACTTGGTTCGTGAAGCCTAGCATTCCTTGGATGTCGTGTAGCTTTCAAGTTTCCATTTCATGCAAATGTTAGCATGAAATGTCATTTTGTAGACTTATATGTCAAAATATGTATATTTGATTCCATGTATGTAATGTGTACATAAGTGCACTCCTTTCAATGTATTTGACATGTATAAGATGAGACCGGAGGCCAATGACATGTGTATTGTATTCTATACAACTTTTTAACTTCATGAAATATTATGAAAACCTTGAAAAATCGCAAGTCATTGCTTCACCGTGGTTGCATCGGGTGTAGGAATTCCATTTTCATTCTTTCATAGGGTCTTATTAATCTTGTAAGAAGTGTGACCAAGGGTCAAATGGTCATTTGACTCCATTTTACATTTTCGGATTCCATGTTTTCCATTCCAAGTCCATTTTTGCCTTTTTGCCCGTTGGGGGGTCAGATTTTGTATCGGCTATATTTTTAAGCCATGGACCATTGTAGCGCATCTAAATAGGTAAGTTACGTTTGCGTGCATGGTCGTTTCTGGGCAAAACCTTATCATTTGTGTTTTGAGCCTCTTGTGAATTCATTTCGCATTTTTTTTTTGCATATTCTGATCTAGGGGCATTATGGACCTTTCACATCAGTTTTATTTTCTTCTTTTGACATGGTTGAATAGAAAACATGATTTTAGGGGGGGGGGGGGGTTTCTTCTTTGTGTTTTTCAAGAAAATGTCGTCTTGGTACCAGAAATCCCTCGTGAAGTTTCAACTTCCAATTTTCATTTAGCAGCTTTATGACCCTCTTGTTTAGTTCTGATCTAGGGGCATTTTGGGGATTTTACAGTGAGTTTTTTTTATTCCGTCCGCGCTGTCAGGTAGAAAACTCGATTTTAGGGGGTGTTTTTTCTTCATATTTTTCTAGAAAAACTCGTCTTGACCTCCGTTTCAAGCCTCAGTTCTGGGCAGATCAAAAAAAAAATGTAGCAGCAGCCAAGGGCTGCCACCAGCCATGTCTTCGGGCGCCGGTATGCATGCCGGTGGGCTCGCGCATGGGCGTCGTATGCGCCATGGCCCCTCGTCGGGCCACCGCGACGTCAATTCTTCTTTTGGGCTTTTCTCCTTCATCCGGACTCCGATTCAAGTGAAATTTTTTTTGAACTTGACTAATTTTTCGCTATCTTTCCAACAGTGTGCTCAATTGCACCCGGTTCTTCCTAGATAATTACCAGTTTACCCTTTTTGCTTTAAGTGCTCGTTTTTCTTCGTCATGCCGTTTCTCTTTCGTTCGGACTCTGAATCATATGATTCTTGAGTCCATCTTGATTAGTTTTTCGTTGTCTTTCCAGCGGTATGCTCGGTGGCACCCGAATCTATAATTTTTAGAAATGACTATTTTGCCCCTGGGGGCTTATTTGTTATATTTTTGATCTTTTGCTTCCGCATCAGTTCTTGTTGAGTTCCACGACCTCATGGAAGGTCACTTTGACTTCTTAGAGTCTTGTTTTCTGTTTTCGCTTCCGCATTCAGATCCGTTATCGGATCATCCTTACGGTTCATCACAGGACACGCTGGCCTAAAAATCAGGGCCGTCACAATAATAATTCCCCAAAAAAAGATATACAAAGGTTTAGGTTACATGACCTTAGGGCTCATCCAAGCCCTAAGTGAAGAATTAGCTCATGAAGGAGAGGATCATGGTGTCAACAAGCTCCTTCTCCATCTTTTGGTTTCTTTTTCTTCTTCCTTCAATTGTAGATGGAGAAGCTGTAAAAATATTCTTGAAACTTATTTTCTCCTTTTCCCCAGAGAGAACCCGATATAAAAAAACTAATTAAAAACTAATTAAAACCAAAATAATAATCATCCCTTTTCTAACGGGTCCTTGTTTCCCCTTTAATACAATCCCTATTAGAGCCAATAGCTGTATTGAGGACTCACGTCCGGACATGAGGAACGGCATCCGGACGCAGCATTTGGCTGTATCCTTATTTGTTTCTAGAATTTGTCCCGATGCTTTAGCTTGACTCCAAAAGGCTATAGTGGACTATTTTTAGCTCATTTTAGCTTTATTGCCCTGAAATACACATAAACATAAATTAGGACTAAAAAATGAAAGTAAGATAGATACAAGGACTGAAATACCCTAGTTTAGGTACTAAAATATGCAACATTTAATCACTTATCATCTGGCCAACTTTGAGGTTGATTGGTTACTTGATGCCCCTCACCCGGCATTAGCAATGCGTTGGCATTTACATAGTTGTTCCTGCTACGGTTCCTTCATCCTTGGTTAAGAAGTGGCTCCCTTGGAAAAGGTTGCCCCCCAATCGCCATAAGAATGACCATGGGTGGCCTTGCTGGAATATGTGCGGCTGGCTGAATGTTCACAGGTGGAACATTCTGCTGTACTTGAGGGATGTGGTATGGCCATGGTTGGCCAGGCTGATCATGCCAAGTCTAGTGTGGAAATGCCACAGGTGGAGAATTCTGAACTTGCTATATAGTTGGCATAGGCGCTGCTTGTGGAACAATCATCTGTGCCACTGAAGCCATCACAAGTGTAGCTGGAATGTAAGTCTGTGCCATTAGAAAGGACTTCACCTGCTGCTGAGTTGGAGGGAACGGCCCTGCTTGTTGTTGAGGAGAACTACCTTCAACAAATGTGACCGGCCTACTAGCTTGGAAGGCTGACTGTTGAGACCCTTTAGAATTGTTTGGTCGAGGGGCCAAACCTTGGTTCGAGCCACCAAGGGTCTGTTTCAACATAGACTCGAACCTTTGAGAGATTCGGCCTACCATTTCTTCTAGCTTCTACTCATTAGCAAGAGTGGCTTTTGCATGATCCTAACTAGCCTTAGATTGGTCTTGCGCAACTCTGGCTAAGTCTTGGGCAACTCTTGCTTGGTCTTACGCAAACCTATCCTGTTGCATGGCCATCATACAGATGTTATCCATAATGGGACCATTTGCCATTGTTTGGGCAAATTTCTCCACCACGTCACTTTCATCAGGTGCCAATCGTGAACCTTCAGCTAGAAGTTCACTGATTTGTAAATCGTCAATCTCGGCAGGGTCTTGGACGGACTTGCCTTGCCTTTTTCCACCAGCCATTTGAACAATCTGTCTAGATGTCCCACCGGGCGTGCTAATATGTTCGGCTCCTAAAAACCGTGGTCCTTTCTAAGTGCGGAAAGGAGGGTGAATGTCGGGCGTGCCAGGAACTACTGTTGTTCTAAAGTGGATATCCGAACAATTATCCAGTAGGAGATTGTAGGGATCAGGTGATTGTACGAAGGACTGGAATTACCATCTTCGGAGGTTCTTTTTGTCTTGAAAAAGGAGTTTTGGACTATTCTATGGCTAGTGGAAAGGAAAGCAGTATTGAAAGTGCAGGACTTCAAAGTAAAGTGCTGGAAAGTAGGAATAATAAGTGCAGGACTTGAATTAAACATATTGAAGGTGTATTACAAGAATGTAAAGATACATGAATGTAAAGAAATTGAAGTGTTGTTGGGCTGTGTTGTTTAAATAGGGTTTGCAAACTAGCTCTAAGTGCTCTATTTATAGAACTTTCCATGCATGCAGCAGCTTGATGTGGCAACTCCAGCAATTTCCACGTGGCTAGATTTTGGACTTCCAAATGCCCCATGATCTCTTGGTAGTTGTAACTTCTTCCTTCCATCTTCTCCCTCCTCTGTTGTAGACTTCAGCCATGTATATATCTTTTAAGCATGATTCCAAAACACGTTCTCCATAATTCCCATATTTATGTATACCCCTGAAGTTAAATTTCCACTTGTCCTTTTAATAAATTAACATCTGTCCCATGATTTCTCATTCTCTTCGTTCAGACATGATTTAATTGAACTTGTTATCCATATTCTTTGACAATTACTTTAGTTAGTGGTAGCAATTGAATAAAATACCACCACATTTAACTGATGTACCTTTGTTTAGCCAAGTGTCCCACGATCGTTGTAATCCCTTCCTTCTTCAAAGTCCTTCTCTCCCTCTAATTCCATATACCATACACATATATGGAAGTTATTCCAAGACCCACGTTTCCCTCATTTGACTGAACTTTCCTACTTGAGTCTTCCATAAACATCGTGGCCTCCTGAATTTCAGTGTCTTCCTTACGTCGTGGGTTGGTTATCCTCAATTCCTCTAACTTACCTTTTTCTAACTCAAATCCATATACATCATATATAAGGAAGTTACTTGTAGACCCACGTTCCCTTATTCTTTGGATAACTTCTTCCAGTTGGACTTTCCTTTCTGATTTTGGAATCCATAGCGTCGTGTACTCCTTTGTTTCTGCAACTGCTCATCGTGGTTGTATTTTTAGTACAAATACATATACATATATACATATATATGCATCCATAAATACAAATCATGCAATGTTCCTTTTCTCTTACAAGTTTGTATTTTGACTTAGCAAGTTTAGTAACTGAATATCTGCCAAAAATCCCTACAAAGTAGGAGAGATTTTTGGCACCACGTTCTTTTCTTCCTTGCTTAGTCAACTTTGGTCTTGTCATAATGGGAAACCTCCAATTACTTAGGGATACACAATTTTTACCCATAAACCTTCCATAACAATTCTTTAAAAGAATTGATATACTATGGTAAGTTCCATAGAACTCGCCATGTGTTGAGAGCCAATTGGCTGAATTTGTCTTGAATAATTGCATGAGGTTGCATGTATGGTAGTCTTTCCATGAAATAATCCTTTTTCCAAATAAGAATATGTGGACCCTTGCTTTAAAGATGACAAGTCCTAATAGGACTCACTTCATTCCTTTTAAAATAGAAAATCCCCACATGGTAGGATTATACTGACCCACTTGTCTAATTACTACGTAATATTACATAGCTTCTAACAATAATTCATAAGAGTTGCAATCCAGCGTGGTAAGTTCCATTGGAACTCGCCTCATGTTGCCTTTCCATTGGGCCAAAAATAATGGAGTAAACAAATCGTAATGGATTTGTTTTCCTCATCGTTATAGCAATTGTGACATATGGCTGGAAGTGTGAGACCCTGTTTCTTAAGATGCACCACTGATTTATTAGCTTGCTGCAATACCAACACAACAAAAATTGAAATTCGAGGTCTGCTACCATTCCAAACCAGTGAGTGCAAAGGAACCTAGTCTACTGTTATTTCCTTTATTTCTTAATATATAAAATTCGTTGAGTAAACAGTGGAAATTAAACAACTCAAGTCCTAGTCTACTGGTATTTAATCCTTATACATGAGTGGTCACATATTTAATTAAGTTGCCATTGGAGCAATAATGGGTGCGTGTGGATGTCTTGTTAGGGGCAATATTAGCGGGCTTGTATTATTATCTATAAAATTTGAATAGAGGAAGAAGAACAATGCAAATGAAAATTTATCAATGCACATTCAAAGATTCACCTGATGTCATCTCATCAACATATATTAGCCACTTTGTTTTCTCCTTAAAATTAGTTTTTCTTTTTATTTTTCAATTATTATCGAATTAGGAAGTTACCTTGTCTAAAAGAGACATTCTTGAATAAAATTTAGTTTTATGTACTTGGGGTTTAAGCAATATTAGCCTTTTGCATGTCTAATTTGACAATTTTTAGATCATAATATGATTTGAATTTATGGTTAATTTTATTATCTTTATACACATTTTTTTGGGTACAATTTTAATTAAATTCATAATTCTATTTATTCCTTAAAACATTAGACTTAAAACATTAGAATTTTGAATTTAACTTGTGTAAGCTTTTTCTATTTCTATGCTTGGGTGAAGCTTGTTGCCCACAAATTCTTTCAATAAATTAGAAGCATCAACACTAATACAGTTATTCGAAGTACAATATTTATTATTTAATAAATAAAAAATATCTAAGTACAATATTTTTATTTACAGAAGAAAAAGATTTCTTATTTAAGAAAAGCAAGAAAAAAAAGAAAGAAAGAGAAATAACTTATGAAAATCTAGACTACATATGTACTAAACCTTTCAACCCCTCCCCATACATAGAAGGGATACTTTTTAAAGTTCTCACTCCTTTTATTCCTTCTACAATTTTACCTTTTATGCTAACATCAAAGCTACGAGTTACAAAAAAAGGGTAATAAATTTTCCTTCTAGAGACTCGCAATTAATTTCACCTTTCGAAATTCTAAAATTAACTTTCTACTAACTCAAAATAGATATTCAGTTAATTTAGAAAAGTTTCCAAATTTAGGAAAATAATTTAGTTACTTTAAGTTTTTGAGTGAACACTTATTGCAGGAAGGATGGAAAGATGATGACTCATAACTCTAATCTAGCACCCTTTTGAACTTTCAAAACTAACTGCAATAGCAATCTTTAATTTATTCCTAAATTTCTTGATCTCAGATCTATTCAATTTTTATTTATTTTTTTTTTAATTTTTTTTAAATGTGTAAGTATAATTTCTAGGCTAACCTTTTTGACTTGGTACGATTTTTCCCACATTAATTAATGAAATGTGATATAATGAATTTCGCAGGTTAGGTTCCCATCTTTAGAGGAATTGGAGATCGCAAGCTTCAAAAGGCTCACAACAATATGGGACTACGAATTATTACTAGGTTCAGAGGCAGAATATTCTTTTCGGCAGCTGAGGAGCATCAATGTGTAAATTTGTGATAAACTAGTAAATGTAATTCCACCCAATATGCTCCCACAGTTACAAAACCTTGAAAGTCTAATTGTTGTAGGATGTGTTTCAATGATATCTGAAGTTGAAATGGTTGCTATTGAAGAAGGCAGTGAGGAGATCTTCTTATTCCCTCAACTAGACACTATGACACTTGAAGACTTGCCAAAGCTCAGTAGTTTCTGCTACAGTGGGGGATCCAAAGAAGAAGAAGTTGCTAATATGATCCTAGTGTTCGCTTAATTAAAGACTATGGAACTTATATACTTACCAAAGCTCAGTAGTTTACGCTGCTTTGAAAGTGAAGAAGAAAAAGTAGAAAGGGTAGCGGTGGAGAGTAATATTTTCCAATGACAAGCTCTTTTCAACCACAAGGTTCATATCTAATGTATCCTTGATTAATTCCAATTAAGCATTTGGTGCACTGACGAACTGAAATTAGTTAATGGAACGTAAGGGCTATCGCCACTACAAACTAATTGCTTAATCTTACCGATAATATTTGTATAAAGCATTAAACATAATCTAAAGAAATAGAATTTCATCATGTTCACATATGTGTAATTCATTTATAACAACAAACATGGAGATCAAGCCAAAAGTTGAGATGTGTTCAGTGGGATGAACAACATGCAAAACAAGAACTTATTAGGAAACTAGTTTCTCTTCCTTAGCCTTTTGCACACTTTAAAACTCTTAGATATGTTCCCTCACCCTATTACAAATAGACGTGTTGTTTCTTTACTGTACATAATTGATGGGAAATATGCATTTTCCA
This sequence comes from Cornus florida, assembly GCF_030987335.1. Classification (NCBI taxonomy): domain Eukaryota; kingdom Viridiplantae; phylum Streptophyta; class Magnoliopsida; order Cornales; family Cornaceae; genus Cornus; species Cornus florida. The sequence goes on along the minus strand of NW_026775574.1, from coordinate 61,172,872 downwards.
TCAAAGTAGGAGAGATACGAAATCACTTCCTTAATGATAAACCTGATAAAACCCGTATCACTACGAGTTGATATCTACCCACTAAAACACTATGTAAAGGATATGTATCATATGTGCCATAAAAATCTTACACCCAACACAAATGAATTTCGGTATCACAACTAAACCTTTTCCCCAATTATTAAATAACTAAAGATTAATGGTATAAAAACCGATTTGTTTTTGTACGGACTCCAATAGATATAGTCAAACAAGGACTCTTGTCAGCATTTTTAAAAGAATAGAATTACTCTCCTCAGTATTTATCTCAATCATCAATTGCCACATCAGTCGGTAACATAACTCCGATGGTAAAGTTTATCATTTTCATAATTGAAACTTTCACTTTTCTCTTATTTTCATATCCTATAGCAAGTCCTTTAAATCTGCGATAAACTTTATCGGTCTTTTCTCTTTATTTTTATTTTCTTCCTGGCTCAACGACTAAAGGCATCTGACTTGTAATTTTCTTTTTCCCGGTAAATGAAGGCTTTCCAAGTAAAATCTGACTTGTAATCCTTGTCCAACAAGGAATTGGGTTACGAACTCTATAAATAGATATTTAGGTTAAGGGTTGAGACTTATGAGAGTGAGAGAGATGTAGTCCCATAAGGGAGTTGATGGGTAGAGGTAGTTTATGAGTTGGTAAAGTAAGAAGAACACCTGTGACACTAGTAACAAGGAGCCAGGTTTGTGGAGTGGTACATGGTGAAAAGACATGTACGTGGTTTTGGTGCTTTTGTTGTAATATCTCTACAAATCATTGTGCAATCTTTTCTCATTAGTGGATGTGAGCCGATTTTGGCTGAACCACGTTATATCTTGCGTTTGTGTGTGATTGCTTTGTTGACTTTCATTGAATCTTTCTCATTCGCGTGCTTCTACTGCCCCAACATTTTCAAATGTTGACGATTGGATTCAGCCGCTCATGTCAAAAAATTAAAGAGAAAGAAGGAACAATTACGAAAGATGAAGAAGAATTATTCAGTCACTTGGCCATTAAACAGATATAGGCTAAAAGAAAGCAGACAATAAAAGAAAGAGACTTACTGCAACCAGGTTCTGACTTAAAAAGCTACTGAAGAACTCTGTCAAAAGTTGAACAATGGCCCTAAAATTCTTTTAGAAGAACAATTGATCGGTATGATCAATTTAAATTTTGAGACTTGAATTTCAGATCTGTAAAAATTAGTTTGCCCTCATTTTCAAAGAACTTGAAATTTGAAAGAGACTCACTACAACCAAGTGTTGACTTAAAAAGCTGCTGAAGAACTCTGTCAAAAGTTTAACATTAGCCCTAAAATTCTTTTAGAAGAATACTTGATCGATATGATCAATTTAAATTTTAAGACTTGAATTTCAGATCTGTAAAAAATTGGTCTGCCCTCATTTTCAAAGAGCTTGAAAATTGAATTTTTTCAGATTCGGCCACATAGAAAGAGCCTTAAGGAAAAATCCAGATAAAAAAACCCTAAGTTTAGGTGAGGGGCCGCTTGGTGTTATGAGAGGTCAAAATAGTCGCCCAATTCGTTAATGGTCGAAAGCGGTGCTCGAGTAGTCGAAAGCAAATCTGCAACAGTCGGAAGCAGTTATTTAATAGTTTGGACCAAAATCAAGTACGTGGGGACACGTGGCACGAAACAAGAACAATTAAAAAGGATATACACAAGCAACTGTGTTTAAATTTGAAATAAGCAGTTGGTTATAACTATTAGTAACCACCTCTAACCGCTTCTAGCTCAACTAAAAATAGTTATTGAAGAGAACTTTGTAAAGGTCCCTAACCAAACATTTTGCATTTAATTTCATAATGTATGTGATGTTGTGGCTCGAAATTTGTTTTCGACCTTATTGACCCGAAAAAAAGTATCTTGTAGCTCGGTATATAATGTTGTTAGGGGTTTGGAATGGGGGTAACGAGAGAACACTAAAAATTACAGGAAAGAGAATGAGAATAAGAGCTAGGTTTTGGGGGCTAAAGCTTGTAATATTATATTTTTCACAAAGTGAAATATTTCTTTGGACCTTCAGATGTTGGCACAACTTGGGTTGAACCACATAAATCTTTGTGTTCTTTGTATGTGTCCTGTTTTCTTTTATGTCGCGATTCTTGTTTTTTTCTTTATTTGCTACATTTGTCGTAAAGCTTTTGGTCAAAGCTGGGATGTCGACCAAGTGATGAGCACTGAAAAGTGCATATTTAAACCCCTTAAGCTTAGGCATTCTAGTACCTTTATCTATCTTACTTTACCGTTTTAGATTGACTTCGTATTATTTCCTTTTTCAGGCACTTATCCCGAAAATAGGCTAACTCAGCCAAATAAAAGCTTAATTGAAGCAATTCTGGGATTAATCAAAGAAAGGAGCAGAGCGGAGAAAGAATGAAGCAAATGAAGCCAAAGTTGGCAAGCAGCAAAGTTCGATCGATCCAAGTTCAAGGTTCGATCAATCAAACAATGATCGATCACAGCACTTCAAGATAGATCCAAGCCTTGACCCAAAAGTATAAAGTTTCAAAAGTTCGATCGATCCAACACCATCCTTCGATCGATCGAACACTTTTGTCCTTATTCAAATGATTGATCCTATCCACAATTGTACCACCCACTAACCACTTTTGTCCTTTTCCTATAAATATCTCCCATAAATATCTCGGATTTATCTTTTTCCAAAAAGCTCAGCCAGTTGGATCGATCCAGCCTAAGTTCGATCGATCTCACTTACTTTCGATCGATCCAAGTTTAAGGTTCGATCGATCGAACTTCCTCCAGTGCAAAAAAGTTAAAATTCCATCTCATTGAAAGTTGTCCTATATCTAATCATTAGGGAATATTGTGTGCACGACCCCAGCTCATTTTGGGTGTCATTTTAACCTACCTATATAAGGATAAGAATTGCTTTTATAAAGAGAGAGCCAATATTATTTTCATATCATCTCTTGGAGAGGAAGCTTAGAGGAGGAGGAAGCTAAAGACACCATTGGAGACTTTTCATCAACAAGGAGCAGATTTCAACCATTGAATTAGCCCTTGAGGGTTGGAGCATCATCACCATGAGTGGCTAGCCATCTTCTTGGGGCTAGAGTTAGCCCCAAGCATGCTTTCTATATCTTAATCTTGTGTATTATTGAGGGATTAGTGTTGTAATTGATGTTTTGACACTTTGATATATATAGATCTTGTTTATTCAATGATTTATGTGGTTTAATACTTCCAATTGGTCATTTCATTCTATCCATATGTCTATGTATGCTAGAATAGATGCTTATGTGCTTGTCTCTAGATTTTGTATTATTGATGCATATCTATGTGTATTGATGCTATAGATTTGGAGATTGTCAAAACATTGTGCTTAAAAGAATGCTTTTGTGATTCTCTTGATGGTTCATGCTTATATCTTGATGGATTGTGCCTCTCCCTTAGTTTAATTTCATGGTAGTAGTGTAGTATTAAATGGGAGGACAATCTATGCTTGTTGTTTGATGATCCAAGCTTTTGAATGCAATTAGCATATGTCTCTATCTTTAGGTTGTATTTGGATTGTGAGCTTAATGAAAGGATTAATGACTTGTTTTGATTTATTGTGCCTTTCATATGTTGTTTAAACAATATATGCTTCATTGCTTAGATATATTGTTCCTTTCATATGATGTTTAGACAATACATGCTTAACTAGTCATCCTTACTTGTTGAATCAACCAAATTCACACACACCAATATTGCAACACACCAATTGCCCTTATTAATCACTTGTCAATAATATAGAAATGCATTGCTTGGTGGTTATCTCTAAACCCCAAGATCTCTCTCTTTCTCTCTTACTCTTAATTGCACTCTTTTGCTATTACTTAGTTTAATTTAGTTGCTTTTTAATCAACCAACCAACCAATTGTTTGATCACTCAACCTACTAGCCCTAATTGTGATTCCACGACATTGCTCGATCCTCATAATCCCTTGGGACGATCCCTACTCACTCTTGCTACGTTAGTAGTAGTGGTGGTAGTGGTTTTTATAAATTTAAACTTGACCAAAAAGGCTTTTCTTGAACTGCACATTCACCACATCAATTTTGGCGTATAAGGAGTGGTCCTCGTCACCAAGTCTCTGAAAATTGATAAGTTTAATGGCAAAAATAATTTCAAATTGTGGCGAGTTAAGATGCAGGCTTTGTTGGTTCAACATAGGTTATGGAAAGTGCTAAAGAGGAAGCATGCACAACAGAAAAGATTAAGGACAAATATGAGGTTATGTCTCTATCTTTGGGTTGTATTTGGATTGTGAGCTTAATGAAAGGATTAATGACTTGTTTTGATTTATTGTGCCTTTCACATGTTGTTTAGACAATATATGCTTCATTGCTTAGATATATTGTGCCTTTCACATGATGTTTAGATAATACATGCTTAACTAGTCATCCTTGCTTGTTGAATCAACCAAATTCGCATACACCAATATTGTAACACACCATTTGCCCTTATTAATCACTTGTCAATAATATAGAAATGCATTGCTTGGTGATCTCTAAACCCCAAGATCTCTCTCTCTTTCTTACTTACTCTTAATTGCACTCTTTTGCTGTTACTTAGTTTAATTTAGTTGCTCTTTAATCAACCAACCAACCAATTGTTTGATCACTCGACCTACTAGCCCTAATTGTGATTCCATGACATTGCTCGATCCTCATAATCCCTTGGGACGATCCCTACTCACTCTTGCTACGTTAGTAGTAGTGGTGGTAGTAGTTTTTATAAATTTAAACTTGACTAAAAAGGCTTTTCTTGAACCGCACATTCACCACATCAATTTTGGCGTATAAGGCGCGGCCCTCGTTAAATTTTGGTGCCGTTGCCGGGGATTTGTTGATTAGATTTGGCAACATCGGATTTGTGGAATTGATTAGGATTAGTACTCTTTTGATCATGTCTTTAATTTATTTTTATTTTTCTTTTTGGTTACTTATTGTGTTGTTCTTACTTAACTAGGTGCATTGTTGAAGAGGAAGCAAACAATGGAGCCATCAAGCATTCAATTCAAGTTAGCAAGGAAAGCAGAAAGCTAAAAATTCTAAAATTGCTAAGCCAAGCTTTAAAATTTGGAGTCGAAGTGCTAAAGGACTTTTGTGAGATTTTCTTTACTCAATCCTTTGGTTAAATCGTTGGCCCGCATGGAGGCTTATTTTTAATTGTCTTGCATCATTATTGTTAAAGTATGGGAGTATGAATTAAATGTTTGTGGAAGAAGTCTAATTACATTGTTGTGAAGGCATAGTGTTTGTCATTCTTTGTGTTTGTTGTGTTTTGTATTGTGCATGCATGGGCGTTATTGATTGAGACCAACTCTTGTCCTACTTGATTTGCATCTTGAATCTATCATTAGAAATCCTAGGGGAAGAGGAAGTTCAAATAGAGCCAATCTTTCAATGGATGACCATAATGATAATTATGTTGAGGACATTGGTCACATAGACCAACAAGGTATCCTTCATCCCAATGTGCACAATGAGAACATACAAGTACCATTAGGCATGCCTAGGCCATTCATTCAGCAACCACTACAACAACAAGGCCAAGTTCTTTATGGAATGCCAAGGCCAATGTATGCTCCACAACCTCCTATCAACAATCAAGGAATTCAAAACCAAGGTGTTCATGTTGCACCTCAAGTAGCTAATCCACCTCTTGCTTTAAGAGACCATTATGTGCCTAATGAGTATAATGCACCTACATGCATCCAATTGCCTCCATTTAGAGCACATCATTATGAAATTAAGCCATAAACCATTCAAATGCTTCCGAACTATCATAGACTTCCAAGTGAAGAACCTTACAAGCATTTGGATAAGTTTCTTGAAGTATGTTCCACCGTAAAATATACGGACATGCCAGAAGAGGTTTTAAGACTCAAAATTTTTCCATTCACCTTTAAAGACAAGGCAAAGTATTGGTTTAACAATCTTAGGCCTTTTTCAATCACTTCTTGGGCAGAAATGCAACAAGAGTTCTTGAAGAAGTACTATCTGGTTTCTAAGACCAATGCCATGATGACCTCAATTCGAGAATTTTCACATGGGGATGGAGAAACATTTCATGAGGCATGGGAACGCTTCAATGAATTGCTTAGGAAGTGTCCACATCATGACATGCCAAAATGGCAATTAGTTCAATACTTCTTTGAGAGCTTATCGGACAACTATAAGGGTATGGTTGATGTTTCCATGGGTGGCTCATACATTGATAGGCACGAGGTTGACGTGTGGCATCTCTATCAAAGCATGACTGAAAATTCTTTGCATAGAACACTATCATCCAAGAATGGTAGAAATTCACAAGGTAGGAAGAGTGTTAGCTTACATCAAGTCGAACATTCAAATGAAATAGCCGCCGAAATGAAGTCTTTGTCTCAAAGGTTTAATCAATTTTTGATTAACCAAAACTCGGCGAACCAAGTATCTTCCTTCCCTAACCATTCTCATCGTGCATCAAATGAAACATGTATGACTTGTTCTAATGTTCTTCATTCTACTTCTCATTGTCCTCACGGACAAGTGCAAAGTGAACCTAATGAACAAGTCAATGCGGCTTTTGTGAACCAAGGGAACAATCCTTATGGTACTCATTATAATCTAAGTTGGAGGAATCATCCGATTTTCTCTTGGAAAAACCAAGTAGAGGGCTCAAACCCTTCCCAAGGCGATTTTCAAGGGAAGTACATTTCACCTCCACTTCAAAACCAAGGATCCCAAGGTTATAGACCCTATCAATCACAAGGGAATCAATTTGCTAATTCTCATTTTCCCAACCAATCCTATTCCTAGGGTAATACTAGAAGTCCCGCCTTTGAAGAGAAAGTTTTGAATGCTTTGGGCACTTTAGAGGCTAACACTCATTGTTTCATTCTCACTATCAATCTATTGCGAAGCTAGAAACCCAAGTAGGGCTAATAGCAAACACTCTTAATGCAAGAGAGAAGGGAAAGATTCCTATAAATGCCCCACCTAAGCAACAATGTGTTGTGGAAACCCATTCCTCATCGGAAGGCCACACTATTGAACATGTTAATGCGGTGACTACCATGTGGAGTGGTAGGATTGTGGACAATCAAGTTGGAATGTCTAATGAAGAGAGTGAACCGGTGCAACCTCAAGTTGTCACCCGTCCTGTTTCACATCCCATTCCTCCTTCATTGCATATACATGATCTTATAAATGAGAAAGTTTTAAAAGATGTGTTTGAAAAAGGAGTTTTGAAAAATGATGTTGAAAAGGTATTATTGAAAAATGATTTGAAAACTTCTTGTGTTGAAGAGAGTTCAAAAGAAAATTTTGAAAAAGTGTTTGAACCAAAGGTTCCATTTTCGGATGCCTTAAAAAGATTCATTTCAAAAGACAAGCAAAAGGCAAAAACCAATGAAATCATGGAAATGTTTAGGCAAGTGAAAGTTAATCTTCCACTATTGGATGCAATCAAGCAAATTCCAACTTATGCCAAATTCTTGAAAGACTTGTGCACCCAAAAGCGAAAGAACAAGAGCCAAGCACCAAGAAAAGTGGTTTTGACCGAGCAAGTAAGCTCAATTTTGCAACATAACACTCTTCCAAAGTTTAAAGACCCCGGTTCACCCACTACATCATGCATTATTGGTAATCATATCATTAATCGGGCACTTCTTGACTTAGGAGCAAGTGTTAACCTTCTTCCATACTTGGTTTATGTCAAATTGGGCTTAGGTGAATTAAAACCGACGTCGGTAGTTTTGCAACTTGCCGACCAATCCATTAAGAAGCCTAAGGGTATAATTGAGGATGTTTTGATAAGAATTGACAAATTCTTCTTCCCGGTTGATTTCGTTGTCATAGACACGGAACCGGTTCCCAATCTTAAGAGCCAAATTCCCGTTATCCTTGGCCGTCCTTTCTTGGGAACCGCTAATGCCAACATCAATTGTAGGATAGGGATAATGACGATTTCATTTGGCCACATGAAGGTGAAGTTGAGTATCTTTAATCCCACACCCAATTCATTTGACAAATATAAAGGAGAAGTTAATGTTGTAGATGAATGTCATGATCTTCAATGCCAAGGAAATGAGCTTTTGTGTAAAATCAAAACTTCCAAAGGATCATCTTCAACCTTGCATTCTAAAAGTCATGTTTCAAATTCTTGCTTTGAAAGGGCATGGAAGCCCAAAGGTTGTAATTGCATAGACAAGGGACCAAAGACTTCTTTTGAGCTTAATCCAACAAGTTTTTCAAAGAACCATTTGTTGGATGGAGTTCAAAATATCTATCACCCCAACAAGGAGGGGATGCATTATAAGATCTTTGATCCGGGCTAAAAGAGCCCAGTATCTTGCTAGAGACATTAAAGACTAGCAAAAGTATTCGTAGGGTGTCAAAACCCTATTCCTTGCCCATTTCTATCTTTCATTTCATTTCTTGCGAAGTCTAGATACTTGTTTTTGGTTCATATGCATTTCAAGGAACTTTGGTGAGGATTACATAAGCTTTCATGTCATTATTGAGCATTCTGCAAAGTTCGATCGATCTCAAACTTGAGTTCTATCGATCGAACTATTCTCTGCATCCAACACTTAGAAAAAATTTTGACTTACAGAATCCTGCATCCAAATCACCTCTCTGTCCCATCGTTCAAACCAACTCCAAGATCGATCAAGAGACCTTCGATCGATCCAACTTCCAAGTTCGATCGATCTCATGACTCAACAGTTAGAAAAATTTTAAGCCTACATCAACCTGCATATTTCAGCTCTCTATTTGATCGTTCAAAACATTCCAAGATCGATCTGAAAGTTCTTCAATCGATCCAACTTCCCAGTTCGATCGATCTCATATTCCAACACTTAGCCAAATTTTTGAACCAAAAACCTGCATATGTTTGCTCTCTGTTTGATCGATCGAACTCTTGTTTCGATCGATCTCAATCTTCATTTCACTATTTTAACTTTATTTTGACTTTTCAAAATTTCAAAAATCCAAAAATATTTTTATTTTTTTTATTATTTTATTTTATTTCACTTTATTTTATTTTATTACATTTTCAAAAATCCCAAAATATCTTAATTAATTTTTAATTATTAAGTGTTTATTAAAAAAAAAAAAACTTTAAAGAGAGTTCGTCAAAGTTCGATCAATCACATTTGAGTTCGATCGATCGAACTTTGTCGGGAATGTTTTTAAAAATAGAACCGAGGGTTTTTAGATCGATACCTTAGATCGATCCAACCTTCTCAAACCCTATCCCTCACTCCCTCTCTGCGCTGCTGTAAGCCTCAACCATCTTCATTATCTCCGGCGTGTTTTCCAGCGAAACATAGTGAGCTTTGACTCTCTTTCTCTCTCTTGCATTTCGGATCTCACTCCCTCTTCGCGTCCACTTCTCTCATTTGTTGAGGTAAGATCCGAAGCACCATAGTTGATTGCAAGCTTCAATCTCATGTATCTATGTTCTATATGCCGAATCCATGTCATTTTCATGATTAAATCCTCTATGGTTGAAGCTTGAAGAACATTTGTACATATTTGTATATATTTGTATATATGCATATATATTTTAGTATTTTGATTCGATTTGGAAGGATGGGCCATGATTGGGTGTTAGAAATTGTTGAATTGTTGTGTTGATGGGCCCACGAACACGTTCGTGTGGGCCCTATGCTTCCAAGGTCACAGATCTGTGACCTTTGGGTTTTCATCGTCGCATAGTTCGATCGATCAAACTAGTATCTCCGATCGATCTTGAGAGATCGATCAAACTCATGTCTTCAGTCGATCGAAGTAGTGAGATCGATCTCACTTACTTTCGATCGATCCAACTTTTGTGATCAATCTCACTTCTTTTATGATTAATCGAATTTCACAGATCTCACACACACACTTCATTCATCATATCCTATGTTCATGCTATCATATTTATGCCCAATGCCTGTGATATTCTACATTGGATGCATTTCATACTTACATTGTTTAGCATGTTTCATATTCTTCCACTTGCATAGATTCATGTCATATTTATTTTGTCTATTTTACTTGACATACATGATTCTATTTTGTGCTTTTAAATTTCTTATTCTGGCACTAACTCCCATTGCAAGTTTTTGTTTTTCTTTTTGCAGGCCATGGTAAAGAGGAAGACTGTTACCAACAGGCAACACGGGCCCACCCGCCATACTAAGCCACGGACAGAGGAGCCTGCAGAGCCCTCTTATGCACAGCGGGAGCTAGCACAGGCTACCCCGCCTCAGTCACCATCTCATGAGCCTGAGGATGACCACATACCATCCACTTCTATAGCTCATCCTGCTTTTACTCCATCACCATCTCCACTGCAGACTGGAGCTGAGCATTTACATATACTACCTCAGCTAGCTCAGCCTGCTTAGCCAGCTCATCTACGGCATGATAGGCCCACGCCTCGATATACACACATGACACTCGACCATGAGTCAGAGTTTGACACGGCCTTCTTCTCTCGATCGGTGCTGACCCGATCCGCCTACCAGGATATTATTCAGAGGGGCCTAGCTGCTATTTTTGCCCCCGTTACAGAGCTAGTCTACCCACGGCTGGTTCGATTGTTCTACCAGAACCTTCGACCGTCGCCGCGTACAACAACCGAGATGGTTACTTCTATCGATGCCCATCCGATCACCATTATAGTGGACACTTTAGCCCGCTCTTGCCGTTGTCCACACAGATGTCCTCCAGAGCTTCAAGACACATATCTGAGGCTATTCAGGCCTTCATATGCCGACATGGCAGTTTCCCTCACAGGTCACCATGCCAGTGGTGAGACTTTTGCCACCCGGACATACCTTCCAGATGACTTATGCTTTACTGATTCCATCCTTTACCGAAATATCTACATGACGGGGTACAAGATTCAGAGGAGGGGCGATTATTTGACAACCCTTTACTCTTTCTACACCGGGCACTGGGTGTCCATTCCTGCGCTCATCTAGAGCATGATGAGGAAGTTGTATGACGAGTACATCAGTAAGGAGACGCCCGGATGGGCTAAGTCTCTTCCTTTCAGCCACCTCATCACCCAGATTCTCATTAACCAGCGCTATCCCATCCATCCTCAGAAGCACCACGAGAGAGGTTCCTGTCACTTCCTCAGGAAGGACTGGAACAAGACCTACCGCTCCCTTATTACCAGGTTACAGGACCACGCGGTACTGGCTGCAGCAGTGTTGGAACTAGAGGAGGAACAGATATAGGCAGAGGCACTGGTAGAGGCAGCAGCAGCATATCCCACAATGGACGATGCACCAGTCGATCTAGCTGCCGAGCATTTAGACATCGACTTAGAGGGCCCTGTAGACGATGCAGAGTAGGACTTTCCAGCCAGGTCGCCCATTCATGATCAGGGGCAGACTCAGGAGCTTTCTTCTGATTCATCTATACCTGAGACTCCAGATATGACCCCCAGCTTTGGAGTACATCTGCAGACGCTCAAGGATGCTGTTGTTACCATCCAAGCTGACCTCACAGCCCACAGAGCTGAGTTTGTTGCCTTCCGCACGGATGTCGCGACCATGTTCAGAGATTTATCCAGAGACATCCGCGGAGCAAGACCTGCCCGTCCTACCTCATCTTCCTGAGCTCCCAGTCCTTTCCATCTTATGATCCCTCTCTCCTTTTGATACTTTATTACTGTCACTGTATTATTTTTACAGCCGGTCTGTCGGTTTTGATATTTTTGTTGTACCTACACTTTCTTTATTTTATATATCTATTTTTGCTATGGATGTCATATGATTGTATTCTCATATCTGTATGTTTGACTCCATCAGGTGCATCACAGTGACTTCAGTGAGAGAGTGCTACCCAATTTCCAAGACCACCCTTATACCTCTCTCATTTCGTTATCTGTTTATCCCATTTATACTTGCATGACCACTGTGTATTGATTATCCCATTTTGTTATCTGATAAGTTTATCCAAGTGCCAATTTTCAGGACCACAGTTCGTCCCAAGTTTGGGGGGGCCATACCACCCACTTCGGATACTTCAGTCCCGATCATTCTTGCTTAGTTGCACTGGTATACTCTTTCCTTTGTTCTCTTTGCACATTGATAACATTGTGCAATTTAAGTTTGGGGGGAAAGGTGCTCTACAGTGTTAGTTTTAAATTCAAATTTTTAGCATGACTTGTGTATTTGAGGGATATTTCTATGATTGGTCCATATCTAGCTATGATTTTGATCTTTTGAGGACTATATTGCTTGAAATTAAAAAATTGCTTGACTTGAGAGTCCAATACTCCTTGTATGCCTTATGAATGCCATTTAGGAGTAAATTTTTCGAAAGATTGATATCTTGTTTGCACTTGTGGTCCACATCATCTTGATTTTGTGATTATTTTGAGATTCACTCTAGTCTTCTACACTAGCACCGGCGCACACTAGCATTCATTTGTGGGGTATATGCTTTATTAATTATTGAATTGGTTATATCCTAATTGAGCTAGTAGTACATTGAAAGCTTTCATTGTTGATAAAGGTGGATAACAACCCCTTTTCACTAAGTAGTCGGGATTCTAGCCTCATCAAGCACTAGACTTCTCGCGCCGAAAGGTGGAGGCCCAAACTTTAGGTTAATAATTGGATTGAAAAAAAAAAAAAAAAAAATGTTACAAAAGCAATAAAAGTGAGGACTTCTCTCAAAAATTGAGAAGTGGGAAATGATTAGATGGAGGTTGTTTTTATTTGTAGCCTAGTTGATTTGAGCTGGTAAGTCCATAGGGGTGTTTGAACACCTACTGCCCTAAAGCAGTCTGGTTTGGGAGTCATTGACCTAACGCTCGACCTCATGAATCACTAGAAAGCTTAATAGATCAACATATTGCACTATACTTCCATCTTTGATCCTCAATAAAAAAAAATAAAAAAAAAAAAAAAAAAGATGAGTGAAAGAATAAGCGCACCTAGAACAACAAAGCTTTAATAAAAGGTCTACTTTTTGTCTTGATGATCGGTACTAGATTTGTGTGCTAGTTTGAGGGTAAGGATGTGATTAATTCTTTAGTCGGCTTAGATAGCAATACATTTGATGCCGGTCCACTCGAAAGGATTCTAGAGTTGTTTTGATTTGCATGATCTTTTTCTTGATGTGTGGAGGACCATACTTGCTTGCTTAATGTTGAAATTTTGGGAGATCGCCTAGAAAGGGTTAAAAAATTGCATACTTAAGGTAGTTTTCTCCCAATGCTTGTTTGCAATATTGGTGCCTCTTTTGAAAGAATGAGCTTAATGTTTGGGGGTACCATTTCAGGAAACCCTCACAAGACTTCACTCGTCCACTAGGGGTAACCTAGGGGTTTAAAAGGCATGATGCATATGCTAAGTGCAATTGTGTTCCCTACGAAAGTGGCGTAATCTATTGCTAGGGACTAGCAATATTTAAGTTTGGGGGTGTGATGAGCACTGAAAAGTGCGTATTTAAACCCCTTAAGCTTCGGCATTCTAGTACCTTTATCTATCTTACTTTACCGTTTTAGATTGATTTCGTATTATTTCCTTTTTCAGGCACTTATCCCAAAAATAGGCTAACTCAGCCAAATAAGAGCTTAATTGAAGCAATTCTAGGATTAATCAAAGAAAGGAGCAAAGTGGAGAAAGAAGGAAGCAAATGAAGCCAAAGGTGGCAAGCAGCAAAGTTCGATCGATCCAAGTTCAAGGTTCAATCGATCGAACAATGATCGATCTCAGCACTTCAAGATAGATCCAAGCCTTGACCCAAAAGCATAAAGTTTCAAAAGTTCAATCGATTAAACACCATCCTTCGATCGATCAAACACTTTTGTCCTTATTCAAATGATTGATCCTATCCATAACTGTACCACCCACTAACCACTTTTGCCCTTTTCCCATAAATATCTCCCATAAATATCTCGGATTTATCTTTTTCTAAAAAGCTCAGCCAGTTGAATCGATCCAGCCTAAGTTCAATCAATCTCACTTATTTTCGATCAATCCAAGTTCAAGGTTCGATCGATCGAACATCCTCCAATACAAAAAAGTTAAAATTCCATCTCATTGAAAGTTGTCCTTTTTCCAATCATTAGGGAATATTGTGTGCACGACCACAGCTCATTTTGGGTGTCATTTTAACCTACCTATATAAGGATAAGGATTGCTTTTACAAAGAGAGAGCCAACATTATTTTCATATCATTTCTTGGAGAGGAAGCTTAGAGGAGGAGAAGGCTAAAGACACCATTGGAGACACTTCATCAACATAGAGCAGATTTCAACCATGGAATTAGCCCTTGAGGGTTGGAGCATCATCACCATGAGTGCCTAGACATCCTCTTGGGGCTAGAGTTAGCCCCAAGCATGCTTTCTATATCTTAATCTTGTGTATTATTGAGGGATTAGTGTTGTAATTGATGTTTTGACACTTTGATATATATAGATCTTGTTTATTCAATGATTTATGTGGTTTAATACTTCCAATTGGTCATTTCATTCTATCCATATGTTTATGTATGCTAAAACAGATGTTCATGTGCTTGTCTCTAGATTTTCTGTTATTGATGCATGTCTATGTGTATTGATGCTATAGATTTGGAGATTGTCAAAACATTGTGCTTAAAAGAATGCTTTTGTGATTCTCTTGATGGTTCATGCTTATATCTTGATGGATTGTGCCTCTCCCTTAGTTTAATTTCATGGTAGTAGTGTAGATGTAGTGTAGTTGTAGTGTAGTGTTAAATGGGAGGACAAATTATGCTTGTTGTTTGATGATCCAAGCTTTTGAATGCAATTAGCATATGTCTCTATCTTTGGGTTGTATTTGGATTGTGAGCTTAATGAAAGGATTAATGACTTATTTTGATTTATTGTACCTTTCACATGTTGTTTAGACAATATATGCTTCATTGCTTAGATATATTATGCCTTTCATATGATGTTTAGAACATGCTTAACTAGTCATCCTTGCTTGTTGAATCAACCAAATTCACACACACCAATATTACAACACACTATTTGCCCTCATTAATCACTTATCAATAATATAGAAATGCATTGCTTGGTGGTGATCTCTAAACCCCAAGATCTCTCTCTCTCTCTCTTACTTACTCTTAATTGCACTCTTTTGGTATTACTTAGTTTAATTTAGTTGCTTTTTAATCAACCAACCAACCAATTGTTTGATCACTTGACCTACTAGCCCTAATTGTGATTCCACAACATTGCTTGATCCTCATAATCCCTTGGGACGAATCCTACTCACTCTTGCTACGTTAGTAGTAGTGGTGGTAGTGGTTTTTATAAATTTAAACTTGACCAAAAAGGCTTTTCTTGAACCACACATTCACCACATCAATTTTGGCGTATATGGAGCGGCCCTCTTCACCTAGTCTCTGAAAATTGATAAGTTTAATAGAAAAAGTAATTTCAAATTATGGCGAGTTAAGATATAGGCTTTGTTGGTTCAACATAGGTTATGGAAAGTGCTAAAGGGGAAGGATGCACTACAAAAAAGATTAAGGACAAATATGAGGTTATGGAGAAAGCACATAGGTGGTACGATCCCAATACTTCACTAAGGAAGAAAAAGTGTCAAAAACAGAATAGCGAACTACTTGTATCTAAAATACCGGTTCTTAACTCTTTAGATGCATGAAGGTTCCTCTAAGAAAGACCATCTTGATGAGTTAAACGATATCATGGAGTTGAATAAAATTGATGTGAATATATTCAATTTGGATCATGCCATTATTCCGTTATGTTTTGTACCACCCTCATATGAGAACTTTGTCAATGTATGGCAATACTGTGTTGTTTATGGAGGATGTGAAGACAACCTTGAATTCTAAGGAGTTGTAGAAGAGGCCATTTCACGGCAACATAGAAGGTTTGGCAAAAGGATTGTTGTTAGAGGGAGAATTAGAAGGGAGGGTCTAACAAAAGAGGTTATTTTAGTCTAAGAAAAAAATGAAGTGATAAGTGCTCAAATGTGACACATTTTAACACCTATGCTAGGATATTTTAGTCCATTTATCTATGTTACTTTTATATCTTAGATACTTATTTTTGTTTTTGCCTATTTCAGGTTAATAAAGTTCAAATAGGCTAACAAGAGCCATTTAGCTCAATTTTGGAGCTAAGGAACAAAGTTAGAAAGAAGCCAAGAAAAATGCAATAGGGGAACTTCGATCGATTGAAGGGAAGTCCCAATCGATCGAAGAGGTCTACAATCGATCAAAATAAGGCAGTGCCAGCTCAATGAATTGGATAAAGCCTGGAAGATATTTTCAAGCCATGTCAGCTTCGATCGATCGAAGCTAAGTGTTTGATTGATCGATAGAAATGTCTATTGGCAGTGAGCTGTCTAATTCCTGAGTACGCCGATTTCTACCTAACTTGTGTAGCTGCAAATTTTCTCCAATCAGAGGCTGTAATTCTGACTTAGTCCTTACTTAAAGGAGTATGTTATTGATTTATTGAACATTATTGTAAGAGACAATCATAGAGGTATTACGAAAGACAAAAAATTTTTTATTTTCCTCTCTAAAACTAGGGTTTTAGGAAGAAAGCAAGGATGAAGATTATGATGCCAACCTCTAAGCTAGCCCTTGAGGGTTTCATGTCCACTACAATAAATGACTAAATCCTTCTCTTGGGGCTAGAGATAGCCCCTAGGCTTGCTTCTCAAACCTAGCTTTTGTGTATTTTTGGGGATTTTAATTATAATAGATGTTTTAACCTTGAATAAATATAAATCTTGTGATTTCTACTTGATTTATATGGTTTAATGCTTTCAATTGATCATTTGGCTTTAGTTATATGTCTATGTATGCTAGAATTGATGTTCATATTTTTTTTCTCTAGATTTAATGAAATTGATGCATGTCTATATGTGTTGATGATGTTAATCTAGTGATGGTCAAGGCATGGTGCGTAATGGAACACTCTTGTAATTTGTTTGATGGTTCACACTTGTTTCTTAATGGATTGCGTCACACCTCTAGTTTAATTAGTTTAATTTCATGTCTCTAGCCTAGTTGTAGTATAATTGTTTTAATTTCTTAGGTAGGTGAACAATCCATTCTTGTTTCTTGATGTTCCATACTTGTAAATGCAAAGAGTGCATGTCTCTAGATATTTGTGTGTGCATTAATTGTAGTTTAATTAAATGGGTATTGGTCTCATTTGATAGGTTATGCTATTCATTAAAATTGGTTAGACAATTTATACTTATTTGCCATCCATGCCTAGTTTCAATTGATGTACACACAAAAGTTATATTTTAAATTTCCCCATTAATGTACAATTGCTAGTGTTTGATGAAGTGAAGCTTAGTGGTGACTCTGGGCCCCAAGACCTCTCTTCTATATCTTTTTCCTAATTTCTAAATCACTCTTTTTACTTGCATTAATCTTTAATTGCATTGTAATTTAATTAATCAATGACCAACAATCTTTGATCATTTGACCTACTAATCTGACATTAGTTTCCATCACAAATACACCTTCTTTCCTTGGGATGATCCCTACTCACTCTAGCTATATTTTTAGTTGGAAGTGGTAGTGGTATTTTCTAAATTTAAACTTGCCACACTACACACTTTTGCATGCTTTGGTTGAGGACACACCAAGTTTTGGTGCCGTTGCCAGGGATTGGCACCATCGTATTTGGAAATTAATTAGGAATTAGTACTCTTTTAATCTTATCTTTATTTTTATTTTATTTTGGTTACTTATTGTGTTTGTTCTTGATTGGCTAGGTGAATTGAGGTAAGAGAGTGAAGCAAAGGGAATTTGAAAAGCAAAGAAGCAAGAAGCAAAGCTAAGCTAAGCAAGAGCATAAAAAGCTCAAAAATAAAAAAATTTGCAAAGCAAATCAAGGCAAAGAAAAAAAAAAGTTGAAAAATTATTTGAAGTTGCTTAAGGTCCCTTTGTGAGCCTTTCTAAATTCTTTCTTTAGTTAAATCGTGAGCCCGCGTAGAGGCAAGTCTTTATTTTCTTAGATAGATTGTGAGCCCGCATAAAGGCAATTTAATTTTTCTTGCATATTGTTCAAAGCATGGGAGCATGGGATCATCGTATGTGGAGGATTGTTGATTGATTTGTTATGAAGGAGAAGTGCTAGATTTTATTATTTTTGTTGGTGTGTTACTTGAGATGTTAAGCTGTTTTTTCCCTACCCTTCATCTTGGGCATTCTAATGGAAAATCTAGAGGGTAATCTTGGTTACTTAGACCCATATTTCATGGAACATCCCCCTTTCAACCAATTTCCTCCCGGAATTCAAGCTCCAATTCCTCCAATGATCCTTCGTGATCATTACAATCTCCATGAATATCACACACCAACTTGTATCGTGCTTCCTAATTTTGGGGCCGATCAATATGAAATTAAGCCCGAGACTATTTAAATGTGTCCACTTTTCTATGGCTTAAATGATGAGGAACAATATCAACATCTTCATGAATTTCTTGAAATATGCTCCACCATGAAATACATGAATGTCCCAGAGGAAATCCTTAGGTTAAACCTTTTCCACTTCACTCTAAAAAATAAGGCGAAACATTGGTTCAATAACTTAGGGGCGAATTCAATAACTTCTTGGATACAAATGCAAAATGAATTTTTGAAAAAAATTTACCCCATAAGTTTGACCAATTCAATGAGAACCGCCATTATAAAATTTTCTCACGGGGAAGGAGAACTTTTGCATGAGACTTGGGAAAGATTGAATGACATACTATGGAAATGTCCACACCATGGCATTCCAAAATGGCAAGTAGTTCAATATTTCTAAGAAAGCTTATCCGACATTCATAAGGACATAGTTGATACAACATGTGGAGGTTCATATTTTGGAAAATATGAAGATGATGTTTGGCACCTTTTTGAAAAAATGAGTGAAAATTCATTACATAAACATCACACTTCTCGAGTAAGTCATGATTCTAATGAAAAGAAGAAAAATTTAAAAGTGTGCCAAATTGAGAGTCCAATGAAAATTGTAGTTGAGGTCAAACTCTTTCACAAAAACTTGAGCAATTCTTATTGTGTCAAAATCCGGTTATCAAATCATCTCCTTTTCATCACTCCTGTCACTCTTGTGGGCCTTGCATGACATGTTCCAGTGTTCTACATTTTACTTCCAATTGTCCCCATGGACATGTGTTAAATAAACACTTTGAATAAGTCAATGCTACATTTGCTCATCCTTATTCAAATGCTTATGTTCCGGTGTGGAATGAAAATTCAAGTCCTTCTCAAGCTAAACATTTTCAAAGTAAATATGTCCCACCTCATAAAAGGAATAAAGGTTCCCAAGGATTTGTGTCATCTCATTCTCATCATCAAAGAATGAATCACTATTCACATCCTCAAGTGTATGATTCTCAAATTTGCTCTCATCATCCTCATGCACTTTCTAGTAATTCTACATTTGAAGATAAGGTTTTGGTGGCTTTGGGTAGTTTAGAAATGAACATCAATTTGTTACATTCCCATTCTCAATCGATATCAAAGCTTGAATCTCAAATCGGGATGATAGCTAATGTGTTAAATGCGAGAGAAATTGGTAAATTACCTAGCCAACTCAAAAGGAACCCAAAAGCCTAATATTTTTTGGAAGCGAACTCTACATCGAGGTGTCTTTCCCAAGAATAAGTGCAAGCTATTACTACTTTGAGAAGTGGCAAACAAATTAACAATAGGGTTAAAAATTAAGTGAAGATAGTGAACCGGTGCAACCCAAAGTTGGTACTCATCCCATTTGCAATTCTATTCCTACTTCCTTAGATGAAAATGGTCTTAATAAGAATTCTTAATCTTCTCCATCATCTCCTCAAGTTGCAAAATCTTATGAGCCAAAAGCTCCATCTCCTTATGCTTTGAGAGAAACTTCGCCTTTTAGGAGGTAAGAAGGAAAAATTCATAACATGATGGAGGTGTTTAAACAAGTCAACATAAATCTTCCTCTCTTGGATGCAATTAGGCAAATTCTACCTTATGCAAAAATTTTGAAAGATCTTTGCATGCAAAAGAAGAAAAACAAGGAACAAGGCCCTAAAAAAGTGTTCCACACTGAGCAAGTGTGACGACCCTTGATTTTTCATCCCAGTGTGTCCTGTGATGACTCCGAAACGGATCCAAAATGCGGAAGCAAAAAAAAATCAAGTCCATAGAGATGTACATCATCCCTAAGGCACAAGAATGACCCTTTGAGAAATTTTAAGATTCAGTGGAAGCAAAACGAAGACAATGATATCAAAACCCTATAAAAGAAGGACCAAGGATAAAATGGTCATTTTACCCCAAAAGGAAGGAATTTGACTTTCAACAAGTCAAATGAGATCAAAAATGTCCAAAAACATCCTTTGGCAACTTCACCTGAAGTCCCAAGTCTAAAGGAACTAAAATCCCAGATGAACCCTATCCCGGTTCGAACTAAATCCGACACCCTCTCACTAAAACGAGGATATCTTGAGATAGGAGAAGAATCCAAATTTGAAATTGGTATCATTAGAAATCTTATTTCGACATGGTCAATTTAGACTCAAGAACGGACCAATTCGGAGTTGAAACAAAGAAGTTACAATAATTTGAAGTTGGAAGGTCAAAGCTGAACCTACAACAGTAACTACAAGACTTGAACCAGTTCAACATGGGTAGTATGCTTATGCTGGACCAAGAGACACATCTTGAACTGGTTCAACCTTCTTGAACCTATTCAACTTGACTAGAGTTGAACTTAAACAGCAGAAACAGTAGAATAGCAGAAAATTGAGTTTGGAGTGCGGTTTTTGAGATCAAGATGACATTTTTTGGAAAAATGTTGTGAAGAAACTCCCCCTAAAATCACATTTTCTATGTGACAAAGTTAAGAATGGAATTTATTTCCCAAAGGAAATCCCCAAAATGCCCTTAAGCAAGTTTTTTCAACAAAAGTGTGAAATGAATCCATAAGAGGCTCATTTCGCCAATGAAAGAGTTTTTCCCGAAAACGACCATGCACACAGACGTAACTTACCTATTAGGACACACTACAATGATCCACAGCTTAAAAATACCGCTGATGCAAAATACGACCCCCCAACGGCCAAAATGACAAAAATGAAGCTTGGAATGAAAACTTGGAACTTAAAATTATGAAATGGTTGCAAAACACCATTTGGCCCTTGGCCACACTTCATGCATGATTAGTAAGACCCTATGAAAGAATGAAAATGGAATTCCCACACCCGATGCAAACATAGTGAAATAATAACTTGGCATTTTTTAATATTCTCATATATTTCATGAAGTCATAAATTACATAGGATACAAAATACATGTCATTGGCCTCCGGCCTCATCGCATACATGTTGATTACATTGAAAAGAGTGTACTCATGTACACATTACAAAAGTACACATTTTACACATAAGGCTACAAGTGGCATTTCAAACTAACCTTTACAGGAATGGAACCTTTAAGTCCCCAAATCATCCAAGCATAACGAGAAACTCAACCTTGATTTCTATACCTGAAAAATGTCTCCACTACGTGGGTGAGTAACATAAAGCTACTCGTAGGAAATGAACATGCATCGACCTAACATTTTACAATTTTATCACCTTAAGGTAAAACATGTTAAAGGGGCTCATGCCACCTAACGTCTATGTCAAGATGAGACTCAGGAAGCATCCTAAGCTACCCTAGATCATTTCTAGCATAAATCACATCATCCTTGCAATTTAAACCACATAGGAGTATGTTATACAAAGCAACATGGTATAGATTTTCAAAGTTATCAACTTAAAATCTAAAATGCGAAAACAACCAAAGTGGGTCATGCCACCTAACGTCTATGCTTCAAATAAATCTATAAGATCATTCCTAAGCTACAATTAAACAATATATCACAATTCACCATATCTATGCAATTTAACCAACATAAATGCATGCTATACAAAGCAACAAGACATAGATTCTCAAAGTTATCAACTTGAAAGATGACAAAAGTGGGTCATGCCACCTAACGTCTACGTTCCAAATGAATTTATAGGATCATTCCTAAGCTACATTTGAATAATACAACATAATGTGCTTAACAACATCAAGGCTTATATTGATTTATCAAAAATCATAAAAACATTAATGTACTTAACAACATTAAAAGCAAGCTATGATTCATTCAAAACCATAATGCGTAAATGTACTTAACAACATTAAATCGCCAATAACCAAAACCACAAGTCACAATTAAACATTGGTTGTCAACTTGGAATTGAATGCGAAAACAAATAGTGGAAGACTTGGACATCACGTCTCGGACTAAACCAAGAACAAAATGGTTATTCCGGGCATTAACCCGCTGGGAAGACCACCCTAGTGCGCATTATCTCAATGGGGAGAACTCATACCACCTGCACTAGAGCCAAACTCTAGCCATATCATAGTAACAATGTCCCAAGACTCCAAAATAAATAAGTTAACAACTTATATACGAAATATATATATCAGCACGAAACTACATTCCATGCACAAGCGGGTTGAAACCACACAATACATGCCCTAAATCCACAACTACTATAGGATGACAATGTCGAATCTTCAAAGCGCGATTCGTTAAGCGCTATTATAACATCACATGTCGAATCTTCAGTGTGCGATTCGTTACATGCTATAACAATATAATTCAATATTAAAACATAATCGCATAAGTCTATTACAAGTCTAAAATCATGCTTCAAACATAATATCAATGCTAAACACATGATTTAATTAATAATGCAATAGAAACGGAAATTAATCAAATAACTAATTAATTTTCCTAGGTTTCAAATCTCAATCAAATGGCCCGCAATTCATACATGTTAAACAACATAACATGGTATCCACACACATTCACTAAAATCTCAAGTAGGCCAATGGTACAACAAGGTAGAATTTAATTATATCATGATAATTAAACTTCTAAATTTCAAAGCAACTTCAAATGGACCCTATTTAATATATACTAGTATACAAGTCATCATGATTATCAAGTTAAAAACTTAATTAGGCCAAGGGAACCATTAAATAGATTTTAATTAGTCATTTAATTTAAAATCTCTAGATTTTCATACTTATCCAAATGCTCTCAAATTAAAGTCTATTAACAAACATGCCAAGACTTAATTTAAAAGCATGTCACAACTTAATTTCATGCAAGGTTTGGCCATGGGAATTAATCTTTCATAAAGAAAAATATTAAATAAAAAGTGCAATTCTTATTCAATAAATCCCAATTTAATATATGTTAACAAACATATTAAAACTAAACTTTCTGGTATGCCACAATTTAAATCTAAGTTATACATCATCATGTGAATTAAATTTTATACAATGAAATAATCATTACTAACTTTCTAGATTTAATACAAGGTAAACATATAAGTTGTATAATCATGGAAAATACTCAATACAACACATAGATAGTCCTAAAACATCCCCTACCTCCATTTGAGATGAAATCTCAAATCCCCACCGAAATGAAACGACTCCGAATCCGACGAAACTTCTAGGTTTTGTCGAGGACAACACGGTCAACAAGAACCCCAAGGAATCCCCATGAAAATCATAACTTGACTTCAAACTTGAACTCAAGAAATGGCCAAAATGAGATTCCAATCGGTGGAATCAAAGGCCTCGCCAAGACGAACATAAAACACTTAAGCACAATGACTTTTCGTTGAAGGGAAGAAGCTCAAAAGAAGAGAGAGAAGACGGCAGCCATGGCTGCCATGAGATCCGGCCAAGAGAGAGGAGAGAGAGAGAGAAAAATCTGAATTTTCTTTCTAAGGCCCCCTATTTATAGAAAATCTCAAAAAGTGCCCTGAACGGGCCCCGCTGGGCCCGAAAAAGTAAAATTTGAGCAGACGCGCTTAAACGGCAAAACTCCATGAACAAAAAAGAACTGAAATGAGAAAAGATGAACAACGGAAGAAACAACGTCAAAAATTGAGTCCCGAGCACAGAGATATACCCCGAACAAGTTCGGTGGCAACCGGGGCCAGAAACCTTAAAACTGGAGAAAAACAACAAGAAGAAAATTCTAAGAGTACGCGACTCGACAAAAAGTGAAAATGAATCCTGTACGAGGAACCAGGCTCGAGACATTTAGCAATAACTTTCATTAATTGCATAATGGCCCCTCTAAAAAGTGAAAATTGCACAACTAGCCCAAAATAAAAATATCTTCCAAAAATATTTTCTTAGAAACCCCTGAAATAAAATATCTTCAAAAGATATTTATGAAAAACACCCTAAGAAAAGAATAAGTTTTCAAGAAACTTTGCATCCGTGCCTCTGCGGATACCGGGAGCAACCTGAGTACTTTTCTGCAAAAGTAAAGATACGTATTTTGTGGAAACCACTTAGAATGAAGATATGTGAAGTCAAAAACCAACTTCAAACACAAGAAGTGTGGTTATGGCAACAAAGTGACAAACGGGGGAAAGACGAAATAGGGAAAATGACAAAAAGTGAATAGTGTCCGAAAAAATGAAAATGTGGAAATGACGCGGTCCTCAAAGGAAGTTTTCAATCCAAAGAAAAGAGTCTCGGAAATCATTCTAGAGCACTCGAGATGACACTAAGTGACAAGAAACTGAACTCAGAAAAGAAAGGATCAACGGAAAAAATAAATAAATAAATAAATATCCGTGAAAATCTGAGAAAAAGGAAAGGAACGAAAATGACCGGGTCATTACAGCAAGTGAGTTCTATCATTCAACAAAACACTCCACCTAAGTTCAAAGATCCCGGTGCTCCGATCATCTCATGTGTAATTGGGAACCATAAAGTTAGTAGAGCTCTTCTTGACTTAGAAGCGAGTGTTAATTTGATTCCTTACTCTATGTATGTCCAACTAGGGTTGAATGAATTGAAGCCAACCTCAGTGGTGCTTCAATTAGATGATAGATCCATCAAAACACCTAGGGGCATGGTTGAGGACATTCTCATTAAGGTTGACAAGTTCTATTTCTCGGTTGATTTGGTGGTTTTTGATACCGAACCGGTTGCTAATTCTACCAACCACATCCTAATCATCTTAGGAAGGCTATTTCTTGCTACCGTAAATGCTACCATTAATTGTAGATCCAGGGTTATCAACGTTTCTTTTGGTAACATGATGGTTAAGCTTAATGTTTTCAAAGCAAGTAGACAATTCATGCTTGTGTTTGATGATCCATGCTTATGATTGCAAGTAGTACATTTCTATAGATTTTTGTGCGCATTAATTATGGGTTTATTGAATAGTTAATGGCTTAGCTTGATGAGTTGTAGTACACATTAGCTTAGGTAGACAATTTATGCTTGTTTTGTTATCCATGCTTATTGTTTCAATTGTTGGCACACACACACACACACACACACTTGTTTTACAACATTGAGTCCCCCTAAATTGACAAATGCTAGTTGTTTAGAAAGGTGGAACTTAGTGGTGAACTCTATGCCCGAAGAACTCTATCTCTCATTCTTTATACCCTAATATTTTTCTTCTTTTGCATATTTTTAATTGAATTGTATCTTAATTCAACTAACAAACCACTCTCTTTAATCATTAGACCTATTAATCCAACTTTGATTCCGAATACCTTGCAAATCCCTTGGAACGATCCCTACTCATTTCATACTATCTAGTATAAGTGTTTAGTGGTTTTTATAAATTTTTAAATGTGGTGGCCACTTTATACACTCACACTTTTTACATCATTTTGAGCATTAGGCACACATCCACAAGACGTTTTTGGCACCGTTACCGAGGATCAGCAATGTTGTTTTTGAAATTGAATAGGAATTAGTACTCTTTTGATCCTTATTTTTGCTTTATTTTATTTTGTTTCTCACTTGATACTCTTGTCAATTAGGTACTGGAGCCAAAGGGAAGCAAGCATTTAGTCTTGAAGCAAGCATAAAAAGCAAGCAAAAAAAGTAAATAAAAATATAAAAAAAGCAAAAAGTATGAAATTTTTTTGAAGTTGCTTAAGGACCATTGTGAGCATATCCTAAAATCCTCTTGCTTAATTAATCATCGGCCCGTATGGAGGCCATTTAATTTCTTGCATTGATGAAAGCATGGGAGTATGGGAACAATGTATGTGGAGGCTTGTTGTTGATTGATTTGTGTTGTGAAAGAGAAGTTTTTGCTTAATTGTTTTTTGTTGTTGGTATGTTGACTACTTCTCATGCGTTTCCTTCCAATCATCATCATCATCATCATCATTCCAATGGAAAACATTAATGAGAATCTTGGGTATTTAGACCCCAATTTTTTCTAACATCCTCCTCTAAATCAAATTCCTCCCGAAGTTCAAATTCCAAATCGTCCCATGGTCAGATGTGACTGTTACTCTCCTAATGTGTACAATGTGCCTAGATGCATCCAATTGCAGTACTTTAAGGCCGATCACTATGAAATCAAACCCTCTATCATCCAAATGTGTCCACTTTTCTATGGGTTAAACAATGAAGAACCTAATACGCATTTGGATGATTTCTTGAGGTGTGCTCTACTGTGAAAATCACAGATGTCCCGGAAGAGGTTCTTAAGTTAATGTTCTTTCCTTTTACTCTTAGGGACAAGGCCAAGTATTGGTTTAACAATTTGGGGGTGAATACCATAACCTCATGGGCTCAAATGTAAAATAATTTTTTTAAAAAGTATTATCCCGCCTCTAAAATCAATGCCATGAGAACCGCAATTAGGGAATTTTCTAAAGGGGATGGAGAACTTTTGCATGAAGCGTGGAAGAGATTGAATGATTTGCTACGGAAGTGTCCATGTCATGACATTCCAAAATGGCAATTAGTTCAATGCTTCTACGAGAGCTTATCCGAAGCCCATAAGGGTATTGTGGATGCTTCATATGGAGGTTCATATTTTGGGAAACACGAGGACAACATTTGGCGCCTTTTTGAGAGCATGAGTGAAAATTCAATGCATAAATCTCAATCCTCTCGAGCAAGTCAAAACTCTAATGTGGGAGAGAAAAATTGTTCGTCTTGTGAACTCGCAATAATAAATTAACCACTAGTAATAAAACGATATCATGTAAGATAGCTCTATGTAAAGAGGATGTCGAACCAACAGAGAGATGAGATTTACATTAGTCTTTAATTTCGTTTATTGGTTTACAGTTAACTTGGTTGAAAAGTTTGTTGGTTGTCATGATTTAAAAAACTAAAATTATAACAAAATATCTAACTAAAGCAAATTAAACAAATTTAAATTATTAGAGAGAAAAAGTCTTAGGGCTTTGACTTCATCACAACCATCATATTATCATTAATTATACTAACTCTGGGAATTTAACAATGATATTTTTCAAAAGAATTGAACTCAATAACATTCGTTTAATTTAGGTTTTAAAGAAAGATGTTTTACAAGATTAGCTAACTATAACCTATATGCGCTAAAACCTATCTGCGGTTAGCGTGGACTATCCGCCTACCTACTCTACCTACTTTAACTACTTTGTGAATGAACCACCTTTCCTAAGCATAGATTATGAAAATGCTCTTTTGTAAAAAACATTAGAGTACCATTATATGACCTCTATTCTTATGTCCAGCAGGGCTCCGCCAGATACAGCATAACAAGATAGGTTGAGAATAAAGAATAAACTATTACATCTATGACAAGAGAATAACAATTTATAATCTATTAAAGCATGAAAACCACTTGAGTTGTCTCAAGTGCTCATAGTCATATAATCAAGAAAATAAGCATATATTAAAATAAACCCAGAGTTTAAACAATTAAACCATAATATAGGTTGGGTTACATCAGTGCCCTAAGACAAGAATTAGCTACTCATGACGAGGCTGGATATCATTTGTGTTGAGTTCATCTCTATCGTCACGGACAACACTTCTCTGCTCAGGATCTTTACTTCTAAGGTTGTAGAAACCCTAAAAGCTACCACACCTTCAGCCTTCTGAATAACACCGTCAAAAGAGATTGAAATTTCAGACCTCTTCTATCAAGGCTTACGCCTTATTTTATAGAAGGAAATAAATATTTGGTAGGCTTTTAGGTCTTCTGGCCCAACTAGGATGAGATCCAACTAGTAAAGAGAGTAATCCCGCAACTTTTAATCTGACATGTCATGGAAGGCTCAAGCTTCAGGAATGGATGCTTGAGCTTTAGGGTTCATGCTCGAGCATAAGGAATAATGCTCAAGCTTCTCTGAATAGATACTCGAGTTTCAATAAATTATGGTCGATCTTCACTTTGACCTTAGCCAATTTTCTTCAACTATTTTCTAAAGCGCCTTTTTCTTCAACACTTAGAATATTTTTGGGGTTGAACTCCTTTAACATTGCTTGATCTAAGCTTCATAGGTTCGAACACTAGATATCAGGCTCGAGCATCTAGGGCTCAATGCTCGAGCATCAGTGGATAATGCTCGATCCTTAGTGGATGGTGCTCGATCCTGGAGGTGATGCACGAGACCTAGGAGCATAGCCTTTTAATTAAATCAACTTTTTTTATTTTCGACGCCTCATGCTCGAACTTCAGGGTCAATGCTCGAGCACCCTATGGTAAGGCTCGAGCATTAAGGTACAAGGCTCGAGCATTTGGGCCTTGTTGACTTTTTTTTTCTTTTTTGTTTTGATGCTCGAGCCTCAACACTTGGGCTCGAGCTTTAAGGCTTGAATTTCTTCAAAATACACATTTAAGCTCTCGGCTTGCTCTGAATGACCGACAACGACTCTGTAAGCCTCGATATCGTCATAAAGTCCCAATTTTAGCCATTTATCTGGGAAAGTACCTACAAACACACATTAAACATAAATTAGTCTAATTATGGTTAGAAGTATCACTTTAGGCCTTAACATATACATATTTAGGGGCTCAAATATGCATATATTCAGCGCTCATCACACCCCCAAACTTACATATTGCTAGTCCCTTAGCAATACAGAACTAAAAAGCCGCTTTCGTGGGAATCACGGTTTCATTTAGCCTATACAACAAGCCTTTAAACCCTTAGGTTACCCCTAGTGGACGAGTTGTAGTCTCGTGAGGGTTTTCAGTGAAGATACCCACAAACTTCTCAAATTAGTACCTTAAATGCACAACAAGCTTATTCAAGCCTATTTTCAAATCATATCATCCATGCAGTTCATTAATCAGTCAAATACAACAAGTATACCAATTATGTAATTAGAAAAACTTTCAACTTCCAAATTCAATTAAGCAACCATAGTCCCCGCATATCAGTTTAATCATTTATTCAACAATTTTAACCTCTAAAGATACTTTGAAAGTGATCTTACAATTCATCGTGTGGTTTATTATCCATACTCGCATTTATTCTTTGCCATTCCTCAATTCACAAGCAGACTTTTCAAATTCCAACTACCAAGGCATTTTTATTATTATTTTTTTTTCTTTGGTTATGTATTTTTTCAAAAAGGATACTTTGCAATGTTCAGGTTTATTAAGCTTTCTAAATCACCCTTGTAACGAACTTTCAGCCAATGACTCCCAGACCAGATGGTCTTAGGGCATTAAGTGTTAAAACACCCCTAAGGACTTAATTGTTCAAGTAATCTAGGCAACCTGAACCCCTTATGTAATAAGCTTTCAGCCAATAACTCCCAGACCAGACGATTTTAGGACATTAGGTGTCAAAACACACCCCTAAGGACTTAATCACTCAAGCAATCTAAGTACAAACCTGAACTTGATCCTTTTCTACTTTTTTATTTCTCTTTTTTTTTTTCATTATATTTTTCATTTTTCATTCACATTGGTGAAGGATTTTTTTCTTTGTTGCATTGCATACATACCAAATTTTTCTGCTTTCTTTTCTTTTTGTTTTTAAATGCCTTGGTCATCAAAATTATCAAATCTACCTGATCATCTCAGTCTAACTCAAAACAAAACAAGACTTCCAATTTTTACCCTATAGAATTCATGCAAGTGTGACATTGTGCAAAGTGTAGCATCTCAGATATCAACATCATTAAAAAAACAATTATCCTAACAGAGTGAACCACATGCCACTAACTGATTTCAAAAAATTTCAAGTAATCCCTTTCATAGTAATTTAGCATACAAACTATGTCTTACCAACATCAAACTACAAACAGAGTATATAACCATCAACAGACTCAAACATATGCTTATATCATCACATATTTAATATCCTTGTGCAAGTAGATTAAAATAAAAAATTTCAAGCCATCCTTACCCCCAAACTTGTTGTACACATTGCCCTCAATGTGTGAGAACAAAGAAGATTGAGAAATATATTACCATACAAGTAGACCAGCAAAGATATGACAAAATACTGTATAGAAGGGAAAAAAATGAGTTTCTAGCATCATCTCCTTCAACATAGTGGTTCCTCTCAAAATTAACCCCAAACTTAATTTGTTGTATCTAGCAAAATCAATAAACTCCAGCACATGTCAAAGTTTTAAGCATATGGAGTAAGCATAGAGAAATATAAACACAAGGAAAATATAACCAAAAAGCATGCATATATATTAGAAATCGGTACAATGCTTTTGAAAGAACGACTTAGGGCAGGTATACATCATATGGAAATAAATATAGCAAAAAGACTGCCTTAGTCAACAAAAATATAGAAAAGTCCTAAAACTAATCTATAGGTGGTGGTGGATTGGAAGAAGTGGATGGAGCGGATGGAGTGTAGCGAAGTAACTCCTCTAATATGCTCTACTGCGTAGTCAGCATCTGCCGCAGCACCATTTGACAATCTTATAGCTCAGCCACCCTGGCCTGTAAAGCTCTAATCTCAGCCTGAGAAGAACTCTCAGGCTAGGCTACAAGAGCGAGTGTCCTCCTCAGTAAGGGCTGGCTATTAGAGAGATCCATCTCCTCCTCTATATCCTCATCATCAGCATCCTTCCTACCAGTAACTGTAACATAACCTTTATCAGCAAACTCTATTGCCTCTCTCTGATGTGCCGGCATATGTGTCCAAACTTTATTCCATTCCCTTATTCCAAATTATGGAGATTCATCACATTATTCCTCTTTTGGACTCACCACAAAACCCTGCAGCTCTAATATCCTGGTAATCATATATGGAAAAGGAAGCGCATGTGCAGGAATAGCCTTATGAGGCCCAATCTTAGACCAAAACTCCAATAGGTGACAGAAAATCATCTTAGGGAATGAATACCAATGCTCAAACTGAATAGCATAAAGTGCTTGGAGAAAATTAGTATTCCTAATGTTCTTATGTCCAAGAGGATGGACATTAGCAGAGATGATAGAATCTAGAATCCACAACCTCTTAGGAATTTTGGCTTTGGCAGTACTACTACACTTTTTGCTAGCAAATCGACCATCATATAACTTCTGAATTAAATTCTCAGCAATTGGTACCCTAGGGAATGGTGTGAAAGTAGGACAGCTACGCCTCTCATCTACTACTTCCGGTAGTGCATTATAACATTCTAGAGCAGCAACAATTGTATCGGGATTAATAATTAAATCATGCCCATCAATTCTAGTCCTAAGCTCCCAAGGGTCATCCTCACTATAAACCAGATTGAGATAAAACAGATGAACAAGACGAGGATAAGCAACCTGAGTAACAGGGACCATGAGATAAAGAAGGTGCCTGTAACTGAAAGATTTCATAGCCCATCTAATGCGCGGATCATTGATGAACGCCTAATAATCAAAGGTCGTTTCATAAGAAATTAGATTTGTCTGCCATGCATTTGGCAACACATCTTTCATCCTTCTAGCGCGCTTAGCAGGAGTAGGACGAACCATCTTCAAGATAAACCTTCAAATTTCTTAAAAACTACAGTTCCTGTAATCTGTAAATCGAGGCTTGAGCTTTAGGTACTGATGCTTGAGCATTTAGTAGCTGATGATAATGCTCGAGCCTAAACTTGCAAAGCTCGAGCTTTCCCTGGACTTCACCGAATCAGATCACAGAACTTAGTTTAATTAAGCAAGGAAGAGTGGATCTAAATAACTAGTCTATGTAGATGATGTGTGAACAAAATTTATAGACTCATGTATTCAAAGAATAACTCATACTCTCCTTTATTAGATCTAGACAATTAATGAACCCAGGAAATTCTATTTGAAAGAGGAAGAAAAAAGAGAAGGTATGAACTTAGAAAGCTTATATAAGGAACCATGGCTTTCCTTTTTGTTCTAGGCGACGGAGTACTCAGTTTCTTGATTTTAAAACTTTTAGAACCTCAGGCTTGAGCATCAAGGGTATGAGCTCGAGCCTGCCGCCATCAATTTCTAACTTTACGATGATGGAAAGCTCAAGCTGTGGGTACTGATAAAGCTCGAACCTATAGCTGATGAAGCTCGAGCCTCAACCTTTAGGCTCGAGCAATATGGCAAATTTTTGGATTTTTTGAATTTTTTTGAATTTTTATTTTTTTTTCTATTTTATTCAAACCTAAACTAACCTAAACCTAAATGAAGACTAAAATAAACCTAAAATCTAGAAAAGAAAATAAATAATCAAAAACTTAAAATAATGAAAAAAAAATCAAAATAAACTACGGTACAACATACAAATGCTAAGTTTAACGTCGATGGCTTGACAGCATGCTAAGTTTAACATCGATAGCTTGACGAAAACTTGACCTCTCTAGTCTAAGTAAATAGGATCATGAAATTCTACTGCCTCAACTGTGCCTCTCTGCACACTACCCTCTATGTAGGGTTTAAGTCTTTATCCATTAACCTCGGACAGTTGTCCAGTCTTGCAATCTTGTATCTCTATTGCACAATAGGGTGTAATAGAAATAACCATGTATGGACCTTCCCAACGTGACTTTAACTTTCCAGGAAAAAGTTTCAGTCGTATATTAAACAACTAAACCTTCTTCCCAGGCTCAAAAGTCTTACGCAAGATATACTTGTTATGAAATGCCTTAGTCTTTGCTTTGTAAACCTTAGCACTATCATAAGCATCATTACGTAACACTTCAAGCTCAGTTAATTGAAGCTTCCTGTTAGAACCAGCAGATGTCATACCGAAGTTGAGCTTTTTTATAGCCCAGAAAACTCTGTGTTCTAACTCAACAGGAAGATGACACCCTTTACCATAGACAAGACGGTAAGGTGACATACGAATCAGAGTCTTATATGTAGTACGGTAAGCCCACAAAGCATCATTCAGTCTATAAGACCAATCTTTATGATCTGACTTAACCGTTTTCTCAAGAATTCTCTTAATTTCACGATTGGATATTTCTACTTGGCCACTTATTTGGGGATGATAGGCAAAAATAATTTTTTGAGTGATGGAGTATCTTTAGACCAAGGTATGGAAGTACTTATTACAGAAGTGAGCACCCCCATCACTAATAATAGCTCATAGCATACTAAACTGACTAAAAATGTTTGTTTGAATGAACTCAACCACGACTGCATGATCGGCGGTTATAGTAGCCACTGCTTGTAATACCCCTAATTTTAAAAGGATAGTCTCAGCATTTTAATTATTGTTTTACTGCATTTTTTTATTTGCTTATTTGTTTGTTTGCTTATTGGTTTAATTAATTGTTTTATTTAGTTGAATTATCTGGTTAATTGTATTATTTATTTTATTTAATTGCCTTATTTATTTTAATTTTTTAATGGTTTAAATTTAAATTCTTTGTTTTCTTTAATGTACGCTTATGTGGAAATTTTAATTAGCTGTTTTCATTAATAATAATATTAGGGTTTTGTATTTGTTCACAGGCTAGCCGACTTTGTTAATTCAATACGTTTAGTTTTATTTTCCTTTTCTTAATAGAATTAGAATTACGCTTTTACACCTATATATAAATGGTGTATATCGCCCAAGGGTTGTAAAACCCTATTCACGTAACAGTGGAGGCGACGATATACAAAGAGAGGTTTGAGAGGAAGGAACCAAGAAAACCAGTTAGGGTTTAGCTAGGACTAAGGCTGAACCAAGGAGAGATTAAAGGGGTGTTGTTCGAGGGTTGAACCAAGGAAAAAATAGAGGAGTTAGAACAATGAAGGATCGTCGGAAAATTTAGGAAGACAATGCTGAGATTTTAAACCAAAATCTCAAAGGCAAGTTCTATTCCTATCTCTCTCCCTTTGACTCGTGTTCTTTACACACCTAACACAATTCCAGGACTAAATAAATGTTAAATTAATATGGTTTGCATGTTAGATTCGATTAAAATCGTATGTGTATTCATGAGTTGGTCTTTGCTAGATTTTTAAACTTTTCTTGCATAATTCTTAATTTAATTGATGTCAATTAATGAATAATGAATTTGATTAATTCTGGGACACACTGGGACTTAGTATTAACCAGTAGGAACCTTGGAATGGAGGAACGGAGCAACTGGTAGTCGCCAAAGGTGAAACAGGTGAATGAAACTAAGGGAGCAGGCTCCCCTAAGCAAAGAGGCAACTCCCCCTTGAGGGGAGCCGGCTCTAGAAGACAAGGAGGCGGCTCCCTTGAAGAGGGAGCTGGCTCCATGGTATGTGGAGGAGGGTCCCCCTTTGAGGGAGCCGGCTTCTTTATAGTTTTTATTTTATTTTATTTTATTTTTTAGTTCTTGGCAGTTGTTTTTGCTACGGTGCTATGATTTTTAGGGTCCTGGGTTAAACTGGGAACTGTAACGGGGGGTTTAAATGATGTTGAAGGTGATACTAAAACTCCAGAGATCATTGAGATGCCTAATAAGTCACATAGAATTAAGGTCTTGAACAATATGAACTTTTTATTAAAATTACATATTGTTGTTGAATGTGGATGATTCAAGTTGTTAATTGTAGTTTAGCAACTTGTTTTGATAAGATATAATTTTATCATGTATCTAGAATGTTAAATAAGTAAGTTAATTTATAGAACCCTACTGTGCTTATTATGGATTGATTGGTACTACTTATATTATTAGTACTATCAATTACTGGATTTTGTGGAACAGGATAGAATAAGCATATTAAATTATATTTTTATTATGCTTGTTATGGATTAATTGATACTTATAGTTATTATTTATTATTTGTGTTATCAATTGTTGGATGTGTGGATTTTATGCACCGGTATGGGACGGTGGCATATTAGATATGTATTAGATCAGAACGTTAATACTTACCTATTCTGGAATAGGGAATGGATTAATTACATAAGTTAAGTCCTACCTTTGTTTGTGTCAGATCATTAAATAGTTGAATGACACACTTGGTTTCGGATGGATTTTAAATATATAATTATGGTACCACGATATGAGCCTGAGTCTCAGAGTCGATGGTTAGGGAACGTATATGCATTTGGATGCATAACTGGCTATGATGGTTTAATGTGTACCCTGCTTGGTCTAGGTACTCATGCCCACTTCATGTGCGTTTTGCATGATGCCTACTAGTCAGGTTGAGACGGGCCTATAGTACAGTGAGAGTCCTCTAGTGTGGATATATATATATTTATGGACTATATGATTACTGTTGAGTTGTTTAGGATGTACATGCATATCGGCTCTCTACTTGGATTATAGTAGTATAGAACTTGCTCGTGGACCTGACCCATTCTTATATTTTTCAGGTATCGGGTGGTTCTAGTCATAGAGCTTGATCGAGCTGAGCTGAGACAGTCACTCATTCTTCCAATTATGTAGGACTACTATTTATGTTCCGTTTTACCTTGGGATTTTGTTTTAGTTGTTTACATTTCAGTTTGGGATTTTTATTAGGGGTCCACTAGTGATGGATTCCTGACTTGTTCATTTAATAAAGGTTTTGGGAATTATTGGATTTTAATTTTATAATTTTGAGGATTATATTTTAGAATTCTTTCAGCTTTATTATTTTAGTTCTTAATTCATGTTGTACTCTGTGTTCATTTAAATATTAATTGTTTGATATTACCTCGGGTTTGGGCTTGGGCTTGATCAACCTATGTCTCAGAGTCGAGGGGTATCACAGTTGGTATCAGAGCACTCCAGGTTCAAGTGTCTCTAGGGTATTTCATATTAAGACTTCCGCGTAGTGTATTCTCTTGGTTAGAGCTTAAGATTAGGATTTCTTGTATTCCTTTATGGTCCATTTAAATAGTACTGATGTTTGTCTTTCTATGTTAATAGAATGGTTAACACTAGAAGAGGACAAAACATGCAAGGAACTAGAAAGGAAAGGAGAGTGGCACGTAGGCAATAATATCTCCTACGGCGTCAACAAAGGGAGGAAGAGCAGTAATTGCCTAGGTTTCAGGATAATGATGGTCAGTTTCACGAAGAATATTAGGAAGTTTAGCAAACGCAGGATCAGGGCAGAGATCCAAAGTATCATCCTCATCTCAATGACCTCATTGCTTGGGCTATAGAAGTAGGGGTAACAACTGCACTTCAGAATCAACCACAGGTTCAGTAGGCACCTATACCAGCACCAGTGGTTCAGACTGATACTTGGGAAAAGGCTAGGAGTTCTTTCACAAAGGGGAGTCCACCTAAGCAGAATGGATTCCGGCTCCACTGATGCGAAAACAGCTCACCAGTGGAAATAAGACATCGAGTGACATCTTCGCCTGGTTCAGTGTACGGAGATTCAGAAGCAGATGCTTGCTACCTTCTAGCTAGTTGGAGATGCACTACAATTGTGGGAGTCAGTTACCAACGCAGAGGAGAGGATGTCATTGACTTATAACCAATTCACTGTTCGCTTTGATGAGAAGTACTTTCCTTATACAGTCAGGGCAGTTATGAAGACAGAGTTCCTCAATCTAGATCAGGGGAACATGACAATGGCAGAGTATAAGCAGCAGTTCACGTGCTCGTCTCTTTTTGCTCCAGAGGAGGTGAATACAGAGGAAAAGAAGCATAATAGTTTCATTAAGGGACTCATGTGGTCTATTAAGCGAGCTATTACAAGTAGCCCAGCCTACACTACCTATGCTCAAGTGGTGGACACCACTTTGCAACAGTATTAGTTGACCGTGGACTTTAGACAGGCTAGGGGTGAGATGCGGGGTAATAGAGACTCTGCTAATCAGTCAGCTGAGAAAAGGAATGGCAATGGACACCGACAGAATGACAAAGGCAAATTCCAAGGACAATAGTCTTGGAAGAAGCACAAGGGTGGTTCAGATGCTCACAGGGATGTGGCACCTATTCAGAGGCAGCAGAATGGGGGACCACAGGTAGAACAGGGTCAGCTACAGGCTAACCGACAAAAAAGGCCATTTGGCACTTTCCAGGGTAGTTGCTACACTTGTGGAGAGTATAGCCATACTTCTAGGTAGTGTTCTAAAACAGGACAGGTACATAGACAACATGTGCAGTAGGGACAGAGGGCACCAGTACCTTTACCCACTCCACAGGTTCCACGGATTCAGGGACAGACATATCCAGCTTTACCGGCACCGGCATAGCCTCAGGAACAGGCACCGCAGCAATTGTATTATGGCAGGGTGTACAACTCTATGCCACAAGATGTTCAGGCACCTCAGGCTGTTGAGGGTATGTTTTTTATTCATGGTTCACAGGGTCATGTTTTGTTTGATACGGGTGCTACACACTCATTCGTATCTCAGTCTATTGTTGCATTATCTGAGATGGCGATACAGGTTTGCGATAGACCTTAGGGTATTTCTACACCTTTGGGCGATACCGCCATATTGCATGAGAATGATGGGCCTGTGACACTAGATATTGGTAGACTCAGATTTCTAATCAATCTATTGGTCCTAGATATGCACACTTATGACGTGTTATATGGGATGGATTGGTTATGTCATTACCATGCCCAAGTTAACTATTATGATAGGTCTATTGTTTTCACTATACTTAGACAGGATATATATGTTGTCGCTATGCCACGTTCTAACAGGGTTATTAGCACTTATTTGTTTTATGTGGAGGAGACTGAGGAGGAGATTACCATGTCACTAGATAGCATACCAATTCTACAGGAATTTTCGGTTGTCTTTCAAGAGATTCCAAGGTTGCCACCTAGTTGCGAGATAGATTTTGTGATTGATTTTGCTCTAGGCACTACGCCTATTGCTAGAGCACCGTATAGGATGGCACCAATGGAGATGAGAGAGCTGAGGGATCAGATTCAGCAATTACTCAACCAGGGTTTTATTCATAAGAGTACTTCACCCTGGGGAACACCAGTTCTGCTTTTAAAAAAGAAAGATGGTTTACTTCGCCTGTGTATAGATTACTGGGAATTGAACAAGGTTACTATTTGCAACAAATATCCTTTACTCAAGATTGATGATCTTTTTGATCAGTTGAAGGGAGCTACATACTTCGCTAAGATTGATCTTCGTTCTGGATATCATCAACTTCAGATTAGGGAGCAGGATATGCCTAGGACAGCGTTTCTCATGAGATATGGTTCTTTTGAGTTTCGTGTCATGCCTTTTGGATTGACGAATGCACCAGCAGTTTTTATGGATTTAATGAACAGAGTCTTTAGGGCTTACCTAGATCAGTTTGTCATTACATTCATAGATGATATTCTGATTTATTCTAAGTTGGAGGACGACCATGTTAGACATATTCTCATAGTGTTACAGACACTTCATGAACACCATTTATATGCCAAGTTTGAGAAATGTGAATTTTGGTAGTGGGAAGTGAAGTTTCTAGGTCACGTTGTGTCAAAAAGGGGAATAGCGGTAGATCTGGCTAAGGTTTCAGCAATGGTAGAGTGGGGACAGCCTACTTCACCTATAGAGATTCAGAGTTTCCTTGGATTGATGCGATATTATCGTAGGTTCATTCAGGGGTTCTCGAAAATAGCTGGACCACTCATTTATCTGACTAAAAAGGGTGTACGGTTCATATGGGATGAACACTATTAGAAAGTTTTTGATGAGCTCAAGAGTAAGTTAACTTCTGCACCGGTTCTGTCTACTCCACAGAGCGGGATAGAGTATCTTGTCTACATAGATGCTTCTTTACAAGGTCTTAGGTGTGTTTTGATGCAGGAGGAACAACCAATTTCATATGGATCTCGTAAGCTTAAGCCTCATGGGCTTAATTATCTAACACATGATTTGGAGTTAGCAGCTGTGGTGTTTGCTTTATGTATTTGAAGGCATTATCTGTTAGGGGAGTCCTTCAGATTATTTAGTGATCACAAGAGTCTGCAGTACTTATTCACTTAGTGGGAGCTAAATATGAGACAACACATATGGTTAGAGTTTGTGAAAGACTATCATTTCTCTATATAGTACCATCTAGGAAAAGAAAATGTGGTGGCAAATGCACTTAGTCGCCGACCCTATGCGAGTCTATCTGCTTTATTCACCACTGAGTGGAATGACTTGAAGAAGGTAGATAAGTTGTCAGATGCTTTTATGGCTTGTATGGTAGTTATACCTTCTATCATTCGCAAGGTTCCGAAGGTACAACTCATAGATCAGCAGTGTATTGACAAAGTTGTAGAGATAGCTTCTAGGGAAGTTCTATTTTACTATGTTGGGACTAACGGAGGTTTAAAGTACAAAGGGTATCTGGTAGTACCTTCTGTTGATGATTTGAGGAAGGATGTGATGACTGAGGCTCATCATTCTGAGTTTTTTGTTCATCCAGGAGGGGACAAAATGTACCAGGATATGAAGCGGCAGTTTTGGTGGGCAGGTATGAAGAGGGACATTGCTTTTTTTGTTTCTTAGTGTAGCACTTGTCAGATAGTCAAGATTGATCATTAGAGGCGGCCAAGAGCTCTACAGCCACTACCTATACCAGAGTGGAAGTGGAAGAGCATTTCTATGGATTTTATGGAGGGATTGCCTAATTCTTTTGATCACAATTCCATTTGGGTCATCATGGATCGATTGACTAAATCAGCTCATTTCTTGCCTATTCACACTGACTTCACTTCGGAGCAGTTGGCGAGACTTTACATTACAGAGATTGTGAGGTTACATGGCATTCTATTGTCTATTATATCAGATAGGGATTCGAGCTTTGTGTCCGAATACTGGAAGAGTTTTCAGCAGGCTTTGGGTACAGAATTACGTCTTAGTACTGCTTATTATCCTCAGATAGATGGTCAGACCGAGAGGGTTAATTAGGTCATAGAGATATGCTTTGCTCGTGTGTTCTTGACTTCAAGGGACTCTGGGAGGATTATTTGCTACTTGTGGAGTTTATGTATAATAATAGTTTCCAAAAGACTATTGGAATGGCACCGTTTAAGGCATTGTATAGCCAACCATGTCGATCTCCTGTATGTTGGATAGAGGTTGGTGAGAACAGATTTTTGGGTCCTGAGTTCATTAAGGATAGTTCTGAGAAGATCGCTTGTAATGACCCGGTCATTTGCCTTCCTTTCCTTTTTCCTGAAATTCTACGAATGAATTTTTTCATTTAATTTTCTTTTCTGAGCTCTGTTTCGTGTCGCTTAGTGTCATCTC
This sequence comes from Cornus florida, assembly GCF_030987335.1. Classification (NCBI taxonomy): domain Eukaryota; kingdom Viridiplantae; phylum Streptophyta; class Magnoliopsida; order Cornales; family Cornaceae; genus Cornus; species Cornus florida. The sequence goes on along the minus strand of NW_026775574.1, from coordinate 61,132,452 downwards.
GAGTGCTCAGAATTGGTTTCTGAGACTCTTTCATGTGAATTGACAACTTTCTTTGAGGACTGAGTCATTTTCGCATTTTTCGTTTTTCGGACACTACGCGTTATTTCGTCTTTTCCCTATTCTATCATTTTCCCTATTTCGTCTTATCTCCATTTTTCAGTTTTTGGCACAACCTCACTTCTCATGCTCAGAGTTGGTTTTTGACTTCACGTGCCTTCATCTTTAGTGGTTTCCTCGAAATACGTATCTTTACTTTTGCAAGAAAGTACTCTGGTTGCTCCCGGTGTCCACAGGGGCAAAGATGCACAATTCTTCAGAATCTTTTTCATTTCTTGGGGTGTTTTTCGTAAATATCTTTTGAAGATATTTTATTTCAGGGGCATCTAAGAAAATATCTTTTGGAAGATATTTTCATTTTGGGGCAATTTCGCAGTTAACCCTTTTTGTAGGGACCAATGTGCAATTAACGAAAGTTATTGCAAAAATGTCTTGTCTGGAGCCTGGATCCTTGTACGGGATTCATTTTCACTTTTCGTTGACTCGTAAATTCATAGAATTTCCTTCTGGTCATTTTTCTCCAGTTTCAGAGTTTTTGGACCCGGTTACCGCTGAACTTGTTTGGGGCATAACATTCTATTCGAGACTCAGTTTTCAACGCTGTTTCTTCCATTGTTCATATTTTCTCATTTTGAATCTTTTTCATTCATGGAGTTTTGCCGTTTAAGCATGTCTGCTCAAAATCCACTTTTCCAAACCCGGCGGGGCCCTTTCGAGACAGTTTTTGAGACTTACTATAAATAGAACACTTAAAGAAGAAAAATCAGATTTTGATCATCTTCCCCACCTATCTTGGCCAGATCTCCTAACAGCCATGGCTGCCACTTTCTCTCTCCTCCTTTGGTCCACTTTTCCTTGGTAGAAATCCTTCGGCCTTAGCATTTATTGCTTCCCTCGACGTGTTCTACCTTTTGCCCTTATTAGAATCCATTTCCGATGATTTTTCGAGTTCATGTTTGGAGTCAAGTTGAGTTTTTCATGGGGCTTCTTGCGGATTCTTGTTCACGGTGTTGTCCCTGACAAAACCTCTCGGTATCGTCAAATTCGGACCACTTTTATTTTGGTGGGCCTTTGGGATTTTCATCCCAAATTGAGGTAGGAGGTGTTATAGGTTTAATTCTTGTTATATAACTGCTATTGATGCTTATACAACTTGATTGCATGCTTAAATATGATATCTAGAGATTTTATTATTTAATTTTCTTGTATTGGATTTGATTTTTCCGATTGCTTATGACTTGTTTTAAACATGTAGCATGGTAATATAATGCTCTATAATATGGGCATTGACATATATTAAATTAAGGGAATTTGACCAAGTATTAAAGATTTTATTTAATATTTATCTTGAATAAAATATTAAATCATATGGCCTTAACTAGCTTAAAATTAATATGTGTTAGCATATTATATTAGGCCTTAGCATGCTCTTCAACATAGTTGAATTTGAATGTAATTGGAGGTGTTTTGAAAATTAGTAATTATTAATTAATTTGATTAATTAATTTGTCCCGAGTGCACTATTCACTCTATTTAAATTCTGACTTGATATTCTTGACTTACATGCCATATAGCTTCACATATATTTGATTTAGAATATTCGGTTAGGTTTTCAAACCTTTCATTTAATTAAATTCCTTGTTTAAGATTTAATCCTCATGGTGATATACAACTTGGAATTGAATTGTGGCATGCTAGAAAATTAAGCTTAGGTATAGTTGTTCACATATATTAAATTGGGATTAATTGCATGAGAATTGCAACTTTTAATTTATATTTAACTTTAGTGAAAGGTTAAGTCATATGGTCTTAAATTGAATGAAATAAATTTGTAATATGATATTACATTAGTCCTTGGCATATTCTCTAAGATATGTTAAATTGAGAGCATTTGGTTAAGTTTAAAAATCTAGAGATTTTAATTAAAAGAATTAATTAAAATCTATTTTGTGGTCCCATTAGCTTAATTAAGGTTTTAACTTGATATTTGTATTGGCTATGACTTGTTTACTGGTATATATTAATTTGGGACTATCTGAAGTTGTTTTAGAACCTTGGGATTTAAATTAGCATGATTTAATTAAAGTTCTACTTTGTTGTTCTAACAACCTAATTGAGTTTTAGAATGGATATAGGTGATGACCTTGCTATGCCCTTTAACACGTATTAAATTGAGGTTAATTGAAATTGAATCGGAAATCTAGAGAATTTAATTGTGTTTATCTATTTAAATTCTATTAATTTGCTCCATGATTTAGTTGTGTTTTAGAAGTAGTTTCTATATTCAAATCATGGACTTAGACTTGTTGTATATTCATTTGGTTATGTTTTGAACATTGGATAACATAGTTGCTATGTTTATATTCATGAGAATATGTTTTCCTTATTGAATATATTGTTGCCTTGTGTAATGATTTGTACACTTCATGTTTAATATCTTTCATGCATAGTCTGTAACGAATCGCACACTGAAGATTCGACATTCATCATATCATATTAGTTGTGGATTTAGAGCATGTATTGTATAGGTTTTCAAATTTGGTTGTGCTTAGTAGATAGTTGATTATCTTGCATATTCCTGTTAATATATGCGTTGTTGCACAACTTGTTGATTTTGGAAACTTGGGGATGTCGTTGTTTGACTATGGCTAGGATGTGGTTCTGGTACGGGGGATAGTCCCTCTATATAGTCTAGTGCGCACATAGGGAGGTTACCCATGGGCTAGTAACCCTAAAGTAACTATGTTATCGGTCTGATCCGGCATGACGTCCGAGTATCCACTTTGTTTGACTTCGCATTTCACTTTCAAGTTGATAACTAGATGATGTTGTAACTTGTTGTTCCTTATTTGTCGTTCCATTTTAAGTTACATGATGTTAACTTTGCGAAATTGTGCTTTATGCATTGTATTGGAAGTTCCAATGTTGGTTAAATTGTATCGATATTGAAAATTGTGTTTTGACGTTCTAACAAAGCTTAGGATTGATCCTATTAATTCATTTAGAACTTAGACGTTAGGTGGCATAAACCACTACTGTTATTTTGTGCTTTAGATTCTAAGTTGATGGCTTTGAGAACTTATACCTTGTTGCATTGTATAACATGCTCTTTTGTTGTTGAATTGCATGGATAATGTGATTCTTGTTAACTTGTATCCAAATATGCTTTTGTCACGTTGTATGGATTACTGTAGACCTAGTTCAGTTGTATTGAAAATGCAATTCATGTTAATCTATGCTCAAGCATTCTTCTTGTCGTGTTCTTTGGATTATCCCAACCATGATTCATTTCATACACGTATGTATATCATGATTCTTGTTGCTTAGACTCTGAGGTAGCTTAGGATGCTCCCCGAGTCTCACTTGGACATAGACGTAAGGTGGCATGAGTCCCTTTAACATGTTTCACCTTAAGGTGATAAAATTGTAAAATGTTAGGTTGATGCATGCTCATCTCCTACGACTAGCTTTATGTTACTCACCCCTACGATACTAGGGCATATTTCAGGTTCGTAAAGCCTAGCATTCCTTGGATGTTGTGTAGCTTTCAAGTTTCCATTTCATGCAAATGTTAGCATGAAATGTCATTTTATAAACTTATATGTCAAAATACGTATATTTGATTCCATATATGTAATGTGTACTTCAGTACACTCCTTGCAATGTATTTGATATGTATGAGATGAGGCCGGAGACCAATGACTATTATATTGTATTCTATGTACTTTTTAACTTCATGAAATATTGTGAAAATCTTGAAAAATCGCAAGTCAATGCTTCACCATGGTTGCATCGGGTGTGGGAATTCTATTCTCATTCTTTCATAGGGTCTTATTAATCTTGTATGAAGTGTAGCCAAGGGCCAAACGGTTATTTGACTCCATTTTATATTTTTGGATTCCATGTTTTCCAATCCACGTTTATTTTTGCCTTTTTGCCCGATGGGGGGTCGGATTTTGCATCGGTGGTATATTTAAGTTGTGGACCATTGTAGCATGTCCAAATAGGTAAGTTACGTTTGCATGTATGGTCGTTTCTAGGCAAAACCTTATCGTTTGTGTTTTGAGCCTCTTGTCAATTCATTTCGCATTTTTTTTGCATATTCTGATCTAGGGGCATTATGGACCTTTCATGGTGGTTTTATTTTCTTCTTTCAACATGGTTGAATAGAAAACATGATTTTAGGGGGGGTTTCTTTTCCGTGTTTTTCTAGAAAATGTCGTCTTGATATCGGAAATCGCTTACGAAATTTAGCTCTCAGTTTTTCAATTTAGCAGCTTTTTGGACCTTCATGACTAGATTTCATGGAAGGGCATTTCGGGCATGTCGTCTTGATATCGGGAATCACGTAGAAAATTCAACTTTGAGGGGGGTTTCTTCTTTGTGTTTTTCCAGAAAAAATCATCTTCTAGCCCGTTTTTGCTCTCAGTTGTAGACAGTCACTGTAGCAACTTTTAACCCTCTTGTTCAGTTCTGATCTAGGGGCATTTTGGGGATTTCACAGTGAGTTATTTTCGATTCCGTCAGCAAAGTCGGGTAGAAAACTTGATTTTAGGGGGGGTTTCTTCTTCGTGTTTTTCTAGAAAAACTCGTCTTGACCTCCGTTTCAAGCCTCAGTTCTGGGCAGATAAAAAAAAAATGTAGCAACAGCCAAGGGCTGCCACCAGCCATGTCTTTGGGCGCCGGCATGGGCGCCGGTGGGCTCGCGCATGGGCGCTGTGTGCGCCATGGCCTTCGTCGGGCCGCCGTGACGTCTCAACTTCAAACCCTCGTTTCTCCCTCTTTTGGACTCCAAATCGAGTGAACTTTTTTTTAAACTTGACTAATCTTTCCAACGATGTGCTCGGTTGCACCCGGATCTTCCTAGATAATTACCAGTTTACCCTTTTAGCCTTAAGTGCTCATTTTTCTTCGTCAGGCCGTTTCTCCTTTGTTCGGACTCCGAATCATGCGATTTTTGAGTCCATCCTAATTATTTTTTTGTTGTCTTTCCAGCGGTGTGCCCGGTGGCACCCGAGTCCACATTTTTCAAAAATAACTATTTTGCCCCTGGGGGCTTATTTGTCATATTTTGACCTTTTGCTTCCGCATCAGTTCTAATTGAGTTCCACGACCTTATGGAAGGTCATTTTGACTTCTTAGAGTCCTGTTTTCTGTTTTCGCTTCCGCATATCGGATCCGTTATCGGGTCAAATCTTCGGTTCATCATAGGACACGCTGGCCTAAAAACTAGGGTCGTCACATCGCTCTTATTCGGGATCGCATGCATACTGCACAGAGTAGGCAAAAGAGTTATGTCGATCGTCGTACTCGTGCATTGGAGTTTAAGGTTGGAGATCAGGTTCTACTCAAAGTGTCTCCTATGAAATGAGTAATGCGCTTTGGGAAGAAAGGGAAGTTGTCACCGCGTTTTGTCTGTCCATTCATGATTATGGATCGAGTTGGAGCTGTGGCTTATCAGTTGGCACTTCCGGATAATTTGGATCGTGTGCATAATGTGTTCCATGTTTCCATGTTGCGGAAATTTCTGCGAGATGAGGATCGGTATCAGCATATTGATGTTGGGGAGATTGAATTGTAGCCGGATGCAACATATTTGGAGCCACCGTGTCCTATTGTTGACCGTCGGGATCAGATTCTTCGTAATAAGGTTATCCCTTTAGTGTGTGTTTAATGCAGTCATCACAATGAGGCTGAGTCTACTTGGGAACAGGAAGATGCCACTCACTCGCAGTTTCCTGACATATTGGAAGAAGGTAAGGGCGAATTCCGAGGATGGAATTTTTTTTATTAGGGGGGAAGAATATAATACCCCTAATTTTAAAAGGATAGTCTCGACATTTTAATTATTATTTTATTGCATTTTTTATTTTCTTATTTGTTCGTTTGCTTACTGGTTTAATTAATTGTTTTATTTAGTTGAATTATCTGGTTAATTGTATTATTTATTTTATTTAATTACCTTATTTTTTTAATTGTTTAATGGTTTAAAGTTAAATTCTTTGTTTTCTTTAATGTACGCTTATGTGGAAATTTTAATTAGCTGTTTTCATTAATAATAATATCAAGGTTTTGTATTTGTTCACGGGTTAGCCGACTTTGTTAATTCAATACGTTTAGTTTTATTTTTCTTTTCATAATAGAATTAGAATTAGGTTTTTACACCTATCTTTAAATGGTGTATATCGTCCAAGGGTTGTAAAACACTATTCACGTAACAGTGGAGGCGACGATATATAGAGAGAGGTTTGAGAGGAAGGAACCAAGAGAACCAGTTAGGGTTTAGCTAGGACTAAGGTTGAACCAAGGAGAGATTAGAAGGGTGTTGTTCGAGGGTTGAAGCAAGGAGAAAACAGAGGAGTTAGAATAGTGAAGGATCGCCGGAAAATTTAGAAAGACGACGCTGAGATTTTGAACCGAAATCTCAAAGCAAGTTGTATTCCTATCTTTCTCCCTTTGACTCGTGTTCTTTACATACCTAACACAATTCCAGGACTAAATGAATGTTAAATTAATATGGTTTGCATGTTAGATTCGATTAAAACCGTACGCATTCATGAGTTGGTCTTTGCTAGAATTTTAAACTTTTCTTACATAATTCATGTTTTAATTGAAGTCAATTAATGAATAATAAATTTAATTAATTCTGGGACACACTAGGACTTAATATTAACTAGTAGGAACCGTGGAATGGAGGAATGGAGCAACTGGTAGTCGCCAGAGGTGAAACAGGTGAAGGAAACAAAGGGAGCAGGCTCCTCTAAGCAAAGAGGCGGCTCCCCCTTGATGGGAGCCGGCTCTAGAAGACAAGGAGGCGGCTCCTTTATAGTTTTTATTTTTTAGTCTTTTGCAGTTGTTTTCCAATCTCTCTCCCTTTGACTCGTGTTCTTTACATACCTAACACAATTCCAAGAGTAAATAAATGTTAAATTAATATGGTTTGCATATTAGATTCGATTAAAACCGTATGTGTATTCATGAGTTGGTCTTTACTAGATTTTTAAACTTTTCTTGCATAATCCATGTTTTAATTGATGTCAATTAATGAATAATGAATTTAATTAATTATGGGACATACTGGGACTTAGTATTAACCAGTAGGAACCTTGGAATAGAGGAACAGAGCAACTGGTAGTCGCCGGAGGTGAAACAGGTGAACGAAACAAGGCGAGCAGGCTCCCCTGAGCAAAGAGGCAGCTCCCTGGGAAGCCGGCTCTAGAAGACAAGGAAGCGGCTCCCTTGAAGAGGGAGCCGGCTCTAATGAGCGTTGAAAAGTGCGTATTTAAACCCTTTAAGCTTAGGCATTCTAGTACCTTTATCTATCTTACCCTACCGTTTTAGATTGATTTCGAATTATTTTAATTTTTAGGCACTTATCCCAAAAATAAGCTAACTCAGCCAAATAAGAGCTTAATTGAAGCAATTCTGGGATTAAACAAAGAAAGGAGCAAATTGGAGAAAGAAAGAACCAAATGAACCCAAACGTGGGAAGCAACAAAGTTCGATCGATCAAACTTAAAGGTTCGATTTATCGAACACTGATCGATCTCAGCACTTCAAGATAGATCCAAACCTTGACCCAAAAGCAAAAAGTCCAAAGTTCGATCGATCTAACACCACCCTTCGATCGATCGTACGCTTTTGTCCTTATTCAAATGATTGATCTCATCCACAGCTGTACCACCTACTAACAACTTTTGTCCTTTTCCCAAAAATATCTCCCAAAATATCTTGGATTTGTCTTTTCCCAAAAGGCTTAACCAATTCGATTGATCCAAGTCTAAGGTTTGATCGATCGAACTTCCTCCAGTGCGAAAAAGTTAAAAAGCCAACTTATTCAATCCATCCTCTATCTAATCATTAGAGAATATTCTTTGCACGACCCTAGCTCATTTGGTGTGTCACTTGACCTACCTATAAAAGGAATATGATGCACTTTTTGAAGAGGGGGAGACTTAGCATTTGGTAGATACAATTTTAGAGGCTATTCTTAGTGTAGAAGAAAAGAGGAGGAGGCTAGAGACACCATTGGAGTTCTTCATCAACAAGGAACAGATTTCAACCATGGAGTTAGTCCTTGAGGGTTGGAGCAACATCACCATGAGTGGCTAGACATCCTTTTGGAGCTAGAGTTAGCCCCAAGCATGCTTTCTATATCTTAATCTTGTGTATTATTGAGGGATTAGTTTGGCAATTAATGTTTTGACAATTTGATATATATAGATCTTGATTGTTCAATGATTTATGTGGTTAAATGCTTTCAATTGATCATTTCATTCTATCCATATGTCTATGTATGCTAGAATAGATGTTCATGTGCTTGTCTCTAGATTTTGTGTTATTGATGCATGTCTATGTGTATTGATGCTATAAATTTAGAGATTGTCAAAACATAGTGCTTAATGGAATGCTCTTCTGTTTTTCTTCATGGTTTATACTTATTCCTTGATGGATTGTGCCTCTCCCCTAGTTTATTTTCATGCTAGTAGTGTAGATGTAGTGTAGTTGTAGTATAGTGTTAAATGGGAGGACAATCTATGCTTGTTATTTGATGATCCAAGCTTTTGAATGCAAGTAGCATATGTCTCTAACCTTGTGTTGTATTTGGATTGTGAGCTTAATGAAAGGATTAATGACTTGTTTTGATCTATTATGCCTTCACATGTTGTTTAGACAATATATGCTTCATTACTTAGATATATTGTGCCTTTCACTTGATGTTTAGACAATACATGCTTAACTAGTCATCCTTGCTTATTGAATCAACCAAACACACATACACCAATATTGCAACACACCATTTGCCTTCATTAGTCACTTGTCAATGGTATAGAAATGCATTGCTTGGTGGTGATCTCTAAACCCTAAGACTCTTCTCTCTCTTACTTACTCTTAGTTGCATTCTTTTGTTATTACTTAATTCAATTTAGTTGCTCTCTAATCAACCAACCAACCAATTGTTTGATCATTCGACCTACTAGCCCTAATAGTGATTCCGCAACCTTGTTCGATCCTCACAATCCCTTAGGATGATCCTTACTCGCCCTAGCTATATTTTTAGAGAAGGTAGTAGTGGCTTCTATAAATGTAAAACCCTTGGCCCTCGCCTTAAAATTCACACTCTCCAAACTTAATGGTGGTAGTGCGACCTCCGGCCACATCAGTTTTTGGCGCCGTTGCCGGGGATTGATTTGATTTGGCAACGTTAGAATTGTGGAATCAATTAGGATTAGTACTCTTTTAATCGTGTCTTTACTTTATTTTTATTCTTCTTTTTGGTTACTTATTGTGTTGTTTGTACTTGACTAGGTGTATTGTTGGAGAGGAAGCAAGCAAAGGAGCATTCAAGCTAAGCAAGTAAGGAAAAAAGCTAAAAATTCTAAAAATTTGCTAAGCTAAGCTTTGAATTTGGAGTTGAAGTGCTAAAGGACCTTTGTGAGACTTTCTTTACTCAATCCCTTAGTTAAATCGTCGGCCCGCGTGGAGGCTTGTTTTTAATTGTTCTTTGCATCATTGTTGTTAAAGCATGGGAGTATGAATCAAGTGTTTGTGGAAGAAGTCTAATTGCATTGTTGTGAAGGCATAGTGTTTGTCATTCTTTGTGCTTGTTGTGTTTTGCGTTATGCATGCATGGAAGTCTTTCATTGAGACCAACTCTTGTCCCTCTTGATTTGCATCTTGAATCCATTGTTAGAAATCCTAGGGGAAGAGGAAGTTCACATAGAACCAATCTATTAATGGAAGGCCATAATGAAGAGAATGTAGAGGACCTTGGTCACATAGACCAACAAGGTATTCTTAATCCTAATGTGCACAATGAGAACATATAACTACCATTAGGCATGCCTAGGCCATTCATTCACCAACCACCACAACAACAAGGCCAAGTTACATATGGAATGCCAAGGCCAATGTATGCTCCACAACCTCCCATCATCAATCAAGGAATTCAAAACCAAGGTGTTCATGTTGCACCTCAAGTAGCTAATCCACCTTTTGCTTTAAGAGACCATTATGTGCCTAATGAGTGTAATGCATCTACATGCATCCAATTGCCTCCATTTAGAGCGTATCATTATGAAATTAAGCCACAAACCATTCAAATGCTTCCTAACTATCATGGACGTCCAAGTGAAGAACCTTACAAGCATTTGGATGAGTTTCTTGAAGTATGTTCCACCGTAAAATATACGGACATGCCGAAAGAGGTTTTAAGACTCAAACTTTTTCCATTCACTTTAAAAGACAAGGCAAAGTATTGGTTTAACAATCTTAGGCCTTTTTCAATCACTTTTTGGGCAGAAATGCAACAAGAGTTCTTGAAGAAGCACTATCCGGTTTCAAAGACCAATGCCATGAGAACCTCAATTCTAGAATTTTCACATGGGGATGGCGAAACGTTTCATGAGGCATGGGAACGCTTCAATGAATTGCTTAGGAAGTGTCCACATCGTGACATGCACAAATGGCAATTAGTTCAATATTTCTTTGAGAGCTTATTGGACAACTATAAGGGTATGGTTGATGCTTCCATGAGTGGCTCATACATTGATAGGCATGAGGATGACGTGTGGCGTCCTTACAAGAGCATTAGTGAAATTTTTTTACATAGAACATTATCATCCAAGAATGGTAGAAATTCACAAGGTAGGAAGAGTGTTGGCTTACATCAAGTCGACCATTCAAATGAAATAGCTGCCGAAATGAAGCCTTTATCTCAAAGGTTTGATCAATTTTTGATTAACCAAAACTCGATGAACCAAGTATCTTCCTTCCCTAACCATTCTCATCGTGTATCAAATAAAACATGTATGACTTGTTCTACTGTTCTTCATTCTACTTCTCATTATCCTCACGGACAAGTGCGAAATGAACCAAATGAACAAGTCAATGCAGCTTTTATGAACCAAAGGAACAATCCTTATGGTACTCACTATAATCCAAGTTGGAGGAATCATCCGAATTTCTCTTGAAAAAACCAAGGGGAGGGCTCAAGCCCTTCCCAAGGCGGTTTTCAAGGGAAGTACATTCCACCTCCACTTCAAAACCAAGGATCCCAAGGTTATAGACCTTATCAATCACAAAGGAATCAATTTGTTAATTCTCATTTTCCCAACCAATCTTATTCCCAAAGAAATACTAGAAGTCCCGCCTTTGAAGAAAAAGTTTTGAATGTTTTGGGCACTTTAGAGGCTAACACACAATTGCTTCATTCTCACTTTCAATCTATTGCGAAGCTAGAAACCCAAGTAGGGCAAATAGCAAGCACTCTTAACGCAAGAGAGAAGGGAAAAATGCCTATTAATGCCCCACCTAAGCAACAATGTGTTGTGGAAACCCATTCCTCATCGGAAGGCCGCACCATTGAACATGTTAATGCGGTGACTACCTTGCGGAGTGGTAGGATTGTGGACAATCAAGTTGAAATGTCCAATGAAAAAAGTGAACCGGTGCAACCTCAAGTTGTCACCCATCCCGTTTCACATCCTATTCCTCCTTCATTGCATATACATGATCTTTTGAATGATAAAGTCTTGAAAAATGTGTTTGAAAAAGAAGTTTTGAAAAATGATGTTGAAAAAGTTTTGTTGAAAAATGATTTGAAAACTTCTTGTGTTGAAGACAGTTCAAAAGAAAATTCTAAAAAAGTGTTTGAACCAAAAGTTCCATTTCTAGATGCCTTAAAAGGATCCATTTCAAAAGACAAACAAAAGGCAAAAACAATGAAATTATGGAAATGTTTAGGTAAGTGAAAGTCAATCTTCCACTATTGGATGCAATCAAGCAAATTTCGGCTTATGCCAAATTCTTGAAAGACTTGTGCACCCAAAAGCGGAAGAACAAGAGCCAAGCAACAAGAAAAGTGGTTTTGACCGAGCAAGTAAGCTCAATTTTGTAACATAACACTCTTCCAAAGTTTAAGGACCCCGGTTCACCCACTACTTCATGCATTATTGGTGATTATATCATTAATCGGGCACTTCTTGACTTAGGAGCACGTGTTAACTTTCTTTCATACTCGGTTTATGTCAAATTGGGCCTAGGTGAATTAAAACCGACATCGGTAATTTTGTAACTTGCCGACCGATCCATTAAGAAGCCTAGGGGTATAATTGAGGATGTTTTGATTAAAATTGACAAATTCTTCTTTCCCGTTGATTTCGTTGTCATAGACACGGAATCGGTTCCCAATCCTAATAGCCAAATTCCCGTTATCCTTAGCCATCCTTTCTTGGCAACCGCTAATGCCAACATCAATTGTAGGACGGGGATAATGAAGATTTCATTTGGCCACATGAAGGTGAAGTTGAATATCTTTAATCCCACACCCAATTCATTTGACAAATATGAAGGAGAGGTTAATGTTGTAGATAAATGTCATGATCTTCAATGTCAAAGAAGTGAGCTTTTATGTAAGACTAAATCTTCAAAAGAATCACCTTCAACCATGCATTCTAAAAGTCTTGTTTCAAATTCTTGCTTTAAAAGGGCATAGAAGCCCAAAAGTTGTGATTGTATAGACAAAGAATCAAAAGTTTCTTTTAAGCTTAATCCAACAAGTTCTTCAAAGAACCATTTGTTGGGTGGAGTTCAAAGCATCTATCACCCCAACAAGGAGGGGATGTATTATAAGATCTTTGATCCGGGCTAAAAGAGCCCAATGTCTTGCTAGAGACGTTAAAGACTAGTAAAAAGCATTCGTAGGGTGTCAAAACCCTATTTCTCCCCCATTTCTATCTTAAATTTCATTTCTTACGAAGTCTAGATACTTGTTTTTGGTTCATATGCATTGCAAGGAACTTTGGTGAGGATTGCAAGAGCTTTCATGTCATTATTGAACATTCTGCATAGTTCGATCGATTGAACTGCATTCTGCATCCAACACTTAGAAAAATTTTCGACCTGCAGAAACCTACATCCAAATTACCTCTCTGTCCCATCGTTCGAACTTATTTTTAGATCGATCAAGAGACCTTTGATCGATCCAACTTTAAAGTTTGATCGATCTCATGATTCAACACTTAAAAAAATTTTGAGCCTGTAAGAACCTGCATATTTCACCTCTCTATCTCATCGATCGAAACATTCCAAGATCGATCTGAAATTCTTCGATCAATCAAACTTCTAAGTTTGATCGATCTTCAAGTTCTAACACTTTGCCAAATTTTTGAACCATAAACCTGCATATTTTTGCCCTCTGTCTGATCGATCGAACTCTTGTTCCGATCGATCTCAGTTATCCATTTAATTGTTTGACTTTGTTTTGACTTTTCAAATTTCAAAAATCCAAAAATACTTTCATTTTTATTTTATTTTGTTTAATTTTCATTTCATTTTATTTTATTTTATTTTTCAAAAAGTTTTCCAAAATTCAAAAATATTTTAATTTATTTAGTTTTTAATTATTATTGATTATTCAATTAAAAATAAATAAATAAAAAAACAAAACAAAAGTCCAAAAATATTTTATTCTATTTTATTTTATTTTACAATTTTTAATTTTAATTCTAATTTTTAATTTTAGTTTTGCATTTTTCAAAAATTTCAAAAATCCAAAAATACTTTGAGGAGAGTTCATCAAAGTTCAATCGATCTCAGTTAAAGTTCGATCGATCGAACTCTGTCGGGAATGTTTTTAAAATAGACCTGGAGGGTCTTAAGATCAATCATTTAGATCGATCCAACCCTCTAAACCCTTGCCTCCCTCATCGCCGCCGCATCCACTCTCCATCTTCCTCATCTCCGGCGAGATCCAAGCTACACTCTCTCCCTCATCTCGGATTTCTCATCCACTTCTCTCCCTTCGATTTGGGTAAGATCCGAGCATCTCATCTATGATTTAAGCTTCTATATAATGATTACATGCTTTATATGTTACATTCATGCTTTATACATGATTGAATCTCCATTTTTGAAGCTTCGAAGCACTGAGTTTGCATGTCTATGTATATATGTATATGTTTCGTATGTATATATATGTGTTTGATCTATTTTGGGAGGATGGGCCATGATTGGGTGATGATATTTGTTGATGTGTTGTGTTGATAGGCCCACGAACACGTTCGTGTGGGCCCCGTGCTTCCAAAGTCACAGATCTGTGATTGTTTACATTCGTCACACAGTTCGATCGATCAAACTTGTATCTCAGATCGATCTTGGGAGATCGATCAAACTCATGTCTCAGATCGATCGAAGTTGTGAGATCGATCTCACTTATTTTCGATCGATCCAACTTTTTTTATCGATCGAACTTCACAGATCTCACACATACACTTTATTCTTCATATCTTATGTTCATGCTATCTCATATATGCCCAATGCCTGTGATATTCCACATTGGATAAATTTTATACTTATATTGCTTAGCATGCTTCACATCCTGCTACTTGTATGATACATGTCATATATGTTTTGTCAATCTTATCTGACATGCATGTTTCTATATTGTGCTTAAAATTTTTTATTCTGGCGTTAACTCCCATTGCAAGTTTTTCTTTTTCTTTTTCTTTTTGCAGGCCATGGTTAAGAGGAAGACCGTTGCTAATAGGCAGCACGGGCCTCAGCGTCATATCAGACCACGAACAGAGGAACCAACAGAGCCCTCTCATGCACAGGAGGAGCCAGCATAGGCTACCCCACCTCAGTCACCATCTCGTGAGGCTGAGGATGACCATATGCCATCCACCTCTGCGGCTCATCCTATATTTACTCCATCACCATCTCCACCATATGCTGGAGCTGAGCATTTACCCGTACTATCTCTACCACGTCAGCCAGCTCAGGAGCGTGATAGGCCCATGCCTAGATATACGTATATGACAGTTGACCATGAGTTAGTGTTTGACACGGCCTTTTTCTCTAGATCGGTGCTGACCCGATCAGCTTACCATGATATCATTCAGAGGGGCCTGATAGCTATTCTTGCCCCGGTTATAGAGCCAGTCTACCCGCGACTGGTATGGTTGTTCTACCAGAACCTCCGACCATCCCCGCGTACCACAATACAGCTGGTCACTTCTGTAGATGGCTATCAGATCACCATCATAGTGGACTCACTAGCCCGTTCTTGCCACTACCCACACCGCTGTCCTCTAGAGCTTCAGGAGACATATCCGAGGCTATACAGGCCTTCATATGCCGACATGGCAGTTTTTCTTACAGATCACCATGCCAGTGGCGAGACCTTTGCCACTCGGACATTCCTTCCAGATGACCTTTGGTTTATTGATTTCGTGTTCTTCCGGAACATCTACATTGCAGGGCACAAGATTCAGAGGAGGGGAGATTATTTGACAACCCTCTATACCTTCTACACTGGGGACTGGGTATCTATTCTCGAGCTCATCTAGAGCGTGATGAAGAAGCTATATGATAAGTACATTAGCAAGGAGACGCTCGGACGGGCTAAGTCTCTCCCATTCAACCACCTCATCACCCAGATTCTTATGGACTAGCGCTACCCTATTCATCCTCGGGAGCACCCCGAGAGAGGTTCCTGCCACTTTCTGAAGAAGGACTGGACCAAGAGCTACAACGCCATTATTACTAGACTACAGGACCATGCAGTAATGGCTGTAGATGAGCTAGAGGCTAAGGAGGAGGCACAGGCAGAGGCACCGGCAGCAGCAGCAGATCCCGTAGCGGACGATGCACCAGTCGATCCAGCTGCCGAGCATATAGATATTGACTTAGAGCGCCCTGTAGACTCTACAGAGTAGTACTCTCCAGCTGGGTTGCCCATTCACGAGCAGGAGCAGACTCACGAGCTTTCTTCTGACTCTTCTATGCCTGAGGCTCCAGATCTGACCCCTAGCTTTAGAGTACACCTGCAGACTCTTGAGGATGCTGTTATTGCCATACGAGCTGATCGTACAGCCCACAGAACTAATTTTGCTGTCTTCCGCATGGATGTCGCGACTATGTTCCGAGATTTATCCAGAGATATCCGCAGAGCCCGACCTGCCCGTCCTACCTCATCCTCCTAAGTTCCCAATTCCTTCTATCTTATGATCCCTCTCTACTATTGATACTGTATTTTTGTCACTGTACAGTACTATTATTTTTGCAGCCGGCCTGTCAGCTTTGATATTTCTGTTGTACCTGCACTTTATCTGTTTTATATATATCTATTTTTGCTATGGATGTCATATGATTGTATTCTCATATCTGTATGTTTAACTCCATCAGGTGCATCACAGTAACTTCAGTGAGAGAGTGCTACCCAATTTTCAGGACCACCCTTATACCTCTCTCATCTCTTTATCTGTTTATCCCATTTACACTTGCATGTCCACTGTGCACCCATTATCCCATTTTGTTATTTGATGAATTTATCCAAGTGCCAATTTTCAGGACCATAGTTCATCCCAAGTTTTGGGGGGGCCATGCCACCTACTTCGGATACTTCAATCCCGATCATTCTATGCCTTAGTCGCACTGGTATACTCTTTCCTTTGTTCTCTTACACATTGAGAACATTATACCATTTAAGTTTGGGGGGAATGGTGCTTTGCAGTGTTAACTTTAAAATTCAAAATTTTGAGCATGACTTGTGTAATTGAGGGATATTTCTATGATTGGTCCATATCTAGCTATGATTTTGATCTTTTGAGGACTATATTGCTTAAAATTTAAAAATTGCTTGACTTGAGAGTCCAATACTCCTTGTATGCTTTGTGAAAGCCATTTAGGAGTAAATTTTTTGAAAGATTGATATCTTGCTTACACTTGTGGTCCACATCATCTTAATTTTGTGATTGTTTTGAGATTCATTCTAGAATTATGTACTAGCACAGACGCACACTAGCATTCATTTGTGGGGTACATGCTTTCTTGATTATTGAATTGGTTATATCCCAATTGAGCCAGTATTGCATTGAAAGCTTTAATTCTTAATAAAGGTAGATAACAACCCCTTTTCACTAAGTAGCAGGGATTCTAGCCTCATCAAGCACTGAACTTGTCGCGCCGAAAGGTAGAGGGCCCAAACTCTAGGTTAAAAATTGAATATATATATATATATATATATATATATATATATATATATATATAAAGTTGCAAAAATAATAAAAAGTGAGAACTTCTCACAAAAGGTGAGAAGTGGGAAATGATTAGATGGAGGTTGTTTTGATTTGTAGCCTAGTTGATTTGAGCTTGTAAGTTCGTAGGGGTGTTTGAACACCTAATGCCCTAAAGCCGTCTAGTTTGGGAGTCATTGACCTAACGCTTGACCTCATGGATTGCTAAAAAGCTTAATAGATCAACACGTTGCACCACGCTTCCATCTTTGATCCTGTTCAATGAAATATATATATATATATATATATATATATATATATATATATATCGAGTAAAAATAATAAACGTACCTAGAACAATAAAGCTTTAATAAAAGGTCAATTTTTTGTCTTGATGATCGGTACTAGATTTGTGTGCTAGCTTGAGGGTAAGGATGTGATCATTTCTCTAGTTGGCTAAGATAGCAACATATTTGATGCCGGTCCACTCAAAAGGATTCTAGAGTTGTTTTGATTTGCATGATCATTTTCATGATGTGTGGAGAACCATACTTACTTGCTTGATGTTGAGATTTGGGAGATTGCTTGGAAATGTTTGAAAAATTGCATACTAGAGGTAGTTTTCTCCCAATGTTTGTTTGCAATATTGGTGCCTCTTTTGAAAAAATGAGCTTAATGTTTGTGGGTACCATTTCTGGAAACCCTCACGAGACTTCACTCGTCCACTAGGGGTTTAAAAGGCTTGTTGCATGTGCTAAGTGCGATCATGCTCCCTACGAAAGTGGCGTTATCCATTTATTATTTTCTAGATTCATACTTGTGTAGTTGTTCATTTCATTCCTTTACTTTCTAGTTCATTGCTAGGGACTAGCAATATTTAAGTTTGGGGGTGTGATGAGCGCTGAAAAGTGCGTATTTAAACCCCTTAAGTTTAGGCATTCTAGTACCTTTATCTATCTTACTCTACCATTTTAGATTGATTTTGAATTATTTCCATTTTCAGGCACTTATACTGAAAATAAGCTAACTCAGCCAAATAAGAGCTTAATTGAAGCAATTCTAGGATTAAACAAAGAAAGGAGCAAAGTGGAGAAAGAAAGAAGCAAATGAAGCCAAAGGTGGGAAACAGCAAAGTTCAATCGATCAAACTTAAAGGTTCGATCGATCGAACACTGATTGATCTCAGCACTTCAAGATAGATCCAAACCTTGACCCAAAAGCAAAAAGTCCAAAGTTCGATCGATCCAACACCACCCTTAGATCGATCGAATGCTTTTGTCCTTATTCAAATGATTGTTCTCATCCACAGCTGTACCACCCACTAACCACTTTTGTCCTTTTCCCAAAAATATCTCCCAAAATATCTTGGATTTGTCTTTTCCCAAAAGGCTCAACCAGTTCGATCGATCCAAGTCCAAGGTTCGATCGATCGAACTTCCTCTAGTGCAAAAAAGTTAAAAAGCCAACTTATTCAATCCGTCCTCTATCCAATCATTAGAGAATATTCTTTGCACGACCCTAACTCATTCGGTATGTCACCTAACCTACCTATAAAAGGAATATGATGCATTTTTTGAAGAGGGGGAGACTTAGCATTTGGTAGATACAATTTTAGAGGCTATTCTTAGTGTAGAAGAAAAGAGGAGGAGGCTAGAGACACCATTGGAGTTCTTCATCAACAAGGAGCAGATTTCAACCATGGAGTTAGTCCTTGAGGGTTGGAGCAACATCACCATGAGTGGCTAGACATCCTCTTGGGGCTAGAGTTAGCCCCAAGCATGCTTTTTATATCTTAATCTTTTGTATTATTGAGGGATTAGTTTGGCAATTAATGTTTTGACACTTTGATATATATAGATCTTGATTGTTCAATGATTTATGTGGTTAAATGCTTTCAATTGATCATTTCATTCTATCCATATATCTATGTATGCTAGAATAGATGTTCATGTGCTTGTCTCTAGAATTTGTGTTATTGATGCATGTCTATGTGTATTGATGCTATAGATTTAGAGATTGTCAAAACATAGTGCTTAATGGAATGCTCTTGTGATTTTCTTCATGGTTCATACTTATTCCTTAATGGATTGTGCCTCTCCCCTAGTTTATTTTCATGCTAGTAGTGTAGATGTAGTGCAGTTGTAGTGTAGTGTTAAATGGGAGGACAATCCATGCTTGTTGTTTGATGATCCAAGCTTTTGAATGCAAGTAGCATATGTCTCTAACCTTGTGTTGTATTTGGATTGTGAGCTTAATGAAAGGATTAATGACTTGTTTTGATCTAGTGTGCCTTCACATGTTGTTTAGACAATATATGCTTCATTGCTTAGATATATTGTGCCTTTCACATGATGTTTAGACAATATATACTTAACTAGTCATCCTTGTTTGTTGAAGCAACCAAACATGCACACACCAATATTGCAACACGTTATTTTCCCTCATTAGTCACTTATCAACGGTATAGAAATGCATTGCTTGGTGGTGATCTCTAAACCCCAAGACTCTTCTCTCTCTTAATTACTCTTAGTTGCATTCTTTTGTTATTACTTAATTCAATTTAGTTACTCTCTAATTAACCAACCAACCAATTGTTTGATCATTTAACCTACTAGCCCTAATAGTGATTCCACAACCTTGTTCGATCCTCACAATCCCTTAGGACGATCCCTACTCACCCTAGCTATATTTTTAGTGAAGGTAATAGTGGCTTCTATAAATGTAAAACTCTTGGCTCTCGCCTTAAAATTCACACTTCAAACTTGTTGGTAGTAGTGCGACCTTTGGCGACATTATGCTTCATAGTGTGTGGAGGCGGCGCTCTCTTTGAGGGAGCCGGCTCCTTTATAGTTTTTATTTTTTATTTTTTTATTTTTTAGTTTTCGGCAGTTGTTTTTTCTACGGTGCTTGGATTTTTAGGGTCCTGGGTTAAACTGGGAACTGTAACGGGGGGTTTAAATGTTGTTGAAAGTGATACTAAAACTCTAGAGATCATTGAGATGCCTAATAAGTCACATAGAATTTGGGTCTTGAACAATATAAACTTTTAATTAAAATTACATATTGTTGTTGAATGTGGATGATTCAAGTTGTTAACTGTAGTTTAGCAAATTGTTTTGATATGATATAATTTTATCATGTATCTAGAATGTTAAATAAGCATGTTAATTTATAGAACCCTATTGTGCTTATTATGGATTGATTGGTATCTACTTATATTATTAATACTATTAATTACTGGATTTTGCGGAACAGGATAGAATAAGCATGTTAAATTATATTTTTATTATACTTATTATGGATTAATTGATACTTACAGTTATTATTTATTATTTGTGTTATCAATTGTTGGATGTGAGGATTTTATGCATCGGTATGGGACAGTGGCATATTAGGTATGTATTAGATCAGAACGTTAATACTTACCTATTCTGGAATAGGGAATGGATTATTTACATAAGTTAAGTCCTACCTATGTTTGTGTCAGATCACTAAACAGCTTAATGACACACATGGTTTCGGATGGATTTTAAATATATAATTATGGTACCACGATATGAGCCTGAGTCTCAAAGTCAATTGTTAGGGAGCGTATATGCATTGGGATGTATTACTGGCTATGATGGTTTGATGTGTACCCTACTAGGTCTAGGTACTCATGCCCACTTCATGTGCATTTTGCATGATGCTTACTAGTCTGGTTGAGACGGGCCTGTAGTCCAGTAAGAGTCCTATAGTGTGGATATATATATACTTACGGACTATATAGTTACTATTGAGTTGTTTAGGATGTACATGCGTATCAGGCCTCTACTTGAATTGTAATAGTATAGAACTTGCTCGTAGGCCTAACCCACTCTTATATTTTTTAGGTATCAGGCGGTTCCAGTCTTAGAGCTTGATCGAGCTGAGCAGAAACAGTCACTCATTCTTCCGATTATGTAGGACTGCTATTTATGTTCCATTTTACCTTGGGATTTTGTTTTAGTTGTTTACATTTCAGTTTGAGATTTTTATTAGGGGTCCACTAGTGTTGGATTCTCCAGTTGTTCATTTAATGGAGGTTTTGGGAATTATTGGATTTTAATTTTATAATTTTGAGGATTATATTTTAGAATTCTTTCAGCTTTATTATTTTAGTTCTTAATTCATTTTGTACTCTGTGTTCATTTAAATATTAATTGTTTGATATTCCTTCGGCTTTGGGCTTGGGCCTGATTAACCCATGTCTCGGAGTCAAGGGGTATCACACTACTTCAACCCATCTAGATACATAGTCAACAGCCACAAGAATGTACTCATTTTTATTGGACAGAACAAAAGAACCCATGAATTCAATACCCCAAACATCAAAAATCTCAATAACTAAGATTGGAGTTAAAGGCATCATATTCTTTCTAGAAATCGATCCTAGCTGCTGACATCTAAGGCATGATCTACAGAATAAATATGCATCCCAAAAGAGTGAAGGCTAACAGAAACCACATTGAAGAATTTTAGCTGCAATTTTCTTCGCACTGAAATGACCTCCACATGCCAAACTGTGACAGAAGGTCAGAATACTAGGAAATTCACTCTCAGGAATGCATCTATAAATGATTTCATCAGCACAGTATTTGAATAGCTGAGGATCTTCTGAATAGTACATCCTAATTTGGGAGAAGAATCAATCTTTTTCATGGTTTAACCAAGATAAAAGAATTTTTCCTATTACGAGGTAATTTACAATATCAGCAAACCAAGGCAAATCTTTATGAGAAACCTCAAACACTTGCTCATTTGAGAAGGAATCACAAAGTGGAAGTGAAGTTGAGGTATCCTCAATCAGAATTCTAGAAATATAATTAGCTACTACATTCTCTGACCCTTTCTTATCCCGGTTTTCATAATCAAACTCTTAAAGCAAGAGGATCCATCAAATCAAATAGGGTTTGGTTTCCTTTTTGGATAGAAGATGTTTCAAAGCAGAATGATCAGAATAGACTATAACTTTGAAACCCAATAGATATGATCTGAATTTATCTAAAGCGAAGACAACTATAAGTAACTCTTTTTCAGTAGTAGTATAATTTAACTGTGTATCTGAAAGAGTTTTATTAGTATAGTAGATAACACGAGGAAGTTTATCCACTCATTATCCTAAGATAGCACCCATGGCATAATCAGATGCGTCACACATAATCTCAAATGGAAGAGCCCAATCTGGAGGATTCATGATAGGAGCTGAAGAAAAAAGAGAGCGAAGCTTTTGAAAATCTTCAAGGCATAATTCATCAAAGACAAAAAGAGCATCCTTTGCAAGTAGATTACACAAAGGACGGGAAATTTTGCTAAAATCTTTAATGAAGCGTTGATAGAACCCGGCGTGCCCAAGAAATGATCGTACTCCCCTTACAGAGGTAGGAGGAAGCAATTTAGAGATCAAATCTACTTTAACTCTATCAACTTCAATACCTCTCTCTGAAATGATATGTCCTAAAATAATACCCTCTTGAACTATAAAATGGCTCTTCTCCCAACTAATAAGATTCGTTTCCCTACAACGCTGAAGCACTAGGGAAAGATTTTAAAGACAGTTTTTGAATGTGGACTCGAAAACAGAGATGTTATCCATAAAGACTTCGAGAAACTTTTCTACCATGTCCGAAAAGATAGACATTATACACCTCTGGAATGTTACTAGTGCATTACATAATCTGAAAGGCATCTGTTTATATGCAAATGTATCAAATGGATAAGTGAAAGTAGTTTTCTCTTGATCATTAGGACTAATGGCCACCTGATTATTGCTGGAATATCCACCTAAAAAGTAATAATAGCTTTGGCCAGCCAATCGCTCTAAAATCTGATCAATGAATGGAAGTGGAAAATGATCTTTTCTAGTAGCGGAGTTGAGTTTCCGGTAATCAATACACACACGCTATCTAGTGGTGGTGTGTTATGGAACTAATTCACCCTCAGAATTCTCAACTACTGTAATACCTGTCTTTTTGGGTACTACTTGAGTAGGACTCACCCACTTGCTAACTGAGATGGGGTAGATTATTCCCGCATCTAGCAACTTCACAACTTCTTTCAACACTACCTTCTTCATATTAGGAATCAATCTTCGTTGGAGTTCCCGAGATGTTCGAGAATCCTCCTCCAAATGAATATAATGCATGCAAATTGTAAGGCTAATTCCTTTCAAATTAGCCACACTCCACCCAATAGCCTTTTTATTTTTCTCAAGAACTTTTAAGAGACTACTTTCTTGGAAACTTATAAGATTGGGTACAATGATCACCGGGAGGGTGTCATTTAAACCCAATGAAGCATACTTTAGCTTTTCCGATAGTGGCTTAAGCTCAAGCTTAGGTGGAGACTCTAAAAAAGGAATAGGTGGAGTACTAGAAAGTGGTGGAAGAGGCTCTAACCTAGATTTCCATGGAGGAAAATCTGTGATAGGAGTGGAATAAAGCAAATAATTCACTTCAGCTATTGAAGAATCAATATCAAAATCTTCATAATTGATGTGATTCAGACAAGCTTCTAAAGGATTCTTGGATAAAATAGTTAGGAGTGATTCCTCAACCAACTCATCAATAACATCAAGGAAGAAGCATTCACTATCATCATGGGGATGATGAATAACGTTGAAGATGTTTAACTTAACTTTCATATTTCCAAAAGATAAATCCATGACTCCAGTCCAATAGTTAATACAAGCATTTGCTGTGGCTAGAAAAGGTCACCTAAGAATGACCGGAATATACTTTTTGGAATCGTGGGCCGGTTCTTTATCAAGAACTAGAAAATCAACCAAAAAATAGAACTTGTCCACTTTTATGAGTACATCTTCAACAATACCTCATGGTTATCTGACAGAATGGTCAGCAAGCTATAGAACAAACGACGTAGGTTTCAACTCTCCCAAACCTAACTTCTCATAGACCAAATAAGGAATAAGATTAACATTTGCTCCAAGGTCAAGAAGTGCTCGCTTATCACATTATTTCCAATGATGCAAGAAATTGTAGAAGTATTAGGATCTTTAACCTTTAGAGGAGTGTTGTACTTAAGAATAGCACTGACCTGCTCGGTGAGACAAACTTTCTTAGGAACTTGGCTTTTTGATTTTCTCTTAAGAGTGCACAAGTCCTTTAGAAATTTTGAGTAGGCTAGAATTTGCTTTATAGCATCGAACAGAGGAAGATTGATTTTGACCGACCTCAATCATATCTTGAATTTTCTCCCCTTGTTTACTAGAGTGGGAGGGTTCCTTGAGACATTCAGGATAAGGCACTTTTGGCTCATAAACTATCTCAGGGTTAGGAGTAGATGAAGAAATGACTCAACCTTCAACTCCTCGTGTGGATTGTGGAATAGCACTTGAGGAAACATCCTTGGGATGTGGATTATGGATGATAGGAACAATGGGAATCCTAAGCCTTTCTTTTCCCTCCTGTCCTTTTTCAACTTAGTTATCAACCACTCTACCACTCCTTAATGTAGTGATAGCCTGAACTTGCTTATGATGAATACCTGAGGAATTGGTTTCATCAATCATGTAGGTCTGCCCTTACGGGTTGGCTATTGGCTGACTAGGCAGTTTTCCATCCTCTCTTCAAGATAAAGTATTTGCTATTTGCCCAGTTTATGCCTCTAGCTTTGATATGGCTTGAGAATGAGAATTAAGAAGTTGGGTATTGGCTTTAATTTCACCAAGAGCATTGAGTACTTATTCCTCAAAAGCAGAATTTTTAGGAGGAGGTGGAAGATTTGGAGCTTGAGTGAGTTGATTCTTAAACTGAGGTGGACGGTAAATACCAGGTTGATTAAAAGAATTATTTTGTGGCATAGGGTTGGATGAATTTTGGTACTCCCTCTGAGATTGGGGAGTAGTATTCCCTTGATTCTGATTACGCTATGACAGATTAGGATAATCTCTCCAACCAGGATTATATGTAGAAGAATATGGATTATAAACTGGTCTAGAGAATACAGCATTCACTTATTCCTATGGGATCTCAGATGATTGTCCCACCATAGGGTAAGCGTCAGCAAAATGGTTAGGATTAACATAGATTGAACAAACTTCCTTTGGCAAGGCAGTTTGTGGATTAGCAATAGGAGCAAAGCTAGATAATAAGATTTGATCGAACCTACGGTTCAAGGCTTCTATTTGAGCGGCTAACTCACTAGATTTATCTACCTCATAAAGTTTTTCAACCTTATACATTCCAGGTGAAGACCTAGACCTAGAGGAAGAAGCATATTGCACTGAGTTTTCACTTAGGGCCTCAAACAGCTCCCAAGCGTTAACCGGACTCTTACGCAAAAAAGCTCCATTACTGGAAGCATCAACCATATTTCTATAAGAATCTATAAGACTATCATAGAAGATCTATATTAAGTGACATTGAGCAATATTATGGTGTGGACACTTTCTTAGAAGATCATTGTATCTCTCCCATGCATCATGGAGCTGTTCTCTTGGGATTTGGGAAAATGCCATGATTTCTCTTCTCATTTAAGTGGTTTTACCCACAGTGTAGTATTTCTTCAAGAACTCATGTTGCAACAAGTCCCATGAAGATATGGAATTTGTTGGAAGGGACTACAACCAAGTTCTTGCTTTGTTCTTAAGAGAAAACTGGAAAAGACGCATTTTGAATGAATCATTGGTTAAAGTGGTCAACTTAGTAGTTAAACACAATTCCAAAAACACATCCAAGTGCTTATAGGGATCCTCTGTAGCATACCCATGGAAGGTAGGAAGCATTTGGATCATAGCAGGCTTGATCTCAAAATGGGTTGCATTAGCATTTGGAAAAACAAAGCATGAAGGGGAAGTATATATGGTAGGAATAAAATGGTTCCTCAATTGTGGTTATGGAGGAATAGCTAGACCCCGTTCTCTATTACCATTACCATTATTACCCGGTGCATTACGTTGTTCAGCCATATTTTTAGAGAAACTATTTATATAATTCAAATGCTTTCTAAGCTTTCTTAACTGACTCAAAGTTCTCTCTATTTTAGGATCATGCACTAAAGGTTTTGACCTATTTTGGTGAGTTAACATGCACTGGTTCCATTAATCCTAAAAATAACAAAAAGAAAATATTCCAAGTTATAAAAAAACAATAAGAACTCACAAAAGGTTTAATAAATCGAAGCTTTTCTCCCTTAAGCGTCTTTATCCTCACTGCTAATTTGTACCTGAAAAGAAATAGAATTAAGATGATATATCAGAAAGTCCAAAGACTGGTAAACCAAAATAACTAATTAAAAACTAAACAAAAATAATCTCCCTAGCAACGGTGCCAAAAATTGTTCGTCTTGTGATCTCGCAATAATAAATTAACCACTTGTAATAGAGCGATATCGTGTAGGATAGCTCTATGTAAAGAGGATGTCAAACCCATAGAGAGATGAGATTTGCATTAATCTTTAATTTTGTTTATTGGTTTACAGTTAACTTGGTTGAAAAGTTTATTGGTTGTCACGATTTAACAAACTAAAATTATAGCAAAATATCTAACTAAAGCAAATTAAACTAATTTAAATGATCAGAGAGAAAAAGTCTTATGGCTTTGACTTCACCACAACCATCATATTATGGTTAATTATACTAACTCTGGGAATTTAACAATGATATTTTTTAAAAGAATTGAACTCAATAACATTCGTTCAATTCAGGTTTTAAAGAAAGATGTTTTACAAGATTAGCTAACTATAACCTATCTGCGGTTAACGTGGACTATCCGCCTACCTACTCTACCTACTTTAACTACTTTGCGAATGAACTACCTTTCCTAAGCATAGATTATGAAAACGCTCTTTTGTAAAAAAACATTAAAGTACCATTATATGACCTCTATTCTTGTGTCCGGCAGGGCTCCGCCAGATACCGCATAACAAGATAGGTTGAGAATAGAGAATAAACTATTACATCTAAGACAAGGGAATAACAGTTTATAATCTATTAAAGCATGAAAACCACTTGGGTTGTTTCAAGTGCTCATAGTCATATAATCAAGAAAATAATCATATATTCAAATAAACCCAGAGTTAAAAAAATCAAACCATAATATTAGGTTGGGTTACATCAGTGCCCTAAGAGAGGAATTAGCTACTCATGATGAGGCTGGATATCATCTATGTTGAGTTCATCTCTATTGTCACAGATAGCACTTCTCTACTCAGGATCTTCACTTCTAAGGTTGTAGGAACCCTAAAAGCCACCACACCTTCAGCCTTCTGAATAACACCGTCAAAAGAGATTGAAATTTTGGACCTCTTCTATCAAGGCTTACGCCTTCTCTTATAGAAGAAAATAAATATTTGGTGGGCTTTTAGGTCTTCTGGCCTAACTGGGATGAGATACGGCTGGCAAAGAGAGTAATCCCGCAGCTTTTAATCTGACATGTCATAGAACGCTCAAGCTTTAGGAGCGGATGCTCGAGCTTTAGGGTTCATGCTCGAGCATAAAGAACAATGCTCGAGCTTCTCTGAATAGATGCTCGAGCTTCAATAAATAATGTTCGATCTTCGCTTTGACACTTAGCCAATTTTCTTCAACTATTTTCCTAAGCGTCTTTTTCTTCAACACTTAGAATATTTTTGGGGTTGAACTCCTTTAGCATTGCTCGATCCAAGCTTCATAGGCTCGAGCACTAGGTACCAGGCTCGAGCATCTAGGGCTCAATGCTCGAGCATCAGTGGATAATGCTCGATCTTTAGTGGATGGTGCTCGATCCTGGAGGTAATGCACAAGTCTTGGGAGCATAGCCTTTCAATTAAATTAACTCTTTTATTTTCGACGGCTCATGCCCGAGCTTCAGGGTTAATGCTCGAGCACCCTTGGTTAAGGCTTGAGCACCCTATGGTAAGGCTCGAGCATCAAGGTATAAAGCTCAAGCATTTGGGCCTTGTTGACTTTTCTTCTCTTCTTTGTTGTGATGTTCAAGCCTCAACACTTGGGCTCGAGCTCTAAGGCTTGAATTTCTTCAAAATACACCATTTAAGCCCTCGGCTTGCTCTGAATGACTGACGACTCTGTAAGCTTTGATATCGTCATAAAGTCCCAGTTTTAACCATTTATCTGGGAAAGTACCTACAAACACACATTAAATATAAATTAGTCTAATTATGGATAGAAGTATCACTTTAGGCCTTAACATATACATATTTAGGGGCTCAAATATGCATATATTCAGTGCTCATAAAAAATTCAAATGTGTGTCAGGTGGAAAGTCCAATGGAGATTGTTGCCTAGGTGAAAATTCTTACCCAAAGAGTTAACCAATTTTTATTGAGTCAACAACCGGCATTCCAATCATTCCACTTCTTTTATCCTCAAAATGAAGTGTGCATGACATGTTCTAGTGTGTTTCACAATACTTCCAATTGTCCCCATGGACATTTTCAAAGTGAGCAACATGAACAAGTTAACGCCACATTTGCGCATCCTTATTCCAAAGCTTACATTTCGGAATGGAGTGAGAATCCAAACTTTTCTTGGAAAAATCAAGGACCCAGTGTAAACCCTCCACAAAGTCAAAATTTCCAAGGAAGGTATGTTCCTCCTCAATGACAAATGAAAATTCTCAAAAGTTCCATCCATCCTCCCATCATCATCAAAATATGAATCAATTCTCTCACCCTCAAGCTTACAATTCTCGAGTGTACTCTTACAAATCTTAAGCTTTTCCTAGGAATTCTACTTTTGAGGATAAGGTCTTAGCGGATTTAGTTGGCTTAGAAGCAAACAATCAATTATTGTATTCTCACTCTCAACTTATCTCAAAGCTTGAATCCCAAATCGGGATAATAGCCAATTCCATGAATGCAAGAGAGAAAGGCAAGTTGCCCAGCCAACCCGAGAGAAATCCCAAAGCATATTATATGGTGGAAACAAGTCCTACATCGGGATGTCATCCACATAAGCAAGTGCAAGCTATAACCATCATGAGAAGTGGTAAAAAATTAATAATAGGGTAGAGAGACCAAGTGAAAGTAGTGAACCGGTGCAACCAAGTGTCGACACCTGTCCCGTTTTCAATCCTATTCCTATTTCCTTGGATGCAAGTAGTTCCAAAAAGAACTCTCCTTCACCATCTTCCCAAGTTGAAAAGTCTTATGAGCCAAAAGCTCCATTTCCTTATGCTTTGAGGGAGACTTCACCTTTTGGGAGACAAGAAGGAAAAATTCATAACATGATGAAAGTCTTTAAGCAAGTTAAAATCAATCTTCCTCTCTTAGATGCTATTAGGTAAATTCTACCATATGCGAAGTTCTTGAAGTACTTGTGAACACAAAAGAGAAAGAATAAGGGACAAAGCCCTAAGAAAGTGCTTCTCACAGAGCAAGTGAGCTCCATTCTTCTCCATAACATCCCCCTAAGTTCAAAAATCCCTGTGCTCCGACCATTTCTTGTGTAATTGGTAACCATGAGGTTTATAGAGCTCTTCTTGACTTAGGGGCGAGTGTTAACTTGATTCCTTACTCTGTGTAATGTGCAACTAGGTTTGAGTGATTTGAAACCGACCTCGGTAATTCTCTAATTAGCCGATAAGTCCGTCAAGAAGCCAAGGGGCATGATTGAGGATATTCTCATTAAGGTCGATAAATTCTACTTCCCAGTTGATTTTTTGGTACTAGATACCGAACTGGTTTTCAATCCAATTAATCACATTCCAATAATCTTAGGAAGACCATTCCTTGCAACCGCAAATGCAATTATTAATTGTAGGTCTGGCATTATGGACATCTCTTTTGGCAACATGATGGTCAAGCTTAATATGTTCAATGCAAGTCAACATCCTTTTAATGAAGATGAGTGTTGTCTTATAGATGTCTTGGATGAAATTGTAGAAGAGTCTACTCCTTTAATGCTCTTAAAGAACCCTCTTAAGGAGAACCTTTCCTCTATCCTTTCCAAGGATCCTCTTGAGGTGTGTCTTCTTGAAATGTATGCAATTGTGGTTTTGACAATGAAGGATCCATAAGCAAAATGAATGCTTTGATGGACTCCGTTTCTACTCTAGACTTCCCACCTCGGGAAAAAAAAAAAAAAAGCAAAAAAAAAAAAAAAAGAGAGAAAAAAAAAAAGAACTTCTTCCTCCACTTTCTAGCACTCCACCGGTTCTATCTCTCATCTCTCCACCCATTCTTGAACTTAAACCTCTCCCTTCCAATCTTGAATATGCCTTCTTAAGCCCAAAAGAGACTCTTCTGGTCATAATTACTTCAAACCTTGAAAAGGGCCAAGAGAATGATCTTTTGGAAGTGCTTAAAGAAAATAAGGAAGCCATTAGGTGGAGTGTAACCGACCTAAAGGGAATTAAACCCTCTATATGTATGTATCGCATCCTTATGGAGGAGAATGAAATACCCTTTAGAGATGCTAAAAAAAGATTGAATCCTAACATGAAGGAAGTTATCAAAAAGGAGGTAGTAAAGTTATTAGATGCGGGGATCATTTACCCTGTCTCCGATAGTAAGTGGGTTAGTCCAACACAAGTAGTTCCCAAGAAGTCAGGAATTACGGTTGTGGAGAATGCCAAATCTAATCTAATCTCGAAACGCACTGCCATTTCATGGCGTGTATGCATTGATTACCCCAAGCTCAATTCTGCCACTAGGAATGATCATTTTTGTAATGACCCGGTCATTTTCTTCCTTTCCTTTTTCCTAAAATTTTACGGATAAATTTTTTTCGTTGTCTTTTCCTTTCGGTGTTTGGTTTCTCATCACTTAGTGTTGTATCGAGTGTTTAAAAATGGTTTCTAAGACTCTTTCCCTTGGATTGACAACTTTCTTTGAGGACCGAGTCATTCCCACATTTTTCGTTTTTCGATAATATTCACTTTTCGTCCTTTTCCCTATTTTGTCTTTTCCCCGTTTGTCACTTTGTTAGCATAACCTCACTTTTTGTGTTCAGAGTTGGTTTTTGACTTCACATATCTTCATTCTAAGTAGTTTTCACGAAATATGTATCTTTACTTTTGCAGTAAAGTATTCTGGTTGCTCCCGGTGTCCATAGGGGTATGGATGCATAATTTTTCAGAATCTTTTTCTTTTTTTGGGGTGTTTTTCATAAATATCTTTTGAAGATATTTTATTTTAGGGGTTTTAAGAAAATATTTTTGGAAGATATTTTCATTCTAGGTCATTAGTACAGTTTTCACTTTTGGAGGGGCCATTGTGCAATTAATGAAAGTTAGTGCAAAAATACCTCATTTTGAGCCTGGATCCTTGTACGGAATTCATTTTCACATTTCATCGAGTTGTGTTCTCTTAAAATTTCCTTCTGGTCATTTTTCTCCAATTTCAGGGTTTTTGGCTCCAGTTGCCGCTGAACTTGTTTGGGGCATATCTTTCTGCTCGGAACTCAGTTTTTGACACTGTTTCTTCCGTTATTTATATTTTCTCATTTTGCTTCTTTTTCATTCATGGAGTTTTGCCGTTTGAGTGCGTCTGCTCAAATTTCACTTTTTCAGACCTGACGAGGCCCGTTCGGGGCACTTTTAGGGTTTTACTATAAATAGAGGGTTATAAAATTAAAAAGTTATCTTCCCCTCTCTTCATGCATGACCCGAAGCTACCATTTGTTAAAAATTCATAGTGCCTTTGCATTAAATGTTTGTCTTAACTACATGCATCTTTCCCCCTTATTAGAATCCGTTTTTGGCTAATTTTTGAATTTGGGTTTGAGGTCAAGTTAGGATTTTGGTGGGTACTTAGTGGCTTTTGAGATATTCATCTCAAATTGAGGTAGGAGATGTTTTAGGATTATGTATGTGTTGTATTGAGTGTTTTCTATGATTATAAACCTTGTTTGCATGCCTTGTATCAAATCTATAAAATTTATTAATATTTATTTCTTTATATAAGATTTAATTTACATGGATGTATATAGCTTAGAATTGAATTGTGCCATGATGATAAATTAGGTCTTAACATGTTTGTTAACATATATTAAATTGGGATTAATTGAATAAGAATTGCATTTATTATTTAATAATTATCTTTGGTAAAAGTTTAAATCTCATGGCCGTAGCTTGCATGGAAATAACTTATGATTCGCTTTTAAGTTGTGTCTTGGCATGTTCTTTAACATACTTTAATTTGAGAACATTTGGATAAGTTTGAAAATCTAGAGATTTTAATTAAAATAATTAATTAAAATCTATTTAAAGGTTCCATTGGCTTAATTAAGTTTTTAACTTGATATTTGTGATGACTAAAACTTGTATACTAGCACATATTAAATTGGGACCATTTGAAGTTACTTTAGAAGTTAGGGATTTAGTTATTATGATTTAATTAAATTCCACTTTATTAATTCAATGACCTAATTAAGTTTTTGATGTGGTATATGTAATGACCTTGCTATGATGTTTAATATGTGTTAATTAGGAGTCATTTAATTGAGATTTGAAACTTAGAGAAATTAATTAGGTTATGTAATTAATTTTCGTTTCTATTGCGTTAATGATTTAATCATGTGTTTGACATTGATTGTATATTTAAATCATGATTTTGGACTTCTATTAGATTCTTCAGTTTATGTTTTCAATATTGAATTATATTATTATAGCGTGTAACGAATCGTACACTGAAGATTTGACATGTGATGTTATTATAGCACGTAACGAATCGCGCTCTGAAGATTCGACATTTGTCATCCTATAGTAGTTGTGGATTTAGAGCATAAGCTGTGTGGTTATAACCTACTTGTGCATGGAATGTAGTTTCGTGCTTTATATATATTTCATATATAAGTTGTTAACTTATTTATTTTGGAGTCACTTGGGACATTGTTACAGATACATGGCTAGAGTTTGGCTCTGGTGTGGGAGGTATGAGTTCTCCCCATTTATAATGCGCCCTTAGGGTGGTATTCCCAGTGGGTTAATGCCTGGAATAACTATAGGTCTTCGCTTTATCCAGGATTTGATGTCCAAGTCTTCCACTACTTGATTACGCATTCAATTCCAAATTAGTAACTAATGTTTAATTGTGACTTATGGTTTTGGTTATTGGTGATTTAATGTTGTTAAATACATTCAGGCATTATGATTTCTAATGAATCATTGCAGGTTTTGATGTTGTTAAGTACATTCAGGTATTATGATTTCTAATGAATCATTCCAGGTTTTTAATGTTGTTAAGTACATCTATGTTATATTGTTCAAATGCAACTTAGGAATGATCCTATAGATTCATTTGGAACATAGACGTTAGGTGACATGACCCACTTTAGTTGTTTTCGCATTTTAGATTTCAAGTCAATGGCTTTGAAGATCTATATCTTGTTGCTTTTTATAGCATGCTTCTATATTGTTTGAATTGCATGAATGATATGATTTATGCTAAAATTTTTTAAGGTAGCTTAGGATGTTCCCTGAGTCTCACATTTGACATAAACGTTAGGTGGCATGACCCTTTTGAATTGTTATAAGTTAATGTAATAGCTTTGTAAAACGTTAGGTCGATGCATGCTCATTTCCTACGAGTAGCTTTATGTTACTCATCCACGTCGTGAGGACATTTTTCAAGTACAGGAATCAATGTTGAGATTCTTGTTATGCTTGGATGATTTGTGGACTTGAAGGTTCCATTCTTGTTAAGGTTGGCTTAAAAAGCCATTTGTAGCCTTATTCGCCAAATGTGTATATTTGATTCTAAACTTGTAATGTATTCCTAAGCACACTTTTTGATTCTCATTTTATATATATGATATGAGGCCAAGGGTAAAACTACATTTGAAATTCATGTATATTCATAAATGTTAAAGTCTTGCCTTTAATGAGAATATATGAGAAATTAGGGTTTTAACATGACATTTTTGCACCGGAGTGTGCATTGGGTATGAAATTCATTATCTAGCATTCATTTAATATGTATGAGGTGTGGCCAAGGGCGAATCACCATTTGTTTTCATTTTTGCATTTTAGTTTCATACTTTGCATTTTGAGCTAAAATAGTAAAATCCGAGCCTTTAAAGGTCCATTTCCAAATCGGGTGATGCAAAGTGTGCACGAGCACATTCATTAGGACATATTTAATATGCATGAAGTGTGGCCAATGGCCAAACGGTAATTTGAAATCATTTGTTAATTTTAGTTTTCAAATTTCTCATTTCTAGTTCATTTTTGCCTTTTTGGCCGTGGGGGGGGGGGGGGGGGGAGGGTCTAAGCCGTTGACCATTGTAGCATGTCCTAATGGGTAAGGTACGTTCGCGTGCATGATCATTTAAAAAAAAAAACCTCATCCATGGTGATTTGAGCCTCATATGGACTCATTTTACATTTTTATTGCATAATCTGATTTTAGGGAATTTTGGGGTTTTCCTTCGAGAAATAAATTTCGGTCTTCACATGGTCACTTAGAAAACATGATTTTGATTTTGGGGGGGGGGGGGGGGGGGTTTTCTTTGTGTTTTTCCAGAAAATGTCGTTTTGGTACTGGAAATCCCTTGTGAATTTCAGATTTCTGCTATGCATATAGCAGCCTTTTTTCCCTCTTAGCCTTTTCTGATCTAGGGGCATTTTGGCCATTTCACAGTGCATTTTTTTCATTTTCTCGCATGAGATCGGGTAGAAAATTTGATTTCGAGAGGGGTTTATTTTTTGTGTTTTTCCAGAAAAATTCGTTTGATAGCCCGGATCAGGACAGTTACTGTAGCAACTTTTGCCCTCTTGTTCAGTTCTGATCTAGGGACATTTTAGGGATTTTTTTGTTTCCTTTTGTGTAGGCAGGTGGAAAACTCGATTTTAGGGGGGGTTTCTTCTTTGTGTTTTTCGAGAAAATGTCATCTTGGACCCGAAAACCCTACGTCAAATCTGATTTCCTGTGCGCATCTGCACTATTTGAAAAAGTCTGTTGTAAGGGAATTTTGAGGATTTTACGTTAAAAATAAAACTTTCTTTTGACATGGTCAGCTTGGAAAAATTATTTTGAGGGGGGTTTCTTCTTTGTTTTTTTTTTTTCCATAAAACGTCTTTTAGTGCCTCAAAACGGCACAAGAATTTCAGCATTTTGCCCAGGTTACTATTCACAGTCGCGGTGACGTCAAAACTTTGTTTTGACTTTTCTCTTCCATCCAGACTCCGAATCAAGTGATTCTTGAGTCTAACTTGATTAATTTTTTACTGTCTTCCCAGTGGTGTGCTCGGTAGCACCCGATTTTATATTTTAAAAAATAACCATTTTACCCTAGGGACTATTTTTGTCCGGTTTCTTGTAATTCGCTTTGCTACTTTCTTTTGAGTTCCGTGAATTACAGTACCAAAGAAGAAACCCCCCTCAAAATTCCAGTACCAAAACGACATTTTCTGGAAAAACACAAAGAAGAAACCCCCCTCAAAATTGAGTTTTCTATGTGATTCTTAAGGAAAAATGAAAAAAAGGCATTTTGAAATACCCGAAATTCCCCTAGAACAGAATAGGGTAAAACTCCCTAAAAATGCTACTTAGAGTCTTTGTTTCATCAAGGATGGTTTTGTTTGCCAAAGTGAGCATGCAAGCATATGTAATGTGATAAAATAGATATGTTTCAATGGCCTATGGCCTCATGGCATGTCATATGCAAAATAGAACCCTTCAATGCATTAATCCACATATCTTCCATAGGCAACAATGAAGTTCAAAGTTAGCATACATTTCATATAAGTGTATTTGGCCCTTAGCCTCATTACAACCACATTCTAAGAGTGTCAAAAGGTGTACTTAAGTGCATATTACATAACTTAGACAATAAGTACAAGTTTTATCAAAGTAAGCAAAAGTAAGACAAGATATGCTAACATATGCATATTCTATGTCATCAAAATATACTTCAACAACTCTAGTGAGTCTAAGAATGTTGTGCATCCCACACTAAGGCTTCTTTACCTGCAAAACACCCATTAACTTAGGGGTGAGTAAACAAGTTTACTCGTAGGGAATGCATGGGTTTATCTTTGTACCAAGTTACAATCCAATACCATTTAATTTATGCTATCAAGTGACAATAGAACTTTCAACATAACACAATGAGATGTAATTTTACAAAGTTAACAACTTGGAATTCAAATGCAAAATCAAACCAAAGTGGATACTTGGGCGTCACGCCGGATCAAACCGACAATGTGGTTACTTTAGGGTTACTAGCCCATGGGTAACCTCCCTATGTGCGCACTAGACTTGTAGAGGGACTTTCCCCCGTACTAGAACAATGCCCTAGCCATAGTCATAACAACGACATCCCCAAGTTTCCAAAATCAACATTTTGTGCACATTACATATATGTATCAACATAACATATATATATACAATGTAAAGCCATCAACATGCACAAATCAATTTTGGAAACACAATACATGCCCTAAGTTCTCAACTAAAATGGCATGAAGAACATTGAATGATCATTATGCTATTTGCCACTAATTACAACAATATCATTCAACAACAAGAACATAACCTCACAAGTATGATATAAGTTAAAAATCATAATTTAAACAATTTAATAAAACAACTAAATTCACTAGATTTCATTTCTCATCCAAACATGCTCAATTTGATATATGTTATAGTACATGTCATGGTTATTATATAAATCACTTCAAAACTTGATTTAAGTCATGGGAGCATATAAATAAAAATTAATTAAATTAATTCATTAATCCCTCTAGATTTTAAAACAACTTTAAATGACCTCAAATTAACATAAGTTATGAATCAAGCCATGGTCATGTTATTTATCAAGTCTAAAGTGAATTACATACAAGTCACAATTAATCATTTATTTCTCATTTTAATACAAGACAAACATATAACTTAGATATCACTATAGGAACAAATAAAATCACTTGGAAGATAAATGATAACCACCCCCTACCTCAATAGAGAATTGAATCTCTATAATCCAAGCAACCAAGCTCAAAATGGAAAACAAGTTTAGGGTTAATGAAGAGGGGAGTGAGAGGAAGCTTTTGTCTTCCAAGGTTTAATGTCTAAGGTGAGTGGAAGGAGGCTAAAGTGAAGAAAAAAGCTATTAACCAAGCTTTTCTCCAATGGTGGTTAGGTTATGGTTCTTGAAGACAAGTGAACATGAAAATGATAAAGTGTGAAAAGGTGAGTGGAAGGGCTAGAAATCCTCCACTCACTATGTGCTTTTACACTACCTCTCTCACACACATAATGCAAGACTAAATAGTGAACTAACACTTGTCATGAATCTATGGTTCATTCCTAGGCTTAATCTCAAGCCTACACTTGTCACCATCCTATGTAAACTTCCAAGACTTAATATTGAACCTACATTTGTCAACCATCCATGCCAACAAGTGTACCAATCCTAGGCCAACAAGTGGGTGAATCTCCACCCTCCACATGTCATCATCCAACGCATCAAAGTGTTTCCACACAAATGTCAACAAGTGGACCAATGAGAGTGTGACACTTGTTACACTTTTCAGAAATTGCAAACAAGTCCTTTTTTAAAATATGTTCCAAATTAAATTACAAAATGGTCCCTAAGACGAAAAATAATTACTTTACTTAATTACCCAAAAACCCCTCAAGTTGTGGATAATTACAAAAAGTCTTGTTTTCATGGCTTTTACAAAGAAAGTAAGCATTTAATATGCATTTATACAAAAGTAAAAATGTAGATGTCATGGAATTTAAATACCATGAATGCATGCAAAACCAGAATCAAATCCGAGCACAACAAGTAAGGTTATGCAAAGAAAAATGAAAGAAATGGGAAAAAGACGAAATAGGGAAAAGACAAAATAGGAAAAAGACGAAAAAAGAAAATCGCCAAAAATGGAAAAGGAGGAAAAAGGCCGGGTCATTACAACGGATGCCATTTGGTTTATGCAATGCCCCTGCCACATTTCAAAGGTGTATGATGTTAATTTTCTCGAACATGGTGGAAGAGTATCTAGAGGTCTTTATGGACGATTTTTCTATCTTTGGGTCTTCATTTGATGCATGCCTCAAGAATCTAAATTTGATACTTAAAAGATGTCGTGAAACAAACCTTGTTCTTAGTTGGGAAAAGAGCCATTTCATGGTTCAAGAAGGTATTGTTTTGGGTCACGTCATCTTCAAAAGGGGAATTGAGGTGGATAAAACGAAAGTTGAGCTCATTTCTGAATTACCTCCACCTTCTACGATGAGAGAAGTTCGCTCCTTTTTAGGTCATGCCGGCTTCTATCGCCGTTTCATAAAATATTTTAGCAAAATTGCTAGAACCTTGTGCAATCTTCTCGCTAAGGAAACTCCTTTTGTCTTTGATCAAGCATGCCTTGACGTTTTCCAAAAATTATGTGATATGTTATCATCCGCTTCTATTATGCAGCCTCCCAATTGGTCACCGTTTGAAATAATGTGTGATGCTTAAGATTATGCCATGGGAGCAGTTTTGGGACAAAAAGTAGGAAAGCTTCCATGTGCCATATACTATGCAAGCAAAACTTTCTCGGGAGCTCAGTTGCACTACTCTATTACCGAGAAAGAGTTACTTGCCGTAGTATATGCCCTTGATAAATTTCAGTCCTATCTCTTAGGGTCTAAGGTTGTTGTCTATTCTGATCATGCTACTTTGAGACATCTTTTGACAAAGAAAGAAACAAAACCTAGATTGATTAGATGGATTTTGCTTATTCAGGAATTCAATTTTGAAATCAAGGACAAGAAAGGTACCGAAAATGTGGTTGCCGATCATCTTTCAAGGTTATTGATAGAACCTTCCCCTAGCCCACCAATTCATGATTCTTTTCCAAATGAACAGCTCTTTCAAATTTCCAATGGACAAATGCCTTGGTTTGCCGACATTGTGAATTATTTGGCAATTGGCAAGCTTCCAACTTCTTAGTCAAAGAACGAGAAGAATCATTTCTTTGCCAACATCCAGAATTATTATTAGGAAGACCCTGTCTTGTACCATTATTGTCAGGATCAAATTGTGAGGAGATGCATTCCGGAGAGTGAAATTCTAAGTGTTCTTGTGTTTTGTCATACACTTGCATGTGGTAGGCATTTTAGTGTAAAGAAAACCGCTTTGAAGGTTCTTCAAAGTGGGTTCTTTTGGTCCACTATCCATAGAGATGCTTACAACTTTTGCAAGTCGTGTGAGAGATGTCAAAAGATGGGATCAATGTCAAAAAGAGATATAATGCCCTTGACCAATATCCTTGTTGTAGAAATATTTGACATATTGGGCATTGATTTTATGGGTTCATTTCCTATGTCCTATGGTTTTCAATATATTCTCCTTGCCGTTGATTATGTTTCCAAGTGGGTAGAAGCTTATGCTACCAAAACAAATGACCATTCTGTGGTTATTCAATTCATCAAATCCAATATCTTTGCTCGTTTTGGTATGCCTAAGACTATGATAAGTGACGGAGGAAAGCATTTTTGTAACCATTCTTAAGGCATTTATTTCTTAAGTACTCCGTTACTCATAAAGTGGCCACTCCTTACCACCCTCAAACAAGTGGGCAAGTAGAAGTATCTAACCACGAAATTAAGCATATTCTTGAGAAAACGGTTAACACCACCAGGAAAGATTGGTCACAGAAGTTAAATGATGCTTTGTGGGCTTACCGGACAGCCTATAAGACTCCCATTGGCATGTCTCCCTATAGACTTGTATATGGAAAGCCTTACCATCTTCCGGTTGAGTTGGAACATAAAGCCTTATGGGCGGTTAAAAAGCTCAATCTTGACCTTGATAAAGCCAGAGAGAACCGGTTATTACAATTGAGTGAGTTGGAAGAGTTGAGACATAATGCTTATGATAATGCCAAACTCTACAAAGAAAGAACTAAAGCTTTTCATGATAAGCACATTGTGAAGAAGTCTTTTGAACCCGGTCAAAAAGTTTGGCTCTTCAACTCTAGATTGAAACTCTTTCTTGGGAAGTTGAGAACTAAATGGGAAGGTCCTTATGAAGTCATCTCTGTTGTACCTCATGGGGCGGTTAAAATTCAAAATTTGAAAAAGGGGAACATTTTCAAGGTTAATGGGCAGAGATTAATACCCTATATTGAGGGACAGGTCTTCCAAAGACATTTGGAAGCTGCACATCTAATAGACCCTATTTATGAAGACATCTAGGGTTACAGTGCAAAATGGAAGAGTTTTTACCTGTTCAATCGATCTCAATGAAAGTTCGATCGATCGAACATCATGCCTGCATCCAACCTGCATCCAATCACCTCTCTGTCCAATCATGTGAAGAAAACCTGTATATTACAGCTCTCTGTCTGATCGATCATAAATTCTTCAATCGATCCATATTCATCTTGGATGGATCTGCAGTCTCAACACTTAGAAAAATTTTAAACCTGCATCCAAAGACCTCTCTGTCTCATCGTTCGAACATGTCTGTAGGTTTATGCATGTTTGATCGATTGAAAAGTTTTTGAGATCGATCTGAACTTGATCGATCTGAACATCTTTGGTTTGACTTTTTCTTCCCTTTTTGAATTTTAAGCTTATTTATTCAAAGCAGCATTATGTCTAGCTAGAGACGTTAAACTTAGCAATCATTGTTTATATTTTCTTACATATTATTTAATCTTGTTTCATTAAAAAAAAAAAAAAAAAAAAAAAAAAAAAAAAAAAAAAAAAACTATCATATTTCTCCATTGTGCCCTTATGTGTAGTCATGCTACTTTTCTATTAGGCTTGACCTCATATCTCTCTTTCATCTTGTTTTATATTGCTTTAGAATGCATGATTTCATTATTCTTATCCCATTTGATATTTGTGTGAGTTTGCTAGTGT
This sequence comes from Cornus florida, assembly GCF_030987335.1. Lineage (NCBI taxonomy): Eukaryota > Viridiplantae > Streptophyta > Magnoliopsida > Cornales > Cornaceae > Cornus > Cornus florida. The sequence continues at coordinate 61,091,599 of NW_026775574.1, read as the reverse complement.
GGTTATTCAAGTAGGTTGTTGATTCCAAGTTTAGGGGAGACGTTTTTCGAATTAGGTCATTGCCAGGCTTCATGATTTCGACACCACGATATACTCTTTCTATCTTTTCCATTATTCTCATTGCACATTGAGGACAATGTGCGGTTAAGTTTAGGGGTAAGGTGACTTTGTTGCATTCTACTTAAGTTGAGACTTAATTGCATGATTGAGATTTAGGATCCATTTTAGCGATGATTTTGATCTTTTGAGGACTATATTGCTTAAAATTTAAAAATTTCTTGACGTGAGAGTCCAATACTCCTTGTATGCCTTGTGGATGCCATTTAGGAGTAAATTTTTCAAAAGATTAATATCATGCTTACATTTGTGGTCCACATCATCCTGATTTTGTGATTGTTTTGAGATTTACTCTAGGATTCTACACTAGCATAGGCGTACACTAGCACAGGCACATACTAGCATTCATTTGTGGGGTATATGCTTTCTTGATTATTGAATTGATTATATCCCAATTGGGCTACTAGTGCATTGAAAGTTTTCATTTTGACCAAAAAATAAAATAAAATAAAAATAAAAAGAAAAAGAAAAAAAAGAAGTTGCAAAAGCAATAAAAAAGTGAGGACTTCTCCCAATAGGTGAGAAGTGGGAAATGATTAAATAGAGGTTGTCTTGATTTGAAGCCTAGTTGATTTGAGCTTGTAAGTCCTTAGGGGTGTTTGAACGCTTAATGCCCTAAAGTCGTCTGGCTTGGGAGTCATTGACCTAACGCTCGACCTCATGGATTGCTAGAAAGCTTAATAGATCAACACATTGCACTATGCTTCCATCTTTAATCCTTAGGGATAAAAAAAAAAAAATAAAAAAAAAAAAAAAAATCGAGTGAAAAGAATAAACGCACCTAGATGAATAAAGCTTTAATAAAAGGTCCACTCTTTCTCTTAATGATCGGTACTAGATTTATGTGCTAGTTTGAGGGTAAGGATGTGATCATTTGTTTAGCTAGCTAAGATAGCAACATATTTGATGCCGGTCCACTTAAAAAGGATTCTAGAGGTGTTTTGATTTGCATGATCATTTTCCTGATATGTGGAGGACCATATTTGTTTGCTTGATGTTGAAATTTTGGGAGATTGCTTGGAAATGGTTGAAAAATTGCATACTTGAGGTAGTTTTCTCCCAATGCATGTTTGCAATATTGGTGTCTCATTTGTGAGAATGAGCTTAATATTTGTGGGTATCATTTCTGGAAACCCTTACGAGACTTCACTCGTCCACTAGGGGTAACCTAGGGGTTTAAAAGGCTTGTTGCATACGCTAAATGTAATCGTATTCCCTACGAAAGTGGCGTTATCCATTTATTACTTTCTAATTCATAGTTGTATAGTTGTTCATTTCATTCCTTTACTTCGTAGTTCATTGCTAGGGACTAGCAATATTTAAGTTTGGGGGTGTGATGAGCGCTGGAAAGAACCCCTTAAGCTTTGGCATTCTAGGACCTTTATCTATCTTACTTTCCCGTTTTAGACTAATTTTGTGTTATTGCCCTTTTTAGGTGCTTATCCCTAAATTAAGCTAATTCAACCAAATAAGAGCTTAAAAGAAGCTAACTCAAGCTGGATGGAAGAAAGGAGCAAAGTGGAAGCAGATTAAAGCAAAGTATGGAATTCAACAAGTTCGATCGATCACAAGTATATTTCGATCGATCAAAAGTTCATCAATCTAGACATTTCAAGATGGATCCAATCTCTTTTGTCCTTATCCAAAGATCCCACAAAGTTTGATCGATCCAACATTTCTCATATCGATCGAAAAGATTCCATCTTATCCTGTTATACCACTCTACCTACCACTTTTGTCTCATTCCCCAAAATATCTCAGATCTGTCCTTATCCAAAAAGGTGCCGTCATGGGAGGATCGATCCAACTAAAGTTTGATAGATCTCAGCATATTCGATCGATCTCACCACAAGTTCGATCGATCGAACTTCCTCAAGCCCGAAAAAAGATAAAATCCAGCTTATTAAAGGTTGGCTCATGGTGCAACCATTGGAGGAATATTGATATGCGAGCCCAAACTATTGGGTATGACATTTGACCTACCTATATAAGGAATATGAGCCACTTTTACAAAGAGACTTTTGACACAATTTCCATATCATATTCTTAGTGAGGAAGAAAAGAGGGGAGGAGGCTAGAGACACAAGGTTGGAGTTCTTCCATCAACTAAGAAGATGAGAAATTTCTACCATGGAGTTAGCCCTTGAGGGTTGGAGGACACCATCCATGAGTGGCTAGACATCCTCTTGGGGCTAAAGTTAGCCCTAAGCATACTTTCTACATCTTGATTTATGTATTTTTTAGGGGATTTGTATTGTAATATATGTTTTAACATTTTTATATACATAGATCTTGTTTATTCAATGATTTGTGTGGTTTAATGCTTCCAATTGATCATTTCATTCTATCCATATGTCTATATATGCTAGAATAGATGTTCATATGTTTGTCTCTAGATTTTGTGTTATTGATGCATGTCTATGTGTATTAATGCTATAGATCTAGAGATTGTCAAGACATAGTGCTTAATAGAATACTCTTGTGGTTTATTTGATGGTTTATACTCATTTTTTGATGGATTGTGCCTCTCCCTTAGTTTAATTAGTTTAATTTCATGTCATTAGCTTAATTGTAGTGTAGTTGTAGTTTAGATGTTAAATGGGAGGACAATCCATGCTTGTTGTTTGATGTTCCATACTTATGAAAAAAAGTAGCATATGTCTCTAACCTTGTGATGAGTTTGGATTGTGAGTTTAAAGAAAAGATTAATGGCTTAGTTTGATATATTGTGTTATCCACTATGTTGTTTAGACAATATATACTTAATTAGTCATCCATACTTGTTGAAACAACCACACACACACACTATTGTTACAATACATGTTTTCCACCTCATTAATCATTCATTAAGGGTGTAGAAAAGCTATTCTTAGCGGTGATCTCTAAACCCTAAGATCTCTCTCTCTCTTATTTTCTCTCTATTACATTTAATTATTTACTTTAGTTTAAATTGCATCTTAGTATAATTCAATCACCAACCAATCTTTTGATCACTCGACCTATTAACCCTAATCTCGATTCAACAACCTAATACGACCCACCAATCCCTTGGGACGATCCCTACTCGCCCTAACTATATTTTTAGTGAAAGGTAGTTGTGGCAAATTATATATGTAAAACTTGGCCACACTTATCTTAGTCCATCATTTAGGCTTCGGTGCCTGACAACACCAATAAAGAACACCAACTCTTGTCAACCATAAACAATGAGAGAAGAATCCTCTCAAGTGGATGCCATAGCTCATAAATTCTATCAATTGATGGCACCACACCTCTCTCCTTCATTGTCTTAAAATTCGACAAGTGTGGTGTATGCATCAGGCACGAGTCATTTCCATCTCTCGGAAGATTGCCCCACACCAGAGCAATTTCCTAATCCCATTCAAGAGCAAGCAAATGCGATGTTTTCCAAGCCCGAAAACAACCCCTATTCCAATACCTATAATCCGAGATGGAGAGATCATCAGAATTTCTCGTTGAGGCAACAAGCGCCACAAAATTCGCAATTTCAAAATCAAGGGCAACAAAACCAGCCCCCTTCTCAATTTTAAAATAGGCAATTTCAGGCCTCTTCAAGCTACCATCCCCCTTATAATCCCAATGTCTCCAATCAACCTCCTGTGTTTCCAACTGATGAGATTTTGGCTGCAAACAAGCAAATGATGGAATCTCTAAATAAGCAAATGTTGGAATCCAACAAGTAACTATTGACATCATTGCAGCCCACTCTCCAAATGGTTCATTCTTATACTCAGTTGATACCTAAACTTGAATCAAGTAGGACAAATAGCTACTTCAATTAACCAACTTCTTCAAAGAGATAAGGGGAAGCTTCCTGCTCAACCATTTGAGAATCCTAGAGGGATGCATGTGATTGATGAAGCCTCTCCTTCGAGTGGGCCTACTCATGAACAAGTCCAAGCAATCACCACCCTCCGGAGTGGCCGAGTTGTGGACAACAAGGTTGATGAAGGGAAAGAAAAAGTTCTTCCTCCCAAAAATATAAATCCTAGTTCTTCTGGTCCAAAGCTCACTCATGAAAATCAAAATTCTAGCACTGAAATTTCTAAGCTTGTCAACCCGAATGTGGAGACTTCTTATGAGCCTAAGGCTCCGTTTCCCTAACATCTCCAAGAGTCGACACATTTTGGGAACAAAAATTGTAAAATTCAAGACATGTGGGAAGTCTTCAAGCAAGTAAAGATCAACTTACCTCTCTTGGATGCTATAAAGCAAATCCCTCCATATACAAAATTTCTCAAGGATTTGTGCACTCAAAAGCGCACTTCCAAAAATCATTTGCTAAAGAAGGTAAGATTAACTGAAAATGTAAGTGCAATCATTTAACACAGTGCTCTTCCAAAGTATAAAGATCTGAGGGCCCCGACAATCTCGTGTGTCATTGGGGAAAATAAGATAGAAAAGGCCCTCCTTGACTTAGGAGCTAGTATAAATTTAATTCCATATTCAGTTTACTTGCAGCTTGGATTGGGAGATTTAAACCCAACCTCCGTGGTTTTGCAGCTTGCCAACAGATTGGTCAAGCACCCACGGGGCATTCTTAAAGATGTCATAATCAAAGTGGACAAATTCTACTTCCCAGTATACTTTGTGGTTCTTGACACGGAACCGGTCCATAATCCAAAAAAGGATATTCCTGTGATCCTCGGTAGGCCATTCTTAGCTACGGCTAATGTTTCAATTAATTGCCGAACCAGGGTGATGTACATCCCCTTTGGAAATATGCAAGTCAAGCTCCACATTTTCCATGCCACTCAACATCCTTCCGAAGAGGATGATTGTTTCCTTATTGATGTGGCAGATGAAGTGGTCGAAGAATCTCTCCCCTTCATTCTAAGCAAAGATCCTTTGGAAACTTGCATGTCACACTTTGACTTCTCCAACTTTGATATTAACCAATCCATCCAAGAAGTAAACTCTTTGCTTGACATTAATGCTATCATAAATTGTTCTCCTTGGAAAATGCCAAAAGAACCACTTCCTCAGCTTTCCACTACTCCTCCGGTCCCTTCTTTGAAATCTCCATCACAACTTGAGCTAAAGCCGCTCCCGGCCCACCTCAAGTATGTGTTTCTTGGTACAAGTCAAACTCTTCCAGTCATCATTACTTCGAACCTTTTAAAGGATTAAGAAAATAGCCTTTTAGCGGTGCTACAAGAGCACAAAGAAGCTATTGGCTGGGCAGTGGCTAATTTAAAAGGAATTGACCCTTCTATTTGTTTACACCGCATTCATTTGGAGGACGACACCAAACCTTCTAGAGAGGTGCAGCACCGATTGAATCCCACCATGAAGGAAGTGGTCATGAAAAAGGTGATCAAGCTACTAGATGAGGGAATCATCTACCCCATATCTGATAGCAAGTGGGAAAGCCCCACTCAAGTTGTTCCTAAGAAATCCTGCCTAACCGTTGTTGAAAATTTAGCGGGAGAGCTCGTGCCACAACGGACCACCACCGGGTGGCGTGTGTGCTTTGACTACCGGAAGCTAAATTCTACCACTAGGAAGGATTATTTCCTACTCCCATTCATTGATCAAATCCTAGAGAGGTTAGCCGGCCAAAGCTACTATTGTTTCCTTGATGGTTATTCCGGCTATAACCAAATGGCAATTGATCTGCAAGATCAAGAGAAGACCACATTCACATGTCCCTTTGGAACATTTGCCTATAGGCACATGCACATTGGGCTATGTAATGCACCGGCAACCTTCCAAAGGTGCATGATGTCTATATTTTCCAATTGGTTGAAAATTTCTTGGAAGTGTTCATAGACGATATTTCCATCTTTGGATTTTCCTTTGACTCCTATCTCCAAAATCTATCCCTTGTGCTTCAAAGATGCCAGGAGACAAATTTGATTCTAAGTTGGGAAAAGAGCCATTTTATGGTCCAAGAAGGCATTATCTTAGGACATGTCGTTTCAAAAAGGGGAATTAAGGTCGACAAGGCTAAAGTTAAGTTAATCTCTAACCTTCCTCCTCCCAATTCAGTCCGTCAAATCTGTTCCTTCCTTGGACATGCTGGCTTCTATCGCCGCTTCATTAAAGATTTTAGCAAAATCTCTCGGCCTTTGTGTAATCTTCTGATCGGTTGATCAACTATACATCAACCTTCGCAATAGCACGAATCATTGTAAAATAGGGCTATTGGTCGGGTAAGTCGAACCACAGGGACTGCGCTAGTCTAATACAACCTAAATGTCTAGAATCATTCTTAGAATGATGAAGGGTTTATAGAGGTTTTGTTGGATGTCACTTAAGCTAGGAAATTAAAAGTGCATAAAACAATAAATTGCAAGAATTCAAGGGAGTGAAGTACAAGTAAAGAAGGCTAGGGAAATGAATCCACCTCCATCCCTATACACATGTTAGGTTAAGATTAATTTAAGGGAAAAACAACATATATGATAGTCATGAGACATAACAATACTAGGTTGCTATAATATCCTTAAGAAGTTCATTTAAATAGAAAGGCAAGAATAAACAATCAAAGGTTCACATGATCAACTACCTAAACTAAAATGTAGCTTAGAACATGCTTACTAAGTCAAGGATTATCAAGCCCTAATTTAAATGGTGAATGCACATAAAGCTAAGAATCAAGTATAGACCATCAAAGGGAAACCCTAAGCCATGAACTATCTAGGTTCTCCAACTCCATGCCATTAAAACCATTCCATGATCTAACTTCCATTGTCACCATGGAAGTGCAAGCAATATGATTAAGAAAAGCAACCATCCAAGACAAGATGAATAACTCACAATAATCATTTATAAACATTCAACATTCATTACAACAAAAATGAGGCTCTTGATCATGGAAAGACTATCAAAAATACATTGTAATCCCCAAAAATAAACTATACTAACACATGCTTACAAGGGAGGGGTTTCATCACCTCCCTAGATGAGGTTTAGTTGCCCATTGGTGAGCTAGAAGAAGGAAGAAGCATCATCCTCATCTCCATTTTCGTGCACCCTCCTTGAAGCTTCAAGAACTCCTCCTTCTTGCTCTCTTCTCTCTCCTCTATCTTGTAAAAAATATTCAAGGATAGCAAATGTGTGGCCTTTGGTAGCTTTTTATTCTCCAACAAAACCCTCTCTCTCTCCTCTAAGGAACACCTCCAACCACTTCATAAAGAAGGAAGATGGCATTGAGGAAACCAATGTGCAAGTGGCTGAAATTGAGCCATTTCCGAGTGCAATCTGCCTGATTTTCGAGCACTCGAAAAGTGATCTCGAGCACTCTAACTTAGTGCAATGTGCAACATGCTCTTCTTGTTCAGCGCTGACCTATTTTGGTAAAACTGCTATAACTTTGTACCCCAAACTCTGAATAGTGCAAATGGCAGTGGCAATCTGCTCCACAGTTAATGTATCCGGCTCCTCATATAAAGGGAGATTCTCACGATTGACAATGTCATCGGGGCACTCAATGGGGTAACCAGAAACCTGAATGATGTCAGTCATAGTGAAAGCATAGATGGTGCCATCAATGGATGTAGTGAGAGAAATGGGTGGCTCTTCAGGGCATTGGAGATTCTGGTAGAAGAGGCGCACTACACAGGGGTAGGCAACCCTGGCAAGGGGCACGCAAATGTGCTGCAGACGTCGGTTAGTCAATTCGGCGACAGCCCACGAAGTAGTGGGTAGAATGTCAAAGGCATCCGTGAGCAGAAATGAGAGTTCGTAGTTGAGGTGTTTGCGATCCCAAGGATCACGTGGTCGCTCACGATTGACAGCACGGGCACCCGAAGAAGGTCGAGGAGGGCGAGAAGAACCGGCACGAGACATTTAGAGAGGTGGACTTGGTTGAGGACTTTCAGCGAGCACCTGGCGGGCACCACAAAAGAGAGAATGGGAAGATGAGTGGGAGGGATGAAGAAAACCAAAAATTTTTTACAATCAAAACAAGCTCTAGCATAGAGCACTCAGCAACCACAAATAACACAACCTCCACAATGCATTCCCATCCTCCATATAACGAAAATAAAGGCAATGAATTGAGAAAAAAATGAAGCTCACATACCTTGCGAAGTAGAAAAAGAATGGATGCACATGGAGTGAATGCATGCATGAATGAGAGGGAAAACGGGGAAGGTGGGGTGGAAGGGAGAGAAGGTTGTATGTGGTGGGTGGCCAAAGGTGAGGGGTGAGAGGGAGAGATGAAGAGGGAGGCCGAGAGGTGGTGAGGAGTTGGGGAAGCTTGAGGAAGGGATTTGGTGTTGGCTGCGAGGTGATGAGGTTGAGGTATGGTTTGGTTTGTTTGAGGTTAGTGATAAGCCGAGAGAGAGGGAGTTGGGTGTGAGGTGTGAGGTGTGAGATGGGTTTGTGGGTTTAAAAGAAAGAGAGGGTGGGAGCTTCGAGTGAGAGAGGGTGGTTTAAAAGAGAGAGGAAGTGGGTGTTTGGTCGAGTGCTCGAAGCTTCACTTCGAGCACTCGAAGTGGAGGCAGTAGGCTCGGGTGGTTGTTGTGTAAGAACTCAAGCAAGGGGCGAGCACTCGAAGCTTGGCTTCGAGTGCTCTAGAATTTGGCAGAGAGATGAGTGGTAGTTTCGAACACTCAGCAGCTTTGGGTTTACATGCAGGATGGGCTGCATGCATTGAGGAGGTGGTGGTTTGTGAGGGTGGCCGAGAATGGGATGAATGAGGTTGGAGTTGGTGTGAGGTGGAGGGGCTCAGTTGTGTAGAGAGAGGTTTGTTGAGTGTGAGAAGGTTGGTTTAATGCAGAGGGTGGAGGTGATGTTGGTGAGGTGGGTGTGTTACCTGGTGGTGTGAGGATAAGGGATGGTGTTGGGTTTGGTTCGAGGTTTTGGAGGATGGTGGAGTTGGTTTGGGGAGAGAGATAGATGCCGAGAGGGGTGTTAAAGGTTTGGATTGAAGAGGTGGTTGGGGATTTTTTTGTTTTTTTTTTTAGAAGGGTGGTGGGTTTGCAGGAAGAGGGAGGTGAGGGGTGGTTTGTTTTGATAATTGGGTTATGGAGAGAGAGAGAGTTGGTGAGGGAGTTTGGTTTTGCATGCATGCATGGAGCTTGCATGCATGCGTGGATGTCTTGGGTGGTGAAGGAGAGGTGGTTGGGATGGTTGGATGAGGGTGTGAGGTGATGGAGCATGCATGGTTTGCATGCTTGGGTGGGGAGGTGTGGGTTGTTTGGTGGAGAGTGGAGAGGTGGCCAAGTGGTGGAGGGATGTGGGTGTTCATGCATGGCATGCATGAGGTGAGGAAGTGGGTTGGGGATGCAGGGTGGTGAGGGTTGGGTTGGGGAATGCCGAGAGGGTGGCATGAGAGAGTGAGGTTGGGTTGTATGAAGTGGGTTGTTTGGTTGGAGATGAGGCTGGGTTGGTGAAGGAGAGGTGGTTGGGAAGGTTGGATAAGAGAGATGAGGATGGTTTGGTTGGAGAGTTCGAACACTCTAAAGAGGCTTGGCGAGTGCTCGAACTGAGAGCAGTGAGCTGGGTGCTTGGTGTGAGCAATGACGAGCAGTCGAAATGGGCTAAGCGAGTGCTCGAATTCTTGGCAGTGAGCTGGGCATGGTTAATGCATGAAAATCGAGCACTCCAACAGGAAGGGAGAGTGCTCGACAAGGAGGCAGTGGGTTTGAAGCTGCAAGAACTCCAAAGGGACTTTGGATTGCTCAAAATGAGCACAGAAAGCTGGAATTTTGAGCATCATGAAAGTTGAATCTTTCATCCAACATGGATGTAGGCAAAAATTTTTCATTTTTATGCATGCATGAATGCAAAATTTTCATCATGGAAGCATGCATGAATTTTTTTTTTTATTTTTTATTTTTTTATTTTTTTATTATTTATTCTTATTCATTGTGAATGCATGCAAAAGTCCTATGCAAGGATAAACATGATGCGATTGGGATTTTGCCTGGATACATTGGCTTGAAATTGAAATTTTTTCTTTTTTTTTTCTTTTTTTTTTTTTCCCCTTTTTTTTTTTTGAAAACTTTGCAATTTCATTCTAATGTAATGCATGGATGGAAAATTTTGAAAACTTTTCAACTTCTTTTTAATGCATGGACAATTTGGAAAAAATTTCAAAATGTAGCACCTTTCCAACGCATGGATGATTTTGAGAAACCATGATTCAACAATGCATTGAAGATAAGAGGCTATGCATGTAAGTGCCATGTCGGAAGTCCGAGAAAATTGCCTGATAGAGCCGGAAACTTCCGGGAATGAAAACAAGAGTTGAGAAGGTCCAAGAAGCCAGTCTAAAAATGTGGAACACAACTTAAGATAGTTCCAGAGAAAGTTAAATTTTGGCATTCTACACCGTTTCCTAGAAAATTTGCAAGGCACGAGCAATTTCAAAGAGAAGGAAGCTTGGAAATTGAAAGAATTTCTTCCCTTGAGTTGCTAAATTTAATGTCGATAGCTAGACAAAGCTAGAGCAGGCACTAATCCTCATAAATTGGATCCATCAAGAGGACTTCCTCAACTTTTCGGGTTAGAATTGTGCGTCAATGCAAGGCTTAAGCCTTTGGCCATTTACCTTGAAGAGTGATCCATTTGCAGGATCATGAAGTTCGATTGCTCCATGAGGAAAGACGGTAGTGACAATGTATGGACTATCCCATCTTGACCGGAGTTTACCGGGAAAGAGTTTCAAGCGGGAATTGAAAAGCCAGACCTTTTGTCCCAGGGCAAAAGACTTCTTGACGATGTGTTTGTCATGAAAAGCTTTAGTCTTTGCCTTGTAAATTTTTGCACTTTCATACGCGTCATTACGCAATTCCTCAAGTTCATTTAATTGCAATACACGATTAGAGCCGGCTTGTTTGAGATCAAAATTGAACCTTTTTATGGCCCAATAAGCACGGTGCTCTAATTCTACCGGGAGATGACATGCTTTGCCGAAGACAAGTCGATATGGTGACATGCCAATGGGTGTCTTATAAGCTGTTCGGTAAGCCCAAAGTGCATCATTTAGCCTTACTGACCAATCTTTGTGGTCCGGTCTAACCGTTTTTTCCAAAATGTGCTTAATCTCCAGGTTAGAAATCTCTACTTGACTACTCGTTTGAGGGTGGTAAGGTGTAGCAACCTTATGAATGACGGAATACCTAGCAAGGACGGATTTTAGATAACGATTTCGGAAATGAGATCCGCCATCACTAATGATTGCTCGGGGCGTACCAAAACGACTAAAGATGTGAGACTGAATGAAATGGATCACGACTTTATGATCATCGGTTTTGGTAGCCTCGGCTTCAACCCATTTAGACACATAATCCACCGCTACAAGGATGTACTCATAGCCATAAGAAGATGGAAATGGTCCCATGAAGTCAATCCCCCACACATCAAAAATTTCAATAATTAAAATGTTGGTGAGGGGCATCATGTCTCTTCGGGACATGGATCCAAGTTTTTGACATCGTTCACACGATTTGCAAAAATTGTATGCATCCCGAAACAAGGTAGGCCAAAAGAACCCGCTTTGAAGAACTTTGTTAGCGGTCTTTTTGGCACTAAAATGGCCTCCACAAGCAAGAGTATGGCAAAAATTTAGAATGCTTGTGGCCTCGGTTTCAGGAATGCATCGCCGTATGATTTGGTCCGGGCAATACTTGAATTGTTCCGGATCTTCCCAAAAGAAATGCTTGACTTGGGAGAAAAACCGATCCCTCTCTTGTTTGGACCAATGAGCTGGAATTTTGCCAACGGCAAGATAATCGACAATATCCACAAACCATGGAAGAGTAGAATGTGAAACTTGAAGAAGTTGCTCATCCGGAAAGGAATCACGGATGGCTGCGAATTCTGAAGATTTCTCAATAAGTAAGCGAGAGAGATGATCGGCGACAACATTGTCAGTCCCTTTTTTGTCCCGGATGTCAATGTCAAACTCTTGAAGTAAGAGGATCAATCGAATTAAACGGGGTTTTGTCTCTTTTTTCGCTAACAAATGCCTAAGAGCGGCATGATCTGAAAAGACGATGACCTTGGAGCCAAGAAGATAAGAGCGAAATTTATCCAAGGCGTACACCACAGCTAGCAATTCTTTTTCAGTGGTGGTGTAGTTCAACTGGGCATCGCAGAGAGTTTTGCTAGCATAATAAATGACATGCGGAAGTTTATCCACACGTTGGCCCAAAACCGCTCCTAATGCATAGTCGGATGCATCACACATGATCTCAAAGGGAAGAGACCAATTAGGGGGTTTCATGATTGGGGCGGAGGAGAGGAGAATGCGAAGTTTGATGAAAGCTTCCATGCAAGCGTCATCAAAATTGAACGGAACATCCTTTGCTAAGAGATTACACAAGGGCCGTGAAATTTTGCTAAAATCTTTGATGAAGCGACGATAGAATCCGGCATGGCCAAGAAAAGAACGGATTTGACGGACGGAATTCGGAGGAGGAAGATTAGAGATTAACTCAACTTTTGCCTTGTCTACCTCGATTCCCCGCTTAGAAATGACATGTCCTAAAACAATGCCTTCTTGGACCATGAAGTGGCTTTTCTCCCAACTTAGAATGAGATTCATCTCTTTGCATCTTTGGAGCACAAGAGATAAATTTTTGAGACACGAGTCAAAGGAGGAGCCAAATACGAAAAAATCGTCCATGAAAACTTCCAAGAACCTTTGAACCATATCGGAGAATATGGACATCATGCACCTTTAGAACGTTGCCGGTGCATTGCATAGACCAAAAGGCATGCGTCGATAGGCAAAAGTACCAAAGGGACATGTGAATGTTGTTTTCTATTGATCTTGGGGGGCGATTGCCACTTGGTTATAGCCGGAATAACCATCAAGAAAACAATAGAAGCTTTGGCCGGCTAACCTTTCTAGGATTTGATCAATAAATGGGAGTGGGAAATGATCCTTCCTAGTTGATGAATTGAGTTTCCGATAGTCAATGCACACACGCCACCCGGTGGTGGTTTGTTGTGGCACGAGCTCACCCGCTGAATTTTCAACAACGGTGAGCCCGGATTTCTTGGGGACAACTTGTGTGGGGCGCACCCACTTGCTATCAGAGATAGGATAGATGATTCCCGCATCTACCAATTTGATCACCTCTTTCATGACCACTTCCTTCATATTTGGATTTAACCGGCGCTGGACCTCTCTAGTAGGCTTTGCGTCATCCTCCATATGAATGCGGTGCATACAAATGGAGGGGTCAATTCCTTTCAAATCTGCCACTGTCCAACCAATAGCTTCTTTATGCTCTTGGAGCACCGCTAAAAGGTTGGTCTCTTGGTCTTTTTGAAGGTCCGAGGCAATAATGACCGGAAGGGTTTGCTTTGGACCAAGGAACACATACTTGAGATGGGCCGGGAGCGGCTTAAGCTCAAGTTGTGGCGGAGATAACAATAATGGGACCGGAGGAGTGGTGGAAAGTTGGGGAAGTGGTTCTTTGGAATTTTCCAAGGAGGTACATCCATGATAGCACTAATATCAAGCAAGGAATTGACTTCTTGAATGGCTTGATCAACATCAAAGTTTGAGAAGTCAAAATGGGACATGCAAGTTTCAAGAGGATCTTTGCTTAGAATGAAGGGGAGAGATTCTTCGACCACTTCATCGATGACATCCACAAGAAAACAATCATCCTCATTGGAGGGATGTTGAGTTGCATGAAAGATGTGGAGTTTGACTTGCATGTTTCCAAAAGCAATGTCCATCACCCCGGTTCGGCAATTAATTGATGCATTAGCCGTGGCTAAAAATGGCCTACCAAGGATCACGGGAATGTGCTTTTTTGGGTCATGGACCGGTTCCGTATCAAGAACCACAAAATCTACCGGGAAGTAGAATTTGTCCACTTTGATGATAACGTCCTCGAGAATACCTCGTGGATGCTTGACCGATCTATCGGCAAGTTGCAAAACCACGGAAGTCGGCTTAAGATCTCCCAAACCAAGTTGTAGGTAGACTGAGTATGGAATTAAATTCACACTAGCTCCTAAGTCAAGGAGGGCCCTCTCGATTTTGCTGTCACCAATGACGCAAGAGATTGTGGGGGCACCCGGATCCTTATACTTCGGGGGAGTGCTGTGCTGAATGATAGCACTAACATTTTCAGTCAACCTCACTTTTTTTGGCAAATGATTTTTAGAAGTGCGCTTTTGAGTGCACAAATCTTTGAGAAATTTTGCATAGGGAGGGATTTGCTTGATAGCATCCAAAAGGGGCAAGTTAATCTTCACTTGCTTGAAAACTTCCCACATGTCTTGAATTTTACAATTCTTGTTCCCAAAATGTGTCGACTCTTGAAGACGTTGAGGAAACGGAGCTTTTGGCTCATAAGTAGTTTCCACATTTGGGGTGACATGTGTGGGATTTTCGTGAATGGTATTTGGATAAGAATTTGGATTAGAAGAGCTTGAATTTGGATTTTTCAAAGGAGAAACTTCCTCACTTTTGTCTCCATCGACCTTGTTGTCAACTACTCTACCACTCCGAAGGGTGGTGATAGCTTGAACTTGTTCATGAGTCGGCCCACTCGGAGGAGGGGTCTCATCAATCACATGCATTCCTCTAGGATTTTCAAAAGGTTGAGAGGGAAGCTTGCCCTTGTCCTTTTGAAGCAATTGATTCACCGAGTTAGCTATTTGGCCCACTTGATTTTCGAGATTAGCTATGGATTGAGTATGAGAGTGAACCATTTGGAGAGTAGGCTGCAAGGATATCAAGAGTTGCTTGTTGGCATCCATTATTTGCTTATTTAATGATTCCATCATTTGCTTGTTTGCAGCTACTATCTCGTCAGTTGGACACACAGGAGGTTGATTGGAGACATTTGGATTGTAAGGAGGACGGTAGCTTGAAGAGGCTTGGAAAGGTCTACCCTGATATTGAGAAGAGGGCTGATTTTGCCGCCCTTGGTTTTGGAATTGGGAATTTTGTGGGGCTTGTTGCCGCCACGAGAAATTCGGATGATCTCGCCAACCCGGATTGTAGGTGTTGGAATATGGATTGTTCCCGGACTGCAAGAACATGGCATTAGCTTGCTCTTGGTTGGGATTAGGAAATTGCTCCGGTGTGGGGCAATCTTCCGAGAGATGGAATGGACTAGTAAATGAAGCACAAACTGAACTTACCGAATTTTGAGATAATGAAGGAGGAAGATGTGGTGCCATCAATTGGTAGAATTTATGAGCGATGGCATCCACTTGAGATGATTCCTCCCTTATTGACTTTGGTTGACAAGGGTTGGTGTTGTTTGGAGTGGTTGCGGTCGGAGCCCTACGAGAATTGTGTTGAAGTGAATTTGCACTCAAATTCTCAAGAAGGTCCAAGCCTCATCCGCATTCTTGGACATGAACATCCCACCATAAGAAGAATCAACCATGAACCTATGGGTTTCGGTCAAGCCAGCATAGAAAGCTTGCACTAATTGCCATTTTGGGATCAAATGATGAGGGCATTTTCGAAGAAGATCTTGTAGCCTTTCCCAAGTCTCGTGGAGTTGTTCTCCATCAACTTGAGAAAAACTTAGAATGGAACGCCTCATTTGGTTGGTTTTACTCACCGGATAATACTTCTTAAGAAATTCTTGTTGCAATTGAGCCCAAGAAGTAATAGAGTTGGGAGCGAGGGAGTTCAACCAATATTTTGCCCTATCCTTTAGGGAGAATGGGAAAAGATGGAGATGAAGTGTATTGTCTGGAAAACCTCTCAACCGGATGGTCGAACAGATTTCAAGGAACTCATCAAGATGCTTATATGGATTTTCATTATCAAAGCCATGAAATGATGGAAGCATTTGAATGGTACTAGATTTGATCTCATATTGAGCTGCATCGATGTTTGGCATCACTATACAAGAAGGAGAAGCATAGGTGGTAGGAATGAAATGATCTCTAAGAGTCATTGGTTCTACATTAGGAATTTCAGCCCTTTCATTCCCCGTATTTCCTACGTTATCCCCCATTATATTGAATTCAGTTTCAAGATCCCTTGTAAGAGTGGGCTCCCTAAGGTTCCGTCTAAGAGTTCTTTCAAGTGAATTTATATCAATAGGCGAGTCAAGTGTGGGTAGAGAGAGTGACCTACGGCCAAACATCAACAACAAAGCATATATTCAACAACACAATTCATCATCAATACTCCACAGACAATGTTCCCTTTCTCCTCAATTATCAAGACAGAAAATAAATGGCCACGATAAGGACCGATGCTTAGAATTGAAACTACACAATTGAAATAGCCCCGACAAGGGCTTGCAATTTATCTACTTCTAAGCTTAACACATGCACAATATCCACAATTCGAAACTAGAAGTCACGAGACTTACCTGGGGTCCTCTAGACTTACAATTTGCTAGCAATCCCACAGCGAGCTTCGAGTCCCTAGAATCTTACAACACGAAGATGATCAAAACACACAAAGAATATTCACAAGACACAATATGCACAATCAAACTAAATTTAACCCTAAACTTTGGTTGCTAAACCATTCGCAAATCCTCGGCAACGGCGCCAAAAATTGATCGGTTGATCAACTATACATCAACCTTCGCAATAGCACGAATCATTGTAAAATAGGGCTATTGGTCGGGTAAGTCGAACCACAGGGACTGCGCTAGTCTAACACAACCTAAATGTCTAGAATCATTCTTAGAATGATGAAGGGTTTATAGAGGTTTTGTTGGATGTCACTTAAGCTAGGAAATTAAAAGTGCATAAAACAATAAATTGCAAGAATTCAAGGGAGTGAAGTACAAGTAAAGAAGGCTAGGGAAATGAATCCACCTCCATCCCTATACACATGCTAGGTTAATATTAATTTAAGGGAAAAACAACATATATGATAGTCATGAGACATAACAATACTAGGTTGCTATAATATCCTTAAGAAGTTCATTTAAATAGAAAGCCAAGAATAAACCATCAAAGGTTCACATGATCAACTACCTAAACTAAAATGTAGCTTAGAACATGCTAACTAAGTCAAGGATTATCAAGCCCTAATTTAAATGGTGAATGCACATAAAGCTAAGAATCAAATATAGACCATCAAAGGGAAACCCTAAGCCATGAACTATCTAGGTTCTCCAACTCCATGCCATTAAAACCATTCCATGATCTAACTTCCATTGTCACCATGGAAGTGCAAGCAATATGATTAAGAAAAGCAACCATCCAAGACAAGATGAATAACTCACAATAATCATTTATAAACATTCAACATTCATTACAACAAAAATGAGGCTCTTGATCATGGAAAGACTATCAAAAATACATTGTAATCCCCAAAAATAAACTATACTAACACATGCTTACAAGGGAGGGGTTTCATCACCTCCCTAGATAAGGTTTAGTTGCCCATTGGTGAGCTAGAAGAAAGAAGAAACATCATCCTCATCTCCATTTTCGTGCACCCTCCTTGACGCTTCAAGAACTCCTCCTTCTTGCTCTCTTCTCTCTCCTCTATCTTGTAAAAAATATTCAAGGATAGCAAATGTGTGGCCTTTGGTAGCTTTTTATTCTCCAACAAAACCCTCTCTCTCTCCTCTAAGGAACACCTCCAACCACTTCATAAAGAAGGAAGATGGCATTGAGGAAACCAATGTGCAAGTGGCTGAAATTGAGCCATTTCCGAGTGCAATCTGCCTGATTTTCGAGCACTCGAAAAGTGATCTCGAGCACTCTAACTTAGTGCAATGTGCAACATGCTCTTCTTGTTCAGCGCTGACCTATTTTGGTAAAACTGCTATAACTTTGTGCCTCGAACTCTGAATGATGAACTGTTTGAGGATTTGGAGAGCTGATTCAGTGCTTTAAAAACTTCATGTTTTGATGAAGACCCAATTCTCAAGTCTGGTTGGTCGAAAATGAAGATCAAGGCAGAATTGCATTGCTGCCAGGCAGTTCTGCATACCTCTGCTAACAAGGCCATAACTCTCTGCTCCGAGCTCCGAATGACAAAGCCTTTGAAGATTTGGAAAGCTGATTCAGAGTTCTAAATCTTTCATGTTATGAGGGAAGTCCAGTTCTTGAGTTTGCTAGGTCGAAAATGGTGACAAAAGTCAGGATCACTGCTGCCAGAAATTCAGAAATGGCATCCTTTTTGTTCAAAATTCCACAAGGCATCATTTTTGCTTCCTTTTTGCACTTTAACCTGAAAATGCATAAAAACATGCAAATGGAGTTAATCTACATAAAATAATTAATAACTGGACTTTGTTAATGTAATTTAGGGCGCTTGAATATACAGTATTCAGCGCTTATCACACCCCCAAACTTACATTTTGCTAGTCCCTTAGCAAAATCAAAATGCAAAGCTCAATGGAATGAAAACATGGGAATACAATTACAAAAATATTCACCATGGCAAAGATAAACATAAACATAGCTCAAATACAACTTGAAACAGATAAAGAGCTAGAGACGGGATCATTGGGAAGACTACCTTGCATATATGAAGCATTGATACAAAAAATGGGAAAAACCATTTCAACATGCATGCATCAACATCATAGTCCATATAAATAATTCAATTGTCATCTCTTAAATGGAAATAACTCAAACTCCAGTGAAAGTGAATTGAATCCTCAAGATGCGGCTTTTACTTTCTTTTCCAATTCCAAGGCACAAGTTTTCAAATCAATGAATTCCCCTTTACATGAAGTCCCTAAGGCATGATTTTATTTTCAAGACAACTTTTGTTGCCTGTTAATAATTTATTGCAACTCATAAGCGAAACATAGAATGGTTGTGCAATGCTAAAGTGATAAGCGCCGCCGAATATTACATATTCAAGCGCCCTTATTTGCATTAGTTAAGTCCATTAGTTGTTTATTTTATTTAGATTGCCTTCATTTGCATGTCATATTTATTTTCAGGTTCATTGGCCAAAAAGGAGCAAGAATGAGTTTTTGTTGAAGCCTTAAATGTCATGGTGCTCATTAAGGAAGTTCTGGCAGCAGTGGGAAGTGAGTTTGATCGCCATTTTTGACCTAGCAAACTCGAGAACTGGACTTTCATCAAAACATATAACATGAAGAACTATGAATCAGCTTTCCAAAGACATAAAGTTTGCTTCATTTGGAGTTCAGAGCAAAGAGTTATGCTATTTTCACCAAAGGTGCGCAGAACAGCCTGGCAGCAATGGATTTCGACCTTGCTCCTCATTTTTGACCCTCCAACCTTCAGAACTGGACTTTCATTATAACATGGTTTATGTAGATCTTTGAATTGGCTTTCCAAATCTTCAAACGGTTCGTCATTTGGAGTTCGGAGCGGGAAGTTATGGTCATTTTGCCAAAGTGGCTCAAGCTGGAAAGTAGCTTCGAGCGCTCGAAGAGCCACCTTCGAGCGCTCGAAAATTGGGCAGAATGCCCTCCGGAAGTCCTCATTTTCAGCCCACTTGTGCCTTGTCACCCTCATCTCTTATTTCCTCTTTTTGGAGTTGGTAGAAGATGTGTGGAGGGCCTTGTTTTGAGGGGTTTTGGTTGGTTTTCTTGCCTACAAAAGCTAAAGGAGCATTTCATTATCAAAAATCTGGGAAGGGCAGAATTTCTAGAGAGATGGAGGAGAGCAAGAGAAGGTTTTCTTGAAGCCACAAGAAGGGAGCTCGAAAATGGAGGGAAAAGGCATGGTTTTTCCTTCATCTAAAGCTTCTATGGGTAACTAACTCACCCTCTAGGGAGGTGATGAAGTCCCTCCCTTGTAAGCATGATCTAGTTTAGCTTTATTTTGGGGATTACAATGTATATGCTATGGTCTTTTCATAACCAAGAGCACTTCATTTGTTGTAATGAATGTTAATATTGCTATGAATGATTTATTTGAGTTGTTCATCTTGTTTTAGATGACTTCTTACATTAATCATGTTGCTTGAGTTTTCATGGTGAGAATGGAAACTAGGTTATGGAATGGTTTAATGACATGTTGATAGGTGACTTTGATAGATCATTGCTTAGGGAAGCCCTTTGATGGTGTATGCTTAATCCCTACCTTCATGTGCTTCATCATTGTGTCAAGGGCTTGATAGTCTTTCATTTAAGTATATGTGTTTAAGCTACACTCTAGTTTAGGTAGTCTAAACATATTCACCTTTGATGGATTATTCTTGTTTGTGATTCAATGTACTTCTTGTTAATTATATGGCAACCATGAGTTGCTATATAATTCTTGGCCATTATATATTGTTTTTCCCCAATTTAGCTCTAATCTAACATGTGTATAGGGATGGAGACGGATTCACTCCCCTAGTTGTCTTTAATCGAATTTCATCTCATTTAAATTCTTGCAAGTTTTTAGTTCATGCATCTTAATTTCATAACTTAAGTGACAACCAACAAATCCTCTATGAACACTCCATATCACTCTAAAATGGTTCTAGATACTTAGGTTGCCGTAGATTAGCGCAGTCCCAGTGGTTCGACTTACCCGACCAATAGCCCTATTTTACAATGATTCGTGCTATTGCGAAGGTTGATTAAATTTAGGTCATATTATCAACCGATCATAAAGTCCCTTAAGCTTTCTAACCAACCTATGTAGCAAGCGTTAGGCCAACAACTCCCAAACCAGACGGCTTTAGGGTGTTAAGTGTAGAGACACTCCAAAGGGCTTAATAGCTCAAGTTGGAAAGGCTACGAACTCTAGCTAACCATGTTTATTACAATTTTTTTGAATGACCGTGCAATGTTTAAGTCCTTTAAGCTTTCTAACCAACCCTTGTAGCAAGCGTTAGGCCAACAACTCCCAAACCAGACGGCTTTAGGGTGTTAAGTGTAGAGACACTCCAAAGGGCTTAATAGCTTGAGTTGGAAAGGCTACGAACGTCAACTGGTCAAATTTTTTTTTTTTTTTTTTTTTTTTTTTGATATTTAAATCATGCCAAAGATATTCATCTATCAGGTTCATCATATTAGATTAACTAGGCCAAAGTCAAGGTTGATCAAGTTGCATGCCTCACAGTTAAGTTTCCAATGTGCATCTGTGCATTGTGAAGCTTATAAGAGTGTAAATCCAGCAAGAATCTAATTGAAACATTTATACAGACTAATTTGAATCTACATGATCATTTCAACTCAAATTTTTCTTTATTTTCAAAAATTTCAATTGCTTCTATACACAAGGTATTAAACATATGTTTCATCTCCGACAAGTGTCAAGTTATACTATCATTGCTTAGCAAAAATTATGAAACCAAAAATATGCCAAGAATGCTTTGATGCACCCCCAAACTAAACTACACAGTGTCCTCAATGTGGGACATGGATGTAAGTTAGAGACAAAAATGACAAAGAGTATAAAAAGGAACAACAATACCCAGGGGGAGGAAACGGCATTTGGATACAAAAACCCCCAAACTTGAATTGGACTGCGCAACCTGGAAAGCATCACGAAGAACAAAAAGAAATAACCACAAACAGTATTAATAGCACAAGCATAAATACAGAAAAAGAATGTACCGAAAGTTAACAGAACAGAAAGAATTTGCATTGCAAAAAGAGTTTACATGATTACAAAAAGAGCTGTACAGGGATCAGGTCGACTAGAGCAACCTATACATAGCAAATTCTTATAGTTCAAAAGGAAAACAAAAGATACAAGAGAAATAGTTACATATGAAACAAAAAGATAAGGTCCACACTCGCAACAAGCTATGGTCCAGAGGGTAAACGGGCGAGGATGGAATGGAGGAGAGATTGAGTCTTACGCCGTTCAGCGGAAGCCAAACGACGTTCCTCAGCTGCGACACGACGGTCTTCAGCAGCAAGACGACGATCTTCTTCGGCACGTGAAGAAGTATCACACAGAGTCTGAGTGCACGCGGACAAAGAATTCTCAAAACGATCCAGTCGCTCATGAATACTGGCAATGCTAGCCCGGATGAAAGCCTGGTCCTGGTGAGAGGCGACCGGAGGCTCTACCCTTGCAGCGGCTGCTGCGGTGGAAGCATCCTCAGAAGGAGGAGGAGGAGGAGCGTGGATGAACAGGGGAGCAGGAGGCTGAGGGGTACTAGAATGGCTAAGAACATTGATCCACCGGCGCTGGGTAAAAATTTTAATCTTTTCGCCTTTTGGTTCATGGGGAGGAACAACGAAACCCTTGTGCTGAAGGAGCCGAGTGATGAAAAACGGCAAAGGCAATTTCCGATTTTCAACTCGCGGAAACCGTGTATTATGAGCATCATGCCAAAACTTCATAAATGTGGTCCAAATGAGCTGTGGGATGGAGAACCATTGGCCTTGGTCCATGGCATATAAGGCTTGCAGAAGGAGGCCCCGACGCTCGGTGCTATGCACCAAAGGGCAGACATTGTGCTTGAAGACAGTGTCAATGAACCATAGGTGTTCCGGAAGATTGGTTTTGCGGATAAAAGACCGGGGCCTAGTAAGATCGTCAATAGTGCAAATGGCAGTGGCAATATGCTCCACAGTTAATGTATCCAGCTCCTCATATAAAGGGAGATTCTCACGATTGACAATGTCATCGGGGCACTCAATGGGGCAACCAGAAACCTGAATGATGTCAGTCATAGTGAAAGCATAGGTGGTGCCATCAATGGATGTAGTGAGAGAAATGGGTGGCTCTTCAGGGCATTGGAGATTCTGGTAGAAGAGGCGCACTACACAGGGGTAGGCAACCCTGGCAAGGGGCACGCAAATGTGCTGCAGACATCGGTTAGTCAATTCGGCGACAGCCCACGAAGTAGTGGGTAGAATGTCAAAGGCATCCGTGAGCGGAAATGAGAGTTCATAGTTGAGGTGTTTGCGATCCCAAGGATCACGTGGTCGCTCACGATTGACAGCACGGGCACCCGAAGAGGGTCGAGGAGGGCGAGAAGAACCGGCACGAGACATTTAGAGAGGTGGACTTGGTTGAGGACTTTCAGCGAGCACCTGACGGGCACCACAAAAGAGAGAATGGGAAGATGAGTGGGAGGGATGAAGAAAACCAAAAATTTTTTACAATCAAAACAAGCTCTAGCATAGAGCACTCAGCAACCACAAATAACACAACCTCCACAATGCATTCCCATCCTCCATATAACGAAAATAAAGGCAATGAATTGAGAAAAAAATGAAGCTCACATACCTTGCGAAGTAGAAAAAGAATGGATGCACATGGAGTGAATGCATGCATGAATGAGAGGGAAAACGGGGAAGGTGGGGTGGAAGGGAGAGAAGGTTGTATGTGGTGGGTGGCCAAAGGTGAGGGGTGAGAGAGAGAGATGAAGAGGGAGGCCGAGAGGTGGTGAGGAATTGGGGAAGCTTGAGGAAGGGATTTGGTGTTGGCTGCGAGGTGATGAGGTTGAGGTATGGTTTGGTTTGTTTGAGGTTGGTGATAAGCCGAGAAAGAGGGAGTTGGGTGTGAGGTGTGAGGTGTGAGATGGGTTTGTGGGTTTAAAAGAAAGAGAGGGTGGGAGCTTCGAGTGAGAGAGGGTGGTTTAAAAGAGAGAGGAAGTGGGTGTTTGATCGAGTGCTCGAAGCTTCACTTCGAGCACTCGAAGTGGAGGCAGTAGGCTCGGGTGGTTGTTGTGTAAGAACTCAAGCAAGGGGCGAGCACTCGAAGCTTGGCTTTGAGTGCTCTAGAATTTGGCAGAGAGATGAGTGGTAGTTTCGAACACTCAGCAGCTTTGGGTTTACATGCAGGATGGGCTGCATGCATTGAGGAGGTGGTGGTTTGTGAGGGTGGCCGAGAATGGGATGCATGAGGTTGGAGTTGGTGTGAGGTGGAGGGGCTCAGTTGTGTAGAGAGAGGTTGGTTGAGTGTGAGAAGGTTGGTTTAATGCAGAGGGTGGAGGTGATGTTGGTGAGGTGGGTGTGTTGCCTGGTGGTGTGAGGATAAGGGATGGTGTTGGGTTTGGTTCGAGGTTTTGGAGGATGGTGGAGTTGGTTTGGGGAGAGAGATAGATGCCGAGAGGGGTGTTAAAGGTTTGGATTGAAGAGGTGGTTGGGGATTTTTTTGTTTTTTTTTTTAGAAGGGTGGTGGGTTTGCAGGAAGAGGGAGGTGAGGGGTGGTTTGTTTTGATAATTGGGTTGTGGAGAGAGAGAGAGTTGGTGAGGGAGTTTGGTTTTGCATGCATGCATGGAGCTTGCATGCATGCGTGGATGTCTTGGGTGGTGAAGGAGAGGTGGTTGGGATGGTTGGATGAGGGTGTGAGGTGATGGAGCATGCATGGTTTGCATGCTTGGGTGGGGAGGTGTGGGTTGTTTGGTGGAGAGTGGAGAGGTGGCCAAGTGGTGGAGGGATGTGGGTGTTCATGCATGGCATGCATGAGGTGAGGAAGTGGGTTGGGGATGCAGGGTGGTGAGGGTTGGGTTGGGGAATGCCGAGAGGGTGGCATGAGAGAGTGAGGTTGGGTTGTATGAAGTGGGTTGTTTGGTTGGAGATGAGGCTAGGTTGGTGAGGGAGAGGTGGTTGGGAAGGTTGGATGAGAGAGATGAGGATGGTTTGGTTGGAGAGTTCGAACACTCTAAAGAGGCTTGGCGAGTGCTCGAACTGAGAGCAGTGAGCTGGGTGCTTGGTGTGAGCAATGACGAGCAGTCGAAATGGGCTAAGCGAGTGCTCGAATTCTTGGCAGTGAGCTGGGCATGGTTAATGCAGGAAAATCGAGCACTCCAACAGGAAAGGAGAGTGCTCGACAAGGAGGCAGTGGGTTTGAAGCTGCAAGAACTCCAGAGGGACTTTGGATTGCTCAAAATGAGCACAGAAAGCTGGAATTTTGAGCATCATGAAAGTTGAATCTTTCATCCAACATGGATGTAGGCAAAAAATTTTCATTTTTATGCATGCATGAATGTAAAATTTTCATCATGGAAGCATGCATGAATTTTTATTTTATTTTATTTTTTATTTATTTATTTATTTATTTTTTTATTCATTGTGAATGCATGCAAAAGTCCTATGCAAGGATAAACATGATGCGATTGGGATTTTGCCTGGATACATTGGCTTGAAATTGAAATTTTTTCTTTTTTTTTTTTCTTTTTTTTTTTTGTCCCCTTTTTTTTTTTTTGAAAACTTTGCAATTTCATTCTAATGTAATCCATGGATGGAAAATTTTGAAAACTTTTCAACTTCTTTTTAATGCATGGACAATTTGGAAAAAATTTCAAAATGTAGCACCTTTCCAACGCATGGATGATTTTGAGAAACCATGATTCAACAATGCATTGAAGATAAGAGGCTATGCATGTAAGTGCCATGTCGGAAGTCCGAGAAAATTGCCTGATAGAGCCGGAAACTTCCGGGAATGAAAACAAGAGTTGAGAAGGTCCAAGAAGCCAGTCTAAAAATGTGGAACACAACTTAAGATAGTTCCAGAGAAAGTTAAATTTTGGCATTCTACACCGTTTCCCAGAAAATTTGCAAGGCACGAGCAATTTCAAAGAGAAGGAAGCTTGGAAATTGAAAGAATTTCTTCCCTTGAGTTGCTAAATTTAATGTCGAAAGCTAGACAAAGCTAGAGCAGGCACTAATCCTCATAAATTGGATCCATCAAGAGGACTTCCTCAACTTTTCGGGTTAGAATTGTGCCGTCAATGCAAGGCTTAAGCCTTTGGCCATTTACCTTGAAGAGTGATCCACTTACAGGATCATGAAGTTCGATTGCTCCATGAGGAAAGACGGTAGTGACAATGTATAGACCATCCCATCTTGACCGGAGTTTACTGGGAAAGAATTTTAAGCGGGAATTGAAAAGCCAGACCTTTTGTCCCAGGGCAAAAGACTTCTTGATGATGTGTTTGTCATGAAAAGCTTTAGTCTTTGCCTTGTAAATTTTTGCGCTTTCATACGCGTCATTACGCAATTCCTCAAGTTCATTTAATTGCAATGCACGATTAGAGCCGGCTTGTTTGAGATCAAAATTGAACCTTTTTATGGCCCAATAAGCACGATGCTCTAATTCTACCGGGAGATGACATGCTTTGCCGAAGACAAGTCGATATGGTGACATGCCAATGGGTGTCTTATAAGCTGTCCGGTAAGCCCAAAGCGCATCGTTTAGCCTTACTGACCAATCTTTGCGGTCCGGTCTAACCATTTTTTCCAAAATGTGCTTAATCTCCCGGTTAGAAATCTCTACTTGACCACTCGTTTGAGGGTGGTAAGGTGTAGCAACCTTATGAATGACGGAATACCTAGCAAGGACGGATTTTAGATAACGATTTCGGAAATGAGATCCGCCATCACTAATGATTGCTCGGGGCGTACCAAAACGACTAAAGATGTGAGACTGAATGAAATGGATCACGACTTTATGATCATCGATTTTGGTAGCCTCGGTTTCAACCCATTTAGACACATAATCCACCGCTACAAGGATGTACTCATAGCCATAAGAAGATGGAAATGGTCCCATGAAGTCAATCCCCCACACATCAAAAATTTCAACAATTAAAATGTTGGTAAGGGGCATCATGTCTCTTCGGGACATGGATCCAAGTTTTTGACATCGTTCACACGATTTGCAAAAATTGTATGCATCCCGAAACAAGGTAGGCCAAAAGAACCCGCTTTGAAGAACTTTGCTAGCGGTCTTTTTGGCACTAAAATGGCCTCCACAAGCAAGAGTATGGCAAAAATTTAGAATGCTTGTGGCCTCGGTTTCAGGAATGCATCGCCGTATGATTTGGTCCGGGCAATACTTGAATAGTTCCGGATCTTCCCAAAAGAAATGCTTGACTTGGGAGAAAAACCGATCCCTCTCTTGTTTGGACCAATGAGCTGGAATTTTGCCAACGGCAAGATAATTGACAATATCCGCAAACCATGGAAGAGTAGAATGTGAAACTTGAAGAAGTTGCTCATCCGGAAAGGAATCACGGATGGCTACGAATTCTGAAGATTTCTCAATAAGTAAGCGAGAGAGATGATCGGCGACAACATTGTCAGTCCCTTTTTTGTCCCGCATGTCAATGTCAAACTCTTGAAGTAAGAGGATCCATCGAATTAAACGGGGTTTTGTCTCTTTTTTCGCTAACAAATGCCTAAGAGCGGCATGATCTGAAAAGACGATGACCTTGGAGCCAAGAAGATAAGAGCGAAATTTATCCAAGGCGTACACCACAGCTAGCAATTCTTTTTCAGTGGTGGTGTAGTTCAACTGGGCATCGCAGAGAGTTTTGCTAGCATAATAAATGACATGCGGAAGTTTATCCACACGTTGGCCCAAAACCGCCCCTAATGCATAGTCGGATGCATCACACATGATCTCAAAGGGAAGAGACCAATTAGGGGGTTTCATGATTGGGGCGGAGGAGAGGAGAATGCGAAGTTTGATGAAAGCTTCCATGCAAGCGTCATCAAAATTGAACGGAACATCCTTTGCTAAGAGATTACACAAGGGCCGTGAAATTTTGCTAAAATCTTTGATGAAGCGACGATAGAATCCGGCATGGCCAAGAAAAGAACGGATTTGACGGACGGAATTCGGAGGAGGAAGATTATAGATTAACTCAACTTTTGCCTTGTCTACCTCGATTCCCCGCTTAGAAATGACATGTCCTAAAACAATGCCTTCTTGGACCATGAAGTGGCTTTTCTCCCAACTTAGAATGAGATTCATCTCTTTGCATCTTTGGAGCACAAGAGATAAATTTTTGAGACACGAGTCAAAGGAGGAGCCAAATACGGAAAAATCGTCCATGAAAACTTCCAAGAACCTTTCAACCATATCGGAGAATATGGACATCATGCACCTTTAGAACGTTGCCGGTGCATTGCATAGACCAAAAGGCATGCGTCGATAGGCAAAAGTACCAAAGGGACATGTGAATGTTGTTTTCTATTGATCTTGGGGGGCGATTGCCACTTGGTTATAGCCGAAATAACCATCAAGAAAACAATAGAAGCTTTGGCCGGCTAACCTTTCTAGGATTTGATCAATAAATGGGAAAGGGAAATGATCCTTCCTAGTTGATGAATTGAGTTTCCGATAGTCAATGCACACACGCCACCCGGTGGTGGTTTGTTGTGGCACGAGCTCACCCGCTGAATTTTCAACAACGGTGAGCCCGGATTTCTTGGGGACAACTTGTGTGGGGCTCACCCACTTGCTATCAGAGATAGGATAGATGATTCCCGCATCTACCAATTTGATCACCTCTTTCATGACCACTTCCTTCATATTTGGATTTAACCGGCGCTGGACCTCTCTAGTAGGCTTTGCGTCATCCTCCATATGAATGCGGTGCATACAAATGGAGGGGTCAATTCCTTTCAAATCTGCCACTGTCCAACCAATAGCTTCTTTATGCTCTTGGAGCACCGCTAAAAGGTTGGTCTCTTGGTCTTTTTGAAGGTCCGAGGCAATAATGACCGGAAGGGTTTGCTTTGGACCAAGGAACACATACTTGAGATGGGCCGGGAGCGGCTTAAGCTCAAGTTGTGGCGGAGATAACAATAATGGGACCGGAGGAGTGGTGGAAAGTTGGGGAAGTGGTTCTTTTGGAATTTTCCAAGGAGGTACATCCATGATAGCACTAATATCAAGCAAGGAATTGACTTCTTGAATGGCTTGATCAACATCAAAGTTTGAGAAGTCAAAATGGGACATGCAAGTTTCAAGAGGATCTTTGCTTAGAATGAAGGGGAGAGATTCTTCGACCACTTCATCGATGACATCCACAAGAAAACAATCATCCTCATTGGAGGGATGTTGAGTTGCATGAAAGATGTGGAGTTTGACTTGCATGTTTCCAAAAGCAATGTCCATCACCCCGGTTCGGCAATTAATTGATGCATTAGCCGTGGCTAAAAATGGCCTACCAAGGATCACGGTAATGTGCTTTTTTGGGTCATGGACCGGTTCCGTATCAAGAACCACAAAATCTACCGGGAAGTAGAATTTGTCCACTTTGATGATAACGTCCTCGAGAATACCTCGTGGATGCTTGACCGATCTATCGGCAAGTTGCAAAACCACGGAAGTCGGCTTAAGATCTCCCAAACCAAGTTGTAGGTAGACTGAGTATGGAATTAAATTCACACTAGCTCCTAAGTCAAGGAGGGCCCTCTCGATTTTGCTGTCACCAATGACGCAAGAGATTGTGGGGGCACCCGGATCCTTATACTTCGGGGGAGTGCTGTGCTGAATGATAGCACTAACATTTTCAGTCAACCTCACTTTTTTTGGCAAATGATTTTTAGAAGTGCGCTTTTGAGTGCACAAATCTTTGAGAAATTTTGCATAG
Organism: Cornus florida; assembly: GCF_030987335.1. NCBI lineage: Eukaryota > Viridiplantae > Streptophyta > Magnoliopsida > Cornales > Cornaceae > Cornus > Cornus florida. The sequence continues at coordinate 61,062,332 of NW_026775574.1, read as the reverse complement.
GGAGGGATTTGCTTGATAGCATCCAAAAGGGGCAAGTTAATCTTCACTTGCTTGAAAACTTCCCACATGTCTTGAATTTTACAATTCTTGTTCCCAAAATGTGTCGACTCTTGAAGACGTTGAGGAAACGGAGCTTTTGGCTCATAAGTAGTTTCCACATTTGGGGTGACATGTGTGGGATTTTCGTGAATGGTATTTGGATAAGAATTTGGATTAGAAGAGCTTGAATTTGGATTTTTCAAAGGAGAAACTTCCTCACTTTTGTCTCCATCGACCTTGTTGTCAACTACTCTACCACTCCGAAGGGTGGTGATAGCTTGAACTTGTTCATGAGTCGGCCCACTCGGAGGAGGGGTCTCATCAATCACATGCATTCCTCTAGGATTTTCAAAAGGTTGAGAGGGAAGCTTGCCCTTGTCCTTTTGAAGCAATAGATTCACCGAGTTAGCTATTTGGCCCACTTGATTTTCGAGATTAGCTATGGATTGAGTATGAGAGTGAACCATTTGGAGAGTAGGCTGCAAGGATATCAAGAGTTGCTTGTTGGCACCCATTATTTGCTTATTTAATGATTCCATCATTTGCTTGTTTGCAGCTACTATCTCGTCAGTTGGACACACAGGAGGTTGATTGGAGACATTTGGATTGTAAGGAGGACGGTAGCTTGAAGAGGCTTGGAAAGGTCTACCCTGATATTGAGAAGAGGGCTGATTTTGCCGCCCTTGGTTTTGGAATTGGGAATTTTGTGGGGCTTGTTGCCGCCACGAGAAATTCGGATGATCTCGCCAACCCGGATTGTAGGTGTTGGAATATGGATTGTTCCCGGACCGCAAGAACATGGCATTAGCTTGCTCTTGGTTGGGATTGGGAAATTGCTCCGGTGTGGGGCAATCTTCCGAGAGATGGAATGGACTAGTACATGAAGCACAAACTGAACTTACCGAATTTTGAGATAATGAAGGAGGAAGATGTGGTGCCATCAATTGGTAGAATTTATGAGCGATGGCATCCACTTGAGATGATTCCTCCCTTATTGACTTTGGTTGACAAGGGTTGGTGTTGTTTGGAGTGGTTGCGGTCGGAGCCCTACGAGAATTGTGTTGAAGTGAATTTTCACTCAAATTCTCAAGTAAGGTCCAAGCCTCATCCGCATTCTTGGACATGAACATCCCACCACAAGAAGAATCAACCATGAACCTATGGGTTTCGGTCAAGCCAGCATAGAAAGCTTGCACTAATTGCCATTTTGGGATCAAATGATGAGGGCATTTTCGAAGAAGATCTTGTAGCCTTTCCCAAGTCTCGTGGAGTTGTTCTCCATCAACTTGAGAAAAACTTAGAATGGAACGCCTCATTTGGTTGGTTTTACTCACCGGATAATACTTCTTAAGAAATTCTTGTTGCAATTGAGCCCAAGAAGTAATAGAGTTGGGAGCGAGGGAGTTCAACCAATATTTTGCCCTATCCTTTAGGGAGAATGGGAAAAGATGGAGATGAAGTGTATTGTCCGGAAAACCTCTCAACCGGATGGTCGAACAGATTTCAAGGAACTCATCAAGATGCTTATGGATCTTCATTATCAAAGCCATGAAATGATGGAAGCATTTGAATGGTACTAGATTTGATCTCATATTAAGCTGCATCGATGTTTGGCATCACTATACAAGAAGGAGAAGCATAGGTGGTAGGAATGAAATGATCTCTAAGAGTCATTGGTTCTACATTAGGAATTTCAGCCCTTTCATTCCCCGGATTTCCTACGTTATCCCCCATTATATTGAATTCAGTTTCAAGATCCCTTGTAAGAGTGGGCTCCCTAAGGTTCCGTCTAAGAGTTCTTTCAAGTGAATTTATATCAATAGGCGAGTTAAGTGTGGGTAGAGAGAGTGACCTACGGCCAAACATCAACAACAAAGCATATATTCAACAACACAATTCATCATCAATACTCCACAGACGATGTTCCCTTTCTCCTCAATTATCAAGACAGAAAATAAATGGCCACGATAAGGACCGATGCTTGGAATTAAAACTACACAATTGAAATAGCCCCGACAAGGGCTTGCAATTTATCTACTCCTAAGCTTAACACCTGCACAATATCCACAATTCGAAACTAGAAGTCACGAGACTTACCTGGGGTCCTCTAGACTTACAATTTGCTAGCAATCCCACAGCGAGCTTCGAGTCCCTAGAATCTTACAACACAAAGATGATCAAAACACACAAAGAATATTCACAAGACACAATATGCACAATCAAACTAAATTTAACCCTAAACTTTGGTTGCTAAACCATTTGCAAATCCTCGGCAACGGTGCCAAAAATTGATCGGTTGATCAACTATACATCAACCTTCGCAATAGCACGAATCATTGTAAAATAAGGCTATTGGTCGGGTAAGTCGAACCACAGGGACTGCGCTAGTCTAATACAACCTAAATGTCTAGAATCATTCTTAGAATGATGAAGGGTTTATAGAGGTTTTGTTGGATGTCACTTAAGCTAGGAAATTAAAAGTGCATAAAATAATAAATTGCAAGAATTCAAGGGAGTAAAGTACAAGTAAAGAAGGCTAGGGAAATGAATCCACCTCCATCCCTATACACATGCTAGGTTAATATTAATTTAAGGGAAAAACAACATATATGATAGTCATGAGACATAACAATACTAGGTTGCTATAATATCCTTAAGAAGTTCATTTAAATAGAAAGCCAAGAATAAACCATCAAAGGTTCACATGATCAACTACCTAAACTAAAATGTAGCTTAGAACATGCTTACTAAGTCAAGGATTATCAAGCCCTAATTTAAATGGTGAATGCACATAAAGCTAAGAATCAAGTATAGACCATCAAAGGGAAACCCTAAGCCATGAACTATCTAGGTTCTCCAACTCCATGCCATTAAAACCATTCCATGATCTAACTTCCATTGTCACCATGGAAGTGCAAGCAATATGATTAAGAAAAGCAACCATCCAAGACAAGATGAATAACTCACAATAATCATTTATAAACATTCAACATTCATTACAACAAAAATGAGGCTCTTGATCATGGAAAGACTATCAAAAATACATTGTAATCCCCAAAAATAAACTATACTAACACATGCTTACAAGGGAGGGGTTTCATCACCTCCCTAGATGAGGTTTAGTTGCCCATTGGTGAGCTAGAAGAAGGAAGAAACATCATCCTCATCTCCATTATCGTGCATCCTCCTTGAAGCTTCAAGAACTCCTCCTTCTTGCTCTCTTCTCTCTCCTCTATCTTGTAAAAAATATTCAAGGATAGCAAATGTGTGGCCTTTGGTAGCTTTTTATTCTCCAACAAAACCCTCTCTCTCTCCTCCAAGGAACACCTCCAACCACTTCATAAAGAAGGAAGATGGCATTGAGGAAACCAATGTGCAAGTGGCTGAAATTGAGCCATTTCCGAGTGCAATCTGCCTGATTTTCGAGCACTCGAAAAGTGATCTCGAGCACTCTAACTTAGTGCAATGTGCAACATGCTCTTCTTGTTCAGCACTGATCTATTTTGGTAAAACTGCTATAACTTTGTGCCTCGAACTCTGAATGATGAACTGTAAGATTTGGAGAGCTGATTCAGTGCTTTAAAAACTTCATGTTTTGATGAAGACCCAATTCTCAAGTCTGGTTGGTCGAAAATGAAGATCAAGACAGAATTGCATTGCTGCTAGGCAGTTCTGCGCACCTCTGGTAACAAGGCCATAACTCTCTGCTCCGAGCTCCGACTGACAAAGCGTTTGAAGATTTGGAAAGCTGATTCAGAGTTCTAAATCTTTAATGCTATGAGGGAAGTCCAGTTCTTGAGTTTGCTAGGTCAAAAATGGCGACAAAAGTCAGGATCACTGCTGCCAGAAATTCAGAAATGGCATCCTTTTTGTTCAAAATTCCACAAGGCATCATTTTTGCTTCCTTTTTGCACTTTAACCTAAAAATGCATAAAAACATGCAAATGGAGTTAATCTACATAAAATAATTAATAACTAGACTTTGTTAATGTAATTTAGGGCGCTTGAATATACAGTATTCAGCGCTTATCATCTTCTTGCCAAGGATGTTCCGTTCAATTTTGATGAAGCCTGTTTGGAAGCTTTCAAGAAGCTCCGTTCTCTTCTCTCATCAGCCCTAATCATGAAACCGCCCAATTGGTCTCTTCTATTTGAGATCATGTGTGATACATCTGATTATGCATTGGGTGCGGTTTTGGGCCAGCGTGTGGACAAGTTTCCGTATACTATCTATTACGCTAGTAAGACTCTCTCTGATGCTCAGTTAAATTACACCACCACTGAAAAAGAATTGCTAGCTATGGTGTATGTCTTGGATAAATTCCACTCTTACCTTCTAGGATCCAAGGTTATTGTCTTTTTAGACTATGCCGCTCTAAGGCATTTGCTCGCCAAAAAAGAGACCAAACCTCACCTAATTTGATGGATACTCTTGCTCTAAGAGTTTGACATTGAAATCCGGGACAAAAAGAGGTCAGACAATGTTGTCGCCGACCATCTCTCTCGTTTGCTCATTAAGAAATCTTTTGAATTTGCCACAGTAAGTGATTCCTTTCCAAATGAGCAACTGTTTCAGATTTCTCATTCAAATCTTCTATGATTCGCGGATATTGTCAAGTATCTTGCGGTAGGAAAAATTCCCTCCAATTGGTTAAAACAAGAAAGAGACCGTTTCTTCTCCCAAGTCAAGCATTTCTTTTGGGAAGATCCCGAGTTATTCAAGTATTATCCGGATCAAATTATCAAGTGTCCTAAATTTCTGCCACACCCTTGCTTGTGGGGGTCACTTCAGTGCTAAGAAGACCACTAACAAGGTCCTTCAAAGCGGATTCTATTGGCCTTCCTTGTTTCGAGATGATTAAAACTTCTGTAAATCTTGTAAACGTTGCCAAAAGCTTGGCTCCATGTTTAGAAGAGACATGATGCCCCTCACTCCCATCTTAATCATAGAAATTTTTGATGTATGGGGGATTGACTTCATGGGACCATTTCCATCTTCTTATGGCTATGAGTATATACTTATAACGGTGGATTATGTGTCTAAATGGGTTGAGGCCGAGGCTACCAAAATCAATGATCATAAAGTTATGGTCAAGTTCATTCAATCGAACATTTTTAGTCATTTTGGTACGCCCCGAGCGCTCATCAGTGACGGTGGATCTCATTTTCGAAATCGCTATCTTAAATCCGTCCTTTTTAAATGCTCCGTCATTCATAAGGTTGCCACACCTTATCACCCTTAAACGAGCGATCAAGTGCAAGTATCTAATCGGGAAATCAAGCATATTCTAGAAAAAACAGTTCGACTAGACCGTAAAGATTGGTCATTAAGACTTAACGATGCACTTTGGGCTTACCGGACAGCGTATAAGATGCCCATTGGCATGTCGCCATATCTACTTGTCTTTGGCAAAGCTTGTCATCTCCCGATCGAATTAGAGCACCGTGCTTATTGGGCCACAAAAAGGCTCAACTTTGATCTCCAACAAGTTGGCTCTACTCGTAAATTGCAGCTCAATGAGCTTGAGGAAATTCGCAATGATGCATATGAAAGCGCCAAAATCTATAAGGCAAAGACTAAAGCATTTCATGACAAGTATATTGTCAACAAGTCTTTTGCCCCTGGACAGAAAGTTTGGCTTTTCAATTCTAGATTGAGACTTTTTCCCGGTAAACTCCGATCATGGTGAGATGGTCCATATGTCATCACTTCCATCTTTCCTCATGGTGCAATTGAACTCCAAGATCCTACCGATGGATCTCCATTTAAGGTTAATGGCCAAAGGCTTAAACCTTATGTTGATGGCATAGTCCCAATTCGCAAAGTAGAGAAAGTTCTATTGACGGACCCAATTTACAAGGACTAATGAGCCATGCAATCCTGGTTCGTCTAGCTATCGATGTTAAATTTAGCACTCTAGGGAAGCAATTCTTACAAATTCCAAGCTTCCATCCTTCAAGTTGCCTTGACCAAGAATTTTCTGAAAATTAACTAAGTTTAACTGAAAATGTGAACTTTTCCAAAATTAGCTAACTCATTTTTGGAATTTTTCAAGGTCATTCGTGCAATTTTCTTGTCCAATCCAAGCATCATGGGAAATTCAGGCCTTTAAGGTATTCGCTTCTAAAATTGCGCTCAAAATTCCATTCTGAAGATTCTACACGGTGTCTCAGGTCTAAACGAGCTTAAGTTTCCAATTTCAGGAGTTTTCGACCCCCGCCCGGCCTCCGTTAGGCCAAAAGTCCCTTTAAATAAGTGTCTGCCCAGTAGCATGATGGGCGCCCACCCATTTCTCTCGGGCGCCCGCCCAAATGGGCAGCAAAGGAGGGTGCAGCGCGGGCGCCCGTCCATCACCCGCAAGCGCCCACAGTTTTAGGCAGTGAGTTCACGCCCCCGCGGGTGCCCGCCCATGGGCTGCGGGCGCCTGCCTCCCATCAATCCCCTTTCAAATGGGCATTCAAGCCCACATTTTAATCCACCCTCTTACTCTCCCTCTTCACCTCATTTCGCCCCAACCTCTCCATTGTTCTTCTTTCCCCTCATTTTCCCCCTCCTACCTTATTTCCATTACCAACCCTTCTCTCCACCATCTTTAATTCTTCCATCTTCCTTATCATTCCATCTTTCACTCATTTTGGATCAAGAAAAAAAAAATTAGGTTCCTCCATTGTGGTAAGTTCTCTATTCTTTCTTCCTCTAATGATCAATGGAGGATGGGATTGATTATGGGGAGGATTTATAATTGTTTGGGGTTGTGTATTGTTGATTGTAGGGTAAAATTTTTGGGTTTTCAAGTTTCTAATCTACATTTGGCTCTCTTCCATTTTGTCTTACACACCAGGTGTTCGACGAATTGCCTAAACCAACTTTTTCACTCAAATGGCTTCCAAAACCTCTTCCAAGAAAGCTCGTTCTTCTAAAGGACCTTCTGGGGAGGCTCCCAGGCCAAATTGGGTGGATCGGCCCATCGAAACCGAGGCCAAATTTGACATCCAAGAAGGCTTCGAAAACAATCTGGAAACCATGTGGGCAGTCCGCGAATTGACGGAGCGTGGCCTTACCTCTCTTTTCAAGCCACGCGGTAGTGGTTACTATCCACGTGTGGTCCGCCTATTTTACGCGAACATGTTCCATTCATGCGACAACCCGGACGTCATTAAAACCACTATTGATGGCGTCGATTTCAAGTTCAAACTTCAGGACCTTGCCGCGGCTTTGCTCTGCCCATTGGCATCTCCGATGGATGAAGCAGGTCTACCTCTGTACGTTATGCCTCCGAATAATCTAAAAGTGGAAGATGTTGTGGAAAAAATTTGCCACAACCAGTATACTGGCAATTGAACAACTAGCACTAATAAGTCATTTCTCCCATGCCGGCTCTGGTTCCTGGACTCGGTCCTTGCCAAAACAGTCCTTCCTGTGCCGAAGCATTTTGAACGAAAAGGGGTTTTTCTGAATGCCCTTTATGCCGCTGAGAAGGAACAGTGGTTTTGCGTCCTACAGCTTGTCTGAGATTAAATTCTCAAAGTCTACAATGACCTAATTGTGATGCGGTCGAGCAATGCCATCACCTGGGCATTTCTTTTTCCATACTTAATCACCCGGTTGATCAAGAACAAAGGGTTTAAAGCACCCCAAAATGAGGAGAAGTTGACTGATGTGTTTCATTTTGACTTTGGGGTTTGGAAGTCTAGCATAGTTCAACTGAACACTTCCCGTCTTGGATTGGGGAGCTCCAGCTGCCCCTGTTGCTCCGGCTCCACCTGTTGCTCCTGTTGCCCCGCCTCCGCATGCCATGCCCAAGGCTGCTTATGACTCGCTCAGCACTCGTCTTGATACACTCCAGCTGCGAGTCGAGAGCATCGAGGGCATCCTTATGAACTTCCGTAAGGAGACTCTGCAGAGGCTTCAGGCGACTCGGGATGAACTGACATTGCAGACCATACTCCAGACCCTAATTGACCACGCCCCAGGCGGCGCCGGTGGCTCATCCTCCGCCCCGATGGAGTGATTTTGTGCTTTCCATATCTATCTTGCTTTCTAGTAATACTTGTTAGACTTTATTTTGGGCCGCGTTTGGCATTTACTTTTCAGCTCCTATTTTGAACTTTTAACTGCAATACTTTTACTGCTTTGTAGGGATATTTGGTTTTAGCTAAATAAATTTGCAATTATTTATAGTCATTTTTGTTCGATTCATTTGATACTTGTGGTGTATAGATGTCTTTTGATAGATTTTTGAATTTAAGTTTAGGAGGAGGCTCTTGGAATTCTCAATGTGGCTTATTTTTTGCGCCGCCACTGAATTTCCTCCTCCACTTGGTATTATTGTTCCATGTACCCTCTTTTCAATTTCATTTTCATTCTTTGTCTTCTCACATTGAGGACACTGTGACATTCAAGTTTAGGGGTGCATTATTGCATTTTTGCTTGTATGTTTAACCTGATTCATGTAAGTTAATAAAAATCATTTTTGGGAGGCATTGATAAAGTAATCTTAGAACTTGTTGGAGATTGAAACATATGTTTAATACTTTGTGTATAGAGGCAAATGATGATTTTGAAAAAAAAATAAAAAAAAAATTCAAAAATGATCATGTGAAGTCAGACTAGTTTGTATAAAGGCTTCAATTAGATTTTCGTCGAATTTCATACTCTTCTATGCTTCACGCTGCACAGATGCATACCGGAAACTTAATTATGAGGCATGCAACCCGATTTACCTTAACCATAACTCAGTTGATTTGAATTGATAACCCTAATGAATAGATATCTTTGGCATTGAATCTAAAAAAAAAAAAAAAAAATGAATGAATGAATAAGGATAATGACTAGTTTAAGTTCGTAGCCTTGCTAACTGGAGTTATTAAGTCCTAGGAGTGTCTTTACACTTAGCACCCTGAAGCCGTCCGGTTTGGGAGTTGTTGGCCTAACGCTTGCTACATGGGTTGGTTAGAAAGGTTAAAGGACTTAGGCATTGCATGGTCATTCACAAAAATAAAAATAAATAAATATGGTTCGTTGAAGTTCGTAACCTTGCCAATTCGAGTTATTAAGCCCTAGGAGTGTCTTTACACTTAGCACCCTAAAGCTATCCGGTTTGGGAGTTATTTTCCTAATGCTTATTACATCGGTTAGTTAGAAAGCTTAAGGGACTTCGGCATTGCACGACCATAATATGTATCTAAAAAAAAAAAAAAAAGTTGCATCTGGAATAAATTTATGCCTTAGAGACCTCATTCAAAAGGGAAATTCAATGATTTAAAGCTTGTGTATTGAAATTGGAAAAAAAAAGGTAAAAGCCACATATTGGGAATCTGATTCACTTTCATTGAAGTTAGAGTTGATTTCTATTAAATAAATGACAATTGAAGTATTTATATAGACTATGTTGTTGATTCATGAGAGTTAAAATTTGTTTAGCCATTTTGTTCATCAAGGCTTCTTATATGCAAGGTAGTCTGCTTAATGATCCTGTCTCCAATATTCTGTCTGTTCCAAGTTACATTTGAGCTCTGCATATATTTTCTTGCTCCATGATTGATGCATGTTGATAGCATTTCAAATGTTGTCATTTTTGTTAAAGGTTCATTTTTGGTTTTGCTATAGGACTAGCAAAATGTAAGTTTGGGGGTGTGATAAGCGCCGAATATTGCATATTCAAGTGCCCTTATTTGCATTAGTTAAGTCTATTAGTTGTCTTTACTGAATATATTAGCCTTAATTGCATTCTTTTGTCTTTTTTTAGATTGGTTCCCCTAAAAGAGGTAAAAGTAACGCTTTGATAAGTTTTTGAAGATCAAAGCACGCCATTGCCAGGGACCGTCATTTTGACAAGTCTAGTAATCCACGGAACTCGCGACGCTCGATACACAAAGTCTAAGGAAGAAGGCTTGCGTTGCTAGCCCACGAAAAGTAGGTCAAAAGCAGCTCTCTTGGGCAAAAAGATTAAGCCCCGCGGGCGCCCGCCCAAACGGGCAGAGAAGCTAAGCAGCCGCGGGCGCCCGCCAAAAGGGCCAGTGGCCTCCTCAAGGCTCGGGCGCCCGCCCTACACCTACGGGCACCCGCCGCTTTGCAGACAGCTCTGTATTGTTTGGTTCAAGTTTGTCCCCTTAACCCATTGTGTGGACCAAAATGCTCATAGGGATGCTAGGGCTCGAAAATTGAGGGAAAAATAAAGTTTTTCCTGGCTAAATAAGGGCTAGGGGGATATTTTTTGGGGATCTAAGATTTTTAGAAAGTTTATAGAGAGAGAAAGATTATAAGCTTGGGTTTGGAGTCTTGGAGCCCTTAAGCACAAAAATGGAGTGGAAGATCTCTCTTTCTCCTTCCTCTATTGCTCCTATGGGTAACTAACTCCCTTTCAAGGGAGGTGATGAAGCCTTACATTGTAAGCATGCTCTAGCTTTTGGTTTAAATTAGGGGAAAAATGTATATATGTGATTGTTTTACATTCTAGAGGTTACACTTGATGTAATGAACCTACTTTCTTACAAATGATTATGATAAATGTATCATCTTGTCTTAGATCATATTTTATCATTATTATATGGCTTGCATTTTCATAGTGACAATGGAAATCAGATTGTGAAATAGGTTTCTTGGCATGTTGTATGAGAATTTTGATATTTCATAGCTCAGGACCCTCCTTTGATGGACTATTCTTGACTCTTGACTTTATGTGCTCTTATCATGTGATTGAAGGCTTGATAATCTCTAGCTTAGCAAGCATGTCTAAGACTACACACTAGTTTAGGTAGTTCAAGCATGTGTAACTTTGATAGGTTATTCTTGCCATTGATTTCATGAATTTCTTGAAGGAATGTAGCAATTTTGTGTTGTAGCATTTCATGGTCACATATTTATGTTATTTCCCCTAAGTTTCCCTTAACTAGCATGTTTATAGGGTAGGTAGTGGATTCACTTCCCTAGTTTTCTCTACCTGGATCTCTTTCCTCTAACTTTCTTGTAAATTATTGTTTTATGCAATTTTAAATTCCTAATTCTAGTGACAAACTAACCAAAACTCTATACACCTTTCATCAAACTAAAAGTGAATTTAAAAACCTTAGTTGCCATAAGCTAGCAATCCCAGTGGTTTGACTTACCCGACCAATAGCCCTATTTTACAATGATTTGTGCTATTGCAAAGGGTTGATTTATTATAGATCGAATCTAAACCGATCAGTGTGCGGATGTATATGATACGTTGCTTATATTGTATTTGCTTACCATGTTTGTGCCGTTGGTGGTGTATAGCGAGTTGCTATTTGTTTAACCTCTATGTGATAAGTGGTTTATTTGGTTTACCTTATGTGTACTGTGCTTAGTACTATGATATAATTTGATTTATGTCATTTAAATTTTGTGAGCATATACTATGTGAGTATTTGGTTTATACTGTTTCATCTTTCCTGCACTTATATTGGGGTTTTTGACCTTGGTTATCGGGATTGTCATGTGTGAACTACGTGGTAGATGATAAGCGCCGAATATTGTATATTCAAGCGCCCTAAATTGCATTAGTAAAGTCCGTTGTATGTTAATTTATGTAGATTATCTTCATCTCTATGTTTTTATGTATTTTCAGGTCCTTTTGCCAAAAAGGAGCAAAAATAAGACTTTGTGGATTTTAGACCATCAAAAGGGCACAAGGCTGAATTTCTGGCAGCAGTGGATCCTGGACTTTGCTCGCCATTTTGACATAGAAAAATCAAGAACTGGACTTCCAACATAACATGACATATTTAGAGCTCTGAATTAGCTTTCCAAATCTTCAAGTGGTTCGTCATTCGGAGTTCATAGCAGAGAGTTATGATCTTCTTAACAGAGGTGCGCAGAACTGCCTGGCAGCACTAAAGTACTGCCTTTCTCCCCATTTTCGACCAACCAGACTTGAGAATTGGGTCTTCATCAAAACATGAAGTTTTTAAAGCACTGAATTAGCTCTCCAAATCTTCAAACAGATCATCATTCGGAGTTCAGGGCACAAAGTTATAGCAGTTTTACCAAAGTAGGTCAGTGCTGAGCAAGAAGAGCATGTTGCACATTACACTAATTTAGAGTGCTCGAGACCACTTTTTGAGTGCTCGAAAATCAGGCAGATTGCACTCGGAAATGGCTCAATTTCAGCCACTTGCACATTGGTTTCCTCAATGCCATCTTCCTTCTTTATGAAGTGGTTGGAGGTGTTCCTTGGAGGAGAGAGAGGGTTTTGTTGGAGAATAAAAGGCTACCAAAGGCCACACATTTGCTATCCTTGAATTTTGGCAAGATTAGAGGAGAGAGAAGAGAGCAAAAGAGGTGTGTTCTTCAAGCTCCAAGAAGGTTGCACGAAAATGGCCATGAAGATGGAGTTTCTTCCTTCTTCTAGCTTAGCAATGGGTAACTAACTCTTTCCCTATGGAGGTGATGAAGTCCCTCCCTTGTAAGCATGTCCTAGGGTAGTCTATATTGGGGGATTGCAATGTATATTTATGGTCTTTTTCATAGCTAAGAGCACTTCATTTGGTGTAATGAATGTTTATATAAGTATGGATGATTTCTTCAAGCTCATTATCTTATGTTAGGTGATGTCTTGTATTAATGTTTTTGCTTGAGTTTACATGGTGAGAATGGAAACAAGGTTATGAAATGATTTAATGGCATGTTGATAGGTGACTTTGATAGACCATTGCTTAGGAAATCCTTTGATGGTGTATGCTTAATCTCTAGCTCCATGTGCTTCATCATTTTGTCAAGAATTTGATAGTCTTTCATTTAAGTAAACGTGTATAAGCTACACCTTAGTTAGGTAGTCTCATCATGTTTACCCTTTTGATGGATTATACTTGTTTGAGACCTAATGTACCTCTTGATTACTTACATGGCAACTATGTGTTGCTATATAGTTTTTAACCATCATATGTTGTTTTTCCCCTAATTTAGGTCTAATCTAGCATGTGTATAGGGATGGAGGTGGATTCACTTCCTTAGTCTTCTTTGCTCATCTTTCATTTCTTAAATTCTTGCAAGTTTTTCATTAATGCATATTTCAATTCATAGTATAAGTGACAAACCAATAAAACTCTATATACCCCCTCATCATTCTAAAAGTAGTCTAGACTCTTAGGTTGCCATAGACTAGCGCAGTCCCAGTGGTTCGACTTACCCGACCAATAGCCCTATTTTACAATGATTCGTGCTATTGCAAAGGTTGATGTATAATTGACCAACCGATCAATTTTTGGTGCCGTTGCCGGGGACTTGCAAACGGTTTAGCAACCAAAGTTTAGGGTTAATTTTAGTTTGATTGTGAATACTGTGTTTTGTGAATATTTCTTGTGTGGTTTAACCATTTTTGTGTTGTAAGTGAGATTCTAGGAACTCGAAGCTCGCTGTGGGGAATGCTAGCAAATTGTAAGTCTAGAGGACCCCGGGTAAGTCTCTTGACCTTCTAGTTTCGAATTGTGAATATTGTGCATGTGTTAAGCTTAGAAGTAGATAAATTGCAAGCCCTTGTCGAGGCTATTTCAATTGTGTATTTTCAATTCCAAGCATCGGTCCTTGTCGTGGCCACTTTAATTTTTGTCTTGATAATTGAGGAGAAAGGGAATATCATTGTATGTGGAGTTAATGATAAAGAATTGTTAATTGCTTTGTGTGTTGTTGAATTACTCCTAGATAGAGGATAACTATCTTCCAACTCAATTCTACACACCACATGCGTTTTGTGCTTTTTGCTCTAGTAATACACATCATACAAGAGATTGTCTTCTAACGAGACAATTCTCGGATTTTTATCTAGAGCAACCAAATGAAACCTTCTTTGAACCGGGTAGTGATCCATACTTCAATGGTTATAACTCGGGTTCAGGAGATCATCAAAACTTCTTGGGCAACATTTTCACTCCAATTTTCAACCCAATGATCATTATTTCCAGCCCTCTTCTCCTTTTCCACCGTCTCTATTGGATGAGCTAATTGTTGCTAACAAACAAATGATGGAGTCTATTCACACGCAAATGATGGACTCCAACAATCAACTATTGGCTTCCCTTGCTAGCATGCAATCCACAGTAGAGTCTATCACCAGTCCCAAGTTAGTGCAATGATAGATGACCAAATATCTCAAATTCAACAAAGGATTAATGCTAAAAATCATGAAGAGGAGGAAACATTTTCATTTGAATTTATGGCCAATCCAAAAGAAAATTCTATGAATGATGAGATTACTCCTAGTAACTTTCATCATGAGAATGATCAAGTGGTTATTACATGTGAAAATGATGAAATGGTGGTTGAAGATCAAATTGTTGCCCCACATCAAAATGAAGCAATTGTGGCTCAAAATGGGAAAAATAATGATGTAGAGATTGTCTACCCTACTCCAAAACAGCCCCTGCATAATCCTTTGCTTGATGCACCTCCTTTAATGGAGGATCCTCTAAAAGCTTGCTTAGCTCATTTCAATTATGAGGATTTTGATGTTGACAATTCTATTTTGGAGGTAAATTTTGTTTGATATTCCTCCACCTATTCTCTCTCTTCCTTGGGCAACATCAAATGTATCCCTCTCTTGGGAGCTTGCACTTCCTCTCATTCCTTCTCCTGAGTTATCGCAAGCTATTGAGCCCGAACCGCCGGATAAGTGTGAGGAGGATGTTGAAAGTCTGAAGGATAACTTGTTGAGCATTCCCGTGCTCAATATGACCCTTCATAAGTCGTTGCTTGGTGCACCTTCACCTAATCCATCTTCCCATAATCCAAATAAGCCCCATAATCCAAAGTTCTTCATTGAGGATGAAGAGTGGGTTGAGGTCTTTCCGCTACCTCTTTTCCACTTTTGTCTTCAAGCTCTTCCTCCTTCGCTTTTAAAAGAATTATCCTATTTGGGGAAGCTTGAATCTCTTGAGAGACATGGTATAGGGTAAGGAGGACTAACCTGATCTCGGTGTGTCTAGCTATCGAGATTTTTGAGGATTAGTACCTGCTCTAACTTCGTCTAGCTATCGACATTAAATTTAGCAAAACAAGGGAAGCAATTCTTTGAATTTCCAAGCTTCCTTCTCTTTGAAATTGCTCGTGCCTTGCAAAATTTTCTGGGAAACGGTTTAGAAAAGCCAAAAATTTGATTTTTCTTAGACCTTCTCAACTCTAATTTTCATTCCCGGAAATTTCCATCGCTTCCTAGCAATTTCATCGGATCTTGGGAATGCTACTCATGTGCATAATGTCTCATTTGTAATACATTCTTGAAAATTTTCTCAAAATCATCCATGCGTTGGAAAGGTGCTACATTTTAAAAAAATTTCCAAATTGTCCATGCATTAAAAAGAAGTTGAAAAGTTTTCA
The DNA here is from genome assembly GCF_030987335.1 of Cornus florida. NCBI lineage: Eukaryota > Viridiplantae > Streptophyta > Magnoliopsida > Cornales > Cornaceae > Cornus > Cornus florida. Next base: position 61,046,959 of record NW_026775574.1, on the reverse strand, counting down.
AAATTTTCCATCCATGCATTACATTAGAATGAAATTGCAAAGTTTAAAAAAAAAATTTCTCCAGAAATTTCATTCATCCATGTTATGTGTGATGTTGTACAAGTTGGAAATTTTTCCATGCAATTGAAATTCATGCATGCATCATTAAAGAAAAAAATTCCACTTTCAAGCCAATGTATCCAGGCAAAATGCAAATCGCATCATGTATACACAGTTTATCCATGCATCGGACTTTTGCATGCATTCACAATGCATAAGAATAAAAAATTCATGCCTGCATCCATGACGAAAAATTTGCATTCATGCATGCATAAAAATGAAAATTTTTTGCATACATCCATATTGGATGAAAGATTCAACTTTCATGATGCTCAAAATTCCAGCTTTCTGTGCTCATTTCGAGCAATCCAAAGTCCCTTTGGAGTGCTTGCAGCTTCCAACCCACTGCCTCTTTTTCGAGCACTCTCACTTCCTGTTGGAGTGCTCGATTTTCATGCATTAACCATGCCGAGCCCTCTGCCAAGAATTCGAGCACTCGCCTAGCCCATTTCGAGTGCTCGACATTGCTCACACCAAGCACCCAGCTCACTGCTCTCAGTTCGAGCACTCGCCTAGCCCATTTCGAGTGCTCGACATTGCTCACACCAAGCACCCAGCTCACTGCTCTCAATTCGAGCACTCGCCGAGCCTATTTAGAGTGCTCGAACTCTACCTTCTTTCTCTCTCAATAGCTAACCCCACACATCATGCATGCCATCTCTCGGCAACCCTTCTATCTCGGCATCCAACCCTCATCCCTCCCCAACCATGCCAAACACCACCCTCACCACCTCCTCGCATGCACACCATGCCTCCTGCAACAAACTCCCTCACCAACTCTCTCTCTCTCCACAACCCAACTATCAAACCACACAACCCACACCTCCTTCTACACCCCAACCTTACCACCTTTCTTCCTCCTCTCCACCAACACAGCCCATCCCCAAGACATGCATGCATGCATGCAAGCTCCATGCATGCATGCAACTTCAGCTTCACTCCATCCACGAAACCACCACCTTCTCCCCACTAACTCCAACCAAACCATCCTCATCTCTCTCATCCAACCATCCCCACAACCTCTCCTTCACCACCCAAGACATCCATGCATGCATGCAAGCTCCATGCATGCATGCATGCAAACCCACGCAGCTCTCCCCACCAACTTATCACCACTCTCCACCATGCCCCTCAACCCCACACCACTAACCCCATCCATGCAAACCACAACCCACCTCCTCACCAACCCATCATCCACCACCCTCACTCTCGGCAACTCAACCCCACAAACCTTACCTCACACCCAACCAACCCCAACTTCACTCACACACCACACCAATCCTCTCCACCAACCTTCAACCAACCAAACACACCCCATCTCCAAACCCACTTCTTTCAACCTCACACACTGCTCCTATTTCGAGCACTCGAAGCCCAAGCTTCGAGTGCTCGACCTCTTCCTGCCCTTGGCCCGAGCCCTCTGTCCTTATTTCGAGTGCTCGAAGGGCCTCTTCGAGCACTAGAACCTAACCAACCCCTCACACCTTTTAACCCCCAGCCCTCCTCTAACTCACTCCACCCCCAACAATCCCCACCCTTCACTCCCCCTCTCGGCTCATCTCTCTCTCTCTCCCTTCACCCACAACAACTCACCCAAACCTCACCTCTCTCTCTCTCTCAACCATCACCACCTCCATCAACCCTTTCCACCACCTTTCCTCTCTCATCCATCCTCTCGGCAGCCACCACCTCTCTGCAACCTCTCATCACCTCCCCCCACAACCACCACCTTTCTCTCCCCCATGCAATTCACCATACTCACCCACCTACCCTCATCAATAACCACCACCCCATCATCTCCCCTCCCTCTTCCTACCATTCTTCTTACTCTAGGATAGAGTGCAATTCAGGTCAGTCTCTTCTACCTTTGTTTTTCCTGCCTTTATTCATTCATGATGATTTTACAAGGAGGATGGGCTTGCAATGTTGGTGTTTTGTTGTGTTGATGGTTTGTTGCTACTAGCTCCATGCTAGAGCTTCGTTGCTTGTCAAAATTTTTGGGTTTGCTTCATCCACCCCACTCATTTTCACCCTCTCCTTTTTGTGGTGCACGCCAGGTGTTCGCTGAAATTCCTCAACCAAGTCCACCTCTCTAAATGACTCGTGCCGGTCCTTCTCGCCCTCCTAGACCCTCTTCGGGTGCCCGTGCTGTCAATCGTGAGCGACCACGTGATCCTTGGGATCGCAAGCAACTCAACTATGAACTCTCATTTCCGCTCACGGATGCCTTTGACATTCTACCCACTACTTCGTGGGCTATCGCCGAATTGACAAACCGGCGTCTGCAGCACATTTGCGCACCCCTTGCCAGGGTTGCCTACCCCCGTGTAGTGCGCCTCTTCTATCAGAATCTCCAATGCCCTGAAGAGCCACCCATTTCTCTCACTACATCCATTGATGGCACCACCTATGCTTTCACTATGACTGACATCATTCAGGTTTCTGGTTGCCCCATTGAGTGCCTCGATGACATTGTCAATCGTGAGAATCTTCCTTTATATGAGGAGCCGAATACATTAACTGTGGAGCAGATCGCCGCTGCCATTTGCACTGTTGACGATCCTACTAGGCCCCGGTCTTTTATCCGCAAAACCAATCTTCTGGAACGCCTGTGGTTCATTGACACTGTCTTCAAGCACAATGTCTGCCCTTTGGTGCATAGCACCGAGCGTCAGGGCCTCCTTTTGCAAACCTTATATGCCATGGACCAAGGCCAATGGTTCTCCATCCCAGAGCTCATTTGGACCACATTTATGAAGTTTTGGCATGATGCTCATAATGTACGGGTTCCGCGAGTTGAAAATCAAAAATTGCCTTTGCCGTTTTTCATCACTCGGCTCCTTCAGCACAAGGGTTTCGTTGTTCCTCCCCATGAACCAAAAGGCAAAAAGATTAAAATTTTTACCCAGCGCCGGTGGATCAATGTTCTTAACCATTCTAGTACCCCTCAGCCTGCTGCCCCCCTGTTCATCCACGCTCCACCTCCTCCTCCTTCTGAGGATGCTTCCACTGCAGCGGCCGCTGCAAGGGTAGAGCCTCCGGTTGACTCTCACCAGGACCAGGCTTTCATCCGGGCTAGCATTGCCGGTATTCATGAGCGACTGGATCGTTTTGAGAATTCTTTTTTCGCGTACACTCGGACTCTGTGTGAGACTTCTTCACGTGCTGAAGAAGATCGTCGTCTTGCTGCTGAAGACCGCCGTGTCGCCGCTGAGGAACGTCGTTTGGCTTCCGCTGAACGGCGTAAGACTCAATCTCTCCTCCATTCCATCCTCGCCCGTTTACCCTCTGGACCGTAGCTTGTTGCGAGTGTTGGACCTTATCTTTTTGTTTCATATGTACCTATTTCTCTTGTATTTTTTGTTTTCCTTTTAAACTGTAAGAATTTACTATGTATAGGTTGCTCTAGTAGACATGATCCCTGTACAGCTCTTTTTGTAATCATGTAAACTCTTTTTGCAATGCAAATTCTTTCTGTTCTGTTCACTTTTGGTACATTCTTTTTCTGTATTTATGCTTGTGCTATTAATGCTGTTTGTGGTTGTTTCTTTTTGTTCTTCATGATGCTCTCCAGGTTGCGCAGTCCAATTCAAGTTTGGGGGTTTTTTGTATCAAGATGCCGTTTCCTCCCCCTGGGTATTGTTGTTCCTTTTCATACTCTTTGTCATTTTTGTCTCTAACTTACATCCATGTCCCACATTGCGGACACTGTGTAGTTTAAGTTTGGGGGTGCATCAAAGCATTCTTGGCATAGTTTTGGTATCATATTTTTGTAAAGCAATGATAGTGTAACTTGGAACTTGTCGGAGACAAAGCATATGTTTAATACCTTCTGTATAGAAGCAATTGAGAAATTTTTGAAAATAAAGAAATTTGAATTTGAAGTGATCATGCAAATACAATGTAGTCTGTATAAATGCCTCAATTAGATTCTTGCTGGATTTACACTCTTATAAGCTTCACAATGCACAGATGCACATTGGAAACTTAACTGTGAGGCATGCAACTTGATTGACCTTGACCTTGGCCTAGTTAATCTGATTTGATGAACCTGATAGATGGATACCTTTGGCATGTATCTATGAAAAAACAAAAACAAAAAAAAAAAAAAAAAAAAAAAAAAAATGACCAGTTAACGTTCGTAGCCTTTCCAACTCGAGCTATTAAGCCCTAGGAGTTTCTCTACACTTAGCACCCTAAAGCCGTCTGGTTTGGGAGTTGTTGGCCTAACGCTTGCTATAAGGGTTGGTTAGAAAGCTTAAGGGACTTAAACATTGCACGGTCATTCAAAAAATTTGTAATAAACATGGTTCGTTGGAGTTCGTAGCCTTTCCAACTTGAGCTATTAAGCCCTAGGAGTATCTCTACACTTAACACCCTAAAGCCATCTGGTTTGGGAGTTGTTAGCCTAACGCTTGCTACATAAGTTGGTTAGAAAGCTTAAGGGACTTCAGCATTGCACAACCATTCTATGTTTCGCTAATGAGTTACAATAAATTGTCAACAGGCAACAAAAGTTGTCTTGAAAATAAAATCATGCCATAGGGACTTCATGTAAAGGGAATTCATTGATTTGAAAACTTGTGCCTTGGAATTGGAAAAGAAAGTAAAAGCCGCATGTTGAGAATTCAATTCACTTTCACTGAAGTAGAGTTGATTTCCATTTAAGAGATGACAATTGAGTTATTTATATGGACGATGATGTTGATGCATGCACGTTGAAATGGTTTTTGTAAATTTTTGTATCAATGCTTAATATATGCAAGGTAGTTTTCCCAATGACCCCATCTCCAGTTTTTGTCTGTTTCAAGTTGTATTTGAGCTATGTATCTATTTTATTTTACCATGGTAGATATTTTTGTAGTAGCAGTCCCATGTTTGTCATTCCATTGAGTTTTACATTTTGGTTTTGCTAAGGGACTAGCAAAATGTAAGTTTGGGGGTGTGATAAGCGCCGAATATTATATATTCAAGTGCCCTAAATTGCATTAGTAAAGTCCGTTGTATGTTAATTTATGTAGATTATCTTCATCTCTATGTTTTTATGTATTTTCAGGTCCTTTTGCCAAAAAGGAGCAAAAATAAGACTTTGTGGATTTTAGACCATCAAAAGGGCACAAGGCTGAACTTCTGACAGCAGTGGACCCTGGACTTTGCTCACCATTTTGACCTAGAAAACTCAAGAACTGGACTTCCATAATAACATGACATATTTAGAGCTCTGAATTAGCTTTCCAAATCTTTAAGCGGTTCATCATTCGGAGTCCGGAGCAGAGAGTTATGATCTTCTTAACAGAGGTGCGCAGAACTGCCTGGCAGCACTGAAGTACTGCCTTTCTCCCCATTTTCGACCAACCAGACTTGAGAATTGGGTCTTCATCAAAACATCAAGTTTTTAAACCACTGAATCAGCTCTCCAAATCTTCAAACAGATCATCATTCGGAGTTCGGGGCACAAAGTTATAGTAGTTTTACCAAAGTAGGTCAGTGCTGAGCAAGAAGAGCATGTTGCACATTACACTAATTTAGAGTGCTCGAAAATCAGGCAGATTGCACTCGGAAATGGCTCAATTTCAGCCACTTGCACATTGGTTTCCTCAATGCCATCTTCCTTCTTTATGAAGTGGTTGGAGGTGTTCCTTGGAGGAGAGAGAGGGTTTTGTTGGAGAATAAAAGGCTACCAAAGGCCACACATTTGCTATCCTTGAATTTTGGCAAGATTAGAGGAGAGAGAAGAGAGCAAAAGAGGTGTGTTCTTCAAGCTCCAAGAAGGTTGCACGAAAATGGCCATGAAGATGGAGCTTCTTCCTTCTTCTAGCTTAGCAATGGGTAACTAACTCTTTCTCTAGGGAGGTGATGAAGTCCCTCCCTTGTAAGCATGTCCTAGGGTAGTCTATATTGGGGGATTGCAATGTATATTTATGGTCTTTTTCATAGCTAAGAACACTTCATTTGGTGTAATGAATGTTTATATAAGTATGGATGATTTCTTCAAGCTCATTATCTTATGTTAGGTGATGTCTTGTATTAATGTTTTTGCTTGAGTTTACATGGTGAGAATGGAAACAAGGTTATGAAATGATTTAATGGCATGTTGATAGGTGACTTTGATAGACCATTGCTTAGGAAATCCTTTGATGGTGTATGCTTAATCTCTAGCTCCATGTGCTTCATCATTTTGTCAAGAATTTGATAGTCTTTCATTTAAGTAAACGTGTATAAGCTACACCTTAGTTAGGTAGTCTCATCATGTTTACCCTTTTGATGGATTATACTTGTTTGAGACCTAATGTACCTCTTGATTACTTACATGGCAACTATGTGTTGCTATGTAGTTTTTGACCATCATATGTTATTTTTTCCCTAATTTAGGTCTAATCTAGCATGTGTATAGGGATGGAGGCAGATTCACTTCCTTAGTCTTCTTTGTTCATCTTTCATTTCTTAAATTCTTGCAAGTTTTTCATTAATGCATATTTCAATTCATAGTATAAGTGACAAACCAACAAAACTCTATATACCCCCTCATCATTCTAAAAGTAGTCTAGACTCTTAGGTTGCCATAGACCAGCGCAGTCCCAGTGGTTCGACTTACCCAACCAATAGCCCTATTTTACAATGATTCGTGCTATTGCGAAGGTTGATGTATAATTGACCAACCGATCAGTAGACTTGTGTTTTGAGGTTTTAGTTGTCCACTATAGGGATTTTGACCCAGTGTTTTGTCTTCTGTATGTAACCTTACGGTATGTCTACTTCAGATCTGTGCTTAAGGTTTTGGTTTTGTGGGTCCAATCCATTGGCTTGAGGGCATAGACTCGTCAGGTTATGGGTTCGGGATTGGTACTGTTGTTGTTGCATTTTCAGATATGGGGGTCGTTAGTTACGCCAGCGTTAGGGATATAAGGCCTTAAGCGTAACGGTTCCAATGACATTGTTGTTAGAGTTTTGGGATTAGCTACCCTAACTCTCGCGGATGCCTAGTTCCCATAGTGCTTTTGGTAATGATCATTCTTGACATTGATGTCATTTGTATCGAAAAGTTTCTTTCTGAGTTGATCTGTTAAGGCCATGTTATGAACTAGAGTTTTATATTGTCATACTACCTTACTAACGAGTAATTGTGGGCGAGTTCTGGTCATTATTCGTACTGCCATATCATTCTTAGCCATCTGTCATGATTTGACTTGTCATTGTCTTAGGGATTCTCTCGGTGATTGACTTTGAGTTGATATACCGATTCGTTTGGGAAGTGTCACTCAGTTATTGATTTTTGTGTCCCTTTGGATGATCTTCAGGCTTTTGGAGTTTTCCTTTAACACCTTATGGTTTGTCCTTTGGTTGATCTTGCTTTAATCTTATTCGGTTCTCTTTTATCTGTTCCTGATTTCGGGGATGAAATCCCTTTAAGAAGGGTAGGTTGCAATGACCCGGTCATTTTCTTCCTTTCCTTTTTCCTCAAATTTTACGAATAAATTTTTTCCGTTATCTTTTCCTTTCGGTGTTTGGTTTCTCATCACTTAGTGTCATCTCAAGTGTTCAAAAATGGTTTCTGAGACTCTTTTCCTTGGATTGACAACTTCATTTGAGGACCGAGTCATTCCCACATTTTTTCATTTTTTGACACTATTCACTTTTCATCATTTTCCCTGTTTTGTCTTTTCACCGTTTGTCACTTTGTTGGCATAACCTCACTTTTTGTGTTCGGAGTTGGTTTTTGACTTCACGTATCTTCATTCTAAGTGGTTTCCATGAAATACATATCTTTACTTTTGCAGTAAAGTACTCTGGTTGCCACTGGTGTCCATAGGGGTATCGATGCATAGTTTTTCAGAATCTTTTTCTTTTCTTGGGGTATTTTTCACAAATATCTTTTGAAGATATTTTATTTCAGGGGTTTTTAAGGAAATATTTTTGGAAGATATTTTCATTTTGGGTCATTAGTGCAGTTTTCACTTTTTAGAGGGGCCATTATGCAATTAATAAAAGTTATTGCAAAAATGCCTCTTTTTTAGCCTAGATCTTCGTACGGCATTAATTTTCACATTTCGTCGAGTTGTGTGCTCTTAGAATTTCCTTCTGGTCGTTTTTCTCCAGTTTTAGGGTTTCTGGCCCTAGTTGCCGCCGAACTTATTCGGGGCATATCTCTCTGCTCGGAACTCAGTTTTGACGTTGTTTCTTCCATTATTCATATTTTCTAATTTCAGTTCTTTTTCGTTCACGGAGTTTTTCCGTTTGAGCGCATCTGCTCAAATTTCACTTTTCCAAACCCGTCGGGGCCCGTTCGTGGCACTTTTAGGGTTTTACTATAAATAGGGGGTTATAAAATTAAAAATTTATCTTCTCCTCTCTTCATGCACGACTAGAAGCTGCCATGGTAGTCCAAGGGGGGCTGCCACCCTTCTTTTCTCAATTAAACCTTCTTCCATTTGTTAAAAAGTCATAGTACCTTTGCGTTTTGTGTTTGTCTTGACTACGCGTATCTTTCCCCCTTATTAGAACCCATTTTTGGCCAATTTTTAAGTTCGGGTTTGAGGTCAAGTTAGGATTTTGGTAGGTCCTCTTTGGAGTTTAATGTTCACAACGTTGTCCCCGACAAAACCCCGAAGTGTTGTCAGATTCGGAGCCGTTTCACTTTGGTGGCTTTTGAGATTTTCATCTCAAATTGAGGTAGGGGATGTTTTAGGATTATGTATATGTTGTATTGAGTGTTTTCCATGATTATACAACTTGTTTGCATACCTTGTATCAAATCTAGAAAATTAGTAATATTTATTTCTTTATATAAGATTTAATTTACAAGGATGTATATAGCTTAGAATTGAATTATGGTATGATGATAAATTAGGCATTAACTTGTTTGTTAACATATATTAAATTGGGATTAATTGAATAAGAATTGCATTTTTTTTTTAATAATTATCTTAGGTAAAAGTTTAATTCTTATGGTCGTACCTTACATGGAAATAACTTATGATATGCTTTTAAATTGAGTCTTGGTATGGTCTTTAACATACTTTAATTTGAGGCATTTGGATAAGTTTGAAAATCTAGAGATTTTAATTAAAAGAATTAATTAAAATCTATTTAAAGCTTCCATTGGCTTAATTGAGTTTTTAACTTGATATTTGTGATGACTTGAACTTGTATACTATCATCTATTAAATTGGGACCATTTGAAGTTGCTTTAGAAGTTAGGGATTCAATTATCATGATTTAATTAAATTCCACTTTATTGTTTCAATGACTAAATTAAGTTTTTGATGTGGTATATGTAATGACCATGCTATGTTGTTTAACATGCGTTAATTAGGGGTCATTTAATTGAGATTTGAAACTTAGAGAAATTAATTAGGTTATGTAATTAATTTCTATTTCTATTGTGTTAATGATTTAATCATGTGTTTGACATTGATTGTATATTTAAATCATGATTCTGGACTTCTATTAGATTCTTTAGTTTATGTTTTCAATATTGAATTATATTGTTATAGCGTGTAACGAATCGCACACTGAAGATTCGACGTGTGATGTTATTATAGCGCATAACGAATCGCACTCTGAAGATTCGACATTTGTCATTCTATAGTAGTTGTGGATTTAGAGCATGAGCTGTGTGGTTACAACCTACTTGTGCATGGAATGTAGTTTCATGCTTTATATATATTTCGTATATAAGTTATTAACTTATTTATTTTGGAGTCACTTGGGACATTGTTATAGAGACATGGCTAGAGTTTGGCACTAGTGCGGGAGGTATGAGTTCTTCCCATTTATAGTGCGCACTTAGAGTGGTATTCCCAGCAAGTTAATGCCCGGAATAACCATAGGTCTTGGCTTTATCCAGGATTTGATGTCCAAGTCTTCCACTACTTGATTTCGTATTCAATTCCGAGTTGGCAACCAATGTTTAATTGTCACTTGTGGTTTTGGTTATTGGCGATTTAATGTTGTTAATTACATTCAGGCATTATGATTTCTAATGAATCATTATAGGTTTTGATGTTGTTAAGTACATTCAGGCATTATGATTTCTAATGAATCATTGCAGGTTTTTGATGTTGTTAAGTACATCTATGCTATATTGTTCAAATGCAAATTATGAATGATCCTATAAATTTATTTGGAATATAGACGTTAGGTGGCATGACCCACTTTAGTTGTTTTCGCATTTTAGATTTCAAGTCAATGGCTTTGAAGATCTATATCTTGTTGTTTTGTATAACATGCTTCTATGTTGTTTGAATTGCATAAATAATATGATTTATGCTAAAAATGTTTTAAGGTAGCTTAGAATGTTCCCTGAATCTCACCTTTGACATAGACATTAGGTGGCATGACCCTTTTAAATTGTTATAAGTTAATATAATAACTTTGTAAAATGTTGGGTCGATGCATGCTTATTTCCTACGACTAGCTTTATGTTACTCACCCACGTAGTGGGGTGGAGTCAAGCAAAAGTTCCGGGAAGATTCCAGAAAAATCTAGAAAAATGTCAAAAATGCTAAATTTTTGGATTGATCGAGAATTTTTGAATGGATCAAAGATTTTTTCGATTGATCGAAGATATTTTGGATTGATCAAAAATACACTGGCAGCGAGCTGTCTTATTCCCGCGCGCCCGAACTCCACCTTCCTCATAGTTGCGGGATTAGATATTTTAAGGGCTTATTTTCTAACTTGTACACTACTCCAAGGACCTTTTATAAAGGGGTAATTGAATCATTTTGTAATAAATCTTTTACCTTCAATTTTATTTAACTTTTACATTGTAATAGCTATTTTTTCTCTCTAGAAAAGTTAGAGATTAGGGTTAGAAGAAAAGAGAAGAGTGGAGGCACCAAGAACACATCTCAAGATCTCCACACTTTCTCTCTCTCTCTCTAGAATTCAACAAAGAAGAAGAAGAAGAAGATGGAGCTATGTTTGGGGATTTCCCTTGAGGGTTCCATGATCACACCCACCTCCTCCATGATTGGCTAGACTTCTCCTTGGGGCTTGGATGAGCCCCAAGTTTGTAATCTAAACCTCTATATCTTTCATACTTTTTGGGAAATTTTTCTTGTGATTAGTGTTATAGTCTTGTGAATAAAATGAATCTTGGTTTATTTCTATGATTTCTATGATTTAATTCTTCCTTTTAATTCTCTAGTTTATTTACATGTCTATGTGTGATTAAATTGGAAATTATGTCTCACATGATTCATATGGTTTAATGCTTCCTATTGATTCTCTTTGTAATTACATATTGTCTTCTGTGTGATTATTTGGGAATTGATCTCTACACTAGTTTCTCTATGTTGGTTGCATGTCCATGTGTGATTAATTAAGGATCTAGTGATGGCTATGTATGGTTTTTATTGAATGGGTTTGTCAATTAATTAGATGGATTATGCTTATGCTTGATGGGTTGTTCTACAATTTAATTAATGCTTATAGGTAGGTAGACAATCTTAACTTGATTTGATATTCCATAGCTTATTATTGCAAATTATATGATTCTCTAGATTGATATGTACTACAATTGTGACTAATTTAATGGGTCATGCTTAGAATTGATGGGTTATTCTACACTTAGTTTATTTGTTGGTTAGGTAGACAATACATTATTGAATTTGATGGTCCATGCTTAATATTGCAATTGGTAGTCGCATTTTGTTCACAAGATGGTTTTTCCCCAAATTAGTTGAAAGTGTGTGGTTTGGTGAACAAGCTTGGTGGCGATTCCAATGCACCCCAAGGCCTCACTTCTCATCTCTTAAATCCCTAACTCAACTTAGTTTATTTTAATTGCATTTTAATTTCCTTGCATCTTAATTTAGTCAACCAATCTCTCTCTTTGCAATCAATTGGTACATTAGAGTCGAAATTAAATTCCAACACGTATAATCCCTGCGGACGATCCCTACTCACTATACTTCATTAGTTGTAGTAGTGGTTTTATAAATGTAAATTTGACTTTTAAAGGCTTCCTAAACCACAATCATATTTTGACCTTGCCAAGCGACCTCTCGCATTACAAAGTTCATTTTCTAAACACATAGAAAGGGGTTCGTCAAATTTTGGTGTCGTTGCCAGGGATTAACGGTTTTATTAAAATTAGACTAGACAATAGTGTTCATTTGACTGCTTCTATTTTTATTTTATTGTCCATTGTATATTATTTTCTTATTCTTCATATTATTTGTCAATTAGGTACTTGACTATAAGAAAGGAAAATTTTGAAACTTGAAGCAATCATTGGAGCTTAAAGCTAACATTAAAATTTGAAGTTGCTTAAGGACCTCTATGAGCAATTCTTGAAACTCTTGTATTTTAATTGTGCACTTCTTTACATACTTGTGATAGCCCTTGTTGAGGCTAATTTCATTGTTTTATTTTAAGTCCAAGCATCGGCCCGTGTGGAGGCCATTTTTTTTTTTACATTTGAATTTTAATTATGAATGGAGGAGAATTGTTTGATCTAAGTTTGGGGGGAAATTACATTCCTTCACCTTATGCTCCTCCATCATATTTTAATCCTTATGAGATTGAGTCCAATGTTCAACATGCATCATTTTATTATGGACTTAATCATTCTTTTAATCCTCCTTGTGACTATTACCCTCCCCCACCTTTTTATGAAGAACCACCTCCATCACCTTATTCACCCGATTTTCAAGAAATGTGTTAGCTTTACTTGATGTGCATATTTCACAAACTCAACTTATTCTTTCACATTCTCAATTTTAGCCAAGCTTGAAGCTCAAGTTGAGCAAATTTCAAGTACTATTTCTTGTCAAGAGGAGGAAGAGGCAAATGAAAAAATGGCAAGAACTTCAATTTATATAGATGAGGATGATGAGAGTGAAGAGGAGGATAAGACAAGTGAGCTAATGCCAAGTGAGTTATTGGCTAATCCAAAAGAGCACAATATGATTAATGAGGACTTTTCTTATTTTGATCATGATTTAATTCTGGCCTTTGATACTTTAGAGAGTGAGGGGACGATGACCACTATAGAGGTAGGAGAGGAGGAGGAGGAACTTGTTGAAGAAAACCTTCCTTCTATTATCTACAAAGACCCTCTTGAGAAATACCTTTTTGAAATGTATAAAAATTATGGTTTTAACCTTGAAAGCTCCAAAAATGAAGTGAACTCTCTAATGGACTCCTTAGCTAACTTGGAAGGTGAGGAGATGATGATTATTGGGGAAGAAAAAAGGGATGAAAAGAGTGCAATTCTTATTAATCTAATTGAGTCTTTGAAAGACTTTGCCTTGCCAAGTGCAAGGCCGCTCATTATTGATTTTATTTTCAAGGCCGTGGATGAAAAGAAACAAATTACATCTTTCATAATTTCTTTTCAAGTCATTCTTTTGGAGGATGTTTATATTGTTGTAAGTGAGGCATTAAATGAGAAAATGGAAAAGAAGGTCGATAAGGATGTTTCATATCCCGTTTTTGATTCGTTTGACTAGTGAGTCGACCCAACGTCTTGCTAGAGACGTTAAACACTAACATTCGTAGAGTTTTCAACTTTATTCTTCTCCCATTTCTTTTTATTTTTTTACTTCTTGCGTCGTCTAGATATGTTCAATTGCACTTCATTGTCAAAAATCAGATTTTTAGACCATATTAATGCATTTTGGGGCCTTAAAAAAATTTCTGCCTTTGAAAAAATTTCAAAATTCAGCATTTTGTAGCCAGGCAGCAACCAGTTCGATCGATCAAAGACTTTCTCGATCAATCGACGCTTATTCCGATCGATCAAAAATGGTCTCAATCAGTCGAAAATAATTTCGATTAATCGGAATTGCGTCGAAAATTATTTATCCTAGGTAGTAATGTTCATGTTTTCGATCAATCATGGCTCAGCTCGATCGATTGAAGTACATTTCGATCGATCAACCACTGTTCATAAAAAAATAAAATTATATATATATATATATATATATATATATATATATATATATTGCATCCCTTATTTTCTTACATTTTCATTCCTTGTATATTTATTTTTTTTATTTTTGTGTGTGTATACATACTTGTTCTATAAAAAAAATAATAAAAAAATAAAATAAAGAATTTTTATTTTCATTTTTCATTATTTTGTTATTGTATCATTTCTTACTTTTTGTTGTTCATTTCTTATATTGAACATTTTCTTTCATTACATTTTACTTTCTTTATTTTATTTTATTTATTTATTTTGTATTTTGTTCATGCATTTTATTCCTTGTTTTTCTTACATTTTGTATATACTTGTTTTCATTAAATAAAAAATATAAAAAATTCACCATTGTGCCCTTATGTGTAGTCATGCTAAATTTATATTTTCTATTAGGCTTGATCTCATATCTCTCTTTCCTCTTATATTATATTGCCTTAGAATGCTTGATTTACTTATCTTATCCAATTTGATATTTGATGTGAGTTTACTAGTGTGGTTATTGAAGTAGGTTGTTGATTCCAAGTTTTGGGGTGCACTCTTTCCCAATGGATCACTACTGGGCTTTATGTCTTTTCCACTATGGTATATTCTATCCATTTTTTCCATTGTTCTTATTGCACATTAAGGATAATGTGCGGTTTAAGTTTGGGGGTAAGGTGACTTTGTTGCATTCTACTTAAGTTTGAGACTTTATTGCATGATTGAGATGTGAAATCCTTGTTTGTGATGATTTTGATCTTTTGAGGACCATGATAATTAGAATTTAAAAATTACTTGACTTGAGAATCCAATACTACTTGTATGTTTTGTGGATGCCATTTAGGAGTAAATTTTTCGAAAGATTGATATCTTACTTGCATTTGTGGTCCACATCATTTTGATCTTATAATTGTTTTGAGATTCACTCTAGGATTCTACACTAGCACAGGTGCACACTAACATTCATTTGTGGGGTACATGTTTTGTTGATTATTGATTTGGTTATATCCCAATTAAGCTAGTAGTGCATTGAAAGCTTTCATTCTTGATAAAGGTGGATAACAAACCCTTTTCATTGAGTAGTCGGGATTCTAGCCTCATCAAGCACTGAATTTCTCGTGCCGAAAGGTGGAGGACCCAAACTCTAGGTTAATAATTGAAAAACAAAAAACAAAAAACAAAAAAAAAAAAAGTTGCAAATAAAAAAGTGAAGACTTCTCCCAAAAGGTGAGAAGTGGAAAATGATTAGATGGAAGTTGTTTTGATTTGTAACCTAGTTGATTTGAGTTTGTAAGTCCTTATAGGTGTTTAAACACCTAGTGCCCTAAAGCCGTCCGGTTTGGGAGTCATTGACTTAACACTCAGCCTCATGGATCTCTAGGAAGCTTAATAGATCACTACATTACACCATGCTTCCATCTTTGGTTCTCTAGGTTAGTAAAAAAAAAAAAAAAATTGAGTGAAAAGAATAAGCACACCTAGATGAATAAAACTTTAATAAAAGGTCAACTCTTTATTTTGATGATCGGCATTAAATTTGTGTGCTAGTTTGAGGGTAAGGATATGATTATTTCTTTAGTTGGCTTAGATAGCAACATTTTTTATGCCGGTTCACTTAAAAAGGATTCTAGAGTTTTTGATTTGCATGATCATTTTCTTAATATGTGGAGGACCATACTTACTTACTTAATGTTGAGATTTTGGGAGATTGCTTGGAAAGGGTTGAAAAATTGCCTACTTGAGGTAGTTTTCTCCTAATGCTTGTTTTGTATATTAGTGCCTCTCTTGTGAGAAAGAGCTCAATGTTTGTGGGTATCATTTATGAAAACCCTCACGAGACTTCACTCATCCACTAGGGGTAACCTAGGGATTTCAAAGGTTTGTTGCATGTGTAAATGCAATCGTATTCCCTATGAAAGTGGCGCTATCATTTTATTGCTATCTAGTTCATAGTTACTTAGTTGTTTATTTCTTTCTTTTCATTGTAGTTCATTGCTAGGGACTAGCAATATCTAAGTTTGGGGGTGTGATGAGTGCTCAAATGTGACGCATTTTAGCACCTAAGCGAGGGTGTTTTAGTCCATTCATCTATCTTTATTTTTCCATTTTAGTACTTATTTGTGTTTTGGTCTATTTCAGGTCAATAAGGTTCAAACAGGTTAAAAATGGTCCATTACAGCCTTTTTGGAGTCAAGCAAAAGTTCCAGAAAAATCCGGAAAAAGGTCAAAAATACTGAATTTTTGGATGGATTGAGAATTTTTGGATGGATCGAAGATTTCTTCGATCGATCAAAGATTTCTTCGATCGATCGAAAATATGCTGGCAGCGAGCTGTCTTATTCCTGCGTGTCCGAACTCCACTTACCACATAGTTACGGGGTTAGATATTTTAAGGGCTTATTTTCTGACTTGCTCACTACTCCAATGACCTTTTATAAAGGGGTAATTGAACCATTTTGTAATAAATCTTTTGTTTTCAATTTTATTTTACTTTTACATTGTAATAGCTATTTCCTCTCTCTAGAAAAGTTAGAGATTAAGGTTAGAAGAAAAGAGAAGAGTGGAGGCACTAAGAACACATCTCAAGACCTACACACTCTCTCTCTCTCTAAAATTCAACAAAGAAGAAGAGGAAGAAGATAGAGCCATGTTTGGGGATTGGCCTTGCGGGTTCCAAGATCACACCCACCTCTTCCATGATTGGCTAAACTTCTCATTGGGGCTTGGATGAGCCCCAAGTTTGTAATCTAAACCTCTATCTCTTTCATACTTTTTGGGAAATTTTTCTTGTGATTAGTGTCATAGTCTTGTGAATAAAATAAATCTTGATTTATTTCTATGATTTCTTTGATTTAATTCTTCCTTTTAATTCTCTAGTTTATTTACATGCCTATGTGATTAAATTGGAAATTATATCTTACATGATTCATATGGTTTAATTCTTCCTATTAATTCTCTTTGTGGTTACATATTATCTTATATGTGATTATTTGGGAATTGATCTCTACACTAGTTTCTCTATGTTAGTTGCATGTCTATGTGTGATTAATTAAGGATCTAGTGATGGCTATGCATGGTTTTCATTAAATGGGTTTGTCAATCAATTTGATGGATTATGCTTATGCTTGATGGGTTGTTCTACAGTTTAATTCATGTTTGTAGGTAAGTAGACAATTTTTACTTGATTTGATATTCCATGGCTTATTATTGCAAATTCCATAATTCTCTAGATTGATGTGTGCTACAATTGTGACTAGTTTGATGGGTCATGCTTAGAATTGATGGGTTGTTCTACACTTAATTTATTTGTTGGTTAGGTAGACAATACATTATTGAATTTGATGGTACATGCTTAATATTGGAATTGGTAGTCGCATTTTGTTCACAAAAGGTTTTTCCCCAAATTAGTTGAAAGTGTATGGTTTGGTGAACAAGTTTGATAGCGATTCCAATGCACCGCGAGGCCTCACTTCTCATCTCTTAAATACCTAACTCAACTTAGTTTATTTTAATTGCATTTTAATTTCCTTGGATCTTAGTTTAATCAACCAATCTCTCTTTTTGCAATCAATTGGTACATTAGAGTTAAAATTAAATTCCAACACGTATAATCCTTGTGGACAATCCCTACTCGCTATACTTCATTAGTTGTAGTAGTGGTTTTATAAATGTAAATTTGACTTTTGAAGGCTTCCTAAACCACAATCATATTTTAACTTTGCGAAGCGACCTCTCGCATTACAAAGTTCATTTTTCTAAACACATAGAAGGGGCTCATCACTCAACTTAGTGATGAATATGAGATGAAGGATCTTAGTGCCATAAAGGGGATTTTAGGTTTGGAAATCACAAGGACATGAGTGGGAAAATTGTATGTAACGGAGAAAATATATTGAGAAGGTGTTGGAATGCTTTGGTACGCATGCATTAAAGCCTGTGAGTACTCCATTAGTAGCCCACTTTAGACTTTTGATAGGATTGTTACCATAGACTAAGAAGGAGTTGTAGCGCGTTTCGTGTTCTTTATGCTAGTGTAATTGGTAACATCATGTATACTATAGTGTCCACTAAGCTAGACATTTCCCATGTGGTAAGTGTAATGAGCAAATACATTGAAAGATGTGGGAAGGTCCATTGGTAGGATGTGAAATTAATATTGTGGTACTTGCAAGGCACTGCAGATGTTAGCTTAGTCTATGATAGAGGCAACAACATATGTGGGAGTGTTATTGGGTATGTTGATTTGGATTATGTTAGAGATCTTGATAGGAGAAGGTCCCTAACAAGGTATGCCTTCACTATTTGTGGGAGTGTGATTAGTTGGAATGTGACTTTGCAGTCCACAATTACATTGTTTACTACTGAGGCGTATATGGCAGCTACTGAGGCAATGAAGGAAGTTATATGGATGAAAGGCCTAATTGGTGATTTAGGCTTGCAGCACGATAATTTGACTGTGTTTTGCGATAACCAGAATGCCATACATTTGATTAAAGCCAAATGTTCCATGAGAGGACCAAGCGTATACATGTCAGGTTGCACTTCATCTAAGATGTAATTGCACAAGGGTGCTATTGCAGTGAGGAAAATTGGACAACAGAGAATTTGGCGTTATGAGAACTAAGGTCATTTGTATTGTTAATTTCATATGTTGTCTAGAATTGATTGATGTTTGTTGTCACAACCCAAATCCGTGGGATCTGAGTCATGTAACGAAATGAATACAAATTGGGCTTTTACCCAAGCCCTTAAGCCAATTTAGGGGAAAAACGGTCATTACAAAGTAAGAAAGGAAGGTAAGTAGACCCTATATGAGTCCAACAGGGTCCAATCAAGTCATCTTAATTTTAAGAATATTCCATAGGGTTCTAGTGGCTAATGAAAGGATTTCTCACAAATGGGTAGTCCCGGTTTAGAAAATTTCATGATATGCCTCACTAAAATAGCCATATCTCTTAGTGTAGTTGGAATTTTGAAATGAGGTTGATATCAATGAAAGCTGTCTTCAAGATGGTCAACTTGGGCACAGATTGGATTTAAAATGAGTAAGACATGGCAGTTTGAAGTCGGAGTAACAAAACATGTACCTGCCCAGAAAAAGCAACCGCGCAACCCATTCCACTTGGGCAGTATCCCATTTTTAGAACCCAAAAAATGCAGCATAACCGGTTACGTCTCTCACAACTGATTTCGCTTGCCTAGTAGCCCAAAATTGGTTCCATTAAGCCCCAAATGGTCCAATTTAGAGTGTCAAAAGCAATGGGCACCATTTTGGCCCCCAATAAAGTCTTCTAAAACGTCTAAACATGTCCCTAACATTATGAACACATCGAAATCATATGGTGTCGCACCCGGATTATTCCTGCCCTCTCTAAGGGTCATACTAAACACTTATGGGTAAGAAAGGGGGTTTAATGCAACAGAGTGACTATAGTCAATTATTATTTATTTTGGAGTGCAAATTTATTAATAATCGAAGTTGCCACCTAGCATAGGATTATGGTATGCTAGGTCACCTATGGTGTCTAAGGACTTTGAAAAAATAGATGGACACATGAGAGCTCTAATTTGGGCCCTAATGTATTTGACATCCACGTAGTCTACGAAAACCAAATTAATGGGCTCTGGGGTTTAATTGTGCATGGGGAATGTGTTAGGCACCCCATGACACCCGTGGAACACAGTTACCTCATTTTTTATATTGCAATCCAAAAGATACATGTGTAATTTTAATACTTAGAGATATTTATTCAATAAGGTTTATAGACTTCATCCTTATTATAGGAAAATATGGTTAATGTTTTTACAGCCTGAGAAATATATATTTAAACATATGAGTTCTATAAGATCAGAATATATATTTTTAGATATTGTTGTGACCGAACCTAGGAGTGACCTAAGTTGCCTACATACCTCATTTCATAAAAGGTGAGGATTAGGTCAAATGTAGTTCGACAAGCATTCAATCATTATCTTAGGAGAAATGTTTATCAGGGAAATTATATGAAATATAAAATGTTTCTAAGGAAACCTTTAATTTAGGAAAGTGTATATATGCTTCTAAGGAAACTTATATAAAATGTTTATTTAGGGAAACTTGTATTTTAATAAGGTATATTTAAAGAAAGTACATCTTTAAGGAATCATGTATGCTTTAAGAAGCTAATATTTAAAGAAAGCATTTTTTTAGCAAAATTATATGATTTTTAGAAAATAATGATCTAAAGGAAATTTGTAAGCTTTAGGAATCTAATATTTGGAGAAAGTAATAGAAAATATGATTTCAATATATATATATATATATATATATATATATATATATATATAGAACATGTAGATTTAGGAAATATTTTTTAGAAAATATGACTGCTAAAGTCACAATATAATTTTAGAAACTATAGTTTTAGAAAATATTTTAGGAGATACAATTCCTAAAGAAAGTTATTATTTTAGAAATACGGTTTTTTTTTAATAAAATATTACTTCTAAAGAAAGATATGATTTTCTTTTGTAGAAAATATGGTTTATTAAGAGAAATAAGAGTTTAGAAAAAATGGTTTTGGGATATATTTTAGAAGTTATATTAAACAAAAATCTGATTTTATGAAATATTATTATTTTTACAAACATATATATATGTATATTTTAGAAGATATGATTTCTAAAAAAAAAAAGATATTATTTCAGAAAGTATTATTTCCTTGCGAAAGTACTATATTTAGAAAGTATTATTCCTAGAGCAACATTTGATTTTTTGGAAAATATTATTTCTAAAGGAAATAAAGATTTAGAAATATGGTTTTAGGAAATATTTTATCTTGAAAGCATGATTTTAATATTGAGAATTATTCTAGAAAAATCCAAAATATGATCTTCCGAAATGCCCAACTTTTAGAAATCCAATGTTTATTTGGGAAATGCACTTACTATTATTATTTAATATAAATCTAAAATTTTACTTTTAGCAAATGAAAAAAATACAATTCCACAGTCTTTATAGATATATAATATTTAGACAACTTATTTTTAAGAAAATATAATTCCAAATAATATTAATTTCTAGAAAAATCTGATTCTAAGGAAAAGAATGATTTTGAAAATAGATTCCACATTTTAGAGAATAACATTTCTTTAAGAGAAATGATCATTTGCAAAATATTCTCTTTTGGAAAAATACTATTCCAAGGCAAAATGATTTAGAGAATATGATTTATATGTTTTTTAGAAAACATAGTTATCTGCAGATATGGTGGAATTGGAAAACAGGGTTTCTAAGAAAATAGGATTTTTTCAGAAAATAAGATTTCAAAATTATAATAGCCAAAGTATGTATGGTACTTAAGGTACCATAAAATTATAATTTTTGTTGAGGCTAAATAAAAAGAATAACTATAGTTAGCATGCCAACTTAGGTGTCATGTAATCATACTAAGGATTCCATGTAAAAGAGTGCATCAGTTGAATTACCATGGCCAATGTCGCGAATATGGAGCTAGCGGATAGACAGGATATTCATGAAACTAATAAACAAGTATATATATATAAACCACCGTAAACAAGTCGAACCCAAAAAAAAAAAAAAAAAACAAATGGACCATGGTGTGATGTCGCGGGTACAACTAAATTTGTCCAAAATAGTGTTGCCAAGTTTTAAATTTATAAATGTCACTACTAACTCTAACTAAAAATATAGTTAAGGTGGGTAGGGATCGTCCCAAAGGATTGTGGGTGCACTAGTAATGGAAATAATGTACAAGGTTAGTAGGTCGAGTGATCAAAAGGGTGGTGTGTTTCGTTGATTAGACTACAAATTAAATTAAACAAGTTCAATGTAAAATAAGCAATTTAAATGAAATTTAGAGAAAACAAGAGAGTGAGGTCTTAGGATCTAAAGGTCACCACTAAACATCACCATTCTAGACATTCAATGCATAATTAATGAGGGGAAACATGTGTTGCAATTTGAGAATGTGTGATTGATTGTTTCAGCAAGTATGGATGACCAATTAAGCATATATTGTCTAAGCAACCTAGTGAATAGTACAATATATCAAACTAAGCCATTAATCCTTCCTTTAAGCTCAGAATCCAAACACATCACATGGTTAGAGAATAATACTACTTGCATTCATAAGCATGGAACATCAAACAACAAGCATGAATTGTCCTCCCATCTAACAACTAAGGCAACTACACTTCAACTAAGTTAAGGGCATGAAAATTAAACTAAAGAAACTAAGGGAGATGCACAATCCATCAAGACATGAGTATGAACCATCAAATAAACCACAATAGTATTCTATTAAGCACTATGCCTTGATAATCTCTAGATCCATAGCATCAACACACATAAACATGCATCAATAACACAAAAATTAGAGATAAATACATGAACATCTATTCTAGCATACATAGACATATGAATAGAATGAAATGATCAATTGGAAGTATTAAACCACATAAATCATTGAATAAACAAGATTCATATATAAAATAAGTGTCAAAGAAAGATTACAACACAAATCCCCTCAAAATACAAAGCATTAGAGTCTAGAATGCATGCTTAGGGCTAACTCTAGCCCCAAGAAGATGTTTAGCCACTCATTGAAGTAGTCATCTAACCCTCAAGGACTATCTCCATGGTAAGAATGACCTCTTTTTTGATGGAAACCCTAGAAGAATGGAAGAACTCCCAAGAATGTGTCTCTAACTTTTCCTCCTCTTTTTTCTTCCTCCCTAAGAATGTTTCTAGCTTTTCCTCCTCTTTTTTCTTCCTCCCTAAAAATGTTTCTAAGTCTATGAGATGATATATGAGATATATGATGTAAAAGAGGCTCAAAATCCTTATATAGGTAGGTCAAGTGTCACACCCAATGGTCTGGATTCGTGCACTAGGGTCCTTGCAATGATTGCACCATGAGCCAACTTTTAATGAACTGGAACTTATTTTTTTCAGACTTGGGGAGGTTCGATCGATCAAACTATTCTGAGATTGATCGAACTGTGCTAAGATCCATCAAATGTTGTAGAGATCAATCCATCCTTGGTGGCACCTTTTTGAATAAAGACAAATCTCTGAGTTATTTTGGGATATTTTGAAAAAGAGACAAAAGTGGTAGGTAGGGTGGTAGGTGTGGATAAGATCAAATATGTTCTATTGATCGAAATATGGTTGGATCGATCGAACATTGTGGAATCTTTTGGATAAGGACAAGGGCTTGAATCCATCTTGAAGTGTCCAAATTGATGTTGTTTCGATCAATCGAACTTGTTGATTCCCACACTGTGCTTCATTCTGCTTCCACTTTGCTCATTTCTTCCATCCAGCTTGAGTTAGCTTCTTTAATGCTCTTATTTGGCTGAATTAACTTATTTTTGGGATAAGTGCCTGAAACGGGCAATAACATGAAATTAGTCTAAAACAGAAAAGTAAGATAGATAAAGGTCCTAGAATACCTAAGCTTAAGGGGATTAATTACGCACTTTTCAGCGTTCATCACACCTCCAAACTTAAATTTTGGTAGTCCTTAGCAATGAACTATGAAGTAAAGGAATGAAATAAACAACTATACAACTATGCAACTAGAAAGCAATAAATGGATAACGTCACTTTTTGTAGGGAACACTATTGTATTTAGCATATGCAACAAGCCTTTTAAACCCCTAGGTTACCCCTAGTGGATGAGTGAAGTCTCGTAAGGGTTTCTAGAAATGATACCCACAAACATTAAGCTCATTGTCACAAAAGATGCACCAATATTGCAAACAAGCATTAGGAGAAAACTACCTCAAGTATGCAATTTTTCAACCATTTCCAAGCAATCTCGCAAAATCTCAAGATCAAGCAAGCAAGTATGGTCCTCCACACATCAAGAAAATGATCATGCAAATCAAAACAACTCTAGAATCCTTTTTGAGTGAACCGGCATCAAATATGTTGTTATCTTAGCCAACTAAAGAAATGATCACATCCTTACCCTCAAACTGGCACACAAATCTAGTCCCGATCATCAAAACAAAGAGTGGACCTTTTATTAAAGTTTTACTGATCTAGGTGCGCTTATTCTTTTCACTCGATTTTTTTTTTTTTTTTACTAGCCCTAAGGATCAAAGATGGAAGCATGGTGCAATGTATTGATCTATTAAGCTTTCTAGCGATCCATAAGGTCGAGCGTTAGGTCAATGACTCCCAAACCAGATGGCTTTAGGGCATTAGGTGTTCAAACACCCCTAAGGACTTACAAGCTCAAATCAACTAGGTTACAAATCAAAACAACCTCCATCTAATCATTTCCCACTTCTCACCTTTGGGAGAAGTCCTCACTTTTTTATTACTTTTGCAACAACGTTTTTTTTTTTTTTTTTTGATAAACAAGTTATTAACCTCGAGTTTGGGCCCTCCACCTTTTAGCGCGAGAAGTTCAGTGCTTAATGAGGCTAGAATCCTGGCTACTCAATGAAAAGAGTTTGTTAACCACTTTTGTCAAAATGAAAGCTTTCAATGCACTACTAGCCCAATTGGGATATAACCAATTCAATAATCAACAAAGCATGTACCCCATAAATGAATGTTAGCGTACGCCTGTGCAGGTGTAGAATCTTAAAGTGAATCTCAAAACAATCATAAAATCAGGATGATGTGGACCACAAATGCAAGCAAGATATCAATTTTTTGAAAAATTTACTCCTAAATGGCGTCCACAAGGCATACAAGGAGTATTGGACTCTCAAGTTAAAAATTTTTTAAATTTTAAGCAATATAGTCCTCAAAAGATCAAAATCATAACTAACTATGGACCAATCATAGAAAATCCCTCAAATACACAAGTCATGCTTAAAATTTTGAATTGAAAGCAAACACTACAGTTAACATCATTACCCCCAAACTTAAATGGCACAATGTCCTCAATGTGCAAAGAGAACAAAAGGAAAGAGTATACCAGTGCAACCAAGGCAAAGAATGTCCAGGACGCAAATATCTAAAGTGGGTGGTATAACCCCCCCCCCCCCCCCCCAAACTTGGAATTAACTACTGTCCTGAAAAGATGGCACTTGGATAAAACTTATCAGATAACAAAAGGGATAATAATAATACACAGTGGACATACAGGTGTAAATGGAATAAGAAAAGAACTATGGAGATAGGAATAGAGATGGTCCTGAAAAATTTGGGTAGCACTCTCTTTCACTGAAGTCACTGTGATTCACCTGATAATGGAGTCAATAATAGATAGATATATCAATATAAAATCTAGACATCCAAAACTATCATGCATAAAAAGAAATAATGTACAGCACATCACAGTGTTTGGGCCAACAGACTAGCCGCAAAAATATCAAAGCAGTAGCAATGTAACAGTACTATCACAGATATATAAAATGAAAGTAGAGAAATAAGGAGATCAGGCAGAGGAAGTAGGGCAAGCGGGGCTTGATCCCCGGATATCTCTGGATATATTTCGCAGCGCAGCCATGACATCTGAGCGGAGAGATGCCACATTAGTACTGAGGGAGGTCACATCTGACCGAAAGGAGACAACAGCGTCCTCCAAGGTCTGTATACGCTCTCCTAGGCCGGGTGTCTATGCTGGAGCTTCAGGTATGACTGGGTTAGGAGAATGATGCTCATCCTGACTAGGCTCTGGGACATATAGTGGCGACCCTACCTAAGAGTGATGTGGTGACTCTTGTGATGGAGGCTGCTGCTCCAGATCTATCTCTATATGTACTACAGCCACCGGTGCGTCTTCCAGATCATCTACTACTGCTGCCATCTCCGCCTCCTCAGCCTCTGCAGCCTCCTCTGCTGCTAGGATAACGTCCTCGTCCAGGCTCTTAATAAGAGCATTGTAGCTCTTGTTCTAGTCCTTCTTGCCGTAGTGGCAAGCCCTAAACTCAGAACGCTCCTGTAGGTGGAAAGGTTAGCGTTGGTCTCACAAAATCTGTGTGATGAGATGAGCAAATGGAAGATACTTAGCCCGTTTGGGCTTTGCCTTGCTAATGTAGTTTGTATAAAGCTTTATCATGACACTCCAGTAGAGTGCCAGAATGGAGAACCACTGCCCGGTGTAGAAAGCATATAAGGCTGCCAGAAAGTCAAACCGCCGCTGGATCTTATGCTCTGCCATAAATACATTTCGGTACAAGACCGAATCGACGAACCATAGGTCGTCGGGCAGATAAGTCCTGGTGGCGAAAGTCTCGCCTGCTGCATAATGGCAGTAAGGGCAACAACCATGTTTGCATCAGAAGGCCTCCTCAGAACAGGATAATCAAGTCCTAGAGGGCAGACATGGGGGCATTGAGAAGATGTAGCCAAAGTATCAATGGTGATGCGGATGTGATATCCAACGATAGAAGTCTGCAGCTCTGATGGATTACCCGGGGCTGGCCGGAGGTTCTGGAAGAACATCCGAACAAGCTGCGGGAATACTGGATAAGTAATTGGTGCCAGAATGGCTAGAATGTCGCGCCGTTCTATGTCATTGAAAGCTGCCCGAGTCAAGACTGACCGGGAGAAAAAAGATATATCAAATACTGACTCATGGGATACGGAAAGTCGTCTAAACTTCCAGACAGGTCGGTCTCAGACCTGGCCAGGCTGTGCCAGTGGTGGAGAAGGAGAAGATATGTACTCTTCCTCATCGGGATACGATGAAGATGCAGAAACGGTAAAGGTAGAGCGGTCAGACTGAGCCGGAGCTGGCTCCACGTACTCCTATAACTGCTCAAGCTGCTTTGGAGCTGGATCTGGAACTGGATCCTGAGCATGTGAAGGTTCTGTTTGGTCCTCTACACGCTGTCGTACCCTCCTCAGATGTTGTCGCCAGGCGACTGTCTTAACCCGTGCCATGGCCTGCAAAAGAACGAAACACTTGCAAAGTCAGTAATCAAATAATAAAGAATTAAAGCATAAGATATAGAAACATGTTTGTCAAGTAAGATAGACAACTCAGAGTAATGGACATGAATCTATGCAAGAGATAATGCAGCCAAGTAAACAGTAACAAAATGAAGCATGCTAAACAATGTAAGCATGGAATGCATCCAATGTGAAAAACACAGGCATTGGGCATCAAGAAGCTAGCATAAACACTATGGATGGTGTGTGAAGTGCATATATGACGGCGGAAGGTGGTGATTTGATTGCCGTTCCTTATACGCCAAAATTACTGTGGTGAATGTGCGGTTCAAGAAAAGCCTTTTTGGTCAAATTTAAATTTATAAAAACTACTACCACCACTACTACTAACATAGCAAGAGTGAGTAGGGATCGTCCCAAGGGATTATGAGGATCGAACAATGTCGTGGAATCATAATTAGGGCTAGTAGGTCGAGTGATCAAACAATTGGTTGGTTGGTTGATTAAAGAGCAACTAAATTAAACTAAGTAATAGCAAAAGAGTGCAATTAAGAGTAAGTAAGAGAGAGAGAGAGATCTTGGGGTTTAGAGATCACCACCAAGCAATGCATTTCTATATTATTGACAAGTGATTAATGAGGGCAAATGGTGTGTTGCAATATTGGTGTGTGTGAATTTGGTTGATTCAACAAGTAAGGATGACTAGTTAAGCATGTATTGTCTAAACATCATGTGAAAAGCACAATATATCTAAGTAATGAAGCATATATTGTCTAAACAACATGTGAAAGGCACAATAAATCAAAACAAGTCGTTAATCCTTTCATTAGGCTCATAATCCAAATACAACCCAAGGATAGAGACATATACTAATTGCATTCAAAAGCTTGGATCATCAAACAACAAGCATAGATTGTCCTCCTATTTAACACTACACTACAACTACACTACATCTATACTACTAGCATGAAAATAAACTAAGGGAAAGGCACAATCCATCAAGAGATAAGCATGAACCATCAAGAGAATCACAAAAGCATTCTTTTAAGCACAATTTTTGACAATCTCCAAATCTATAGCATCAATACATATAGACATGCATCAATAACACAAAATCTAGAGACAAGCACATGAATATCTATTCTAGTATACATAGACATATGGATAGAATGAAATGACCAATTGGAAGCATTAAACCACATAAATCATTGAATAAACAAGATCTATATATATCAAAGTGTCAAAACATCAATTATAACACTAATCCCTCAATAATACACAAGATTAAGATATAGAAAGCATGCTTGGGGCTAACTCTAGCCCCAAGAGGATGTCTAGCCACTCATGGTGATGATGCTCCAACCCTTAAGGGCTAATTCCGTGGTTGAAATCTGCTTCTTGTTGATGAAGAGTCTCCAATGGTGTCTCTAGCCTCCTCCTCTTCTAAGCTTCCTCTCCAAGAGATGATATGAAAATAATGTTGGCTTTTTTTCTCCTTTTTTTTGTAAAAGCAATCCTTATCCTTATATAGGTAGGTCAAAATGACACCCAAAATGAGCTGGGGTCGTGCACACAATATTCCCTAATGATTGGATAAAGGACAACTTTCAATGAGATGGAATTTTAACTTTTTCACACTGGAGGAAGTTCGATCGATCGAACTTAGGCTGGATCAATCCAACTGGTTGAGCTTTTTGGAAAAAGACAAATCCGAGATGTTTATGGGGGATATTTATAGGAAAAGGACAAAAGTGGTTAGTGGGTGGTACAGCTGTGGATAGGATCAATCATTTGAATAAGGACAAAAGTGTTCGATCGATCGAAGGATGGTGTTAGATCGATCGAACTTTTGGAACTTTATGCTTTTGGGTCAAGGCTTGGATCTATCTTGAAGTGCTGGGATCGATCATTGTTTGATCGATTAAACCTTAAACTTGGATCTATCGAACTTTGCTGCTTGCCACCTTTGGCTTCATTTGTTTCCTTCTTTCTCCACTTTGCTCCTTTATTTGATTAATCCTATAATTGCTTCAATTAAGCTCTTATTTGGCTGAGTTAGCTTATTTTCAGGATAAGTGCCTGAAAAAGGAAATAATACGAAATCAATCTAAAATGGTAAAGTAAGATAGATAAAGGTACTAGAATGCCTAAGCTTAAGGGGTTTAAATACGCACTTTTCAGTGCTCATCAATATATACAAATCTGTGAAGTTCGATCGATAAGGAAAATATGAGATCGATCTCTCTCAGATAGATTAGGAGTAAGTCCGATCGATCTTTCTCAGATCAATCTGAGAAATCTTCGATCGATCGAACTGCTTCGGGAAATTTGAAAAGTCACAGATTTGTGACGTGGATGGCACGGGGGGTACCCAAGCAAGCTTGTAGGCCCCCCTACAACTCAACAACACAATATTGATCACTTGTATGGGCACGTGACCCCCAAAATTGAATCAAAATCAAAAAATAAACAAATATATATATATATATATATATACATATATATACACATGCTTCAAAGATCAAATATGGCAAGAAATCATCAAAGAAACTTAGATCTATGCATGGAAAGCACTAAAACATAAAGATTGAAACTTGAAATCCAAAAATACAACTCAAACTTACCAAAACTCAACAAGAGAAGTGGTCCGAGAGAGAGAGATGAGATCTAAGATGGGAGATGAAGTTTTGAAGCTTGTGGAAGGTCGCTCGAGGCTCGCTGGAGGTGGGGAAGGTGGGTTGCAGCGATGGGAGATGATGAGGGTCAAGATCGATGTGTAAATCGATCAAATGACCCTAGGGTTTCTATTTTTAAAAACTACCTCCGACATGTTCGATCGATTTGGAAATATATTTGATTCATCGAATATAGATCGATCTGAAAAGAGCTCAGATCGATCTAACCTTGCAAACCATATATTTGGAATATATATATATATATATATATATATATATATATATATATTATTTTTTAAAATAAAATAAAATAAAATAAACATTAAAAATAAAAAATGTAGTCAAAGTCAAAGTCAACGGCGAAATACAGATCGATCACTCTAAGATCGATCTGGAAAATGCTTCGATCAATCGAACAGGTAAAAACCTGCAGACAAGTTCGAACGATCAGACATAGAGCTATTTTATGCAGGGTTCAAAAATTTTCTAAGTGTTAAAACTGAAGATCGATCTGAGGGAATTTTCGATCGATCTTGGAGTACTCAGATCGATCTGAACTGAAGTTTGCTCGATACACATAGAGGTGAAATATGTAGTTTTGATGCAGGAATGAATGTTCAATCGATCGAACATCCTTTGAGATCGATCGAACAAGTGCAAAATGCCTATTTTTAGAATAGAAGTGCATGCATTCTCAATCATAGTTCCTAACAATGTGTATAAACCTAGAATATATCTAGACGACGCAAGAAATGAAAGGTAAAATAGAAATGAAGGAGGAATAGGGTTGTAAACCCTACGAAGCATTTGCTAGTCTTTAACGTCTCTAGCAAGACGTTGGGCTCTTTTAGCCCAGATCAAATATCTTGTTATGCATCCCCTCCTTGACGGGGTGATAAACACTTTGAACCCCATCCAACAAATGATTCTTTAAGGAACTTATTGGATTTGGATCAAAAGACATTGATGGTCCTTGGTTAAAACCACTCTTGGGCTTCCATGCCCTTTCAAACTTTGCTTTTAAAGCAATTTTCTTTGAATCCTTTTTGGTAAACAAACCATGGGAATGTTCAATATCAAGTAGAGACTCAACTTTATCAAATTCATTGGTAATGCATTTTTTAACAACACACACTTCTTTATGCTTGTCTATGGAATTCAGGATCGGATTAAAGATGTTCAACTTCACCTTCATATGCCCAAATGAGATTTTCATTATCCCCATCCTACAATTTATGTTGGCATTCGCGGTTGCCAAGAAGGGACGGCCAAGGATAACGAGAATTTGGCTCTTGGGGTTCGGAACCGGTTCCGTATCTATGACAATGAAATCAATGGGGAAGAAGAACTTATCAATCTTAATCAAAACATCCTCAATGATACCCCAGGGCTTTTTGATGGATCGGTCGGCAAGTTACAAAACTACCGATGTTGGTTTCAAGTCTCCTAAGCCCAATTTGACATACACTGAATATGGAAGAAGGTTGACACTTGTTCCTAAGTCTAGAAGAGCCCGATTAATGATATGGTCACCAATGATGCAAGAAGTAGTAGGTGAACTGGGGTCCTTAAACTTTGGGAGAGTGTTATGTTGTAAAATGGAGTTCACTTGTTCAATTATGACCACTTTCCTTGGTGCTTGGCTTTTGTTCTTCCTCTTTTAGGTGTAAATATCTTTTAAAAATTCGGCATAAGCTGGAATTTGCTTAATTGCATCCAAAAGCGGAAGATTGATCTTTACTTGCCTAAACACATCAATAATTTCATTAGTCTTAGTCTTTTGTTTGTCAAGAGAAATGGATCCTTTCAAGGCATCCGGAAATGGAGCCTTAGGCTCAAAAGCTTTTTCAAAATCTTTTTTTGAAGGATCTTCAACACAAGAATTTTTCAAATTGTCACAAGAATTTTTCAAATCATCTTTTAAAGCTTTGTTCAAATCATTTTCCATTACTTTTTCAACAAAGGGGTCATGCACATGCAATGAAGGAGGAATAGGAAATGGGACGGGTGTCAACTTTTGGTTGCATTGGTTCACTCTCTTCATTGGACATACTCACTTGGTTGTTCACAATTCTCCCACTTCTCAAGGTTGTCACCGCATTGACATATTCGATTGTGTGACCTTCCGATGAGGGATGAGTCTCCACAACACATTATTGCTTTGGTGGTGCATTCAAAGGCATCTTCCCTTTCTCTCTAGCATTCAAAGTACTAGCTATTTGCTTGACTTGGGTTTCTAGCTTAGCAATGGATTGAGAATGAGAATGAAGCAATTGAGTGTTCGCCTCTAGAGTGCCTAGAGCAGTCAACACTTTCTCCTCAAAAGCAGGACTCCTAGAATTTCCTTGAGAATATGATGATTGGTTAGGAAAATGAGAATTTAGAGAATTGATTTCAATGCGATTGAAATGATGATGATCTAAAACCTTGGGAACCTTGGCCTTGCATTGGAGGTGGAATATACTTGTTTTGAAAACCAACTTGGGGAAGGTTTGAGCCTTCCCCTTAGCTTTTCTAAGAGAAGTTTGGGTGGTTCCTCCAACTTGAATTGTAATGAGTGTCATAGGGATTATTTCCTTGGTTGACAAATGTAGTATTGACTTGCTCATGGTTTTCACTTGGCACATGTCCATGGGGACAATTGGAAGTAGAATGTAAAACACTTAAACAAGTCATACATGATTCATTGGATGCACGATGATAAACATGATTAAGGGAGGAAGATACTTGATTCGCCGAAGTTTGGTTGATTAAAAATTGATCAAACCTTTGAGATAAGGATTTCATCTCAGCGGCTATGTCATTGGAATTGTCAACATGATATAAACCAACATTCTTCCTTCCACCTAGATTTCTACCATTTTTGGAGGATAAGGATCTATGCATTGAATTTTCACTCATGCTTTTATATAATTGCCATACATCATCCTCATGCTTATCAAGGTAAGAACCACCAATAGATGTATCAACCATACCCTAGTGACTATCCGGCAAACTTTTAAAGAAATATTGAACTAGTTGCCACTTAGGTATGTCATGATATGGGCACTTCTTAAGTAAGTTATTAAACCTTTCCCATGCCTCATGAAACATTTCCCCATTCCCTTGAGAAAATTCACGAATGGAAGTTCTCATGGCATTGGTCTTAGAAACTGGATAATACTTCTTCAAGAACTCTTATTGCATTTTTGCCCAAGAAGTTATCAAAAAAGGCCTAAGATTGTTGAAGCAATATTTTGCCTTGTTTTTAAGGGTGAAAGGAAAAAGTTTAAGTCTTACAACCTTTTTCGGCATGTCCGTGTATTTGACGGTGGAACAAACTTCAAGAAACTCATCCGAATGCTTGTAAGGTTCTTCACTTGGAAGTCCATGATAGTTGGGAAGCATTTGAATGGTTTGCGGTTTAATCTCATAGTGATGTGCTCTAAATGGGGGCAATTGAATGCAAATGAGTGCATTATATTCATTAGGCACATAATGGTCTCTTAAAGCAATGGGAGGATTCATAACCGGCGGTGCTACTCGAGCACCTTGATTACCTTACATAATGGGAGGTTGTGGAGCAAAATTGGCCGAGGCATTTCCAATGGAACTTGGCCTAGTTGTTGTGGTGGGATGAATGATCTAGGCATGCCTAATGGTACTTGAATATTTTCATGATGCACATTAGGGTGGAGGATGCCTTATTGGTCTATGTGACCAAGGTCCTCTACATGTTCGTCATTCAATTCCTCTATTGGTGAAATGGAGTGATGAGAACTACCTCTTCCCCTAGGATTACGAATAACAGATTCAAGATGCAAATTAAGAGGGATAAGAGTAGGATTTAATGACCTACAACCATGCATACACTAGCCAAATAAATAACAAACAAATAACAATCACTTCGTCCCCACAACAAATCAATTAACAAATCTCCACATACATTGGTCCCATATTCCCATGCTTGAACAACATGCAAAGAAAATTAAATTGCCTCCACGCGGGCTCACGATTTATCTAAGAATTGAAAAACTTACTACCACATGGGCCGACGATTTAACTAGAGATTGAGTTCGAAAGATCTCACAAAAGGTCCTTAAGCAACTTCAATTCATTTTCAATTTTCAAGCCTTGCTATGCTTTGCAATTTTTTTAGATTTTAGCTCCTTTTAGTTTTTGCTTAGCTTCACTTGGCTTCTTTACTTTCAATTCTCCTTTGCTCAACTTCCTTGCTCAATTCACCTAGCCAAATATGAACAAACACAATAATTAACAAAAGTAAAATAAAGTAAAGGCACAATCAAAAGAGTACTAATTCATATTTGTTTCCAAAACACAGCGTTGCCAATTTGAATCCCGAGCAACGGCGCCAAAAACTTGGTGTGATGTTGCGGGTACAAACAAATTTGTGCAAAATAGTGTGGCCAAGTTTTAAATTTATAAATGCCACTACTACCTCTAACTAAAAATATAGCTAGGGTGAGTTGGGATTGTGGGTGCACTAGTAATGGAAACAATGTATAGGCTTAATAGGTCAAGTGATCAGAAGGGTGGTGTGTTTGGTTGATTAGACTACAAATTAAACTAAACAAGTTCAATGTAAAATAAGCAATTTAAATGAAATTTAGAGAAAACGAGAAAGTGAGGTCTTAGGATCTAAAGGTCACTACTAAACATCACCATTCTAGACATTCAATGCATAATTAATGAGGGGAAACATGTGTTGCAATTTGAGAGTGTGTGATTGATTGTTTCAACAAGTATGGATGACCAATTCAGCATATATTGTCTAAACAACCTAGTGAATAGCACAATATATTAAACTAAGCCATTAATCCTTCCTTTAAGCTCACAATCCAAACACATCACATGGTTAGAGAATAATGCTACTTGCATTCATAAGCGTGGAACATCAAACAAAAAGCATGGATTATCCTCCCATCTAACAACTAAGGCAACTACACTTCAACTAAGTTAAGCGCATGAAAATTAAACTAAAGAAAGTAAGGGAGAGGCACAATCCATCAAGACATGAGTAAGAACCATCAAATAAACCACAATAGTATTCTATTAAGCACTATGCCTTGACATTTCTGGATCCATAGCATCAACACACATAGACATGCATCAATAATACAAAAACTAGAGATAAACACATGAACATCTATTCTAGCATATATAGACATATGAATAGAATGAAATGATCAATTGGAAGTATTAAACCACACAAATCATTGAATAAACAAGATTCATATATAAAATAAGTGTCAAAGCAAGATTACAACACAAATCCCCTCAAAATACAAAACATTAGAGTCTAGAAGGCATGCTTAGAGCTAACTCTGGCCCTAAGAAGATGTTTAGCCACTCATTGAAGTAGTCATCCAACCCTCAAGGGCTATCTCCATGGCAGGAATGACCTCCTTCTTGATACAAACCCTAGAAGAATGGAAGAACTCCCAAGAATGTGTCTTTAGCTTCTCCTCCTCTCTTTTCTTCCTCTCTAAGAATGTTTCTAAGTTTATGAGATGATATATGAGATATATGATGTAAAAGAGGCTCAAAATTCTTATATAGGTAGGTCAAGTGTCACACCCAATGGTCTGGATTCGTGCAATAGGGTCCTTGCAATGATTGCACCATGAGCCAACTTTTAATGAGCTGGAACTTATTTTTTTCGGACTTGAAGAGGTTCAATCGATCAAACTATTCTGAGATCGATCGAACTATGCTGAGATCCATCAAATGCTATAGAGATCGATCCATCCTTGGCGGCTCCTTTTTGAATAAAGACAAATCTTTGAGATATTTTGGGATATTTTGGGAAAGAGACAAAAGTGATAGGTAGGGTGGTAGGTGTGGATAAGATCAAATATGTTCTATCGATCAAAGAATGGTTGGATTGATCGAACATTGTGAAATCTTTTGGATAAGGACAAGGGCTTGGATCCATCTTGAAGTGTCTGAATCAATGTTGCTTCGATTGATCGAAGTGATGTTGAGATTGATTGAACTTGTTGATTCCCACACTTTGCTTCATTCTGCTTCCACTTTGGTCCTTTCTTCCATCCAGCTTGAGTTAGCTTCTTTAATGCTCTTATTTGGCTGAATTAACTTATTTTTGGGATAAGTGCCTGAAACGGGCAATAACATAAAATTAGTCTAAAATGGGAAAGTAAGATAGATAAAGATCCTAGAATACCTAAGCTTAAGGGGTTTAGTTGCACACTTTTCAGTGCTCATCAGACCAAACAATACAACAATGATATTTGTATTTAATGATCATCATTTTGCATATAAGCCAAACAAATAGAGGACAACATAAAGAGAGGCCAAATGAAAACTTAGTTCTCAAAGAAAATTAAAAGAAAAAGGCATGAGTAAAGGATTAGTTTTAGAGCTAACCTTTGAGTGCTTAAAAGCCGCAGATCAGAAGTAGGAGAATGAGACTTATCTTATTTTTTAGAGAAAATCATTTGCTTGATTTCTTGGAGGCTTTTGGGGCTGACCTTCGACCCCTTTCTCGAAAGCTATTGAGAGCTTATCAAAGTAGTGGAAAAGATTGCCCATCTTCTCGGATGGATGCTTAGTGCATTTGTCTGTATTTATAGATTGGCAGTTCGTGTGTATAATAGATCATTGGTGTCTATTTGTGGATGGGTGACATAATTGGTGGTTGTGTGTGTGGTGGATATGTGGATGGATGGACGAACAATTGATATTTAGGTGCCTATGGTAATTGGTACATTGCCGGCAGAACTTGGAGACGTAAAAGAATAATATCAGAGAATGGTTTATAGATTTATGGTTTCTCTCCCTTTAGACATAGAAGTGAATGGTATATTTATAGGACATTAGAAAAGGTGATTCACTCACTCATTTTTAAAAAAAGATTATGGTTGATAGAGATCGTATATTCTAACGATATATCCCCAAATTTGTGCACTTACTAATAGAGTTATATTATCTACTTTATTATTATATCATATTTGGGGAGGTGATAATTACATATCAATTCAGTAACTATTTAGATAGTTTGAATAGAACATTCTAGTTTGGAGCAATCACTATAAAAATAATAATATATTTTATTATTTTTATTTTTATTTTTATTTCACTTATGTCCTTATTTATTTGATATATTATATGAGTACATTATGCTACATGCATTAGATAATCAGTTCTTGCACCTCAACTGATTACCCGGCTTTACTCTATAATTTTATTCTTATTCCCTTCTTTAAAATTTTTTATTTAGTATATTATATAAGTATAACAAAGTATATGAGATGTGGGGTCGCATCCTTTAGGACCTTATGTTATAGGCAAACAATTATTTTATACTTATTGTTATTTTGTTTTATTTTTTAGTTAATATTTATTATTATGATATTTTATTTTATTTTTTCATTTATTATTTTGTGTACATTCTTTAAGGTTTTGATGTATTCCACACACAATGGCAGGGTCCATTTTATTTACTTGAATACTAAATTTATTTATTTCTCAAGTTTTACTCAAACTTAAATTGGCAAGGGGTGCAAAATTATGATTTTGTCCCTACCCTGATGGAGTACGAGAAGTCGCTTTACGAAGTGGACTCTAGGTGTATCTTATGGTTTTGAGACATTCCGCATCCAATGGTGACATCCATTTTATGATCCGATGGTCGAATTTTCTGATTTTCCTAGCTTAGCCAAACTAGTTTTACCGGAATACCCCTACAAATGGGTAGAGGCAAAATGGGGTGTCTACAGCTGCCCCTCTTTGTTTGGTGTTGTGAAGCAATGTCAAACAAAGAAGTTGCCATAACCCATTTTGCACCTTGGTGGCCATGGGTCCTTTAAGTGTGTGCATGGAGCATTCTAATCCTTGTTACGAATTGGGTTATCCCTTCGGATAACACAATAAGGGTGGATCATGAAAAGATATATTTAACACACTAGAGATGCTTATTCCGATGAATGGCACTTTAAGGTTTTTATTAGATATTTGGAATCAGACTTAGCACACTACGGGTGCATTATTGGCACATGATTAACACACTAAGGATGAAATTTAGACACTAGACTTAGCACGAATTGAAAAATTATCAAATTATCTTTTAGTGAATGAGAATGCAATTTTGTCTTTGGGATATATATTAAGTGAGTGAAAACTATGTTCTTACTTTTTTTTCATGTATGATGTAGGTAAACAATTCGATATTACCTTTTCTGCATTGCCTCGTAAAGATATTACCTTTTTTGCATTGCCTTGTAAAAATAAGATCTTACCATGCTCTGATGATGTGAATGCCCCTACTTGAAAAATGACAAATTTAATGTAACGACCCAGATTTCTCAACCCGGTGCGTTAGTGATGAACCGGAAGTTGACCCGGTAACAGACCCGAAATGCGAAAGCGAAAGAAGCCAAATGACCTCAAGAGATGTACATCATCCCTAAGGCCCCAAAATGACTCTCCATGAAGCTACGGAACTCAAATGAGCCAAGCAAATGAAGCAAGAATGCCTAACCCAAAAAGAGATGAACTAAGGGCAAAATGGTCATTTCTCACTGAAAAGGGTGCCACCGTGGGCACCATTGGAAGGACAACAAAAAATGAACAAAATTAGACTCAAGAATCGTCTGATTCTGAGTCCGGGCAGAAAAGATATGAAATTCCAACACCCGATGCGAAAGCTATGAAGCAATGACTTAATATTTTCATAATAAACTTTGAAAACAAAAGTGCATAGAAAACGAGATACATGTCATTAGCCTCCGGCCTCATCTCATACATGTTAAATACATTGAAAAGAGTGCACTTACGTACACTTTACATATACGAATCAACGAATACAAGTTTAAACAAATAGGGCTACAAAGAGGCATCTTATGCTAACACTTGCATAAAATAAAAACATAGAAACTATAAGCCATCCAAGGAGCAATGGAATCTTCAAATCCTGAGTCCTGTACCTGAAATATGCCCCAGTATCGTAGGGGTGAGTAACATAAAGCTACTCGTAGGAGATGAGCATGCATCGACCTATCATTTTATAATTTTATCACCTTATGGTGAAACATATTAAAGGGGCTCATGCCACCTAACGTCTATGTCAAGATGAGACCCAGGGAGCATCCTAAGCTACCTGGATCATTTCTATCATAATCACATTGTTCATGCAATTCAAACAACATGGAAACATGTTATACAAGGCAACAAGTTATAGATTCTTAAAGTCTTCAACTTGAAATCCAAATACGAAAACAACAAGTATGGGTCATGCCACCTAACGTCTATATTCAAAATGAATCTATAAGGTCATTCCTAAACTACATTTAAACATCAAAACATAAATTATGATATCGATGCAATTTAACCAACAATAGAATTTTCAATACAACGCATGAAGCATGCTTTCACAAAGCTACATCTTAAGCTCAAAATAGGAAATCAAATAAAAAACAACAAGTTACGATATCATCTAGTTATCAACTTGAAATGAAATACAAAATCAAACAAAATAGATACTCGGACGTCACACCGGATCAGACCGACAACATAGTTACTTTAGGGTTACTAGCCCATAGGTAACCTCCCTATGTGCGCACTAGACTGTATAGAGGGACAATCTCCCGTACTAAAACCAAGTCCTAGCCGTAGCCAAACAACGACATCCCCAAGTTTCCAAAATCAACAAATTGTGCAACAACGTATATATATCAACATGTATATATAAGATATCAACTATTTATCAAGCACAATCCAAATTTTGGAAACTTATACAATACATGCTCAAAATTCACAAGTACTATGGTATGTAAGATGTCAAATACAAAGTGTGCAATTCCTTACACATAGTAACAATATATTCAATAAGGAAAAACATATTCTCATGAATATAAAAGTAACAACTATGTTATCCAATACTCAAAAGTAATCAAGTGAACATACATCAAATCCAAATCCAAGATTTAAATATAAAAACAATTTCCAAAATGCAATTTAATCCATGGAGTAATAAAGTAGAATTTAATTAAACATAAATAGTTAAATTCTCTAAATTCCAAGTTAATCCAAATAACCTCAATTTAATATATATTGAAAGACATGTCATGGTCATCATATATATAACATCAAATGACAAGTTAAGTGATTAAAACACTTGAAACAAAATTAATCAAGCTAATTAATTAATTTCCTCTAGATTTTTAAGCAATTCCAAATGCCCTCAATTTAATCTATGTTAGAGAACATGCCAAGGCCTATTTAAATACCACATTACAACTTGATTTAATGCTTGATACAATCATGTGAATTAAACTTTCACTAAAGATAAATATTAAATAAAAGTTGTAATTCTTAATCAAATGATCCAAATTTAATATATGTTAACCAATATATCTAAGCATAATTTTTTAGCATGTTACAATTCAAATCAAAGTTATACATCATCATAAATTTTAAACAAAATTAATCAAGCTAATTAATTAATTTCCTCTAGATTTTTAAGCAATTCCAAATGCCCTCAATTTAATCTATGTTAGAGAACATGCCAAGGCCTATTTAAATACCACATTACAACTTGATTTAATGCTTGATACAACCATGTGAATTAAACTTTCACTAAAGATAAATATTAAATAAAAGTTGTAATTCTTAATCAAATGATCCAAATTTAATATATATTAACCAATATATCTAAGCATAATTTTCTAGCATGTTACAATTCAAATCAAAGTTATACATCATCATAAATTTTAAATCTTATACAAAGAAATAAAAATTACAAGCTTTCTAGATTTGATACAAGGCATACATATATGTTGCATAATCATGACAAACACACAATACAATACAAAAATAATCCTAAAACATTCCCTACCTCTATTGGAATGAAAATCCCAATTACCACCGAAATGAAATTGCCCCAAATTTTCGGTCCGCAAAACAGATTTTTTAGCTTGCTACCTTCAACTTGTAAAATTCATAAAAAATTCAATTCTAAACCAAATTGAATGAATCCAAGCCCAATGAAAGCTTAAACACTGTCATTTGATAATATCAATTTAGTTTAATAAAATATTTTCCCAATTGAAATAAATTCTGCCCAGAAAACACATTTTCAGCCTGTAGCTTCCAACTTTGAAAATTCATGAAAAATTCATTTGACATCCAAATTGGGCAAACCTAATTTATTTTGGAAGTAAACATATGAGAGTGTAAAACTAAAAATTTAAGCCATGATCCAATGTCAAAAGGTTAGTGAAATAAATCATCTAAAAATATGTTTTTCAGCTGTAATAAAAACATGGACAGCAGATAGTTTCGGATTGTTAAAAAAAAATTAGAAATGCTCTAAAATCGTGAAAAAATTCTTAGTAGTGTAAAACCCATGGGGGAAGTTCCAATAAAAATTTCAAGGCAATTGAAGCACCACAGCTCCATATAAAAAATTCATTTCCGGACTAAAAAGGAAAGGCTTCAAATTTCCAGCAACTAGCTTGCAACTTCAGAAATTCATAACTAATTCATTTTAAATCCAAATTACATGAAACCAAAACTAAATGAAAGCTAATTGAGTATATTTTTATATTCTATATTTAATTTGACAAGATTAATTTCAATTTAAAACAGTTTAAGGGCAAAATACAAATCCTTCTCTTCCATGCATGTAAAACACTCAATAATGACATAAAAATACTT
This sequence comes from Cornus florida, assembly GCF_030987335.1. Taxonomy (NCBI): domain Eukaryota; kingdom Viridiplantae; phylum Streptophyta; class Magnoliopsida; order Cornales; family Cornaceae; genus Cornus; species Cornus florida. The sequence continues at coordinate 61,005,735 of NW_026775574.1, read as the reverse complement.
CAAAATAATAGATCAATACCTCACTAGAAAATTGAATCTCTAGATACCAAAGCAAAACTAGGAGTTAGGCTAGATCCTTCAAGGGTTTTGAAGAGGAGAGTGGGAGGAGCCTAAAGTATTCCAAGTTCAAAGTTCTAAGGTGAGTGAAAGGGCAGCAAAAATGAAGTCAAAGCTACTAGTCAAGCTTTTCTCCAATGGTGGCTTCCTTAGGGTTCTTGAGAGGAAAGTGATGAATGAAATAAAATGTGTAAACCCTAAGATAAATTGGTGGGCTTCTCCACTCACTAGGTGCTCTTGCACTAGCTCTCACACACACACTAATGCAAGACTAAAGGTGAGTCCTACACTTGTCATGAATCCAAGTAAGCTTCCAAGATTAAATATTAACCCTACACTTGTCAACCATCTATGCCAACAAGTGCACCAATCCTAGGACAACAAGTGGGTGAATCTCCACCCTCCATGTGTCATGGGATTAAGCCTCCAAGTGGTTCCACCACAAAATCAACAAGTGGCACCATAGGAATGTAACACTTGTCACATTTTCTGAAAATTGCAAAAAGGCCCTTTTTGAAAATATCTTCCAATTTAATTTACAAAATGGTCCCTAAGATGAAAAATAATTACTTTACTCAATTACCCAAAAACCCCTCAAGTTATGGATAATTGTAAAAAGTCTTGTTTTCATGGCTTTTACAAAGAAAGTAAGCATTTAATATGCATTTCTACAAAAGTAAAAATGTAGATGTCATGGAATTTAAATATCATGGACGTATGCCAAGCCAGAATCAAATCCAAGCACAAAAAGTGAGGTTAAGTAAGGAAAAATGAAAAACGACTAAAGGACGAAAAAGGGAAAAGACGAAAAAATGAATAGTGTCAAAAAAACAAAAAATGTGGAAATAACTTGGTCCTCAAAGGAAGTTGTCAATCCAAAGGAAAGAGTCTCAGAAACCATTTCCGAGCACTCGAGACGATACTAAGAGGAGGGAAATCGAACCCGAAAAGGAAAAGACAATGAAAAAAATTTATCCGCAAAATTTGAAGAAAGGGAAAGAAATGAAAATGACCGGGTCATTACATTTAATCAGCAGTGAATAACAATGGAGATGTTGTATACAATATAAGGAAACATTGCGATTGCAGAAATAATGACTTCCTGTTTGAGATGAGGATGGCAAGGATGGCAAGGATGGCAATGGAGGTGATGCTTGGGCTAAAAAGGGTTTGATTGCACAGGCAGTGACTGAGCTTCAAGGTGGATATGCCACTTTTGTCACTTTCACTTTCCTTTCCTTCTTCTTCTATACATCATGTCTATTTAAACAAGCATTGCTTTGGTAATTCTCCTTATTTGCAATGGCGAGGAGAGTAAAATTGAGGCAATCATAAGTGTTGCTTGTTTTGGCTTTACACTTGTCGACTAGATGTCACCCTATTCAAGTGAAACCCTTCTTTAGGTATAGGCTTATGTACATCTTTTCCTTGTTATCCATGTGGTTACCCATACTTGGTTGGAACTTGACATTATTCCATACCATAGATGGCATGTGTAATTTTATTGAGTTGCCTAGTGGCTGGCTTCAATTAGTGGATTGAGCTTTCATTGTCTCTTTTGAACATCACACAATGTCTTGACATAATGAACTGCAGAAAATTTATTAATAAAGCTTTTAAGATTTTATGTACCTGTATGAGTGTATTGTCAGTTTACATAGAGATAAATTATATTATATGCAAAAGATTGGAAATATTTCTTCTCATAAATCTGTAGTAAGGAAAGATTTTAAAGACTAAAATGAGTGGGAAAAGAAATGTATTTAAATAGCTGCACTATGGGCACCAATTTACACTTTGAATATGAGCAAGATGATATATCTTCTGAGCTAGGACGATGCACATGCTATTGGTGCAATATGTAAACATAGAGACTTAGGTTCTATGATCTACTTTAAGAATGTCTAAGCGTGTGCTTTAGCATACAACATATATATGAATATACTACTCTGAATATAATCAACATAAAGTAATTAATACGATAATTAGCTTTATTTGTCTAATGCCAAAGAAGGATACTGTTCTCCTTATTTGTCGATTATATGTTACTCTTTTGAATATGGCTTTTGACATATAGCTTGATTCCTCCCTCACGAGACACGACCTTTGATTCATCATTTGACAACACCAGAATAATCATAGAGTGATGAAGTTTGGAAAGTGAATTGACCTTACTTGGGATGGATCCTAAATTGGCTATATCTCTTGATAATATCAAGAATCAGACTACTTATAGTTCCTTTTTTAATAAAAGTTTAAAACTTGAAGGATTTATTCGAGGGTGGGGTAAATGGTAAGATAAATGGTGATATAAATAATGGTATGACCAAACCCAAGTGTAAGATGGGTTGTCTGCGCATCCCAACTAGTATGGCGGGAATCAGATCAGACGTAGTTTGATCTAAGGACCAAGACCCTTAGTAGGGTGAGAAATATTTATTTATTTTATTTTTCAGGATCATACTGTTGCATTTAGTGCCCTTTCAGGTTTTCACTAAGTCTGGTCTACCACTTTTGCCCTCAACGTCTCAAAAGAGATTTTCATCAAGACTGGTTGCATTTTTACCCTTGGCGCCCATTCTTGGGTTTTCACCAAGTCCGCCTTTTTGCACTTTTTTACCCTCAGTGCCCTTAAGCAGGTTTTCACTGAGTCCGGCTTTTTTTTAATTCAGGAGGTGGTCGACAACTTATAAGTAGCATCAATTCTACCAATACTTGATATTATATATGTACACTTGTTCTTAAGTAATCTACAAAACTATTCTTCAGTGATGAACTATGTCTTATTGAACTTCCTTCAAAAACTGCCCCAGTTTAGGGGATGATGACAAATATTGCTCATTCTGTGAGACTTTAATAAGTAAGAATTTTCAGTTTCTGGTGATATTTGCCAATCGAAGAGGACTTTAATTAGGACCGTAACATAGGCTAGGTATATGGTAACCAAGGAAAGATATTAAGACTCAAAAATATTATTTCCATATGAGGTTCACCAACCGTGATCACTATAAAAATGAATTGCCCCAATTGGGCCATATTTTCTCATATTAATCTAAACGAAATTTTTTATAACTAAGCAATCATCCTTAATCAGAGAGGACTTTATGTAGGTTGTAGCATGGCCATAGGTTTAAGGTGATGAAATATGAAGGCCCAAAATTAATGTAAATGGGGGTAAACTGACCAATGATCATTTTTCATCAACTTGTGCTTTTGTCTCCTTCATTTTGGTCTTTGATCGTTCTTCGAAATTTAACTTAACTTTTCTTTTGGGCTCATGTGCTTGATTTCCCTTTTTGGGCATCTTTGTTTGATTTTTATTTTGGACACCTGATGAGCGCTGAAAAGTGTGCATTTAAACCCCTTACGCTCGAGTTTTCTAGGACTTTTATCTATCTTACTTTCCCATTTTAGACTAATTTCATGTTATTGCCCATTTCAGGTGCTTATCCCCAAAATAAGTCAATTCAGCCAAATTAGAGCATAAAAGAAGCCATTTCAAGCTGAATGGGAGAATGGAGCAAAGTGGAGGAAATTAGCAATCTTCGATCGATCAGGAATACTTTTGATCGATCTCACATTGATCGTTTTCACCTCACCAGGATGGATCAGACCCCTTGTCTTTATCCTCAAAGAATTTTCATCTTCGATCGATTGAACTTTCTTCAGATCGATCGAACTTCCTTGATCTTATCCTCATCTACTACTTTTGTCTTTTTCCCAAAATATCCCAAAAATATCTCAGATTTGTCTTATTCCAAAAAGGCGCCGCCAAGGATTGATTGATCTGGCCTAAATTCGATGGATCTGGCCACAGTTTGATCGATCTCATTTGAACTCGATCGATCGAACCTCCTTAAGTCCGAATTAGAACAAAGTCCAGCTTATTAAAAGATGGCTCATGGTGCAATCATTGAAGGGGCCCTAGTGCACGAGTCCAAACCATTGGGTGTGACACTTGAGCTACCTATATAAGGATTTGGAGCCATTTTAAGAGTAACATTCATTTACATACACACATACATACTTAGAGACTAAGAAAAGAGAGGAGGAGAGGCTAGAGACATACACTATTTTGGGAGTTCTTCCATTCTTCTAGGGTTTCCATCAAGGAAAAGAGCATTTCTACCATGGAGATAGCCCTTGAGAGTTGGATGACTACATCAATGAGTGGCTAAACATCTTCTTGGGGCTAGAGTTAGCCCTAAGCATGCCTTCTAGACCTTAATGCTTTGTATTTTGAGGGGATTTGTGTTGTAATGTTGTCTTGACACTTGATTTATATATGAATCCTGTTCTTACAATGATTTGTGTTGATTAATACTTCTAATTGATCATTTCATTCTATCCATATATCTATGTATGCTATGATACCCCCGAATTTCCACGTGTAGGTTGGCCAAGCCCACACCCAAAAATACGAGAATATCAAAACAATTTAGTATTTAAACGAATATAGAATACAAGAAGAATAAAAAGAATGAATAAATCGCTGAATGAAATTCTATTAATAAAATAAAACCTCCTTTACAAAAATAAATTCTATGAATTTAAAATTCTAAAATACAACTCGGGAATCCTATAAGTCAAGGACCCCTAAACCATAAACTATCAATCCACCGATTTATACTTAACATCTAACAACAACTAATAATACTATTTAAAAGTAAACAAGATGAGTAGATGAATGACAGTCTCCTAGCTATAAATCCTCAACCTCGAGACTGAAACTTCTAATAACCTGAAAAATAAATCGTGGGTTAGACCCACAAGCAAGTTCCCTCTACCAAGCCTCTGAAAACCGATAAATAAAACATCTCTAACCAAAATCATCTTAATTAACGTTTTAACCTTTAATATAAGATGATAGATATATATTATATATATAAATATATAAAGAATAGGTTCATTAATATATTACTTGACATCCAAGACCATAAACAATGATAAGACTACATTCATATTTAAACTAACCATCAAGTACATTTCCTTTTTAAGAGAAAACTCATTTAAACCTAAATTCCATTTTTAAATAGTTCTTTAGCCATTCAAATAATAAATAATAATCCAAGGAATATTTTCCTTCAATCCAAATCCCAATTTTCACCAATGTATGATTTTATTTATAAATATCACATAACAAACATCAATATTTTGGCAACTCATCCATGCCTTCATTAATATTATTTTATTAATACTATAAAATAATATATTATCCTTTAAACATTAGTTTATTATAATATAAGAATATTTATTGCCTCCAACTTATAACCACAATATCCATAGATGCATATTTAATCATCTAACTTATCTAGAAATTTATTTATATTTTGGCAATTCATCCATATCTCCACAAATATTAATCTATTTATACTTTGGCAATTCATCCACGCCTCCACAAATATTGATTTATGATTTGGCAAATCAACCATGCCTCTAGAAGTATGTTTATTTATACTATAGCAACTTAACCATGCCTCTATAAGTAATTTATTTATACTTTGACAAATCAACCATACTTATTACATGACAATCTGTTAATGTCTTGACAACTCATCCATGCCTCCAAAAATATATTTTTATCCGTACTATTAACTATCAATTCATCCATACTCCCCATGCATGTATTTTATTAATACAATTAATAAGGTAATTTATTTATACATTTGGTAACTCATTCATACCTCCAATTTAATCATGTACTAAATTTTACAATTAAGTATGAAATAAAATCATACATAGGCACTCCATGTAAGTTATAAGTATATAATTAAGTTAAATAAACAACCTATTATGATTCCATCAACAACTCCACCACATATATAAATATGATAAATATAAATGAACAACTTACTAGTTGATTAGGTTATATTTATTTATTTATGTGTGGCATTGTATAACATGTAGACGTATATAATATATATACGTAAGTTACACAATTTAGCAATGTCCAGATAACACGTTACACGTTAAATATAAATATTCAGAATTATTTGGCTAACACTTAACCAATACAAATTATCCAAATTGGTTAAAACAATTATGGGATAAGATATATATATATACAAAATTTGTACTGTCTTCCAACTCAGTTTTGACAAGGTAAACATCCGTTTAATGAAATTTTCGTGAAATACAAAATTCTAGATAATCGAATTTTCGTTCAACTAAAGGAGATTTGAGCCGTTTTGGCACTCGAGGAAAGAGATACAAACAGAATACTAAAACGGGAATTGGAGAAAATTTCCTAGTTGAAGAAGGATTCTTCATTTTCTTCTAATCAATTTCTTCACATGTATTTATCCTATGTTTAGCTGATTAACATGTCAATTTAATCTATAGATTTTGATACCCAATGTGATAAACTTATGGGTTCTAAGAGGAGAGTTAGAAAAGAACTTGCCTGAAGGTTTCGAAACGAAACCGACGCTTCAACCTTGGTTGTCTCTTACAAATTTGACATCCTCTTTCTTTGATCCGGCATTTTCTTTGTCAGCCTTCCCTTTTTCTTTTTCTCTGCTTCTCTGTTTTTTTTTTTTTTTTTTTTTTTTCTAACGTGAAAAACCTTTTAACGATATAACCTTATGTGTATATTTATACACATTAATACCCTAATCATATTCCTAGTATGACTACCCAAATAAAAATAATAATAATCTTAAATAAAATATATACACATATATTATATTATATATATATAATTATTTATTATATATATATATATATATATATATATATTCCTCACACAATAAAAAAATAAATAATATATATTGCCAATTCAAATCCTCGTCCATATAGGACTCCAACTATATTAATATACATAAAACATATAATATATATACATATATATATATATATATTATGTAATATATATTTATAAATCCTTTTTAACTATACTTACCATATATATGCATAAAGTCCTATACATATATACTTTATATATATATATATATATATTATGTATATTAAATGGATTATAAATATATATATATACACTCATGCATAAATCCATGGGCCTTTAATCCATCCCAAATCCTTTAAGGCTTCCTTCTCCAGCCCAAGACCCAAATCCTTTGGTCCAAATAATCCAAGCCAAATCCATTAAACTTAAATAAATAATTAAATAAATAAACATTTAATATTAAAATAACTAAATACATGTAGCACATAATCAAACAATAATTAACAATCAAGTCCTACCATACAAATAAAAATTAACACGCCAACAAATCAATCAACAATCAAACACATCATTATATCAAAAATTAAATAAACAAGTAAATAAATAATTAATTTAAAATAAATAAATCCATTAAATTCATTTAAAGGCAATAAATTTAATTAAATAATTCCTCTAAAATATCTGGGTATTACATTCTGCCCCCCTAACAAAAGGAATTCCGTTCTCGGAATTCACGAAACCATTAAATGAAAACTTCAATTATTTATTCCACTTCCCATTTTTCCTTTTATCGTGTAGAAATTAACTCATCCACACATAACTATAATTAGCAGACATATCTTATAATTTATTAAGAATATGCTAAGCTAATACATGCTTCTTACATTTTTTTTGCAACCTAATCTCACTAATTTATATGCGTTGCTAATTAACCCCATTGTTGTATTTCTTGTAGCAAAATACATGAAAAGTCTTTTTTTTCTACACATAGTGCAAAACACATATTTATATCCTTGCCAACTATAGGTTATTGCCTAGAAATAAAACATAAATATTTACATAGTGAGGGGATAACCTCCTTTCCTTTCCAATCAACATTACTCCCTCTATGGGAGACAATTTGGGTAAAAACTCACTTTTAAACTTCTAAACTCTAATATACGAGTTTACTATTAATACAATTATTCTGCCTACTCAGGTAGTGCACACAAAATCTCTAACAAAAGTAATCCATTTGATTGTATTCTTTAATATATGTAGGACCCAACAATCAATAATATCCCTCCAATTACATAAACACCATACAAATCCTTAAATTGTGCCATACTATTGGTATAGACAAATTCTGAAAATATTAACTACTATTCTCAATTGTCTATATTCTTTAGGACTCCTTTTTGTCTCATGTAAATGTTATAACGAATAAACCACTTTGTCAACTTATCAGTGATGACCCAACATGGAAATAAACTTCCAACACCACCTTGGTACTCTCAAGTCTGCCCCATTCTAAGGTAGCATTCACTAAAAAAATTTCTTCTGAAATCAATCTTATAAAATTGATTCATATAATTTTCTTTCTTAGATTCACAAGAAATCATTCAACCTTGAATCATAACCCTTAAACATAAACAAAGGCAGTTTTTGTTTGCCGACCCGAATACCAAAAGCTTGATCCTTATCCTTCTTCTACCCTTATGGTAAAATATCCTACATGACTTTATAAAGCCAATCACGCTATAATACCAATGCTCTCATGGGTACGAAAAATATATATCTAATCCAATGATTCGTTCTTGTAAAAACTTCATCAAATCCCCAAACTCTCGAAGAATGCTCCACACACATCTCTTTTTGAGATATATATAAAGCAAACTATATGCAAGTCAAAAAACTCTCATCCTTTTAATATCATTCGTTATACTTCTAATAAATAATATATCTTTCATATGACCGCTCATCTTTGAGACTCAGCTTCTTCTTTTTTGGATACTACGCAATCTCCTCTATTAGAATCTTTGATCTCTAATTTTAAATTCTAGATTCATCCTTAATAGAGAAATTGAATACAAATCAAATATGAATCGAATACGTATTTTCTTACTTCCTCAGACCTCCTCTTTTTCCTAGTGTCAACCATTCTATAATTACAGAATTTAATTGACAACAACTCATTCTAACGGACCGTAGATAGAATACAACGAATCCTATTATAGGCTCTAAGTATCAAGAGACACAATGCAAAATTCACATAACGAAAGACACCTTAATGACACTTGAACCTGGAGTGCACTAATACCAACTGTGATACCCTCGAATTTCCACGTGTAGGTTGGTCAGACCCACACCCGAAAACATGAGAATATCAAAATAATTTAGTATTTAAATGAACATAGAATACAAGAAGAATAAAAAGAATGAATAAATCGCTGAATAAAATTCTATTAATAAAATAAAACTCATTTACAAAAATAAATTCCATGAATTTAAAATTCTAAAATACAACTCGGGAATCCTATAAGTCAAGGACCCCTAAACCAAAAACTATTAATCCACCGGTTTATACATAACATCTAACAATAAATAACAATACTATTTAAAAGTAAACAAGATGAGTAGATGAATGACAGTCTCCTAGCTGCGGATCCTCAACCTCGAGATTGGAACTTCTAATAACCTAAAAAAAAAAATCGTGGGTTAGACTCACAAGCAAGTTCCCTCAACCAAGCCTCTGAAAACTGATAAATAAAACATCTCTAACCAAAATCATCCTAATTAACATGTTAACCTTTAATATAAGATGATACATATATATTATATATAAATATATTGTGACGGCCCTGATTTTTAGGCCAGCACGTCCTGTGATGAACCGAACGTAGATCCGATAACGAATCCAAAATGCGGAAGCAAGAAACAAGACAACGGTCTCCCAAGGCACAACACACCTCTAAGACCCTTTGATGACCTTCCATGAGGTCATGGAACTTAATGAGAACTGACGTGGAAGCAAAAGATCAAAAATATGACAAATAAGCCCCTAGGGGCAAAATAGTCATTTACATGGAAATGATGTCCCTAGAATGTGTATTATTCCCAAGACACATCCACGACTTCCCATGAATTCACGGAGCTCTAAAGAAAGTAGCGGAAGCGAATTACAAGAAAACTGGACAAAAATAGCCCCAAGGGCAAAATGGTCATTTCTGAAAAATATAAAATCGGGTGCTACCGAGCACACTACTGGGAAGAAAATGAAAAATTAATCAAGTTAGACTCAAGAATCACTTGATTCGGAGTCCGAATGGAAGAGAAAAGTCAAAACAAAGTTTTGACATCGCCGCGGCCGTGAATAGTAACCTGGCAAAATGCTAGAATTCGTGTGCCAATTTGAGGCACTAAACGACGTTTTCTGGAAAAACACAAAGAAGAAATCCCTCCTGAAATCAAATTTTCTACCCGGCTACGGAAAAGAAAATGAAAAAAACTCACTGTAAACGTAACGACTCGATCATTTGCCTCCTTTTTCTTTTTCTTGAAATTTTACGAATGAATTTTTTTCGTTTAATTTTCTTTTCTGAGCTCTGTTTCGTGTCGCTTAGTGTCATCTCAAGTGTTCAGAATTGGTTTCTGAGACTCTTTCACGTGAATTGACAACTTCCTTTGAGTACCGAGTCATTTCTGCATTTTCACTTTTCGGACACTATGCGCCTTTCGTCCTTTTCCCTGTTTCATCTTTTTCCCTATTCTGTCTTTTCCCTATATGTCACATTGTTGGCACAACCTCACTTCTCATGCTTAGAGTTGGTTTTTGACTTCACATGCCTTCATCTTGAGTGGTTTTCTCGAAATACGTATCTTTACTTTTGCAAGAAAGTACTCTGGTTGCTCCCGGTGTCCATAAGGGGCATGGATGCAAAGTTCTTTGAAATTATTTTCTTTTCTTGGGGCATTTTTCATAAATATCTTTTGAAGATATTTTATTTCAGGGGTTTTTAAGAAAGTATTTTTGGAAGATATTTTCATTCTGGGCCATAAGTGCAGTTTTTATTTTTTGGAGGGGCCATTATGCAATTAATGAAAGTTATTGCAAAATGTCTTGTTTGAGCCTGGATCCTCGTACGAGATTCATTTTCATATTTCGTCGAGTTGTGTACTCTTGGAATTTCCTTCTGGTCGATGTTTTCCAGTTTCAGGGTTTTTGGCCCCGGTTTGCGCCAAACTTGTTTTGGGCATAACTTTTTGCTCGGGACTCGGTTTTTGATGCCGTTTCTTCTGTTGTTCATATTTTATCATTTTGAATCTTTTTCATTCCCAAAGTTTTGCCATTTGAGTGCGTCTACTCAAATTTTACTTTTTCGGACTCGACGAGGCCCGTTCGGGACACTTTTTGAGATTTCTATAAAAGGGGGGTGAGATATTTCATTTTTCATCTTCTCCCCTCTTCATGCACGACCTGGAGCTCCCATGGTGGCCCAAGGGGTGCTGCCATCTTCTCTCTCCTCTTTTGGTTCACTTTTCCTTGATGGAAAGTCTTCGGCTTAACGTTTGTTGTTCCCCTCGCCGTGCTCTACCTTTCCCCCTTATTAGAATTCAGTTTTGACCATTTCTTGAGTTTGGTTTTGAGATTAAGTTATGATTTTTATGGGGCTTTCATGGGGGTTATGTTTACGGCGTTGTCCCCGACAAAACCTAGTAGTTTCGTCGGATTCAGAGCCGTTCCATTTTGATGGCTTGAGATTTTCATCTCAAATTGAGATAGGGGATGTTCTAGGTTTACATTCTTGTTATTTAGCATGCTTGTGATGCTTATACTACTTGTTTGCATGATTAAATATAAAATCTAGAGATTTTATTATTTATTTTTCTTGTACGGGATCTAATTTTCCCGGTTGCTCATGACTTGGTTTAAACATGTAGCATGATTTTATATTGCCCCTTAATATGCTCATTGTCGTGTATTAAAATTGGAACATTTGAATAAGTATTAAAGATTTTATTTAATATTTGTCTTAGGTGAAAGATTAATTCACATGGCCTTAACTAGCTTAAAATCAATATGTGTTAGCATATTAAATTAGGCCTTAGCATGCTCTCCAACATAGTTGAATTTGAAAGTGATTGGAAGTGTTTTGAAAATTAGTAATTATTAATTAATTTGATTAATTAATTTGCTCCGAGTGCACTATTCACTCTATTTAAATTCCGACTTGATATTCTTGACTTACATGCCATATAGCTTCACATATGTTTGATTTAGAATATTCGGTTAGATTTTCAAACATTTCATTTAATTAAATTCCTTATTTAAGATTTAATCCTCATGGTGATATACAACTTGGAATTGAATTATGGCATGCTAGAAAATTAAGCTTTGGTGTGGTTGTTCACATATATTAAATTGGGATTAATTGCATGAGAATTGTAACTTTTAATTTATATTTAACTTTAGTGAAAGGTTACGTCACATGGTCTTAAATTGAATGAAATAAACTTGTAATGTGATATTACATTAGTCCTTGGCATATTCTCTAAGATATGTTAAATTGAGAACATTTGGTTAAGTTTGAAAATCTAGAGATCTTAATTAAAAGAATTAATTAAAATCTATTTTGTGGTCCCAATAGCTTAATTAAGGTTTCAACTTGATATTTGTATTGGCCATGACTTGTTTACTAGTATTTATTAAATTGGGACTATCTGAAGTTGTTTTAGAACCTTGAGATTTAAATTAGCATAATTTAATTAAAGTTCTACTTTGTTGTTCTAACAATCTAATTGAGTTTTAGAATGGATATAGGTGATGACCTTGCCATGCCCTTTAACATGTATTAAATTGAGGTTAATTGAAATTGAATCGGAAATCTAGATAATTTAATTGTGTTTATCTATTTAAATTCTATCAATTTGCTCCATGATCTAGTTGTGTTTTAGAAGTGGTTTCTATATTCAAATCATGGACTTGGACTTGTTGTTTATTCATTTGGTTATGTTTTGAACATTGGATAACATATTTGCTATGTTTGTATTCATGAGAATATGTTTTCCTTATTGAATATATTGTTGCCTTGTGTAATGATTTGCACACTTCGTGTTTAACATCTTTCATGCATAGCGTGTAACAAATCGCACACTGAAGATTCGACATTCATCATATCATATTAGTTGTGGATTTAGAGCATGTATTGTATAGGTTTCCAAATTTGGTTGTGCTTAGTAGATAGTTGATTATCTTACATATTCTTGTTGATATATGTGTTGTTGCACAACTTGTTGATTTTGAAAACTTGGGGATGTCGTTGTTTGACTATAGCTAGGACGTGGTTCTAGTACGGGGGATAGTCCCTCTATATATAGTCTAGTGCACACGTAGGGAGGTTACCCATAGGCTAGTAACCCTAAAGTAACTATGTTGTCGGCCTGATTCGGCGTGACGTCCGAGTATCCACTCTATTTGATTTCGCATTTCAATTTCAAGTTGATAACTAGATGATGTTGTAACTTGTTATTTCTTATTTGTCGTTCCATTTTAAGTTACAGGATGTTAACTTTGCGAAATTGTGCTTTATGCGTTGTATTGGAAGTTCCAATGTTGGTTAAATTGCATCGATATTGAAAATTGTGTTTTGACATTCTAATAAAGCTTAGGATTGATCATATTGATTCATTTATAACATAGACGTTAGGTGGCATGAACCACTACTGTTATTTTGTGCTTTAGATTCTAAGTTAATGGCTTTGAGAACTTAAACCTTGTTGCATTGTATAACATGCTCTTTTGTTGTTGAATTGCATGGATAATGTGATTTTTGTTAACTTGTAATCAAATATGCTTTTGTTATGTTGTATGAATTACTCTAGACCTAGTTCAATTGTATTGAAAATGCAATTCATGTTAATATATGCTCAAGCATTTTTCTTGTCATGTTCTTTAGATTATCCCAACCATGATTCGTTTCATACACGTATGTATATCATGATTCTTGTTGCTTAGACTCTAAGGTAGCTTAGGATGCTCCCCGAGTCTTACTTGGACATAGACGTTAGGTGGCATGAGCCCCTTTAACATGTTTCACCTTAAGGTGATAAATTTATAAAATGTTAGGTCGATGCATGCTCATCTCTTACGAGTAACTTTATGTTACTCACCCCTACGATACTGGGGCATATTTCAGGTATGAAGACTTGGTTCGTGAAGCCTAGCATTCCTTGGATGTCGAGTAGCTTTCAAGTTTCCATTTCATGCAAATGTTAGCATGAAATGTCATTTTATAGACTTATATGTCAAAATATGTATATTTGATTCTATGTATGTAATGTGTACATAAGTGCACTCCTTTCAATGTATTTGACATGTATGAGATGAGGCCGGAGGCCAATGACATGTGTATTGTATTCTATATAACTTTTTAACTTCATGAAATATTATGAAAACCTTGAAAAATCGCAAGTCATTACTTCACCATGGTTGCATCGGGTGTGGGAATTCCATTTTCATTCTTTCATAGGGTCTTATTAATCTTGTATGAAGTGTGACCAAGGGCCAAATGGTCATTTGACTCCATTTCACATTTTTGGATTCCATGTTTTTAATTCCAAGTCCATTTTTGCCTTTTTGCCCTTTTGCCCGTTGGGGGGTTGGATTTTGTATCGGCTATATTTTTAAGCCATGGACCATTGTAGCGCATCTAAATAGGTAAGTTACGTTTGCGTGCATAGTCGTTTCCTGGCAAAACCTCATCGTTTGTGTTTTGAGCCTCTTGTGAATTCATTTTGCATTTTTTTTGCATATTCTGATATAGGGGCATTATGGACCTTTCACCTTAGTTTTATTTTCTTCTTTCGACATGGTCGCTTAGAAAACGTGATTTTAAGGGGTTTCTTTTTCGTGTTTTTCCAAAAAATGTCGTCTTGGTACCGGAAATCCCTCGTGAAGTTTCAGCTTCCAGTTTTCATTTAGCAGCTTTATGACCCTCTTGTTCAGTTCTAATCTAGGGACATTTTGGAGATTTCATAGTGAGTTTTTTTCGATTCCGTCCACGTTGTCGGGTAGAAACTCGATTTTAGGGGGAGTTTCTTCTTCGTGTTTTTCCAGAAAAACTCTTCTTGAACTCCGTTTCAAGCCTCAGTTCTGGGCAGATCAAAAAAAATGTAGCAGTAGCCAAGGGCTACCACTAGCCATATCTTTGGGCGCCAGCATGCACGCCGGTGGGCTCGCGCATGGGCGCCGTGTGCGCCATGGCCCCTCGTTGGGCCGCCGCGATGTTATTTCTTCTTTTGGACTTTTTTCCTTCGTCCGGACTCCAATTCAAGTGAATTTTTTTTTTAACTTGACTAATTTTTCGCTGTCTTTCCAACGGTGTGCTCGGTTGCACCCGGTTCTTCCTGGATAATTACCAGTTTACCCTTTTTGCTTTAAGTGCTCGTTTTTCTTCATCATGTCGTTTCTCCTTTGTTCGGACTCCGAATCATGCGATTCTTGAGTCCATCTTGATTAGTTTTTCGTTGTCCTTCCAGCGGTGTGCTCGGTGGCACCCGAATCTAGAGTTTTCAGAAATGACTATTTTGCCCCTAGGGGCTTATTTGTCATGTTTTCGATCTTTTGCTTCCGCATTAGTTCTTGTTGAGTTCCACGACCTCATGGAAGGTCACTTTGACTTCTTAGAGTCTTGTTTTCTATTTTCGCTTCCGCATTCGGATCCGTTATCGGATCATCCTTATGGTTCATCACAGGACACGCTGGCCCTAAAACCAAGGTCGTCACAGTAAAATGCCCAAAATGCCCCTCCAATGAAATCTGGTCATGAGGGTCTAAAAAGCTGCTAAAAGAAAAATAGAAAGCTGAACTTTGCAACGGATTTTCTGGCACAAAGATGACATTTTCTGGAAAACTACGAAGAAGAAACCCCCCCTAAAATCACGTTTTCTAAGTGACCAGGTAAAGACCGGAATTTTTTCCCGAAGGAAAACCCCAAAATGCCCTTAAACCGGTTTATGCAACAAAAATGTGAAATGAGTCCGTAGAAGTCTCAAAACACAGATGAGAGGTTTTTTTTTTTTATGAAAATGATTATGCACACAAACGTAAATGGTGATTTTGAACGCATGGGAATTGTTCGCGGCTCCCGGAAATGGTCGAGTCAAAATCCGACCCCCCCAATGGCCAAAAAGGCAAAAATGAACTGGAAATGGAAAATTTGAAATCCAAAATTAACAAATAATTTCAAATGACTGTTTGGTCCTTGGCCACACTTCATGCATGATAAATGAACCCTAGTGGACGTGCCGGAACACACTTTACGCCACCCGATTTGAAAATAAACCTTTAAAGGCTCGAATTTTACTATTTTAGTCCAAAAATGCAATATGTGAAACAAGAATACAAAAGTGGAAACAAAATGGTGTTTGGCCCTTGGCCACACCTCATACATGGTAAATGAATGCTAAATAATGAATTTCTTACACAATGCACACTCCGGCGCATAAATGATATATTAAAACGCATGGTTTTCATAATATTCTCATTAAGGCAATTTCAACATTTATGAATATACACGAATTTCAAATATGGTTTGGCCCTTGACCTCATATCATATACATAAAATGAGAATCAAAAAGTGTGCTTAGGTACATATTACAAATTTAAAATCAAATATATACATTTGACACATAAGGCTACAAATGGCTTTTGAAGCCAACCTTTACAAGAATGGAAGTCTTCAAGTCCACAAATCATCCAAGCATGATAAGAATCTCAACCTTGATTTCTGTACCTGAAAAATATCCCCACTACGTGGGTGAGTAACATAAAGCTACTCATAGGAAATGAGCATGCATTGACCTAGCATTTTACAATTTTATCACCTTAAGGTGAAACATGTTAAAGGGGCTCATGCCACCTAACGTCTATGTTAAGATGAGACTCAGGAAACATCCTAAGCTACCTTAGATCATTTCTAGCTTAAATCACATCATTCATGCAATTTAAACAACATAGGTTCATGTTATACAATGCCACAAGATATAGATTCTCAAAGTCCTCAACTTGAAATCTAAAACACGAAAACAATTAAAGTGGATTATGCCACCTAACGTCTAAGTTCTAAATGAATCTATAGGATCATTCCTAAGCTACATTTGAACATCAAAACACAAATCATAATATCGATGCAATTTAACCAACATTGGAACTTCCAATACAACGCATAAAGCATGATTTCTCTAAGTTAACATCTTGAAACTCAAAATAGGAAATCAATTAAGGAACAACAAGTTGCGATATCATCTAGTTATCAACTTAAACTGAAATGCGAAATCAAACAAAGTGAATACTTGGATGTCACGCCGGATTAGACCGACAACATAGTTACTTTAGGGTTACGAGCCCATGGGTAACGTCCTTATGTGCGCACTAGACTGTAGAGGGACAATCCCCTATACTTGAACCATGTCCTAGCCATAGTCAAACAACGACATCCCCAAGTTTCCAAAATCAACAAGTTGTGTAATAACATATATATCAACAGGAATATACAAGATAATCAACTATCTACCAAGCACAACCAAATTTGGAAACACATACAATACATGCACTAAGTCCACAACTACTATGGGATGACAATGTCTAATCTTCAGAGTGCGATTCATTACACACTATAATAACATCACATGTCGAATCTTCAGTGTGCAATTCGTTACACGCTATAACAACATAATTCAATATTGCAAACATAGCTCATGAATATAAATTCGACATGTGATGTTATTGAAAATACAACAATGTTACTCAATGCTTAAAACATAACCAAGTGAATACGCAACAAGTCCAAATCCATAATCTAAACATAGAAACAACTTCTAAAACATAATTAGATCCATGGAATAATGCGATAGAATTTTATTAAATAAAAATAATTAAATTCTCTAGATTTCAAATCAATTCCAAATAACCTCAAATTTATATATGTTAAAAGATATAGCATAGTCATCACATATATCACATCAAAAACTTAAACAAGCCCATGGAGCCATTAAATAGATTTTAATTAAGCCTTATAATTAAAATCTCTAGATTTTCATACTCATCCAAATGCTCTCAAATTAAAGTATGTTAGAGAACATGCCAAGACTTAATTTAATAGTCTATCACAAGTTAATTTTATGCAAGGTATGGCCATATGAATTAATCTTTCACAAAAGAAAAATATTAAACAAATATTGCAATTCTTATTCAAATGACCCAAATTTAATATATGTCTATAACCATACCAAGGCTTAATTTTCTAGCATGCCACAATTTAATTCTAAGTTATATATTATCATGAGAATTAAATCTTAATCATAAAAAATAATTAAATTAAATTCTAGAACTTAAATCAAAGCATGCATACAAATTGTATAAACTTCTAAAATCATCAATACAACATTTATATAAACTTAAGACACCCCCTATCTCAATTTGAGATGAAAACCTTAAAAGCCACCAAAATGAAACAGCTCTGAATCCGACAATACTTCGGGGTTTTGTCGGGGACAACACCGTGAACATTAAAATCCAAAGAGGACCTACCAAAATCCTAACTTGACCTCAAACCCAAATCCAAAATTTGGCCAAAAATGGGTTCTAATAAGGGGGAAAGAAGCGTGTAGTCAAGACAAACACAAAACGCAAAGGCACTATGACTTTATAACAAAGGGAAGGAGATTTAAATGAGAGGAGAAGGGTGGCAGCCCCCCTTGGGCTTCCATGGCAGATTCAGGTCGTGCATGAAGGGAGGAGAAAGTGAAAAATGAAATGTCTCACCCCCATTTTATAGGAAAACCCTAAAAGTGCCTCGAAAGGGCCTTATCGGGTCCGGAAAAGTGAAATTTGAGCAGACGCGCTCAAATGACAAAACTCTGTGAACAAAAAAGAACCGAAATGAGAAAATATGAATAATGGAAGAAACGACATCAAAAATTGAGTCCCATGCAGAGAGATATGCCCGAACAAGTTCGGCGGCAACTAGGGCCAAAAACTCTGAAATTGGAGAATTCTAAGAGTACGCGACTCGAAAAAAAGTGAAAATGAATCCCATACAAGGATTCTGGCTCAAAACAAGGCATTTAGCAATAACTTTCATTAATTGCACAATGGCCCCTCTAAAAAGTGAAAACTGCATTAATGGCCCAAAATGAAAATATCTTTCAAAAATATTTTCTTAAAAACCCCTGAAATAAAATATCTTCCAAATATATTTATGAAAAATACCCCAAGAAAAGAAAAATATTCTGAAGAACTATGCATTCATGCCCCTATGGACACCGGGAGCAACTAGAGTACTTTACTGCAAAAGTAAAGATACGTATTTCGTGGAAACCACTTAGAATGAAGATATGTGAAGTCAAAAAACAACTCCAAACACCAAAAGTGTGGTTATGCCAACAAAGTGACAAACAAGGAAAAGATGAAATAGGGAAAATGACAAAATAGGGAAAATGATGAAAAGTGAATAGTGTCTGAAAAATAAAAATGTGGAAATGACGCGGTCCTCAAAGGAAGTTGTCAATCGAAGGAAAAGAGTCTCAGAAATCATTCCAGAGCACTCAAGATGACACTAAGTGATGAGAAACTAAACTCAGAATAGAAAAGACAACGGAAAAAAAATTGTCCGTAATATTTGAGGAAAAAGGAAAGAAAGAAAATGACCAGGTCATTACAACCTACCCTCCTTCAAGGGATTTCGTCCCCGAAATCAGGAACAGAAAAAAGAGAACCGAATAAGATCCAAGCAAGATCAAACCAAAGGACAAACCATAAGGTGCTAAAGGACAACTCCAAAAGCCTGAAGGTCATCCGAAGGGACACAAAAACCCAGAACTGGGTGACACTTCCCAAACGAATCAGCATATCAACTCAAAGTCAATCACCAAAAGAATCCCCAAGATAACGACAAGTTAAATCATAATAGATGGCTAAGAATGATATAGCAGTACGAACAATGACCAGAACCCGCCCACACTTAATCGTCAGTAAGATAGCATGATAGTATAAGACACTGGTTCATAACATGCCCTCAACAGATCAACTCAGAAAGAAACTTTTTGATACAATTAACATCAATGTCGAAAATGATCATCACCAAAAGCACTACGGAACCAGGCATCCGCGAGAGTTGGGGTAGCTAATCCCAAAACTCTAACAATAATGTCATTGGCACCGTTACGCTTAAGGCCTTAAATCCCTAACGCTGATGTAACTAACGACCCCCACATCTAAAAATGCAACAACAACAACACCAGTCCCGAATCCACAGCCTGACGAGTCTGTGCCCTCAAGCCAATGGATTAGACCCACAAAACCAAAAACCTAAGCACAGATCTGAAGTAGACCTACAGTAAGGCTACATACAGAAGACAAAATGCTAGGTAAAAATCCCTATAGTGGACAACAAAAATCTCAAAACATAAGTTTACTACGTAGCTCACACATCTCTATCCCAACAACCACGGTCACAAAACCCAATATAAGTGCAGGAAAAATGAAACAGTATAAACCAAACACTCACACAGTGGATACTCACAATTTTAAATGACATAAATCAAATAATACCTTAGTACTAAACACACAGTACACATAAGGTAAACTAAATAAACCACCTATCACATAGGGGTCAAACAAATAGCGAAACGCTATACACCACTAACGGCACTAACATAGCAAACAGATACAGTATACGAAAACGTATCATCCACATCCTCATACAACTACCACATAGTCATAAATCCTAAACATGTTTCTAAAGCATACCGAAAATAATGGGGCTCATAAACACGTAAAAGTGATCATACAAATGGCAAGTTCATAAAATCAATAAAAATGAATGGAATGCCTGTCAAAAGACACCACGTAGAAAACGTAACACAAAACTTGGATGAGTCCAATCTCTCATCATGAGGAAATGAACCATCCCCCAAATGACCACTAAAGTCTCCTAAATATAGGGTCAGCAAGTCTTTCCCAAGACCAGCTCATACCCCGATGGAATCCCAACACTACACGAAACAAGGCAACAACGAAATGGACAGCCCCAAGGCTAACCGTTACGAGACATCAACAAAAAAGCCCCCAATCCAAGATGCCAACGAGTTTGATATGAACTCTACAGGATTCTACCAAAACCCTAACACAATGCCCCAAGTCTCTAAGGACAAGGGAGAGTAATTAATTGCATCAACATAATTAATTACATGAAACCACTCACATCCCAACCGTAGCTCGCAAGAGCCACCCAATGTAACACGAGAAAGATCCTAGGTCAACATACCTATCCAAATCCCGAAACCATCGCCCTAAGAAGGCAAAATACGAGAACCTCGCCCTGAGGCTCACAAAGCAACTTCCCAACTTCCTAAAGAAGGATTCGAGTCAATCCCGACTCATCGTCCCATGACGCTAAAAACAAAGACCTCCATGACATCAATGATGTCAAAACCACTACAAGTCCTAAGAGATAACACCGACACCTCTAACACCACCATGACTACATCACGAAAAGACAAAAGAAAATGAGACGAAATGGTGCCCCCGTGGCCTACGTTTCATCTCGCCAGATGGAGACTACAACTCTACATTCACATGAGCCCAAATGAGAAGACTCTTCGCGAGTCAAAATTGTGACGCTATATACGTAAAAAGGAAATGAGATCAATAATAACACGAGTTATTATGATCGAATGCAACTCACACTATGAATGCATAAATTAAGTATCACATCAATGTATGCAACATACATTTATGCTAAAGCAATTAAAAAAAGTAGCTTAAAGGTCTAAGCACTTAAGCAAATAAGTGTACATGTCAAACAAAGATGCTATTAAATACATAAGTATATAAGCATAGAGACATGTCATAATACCAAACGTGTTATCAAGGAACACATAAACATGATATAATGCCGAAATATGTCATCAAAGGCATGTGAAAATATCAAAGTACATCAACCAAAGCATGATATGAACCCAAAACCCGTCGTCCAAGGTATTCAAACCTAAGAGCTCTGATACCACCTGTGACGGCCCTGGTTTTTAGGTCAGCGCGTCCTGTGATGAACCGAACGTAGATCCGATAACGAATCCAGAATGTGGAAGCAAGAAACAAGACAACGGTCTCCCAAGGCACAACACACCTCTAAGACACTTTGATGACCTTCCATGAGTTCATGGAACTCAATGAGAACTGACGCGGAAGCAAAAGATCAAAAATATGACAAATAAGCCCCCAGGGGCAAAATAGTCATTTTACATGGAAATGATGTCCCTAGAATGTGTATTATTCCCGAGACACATCCATGACTTTCCGTGACTTCCCGTGAAGTCACGGAACTCCAAAGAAAGTAGCGAAAGCGAATTATAAGAAAACTGGACAAAAATAGCTCCAAGGGCAAAATGGTCATTTCTAAAAAATATAAAATCGGGTGCTACCGAGCACACCACTGGAAAGACAACGAAAAATTAATCAAGTTAGATTCAAGAATCACTTGATTTGGAGTCCGAATGGAAGAGAAAAGTTAAAACAAAGTTTTAACATCGTCACGGCTGTGAATAGTAACCTGGCAAAATGCTAGAATTCGTGTGCCGTTTTGAGCCACTAAACGACATTTTCTGGAAAAACACAAAGAAAAAACCCCTCCTGAAATCAAATTTTTTACCCGTTCACATGAAAGAAAATGAAAAAAAAAACTCATTGTAAAATGCCCAAAATGCCCCTCCATGAAATCTGGTCATAAGGGTCCAAAAAGCTGCTAAATGAAAAACAGAAAGCTGAGCTTTGCGACGGATTTCTGGCACCAAGACAACATTTTCTGGAAAAACACGAAGAAGAAACCATGCCTAAAATCACGTTTTCTAAGTAACCATATGAAGACCGGAATTTATTTCCAGAAGAAAAATCCCAAAATGCCCTTAAACCGGTTTTTGCAACAAAAATGTGAAATGAGTCCGTAGAAGGTTCAAAACACAAATGAGAGGGTTTTTTTTATGAAAACGGTCATGCACGCAAATGTAAACGGTTATTTTGAGCGCGTGGGAATGGTTCACGGCTCCCGGAAATGGCCAAGTCAAAATCTGACCCCCCAACGGCCAAAAAGTCAAAAATGAACTTTAAATGAAAATTTGAAATCCAAAATTAACAAATGATTTCAAATGACCATTTGGCCCTTGGCCACACTTCATGCATGATAAATGAATCCTAGTGGACGTGCCGGAACACACTTTACGCCGCTCGATTTGAAAATAAACCCTTAAAGGCTCAGATTTTACTATTTTAGTCCAAAAATGCAATATGTGAAACAAGAATACAAAAGTGGAAACAAAATGGTGTTTGGCCCTTGGCCACACCTCATACATGGTAAATGAATACTAAATAATGAATTTCTTACACAATGCACACTCCAGCGCATAAATAACATATTAAAATTCATAGTTTTCATAATATTCTCATTAAAGCAATTTCAACATTTATAAATATACATGAATTTCAAATATGGTTTGGCCCTTGGCCTCATATCATATACATAAAATGAGAATCAAAAAGTGTGCTTAGGCACATAATACAAATTTAGAATCAAATATACACATTTGATACATAAGGCTACAAATGGCTTTTGAAGCCAACTTTTACAAGAATGGAAGTCTTCAAGTTCACAAATCATTTAAGCATGATAAGAATCTCAACCTTGATTCCTGTACCTGAAAAATATCCCCACTACGTGGGTGAGTAACAAAAAGTTACTCGTAGGAAATGAGCATACATCGACCTAGCATTTTATAATTTTATCACCTTAAGGTGAAACATGTTAAAGGGGCTCATGCCACCTAACGTCTATGTTAAGATAAGACTCAGGGAATATCCTAAGCTAGCTTAGATCATTTCTAGTATAAATCACATCATTCATGCAATTTAAACAACATAGAAGCATGTTATACAATGCCACAAGATATAGATTCTCAAAGTCCTCAACTTGAAATCTAAAACACGAAAACAACTAAAGTGGATCATGCCACCTAACACCTATGTTCTAAATGAATCTATATGATCATTCCTAAGCTACATTTGAACATCAAAACACAAATCATAATATCGATACAATTTAACCAACATTAAAACTTCCAATACAACGCATAAAGCATGATTTCTCTAAGTTAACATCTTGAAACTCAAAATAGGAAATCAACTAGTTATCAACTTGAAATGAAATGTGAAATCAAACAAAGTGGATACTTGGATGTCACGCCAGATCAGACCGACAACATAGTTACTTTAGGGTTACTAGCCCATGGGTTACCTCCTTATATGCGCACTAGATTGTAGAGGGAAAATCCCCCATACTAGAACCATGCCCTAGTCGTAGTCAAACAACGACATCCCCAAGTTTCCAAAATTAACAAGTTGTGCAACAACGTATATATCAACAAGAATATACAAGATAATCAACTATCTACCAAGCACAACCAAATTTGGAAACACTTACAATACATGCACTAAGTCCACAACTACTTTGGGATGACAATGTCGAATCTTCAGTGTGCGATTTGTTACACGCTATAACAACATAATTCAATATTGAAAACATAACTCATGAATATAAATTTAACAA
Source organism: Cornus florida (assembly GCF_030987335.1). Lineage (NCBI taxonomy): Eukaryota > Viridiplantae > Streptophyta > Magnoliopsida > Cornales > Cornaceae > Cornus > Cornus florida. The sequence continues at coordinate 60,981,360 of NW_026775574.1, read as the reverse complement.
CAATGTTACTCAATGCTTAAAGCATAACCAAGTAAATACGCAACAAGTCCAAATCCATAATCTAAACATAGAAACAACTTCTAAAACATAATTAGATCCATGGAACAATACGATAGAATTTAATTAAATAAAAATAATTAAATTCTCTAAATTTCAAATTAATTCCAAATAGCCTCAAATTTATATATGTTAAAGGACATAGCACAGTCATCACATATATCACATCAAAAACTTAAACAAGCCCATGGAGCAATTAAATAGATTTTAATAAAGCCTTTTTATTAAAATTTTTATATTTTCATACTCATCCAAATGCTCTCAAATTAAAGTATGTTAGAGAACATGCCAAGACTTAATTTAATAGCCTATCACAAGTTAATTTCATGCAAGGTACGACCATGGGAATTAATCTTTCACAAAAGAAAAATATTAAACAAATATTGCAATTCTTATTCAAATGACCCAAATTTAATATATGTCAACAACCATACCAAGGCTTAATTTTCTAGCATGCCACAATTTAATTCTAAGTTATATATCATCATGAGAATTAAATCTTAATCATATAAAATAATTAAATTAAATTCTAGAACTTAAACCAAAGCATGCATACAAATTGTATAAACTTCTAAAATCATCAATGCAACATTTATATAAACTTAAAACACCCCCTACCTCAATTCGAGATGAAAACCACAAGAGCCACCAAAATGAAACGGCCCCGAATCCGACAATACTTTGGGGTTTTGTCGGGGATAATGTAATACCCTTAGTTTTAAAAAGGATAAAATTGGACTTTCAATTATCTTTGTTGCATTTTTATGTGACTAGTTGCTTAAATGTTTAATTGGTTTATTTGTTTTAAACTGTTAGTTTTGTATTTTGAATTGCCTTATTTGGTTAAGTATATTTTAATTAAATTAATTGTATTTTTGGTTGCTATGCTTACTTTAATTGTATTATTAATTATTTTCTTACATGGACGTAATTATTTAATTAAATTAAGTGTATGAATTATCTTTTAGGGTTTTAGTATTTTTATGGGCTTGCCGACATAATTACTTAGGATTTACGTTTAGGGTTTTTATAGACTTAGGATTTGGAGTTAGTTATAAATATATAACTTATACGTCCCTAGGGTTTGATAACCCTATTCACGACACAGTGAAAATACAGAGAGTTTGGAGAGAATTGAACGAGAGAAAAACAGAATAAAACTTAGAAGGAGAACAGAGAGGGCCAAGGGAGAGTTATGGTGGATTAAACCAAAACCATAGGAGGCTTGAAGGTGGTCAGTCGTTGCCGGAAATTAGGAAGACGACAACACAGTTTTGAGACCAAAGCTACAGGCAAGTTCTTCTACTTTCTCCTTCCCTTTGGCTTATGTTCTCTGCACCTAGGTAGTCTCTAGGGTTAAATAAATTATAAACTAAAACTTACATGTTAATTGTATGTTATATTGATAATCTTTTTGGGTTGTAATCGAATCTATTACAGAATTCGTACACATCTGTTTTCAGTTTTGTTGGAAAAGCTTGTTAGTCCGGTTGTAATTTTAGACTCTAGGGAATTTGTTAAGTCTTAAATGGATCTTGCATGATTATTATATGTCAAATTTCATTATCTGTTGTCTGAGAAATTGGTCAGAAATAAATTCGTTCTTGTCTGTTCCAGTTTTGCTCTTTAAGCATGCTAGTCAATTGCTTAGTTAAATCTCTGTATTTGATTTCAAATTGTTGTTCTAAAACCATTGGGAGTCTGTTTTGGTATTAATAAGACCTTACAATAAGTTTTAGAAATCAACTGAAGGGTGGACATAGGCCGGAGAAGAAGCAGAATGACGAGGACGGAGCAAACGGGGACTGGAAGCTCTCAAAGAAGGTGAGAGCCGGCTCCATGGAAGTGGGAGCCGGCTCCCACACTCATTGAGCCGGCTCTAAAGTCCATAGAGCCGGCTCCAGGCTCAAAAAAAGCCTGGTCTTAGAATTTAGAGCAGGCTCTTTCAAATAGTGATTTTCTGAATTTTTTTTTACGATCTGTTTGCAACTGTTGGAGCATGGGAACTGTTTGGATGGGTCTGGGTCTACACAGAGGTATTAAGAAATTTATTTTGGGTGTAATTAAGACCTTAAGTTGATTAAAGTTGACCTCTAAGTCAATAGGACAAACAGTATAAAATTAAGGAATTTTCTATGCTGTTAACGGATGGAAGAGAAATAAATTGCTTAATTAAATTTCAGCAATTGTTATGAGATTTAGTAAGTTATTTAAACTTATTTTATATGCATGGTGAAGTATTTTAATAACCAATTGGACTTGTAGCTGATTGGGGCTCTGTGCTAACCAATTAAACAGAATATCAGTATGCAACTTAGCACGCAGTTACCTGATGGAGAAAATTAAGTTGCTCAAATTAATCTAGCAATTTATGGGACTATAATGTGATTTAAAAACTTATTTTTAATGCATGATAGAGTCATTGATATATTAGATGTGATCTACGCATGCTATGGATGCTAGTTGTTGAACATTTAAACCGTTTCCTGCAAATACATGGTTTAACTCTTGGATTTAAATTGCTGAAACTATAAATGGTCTTCTGTAATTATATGGGATGGTTTTGGATTGTAAATTGCTATACTGTTATTTATAGGTTGTAATTTACATGGTTTGGATGTTAATTGTGGGATCTTAGATATTATCATACAAGTAATTGGATTATGGTTTTGAACTGTAATTGCTGTAGTGTTGTATAAACTATTTTGCAATTACCTGGCTTTTCGTTTTAGTTATTAAATTGTTGTACTGTTATTGATAGTCTGTAATTTTTGCATGGTTTTGGATTTAAATTGTTGAATAAATATATTCTGTCAATTACATGGATATGGAGGATTGTATGCACCGGTATGGGACGGTGACATACTAGGGGACGGTTTAGCTCAGAACGCCTAAACCTAACCTAATGGATTAAAGGAATGGATTTAAAAATATTGAGTCCTAATTGTGTTAAGTCAAATCAACTGCAACTAAGTTAAGTGGCTTCCTGGATTAATGGATGATAGTTAAGTCATATCAACTGAATAAGTTGATAGACTAACTAGCTTATTTATTATATGTCAGTTCAATAAATATTTGAACTATATACCCTGGTTTTGGGACGAACTTTATATATATGTTTATGGTACCACGAGATGAGCTTGAGCCTCAGACTCATTGGTTAGGGTGCGTATATGCAGTGGATGCGTAGCTGGCTATAGTAGGTTGAGGTGTACCCTGTTAGGTCTAGGTATTCATGCCCACCTTTGGGTGCGTTTTCGCATGTTGCCTTCTATTCAGGTTGAGACCCCTACTGTAGTCCAGTGAATGTCCCTTAGTGTGGATATATATATATGTATGGACTAGATAGCTATTGTTGAGATATCTAGGGTGTATCTGCGTATCGAGTCACTGTTTGGATTGTAGTTAGAGAAGAATTTGCATGTGGGCCTAACCCACTCTTATTTTTACAGGTGTTTGTTAGTTCCAGACTTGGAGTTGGATCGTGCTGAGCAGATACAGTTATTCACTCCACCGATGACCAGGGTTTTATTTCATATGTTAGACTTAGGTTTCATTTCCAATCTTTTGTGTTCAGTGAGATATTTTTAAGGGTCCACTAAATGGATTCCCGAGTTGTAATAGAAATGGAGAAGTAGGATGTATCAGAATCATTCTTTGTTAATTAAATTTTATTCTGAGATTTTTGGATTATTATGCTAGTTTCTTTTCAGCAATTTATTTATTCTTGTTTTTCTTATTTGTATTCTGTGTTCGATTATTGCTAATTGATTTGATATCCTCGGGTTATCGGGCGTGGGCCTGGCCAACCCGCATCCGGAAATTCGGGGGTATCATAGTTGGTATCAGAGCACTCCAAGTTCTAGTGTCCTTAGGAGTGTTTTCATTATAAGACTTCCGCGTTGCATCTCTTAAAAACTTAGAGCCATATTAGGGTTCGTTGTACTCTTGTTACGGTTCGGTAGGAGGAGCTGATGTCAATTATATTCCATAGTTATGGAATGGTTGACACTAGGAGGAAGATCGGGTTCAGGGCGAAAGCGATATGGACCCAACGAAGTAAAGGAGGAGGTTATCAAATTCTTGGTCAGAAACAGAACTTGGGGATCGAAGATTTAGTCCTAAGGTTGGCATTACTGGGGAAGTATATGCCAAGACTGGATTAAGATATCGGTGTTTGGTCAGTATATCGGGGCCGGTACAAATTTCGGATATTCTCAAAAAGGAGACAAGCGAAGAGTAGGATTCTGAAAAGGGTCCTAAGAGAGGAAATTTTAGTGTCTCCAAGAAAGGGGATATTAAAGCTTGAAGATGAAGGATCACACGGAGGTGATTTCATTCATCAGCAGTATGGTGAATGATACTAGTAGAATTGGTGTAGATCAATCTACATGTGGATAAATTTTTGTCGTCTCTCGGAGAGTCAATTGAAGCAGTACTCTTTAGGCAGTTGGAAATGGGATAGAGTTCTTATTAGAACAAAGACATGATTTTATATCACATTCTGGAGCGAATAGGGATTAGGTTGTGACGTTCTATGGTACGTTGTAAAACCACGATGGACGGTTTACATTTCGCGTATAAGGAGGATAAGGGGTAAGCCTTTGGTATTTGCTTAGGCAAAAAAATGTTGCTTTTAAGCTATGGTTAAAGACAAGCTTCAAGGTTGGATGATTACCAGCGAAACTACGAAATGAACTTTTGTGACATAATTTGTAAACTTGAGTTCAAATGAGGTTTTCTTCTCTAGAATGGAGGATGTTTTAATTGGGAATTATATTTTGGTTGTTTTGTTGCATTGTGTGTATCTATGTGTTTGATTTTGTTATTCTGTGTTGCATTTTGATATTATGTGTTTCGTTTTGTTGTTACGTGTTTCATTTTTTTTGTTAATTTGTCCGGATTGGGAGTATGGAGTGGTTGGGGACACAAGTATGCGATCAACCAACTATTATTTTGACATGGATAATAGCTCTATGTGTGCTAGGATTTGTAAATAAATGGTCATATGATTGGGTAGAAACACAAACTCCTAGCCAATCTATTGGACTTGGATGTGCATCAATAGGGTACGTTACTTGGGATGGGATAGTTTAACTACCAATAAGAGTTGAATAATCTACAATAAGTAGTTAGATATGTTCTACGCTAGGTAGGGATTTGTTTTTTACAACACTATAAAAATGGTGGTTATGAATGTTTCGGGGGATTCGTAGGGTTGTGGTAGGTAAAGATCACTGTAATGCCAATATGGTTTGAACGGAGGATTTCGGGCTGGTAGGTATTTGTTAGAATGACGCCGAGAAAGGATAATGGACTGATTAAAGTTTTATCAGTCTATTCGAAATCTAGACATGATTTTTCGAGTGTATCATTTAGAGTAGTTGCTAGTATGTATTTGGAGGAGGAACCAAAGTTTCTACACTATATAAAATGTGGAAATTGTTTTAATGTCCTAATTTGCAACAATTAGTTGTTGCTTTGACATTGATGACTATATGGAGGATGGGAAAAGTTTCATAAGTTTTAGAAGCGGGACAAGGAGTCAAATTGACACTACTTATTGTACGAAGGTAGGGTGTGATAAAGATAGGATGGTGAGACTGGTTATCTATCATAAGGAAGCGGTACCCGGTGTGCGTGAAAAAGTTATACTGCATGGTTAGTTTTTTTTATGCTCCAAATTAAGTATTAGGTGCAGACGGAAGCTGGTGGTACCAGACTAATGGTACTTTTGGAAGACATCTTTGGGAGGAAGATGCCAGGACTGAGGGTCACAACACTTAGTTCTTTTCTTCATTCGGGCGGATGATATAATGCACTCACGGTCTGCAGCAGTTTTGCAGGTCAGGAGGAAGGACAAAATGGTTTTCTTCCAGTCTAATAAAATTAGATGGTTGAGATGGATCATCAGATATCACTAAATCCTTGCAGTCATTTTTTGTACTGAGGTGGAAATGCTAGAGTATCATTACATATTTAGTTGGGGGATGATTTCTAAATTAAATCAACTCAGATCTTGTTTATTTCAAACTAGTGAACTATTAGTTCATATGAATAGTGGGGATTACAAGACGACTTAGATGCATCAATGTGGTGATTCGCACTTTGCATTAAGTTCTATGGAAGGGAACATGGATGCGGATGCTCGCAACAACCGATAGGAGTTTTTGGTTAGTTGTTACATTAGGAGTCGGGGTCTTAGTTTATACACTAATGACACTTATTTTACCAAGGAAATTAAGGGGGTCAAATTCAAATATCGGAGCTGACCCTGGAGGCGGTGTTACCTTACTTGGCTAGAGCTTAAGGTACTGAAGGGTTATTTTCTATTAAGGTTGCCGGAGTGAGTGTGATGTAAATGTTCGTCACTTCTTTTCAATTGCACTCGGATGATTAAGGAACATCAGGACATTAAATGTCCGTTCTAGTGAACCGGTTTAGAAAGAGATATGTATATAACTGTCAAATGAGAATCACTAGTTAGAAAGATAACCGGCACTCATTGGAGACTTTTGCCACTGCCTAAATAAAAGTAGGAGTAAGACTAATCAGGAGTGGGTGGTTGGTCGAACTTGTCAATATCTATTGGAATTTTAATTCCATGTGGATTAAGAGTGGCGGATTGAGCGAGTTTGCTGCTAGACCTAATTCTCGTAATGTTCACTTTTGGACTTTGTATTAGTTCTACATTGTACTGCTAATGGAGGTATAACTGTGCTTCATATCTCTTAACGGGAGATTAGATTGAGAATGTATATTCGATCATGGAGGAGATACTTGGGATAGATATCCTAGGTTTTTATAGGAAGTTGGAAGTGTTTACTTCATTTCTTATCTTGATGGCACTAGGAGGTTTGCGTAGGAAACAAGGTGTTGTCGGGGAAGGTCAGTTGTTAGGTATTAAATTTCTTTTTCATGGATAGTGTTACTAAAACACTAGGATGGATGCATAGACGTTTTGCCAGTCTATGCTATGAAATTTGGAGGAATGTAGATCTTTACCCTGTATAAACAAATGTGGGTACGAATGAGTGGTTGCTAAATCCAACTTACATGTTGAATAATTTTTGTGTTTCCTTTATATCGGACCCGTAGATTGTTCTTGGCAGTTTTGGAATTCAGTGGAGCTCCTACGCAACAGTAGCGTCCACAATGGAACGATAATGAATTTTAATGAGAATAATTCAGGGTTTCATGAATTCCGAGGACGGAATTCCGTTTGTTAGGGGGGGAGAATGTAATACCCCTAGTTTTAAAAAGGATAAAATTGGACTTTCAATTATCTTTATTGCATTTTTATATGACTAGTTGCTTAAATGTTTAATTGGTTTATTTGTTTTAAACTGTTAGTTTTGTATTTTGAATTGACTTATTTGGTTAAGTATATTTTAATTAAATTAATTGTATTTTTGGTTGCTATGCTTACTTTAATTGTATTATTAATTATTTTCTTACATGGACGTAACTGTTTAATTAAATTAAGTGTATGAATTATCTTTTAGGGTTTTAGTATTTTTATGGGTTTGCCGACATAATTACTTAGGATTTACGTTTAGGGTTTTTATTGACTTAGGATTTGGAGTTAGTTATAAATATATAACTTATACGTCCCTAGGGTTTGATAGCCCTATTCACGACACAGTGAAAATACAGAGAGTTTGGAGAGAATTGAACGAGAGAAAAACAGAACAAAACTTAGAAGGAGAACAGAGAGGGCCAAGGCAGAGTTGTGGTGGATTAAACCAAAACCATAGGAGGCTTGAAGGTGGTCAGTGGTTGCCGGAAATTAGGAAGACGACAACACAGTTTTGAGACCAAAGCTACAAACAAGTTCTTCTACTTTCTCCTTCCCTTTGGCTTGTGTTCTGTGCACCTAGGTAGTCTCTAGGGTTAAATAAATTATAAACTAAAACTTACATGTTAATTGTATGTTATATTGATAATCTATTTGGGTTGTAATTGAATCTATTACAGAATTCGTACACATCTGTTTTCAGTTTTGTTGGAAAAGCTTGTTAGTCCGGTTGTAATTTTAGACTCTAGGGAATTTGTTAAGTCTTAAATAGATCTTGCATGATTATTATATGTCAAATTTCATTATCTGTTGTCTGAGAAATTGGTCTGAAATAAATTCGTTCTTGTCTGTTCCAGTTTTGCTCTTTAAGCGTGCTAGTAAATTGCTTAGTTAAATCTCTGTATTTGATTTCAAATTGTTGTTCTAAAACCATTGGGAGTCTATTTTGGTATTAATAAGACCTTAGGATAAGTTTTAGAAATCAACTGAAGGGTGGACATAGGCCGGAGAAGAAGCAGAAAGACGAGGACGGAGCAAACGGGGACTGGAAGCTCTTAAAGGAGGTGAAAGCCGGCTCCATGGAAGTGGGAGCCGGCTCCCACACTCATTGAGCCGGCTCTAAAGTCCATAGAGCCGGCTCCAGGCTCAAAAAGAGCCTGCTCTTGGAATTTAGAGCAGGCTCTATCAAATAGTGATTTTCTGAATTTTTTTTTACGATCTGTTTGCAACTGTTGGAGCATGGGAACTGTTTGGATGGGTCTGGGTCTACACAGAGGTATTAAGAAAATTATTTTGGGTGTAATTAAGACCTTAAGTTGATTAAAGTTGACCTCTATGTCAATGGGACAAACAGTATAAAATTAAGGAATTTTCTATGCTGTTAACGGATGGAAGAGAAATAAATTGCTTAATTAAATTTCAGCAATTGTTATGAGATTTAGTAAGTTATTTAAAATTATTTTATATGCATGGTGAAGTATTTTAATAACTAATTGGACTTGTAGCTGATTGGGGCTCTGTGCTAACCAATTAAACAGAATATCAGTATACAACTTACCACGCGGTTACCTGATGGAGAAAATTAAGTTACTCAAATTAATTTAGCAATTTATGGGACTATAATGTGATTTAAAAACTTATTTTTAATGCATGATAGAGTTATTGATATATTAGATGTGATCTACGCATGCTATGGATGCTAGTTGTTGAACCTTTAAACCATTTCCTGCAAATACATGGTTTAACTCTTGGATTTAAATTGCTGAAACTATAAATGGTCTTCTGTAATTATTTGGGATGGTTTTGGATTGTAAATTGCTATACTGTTATTTATAGGTTGTAATTTACATGGTTTGGATGTTAATTGTGGGATCTTAGATATCATCATACAAGTAATTGGATTATGGTTTTGAACTGTAATTGCTGTAGTGTTGTATAAACTATTTTGCAATTACCTGGCTTTTGGTTTTAGTTATTAAATTGTTGTACTGTTATTAATAGTCTGTAATTTTTGCATGGTTTTGGATTTAAATTGCTGAATAAATATATTCTGTCAATTACATGGATATGGAGGATTGTATGCACCAGTATGGGACAGTAACATACTAGGGGACGGTTTAGCTCAAAACGCCTAAACCTAACCTAATGGATTAAAGTAATGGATTTAAAAATATTGAATCCTAATTGTGTGAAGTCAAATCAACTACAACTAAGTTGAGTGGCTTCCTGGATTAATGGATGATAGTTAAGTCATATCAACTGAATAAATTGATAGACTAACTAGCTTATTTATTGTATGTCAGTTCAATAAATATTTGAACTACATACCCTGGTTTTGGGATGGACTTTATATATATGTTTATGGTACCACGAGATGAGCTTAAGCCTCAGACTCGTTGGTTAGGGTGCGTATATGCAGTGGATGCGTATCTGGCTATAGTAGGTTTAGGTGTACCCTGTTAGGTCTAGGTACTCATGCGCACCTTTGGGTGCGTTTTCACATGTTGCCTTCTATTCAGGTTGAGACCCCTACTGTAGTCCAGTGAATGTCCCTTAGTGTGGATATATATATATATATATATATATGTATGGACTTGATAGCTATTGTTGAGATATCTAGGGTGTATCTACGTATCAAGTCACTGTTTGGATTGTAGTTAGAGAAGAATTTGCATGTGGGACTGACCCACTCTTATTTTTACAGGTGTTTGTTAGTTCCAGACTTGGAGCTGGATCGTGTTGAGCAGATACAGTTATTCATTCCACCGATGACCAGGGTTTTATTTCATATTTTAGACTTAGGTTTCATTTCCAATCTTTTGAGTTCAGTGAGATATTTTTAGGGGTCTACTAGATGGATTCCCGAGTTGTAATAGAAATGGAGAAGTAGGATGTATCAGAATCATTCTTTGTTAATTAAATTTTATTCTGAGGTTTTTGGATTATTATGCTAGTTTCTTTTTAGCAATTTATTTATTCTTGTTTTTCTTATTTGTATTCTGTGTTCGATTATTGCTAATTGATTTGATATCCTAGGGTTATCGGGCGTGGGCTTGGCCAACCCGCATCCGAAAATTCGGGGGTATCACAGATAACGTCGTGAACATTAAACTCCAAAGAAGACCTACCAAAATCCTAACTTGACCTTAAACCCAAACCCAAAAATTGGCCAAAAAGGGGTTCTAATAAGGGGGAAAGAAGCGCGTAGTCAAGACAAACACAAAACGCAAAGGCACTGTGACTTTATAACAAAAGGAAGGAGGTTTAAATGAGAGGAGAAGGGTGGCAGCCCCCCTTGGGCTGCCGTGGTAGATTCAGGTCATGCATGAAGGGATGAGAAAGTGAAAAATGAAATGTTTCACCCCCCTTTTATAGGAAAACCTTAAAAGTGCCCCGAAAGGGCCCCACCAGGTCCGGAAAAGTGAAATTTGAGTTGACGCGCTCAAATGAAAAAACTCTATGAACGAAAAAGAACTGAAATGAGAAAATATGAATAACGGAAGAAACGGCGTCAAAAATTGAGTCCCATACAGAGAGATATGCCCCGAACAAGTTCGGCGACAACCGGGGCCAGAAACCCTAAAACTGGAGAAAAACGACTAGAAGGGAATTCTAAGAGTACGCGACTCGAAAAAAAGTGAAAATGAATCCCATACGAGAATCCAAGCTCAAAATAAGGCATTTTGCAATAACTTTCACTAATTGCACAATAGCCCCTCCAAAAAGTGAAAACTGCACTAATGGCCCAAAATGAAAATATCTTCCAAAAATATTTTCTTAAAAACTCCTAAAATAAAATATCTTCAAAAGATATTTATGAAAAATACCCCAGGAAAAGAAAAAGATCTTGAAGAACTATGCATCCATGCCCCTATGGACACCGGGAGCAACCAAAGTACTTTACTGCAAAAGTAAAAATACGTATTTCGTTGAAACCACTTAGATTAAAGATATGTGAAGTCAAAAACTAACTCTGAACACAAAAAGTGTGGTTATGCCAACAAAGTGACAAACAGAGAAAAAATGAAATAGGGAAAATGACAAAATAGGGAAAATGACGAAAAGTGAATAGTGTCCGAAAAATAAAAATGTGGAAATGACGCGGTCCTCAGAAGTTGTCAATCCAAGGAAAAGAGTCTCGAAAATCATTCCAAAGTACTCAAGACGACACTAAGTGATGAGAAACTGAACTTAGTAAAAAGGAAAGGAAGAAAATTGGGTCATTACATATATAAAGAATAGGTTCATTAATATATTACTGGACATCCAAGACCATAAACAATGATAAGATTACCTCTATATTTAAACTAACCATCAAATACATTCCCCTTTTAAGAGAAAACTCCTTTAAACCTAAATTCCATTTTTAAATAGTTCTTTAGCCACTTAAATAATAAATAATAATTCAAGGAATATTTTCCTTCAATCCAAATCCCAATTTCCACCAATGTATGATTTTATTTATAAATATCACATAACAAATATCTATATTTTGGCAACTCGTCCATGCCTTTACTAATATTATTTTATTAATACTATAAAATAATATATTATCCTTTAAACATTAGTTTATTATAATATAAGAATGTTTATCACCTCCAACTTATATCCACAATATCCATAGATGTATATTTAATCATCTAACTTATCTAGCAATTTATTTATACTTTAGTAATTCATCCATGCCTCCACAAATATTGATTTATTTATACTTTGGCAGCGCATCCATGCCTCCACAAATATTGATTTATGATTTGGCAAATCAACTATGCCTATAGAAGTATGTTTATTTATACTATAGCAACTCAACCATACCTCTATAAGTAATTTATTTATACTTTGGCAAATCAATCATGCTTATTAAATGACAATCTGTTAATGTCTTGGCAATTCATTCATGCCTCCAAAAGTATATTTTTATCCATACTATTAACTAACAATTCATTCATATTTCCCATGCATGTATTTTATTAATACAATTAATAAGGTAATTTATTTATACATTTGGCAACTCATTCATGCCTCCAATTTAACCATGTACCAAACTTTACAATTAACTAAGAAATAAAATCATACATAGGCACTCCATGCAAGTTATAAGCATATAATTAATTTAAATAAATAACCTATTATGATTTCATCAACAACTCCACCACATATATAAATATGATAAATATAAATGAACAACTTATTAGTTGATTAGGTTATATTTATTTATTTATGTGTGGCATTATATAACACGTAGGCGTATATAATATATATACGTAGGTTACTCAATTTAGCAATGTCCAAATAACACGTTACACATTAAATATAAATATTCAGAATTATTTGGCTAACACTCAACCAATACAAATAATCTAAATTGGTTAAAACAATTATGGGATAAAATATATATATATATACAAAATTTGTACTATCTTCCAACTCAGTTTTGACAAGGTAAATATCTGTTTCACAAAATTTTCGTGAAATACAAAATTGTAGATAATCGAATTTCCGCCTAGTTAAGTAGGATTTGAGCCGTTTTGGCACTCGAGGAAATAGATATAGACAGAATACTAAAACGGGAATTGGAGAAAGTTTCTTAGTTGAAGAAGGATTCTTCCTTTTCTTCTAATCAATTTCTTCACATGTATTTATCCTATGTCTAGGTGATTAACATGCCAATTTAATCTATAGATTTTGATACCCAAGGTGATAAACTTATGGGTTCTAAGAAGAGAGTTAGATTAGAACTTGCCTGAAAGTTTTGAAACGAAACCTACGCTTCAACCTTGGTTATCTCTTCCAAATCCGACGTCTTCTTTTCTCTGATTCGGCGTCTTCTTTGTCAGCCTTCCTTTCTTTTTTTTCTCCGCTTATCTTTTTTTTTTTTTTTTTTTCTAATGTGAAAAACCTTTTAACTATATAACCTTATGTGTATATTTATATACATTAATACCCTAATCCTATTCCTAGTATGACTACCCAAATAAAAATAATAATAATCTTAAATAAAATATATACACATATATTATATTATATATTTATTATATATATATATATATATATATATATATATATATTCCTTACACAATAAAAAAATAAATAATATATATTGCCAATTCAAATCCTCCTCCATGTTAGACTCCAACTATATTAATATACATAAAACATATAAATATAATATATATATATATATATATATATATATATATATATTATGTAATATATATTTATAAATCATTTTTAACTATACTTACCATATATATGCATAAAGTCCTATACATATATACTTACTATAAATATATAATTCTCTATATAATTATATATATATAATCCATTTAATATGCATAATATATATATATATATATATATATATATATATACACACACATATACTCATACATAAATCCATGGACCTTTAAACCATCCCAAATCCTTTAAGGCTTCCTTCTCCAGCCCAAGACCCAAATTTTTTGGTCCAAATAATCCAAGCCCAATCCATTAAACTTAAACAAATAATTAAATAAATAAACATTTAATATTAAATTAACTAAATACTTGTAGCACACAATCAAACAATAATTAATAATCAAGTCATACTATACAAATAAAAATCAACACGTCAACAAATCAATCAACAATTAAACACATCATTATTTAAAAAAATTAAATAAACAAGTAAACAAATAATTAATTTAAAATAAATAAATCCATTAAATTCATTTAAAGATAATTAATTTAATTAAATAATTCTTCTAAAATATATGGGTATTACATATGCTAGAGTAGATGTTCATGTGTTTATCTCTTGATTTTTGTGATATTGATGTATGTTTATGTGTATTGATGCTATGAATCTAGAAATTGTCAGGGCATAGTACTTAAATAGAATACTTTTGTGGTTTGTTTGATGGTTCATACTTATTTCTTGATGGATTGTGCCTCTACCTTAGTTTAATTAGTTTAATTTTCATGTCCTTAGCTTAGAAGTAGTGTAGTTGCCTTACTTTCTTAGATGATAGGATAATCCATACTTGTTGTTTGATGTTCCATACTTATGAATGCAAGTAGTATAATTCTCTAACTTGTTAGTGTGTTAATTGTGAGCTTAAAGGAATGATTAATGGCTTAATTTGATATATTGTGCTATTCACTAGATTGTCTAGACAATGTATGCTTAATTAGTTAATCCATGCTTGTTGATTCAATTAATCACACCTCTTTGAATTGCAACACATGTTTTCCCTCATTCATTACACATTGAATATCTAGAATGGTGATATTTAGTGGTGACCTCTAGATCCCAAGACCTCTCTCTCTCTTATTCTCTTCCCTTTTATTTACTTTAATTGTTTAATATTGAATTCATTTACATCGTAGTTTAATTAACCAACAAATAATCTTTTGATCATTCGACCTACTAATCCGATCTTGTTTCTATATTAACATAGCCCTCAATCCTTTAGGACGATCCCTACTCACCCTAGCTATATTAGTAGTTAAAGGTAGTAGTGGCTCTTTATAAATTTAAACTTGGCCACACTTTTATTGCAATTTGGGGTGTTAAGACACGACCGCACCAACACCTTTGCTTGATTCTTATTTTGGGCACCTTGTCTTGATTTGTATTCTTCTTGTTTTCACTTTCTTGTGAAAAAACAACATACTTGTAATGATCCTTGGTAGGTTGTGAAGAAAGAACGTAACAAAGCTCTATGGGCTTGTCAAAGGAAATTATGATGAACCATAGATGATAAAAATGATGGCCTCTCTTCATTTTAATTCGGATTGCTTAATTATAAAAATTTCCAACTAGCCTAACATGAGATTATAAAATATTACCTCAAAATTTGCCCGAGTGTAGGGTGTAATCATCGGTGGGCATCATGAAATGAAAATTTATTATAGCACGAGGGGCTAACAATGGATAATAGTGTATAGGATAGCAGCAATGATGGTCTCTAGTCCTTTTGGGTATAATCACCTAGGCATTGAAGCTCTTGCTTATTAGTATCTCACTGTCTTAGTATGATCAAAATTTACTTAATTGTTACTTCCAAACATAGGGAGTGACCCTTAGCTCGACATAGTAGTACATATCTTCCTTTAATGGAGTTTTTTTTTTTTTTTTTTTTTTTTTTTTTTTTTTTTTTTTGGCGGTGACCGAGCTTAGGGAACAACCAAAGCTTCCTACATATCTTGATTATGTCAAGAATCAGGTTATGCGTAATTCTATGATAGCCTTGATCCTGAGAGTCTGTGGCTTGAGAAAAGTACTTTGATTATTAACTATGATCTTGATTTTGAGAGTCTGTGGCTTGAGAAAAGTACTTTGATCATTAACTATGATCGTGATCTTGAGAGTCTATGGGTTGAAAAAAAAAATACTTTGATTTGTTGAATATGACCTCGATTTTGAGAGTCTACAGCTTGAGAAAAATAATTTAATCAATGAGGATAGTCTTGGTCTTAAGATTCTGCGACTTGAGAGAAATACTCTGATTATTGATAATCTTGATCATAAAAGTCTATGGCTTGAGTGTGATAAGATTTTTCTTGAATTCTTCATGTATGTCTTGAATTCAAACAAAATGGTAGGAAAGTTGATCATTTCCTTCTGTTATTGCTTGGCAGGTATGTGACTAATGTTGATCTCTGTTAGGATCGATTCTATGATTTATCCACTAACATTGTCTGTCTCCTTTAAGGTTTTGGGAGGCGGGCTAGGTGACTGTTCATGTCCATGATTTCTTAAGGTGTGTCAATTGAGTCTTCCTTAGTCAATGCCCATTAGCTCGAAATTAAGCTTTATATCAAGATTCATGCTCGTCGAGAGCGATGACAATAATGTCCCAAGGATCACAGCATTCCCTACATGAAAAGAGGGATATTAATAATATAATATCAGTGTTATTTTTATCGGCAAAATTGGAGCTTCACAAATGTCATTATCAAAATTGAAATTTTACATAACTTATTATAGTATAACATAGGCATTATGGTAAAACTAAATGCTTAGGTGTCCTCAAAATAGAGAGATATTTTAAGAAAAATGAGAGTATTTATAATATAATATCCAAGTTATTTTATTAAACAAAGATGGAGTTTTACAAAGCTATTTATCAAAATTAGAGTTTTATGAAACTTATAATAACAGAAACGATAAAACACATTCATAAGACTATGTTAAAAATAAATGCTTATGAGCCCTAAAAATAGAGTTTAGATTTTATTTTGTTTATTTATTTAATGATAGATATTAATGATATAATATCTGAGTTATTTTATTGGATAAAAATTGAGTTTTATGAAACCCTTTTTACAAAATTGAAGTATTACGCAACTTATTCATTATAAAATAAATAATAAAATTATATATATATTTGTATATATACATATAATATTGTGCTAAAAGTAAATGCTTAGGAGAAAGTCGCGGGGCTTTCTCCTTTTACCAAAGCTTCGTTATGAGAAATGATACTGATTCTGACTTGCTTGACTTATGTTTTGTCTATGGAGGAGTGAAAACTCAAGTTTTGACATCATCTGCCTTAAAAAGAGCTCCGAGGTTCACATTAGAGAGTCCCACAGTACAGTCTGCAGGTAATTCTACTAGTGTTTCTTGCTTTCTTGATAATGTGGATGCCATTAGATGATGTTTGCATTGGAGATGAGCCGAAGGTTTAGGTAACCAATGCCCTTAATGGACTTGACCTCTCTTTCGGGGCTATACATCTTGAGGCAGATATCATCGTACCTAGGAGCATGCATGTCTTCTTGAACTATGGAAGCCTTCCTTTTACCAGTAGTATCAAGAGAATCTTGTCTTTTAACAACCATAGGAGGGATGATCTGCTATTGTGTGTATTAAAAAGTGCCCGTACAATATTAGTCAATTTAGCAAGATCCTCGGATAATTTTTTAAAAGCTTCTTGATGGTTCCCATGGTCGGTATTTGTCTTGTTGGATTGATTGCTTTCAAAAGGCATGGCCTTTGTTAAGTATTGAGCTGCAAAATAAAATATAGTTGCTTTTTTGGAGCATTATTGTTAACTTATAAACCTTTCGAATAAGAGAAAGAAAATAAATTAGTATTACGAAAAACTATTTACTTTATGCAATGCATGCCTTAATGGTAATTTTCCTTTATGAAGGAACTCTAAACATGAAATATAGAAGTTGGAGGGATGGGCCTCCTCCTTGGATGGAAACTTTTGTATCTTGTTGATATTACAAGAAATAAAACTTATACAAACTGCCCAGTTAGAGGCTTAGATTACAACCTTGATATTGGAATATAGAAAAATAAACTGTCCTATATAACTATGATTTTTTAGACATTTTCTTTTCTTGAAATCTTCTTACTTATTGAACACCCATTCTTTTAATGTATGGGGTACCTGCAATATATGAATGCATAGAATAATGTCTTAGGGTTGTGAATCACACTTAGACTTGATTGGGTAGGTTTTATTAATTGAGACTAAATATAGTAGTCTCTACTATGGTTTATTTAAGCATGAAAATTTTTATGCATGAAATATAAAGAAAAAATAAGAGGTTATTTAAATAACAAGATATCCTTCTCTTTTAGTGTCTTAAATGCAGCATTTATACTATATACAGCATGAGGTTCATGGTTGGCTAATGCAACCTAATAAGGCTCGGTCCCCGAATCTTCAAACCTCCGGTCACTTTCCTTCTCCCCAAGGAAGTGAAAGTGGGTCCATCTTGGGTTGGTGATTCGAGCGAGGGAGGTTTCGCTGCGCTACCATTGCCTCTGGCATAAGCTAGTGTCCAATGAACGGCCAACATACATACCCCCTCTATCTAACTTACAAGGTTAGATAGGGTTATGCGATGCAAAAATGAGTGTAGTGTATGCAGTTAAAAGAGAGTCAAACATGCTTTTATAATAAAATATAATAATTATTTAAAGCATAAAAATAAATCAATAATATGAATTGAAAAAGATACAACTTTTAGTTTTGCACCTTTGAAACACGAAAGAAACATATTAATAATTTAAGACAATGCATTATATTAAATGTCTTGGGTGAAAATGAATATTATCAGATTATTATTACATAAAATGCAATATAATGCCATAAAAGGAATGCAATATAAAAATATTTTTAGGCTTAAACCCAACTTAAGCATACGCTTGTTCCCAGCGGAGTCGCCAGCTGTCGCGCCCGGATTTTTCCGCACCATCTCTAAAGGGTTTTATTAAACACTTATGGGTCAAAAAAGGGGTTTAATGTGACGGAGTGGCTATGACCAATTATTATTTATTTTGAAGTAGGGCCAATTTACTAACATTCGGAGTCGCCACCTAGCATAGGGTTATGGTGTGCTAGGTCACCTATGGTGTCTAAGGACTTTAGGAAGATATATAACTATATGGACACATGAGAGGTCTAATTTAGGCCCTAACATATTTGACATCCATTTAGTCTACGAAAACTAGATTAATGGGCTCGGGGGTTTGGTTATGCATGGGGAAGGTGATAGGCACCCCACGACACCCATAAAATACGGTTACCTTATTTCTATATTGCATTCCTGAAAATATAATTATAAGTATAAATTTAGCATCTAAAGATGCGCATTAAATATAGCTTTGAAAGTTTAACCTTATCTTTGAGGGATAAGATCAATACTTTTATAAGCACATATTATTAAAAAGGAGATACCAATTACCAACCCTAAAAGAAACCCTAACCTGGGTATCCAAGGGAAGCCGATGCCGGCTGCACAACCATATCTACAAACACACACAGCCATCATCTACAAACAATAGCCCGCTACATAACCCATTGCCGATTAGATCCCATACACTACATACAAAACAATAGCCCGCTACATAACCCATTGCCGATTAGATCCCATACACTACATACACCAATTTTTTAATCCACAAACACATAGAGATGCACTAAGCATCAACTAGAGCATAGGCAGTAGCTCCTAAGCATAAAATAGAGGTCTGGCGCAATTCTCCAACACCCAAAAAGGCGCAATTCTCCAACACCCAAAAAGAAGTTGAAACTCTCTCCAAGAAGGAAAGTGGAGAACAGCGACTACTCCTGCTACTGCTATGCATTCTAATCAAGGTAAAAAATCCAAGGAGTCATATTTTCCGCACCACATCAGTGAGTACTTTATGGCTCTATCCTCCTCTTATATGGGTATGTTGCTTTGTATTTGTATGTCGTCGTATGGGCCTTTTATATCATTTGTTTTGTCTCACACATCATGCTTATTAATTAGCCTGTTAGTGTGCCTCCAAATTATTCAAAAAAGCTTTATCATGTGTTTTTCAATAAATTACCCAGATCGTGTTACTCTACGAATCATCTATATGGAACCAAATGTTCTTCTTACTAGTTACTTGCATTTACAAAGAATTTGGGCATATATATATATTAAGACATGCATGACAAGTGCACCTTGCATTTTATTAAATCGGGTCTTTATTTTATATATCTCAACAAGTATAAAAATTTATTTATTTAAGTACACATAAACTGGTAGGTGTATAACAAGACATGTCAGCATAAATGATTGAACAATTTTTCTACCAAAATATTTTTCTTCTTCTTAATTTATGCATCATCCATGCACTCAAACAATTCTCTGTAACTTATGTACAGAAGAAAATAGCAACGCATGCTACAATATTATATTGTTGTTATATGATTACTTTATATATATATCATAAACAATTGATATATGTTGTTAGCAGGAAGTACCCACAGCTAATACATTGATATATTATTTCATAAATAAATGTTTTATCTTAAATAATCTTATTTTTCATTATCATATATTTTTACGAAAATGGGTTATGTTCCTTGAAATCATTTTTTTTTTTTTAGTAATCACTTTCATTAGAATGATTATTTTTTAAAAGGAATATTTTCTAGAATTATATATTATTGAAATCAAAGGCTCGCTTTTCTTAAAAAGTTGTCTTCCATTTCTATATCCAATATATTTTCAAGTCCTTTCACAAGTCTTCCAAACAAATATATTTTTCCTCATAGACCTTCTAACATGAAGGCCAATAAGTTCAATTTGTCAACTTCCAAATCATGTTTTTTAGAAATAACTTTTTTTAAAAAAAACAAGAATATTTTAGTAAATCATATTTTTATAGGAATCATTTTCTAAAAGGTTCAAATAAAAATCTCTTTCTTATAGGTCATATCTTTCCAAATATTACTTTATTTAAAATCAAAGATATATTTTTCAAAGAATACTCTATTTTTTCTCAAATTAATCTAAAATAATATATTTTTTAGAATATTACTCAAATCTTATCCTTTTCAAAAAATTATATTTTCTCTTAAAATAAAATTTCTTTAAAACAAAGTTTTCCTAAAATAAAGCTTTCCTAAAAAGTATTTTGCTAAAATAATCAAAGTTCTACCTTATATATATATATATATATATATATATATATATATCTATCGATATTTGGACTTACTTATAGAAAGTTTCGTATTTTATATATTTTTTTTAAAGAAATCATATTTTCTCTAATGACCATATTTTTGGAAATAATATTCTTTGTAAATCGTATTCCTAAATTCATATTTTATTAAATCACATTTTTTTTTTGAAAAATATCATTTCCTCTCCCAAACCATACTTTAAATATAATTGTCATCCCCTTTTTAAGAATATGTGCTTATAAAAGTATTGATCTTATCCCTCAAAGATGGGTTAAACTTTCAAAGCTATATTTAATGCGCATCTTTAGATGCTAAATTTATATTTATAATTATATTTTCAGGAATGTAATATAAAAATAAGGTAACCGTATTGTACGGGTGTCGTGGGGTGCCTAACACCATCCCCATACACAATCAAACCCCGGAGCCTATTAATCTAGTTTTCGTAGACTAAATGAATGTCAAATATCTTAGGGCCCAAATTAGACCTCTCATGTGTCCATATAGTTATCTATCTTTCCAAAGTCCTTAGACACCATAGGTGACCTAACACACCATAACCCTATGCTAGGTGGCGACTCCGAATAGTAAATTGGCCCTACTTCAAAATAAATAATAATTAGCCATAGCCACTCCGTCGCATTAAACCCCTTTTCTGACCCATAAGTGTTTAATAAAACCCTTTAAAGATGGTGCGGAAAAATCCGGGTGCGACATATGGGAAAATAAATTATAGCATAGGGTGCACCTAGTGTGTATGTAGTGTGTGTGTGTACTTAAAAATCTCACAAAAAAAGGCTCTTAATGAAAATCAGAATTTTAATGCAAAAGGTCACACAGTCCTAAGTGAGAAAATATGTTTATATAGACTTTTGAAACCCTAATTGTACTAAGAAAGCAAGTCAATTTCATGCATAAGCTTTTAGAAGAAAGTCTATACAAAATGGGAAGTTAAAATAGAGTAGGAAAAAAAGTTACCAAAAACTGCTACTTGCCTTGAATCGGTTTAGCTACCTTTGTACCGGTTCAAGTTAGCCAGTGATGTTTTTTAAAAAAATAAAGTTTTAACACTTGAACCAATTCAGCTGCCTTTGAACTGGTTCAAGTTGGCCAGACCTGAACTGAAGGCTTTTACACTTAGAAAATTTTTGGCAACGCTTATTTTTTAAAATATGCAATACATGCAAGTGTCCTTACTTTCTAACTAAACTTCCTAAAGTATTGTTCTGCATCAAGTTATTGATCATGAACAACTCTTCAATTTCGCTTCCCATCTCGAACTTGAACTTTGAACTGAAAATGACGTATAACTCGATCAGATTTACTTTGACAATAAAATTTGCCAATTACAAATTATACATCTCACAAGAGACTCCTAATAATAAGATTAAATGAGTTAGTTGAAATCCATGCCAACATGAATTCAGGTGGCCATGATCACAATAAAATATATTTTTTATTATCTCTAATTTACTATCACTTTGAACATCAAAAGTATAACCTCATTAGTGAATCTTTAATGTATCAATTAATTTCAAACTTTCTTATATTCATTCAAATCAACCATGAGATTCACTTTTTATCTGGTGGTGGTTGAAATATTATGTGTGTTATATTTTATACTGTTACATTAAACAATAAGTAATAAATTATTTTAATATTTTATTAAGGATTTCATCTATCATTACTTGCCAAGTTGAGGAAGAAGGTAATCCCGTTAGCT
Source organism: Cornus florida (assembly GCF_030987335.1). Lineage (NCBI taxonomy): Eukaryota > Viridiplantae > Streptophyta > Magnoliopsida > Cornales > Cornaceae > Cornus > Cornus florida. The sequence goes on along the minus strand of NW_026775574.1, from coordinate 60,958,835 downwards.
CATATTTTATATTATAGAGTTTGCACTCTTTGTATACGTTAATTTGAATCTCTTTGTAAATCTCTTTACTTTGGAGGATTAAAACATCAGTACTTAGAGTTGCACATTGGGACAATTTTATTTATTTATTTATTTAAATTTTTTATTATTTTTTTGTGGTTCTATAATTTGCATGTAAATGTTGTTAAAATATTTGAGAGAAATTCGAATGTCCAATTTTGAATAAACATGATTAAAGCAATCTAAAACGTTTTTGTGGCACTGTTTTTGTGATCAAAGTTTTTAAGGAAGCACTTTGAATCAATTTAAGTCAATTATGATTTATTCATTATAACATAAATTGAAAGGGACCAATCTTGTATTGCACACTATTTATTTGTAACTTAACGGCATTTTTTTTTTTTTTTTTCTTCTTTACTTTATATATTACAGTACGAGCATGGCATTTTCTTTTTACTAGTTTTCTTCTTTTATTTGCCTTTTTCTAATTTGTTACCACTTCTCTTCTGCATTTTCATGATTGCTAATTTGCTATTATCTTGCTTTAACAAAAGCAAATCCAACATTAGGAATAGCTTTTTAATTTGTCAATGCATCGACCAATCAAGCCATTTTCCTTTTTGATGTTTCTTTAATAATGCGGGGCTAGTCATCACATGAAAATCACATTCTTCTGTCTTTTACTTTCTTTTGCTTGTAATCAAAAGATCTACAAGATTTAAAAATCATTTGTCTAATGGGACTCCCCTACAAGATCTGCAACTTTTTTAGATGCATCTACCCAAAAGTTTCCAATTTACTAACCCAAAGTCCATGGACTGGATTCTCATTGAGGTGTTTTTGTTGAACTAATTAAAATTAATTAGTTAATCCAAAAAAAATATATATTACAAAAGTTTTCTTGTGGGTGCTTGTGGACGATGTGGTGGTGATGTTAAAGTATGTATGCAAGAGCGTAAGGAGGTGGAGCATACAACTTGAAAAGAGTGTAATTCAATTGTTCTCAAGTTTATAAACTTGAACAACACTATCCTTTGAAAAAAAAAACCCACCCCAAACAAGATAAAATTATGCAATTTTCTTTTTGACTTCTGTATTTACTCATTTAAATCATTAAAGTACAATATTAACATTTGTAAGTCTTTTATTTGACCACCACTTTGACCGCCAGCTCCATATGCATATGGGCGAGAAATTTTTATTTGGGGGGCCAAACTAGTAATGTAAAATTAAAATTTTAAAATAATATAAAATCATTCTAAGAAAAAAAAATTTGTGTATGTTTAATGTATATTGTTAAAAATGTGTGTATAAATAATATGCAATAAAATTGAAATTTATGTATATTGGCAAAACCTTATTATAGTATTAAATTAAAGTTATTTATAGTGATGTTTTACATAAAAATTAAAGTTGGCCGGTCAAATTTTTTGTAAAACTCTATTTTTTATTTTTTATTTTTGTTAACCAGTAACACTCTATTTACTAATAGTTATTTTCTATATAAAAATTAGAGTTGATCCCTCTAATATTTTTTTAAAAAAAATATTCTATTTATGGTTCCCTAATATTAAAGATAGTAACCCCTTCAAAATTCAATAAACCTCTTGCTATAAAAGATCAAATTTAGTAAAAAAATTTATTAATTATTATTGTAATCACAGCATACTATATTTACCCACATATACATTCACACACAGACATAAATATTATTTGTTATGAATTAAAAGGGAAAAAAATTTATTCACTTGACAACAACAATATTTCACTCGACAACTTTTCTTTTCAATTTTCTTGCATATTATTTATAGAAACATTTTTAACAATATACATTAAACATGCACAAAATATTTTTCTTACAATGGTTTTACATTATTTTAAAGTTAATTAAGGATTTCATCTACCATACTTGTCAACTTGAAGGAGGAAGCAATCCCGCTGGCTCATATTTTATATTGTAGGGTTTGCGCTCTTTCTACATCTTAATTTGAATTTTTTGTAAATCTCCTTACGAATCTTCAATTTTCTCTGTGATTCTCACTTTGGAATGTTAAACAGCAGTACTTAGAGTTGCACATTGGGGTAATTTTATTTATTTTATTTTACTTTTTTGTGATTCGTAATAAGATATTACGCAAGTGAATTTTGTTGAGCATTGAACTGGACATACTATTTTGTTAAAATATTTGTGGCACTGTTTTCTTGTGATCAAAGGTTTTAAGTAAGCACTTGGAATCAATTTAAGTCAATTATGCTTTATTTATTTATTAATTATAACATAAAATTATGATTTATTGATGAGGTCTTCTAATTTTTAATTTTTATTTTTTTTTGAAAGGGACCACTCTTGTATTGCACAATACCTATTTGTAACTTTATCACATTTTTAAAAAAATATTATTTTATTCTATACTTTATACTCTGTATATTATGAGCCAAACTCCTGGCATTGTCTTTTTACTACTAGTTTTCTTCTTTTATTTGCCTTTTTTCATGAAAGCTATTGTGGTGCTTTTAGCTTTACCAAAAGCAAGTCCACATTAGCAATAGCTTTTTAATTTGTCAATGCATCCACCAATTGAGCCATTTATTTATTTATTTTTGACACTTCTAATTATCATCCTTTACCTTTTCTTCATTTTCATTTACCTTTACACTTCTAATTATAATACAGTGCGCCACCACATGAAAATCACATCCTTTTCCTCATTTTCCTTTTTCTTTCTTTGTCACTTGTAATCATTCTCACTTCCCTTTTATTATGAACAAGAAAGGCTTGCAACATAATTATACCAAATTGTCTATCTATTGAACCCAAATTGAAGACATTGTCCATGTTGATACAGCCTTAATTTGACCAAATATTATTGTCAATCTAAACAAATCAATTTATTGTCTCTAAAATTTTAGTGTTGATGTTTTTGTTTTTCTTCTTCAATTTGCCAATTATAGAACCCTTTTTATTGTTTTGTGTTTGGTTTCATATTTGTCTTCATTTGTGTATGACAATCGATAAAGTATTAACAAATGATATGAACAACAATGAAGTTGATTTTGCATTCAAATTTCTAATAGCTCCTTAAAATTTTAAAATATATAAGATAATAAGAAGAATTCAGAATTACTGATCCGGATAAGAAGAAAAAAAAAGTTGCAAGGTTTGCAATGGAACATGAGAGAACATACCGAACCCATTTTATTGCGAACCTATGCAAATCTATTTTTACCATTCTCGAAAAAAAAAAAAAAAAAGTATCTTTTTGGTATTTATTTCTTTGATAATGATAGTGGAGCTTTAGAGTAATATTTTAGAGAGGGAATATCACTACACAAACTTAATTGTAAACTTCCTTTCCTAATTCTAATTGAACAGCATAATAATAAGGTGCACACATGATAATTGAAGGTGGAAAATTTGAATTTTTTTGAGTTACTTTCAAAGAATTTTTTATGATTATTATTTCACACTTTTTCACATTGAAATCTGCATTGAATTAATGACACAATTTGAATGAGAAATTTGTGCTGGTCAGTTCGAAAAAATTTGATTTTAGGTGTCCAAATTTGACTAAAACATTATTACACAATCAAATTTTTTTGTGATAAATGGTTTTGTTGACCAAAGTTGAAGCGGTAAACGAGTTCCCTTGAATTCATGAGGAAGAAAGTGAGTCAGGCCGTTAATGATAAAATGAGACTCTTTTCAGATCAAAAATGGATTTGTCAAAATCATCCAATAAAAACTGATCAGCTCGCCCATTTGACTTTTTATCTAGTCCAAACGGGTTCCAAAATTTTCAGTTATCTATTCTAAATCAGTTTCTTTAACAAAGCAATCCAAACCAAACCAATTTTACTCATAAAATATACTGTCTACTGTACAAACTTTAAGATTAATTTAGATTAAAACATGATTACAACAACCAAATTTTTTTAGTGATAAATGTGTTGGTGACCAAAGCATCTAAGAAAGCAATCCAAACCAATTTTACTCATTAAATTTACTGTCTACTCGTACACACTTTAAGTTTAAACCATTTAAACCTAATTCTATAGATTTTGGACTGCAATTTTTTTGAGTTAATGATGAAGTTTTTATAAGTATTTTTTTCTTAAATAAGATATGTAATTTCATTCTCTTAAAATTATGATTTATGATGAGGTTCTCTAATTTTTTTTTTTTTTTTTTTGAAAGGGACCACTCTTGTCTTGCACAGTACCTATTTGTAACTTTGTCACATTTTTTAAAAAATATTATTTTATTCTATACTTTATACTCTGTATATTATGAACCAAACTCCTGGCATTGTCTTTTTACTACTAGTTTTCTTCTTTTATTTGCCTTTCTTCATGAAAACTATTGTCATGCTTATAGCTTTACCAAAAGCAAATCCAACATTACCAATAGCTTTTTAATTTGTCAATGCATCCACCAATTGAGTCATTTTCCTTTTCATCAAATCATGTTAACTCTGTTTATTTATTTATTTATTTATTTATTTTTGACACTTCTAATTATCATCCTTTACCTTTTCTTTTGAAATATACTTTTTTTTTTTTTCCAATTCATCTGGATTCAAATTACATGAAACAAACAGAAGGATTTTAAATTAGTGAATACATAAATCATGTTGTGGTGTTTTGATGATTGCAGTGGATGCAAAATTGAGGTTCAAAACCTAAATTAAAGAACTAGATATATGTTTCATATGGATTAAAGGATTTCAAAAAAATACAGTAGAGTTTTGTTCAATTGTCTAAGAGATTTAACTCCATGAATTTGTGAGAATTATACATGTAGATTCCTAATAATAAAGTAAAATGAGTTACTTGAAATCCTTGCCAACAAGAATTCAAGTGGCCATGATCACAATAAAATAATTTTCATTATCTCTAATTTAAAATCACTTTGAACATCAAAAGTATAATTTCAAACTTTTTTATTTATTCAAATGAACCATAAGTGCCTTTTACTAGAGGCGAATTGGTTTAAATACAAAGATTCACTTTTAATCTGGTTAACGTTGAAATATTATTTGTGTTATATTTTATTTATTTTTATTTAATTTTATTTATTTAATTTTATTTATTGGTGATTCAATATATTGCAAGTGAATTTTGTTGAGCATTGAACTCCACATTCTATTTTGTTAAAACATTTGTGGCACTGTTTTTTGTGATCAAAGGTTTTAAGGAAGCACTTGGAATCAATTTAAGCCAATTCTGCTTTTTTAATTATAACATAAAACTCTGATTTATGATGAGGTCTTCTATTTCTTTTTTTTCTTTTTCATTTTTTTTTGAAAGGGACCACCACTCTTGTATTGTAGTAAGTTATACAATTCTTCACAATATGTGTTACTTTCACGCTTTGAACACGTTTTTACTCTTATGTTTCGCGCACGTCTTGCTCTTACGCTCCACGCGTGTCTTGGCTCAAATTTTTATTATTTATAATTTAATTATGTTATTTTTACCCTTTAATTTTTAAATTCATTTTCGTTCTCGCTTTAATGACTTAGGTATTACAGCGTACCTATTTGTAATCTTATCACATATTTATTAAAATATTATTTTATTCTATACTTTATACTCCGTATATTATGAGCCAAACTCCTGGCATTGTTTTTTTACTACTAGTTTTCTTCTTTTATTTGCCTTTTTCAAGAAAGCTATTGTCGTGCTTTTAGCTTTATCAAAAGCGAATCCAACATTACCAGTAGCTTTTTAATTTGTCAATGCATCCACCAATCCAACATTAGCTAGTGCAGCCCCACGTGAAAATCACATCCTTTTCCTCATTTTCCTTTTTCTTTCTTTGTCACTTGTAATCATTCTCACTTTTCCTTCTATTATAGAAAAAACATCAAAAGATTTCCAAGATTTATAAATCATTTGTGTAATGGGACTCCCTAGAAAACATTTGATGTAAGTTTTCGGAAAAAAAAAATAAAAATAAAAATAAAAATAAATAAATAAATAATTTTCCTTGATTTATTTATTTATTTATTTTTCCTTACAAACCCTAAGGCTTCCTTGCATTCATGGCTCCTTACCTTTTTTCTCTCTTCTACCAAACCCTAAGGTTTCCTTCCTTTCATGGCTCCTTACGTATGGACAAGCTAACATATGGACAAGCTGATGAGCAAGTATGGACAAGGTAACATATGGACAAGCTGATGAGCAAATAAGGCTTGAAATTTTGAATTTTTTTTAGTTACTTTCAAAGAATTTTTTATGATTATTATTTCACACTTTTTCACATTGAAATCGGCATTGAAAATTAAGGGCAAATTTTTCAAAACCTCCAAAACTATTAAAAAATGATCATAAAACCCCCAATCAGTTTTAAAAACCCCAACAATATAGCAACGTTATTATTGGCCGTTAAGGGTATGTGAAATGACTAAATTACCCTTATTATATTCCATTTTATTTAAAAAATCATATTTTTGAAATTAAAATATTATCCTTTAGCACAAAACGACCGCGTTTAGTGCCAATATAGTTGGACATCAAAACCCCGTCGTTTTATTCAAGGCAGCAGTTGTATTTTACTTAAAACGCTGTCGTTTGATTCATTACAGCAGTCGTATATATATATTGTTATACTTCTATATTTTTGCTTAAAACCCTAATACACTCAGACAGCTAAGGTCTCTTGGGTGCGTTGAAGAAGAATCTTTTTGCTTAGAACCCTAAAACACTTAATACACTCAGACGGCTAGGATCTGTGTTGAGGCGTTTCATTGTTCAAACTCTTGGGTGCATTGCAGTAGAATCTGTGTTGTGCTTTTCATTTGTGGGTCTCATCTGTGGGTCTGTGAAGAAGCTAAAGAGTGGTCTATTCAAGGCTATTGTCTTCAACTTTGGTCAACAAGTATGTCTTTATTTGATAGTTTATGACTTTTAGTTGGACAACTTTTTTCAAGTGAGTCTTTATCGTGTTGGGTATGATTCCAACAGGTTAGGACCATTGATTAAATTAGGGTTATTGCTTATTAGGGTTATTATAATTTTATATTAAGGTTAATGTTAATGTATTGTAATTTTATATTAGGGTTAATGTAATTTTAAATTTTATATTAGGGTTAATTTAATTTTATATTAGGGTTAATGTAATTTTATATTAGGGTTGTGGTTCCCATTGATTAAATTAGTGTTTTGAATTTTATATGTTGTATTCTGTATTAGGGTTAATTGTACATACGGTTTTGTGTTTGGTTTTTAGCATTATAATTAGTTAGTTGCAAGCATGAATTTGTGTTTATTACAATTTGTGTTTTGATATGTTATACACCTATTTTCAACAAATTATAATGTCTTCGAGTCCATCATGGTGGTGAATTTGTTAAGACAGAGCAAATGGAATATATTGGTGGATCTGTTACTGAGATTGATGGAGTAGATATTAACCGTATGTCAATGATTGATTTCAAAGCAATTTCACAAATAGTTAGTTGTCCTACAAATAGTTTTTTGTACTACAGAGATCTGATTGATGAGAGTTTATCAAAATTGGTTACTGATAAGCGCCGAATATTACATATTCAAGCGCCCTTTCTTGTATTAGTTAAGTCCATTTTTAGAGGATAATGTACAATTTTAATTCAGTTGTGTATTTCTTTCTGATTTCAGGTATTTTTCCCAAGAATGATCAAAGAAACGGTTTTGACAACTTTCTGTTGAAATACGTGCACCGTGTCGGGGAGTCATCTTCGGGACCTAACCTCTTCAGTCACCATTTTTGTGAAGTTCGTGGCTTAGAGTTCATTGTGGAAGTGTGTCTTCGCTCCAGCCTGAAAGAAGCTTGCATAAAAATTAAGCTTGGAGGAAGTGCAGTAGTAAGGCCCCGCGGGTGCCCGCCAATCCCCCTCACTCTTTGCCAACTTTCGCGGGCCCTTGATCAACGCCCGCGGGCGCCTGCCGAGCCATCGCGGGCGCCCGCCAAACACGCCAGTGCCCTCTTCGACTGTGCAAGCCCCCGCGGGTGCCCACCAGTGCCGATCTACAGTAGGCAGCTCAACTGCCCCTGAATTTCAGCATCTTGGTCCCCTTATCCTTCTTTTGTGTGGTCTAGCTTCATGCAGAGGGGGGAGCTCGGGATTTTCAGTATGAGGAGTAGGTTTTGATGTATAATAAGGGGGAAAACTCATTTTTTTGGGATATCTCACATTTGGCTAGGTCTTAGAGAGAGAAAGAGTGAGTTTAGAGGGTCTTTGGTATTCTTGAGCTTAAGGTGAAAATGGAGAGGGATCCTTCATCTTCTCCTTCATTCTTTGTCTTCATGGGTAACTAACTCCCTATCTAGGGAGGTGATGAAGCCCCATTTTGTAAGCATTGCTTTGTTTTGATTTACATTTGGGGTATAATGTATATATGTAACTTTTTCATGAACTAGAACACTTTATATGATGTAATGAATTTCATTATCTATAAATGGTCATTTTGAGTTAAATATCTTGTCTTAGATTGTTTTTCTCTCATGATTATATTGTTACATTTTCATAGTGACAATGGAGATGAGTTCATGGAAGTGATTTTATTGGCATGATATTTAGGAATGTGGATAATCTATTGCTTAAGGCTTTCCTTTGATAGATTCTTCTTGATTTCTATTTCATGTGCTTTTATTATGAGATTAAGGGCTTGATAATCTATGGCTTGGTGATTACATCTAAGGTTGCATCCTACTTTAGGTAACCAAAACATGTAGTGCCTTGATAGGTTATTCTTGTATCTTGTTTTCATATATTTCTTGAAGATAATGTATCAATGCTATGTTGTTGCATTCCATGGTTATATATATATATTTCCCCAAGTAAATCATGTCCTAGCATGCTTATTGATGGGTAGTGGATTCACTTCCCTAGTCCCCTTTTAATTTTCTTTGCCTCTTTACTTCTTACCATTAATATTTTATGCACTTTTCAATTCATAATCTTAGTGACAATCCAAAAAATCCTCTATAACCTCCTTTATCATTCTAAAAATGACTCTAGACACCTAAGTTGTCATAAACTCACAGTCCCAGTGGTTCGACTTACCCGACCAATAGCCCTATTTTACAATGATTTGTGCTATTGCAAAGGTTGATGTATAATTGATAATCAATCAATTTTTGGCACCGTTGCCGGGGACTTGCACACGGTTTAGCAACCAAAGTTCTATGGTTAATTTTGGTTTGACTGTCAATATTGTGATTTGTGAATATTTCTTGTGTGATTTTGACCATCTTGATGTTGAAAGTTGTTTGTGAGATTCTAGGGACTTGATGTTTGCCGAGGGAACGCTAGCAAATTTGTAAGTTTAGAGGACTCCAGGTAAGTCTCTTGGCCTTTTAGTTTCGAAATTGTTAATATTGTGTATGTGTAAATTTGGTGATAGTCAAGTTGTGAAGCCCTGGTTGAGGCTATTTCCTTGTTTATTTTTAATTGCAAAACATCGGTCCTTGTTGTGGCCATTTAATTTCTGTCTTGATAATTGAGGAGAAAGGGAACATCGTATGTGGAGTTGATGGTGATGATTTATTATATTGATTGTGGGGTGTGTTGTTGATGTTTGGCCATAGATCACTCTCCCTACCAACTCTAGAATCGCCCGTTGATATAAATTCTCTTGAAAGAACTCTTAGACGAACCTTTAGGGAATCTTCTCATATAAGAGAGCTTAAAACTGAATTTAACACAATGGATGAAAATATAAGAAATGTCGGAAATGAGGGGATTAATAATGATAGGGTCGAAATTCCAAATGTGGTTCCCATGACTCTTAGGGACCACTTCATCCCTACCACTTATGCTTCTCCCTCTTGCATAGTGATGCCAAATATTGAGGCTGCTCAATATGAAATCAAATCTAGCACCATCCAAATGCTTCCATCTTTTCATAGCTTTGAAAATGAGGACCCTTATAAGCACCTTGATGAATTCCTTAAAATATGCTCTACCATCAAGTTAAGGGGCTTTCCTGATAATGCTCTCCAATTGCATCTCTTCCCATTCTCGTTAAAAGAACGGGCAAAATATTGGTTGAACTCCCTTGCTGCCAATTCCATCACCACATGGGCTCAACTGCAGCGAGAATTCTTAAAGAAATATTATCCTCTGAGTAAAACTAATTTAATGAGGCGTTCCATTCTTAGCTTTTCACAAAGCGAGGGGGAACAACTCCATGAGACTTGGGAGCGATTTCAAGACCTCTTAAGGAAATGTCCGCACCACTTAATTCCAAAATGGCAATTGGTGCAAGCCTTCTATGCTGGGTTAACTAACCCACATAGGTTCATGGTTGACTCATCTTGTGGAGGGATGTTCATATCTAAAAGTGCGGATGAGGCATGGACCTTACTTGAAAATTTGAGTGAAAACTCATTACAGCATAACTCTCATAGTGGTCCAACCTCAACCAATACAAAGAACACCAACCCTTGTCAACCAAAAACACTGAGGGAGGAATCCTCCCAGGTGGATGCCATAGCTCATAAATTCTATCAATTGATGGCACCACATCTCTCCCTCTCTTTGTCTCAAAATTCGGCAAGTGCGGTTTGTGCATTATGTATTAGTCCATTCCATCTCTCAGAAGATTGTCCCACATCGGAGCAATTTCCCAATCCCAATCAAGAGCAAGCAAATGCAATGTTCTCAAGGCCTGGAAATAATCCATATTCCAATACTTACAATCCCGGATGGAGAGATCATCCGAATTTCTCGTGGAGGCAATAAGCCCCACAAAATTCAAATTTTCAAAATCAAGGGCAACAAAATTAGCCCTCTTCTCAATTTCAGGCCTTCTCAAGCTACCGTCCTCCATACAATCCAAATGTCTCCAATCAACTCCATGTGTTCCCAACTAATGAGATCGTGGCTGCAAACAAGCAAATGATGGAATCATTGAATAAGCAAATGATGGATTTCAACAAGCAACTCTTGACATCTTTGCAACCCACTCTCTAAATGGTTCATTCTCATACTCAGTCCATAGCTAAGCTTGAGAATTAAGTGGGCCAAATAGCTAACTCTATGAATCAATTGCTCCAAAAAGATAAGGGTAAGCTTCCCGCTCAACTATTTGAAAATCCTAGAGGGATGCATGTGATTGACGAAACCCCTCCTCCGAGTGGGCCAATTCATAAACAAGTCCAAGCAATCATCACCCTTAGGAGTGGTCGTATTGTTGACAACAAGGTTGATGGAAACAAAGATGAGAAAAATTCTCCTTCGAAAAATCCAAATCCAAGTCCCAGCTCTTCTAATCCAAATCCTACTCATCAAAATCCCAAGCTTGTCACCCCAAATGTGGAAACTTCTTATGAGCCTAAAGCTCTGTTTCCTCAACGTTTCCAAGAGTCGACACATATTGGGAATAAGAATTGCAAAATTCAAGACATGTGGGAAGTTTTCAAGCAAGTGAAGATCAACTTGCCTCTCCTGGATACTATAAAGCAAATCCCTCCCTATGCAAAATTTCTTAAGGATTTGTGCACTCAAAAGCACACTTCCAAAAATCATTTGCCAAAGAAAGTGAGATTAATTGAAAATGTGAGTGCAATCATTCAACACAGTGCTCCTCCAAAGTATAAGGATCTGGGCGCTCCAACTATCTCGTGTGTCATTAGCGACAACAAGATAGAAACGGCCCTCCTTGACTTAGGAGCTAGTGTAAATTTGATTCCATATTCAGTTTACTTGCAACTTGGGTTGGGAGATCTAAAGCCTACCTCCGTGGTCTTGCAGCTTGCCGATAGATCGGTCAAGCACCCACGAGGCATTCTTGAGGATGTCATTATCAAAGTGGACAAATTCTACTTTCTGGTAGACTTCGTGGTTCTTGACACGGAACCGGTCCATGACCCAAAGAAGCATATTCCCATGATCCTCGGTAGGCTATTTTTAGCTATGGCTAACACTTCAATTAATTGCCGAACTGGGGTGATGGATATCGCCTTTGGAAATATGCAAGTCAAACTCCTCCACATCTTCCATGCAACTCAACATCCTTCCGATGAGGATGATTGTTTCCTTATCGATGTGGTAGATGAAGTGGTTGAAGAATCTCTCCCCTTCATTCTAAGCAAAGATCCTTTGGAAACTTGCATGTCTCATTTCGACTTCTCAAACTTTGATATTAACCAATCAATCCAAGAAGTAAATTCCTTACTTGACATTAATACTGTCATGGATACTCCTCCTTGGAAAATTCCAAAAGAACTGCTTCCTCAACTTTCTTCTACTCCTCCTGTCCCTTCCTTGGAGTCTCTTCCACAACTTGAACTAAAGCCGCTCCCGGCTCACCTCAAGTATGTGTTTCTTAGTGCAAATCAAACTCTTCCAGTCATCATTGCTTCTGACCTTTTAAAAGATCAAGAAACTAGCCTTTTAGCGGTGCTACAAGAGCACAAAGAAGCTATTGGATGGGCAGTGGCTGATTTGAAAGGAATCGACCCTTCTATTTGCATGCATCGCATCCATATGGAGGAGGACGCTAAACCTTCTAGAGAGGTGCAGCGCCAGTTGAATCCTAACATGAAGGAAGTGGTCATGAAAGAAGTGATCAAGCTATTGGATGCAGGAATCATCTACCCTATCTCCGATAGCAAATGGGTGAGTCCCACTCAAGTTGTTCCTAAGAAATCCAGCCTCACCGTAGTTAAAAATTCTGCGGGAGAGCTTGTGCCACAATGCACCACCACCGGGTGGCGTGTGTGCATTGACTACCGGAAACTTAACTCTACCACTAGGAAGGATCATTTTCCACTCCCATTCATTGATCAAATCTTAGAGAGGTTAGCCGGCCAAAGCTTTTATTGTTTCCTTGATGGTTATTCCGACTATAACCAAGTGGCAATTGATCCGCAAGATCAAGAGAAGACCACATTCACATGCCCATTTGGAATCTTTGCTTATAGACGCATGCCTTTTGGGTTATGCAATGCACCAGCCATGTTCCAAAGATGTATGATGTCTATATTTTCGGACATGGTTGAAAAATTCTTAGAGGTATTCATGGACGACTTCTCCATCTTTGGATCCTCCTTTGACTCGTGTCTCCAAAATCTATCTCTTGTACTTCAAAGGTGCAAGGAAACAAATCTCATTCTAAGTTGGGAGAAAAGTCATTTTATGGTCCAAAAAGGCATTGTTTTAGGACATGTCATTTCAAAAAGGGAAATTGAGGTTGACAAAGCCAAAGTGGAGTTAATCTCTAATCTTCCTCCTCCAAATTCGGTCCGTTAAATCCGTTCCTTCCTTGGACATGCCGACTTCTATCGTCGCTTCATCAAAGATTTTAGCAAAATCTCTCGGCCCTTGTGTAATCTTCTTGCCAAGGACGTTCCATTCAATTTTGATGAAGCTTGTATGGAAGCTTTCATGAAACTACGCACTCTTCTCTCATCCGCCCCAATCATGAAACCGCTTAATTGGTCTCTTCCATTTGAGATCATGTGTGATGCATCCGATTATGCATTAGGTGTGGTTTTGGGCCAACGTGTGGAAAAACTTCCATACGTCATCTATTATGCTAGCAAGACTCTCTCCGATGCTCAATTAAATTACACCACCACTGAGAAAGAATTGGTAGTTGTGGTGTATGCCTTGGATAAATTCCGTTCCTATCTTCTTGGATCCAAGGTTATTGTATTCTCGGATCATGCTGCTCTTCGGCATTTGCTCGCTAAAAAAGAGACCAAACCCCGCCTAATTCGATGGATACTCTTACTTCAAGAGTTTAACATTGAAATCTGGGATGAAAAAAGGACCGACAATGTTGTCGCATATCATCTCTCTCGTTTACTCATTGAAAAATCTTCTGAATTTGCTGTAGTCCATGATTCCTTCCCAGATGAGCAACTTTTTCAGATTTCCCATTCCAGTCTCCCTTGGTATGCAGACATTGTCAACTATCTAGTGATAGACAAAATTCTATCCAATTGATCCAAACAAGAAAAAGACCGGTTCTTCTCCCAAGTTAAGCATTTCTTTTGGGAAGATCCGGAGTTGTTCAAATATTGCCCGGATCAAATCATCCAGAGATGCATTCTCGACAATGAAACCACAAGTGTCCTAAATTTTTGCTACACTCTTGCTTGTGGGGGACACTTCAGTGCCAAAAAGACCGCCGACAAAGTCCTTCAAAGCGGATTTTATTGGCCATCCTTGTTTCGGGATGCATACAATTTCTGTAAATCTTGTGAGCGATGTCAACAGATCGGATCCATGTCCCGGAGGGACATGATGCCCCTCATTCCCATCTTAATCATAAAATTTTTTGATGTGTGGGGGATCGACTTCATGGGACCATTTCCATCTTCTTATGGCTATGAGTACATCCTTGTAGCGGTGGATTATGTTTCCAAGTGGGTTGAAGCCGAAGCTACTAAAACCAGTGATCATAAAGTAGTGATCAACTTCATTCAGTCCTACATTTTTAGTCGTTTTGGTACGCCCCAAGCAATCATTAGTGACGGTGGAACTCATTTCCGAAATCGTTACCTTTAATCCGTCCTCTCCAAGTACTCCGTCCTTCACAAGGTTTCCACACTTTACCATCCTCAAACGAGTGGTCAAGTGGAAGTATCTAATCGGGAGATTAAGCACATCTTAGAAAAACGGTTCGACCGGACCGCAAAGATTGGTTATTAAGACTAAACGATGCGCTTTGGGCTTACTGGACAGCTTATAAGACACCCATTGGCATGTCGCTATATCGACTTGTCTTTGGCAAGGCGTGTCATTTCCCCATTGAACTAGAGCACCGTGCTTATTGGGCCATAAAAAGGTTCAACTTTGATCTCAAACAAGCCGGCTCTACTCGTAAATTGTAACTCAATGAACTTGAGGAACTTCGAAATGATGCATATGAAAGCGCTAAAATCTATAAGGCAAAGACCAAAGCTTTTCATGACAAGCACATTGTCAAAAAGTTTTTTGCCCCTGGAAAAAAAGTTTGGCTTTTCAATTCTAGTTTGAGACTCTTTCCCGGTAAACTCCGTTCACGGTGGGATGGTCCATATGTCATCACCGTTGTCTTTCCTTATGGTGCAGTCGAACTCCAAGATCCTACCAATGGATCTCTCTTCAAGGTTAATGGCCAACGGCTTAAGCCTTACGTCGGTGGCATAGTCCCTTTTCGAAAAGTTGAGAAAGTCCTATTGACGGACCCAATCTACGAGGACTAGTGCGCCATACAATGCCTGGTTCATCTAGCTGTCGACAATAAATTTAGCACTCATGGGAAGCAATTCTTCCAATTTCCAAGCTTCCCTCCCGCAAGTTGCCTTGGCTAAGAATTTTCTGGAAATTTGCTAAGTATAGCCAAAATATGACCTCTTAGAGAATTATCTCGAATTGCATTCCAAAAGTCACATGCGGTTTTCTTAGTCATTTTAAGGTCTCAGTGCAATTTTCGAAATTTTTTAAGGTCATTTCGGCAATTTTCTCGACAAATCCAAAGATAATGGGAGATTCGGACCTCAAGTCTAGCGTTAATGTGCTTAAATTCCTGTTCCACAGGTTCTACGAGGTGTCACGGAGCCTTAGACACTTAAATTTTCAAATCCGATATTCTTCGACCCTAGCCCGGCCTTTGTAGGCCAAGGCTTAAGCTGCACAAGGCAGCTACAGAGAGCTCCCGCGGGCGCCCACCGCACCACCGCGGGCGCTCGCCAAATGAGGCAGTGCCAAACCAGTCACCGCGGGACCCCGCCAAGTCGTGCGGGCCCTCGCCATCCATTCCGCGGGCGCCCGCTGCCTTCGCTGGTAGGGTTTTAATGGGCTTTCAAGCCCATTTTTCCCTCTTTTATTCTCCCTTCAACCCTTCTCCCTCTCTACTCTCGCCCCCATCTCTCTCAAACCCTCAAACCATCCCACTCTCTCTCCCAATTCCTCCCTAATCCTCTCATTCATTCATCTCACCCATCATCATCTTCCAATCTCCATCCTCATCATCCTTCATTCATACTTGAGGGGATTGAGTCCTTCACTTTGGGTAAGTGCTTCTACCTTTCTTTTTCTTTAAATTTTTGCACTAAGGAGGATGGGATTCTTGTTCTGAGGGATTGGTGATTGTTGGGTTGTGATTGAATGTTCATGCAGGTTAAAATATTGGGGTTTTTGCATTTCTAACCTTATTTTTGCTCTCTTTCTAATTCTGTTGCACACCAAGTGTTCGTAGAAATTGTAATGACCCGGCCTTTTTCCTCCTTTTCCATTTTTGGCGATTTTCTTTTTTTGTTTTTTTTCCCATTTCTTTTGTTTTTCCATACATAGCCTCATTTTTTGTGCTCGGATTTGATTCCGGTTTTGCATACGTCTATGATATTTAAATTCCATGACATCTACATTTTTACTTTTGTAGAAATGCATATTAAATGCTTACTTTCTTTGTAAAAGTCATGAAAATAAGACTTTTTGTAATTATCCATAACTTGAGGGGTTTTTGGGTAATTAAGTAAAGTAATTATTTTTCGTCTTAGGGACCATTTTGCAATTTAATTTGGAAGATATTTTCAAAAAGGACTTGTTTACAATTTTTGAAAGTGTGACAAGTGTCACACTCTCATTGGTCCACTTGTTGACATTTGTGTGGAAACACTTTGATACCTTGGATGATGACATGTGGAGGGTGGAGATTCACCCACTTATTGGCCTAGGATTGGTACACTTGTTGGCATGGATGGTTGACAAATGTAGGTTCAATATTAAGTCTTGGAAGTTTACATAGGATGGTGACAAGTGTAGGCTTGAGATTAAGCCTAGGAATGAACCATAGATTCATGACAAGTGTAGGTTCACCATTTAGTCTTGCATTGTGTATGTGAGAGAGGTAGTGTAAGAGCACATAGTGAGTGGAGGATTTCTAGCCCTTCCACTCACCATTTTACACTTTATCATTTTTATTTTCACTTATCTTCAAGAACCATAACCTAGCCACCATTGAAGAAAAGCTTGGTTAATAGCTTTCTTTTTCATTTTGGCCTCCTTCCACTCACCTTAGACATAAAACTTTGGAAGACAAAAGTTTCCTCTCACTCCCCTCTTCATTAACCCTAAACTTGTTTTCCATTTTGAGCTTGGTTGCTTGGATTATAGAGATTCAATTCTCTATTGAGGTAGGAGGTGTTATCATTTATCTTCCAATTGATTTTATTTGTTCCTATATTGATATCTAAGTTATATGTTTGTCTTGTATTAAAATGAGAAATAAATGATTTATTGTGACTTGTATGTAATTCACTTTAGACTTGATAAATAACATGACCATGGCTTGATTTATAACTTATGTTAATTTGAGATCATTTAGAGTTGTTTTAAAATATAGAGGGATTAATGAATTGATTTAATTAATTTTTATTTATATGCTTCCATGACTTAAATCAAGTTTTGAAGTGATTTATATAATAACCATGACATGTACTACAACATATATTAAATTGAGCATGTTTGGATGAGAAGTGAAATCTAGGGAATTTAGTTTGTTTTATTTAATTGTTTAAATTATGATTTTAAACCTATATCATACTTGTGAGGCTATGTTCTTGTTGTTGAATGATATTGTTGTAATTAGTGGCAAATTGCATAATGATCATTTAATATTCTTCATGCCATTCTAGTTGAGAACTTAGGGCATGTATTATGTTTCTTAAATTGATTTGTGCGTGTTGATGGCTTTACATTGTATATATATATGTTATATTAATACATATATGTAATGTGCACAAAATGTTGATTTTGGAAACTTGGGGATATCGTTGTTATGACTATGGCTAGGGCATGGTTCTAGTACTGGGGAAAGTCCCTCTACAAGTCTAGTGCGCACATAGGGAGGTTACCCATGGGCTAGTAACCCTAAAGTAACCACATTGTTGGTTTGATCCGGCGTGACGTCCAAGTATCCACTTTGGTTTGATTTTGCATTTAAATTCTAAGTTGTTAACTTTGTAAAATTACATCTCATTGTGTTATGTTGAAAGTTCTATTGTCACTTGATAGCATGAATTAAATGGTATTGGATTATGACTTGGTACAAAGATAAACCCATGCATTCCCTACGAGTAAACTTGTTTACTCACCCCTAAGTTAATGGGTGTTTTGCAGGTAAAGAAGCCTTAGTGTGGAATGTACAGCATTCTTGGACTCACTAGAGTTCTTGAAGTATTTTTGATGACATAGAATATGCATATGTTAGCATATCTTGTCCTACTTTTGCTTACTTTGATAAAACTTGTACTTATTGTCTAAGTTATGTAATGTGCACTTAAGTGCACCTTTTAGCACTCTTAGAATGTGGTTGTAATAAGGCCAAGGGCCAAAGACACTTAAGTGAAATGTATGCTAACTTTGAACTTCATTGTTGCCTATGGAAGATATGTGGATTAATGCATTGAAGGGTTCTATTTTGCATATGACATGCCATAAGGCCATAGGCCATTGCAACACATCTATTTTATCACATTACATATGCTTGCATGCTCACTTTGGCAAACAACACCATCCTTGATGAAACAAAGACTATAAGTAGCATTTTTAGGGAGTTTTACCATATTCTGTTCTAGGGGCATTTTGGGTATTTCAAGATGTGTTTTTTTTCATTTTTCCTTGCAAGTCACATAGAAAACTCAATTTTGAGGGGGTTTTATTCTTTGTGTTTTTCCAGAAAATGCCATCTTGGCCCTCAAAAATCTATTTTTTTCCGGACAATCATTGCTGCCAGGTTTTTGCCGACTTTAGTGCAAATATACTTGGTACTATTCATCAACTTTTTTTTTAAAAGCGTAACGACCGATCTGAAACTTCCGGGGGTCTTGTGGGTGTATTTTAAGATTGTATTTTCAATTTAGGCAATTTAAAAACCTTCCGAAGCCCAATTTCCTTTCTTTGAGCAGTAGCTTGGAACGATTTTAGACCTCTAGACCTGATTTTCTTGAGGGTATTTTGGACATTTTACAATGCATTTTTTTGGTTTCCATTTGCATGTTGGGTAGAAAACTTGATTTTAGGGGGGGTTTCTTGTTTGAGTTTTTCCAGAAAAGTCCGTTTAGACGCCCGTTTTTACTCTCAGTTGCAGCAGTAGTGGGTTGACGGCACTGTAGCTGTCACGGCCTTCGTCGAGCCGCCGCGACGTCGATTTTGTTTTTGACCTTTCTCCCTCATCCGGACTCCAAATCAAGTGAGTTTTTTTATTTTTAAAATTGATTAATTTTTCATTGTCTATCCAATGATGTGCTCGGTTGCACCCAAATATTTCTGGATAATTACCAGTTTACCCTTTTAGCTTTATTGCTCGTTTTTCTTTGTTTTGTCGTTTCTTCTTCGTCCGGAATCCGGATAATGAAATTCTTAAGTCCATCATCACTAGTTTTTCATTGTCTTCCCAGTGGTGTGCTCGATAGCACTTGAATCCATTTTTTTGCAAAATGACCATTTTACCCCTAGGTTCCTTTTTGTCCGTTTTTGAAACGACACTTCCGCATTTTGTTTTCCTTTGGGTTTCATGACCTCATTGAAGGTCACGTTGGTGTCTTAGAGACGCATTGTATCTCTAGAGACCGTTGTTTCACCTTTCACTTCCGCATTTTGGATTCGTTATCGGGTCATCTTTTGGTCATGACTGACGCATCGGATTTACAAAACTTGGGCCGTCACAGAAATTCCCGAACTAGTTTTCTTCATTTTAATGGCTCCTAGGGTTATTTCCAAGCATGCTTGTTCATCTGAGGGCCCTTCTAATGCTCCTCCGACCCCAAATTGGGTTGAATGGCCAATTGAAACCGAAGCTTAATTCGACATTGCAAATACTTTCAGAACAATTTGGAGACCGCATGGTCCGTCCGCGAATTAAGGGCCCGTGTAATGACCCGAATTTTTCGGATAAATTTTTTCCGTTGTCTTTTCCCTTCTGAGTTTGGTTTCTTATCGATTAGTGTCATCTTGAGTGCTCTGAAATGATTTCTGAGACTCTTTTCTTTGGATTGACAACTTCATTTGAGGACCGAGTCATTTCCATATTTTCACTTTTTAGACACTATTCACTTTTCGTCCTTTTCCCTATTTCGTCTTTTTCCCTTTTTATGTTTTTTTCCCGTTTGTGACTTTGTTTGCATAACCACACTTCTTGTGTTCGGATTTGGTTTTTAACTTCACGTGTCTTCATCTTAAGTGGTTTCCATGAAATACGTATCTTTACTTTTGTAAGAAAGTACTCTGGTTACTCCCGGTGTCCGTAGGGGCATGGATGCAAAGTTCTTTGGAATCTTTTTCTTTTCTTGGGGTGCTTTTTGTAAATATCTTTTGAAGATATTTTATTTCAGGAGTTTCTAAGAAAATATCTTTTTGGAAGATATTTTCATTCTGGGGCAGTTTCGCAGCTTTCATTTTTTGGAGGGGCCATTGTGCAATTAATGAAAGTTATTACAAAATGTCTTATTTTGAGCCTGGATCCTCGTACGGGATTCATTTTTACATTTCGTCAAGTTGTGTACTCTTGGAATTTCCTCCTGGTCGATGTTTTCCAGTTTCAGGGTTTTTGGCCTTAATTTGCGCCAAACTTGTTTTGGGCATAACTTTCTGCTCAGGACTCGGTTTTCGAGGCTGTTTCTTCCATTGCTCATATTTTCTCATTTTCAATCTTTTTCGTTCACAGAATTATGCCATTTCAGTGCGTCTACTCAAATTTCACTTTTTCGGACCCGACAGGGCCCGTTCGGGGCACTTTTTGAGATTTCTATAAAAGGGGGATGAGATATTTCATTTTTCATCTTCCCCACTCCTCTTGCATGACCTGAAGCTCCCATGGTAGACCAAGGGAGGCTGCCACCTTCTCCCTCCTCTTTTGAGCTTCATTCCTTTGTCAAACCATAGTAGTGCCTTAGTGTTTATTACTCGTCTTGGCGGTGTGCATCTTTCACCCTTATTGGAACCCATTTCTAACCAAATTTTGAGTTGGGTTTTGAAGTCGAGTAGTGATTTTCATGGGTCCTCTTTGGAGTTTATCGTTCATGGCGTTGTCCCCAACAAAACCTAGTAGTTTTGTTGGATTCGGAGCCGTTCCATTTTGATGGCTTTTGAGATTTTCATCTCAAATTGAGGTAGGGAATGTTTTAGGATTGTTTGTGTGTTGTATTGTGTGTTTACCATGATTATATAACATATATGTATGCCTTCTATCAAATCTAGATAGTTAGTAATTTTTATTTCTTTGTATAAGATTTAAAATTCATGATGATGTGTAACTTGGATTTGAATTGTGGCATGATAGAAAATCTTGTTTTAATGTGTTGGTTAACCTATATTAAATTTGGATTAATTAAATAAGAATTGCACTTTTTAATTAATATTTATCTTTTGTGAAAGATTAAAGTTCATGGTCGTACGCTGCATGAAATTGACTTGTGATATGCTTTTAAATTATGTCTTGGCATGTTATTTAACATACTTTAATTTGAGAGCATTTGGACAAGTATGAAAATCTAGAGATTTTAATTAAAATCTAATTAAGGGTTCCATTAGCCTAATTAAGTGTTTAACTTGCTATTTGTGATAACTATGACTTATGTTCTAGCATATGTTAATTTGGAACCATTTGATGTTGTTTTAGAAGTTAGGGATTTGATTATTATGATTTAATTAAATTCCACTTTATTGTTGTTATGGCCTAATCGAGTTTTAATATGGTGTATGTAATGACCATGCTATATTGTTTATCATGTATTAAATGGAGGCCATTTGATTGAAATTTGAAACCTAGGGAATTTAATTAGTTTATTGATTAAATTTCGTTTCTATTGTATTATTGATTAACTCATGTATTTGACATTGATAGTATGTTTAAAGCATGATTTTTGACTTTTAATGAATTTATGAGTTTATGTTTTCAATATTGGATTATATTGTCATAGCGTGTAGCGAATCGCACTTTGAAGATTCGACATTGTCATCCTATAGTAGTTGTGGATTTAGGGTATGTATTGTTTGGATACAATCTACTTGTGCATGGAATATGATTTCGTGCATTATATAAATTATGTATAAGTTGTGAACTTACTTGGATTATTTTGGAGTCTTG
Organism: Cornus florida; assembly: GCF_030987335.1. Lineage (NCBI taxonomy): Eukaryota > Viridiplantae > Streptophyta > Magnoliopsida > Cornales > Cornaceae > Cornus > Cornus florida. Next base: position 60,936,770 of record NW_026775574.1, on the reverse strand, counting down.
GGACATTGTTTTGTGAGATGGCTAGAGTTTGACTCTAGTACGGGGACGTGAGTCCTCTAAGTCAAAAGTTCGTGCGTTGGGTTAGTAGCTCCAAATTAGCCCTAAGGAGTTCGCGCGTTGGGTAGGCTGCCTGGGGGTTAGTAGCTCCAAATTTGCCTTGTCTCGGCGGAAATCCGAGCTTTGATGTCCAAGTCTTCCACTATTTGCTTTCGCATTCAATTCCAAGTTGACAATCATGTTTAATTGTGACTTGTGATTTTGGCTATTGGCGATTTGATGTTATTAAGTACATCTATACTAAATTGTTATATTTAGTTGTTTTCACACTTTTAGATTTCAAGTTGATTACCTTGAGAATCTATGTCTTGACGTGTGGTGTTAGAAATTCTAATTGTACTAAATTGTTATATTTAGTTGTTTTCGTAATTGTAGATTTCAAGTTGGTAACTTTGAGAATCGATATCTAGTTGCTTGTATAGCATGTTTCTATGTTGGTTAAATTGCATAGATGTTGTGATTTGTGATTTATTGTTCAAATGTGACTTAGGAATGATCCTACAGATTCGTTTGGAACATAGACGTTAGGTGGTATGACCCACTTTGGTTGTTCTAGCATTTTAGATTTCAAGTTGATAACCTTGGGAATCTACATCTTGTTGCTTTGTGTAAGCATGCTACTATGTTGTTGGAATTACATGAATGATGTGATTATACTAGAAATGATCTAGGGTAGCTTAGGATGCTCCCGGGGTCTCATCTTGACATAGACGTTAGGTGGCATGAGCCCCTTTAACATGTTTCACCTTAAGGTGATGAAATTATAAAACGTAGGTCAATGCATGCTCATTTCCTACGAGTAGCTTTATGTTACTCACCCCTACGATACTGGGGCATATTTCAGGTACAGGATACAAGATTGGAGATTGCAATTGCTTGGGTAATTTATTGAGTTGAGCTTCTTTAGAAGCATTCTTGTTCACATGCAAGTGTTAGCATGTTCATGATTTGTCTATGAAATGTAATTTTTCTAACTTAGAGGTTTAACATGTCAAATGTTGTAAATGAATTGTAATAAGGCCTTGGGCCATTGTAGCACATTTAAAATGTTATTTTACACTTGCGTGTATGTTCACCTCATCATTTAATAGCACATAATTCATTTTGGTCATGCAATGGGGGATTCATTTGAGACTTGGAAGTTTTTCTCCATTTTTGGTGCATAGCAGGTTCATTCTTAGCATTTCAACCTATTTCGGTCGACCGGTGGGTTGTTTCGGTCGACCGAACCTCCTTGAATTTCATTTGAACAGTAAAAATTCCAATTCCAGTAGCCATTTTCACTATTTGAGGTTATTTTGGTCGACCGGTTCTCTATTTCGGTCGACTGAACTGAGGGTTCATTTCCTTCTTCTTTTTGGTTCATTTCGGTAAACCGATGCTCCATTTCGATCGAACGACATGGAGCTGCCTTGTAGGTTTTGTTTGGTTGGTTGATTCTTCGGGCCTTTATCGTTTCATTTGTTCCTACAAGCTTTTGTTAATCTTGTTTAAGCCATTTGATGGTGCACTTAGTCTAGTTTGAACTAGATTTGGTTTCCTTTGGTTGTCATCGGTGCCATAGGGTATCATTTGACCTTTCATTCTAGTTTTTGCTTCCGCATTTCGGATCCGTTATCGGGTCAACTTTTGGTTCATCACTGACGCACCGGGTTGAAAAACTCAGGTCGCTACAGCCCATGGCCTCACCTCTCTTTTCAAACCGCGCACTCATTCTTACTACCCGCATGTGGTCCGTCTGTTCTACGCTAACATGTTCCACTTATGTAAGGAATCGGACAAACTCAAAACCACAATTGATGGCTATGATTATGAATTCGACCTCGATGACCTTGCTATGGTTATAGATTGCCCCTTGGTTTCGCCGGTGGATGAAGCGGGCCTCGCCCTTTATGTTGAAGGTCCCGATCAGCTTACCTTAGCGGACATTGTGGGAGAAATTTGTCATGGTCAATTCACCGGAAACAAAACCACAAGCACTAATAAATCTTTCTTACCATGCCGGCTATGGTTTCTCTATTTGGTCCTGGCCAAGAATGTCCTACCCGTGCCAGGCCATTCCGAGTGTAAGAGGGATTTTCTGAAAACCCTCTACTATGCTGAAAATGAGTGTTGGTTTTGTGTCCCACAGCTTGCCTGGGACTAATTGCTAAAAATCTATAATGAATTAATCTTGGTTCGGTGGCGCACTACCACCACCTGGGCATTCCCATTTCCATACCCTATTACAAGGTTGCTCAAATATATGGGGTTCTGAGCTCCCTGTGGTGAGCAAAAAGAGAAAGATGTGTTGAACTTCAACCTTGGGGTCTGGAAGTCTAGCACAGCTCAGCTTCAGACGTCCCGTCAGGCCCGCATTGGTAACGAGTTAGATTGGGGTGCTCCGGCCCCCCCTATGGCTCCTGCTCCTGATGCCCCCACTTCTCCAGCTGCCCCTTTTGTCCCACCACCGGATGTCATGACTCGCACCGATTATCTCGCCTTGGATGCTCGTCTCGATGCCTTTTCCTTACGCTTTGATGCTATAAAGGGTGTCGTCCAGAAAACTCAGGAGAATCAAGAGATTTTGCAAACTATGCTCCAATCATTGATTGACCGTGCACCTGGCCCACTGGTGCCTCCTCCTCTACTCCAATGGTGGAGTGATTTTGTAATACCCCTAATTTTCAAAAGGATATAATGGAAATTTAATAAATTATTTATGTGCATTTTAAATTGATAAATTGATTATTTGTTTTGTGTGCATTTAAATATGATTATCTGGCTAAGTGGTTAATTGTTTTACTTGTTTAAAATTGGTATTGTGTATTTGTTTTATGTTGTTTATTTATTTTAACTTAATTACGTGCAATTGGGATTTATTTTATTTTATTTATTTGATTAATTGGTTTTTTTTTATTATTACGTGTTTTTAAATGGTTTGTGTGACTTGTTTGATTTAAGTTATATGGTTGTAGTTATATTTACGTTTAGGGTTTTGGTGTTAAGTATTTTGGTTGGCCGACTTATACTTGGGCTGGAATTAGGATTAGGGTTTTTGCATGAGTCTATATATATAGAAAAATATTTGTCTGCAAGGGTTTTGGAGACACCCTTTTCACGTAATAATCTGGAGAGGTAAACGGAGGGAAACTAGAGAAGAGAGAAACAGAGACGTTTGAGGGGAAAAACACAGAGGGACACAGAGAGAATCAATTAAGCTTTCAGCTATGGACTAAAGGTGGACCATAGAGGAAGGAAGAGGTTGATGCTGAGATAGAACTGGAGCAGTAGGAGAGTTGCCGGTAGTCTACAGTTCGTCGGAGAATTTAGCAACGACGTTGAAAGGTTTCAAACCGAAACCTAAAGGCAAGTTTCATTCTCTCCTTCCTGTAAACTTGTGTTCTGTGCATTCTAAATAGACTCCAGGAAGTTAATTAAAACTTTTAAAACAAATTTTATGCATATTAGTTTAGTCTGAAATTTGGTTAACGTATAATAACTGAAGATGGCTTTCCTTGCATAAATTGTTAGATTATGTATTAAACCTCTGTAAATTAATTCATAATGCAATATGAGGTGTTGTTAGGATGGTTAGGAAGTTAATTAACCTTTATAATGGAATTTTGACACATGTGATCAGACTTTAGATTGTTCATATGTTCAGTTAACTGTGATTGGCGTTTTTGGATACGGTTTTGTTTTTGTTTTAGATTTTTGTCAATTAATGCATGTTGGATGGTGAGAAGTTTCTAGGGCTTTAAGAATTTAAATTGAACCCTAGGAATGTTAAAATACTTGGGACAGGAACGTCGGACTTCACCGGAAACGCAGAAAAATCATCGGACGAAGTAGAGACGAGGCAGAGGGGCTCTCAGGGGTGAGAGCCGGCTCCTAAATGGTGGGAGCCGGCTCCCATGAAGAGAGAGCCCGCTCTCCATGAGGGGGAGCCGGCTCTAGAAGCCTAGGAGCCGGCTCCAATAAAGGGGAGCCGGCTCCCATGGGAAAAAACCCCTACGGGGTGTTTTCTGCAATTTTTCCAGAGTTCTGGGGTTAAACGCAAATACTGAAAATTAAAGGGGGTTTCAAATATGTTAAAATTAACCTATTAAGACCCTTAAATAGTTGGTTTATGCTAGGGTGCTAATCTTAAGGGGCATCAGGAACCAAAAACGTGGAATAGGCATGCTGTCAAGGAAGGATGAATGTTTAAGTTAATAAGTTTGTTTTAATAACTTAAACTGACTGGTATCGAATTACTTTTGGGATGTTATATAAATTATTTATATACTTTAATGGAGGCCAGAAAGTTCGGTGTAGGATATGGGCATAGACAGTATTAACTTAGATATTAAATGGTATGCTGTCAGGAGTGGTAGGAATTTTAGTTGCTAGTTTTGGTTTAGCGAACTAAATGGACTAGTATGGGAATACTGTTGGGGTTTCATATAATGAGCAGTTTGGAATTCAGAGTGTCATATTATATCAGGCACAGGTTTTGGAGTGGAGGATCAAAGGGACGTCATGTGGTGTAGATGCTAACTTTCATGCTGTTAAGGATTTGTGGAGGATTTCATTACTTGTCTTTGTTTTGGCAATTTAAATAATATAGTATGAGAGGATGGTTTGGGATATCTAGTATAATGTATTTAGTTCATATTTCTGGCTGATCATTATAACAGGTTATGGATGTTAATTGATGAACTGTTTAACTTCTGTTTTATCAATTGCATGGATGTGGATAATATAAATTGTTTATTAATACTTTAACAATTTATTTGGAGGATTAATGATTATAATCATATACTGGATGCATAATAGGATCTTAATAATATCTGTTTTCTGGATTTGTTTGATGTTCTAATGAATGTGCATCGTTTATGGATCATTTGCATTATATGTACCGGTATGGGACGGTGACATATCAGGGATGGATTAGATCAAAAAGCTAAGTCCTACCCCTTCTTACATACAGAATGGATTAACTAAAATAGTTAACTCCTACATGGATACATGTCCTGTCAACTAAAACAGTTGAACGACATAATGGATGCTTGTTTTATCTTTCGGCATTAGGAAGGAATTTATATATATATTTATGGTACTGTGATACGAGCTTGAGTCTCCTGACCACGGTTAGGGTGCGTATATCGCAAAGGTTGAGTAGCTAGATATAGCTAATGTTCCCTGGTAGGTCTAGGTACTTGGCCGCTGAAAAGCGTGTTTTATATGTCACCTTCTACCCAGGCTGAACTATGTTATAGGCTAGTGAGCATCCTATAGTGTGTATTTATATATCTATGGACTATTGTAGATATTGCCGAGCTATCTAGGATGTATCTGCGTATCGGGTTTATGTACGGATTGTAGTAGGATGGAACTTGCATGTGGGCCTGACCCACCTTTATTTTTCAGGTGTTCGTGAGTATCAGGCTTAGGGTTTGATCGTGGTGATGCAGATACAGTCACTCACTCTTCCGACTACATAGGATTTTCTTTCTTATTTTGGTTTTGGATTTTAATTCTGTAAATGTTTTACCAGTTGGAATTATTAGGGGTCCACTAGATGGATTCCCGAGTTGTACGGATTGGAAATTTTATTTATATTAAAACTTTTATTTTGGAGGTTTTACAATTAGAATTCTTTCAGCGTTTTGTTATTTTATTCTTAAGTCAAATTTTATTCCTGCTTGTTTATATATTGATTGTTTGGTATCCTTCAAATCTGTGCCCGGACTTGATCACCCGTGGTTCTAGAATCGAGGGGTATCACAGATTTCATGTTTTTCTTCTTATTTCCCTTTCAGTAGTACTTTTTAGACTTATTTTGGGCCGCGTTTGGCATTTGCTTTTCAGTTTTTCTTTGGCACTTATAACTGCATCAATTTTGCTATTTTGCATGGCTTATAGTTTTTAGTCAAATAAATTGCAGTTATTTTCATTGAATTTGGATTCATATGATTCTTGCCTTGTATAGATATGTTTTGACAGGTTTTTGAAACCAAGTTTGGGGGCATGCTCTTGGAATTTACGAGCTGGCCTATATTTGCACCGCCACTCCAATCCTTTCAACTTGGTACTATTGTTCCTTTCCCCCTTTGTTCATTCTCTTTGCTTGTCCTTTGTCTTCTCACATTGGGGACAATATGACATTCAAGTTTGGGGGTGCATGTGCATGCTATTACATTTTTGGTGCATGAGCATGTTATTGCAGTTTTGATATTTTTTGCTCATTTAATATTTTTGCTCATTTTTTATGCTCGTAAGTTAATAAAATCATATTGTTTAAAGGGAACTTTTTGAAGGATGAAACATGTGCTTAATACTTTGTGTATAGAAGCCAAGACATTTTTTTTGAAAATAAAGAAACTTTTGAAATAAGCATGTTGATTCATAATCGGTCTGTATAAAAACTTCAATTAAATTTTCGTCGGATTTTATACTCTGTTATGCTTCATATCGCACATTTGCACACCGAAAACCTAATTGTGAGGTATGCAACCCAAATTGACCCTGATCGGGACTCAGTGATCTGAATTGATGACCCTAATGAATGGATATCCTTGGCATAAGTTAAATAAAAAAAATAAAATAAAAAAAAAAAAAAAAATTCTATCAATGACCAGTCGAAGTTCGTAGCCTTTCCAACTCGAGTTATTAAGCCCTAGGAGTATCTTTACACTTAGCGCCCTAAAGCCATCTGGCTTGAGAGTTGTTGGCCCAACACTTGCTACATGGGTTGGTTAGAAAGCTTAATGAATTCTCGACATTGCACGACCATAGTAGGTGATCTTTTGAGCTGATTAATAAAATTGTCAATAAGCAACAAAAGTTGTTCAGTTAATAAAGCTATGCCTTGGAGACCTCATTTAGAAGGAGATTTAAGGAGGTGAAAATGTGTTCTTGAGATTGGAAAAAAAAGGGTAAAAGCCACATATTAGGAAGCCGGCTCAGTTTCACTGAAGTTAGAGTTCATGTTATTCAAGAGATGACAATTGAAGTGTTTATATAGACCTCGATGATTGATGCACTTAAGTTGAACTTGTTTTGCCATTTTGTGTTAAGGCTTCATATATACAAAGTAGTCTGCCTAATGTCTATCTTCAAAATTTTCTATGCACCAAATCATAGTTGAGCTTCGTCGATATTTTTGTTTCATGATTGATGTTGTGTTAGCATTTCATTGGTCGTCATTTACATTAAGCTCTTTGTCCTGTTTTGCTAAGGGACTAGCAAAATGTAAGTTTGGGGGTGTGATAAGCGCCGAATATTACATATTTAAGCGCCCTTTCTTACATTAGTTAAGTCCATTATTAGAGGATAATGTACAATTTTAATTCAGTTGTGTATTTCTTTCTGATTTCAGGTATTTTTCCCAAGAATGATCAAAGAAGCTGTTTTGACAACTTTCTGTTGAAATATGTACGCCGTGTCGGGGAGTCATCTTCGGGACCTAACCTCTTCAGTCACCATTTTTGTGAAGTTCATGGCTTAGAGTTCATTATGGAAGTGTGTCTTTGCTCCAGCCTGAAGAAGCTTGCATAAAAATTAAGCTTGGAGGAAGTGCAGTTGCAAGGCCCCACGGGCGCCCGCCGGGCCACCGCGAGCGCTCGCCAATCCCCCTCACTCTCTGCCAACTTCCACGGGCCCTTGATCAGCGCCCGCCGGAGCCCCCGCAAGCCACCGCGGGCGCCCGCCGAGCCATCGTGGGCGCTCGCCAAACACGCCAGTGCCCTCTTCGACTGTGTAAGCCCCCACGGGCGCCCGCCGATCTGCAATAAGCAACTCAACTGCCCCTAAATTTCAGCATCTTGGTCCCCTTATCCTTCTTTTGTGTGGTCTAGCTTTATGCAGAGGAGGGAGCTCGGGATTTTCAATATGGGGAGTAGGTTTTGATGTATAATAAGGGGGAAAACTCATTTTTTTGGGATATCTCACATTTGGCTAAGTTCTAGAGAGAGAAAGAGTGAGTTTAGAGGGTCTTGGGTGTTCTTGAGCTTAAGGTTAAAATAGAGAGGGATCCTTCATCTTCTCCTTCATTCTTTGTCTTCATGGGTAACTAACTCCCTATCTAGGGAGGTGATAAAGCCCCATTTTGTAAGCATTGCTTTGTTTTGATTTACATTTGGGGTATAATGTATATATGTAACTTTTCCATAAACTAGAGCACTTCATATGATGTAATGAATTTCATTATCTATAAATGGTCATTTTGAGTTAAATATCTTGTCTTTGATTGTTTTTCTCTTATGATTATATTGCTACATTTTCATAGTGACAATGGAGATGAGTTCATGGAAGTGATTTTATTGGCATGATATTTAGGAATGTGGATAATCTATTTCTTAGGGCTTTCCTTTGATAGATTCTTCTTGATTTCTATTTATGTGCTTTTATTATGAGATTAAGGGCTTGATAATCTATGGCTTGGTGATTACATTTAAGGTTGCATCCTAGTTTAGGTAACCAAAACATGTAGTGCCTTGATAGGTTATTCTTGTATCTTGTTTTCATATATTTCTTGAAGATAATGTATCAATGCTATGTTGTTGCATTCCATGGTTATATATATATATTTCCCCAAGTAAATCATGTCCTAGCATGCTTATTGATGGGTAGTGGATTCACTTACCTAGTCCCCTTTTAATTGTCTTTGCCTCTTTACTTCTTAGCATTAATATTTTATGCACTTTTCAATTCATAATCTTAGTGACAATCCAAAAAATCCTCTATAACCTCTTTTATCATTCTAAAAATGACTCTAGACACCTAAGTTGCCATAAACTCGCAGTCCCAGTGGTTTGACTTACCCGACCAATAGCCCTATTTTACAATGATTTGTGCTATTGCAAAGGTTGATGTATAATTGACAGCCGATCAGTTACTGACAATGATTATATTGAGATAGTTAGTAAGCATAAAAAGTTCTCATTCATGAGAATTTTTGTGGTGCCACTAACTAGAGATGATGGGACTGAAAATGATGATAGGACAGTTGATGTAACTCCAGTACATAGGACTATAGTTGAGAGGAGTATAAACACTAGTGAAAAGAATGCTAATAGAGTAGAACCTAATGCTGGAGATGATAGGAATGCTAATGGAGGACAACCTAATGCTGCAGCTGAAGTTTTCATGGACTTGAGTGATGACAGTTTTCAAATTGAGGATGAACCAAATGATGAAAATGATGATGAAGATGCAACATATGCAGTTGATAATGATGAAGACTTCATTTTTGATGATGTAGATGTAGGTGATGATGTTGAAGATGCAGGTCTTGAATATAAAAATGATGAAGTTGATAATGATACTGAGTATGAGCCAAGTGAGGAGTTAAATGTAGATGCATGTGATGATCATACTGACTATGCAGCTGAATTGAATAGAGATTGTAGTGTTGAGAATGAACATGCATGTGCTGATGATGCACCTGAATATGCAGGTCTTGAAGATGAAAATGATGAAGTTAACAAACAAACTAAGTATGATCCAAGTGAGGAGTTGATAAGTTTAGCAAATGAAAGTGATGATGATGATGGGAATTGTGTAGCTTCTACAAACTTAAACTTTAATGCGATGAGGGGCTTGGGAATCAAGAAACTACAAGTTGGACAGAAGTTTGGTTCAACAGCTGAATTAAGAGAAGCAGTGAAAGATACAACAATTAAAGGGAAGTTTGACCTCACTTTTGCAAGGAATGATTATGACGGCCCAAGTTTTTCAACCCGGTGCGTTAGTGATGAACCGAAAGTGATCCGATAACGGATCCGAAATGCGGAAGCTAAAGGTAAACCAAGGTCTCTAGAGATAGGAGTCACTCCTAAGACACAAATGTGACCCTCCATGAGGTCACGGAACTTAAAGAGGACAAAAACGGAAACAAAGGTCAAAAAGGGCAAAGTTTGCTATCCAAGGGGCAAAAAGGTCAATTCACTATTAAAAGGAGAAACTTGACTCTAAACAAGTAAAAAAAGGTTAATACAATCTAATCTAATCATTTTAAAACATTCCAAGAGGTTCCATGAACATTGGCTAAGAATCCCACAAAATGCCCCGTCCCGATTGAAGTGAAAACTGACACTACTTCACTAAAATATACATAACTCTAACCATGTTTGGAATTGAAGGATGGGATTGGTATCATTGGAAATTTGACTCAAAATCCTTGAGTTTAGGCTCAAGAATCACCCCATTTGGATTAGAAATGAAGAAGTTATGACCCGTTGAAGTCGGATGATCAGTGCTGCAACTCCACAGAGACTAGGCTCGGGATCAAGCCATTTCGGTCGACCAAAATGGACCTTCAGATGACCAAAATGAAAGTGCTAAGACCTAAAATCATGAAGAAAAGGTTTGTGTTGCATCGGTAGATCGAAATGAAGGTTCGGTCGACCGAAATGACTTATAAACAGTGCATTTGGCTACTGGAATGTGATAATACTGTGCATTGGCAATTCCATTTGCCATCGGTCGACCGAAACACCACAAAAGTTGCTGAAAAAGCTGCTATGAGCCCAAGGTGTGAAGGTTCAACCTCAACTTTGAATCCCATGATGTTTTGGTTCACAATGCATATGTAAAACTGATTTTTTATGAAGTTTTGAGAATGTAAACAAGTCAACAAGTTTGATATGAATAAATAAACATAAAACAATGGCCCATGGCCCCATACACATCATTTACAAGATTTTGACCTCTCAAATCTCAAATTTTGTTTAAATACACTTTTGATTCAAAGGTTGATACCAAAAGTGTCTAAGTACAAAAGTATACATGTTTGGCCCTTGGCCTCTTTACATACATGTTTATAATGGCAAAAGTAAATGTTTGAGTGTCATTACATATTAAGAAAGCTACTAAAGCTCCAAAAGTACCATACACCCATGGCATTCAAAATATGGTATCAAAAGAAAGGCATGCTAAACACTTACATGTCAATATACAAAAATGCTTCATTTAGCTCAAAAGCTTCTAAGGATGATGAGCCTCCAAGAACATAGTCTATTTACCTGAAAAACAACTCAAACCACTAGGGTGAGTAATCTAGTTACTCGTAGGATGTGGTGCATGCACATACTCTATAGTTTCAAGTATAATGTGAACCAAACATAGACCATCACAAGGGTGCATTCCACCTAACGTCTATGTTCCCATGGTGCTCTAAGGGATCATCTCAAGCTACACAAATGTTGAACGGTAAACACGTAACATCCAAGTATACACAAGCAAGTACACCAACCACATTAAAACTAAGATTAACCAAATCATAAGCTACAAGAAATCCATGATTTACAATTTGGAAAGTAATGCGAAATCAAGTAATAAAAAGACTAGGATATGTGGCCACGAGACCATACAAGTTATTTTGGGTAATTATGACCCACAAGGTACTACCTAGTGCGCACTATGACTTAGGAGAATTCCTATCCTCCGTACTAGAGCCAAACTCTAGCCATCAAACATTTTATATCCTTACAAGCTTCCAAAAATCAACAAGTTCATGACATTTATACAATCTCAATGTATGAACTACCTACCAAGCACAAGTAGGTAAAACCACACAAACCATGCCCTAAGGTTTCATGTCTAAAGTGATAAGCTAATGATACTACACATTATGCCATACATATTTAATATTAATGTAGGCCACAATTACTAATTATGCAATATAGAAATTTACCTACAAGTAATTTCAAGTGATACTTACAAGACTTTCAATGAAATTTATATTACTTAACAACACAAGAGTAACTTCAAGATATTCATCATAAATCCTCAATGAAATCACAAATATTAGGCAAATCATTAAACAATAACCTACCTATACAATTTAATAGTCATATACATGCTTTAATCCACAAATCTTAAGTCAAGCATACAAAATATCTATTTATATGCAAATACAAGAATTTTAAAGCATGTAATCAATATATATCAAGCTCCAATATATATAAGACCCAAAGAGGATAAACATACAACCACCCCTACCTCAATAGAGAATTGAATCTCTATAATCCAAGCAACTAAGCCCTAAATGTAAAACAAGTTTAGGGTTATTGAAGAGGAGAGTGAAAGGAATCTTTTCTCTCCCAAGATTTCTACTCTAAGGTGTAAGGAAGTGAACCAAATTGAAGGGAGAAGCTATAAACTAAGCTTTCCTCCAATGGTGGATTTGCTAGGGTTCATGAGAGATTATGAAATGAAGAAGGTAAAGTGCAAAAATGGTGAGTGGAAGGGCTAAAAATCCTCCACTCACTATGTGCTCTTGCACTACCTCTCTCACACACACAATGCAAGACTAAACCTTGATCCTACACTTGTCACTAATCCAATGCCTCTTCCAAGAGTAAATCTCAAGCCCACACTTGTCACAAATCAAAGGCTACATGTGCACTAATGTAAGGCTAACACATGGATGAATCTCCACCCACCAAATGTCAAGAAGTCATGGTGCCAAGTCTCTTCACCTAAATGCCAACAAATGGCTCCATGAGAATGTGACACTTGTCACACTTTTCAATAATTGCAGAATGGTCCCTTTTCAAAATATCTTCTAAAATAAATTGCAAAAAGGTCCCTAAAACGAAAAATAATTATTTTATATAATTACACTAAAACCCCAAAAGTTATAAATAATTACACATTCATGCCCTTTACAAGAAAAGTACTAATCTAGCATGCTTTTCAAGAAAAGTAAAAATAAAAATGTCATAGAAATCAAATACCATGAATGCATGCAAAACCGGAATCAAATCCGAGCACAACAAGTGAGGTTATGCAAGGAAAAATGAAAAATGGGAAAAAGACGAAATAGGGAAAAAATAAAATAAGAAAAAGACGAAAAAAGAAAATCGCATAAATGGAAAAGGAGGAAAAAGATCGGGTTATTACAACCTACCCTCCTTAAAAGGATTTCGTACCCGAAATCGAGTCGTACCTGAAAGAGAGAATAAATGGGGATACTAAGAGCGAACCTCCTGTTCGAGCTCCCAGGTAGCCTCTTCAACACCATGATGTCTCTACAAGACCTTAACCAATGGAATGGTCTTGGTCCGCAAAACCTGTTCCCGTGCACCAATAATCTGGACTGGACCCTCCTCGTAGGTCACGTCCTCATCAACAACAATATCTGTTCACCGTAAAACATGCGATGGATCCGGCTCGTACTTCCTCAACATAGATACATAAAAGATGTCGTGAACCCTATCCAGGTCTGGCGGCAATGCCAAACAATAAGCAATTTCACCGACGTGCTCCAAAATCTGAAATGGTCCAATGAACCTAGGAGACAACTTGCCTGTCTGTCTAAATCTCAGAAGTCCCTTCTGTGGAGAAATCTTGAGAAAGACGTAGTCCCCTACCTCAAAAGATAAAGATCTCCTCCTCTTGTAAGCGTAACTCTTCTGCATGCTCTGAGCTATAGCCAACCACCGCCGAATTAACTTGATCTTCTCTGTAGTCTCAAAGATAATATCAGGACCTAAGGCGACTGTATCACCTACCTCGGTCCAACAAACTAGAGATCTGCAAGGTCTACCATACAACGCCTCAAAAGGTGCCATGCCAATACTGGTCTGGTAACTGTTGTTGTAAGTAAACTCAACCAAGGGTAAGTAGTCCTCCCAACTACCCCCAAAATCCAAAATGCAAGCCCGTAGTATATCCTCCAATATCTTAATGGTACGCTCTGACTGACCATCAGTTTGAGGATAGAATGTCGTGCTGAAATGAAGCCCCGTGTCAAGAGCTTCCTAAAAACTCTTCCAAAAGTGAGACATGAACCTGGGATCCCTATCCGAAACAATGGATACCAGAACCCCGTAAAGCCTGATAATCTGCCCCATATATAGTCCACTAAGCCTTTCTGCATCATCTATCACTGCCATAGGAAAAAAGTGAGCCGTCTTAGTTAATCTATCAACAATGACCCAAACGGCATCATTCCCTGCCTTGGATCTCAGAAGTCCCATCACGAAATCCATAGTGATGTGCTCCCACTTCCACTCTGCCACTGGTAGTGGTTGTAACAACCCTGCCGGTCTCTGATGCTCTGCCTTCACTTGCTGACAAGTAAGGCATTTAGCCACGAAATGAGAAACATCCCGTTTTATGCCTTTCCACCAAAACTGTCTCTGCAAATTGTGATACATCTTCGTACCACCAGGATGAACTGTAAGTCGAGAATGGTAAAAATCTTGAAGAACAACGTCACAACAAGATAAAGGAACAACCATCTTCCCTCTGTACCTAAAACCACCGTCCGAATCCAAGGTCCAACCCTCTACATTCTCGCCACTGGAAATTCGATCGTGGATGGACTTCATCTCCCCATCCTTCTGTTATGCCTCAATAACTGTGCTAACAAGAGCCGACTGGGCCACAAGGCTAAACAAAATAGCCGGTGAAACATCCTCATACAGCTGCAAACGTAGATCTGCAAGCTCTTCTAGCATCTTCCATCTGTGAATGGAAATGCTAGCAAGAGTACCCCGTGATTTCCTACTCAATGCATCGGCCACTACATTGGCCTTCCCCGGATGATACTACAACACAAAGTCATAGTCCTCCATGAACTCAACCCATCTGCACTGTCTCAAATTCAAATCCTTCTGAGAGAAGAGATATTTGAGACTCTTGTGATCAAAGAAAACTTCAAACTTCTCCCCATACAAATAGTGTATCCACCCTTTAAGGGCAAAGATAACTTGCTGCCAACTCCAAATCATGTGTCGGATAGTTCAACTCGTGAGTCTTCAACTGTCGAGACCCATAAGCTACCACCCGTTCAGTCTGCATCAGAACACAACCTAAACCTTCTCGCGAAGCATCACAATAGACCACGTAACCCAAACCACGCTCAGGTATGATCAAAACTGGAGCTGATGTCAACTTGACCTTTAACTCCTAAAAAGCAAAATCACAAGCCTCATTCCATATGAACTTGACCCCCTTGCGAGTAAGTCAAGTCATAAGTGCCGCTAGATGAGAGAAATCCCGAACAAATCTCCTGTAATAGCCGGCTAGGCCAAGAAAGCTCCGAACCTCAAACACTATCTTCGGGCTCTCCCAATCCTTCACAGACTCAATCTTTGATGGATCTACTACAACACCGCCCCCTGACACAACGTGTCCAAGGAACTTCACCTCTGGTAGCCAAAATTCGTATTTCTCGAACTTGGCATACAATTGGTTATCCCTAAGGATCTGTAAAACTACTCTCAAGTGATACTCATGCTCCTCCCTCGAAGCTAAGTACACGAGAATGTCATCAACGAACACCACCACAAACTTATCAAGATAGTCACTGAATACACGGTTCATCAAATCCATGAAAGCAGCTGGAGCGTTGGTCAAACCAAGTGGCATCACCAGAAACTCATAATAGCCATACCGTGTACGAAAAGTGGTCTTAGATATATCCTCATCCTTAACCCTCAACTGATAGTAACCTGATCTCAAATTAATCTTCGAAAAGCATGTCGCTCCCTTCAACTGATCAAACAAGTCATCAATCCTAGGTAAAGGATATCTGTTCTTGATCGTAGCATGATTCAACTTGCGATAATCGATGCAAAGTCTCAAAGACCCATCCTTCTTCTTCGCAAAAAGAACCAGTATTCCCCATGGTGAAGCACTAGGACGAATGAAGCCCTTAGCTTTCAAATCATCCAACTGACTTTTCAACTCATCAAGCTCTGCCGGTGCTATACGGTATGGTGCCATAGAGATGGGTGCTGTACCGGGAATGACATCAATGGCAAAGACAACTTCCCTTAAAGGAGGTAACTCTGTCAGTTCCTCTGGAAAGACATCAACAAAATCCTCAACAACTGCCGAAAAAACACGGCCCAAACTGTTATTCTCGTCAACTAGCAAACTAGCCAAGTAGGATCTATGGCAACTCCAATCACCAATGCTGAAAACTATAGCCGGTTGGGAATCACTCCGATCTCCTACAAAATGGAAACAATCTCCCTTGGAAGTACAAACAGACACCCTCCCACGGAAGTAATCAATCGTAGCCCGAAAGAATGACAACCAATCCATCCCAAGAATGACGTCAAAGCCCATCATGTTGAGAACAATAAAATCAAACTCTAAGGTCTGCCCAGCTATCTCAATTGCATAACCCCGACAAACACGATCCAAAGACACTGGACCCCCAACTGGTGTGTCAACACAAAGAAGGTTGTTCCGAAGTGTGACCTCCAGACCTAATGAATGTGCAAATGATGCAAAAATGAAAGAATGCGATGCACCTGTGTCAACAAGAACTCTAGCCCAAGAACTGAAAACTGGAAAGATACCTCGAACTGTAGAAGTCCCTGCGGAGGTATTGGCCTGCGGCAATGCATAAGCCCGTCCCTGTGCCCTCGACTGTTGAGAACTGCCCTGGTGGCCCGACTGATGTCCAGAAGCAGTAGGTGTAAGACCTCTAATCGGATAAGAACCAACTGGCGGCGCCACCGGCTGTAGTGCCTGAGGCACCCTAAAACCTGACTGCACAACTGCTAACTGTGCCGGTGCGACCTGTGAACCTATGCCACTCTGAGTCCCGCCTTGCAATTTCGGACACTCTCTCCTGAAGTGACCTGGTTATTTGCAATAATGACAAGCTCCGCGACCTTCATCGAAGCTGTAGGCTTACTAGCCTGTGACTGACTGGCCTGTGGCTGAAGCTGTGGGCAGCGAGGCTTGATATGCCCCGGCTACTGAAAATGGTGACAAATCACTCCTCGGGCCGACCTCGAAGATACTGAAACTATAGATACAGACTGGGCCTACTATGACTGTCCCTGAGTGCGTGAACTATCCCCAGCCTTAGCCTTCTTCCACTGGCCCCCAGAAGATGACGGAGTGTCGCCGTGAAGCTGCTTGTATGAACCCCTGATCCATAACTGATCCCGTTCCTCTGTTTCAGCTAGCATAACCCTCTGGACCACTTCCTTGTAGGTCCTCAAATCAAGAATGGAGACCCGTGGCTTAATGTCAAGATGTAGTCCATCCTGAAACTTCATTGCCCTGGCCTCGTCTGTCGCTACCATATCCTCGGCATAACGAGAGAGAGAAGTAAACCGTGTCTCATACTTAATGACACTCATAGTGCCCTAATAAAGACCTGTGAACTGTGTCCTCATCTCCCGCCTCATAGCCCTAGGAAAGAAGCTCTCAAAGAACAAACCCCTGAACTCATTCCTAGTCATTAACTCTACATTGTGGACATTGGTCATAGACCTCCACCAGATATCTGCATCCCCCATAAACAAAGAAGCAGTCAAGGAAATCCTCAAACTGTCCGTGGGTACCGCCATACTGTCTAACTTACGAACCATAAGGTCCAACCAAGCTTCTGAGACTATCGGATCTGAACTCCCCGCAAATGGATCAATCTTAACCCTCTGTAGTCGCATGAAGTACTCTAGTGCTTCATTGATTACTGATGCCGGTGCCGGAATCTGTATCCCTGCCACCTACCTGCGTATCAACTCCTGTAGAGATTCAGCGATCCCCTGATTAATTCCCTGAGCCACTCGCTCCTCATAAGTCGGTGCCCGTGGCGGATTAGAGTCCACGCCACGAACTGGAATCCTGGGCCTCCCCGGGCCCCGTGTGAACTCGGTGTCAGCCAACTGCTCCTCAGTGCCCTGACGCGAAGACTCTCCACGCGTGACAACCATGATGCTAAACGCACGAAAGAAATAAGGTCAACAATAACACAAGTTATTATAACCAAGTGTAATTTACACTATGAATGCACAAGACATGAAGCAAGACGAGATATGCAACATATTGTCATGCTAAAGCAATTAACAAAAGCTTTTAAACAATTAAGCACTTAAGCAATTAAGCGTACATGTCAAACAAGGATGCCCTTAACCACATAGGCATACAAGTATAAAGACATGTCATACTACTAAACATGTTATCAAGAAACACCTAAACATGTTATAATGCCAAAACATGTAATTAAAAGCATATGAATGCATCAAGGTACATCAACAAAAGCATGATATGCACCCAAAACCCGTCGTCCTAAGGTATTCAACCTAGGAGCTCTGATACCACTTGTGACGGCTCAAGTTTTTCAACCCGATGCGTCAGTGATAAACCAAAAGTGATCTGATAACGGATCCAAAATGCGGAATCTAAAGGTAACCAAGGTCTCTAGAGATAGGAGTCACTCCTAAGACACAAATGTGACCCTCCATGAGGTCACGGAACTTAAAGAGGACAAAAACGGAAACAAAGGTCAAAAAGGACAAAGTTTGCTATCCAAGGGGTAAAAAGGTCAATTCACAATTAAAAGGAGAAACTTGACTCTAAACAAGTCAAAAAAGGTTAATACAACCTAATCTAATCATTTTGAAACATTCCAAGAGGTTCCATGAACATTGGCTAAGAATCCCACAAAATGCCCTGTCTCGGTTGAAGTGAAAACTGACACTTTTTCACTAAAATATACATAACTCCTACCATGTTTGGAATCTAAGGATAGGATTGATATCATTGGAAATCTGACTCAAAATCCTTGAGTTTAGGCTCAAGAATCACCCCATTTGGATTAGAAATGAAGAAGTTATGACCCGTTGAAGTCGGATGATCAGTGCTAGAACTCTATAGAGACTAAGCTCGGGATCAAGCTATTTCAGTCGACCGAAATGGACTTTCGAACAACCAAAATGAAAGTGCTGAGATCTAAAATCATGAAGAAAAGGTTCGTGTTGCTTCGGTAGACCAAAATGAAGGTTCGGTCGACCGAAATGACTTATGAACATTGCATTTAGCTACTGGAATGTGATAATACTGTGCATTGGCAATTCCATTGGCCATCGGTCGACTGAAACACCACAAAAGTTGCTGAAAAAGCTACTATGAGCCCAAGGTGTGAAGGTTCAACCTCAACTTTGAATCCCATGATGTTTTGGTTCACAATGCATGTGTAAAACTGATTTTTCATTAAGTTTTGAGAATGTAAACATGTCAACAAATCTCAAATTTTATTTAAATACACTTTTGAGGCAAAGGTTGATACCAAAAGTGTCTAAGTACAAAAGTATACATGTTTGGCCCTTGGCTTATTTACATACATGTTTATAATGGCAAAAGTAAATGTTTGAGTGTCATTACATATTAAGAAAGCTACTAAAGCTCCAAAGGTACCATACACCCATGGCATTCAAAATATGATATCAAAAGAAAGGCATGCTAAACACTTGCATGTCAATATACAAAAATGCTTCATTTAGCTCAAAAGCTCCTAAGGATGATGAGCCTCAAAGAACATAGTCTATTTACCTGAAAAACAACCCAAACCACTAGGGTGAGTAATTTAGTTACTCGTAGGATGTGGTGCATGCGCACACCCTATAGTTTCAAGTATAATGTGAACCAAACATAGACCATCACAAGGGTGCATTCCACCTAACGTCTATGTTCCCATGGTGCTCTAAGGGATCATCTCAAGCTATACAAATGTTGAACAGTAAACACGCAACATCCAAGTATACATAAGCAAGTACACCAACCACATTAAAACTAAGATTTACCAAATCACAAGCTACATGAAATCCATGATTTACAACTTGGAAAGTTATGCGAAATCAAGTAATGGAAAGACTAGGATATGTGGCCACAAGACCATACAAGTTATTTTGGGTAATTATGATTCACAAGGTACTACCTCGTGCGCACTATGACTTAGGAGAATTCATATCCTCCGTAATAGAGCCAAACTCTAGCTATCAAACATTTCATATCCTTACAAGCTTCCAAAAATCAACAAGTTCATGACATTTATACAATCTCAATGCATGAACTACCTACCAAGCACAAGTAGGGTAAAACCACACAAACCATGCCCTAAGGTTTTATGTCTAAAGTGACAAGCTAATGATACTACACATTATGCCACACGTATTTAATATTAACGTAGGCCACAATTACTAATTATGCAATATAGCAATTTACCTATAAGTAATTTCAAGTGATACTTACAAGACTTTCAATGAAATCTATATTACTTAACAACACAAGAGTAACTTCAAGATATTCATCATAAATCCTCAATGAAATCACAAGTATTAGGCAAATCATTAAATAATAACCTACCTATACAATTTAATAGTCATATACATGCTTTAATCCACAAATCCTAAGTCAAGCATACAAAATATCTATTTATATGCAAATACAAAATTTTAAAGCATATAATCAATATATATCAAGCTCCAATATATATAAAACCCAAAGAGGATAAACATACAACCACCCCTACCTTAATAGAGAATTGAATCTCTATAATCTAAGCAACCAAGCCCTAAATGTAAAACAAGTTGAGGGTTATTGAAGAGGAGAGTGAGAAGAATCTTTTCTCTCCCAAGGTTTCTACTCTAAGGTGTAAGGAAGTGAACCAAATTGAAGGGAGAAGCTATAAACTAAGCTTTCCTCCAATGGTGGATTTGCTAGGGTTCATGAGAGATTATGAAATGAAGAAGATAAAGTGTAAAAATGGTGAGTGGAAGGGCTAAAAATCCTTCACTCACTATATGCTCTTGCACTACCTCTCTCACACACACAATGCAAAACTAAACCTTAATCTTACACTTGTCACTAATCCAATGCCTCTTCCAAGACAAAATCCCAAGCCCACACTTATTACAAATCAAAGGCTACATGTGCATTAATCTAAGGCCAACACATGGATGAATCTCCACCCACCAAATGTCAAGAAGTCATGGTGTCAAGTCTCTTTACCTAAATGCCAATAAATGGCTCCATGAGAGTGTGACACTTGTCACACTTTCCAAAAATTGCAAAATGGTCCCTTTTCAAAATATCTTCTAAAATAAATTACAAAAAGGTCCCTAAAATGAAAAATAATTATTTTACATAATTACACTAAAACCCCAAAACTTATAAATAATTGTACATTCATGCCCTTTACAAGAAAAGTACTAATCTAACAGGTTTTTCAAGAAAAGTAAAAATGCCAATGTCATGGAAATCAAATACCATGAATGCTTGCAAAACTGGAATTAAATCTGAGCACAACAAGTGAGGTTATGCAAGGAAAAATGAAAAACCAGAAAAAGACGAAATAGGGAAAAGATAAAATAGGAAAAAGATGAAAAAAGAAAATCGCCGAAAATGGAAAAGGAGGAAAAAAAACCAGGTCATTAGAATGATGGAGATAGAGTGACTATCATATGCAGACAAGAATGTGGATGGAAGATTCGTGGATCTTCCAACACTAATGATAACTCATTTCAAGTAAGTGAATTCAATGATAAACATAATTGTACAGGTGTAAGGGTGAATGGACAGGTGACATATAACTATATTGCTAAGCATTATATTGGGATAGTTAGGGCTGATCCTGGTTACACAGTGGCTGGAATAACAGATACAGTTGAGAAAGATCTTCATGTTGTTGTGACTAAGCAGAAGGTTAGAAGGGCAAAGAGTTTGGTTGTACAACTTATCGAGGGTAATCATAAACAACAATTTGGAAGAGTAAGAGATTATTATCAGCTGGTTCTTCAAAGTAATGCTGGAAGTGTTGCTTATGTAAGTACAATGGCATATAGTAATGAAGGTCGTGCATTCTACAGGATGTTTTTTTCGTTAAAAGCAATGTGGAGAGGATTCAAAGAAGGATGTTAACCATTTATTGGTCTAGATAGAACATTCTTGAAGGGACCCTATGGGGGCCACATGTTGGCTGCAGTTGGTAGGGATGCCAAAAATGGCTTATTCCCTATTACAATTGCTTGTGTTGAGTCAAAATGTAGGGACTCTTGGGAATGGTTCTTGAATGAATTGATAGGATTGGTTGGCAACTAACTTGACTTCACATTTATCTCAGATAGACAGAAGGTATGAAACTTTTAAAATTTTCTATTTATCACATTTTATAAAGCTTTATCCAATTATTTACAATAATTTGCACTTATATATAATTTGCAGGGCCTAGTTGAGACATTTGAAAACATGTACCCTGGAGCAGACATAAGATTCTTCCTGAAGCACTTATATAACAATTTCAAGCTAAAATACAAAGGTACAAAACTAAAGAACTTATATTGGGATGCAGCCACTACATATGAGTTTGAGCTTTACATGCAAGAAATGAGGAATGTAGACAAAAATGCATATGAGTGGTTAATGAAGATTCCTAGGAAGGTGTGGGCAAGGTCATCATATAGTGGCAAGAGTAAAAGTAGCTTATGTGTTAACAACATGTGTGAGTCTTTCAACAATTTCAGATAACAGCTAATGATTAGGTTTGAAAAGAATAGGGTTGACATGGCAAGGGTAAATGGATTGTTGTGCCCAAGAATTATGGACAAGTTACAAAAGATTTTAGAAAAGGTAAAAAGGTTGCATGTGGAGCCTGCTAGGAATGATAAGTATGAAGTGGATAACATCTCATACCAAGATGTAAGAGTTAGTGATTATGTGAATATGGCAAAGAGAACCTACTCTTGTAAGTATTGGGATATAAGTGGAATACCATGCAAGCATGCATATGTTGTGGCAGTGTTCAGAATGGAGGATCCAGAAACATATGTGAGTCCTTGGTATTATAGGGACACTTTTTTCAAGTGTTATACCCATGTGATAACTCCAGTTTTATTGAGAAATTTGACAAGAGAAGTAGGAACTACTCCTATTTTGCCACCACCTCATAGGCCTCAACTAAGAAGGCCTAAAAAAATTAGGAAGAGAGGTCCAGATGAGGGCCCTTCAACTACTGTTGTGCCAAAGAAGAAGATGAAATTGAGGTGCAAAAAATGTCTTCAAAAGGGCCACAATGTCAGAACTTGCAAGGCAGCTGAACCTGTTACAAGACCACCTAAAGGTAGTGTTGGATGACCACCACTTCAGAGGGGTACAGGTGGAATAGGTGGTGGCAGGGATGAGAATGTTATTGGTAGGGGTGGTGGAAGACCTGCAGGTGGTGGTGGTGTTGCTGCTAGGGGTAGAAGAGGTGTTGGAAGACCTACTGTTGCTGTTAGGGATGGAAGAGGTGGTAGAAGAGGTGTTGGAAGACCTGTTGTTGCTGCTAGGGATGGAAGAGGTGGTGGAAGACCTGTTATTGTTGCTGCTAGGGCTGCAAGTGTTATAAAGGGTAGACTTAGGTCATTCACAAGTATAAATGCTATTTTTTTATATATAAATGCATTGACATTTCTTGATATAGATGTTTGTTTGTTGTCATAAATTCATTTTCTGCATATAAATGCACTGACATTAATATTTTATATGTTTGTTTAGGCTGGAGATCGGGGTGCTAATAGAGGTCATGGTGTTAGTGTAGGAGATGTCTTAGGTCATTCAGAGGTATAAATGCATTTTGTTGGAATAAATTCATTTCCTTATTATAAATGCACTGACATTAATATTTTTTATGTTTCTGTAGGCATCATCATCCAACCAACATCAAGTGTTTTATATGGATTATCCATCCACATAAGGCACACAAGATTGAAGAACCTCTTACTAATTTTTGTGATTCAAGTAAGTTCCATGCCATAAGACTAATTCATGATTTCATTAACATGGAATATAAATTCATGAAATGTTTTTATTATTTTTGCAGGTTGGTTGATGGATGATTGGTAACAGTATATTTCATTGATTTTTGAGACATTTGATGGATAATGCATTGACAATACTATGATAATGCATTGATTTTTTGTGACACTTCTTTTTGTAAAACTTGTGTTGGACAAGTGCTATGACAGTGCTTTTACTTTTTTGTAACCTACCCTTAATGGTGGATGACAGTGTATGAGACTTCACTATTTATTTTGTAACCTTTAATGGTGGATGACAGTTCTATGAGTTTTGTAATCACAACCAAACTTGATCACTTAATGCATAACTATTATTTTATGGTCTATATATTGTATTAAGGTATCATTTTGTTATATGGACATGTTATGGTATGGTTTTGAAAATATGTTACAAATGAATGGATTTCATTTCTCAAGTACAGGTTGTATTACTTTATTGCATGAACAAGTTATATGGATAGGTTATGGTATGAACATGTTGGACTACTTTTTGCATTTTTGAACAGGTTATGATATGAATGTTGCATTTGCTAATTTGGTATCAATATTGTGAACATGTACATTTAAGATAAACAGATTACTTTAACATCATAAATGCTGCAACAAGTTTAATATTGTCAATATTGTAGATCATCCCTAAATCAAAGACAAAAACCTTCAACTCATAAACAAGTTAAATACCAAAAAAACTAACTTGCACCTACTTTAATTCCCTCCCAAAGTTGACATAAACACAAAACCACAAGTAGTCACCAACAAGCACTTTACTTCCTCCCACAGTTCCACAAAAGCAGCAATAGAAATGATGATACATGCTACAATAAGTTTCTTCATCAACTGAAGCCTTCCTTCGATGGCATACAACTTAATCTTCAACTCTGCAATATCTTTTCTATCAACACCTTGACCACCTCAATCTTTTTCCCATTTTCATTTGAAGTTCTTGTCGAAATTGGTTCACACCATTCCTAAAATCCACATCTTCGTTTTGGACATCTGTAGTATAGCTTTCCCAAATTGTCATACTCATCAAACCCTATTACCAAAATTAGAGTTATTTTGCCACAATCACATTGAACATTAGTATACCTCAAATCAAGAATCCCATACTGTATGCTTGAAGAAGATATTCTGGATTCAAATCTACAAATCAAAACAACATTTAATTTTCATAAAAACACTAAAAATCAACTCAAATCAACATCTAATTTTAATAAAAACACTAAAAATCAACTCAAAACAACATCTAATTTCGACGGTGGTTATAGTTGGACACTAAGGTAGGGATTGTATTGTATGTACGATTTTGAAAAGAAAATTCAGAAAATGGGTTTAAACAACATCTAATGTATGATAGTGTAAGAAATCGATTGCTCCTCATCAAATTCGTCGATTGCAAGATCTCAAGGGAACCGATTTCAAAAATATTATAATAGTGACAATTCATTAAAATTGGTAACTGCAGTCTAGTTTAGTTCGATTTTATTTCATTTTCATCAGCTTTGAGTCTGTTTTGCAGTAGACAGTGACGAATTTTTTTCTTTTTTTTGAATTCTGGTTTTGGAAATCAAATCAATGAAGAGTAATACTATCATTTCATGTTTTATTTACACTTGTTAGTATTTGTAATGACTCAGTCATTTCCTTCATTTCTCTTTTTTCGGTAATTTTTTTTTTTTGTCTTTTTCCTATTTCGTCTTTTCCCAGTTCCGTTTCATTGCATAACCTCACCTTTTATGTTCGGATTTGATTCTAACTTTGCATGCATCCATGATATTTAATTTTCATAATATATATATATATATATATATATATATATATATATATATATATATATATTCTTTTGTAGAAAAACATGTTAGATGTTTACTTTTCTTGTAAAGGGTATGGATGCATAGTTTCTTCGAAAACATTCTTGACTTTTAGAGTTTTTGTGTAATTATGTAAAGTAATTATTTTTAGTCTTAGGAACCATTTTATAATTTAATTTGGAAGATATTTTGGAAAAGAACCTTTTTGCAATTTTTAGAAAACGTGATAAGTGTCACACTCCCATGGAACCACTTATTGACATTGTGGTAGAACCACTTGGAAGCTTAGTATGATGATATGTAGAGGGTGGAGATTCACCCACTTGTTGGCCTAGGATAGGTGCACTTGTTAGCTTGGATAGTTGACAAGTGTAAACTTAGGATTAAGCTTAGGAATGAACCATGGATTGGTGACAAGTATAGGCTCCAAATTTGGTTTTATACTTAGTATGTGTGAAGACTATGGTGTATGAACACATAGTGAGTGGAGGAATACTAAATCCTCCACTCAACTCATTTCATCTTCCTCACTCCCTTTACTCTCAAACCCTAACCTAGCCACCATTGAAGCAAAGCTTGGCTTAGAGCTTTAAGCTTCATTTTGGTCTCTTTCCACTCACTTTAGACCTTTAACCTTGGGAAGTAAAAGTTTCCTTTCACTCTCCTCTACAAAACCCTAGTTTAGTATTCCATTTTTGGCTTGGTTACTTTGGATTATAGAGATTCAATTCTCTATTGAGGTAGGGGTGGTTGTATGTTCATCATCTTTGGGTTTTATATATATTGGAGCTTGATATATATTGATTGCATGCCTTTTAAATTCTTGTATTTGCATATAAATAGTGATTTAATATACTTGACTTAGGATTTATGAATTAAAGCATGTATATGACTATTAAATTGAGTAGGTAGATTATTGTTTAATGACTTGTCTAATACTTGTGATTTCATTGAAAGTTTAGTATGAAAATCTTGTATGTGGCACTTGTATTTACTTGTAGGTGAATTACTATATTGCATAATTAGCAATTGTGGCCTACATTGATAGTAAATTGATATAGCATAATGTGTAGCATCATTAACTTGCCACTTTAGACATATAACCATAGGGACATGGTTTGTGTGGTCTCACTCTACTTGTGCTTGGTAGACAGCTTCATGCATTGTGAGTACATAAATGTCATGGACTTGTTGATTTTTTGGAAGCTTGTAAGGATATGAAAAGGTGATGGCTAAGGTTTGGCTCTAGTACGGAGACAAGAGTTTTTTAAATTATAAGTGCGCACTAGGTAGTACCTTATGGGTCGTAATTACCCGGAATAACTTGGATGGTCTTGTGGCCACATATCCTACTCTTTCCATTATTTGATTTCCCATTAAATTCCAAATTGTAAATCATGATTTCTTGAAATTGTGAATTATTGCTTAAGTTTCAATATGGTTAGTGTACTTGTGTATGCACACTTGGATGCCATGCGTTTATCATTTCAAATATTTGTATAGCTTGAGATGATCCCTTGGAGTACCTTGAAAACATAGACGTTAAGTGGAATGCACCCTTGTGACGATCTATGTTTGGTTTGCATTATACTTAATACTATAGGAAATACGCATGCACCACATCCTACGAGTAACTTGATTACTCACCCTAATTGTTTGGGTTGTTTTTTAGGTAAACAAGTACTTTTCTTGGATGGTTGATACACTTCGCATATTTTGGATGATGTGTTGTGGACACACTCTTTTAGTTATGTAATACCCCTAATTTGAAAAGGATAGTCTCGGCATTTTTAATTGTTATTTTTGTTGTCTTTTTGTTTGTTTAAATGCTAATTTTGGTTGTTTAATTATTTATTTGTGTTTATTAATTGATATTTGAATTAAATTGATTTAATTATTTTATGTGTATTATTTGACTTATTTACATTAGTTAATTATTGTGTGTTAATTGTATTATTTTTACTTGTAATTAACTGTGGTAATTATTTAACTTCTAATTATTTATTTTATTTAGTTGCTAGATTGTTTTACATATCTTCAGTTAGGGTTTTACGATTTAACGTAGCCGACTTAAGGTTTGTATAGTAAGTCGCCGTATGTTGCAATTTAGATTGTTTCATGGGCCGACTAGGATGGGAATTAGGGCTTAGTCTCTAACTATTCATGGACTAGGGTTATTGTTATACACCTATAAATATAAGTAATACGGGGGTTTAGGGTTTTAGAAATATAAGCCAAATTCTGTAAACCAGAGAGACCGTGAGATACAGAGTATTACAAAGGGAGATAGAGAGAAGAAGGTTAGGGTTTTGGGCTTAAGCTAAGACCGAATCAAGGAGGGAAGTTTGGTGTGTGTTACTGGACTGAACTAGGAACAGCAAAGGTCATTTATCACAACTGACGTTGCCGGAGTTAATAAAGACGACAGTTAGAGATTTTAATCCAAAGTCTCAAAGGCAAGTCTCTATTCAAAACTGTGTTCTATGCATGCTTAGGTGGTCTTCAGGACTTAAAATTGAATTTATTTTATTCATACAAGCATGTCTAAATTAAGTTTAAATCAATGTATTCAAAACTGTTTTGTGATTGAAAGTTATTCGTGCTTGAAAATCTATTCGCGTTGGTTTTAATCTTGCATAAACTTTGTGTATTTGGGATTGGTAGCATGTTTATCATTAATTCTGGACATCAATGGAACCCTAGGTAGTTAAATAAAAACTGTATAGAGGGTCTTGCATGTCACCAGAGGCGAAGAAGACAACCGGAAAGGCGTTACGGCTCTCAACGGAGAATAGACTGCTCACCAAAGGGGGGAGCCGGCTCTAGGGATGAGAGAGCCGGCTCCCACATGGGTGGAGCCAGCTCTACAAGGGGTAGAGCCGGCTCTCACTAGGGTGGAGCCGGCTCCACCAAGGGGAGAGCTGGCTCCCTTGTTTTGGAGGCGGCTCTTCCTCCGGTTTTGTGATTTTTCGATGGTTTGGGGTTCTGTTGGGTAGTTTAGATTAATTTTAAATTGTTTGGATTCCAGTTCATGGTCTATATAATTTTTATAAGCATGTAGAAATACTGGGAAGCATGTTAATATAATTATATTGAAACATGAAACAACATTAGATTAAATAAGAGGCTTGCATGTGGAAGGTTGGACAGTTAGTTTAAATTGCTTGCTGAAATTTGTTCAGCAATTTATATTAACATAATTTAATACTGTTAATCATGTTGTAACACTGTATTGAGCATAGTGGATTACTTGAAATATTTATGCTTAAATTAGAGTAATTGATGTGGTAATTTACATAACTACATAAATCTATGGACTATTTGGAAGAGTTAAATGCGTAGTCTTACTTTGTCGATTTAAAGGACTGGAACAGGATTTCTAAATCTTAGATTGGATGCATAAGTCGGTAATACATATAATAGACTATGTTTATTCTTATTTTGGAGTAAGGTTGATGAGTATTTATTATTGATTTGTCAACTATACTAGATGGAGGATGGTATGCACTGGTATGGGACGGTGGCATACTATGTATGGATTAGTTCAGACACTATAACCTACCTATTCAGGATTGAGGTGTGGATTTACCATAAAGGTTCAGTCCTACTCATATTTGTGTCATATCAATAAAGAATTGAATGACCTTTCTGGTTTCTGGATGAATTGTTATACTTATATCAGACCACTACAATAGATGGATGATATTTTGTATTAGGAGTATACGGATTTTATATATATATCATTATAGTGCCATGGTATGAGCTTGAGTCTCAGGACCATGGTTAGGGTGCGTATATCATAGAGGATGGATAACTGGATAGAGGTGTTGTTCCCTGGTAGGTCTAGGTACACATGACCACATTATGTGCGATTTGCATGGTATCTCTACTCTGGCTGAGATAGACCTATTGGACTAGTGAGCGTCCTATAGTGTGTACATATATATATATGGACTACTCTAGATATTGTTGAGTCTATCTAAGATGTATCTGCGTATCGGGTTTATGTTTGGATCGTAGTAGAATAGGACTTGCATGTGGGCCTGACCCACTCTTTTATTTTTCAGGTACTCGTCAGTTCCAGGGTTAAAGCTTGGTTGTGCAGAGCAAATATAGACTTCCATTCCACCGACTACGTAGGACTACTATCGTATTAGCTTTGGATTTTGATTACAGTTGTTTTATTTTACAGTTGGGATTTTTATTAGGGGTCCACTAGATAGATTCCTGAGTTGTTAAATAAATGGAGGTTTTAGATTAATGGATTTGAGCAAGACTATTTTGAGGATTTTAAATTAGAATTCTTTTCAGCTATTTTTATTTACTTCGTATTATTTCAACTTGTATTCTGTGTTCGTTTTAAAATACTAAATTGTCTAATATTCCCTCAGGTTTGGGCCTGAGCCTGATCAACCCGTGTCTCGTATCTTAGAGGTATCACAGTTAGTATCAGAGCACTCCAGGTTTAAGTGTCTCTAGGATGCTTCGTATTAAGACTTCTGCGTAGCGTTTTCTCTATTATTTAGAGCTTAAGTTTAGGAATCGTTGTATTCTTTTACGATCTGGTTTAATCGTACTGATGTCTGTCTTTCTGTGTTAACCCCAGAACCAGACGGAACAGTCAGCGACGAAGGGAAGTGGCCCGTAGGCAGCGTTAGGAGGATGATGGTCAGTTCTATGAGAAGCAGGAGGAAGTTCAGCAGACTCGGGATCAGGGAGGAGATCTATAGTATCTTCCTCACATCAACGACCTTATTGCTCGGGCTATAGAAGTAAGGTAACAGCTGCACTTCAGAATCAGCCTCAGGTACAGGTACAGCCAGCACCGTTACCAGCACCGGTTGTTCAGACTGATACCTGGGAGAAGGCTAGGAGTTCTTTCACAAAGGGGAGCCCACCTGAGTTCACGAGTTCCACCGATGCGAAAGTAGCTCACCAGTGGAAACAGGACATTGAGCGACATCTTCGCTTGGTTCAGTGCACGAAGGTGCAGAAGCAGATGCTTGCTACCTTCAAGCTAGTTGGGAATGCACTACGGTGGTGGGAGTCAGTTACCACCATAGAGGAGAGGATGGCATTGACTTATGATCAGTTCAGTGCACGCTTTAATGAGAAGTATTTCCCTTATGCAGTCAGGGCAGCTATGAAGACTGAGTTTCTTAATCTGCAGCAAGGGAATATGACAGTGGTAGAGTATGAGCAATAGTTCACGCGTTTATCTCTTTTTGCATCGGAAGAGATGGATACCGAGGAGAAGAAGCGCAACAGTTTTGTTAAGGGACTGATGTGGTCTATCAAGAGAGCTATTACAGGCAGTCCAGCCTATACTACGTATGCTCAGGTGGTAGATGCTGCTATATAGTAGTATCAGTTGACCGTGGACTTTAGACAGGCCAAGGGTGAGAAGCGGGGTGACAGAGATTCTGCTAACCAGTCAGCTGAGAAAAGGAATGGGAATGGACACCGACAGAATGACAAGGGCAAGTTCTAGATACAGCAGCCTTAGAAGAAGCACAAGGGTGGTTCAGATGCTCACAGGGATGTGGCACCTATTTAGCGACGGCAGAATGGGGGACCACAGGCAGGACAAGGTCAGCCACAGACTAATTAACAGAGGAGGCTGTTTGGTACTTTCCAAGGTAGTTGCTATATTAGTGGAGAATATGGTCATACTTCCAGATAATGTCCTAGAGCAAGACAGGGACAGGGACAGGGACAGGGGCAGAGGGTGTCAGTGCCTTTACCAGCTCTACAGGTTCCACAAATTCAGGGACAGACGTATCCGGCTTTACCGGCACCGCCGCAGCCTCAAGGACAGGCACCGCAGCAGTTACATTATGGCAGGGTGTACAACCCTATGCCCCAGGATATGCAGGCACCTCAGGCTGTTGAGGGTAAGTTTCCTATTCATGGTTTACATGGACGTGTGTTATTTGAGACGGGTGCTACACAGTCATTTGTAGCTAGATTTTTTGTTGCTTTGTCTAGGATGACGACTCGGGTATGCAATAGACCACAGGGTATTTCTACACCGTTAGGCAATACAGCCATTCTTCATGAGAGTGATGGGCCTGTGACACTAGATATTGGTAAACTCAGATTTTTAGCCAATCTTTTGGTCCTGGACATGCACACTTATGATGTGATACTTGGGATGGGTTGGTTATCGCATTACCATGCCCAAATTGATTGTTATGATAGGTCAGTGGTTTTCACCATACTTGGTCAGGACATGTACGTCGTCGTTATGCCGCGTTCTAGCGGGGTCACTAGCACCTATTTGTTTCATATGGAGGAGGAAACAGAGGAGGGGACTACTGTATCATTGGATAACATACCAATTGTACAGGATTTTCCGGATGTATTTCAGGAGATTCTAGGGTTGCTGCCTAGTCGAGAGATCGACTTTGTGATTAACTTAGCTCTAGGCACTACGCCTATTGCTAGGGCACCATATAGGATGGCACCGATGGAGATGCGAGAGCTGAAGGATCAAATTCAACAGTTACTCAGCTAGGGTTTTATTCGCAGGAGTACTTCACCCTGAGGAGCACCAGTTCTGTTTGTGAAGAAGAAGGATGGTTCACTTCGGCTGTGTATAGATTACAGGGAGTTGAACAAGATTACTATTCGTAACAAGTATCCGTTACCCAAGATTGATGATCTTTTTGATCAGTTAAAGGGAGCAACGTACTTCTCTAAGATTGATCTACGGTCTAGATATCTTCAACTTCGGGTTCGGGA
The DNA here is from genome assembly GCF_030987335.1 of Cornus florida. Lineage (NCBI taxonomy): Eukaryota > Viridiplantae > Streptophyta > Magnoliopsida > Cornales > Cornaceae > Cornus > Cornus florida. Next base: position 60,904,597 of record NW_026775574.1, on the reverse strand, counting down.
GCAGGATGTTCCGAGGATAGCGTTTCTCACTAGATATGGATCTTATGAGTTTCGTGTGATGCTGTTCGGGTTGACTAATGTACCAACGGTCTTTATGGATTTAATGAACAGAGTCTTCAGGGCCTATTTGGCTCAGTTTGTCATTATTTTCATTGATGATATCTTAATCTATTCTAGGTCTGAGGACGATCATGCTAGATATCTAAGGATTATGTTGCAGACGCTTCGTGAGCATTAGTTATATGCCAAGTTCGAGAAATGTGAATTTTGGCAGCGGGAGGTGAAATTTCTGGGTCACGTAGTGTTAGAAAGGGGAATAACAGTGGATCCAGCCAAGGTTTCAGCAGTGGTTGAGTGAGGACAACCTACTTCACCTACCGAGATTCGGAGTTTCCTTGGATTGGCAGGATATTACAAGAGGTTTATCCAGGATAGCGGGGCCACTCACTCATCTGACTAAGAAAGGTGCACGGTTCGTACAGGATGAACATTGTCAAAAAGCTTTTGATGAGCTAAAGACTAAGTTGACTTCTGCACCGGTTTTATCTACCCCACAGAGTGGGATAAAGTATCTTGTGTACACAGATGCTTCGATGCAGGGTCTTGGATGTGTTTTGATGCAGGAGAAGCGACTGATTTCGTATGGATCTCGGAAGCTTAAGTCTCATGAGCTTAATTATCCAACACATGACTTAGAGTTGGCAGCTGTGGTCTTTGCCTTACATATTTGGAGGCATTATCTGTTGGGTGAATCCTTCAAATTATTCAGCGATCACAAGAGTCTGCAGTACTTGTTCACTCAGCGAGAGTTGAATATGAGACAGCGCAGGTGGTTGGAGTTTGTAAAAGACTATCACTTTTCTATACAATACCATCTAGGGAAAACGAATGTGGTGGCGAATGCACTCAGTCGCCGACCTGTTGGTGTTCTTTCTGCTCACTTCTGAGTGGAATACTTTGAAAACGGTGGATGAGTTGTCGGAGGCTTTCATGGCTTGCATGGTGGTTACACCTTCTATCATTCACAAAGTTTTGAAGGCACAACTTACGGATCAGCAGTGCATTGACAAAGTTACAGAGATAGCTTCCGGAGAGGTTCCATTCTACTATGTTGGGACTGACGGAGGTTTGAGGAAAAAGGGCCGTTTGGTGGTACCTTCTGCTGATGATTTGAGGAAGGATGTGATGATTGAGACTCACCATTCTGAGTTTTCTGTTCATCCAGGAGGAAACAAGATGTATCAGGATATGAAGTAGCAGTTTTGGTGGGCAGGTATAAAGAAAGATATTGCTATTTTTGTCTCTCGATGTAATACTTGTCAGATGGTCAAGATTGATCATCAAAGGCCGCCAGGAGCTCTACAGCCATTACCGATACCGGAGTGGAAATGGGAGAGCATTTCTATGGATTTTATGGAAGGGTTGCCAAATTCCTTCAAGGATCACAATTCCATTTGGGTCATCGTGGACAGATTAACGAAATCAGCTCACTTCTTGCCTATTCGCACTGACTTTACCTCGGAGCAGTTGGCGAGACTTTACATTACCGAGATTGTGAAGTTGCATGGTATTCCGTTGTCTATTATCTCGGACAGGGATTCGAGCTTTGTGTCAGGCTTTTAGAAGAGTTTTCTGCAGGCTTTGGGTACAGAATTACACCTTAGTACTGCTTCTCATCCTCAGACTGATGGACAGACTGAGAGGGTTAATTAGATCATGGAAGATATGCTTCAATCGTATGTTCTGGATTTCAAGGGCCACTGGGAGGATTATTTGCCACTTGTGGAGTTTGCTTATAATAATAGTTTCCAGAAGACTATTGGGATGGCACCATTTGAGGCATTGTATGGCCGACCGTGTCGATCGCCTATTTGTTGATGGAGGTTGGCGAGATCAGATTCTTGGGTCCAGAGTTCACCAAGGATACTTCTGAGAAGATTGCTCTTATTAGGGATCGCATGCGCACTGCCCAGAGTAGGCAGAAGAGTTATGCGGATCGTCGCACTTGTGCTTTGGAGTTTCAGGTTGGGGATCAGGTTCTCCTCAAAGTGTCTCCTATGACGGGTGTAATGCGCTTTGGGAAGAAAGGTAAGTTGTCTCCGCGATTTGTCGGTCCATTTATGATTACGGATTGAGTTGGAGCTGTTGCTTATCAGTTGGCACTTCCGGATAATTTAGATCGTGTCCACAATGTGTTCCATGTTTCTATGTTGCGGAAATTTTTGCGAGATGAGGATCGGTATCAGTATATTGATGTTGGGGAGATTGCGTTGCAACCGGATGCAACTTATTTGGAGCCACCATGTCGTATTGTCGATCGTCGGGATCAAATCCTTCGTAATAAGGTTATCCCTTTGGTGCGTGTTCAGTGGAGTCATCACAATGAGGCTGAGTCTACTTGGGAACGGGAAGATGTCATTCGCTTGCAGTTTCCTGAAATATTGGAGGAAGGTAAGAGCGAATTCCGAGGATGGAATTCCTTTTGTTAGGGGGGAAGAATGTAATACCCCTAATTTGAAAAAGATAGTCTCGACATTTTTAATTGTTATTTTTGTTGTCTTTTTGTTTGTTTAATTGCTAATTTTGGTTGTTTAATTATTTATTTGTGTTTATTAATTGATATTTAAATTAAATTGATTTAATTGTTTTATGTGTATTATTTGACTTATTTACGTTGGTTAATTATTGTGTGTTAATTATATTATTTTTATTTGTAATTAACTGTGGTAATTATTTAACTACTAATTATTTATTTTATTTAGTTGCTAGATTGTTTTACGTATCTTCAATTAGGGTTTTACGATTTAATGTAGCCGACTTAAGGTTTGTATAGTAAGTCGCCGTATGTTGCAATTTAGATTGTTTCATGGGCCGACTAGGATGGGAACTAGGACTTAGTCTCTAATTATTCATGGACTGGGGTTATTGTTATACACCTATAAATATAAGCAATACGGGGGTTTAGGGTTTTAGAAATATAAGCCAAATTCTGTAAACCAGAGAGACCGTGAGATACAGAGTATTACTGAGGGAGATAAAGAGAGGAAGGTTAGGGTTTTGGGCTTAAGCTAAGACCGAATCAAGGAGGGAAGTTTGGTGTGTGTTACTAGACTGAACTAGGAGCAGCAAAGGTCATTTATCACAACCGACGTTGCCGGAGTTGATAGAGACGACAGTTAGAGATTTTAATCCAAAGTCTCAAAAGCAAGTCTCTATTCTACTCTTTCTCTTAAGCCTGTGTTCTGTGCATGCTTAGGTGGTCTCCAGGACTTAAAATTGAATTTATTTTATTTATACAAGCATGTCTAAATTAAGTTTAAATCATTGTATTCAAAACTGTTTTGTGATTGAAAGTTATTCGTGCTTGAAAATCTGTTTGCGTTGGTTTTAATCTTGCATAACCTTTGTGTATTTGGGATTGGTGGCATGTTTATCATTAATTCTGGACATCAATGGAACCCTAGGTAGTTAAATAAAAACTGTATAGAGGGTCTTGCATGTCACCGGAGGCGAAGAAGACAACCGGAAAGGCGTTACGGCTCTCAACAGAGAAGAGACGGCTCACCAAAGGGGGGAGCCGGCTCTAGGGATGAGAGAGCCGGCTCCTACATGGGTGGAGCTGGCTCTACAAGGGGTAGAACCATCTCCCACTAGGGTGGAGCTGGCTCCACCAAGAGGAGAGCCGGCTCCCTTGTTTTGGAGGCGGCTCTTCCTCCGGTTTTGTGATTTTTCGATGGTTTGGGGTTCTGTTGGGCAATTTGGATTAATTTTAAATTGTTTAGATTGCAGTTCATGGTCTATATAATTGCTATAAGCATGTAAAAATACTGGGAAGCATGTTAATATAATTATGTTGAAACATGAAACAACATAGGATTAAACAGAAAGCTTGCATGTGGAAGGTTGGACAGTTAGTTTAAATTGCTTACTAAAATTTGTTTAGCAATTTATATTTACATGATTTAATACTGTTAATCGTGTTGTAACACTATATTGAACATAGTGGATTACTTGAAATATTTATGCTTAAATTGGAGTATTTGATGTGGTAATTTACATGACTACATAAATCTATGGACTATTTGGAGGAGTTAAATGCGTAGTCTTACTTCGTCAATTTAAAAGACTGGAACAGGATTTCTAAATCTTAAATTGGATACATAAGTTGGTCATACATATAATAGACTGTGTTTATTCTTATTTTGGGGTAAGGTTGATGAGTATTTATTATTGATTTGTCAACTATACTAGATGGAGGATGGTATGCACTAGTATGGGACGGTGGCATACTAGGTATAGATTAGTTCAGACACTATAACCTACCTATTCAAGATTGAGGTGTGGATTTACCATAAAGGTTCAGTCCTACTCATATTTATGTCATATCAATAAAGAATTGAATGACCTTTCTGGTTTCTGGATGAATTGTTATACTTATATCAGACCACTACAATAGATGGATGATATTTTGTATTAGGAGTATACGGATTTTATATACATATCATTATGGTGCCATGGTATGAGTTTGAGTCTCAGGACCATGGTTAGGGTGCGTATATCACCGAGGATGGATAACTGGACAAAGGTGTTGTTCCCTGGTAGGTCTAGGTACACATGACCACATTATGTGCGATTTGCATGGTATCTCTACTCAGGCTGAGACAGACCTATTAGGCTAGTGAGCGTCCTATAGTGTGTACATATACATATATGGACTACTCTAGATATTATTGAGTCTATCTAAGATGTATCTGCGTATCGGGTTTATATTTGGATCATAGTAGAATAGGACTTGCATGTGGACCTGACCCACTCTTTTATTTTCAAGTACTCGTCAGTTCCAGGGTTAGAGCTTGGTTGTGCAGAGCAGATATAGACTTCTATTCCACCGACTACGTAGGACTACTATCGTATTAGCTTTGGATTTTGATTACAGTTGTTTTATTTTATAGTTGGGATTTTTATTAAGGGTCCACTAGATGGATTCCCGAGTTGTTAAATAAATGGAGGTTTTGGATTAATGGATTTGAGCAAGACTATTTTGAGGATTTTAAATGAGAATTCTTTTCAGCTATTTTTATTTACTTCGTATTATTTCAACTTGCATTCTGTATTTGTTTTAAAATACTAAATTGTCTGATATTCCCTCGGGTTTGGGCCTGAGCCTGATCAACCCGTGTCTCGGATCCGAGGGGTATCACAAGTTATCATACAAAGTGTTTAGCATGTGCTTTGTAGTATTTTTGGTATCTATGGACTTATGAATTATGTTTTTGGACAAATGATATGTAATGAGGTTTCGAGCCATTATTACATGATTCAATATGATATTTATGCTTGTTGATATGCTCATATATTCATTCATTCTTAGAAATTGGTTTTTGAACTCATGTATGAGGGTTGATGAATCGTATAGGTTCCATAGCAAGTTTTTCATGTTCAGCAGATTTCGAGGCATTTCGGCCGACCGATGCCTTTTTGGATTTAAATTGAATAATAAAATCTAATTCTAGTAGCTAAACTTACTATTCAGAGCATAACTGGTCGACCGGTTCTCTACTTTGGCCGACCGAAGCAACTTCCAGTTTTTGGTGAGTCAGAGTCCATCTCGGCCGACCGAAATACTACAGTCACAACTACTTTGCAGATTGTTTAACAGCTTTGTTTCTACAACTTTAAACAAGTATTTCACCTTCATTCCTAATCCAAATGGAGTGATTCTTGGGCCTAAACTTAAGGATTTTGAATCAGCTTCCCAATGGTATCAATGCCATTCTCAGATCCAAACCATGGTGAAGGTTATTCGTGTTTTAGTGAGACAGTGTCAGGTTTTACTTGAACCAGAAAAGGGTACCTTATGGGATTCTTGGCCAATCTTCTTTACACCGCTTGCAGTGTTGTCATTTAATTAGTTTAGGTTGAGTAGACCTCATTTGACTTACCTAGAGTCAAATATCCTTTTTCAATTGTAACTTGACCATTTTACCCTTGGTTTAAGGATTCGTCTGTTTTGATCATTGTTTCTTCTTTAGATCTCCTTGAGTTTCATGACTTCATGGGAGGTCAGTTGGGCGTTTTAAGGATGATGTACATCCCTAGAGATATTGGTTTTATATTTTACTTCCGCATTTCAGATCCGTTACCGAGTTAACTTTCGGATCATCACTAACGTATTGGTTTGTAAAACTAGGATCGTCACAATATTTAACTCTTATTAAAAAGTTTAGCCTCATGTAAGCTTAATATCTTACACTTGGAAGTATTTAATTTAAAATTACACTAAATAGCTAATCACTATAGACGGGAATATCTCTCTACTAAGATTGAATTGCTGATCCTTATCCAAAGAGTCAATATCACACACCAACACCACATCTGAATTTGTCAATGGTTTCTTTTCAACTATGAAGCATGCTTATACAATATAACCATATTTAACATTATACATATATGATCACAAGCGAAACATCAAATGATATTTATTAATTTAAAATTAAAATACTATTATCACAAAGTAATGGACTAATGTTATATATATATATATATATATATATATATAAATCATTACAACTCTTAATATAAAAATTAAAAATAAATTAAAGTTTTATAATACTATCACTCAATGCATGTATATAAATAAAAATTTATATTTAAATAGTCGTGTTCAAGTTGCACCTGTGTTCTACTTTTTTAAATTTTGATGTATGCACATATTCGTATCGACTTCATATCCGGTGTCCGCGCCAATATTGCTACGTAAATATATAATGTGTCATATGAGAAAAATGTAGTCTGAATGAGACAACTTGTTATGTTTTTGTGGCCTCTAACTACCCCTTAATCTGGACATTCATATTTTTTTTTTATCCAGCATCGACAATAAATGAGGTCACCCACTTGGTAATTTTTCCTTTCTAAGTTTCACAGGCTTTCAAAATTATATAATTCTTGATCATAGCTAAATAGTTTGATGAAAAAATTATTATCAAGCCTTTTTCTCATTGAAACGTCAATAAGTCCCACGAAGAAAAATTTAAGACTAAATAAATCATACTTTTGATATATAATCTATTTTATGTATATATATATTCATTTAAATTTTAGTTTCTTAATTATATTGTATAATAAAAAATAATTCATTTGCTTTGTACCTTCTTTTGTCGTTTCTAATCATAAGCTCTCTCTCTGTGCAATCCCTAATCTTTATCCACCAAAGATATAAATTAATTTCTCCTCTCACCTGAATGATCTTCTCAATATTTCACTGTTGCATTTGCCACCATAAAAATTGGATCTTAAAATTAGAATATAAAATAAAAAATACTTAAATTTTTTAATTAAAATTTCTCAATATTTCTCTTTTGCATTTGCCACCATAAAATCGGATCTGAAAATTAGAATATAAAATAAAAAATACTTAAATTTTTTAATTAAAATTTCTTAAATTTTAATTTTAATGAGCCCATCTTGTGTTCCCTAACATAGATTATTTTTATAAAAAAAAGATAAAAATTAGTAAAAATAATTATATGGATTGTAGACTGAATTTGATCTTTTGTCTACTTTTGATATTATAACTTTTTACGAAAACACTCAATATATACATTATCTCATTTCAAAATTATCACAATCTTTTTTTACACGCTTAAACTATCGTGTATGTTGCCCTTTTAAATTTAAATGTATATAATAATACATATACATATTGAAATTTATATTTTTAAATTTTCTTTACATACGTGGAGTTTGCGTTCTTTTATACCTTAATTTGACTCCCTTTGTAAATATCTTTATGACTCTTTAATTTTCTTTGTATTTTTCAATTTGGCGTGTTAAACATAATATAGAGTTGCACATTGAAACAATTTTATTTATTTATTTTTTTTTTTTTTGTGGTTGAATATTTTTGTAAGTGAATTTTGTTGAGCATTGAACTCCACATTCTATTTTGTTAAAATATTTGAGAAAAAATTCAACCTCCAATTTTGAACAAAACATGATTAAAGCAAACAAAGAAAGCAAAAGGCTTTGTCTCTTTTTCTCTGACATCTTCTTGTCATGGAAACTATCCACAAGATTCATCTATTCGAAACTTCCATTTCTGTTGGACTGTACACACAAAAATTCCTTATGGTTTCCTTTGGTTAGATAAAATCACCGAGAAAAGAAAAAATAAATAAATAATTTTAAAATTTTTTAGGAGTTTGATTAGATAAAAAATGAAAATTTTTGAAAAATTAAAATTCTCATTATTCTCTAAAACGTTTGAGAAATTTTATTTTCACGTGAAAGTAATATTTTTTTTATTTTGTGTTCTTATTTTACCTAACAATTTCATTGTATTATTTTACACAACAATTTTATTATATATATATATTTTTTACTAAGTTTCAAAGTATTGTAGTCCAATTAAAACTTTATCAGTGATAGGATTTTAATTATTTTGTATCATATATGAATGAAATAAATAGTAGTTTACAAGGTTTAAATTAATTAAATATTCTATCATTTTTTTATATACATACTATGAATTAATATTTTATTGTTTTATCATTTTTATAAAATAAAGACAATTTAGGTATCTAAACTATAACATAATATTTTCCTACAATTTTCTTAAAATAAATTCTCATCTAACCAAATACATACTAAAAAATAAAAAAATAAAAAAATTCATTTACTTCACTTTTCTTTTCATTTTTCATTTTCTTTATTTTCTTGCTATTTTCATCTAACCAAAAGAGCATAAGAAAAGTGTCAAATACAAATAATAATAATAATAATAATAATAAATTAGAAGATTTAAAAATCTTTTGTGTCTTCATCTTTCCACTAAGTTTCATTGTAAAGGGACTCTCTAAGCATAAATATATATATACACACACACACTACTTGGATAACGTGTTATAACTTCTTTTCTAATTTTAAGGTTTACACATGATAATTTGAACGCTAAAATTTTGAATTTTTCTGAGCTACTCTCAAATGATTTTTTTGATGCACGTAAAATAAAAGGCTTTCATATGCTCATAAATAAATTATGGAGTATTTTTAACTAGGCAAAAAAATTATTATAGAGTATTTTAAGACACTGACAGTGGACGCCAACATCATTTACTAAAAAAATTTCACACTTTTTCACATTAAAATCTTCGTAGAATTATTGAATCAATTTTAATGAGAGTGTAAACTTGAAAGAGGTCAAATTTCTCTTTACTATGTGCAACCTTTACAATTAGAGATCCAAATTGTGTGGAGACCAATAATGCAAAAGCAAATCCAAAAAAACTGACACAGATGGGGGACTTGTGACTGTATCATCTCTTTTATATATATTTGTTTAAATTTCAGTTGCTTAATTATATTGTATTATGAGTTTAAATAATTATTAATGTAATTTAAATTCAACTAAAAAATTCTTGTGTTTAATACACGCTTTTAATAAAAGAAAAATTAATTATTTTATAAAAAATAATAAAATGTATTGTCATTCATTTTATTCAAATTTTATTTCTAATTTTGTATAAATACATATATGAAAGTTTGAATTTAAATTTTATATCTAATATTCTAGCAAAAGTATATATATATATATTATTTAATGCGGGTAAAAACAAAAGGTAATTAATTTAAAAAAAATTAAAGAAAATGGAGGAGAGTATCCAGCTATTGGAGATCCAAATTGTGCGGAGACCATTGATGCAAAAGCAAATCCACCAATCGAGTTCATTTGTTTTGTCCTTCTTTTGTCGGTTATAATCATACTACACACTCACTCTCTCTCTCTCTCTCTCTCTCTCTCATACTCATCTAAAATATCTCACCTCAATCATTCATCTCAATATTTCATTATTCCATTTGCCATCCTAAAATCGGATCTTAAAATTAGAATAAAGAAATTTTAATTTAATTTTTTAAAATTTTAATTTTAATGTGCCCATCCAGTGTTTTCCTAACATAGATTATTTCTATTAAATAAATAAATAAACAATAGTATAATAAATAATAGTATCTTTTATATAGAACATAGACTGAATTTGGAGACCAATTATGATATTATAACTTTTTGTGAGAGATGAAATAAATAAATGTATTGTCTCTCTTTAAAAGAATAATGATTAAATGTATCTGGAGTGGTTGAGAATGATATCACTATGACGTCATTAAATATTATGAGGTTATTATAATGTTATCTTTTATTCATGTTAATTTAATCATATGTGTCCGACTTTAACTTTCTAGTCTTTTTAAACTTGGCATGGTACTTGTTTAAATTTAAATGATTATATTATTAGTAAGCTGTGTCAAAAGGTAATTATGAAAGAGTGAAGCATTTTTCTTTTCAGTATAAGCATAAGTACATAGACTTGCACATTGGGACAATTTTATATATTTTATTTTAATTTTTTGTAGTTGCATATTTTGCAAGTGAACTTTGTTGAACATTGTACTCAACATTCTATTTTGTTAAAATATTTGAGTAAAATTTCAATATTTAATTTCTAATAAAAACATAATTAAAGCAATCGGAAATATTTTTTTTGTGATCGAAGTTTTTAAAGAAGCACTTTAAATCAGTTATGATTTATTCATTCGAACATAAAATTATGATTTATGATGAGTCTTCTATTTTTTTGTAAGGGACTAATATTGTATTGGATAGTACCTATTTGTAACTTTATTGCATTTTTTAAAAAAATATTATTTTATTCTTTACTTTATATATTACAAGCCAAACTCCTAGCATTTTTGTTTTACTAGTTTTCTTCTTGTATTTGCCTTTTTCTAATTTGTTACCATTGTCTTGGGACATTTTCATGAAAGCTGCATTAGCAATAGCTTTTCCTAATTTGTCAATACATCCACACCAATTCGGCCATTTTTCTTCTTGTATTTGCCTTTTTCTAATTTGTTACCATTGTCTCGGGACATTTTCATGAAAACTACATTAGCAATAGCTTTTTCTAATTTGTCAATGCATCCACACCGATTCGGCCATTTTTCTTTAATAATGCAGTGACATGAAAATCACTTTGTTTTGTCTTTTCCTTTTCCTTTTTCTTTCTTTGTCGTTTGTAATCATTCTCTCTTTCGGCAACACTACGGCTAAGTTGTGCAGCGGGTTTGAAGGGAAATGATAACATTAATTATGGGGGAAGGGAAGGGAAGGAAAAAATAATTTTAATCCCCTACCGTGTCGGGTTGATTAATGAAAGAAAATAAAAGGAAGGGTAATAATCATGTTCAGAAAGAGGTAGGAAAGAAAAGGAAAGAAAATTATTTTCATAAAATTATTATTATACTCTTTAATATTTTAAATATATATATATATATATATATATATATATATATATATATATATATATATATTGTCTCCTGTTAAGGCCCAAAACTGATGGGCCACCAGAAAAGAAAGAAAATATTTTTAGGGCAAATTATTTCAGCCTCCATCTCGTTGTCGACTCTGAACTTGCCATCTCTCTCTCACTCTCTCTGCAACTGCAAACTATAAGAATCAGAAGTTCAAAACCCATATATTTCAGTTTATATATCTGTTTGCACGAATCAAAAGTTCAAAACCTATATCGGCATATCATTTTAGATTGTTCAAAAAATCAAAACCCGTATCTTTCAGTTTCCATCACCCGCTGTTTATTGCCGTTCGCAAGCTTCAGTCGTTGGCCCTTTGTCAGTCAACTCTCAAGCTTGCCCCCCTCTCTCTTTGCAACTGCTAACTTGTACGTATGGGTTTTATTTTATTTTATTTTTTTCTAAATCAACTAATCAAGGTTTGTAATTCTTGTTTTGCAAACTAAATTTACCTGTAATCAAGGGCAAATTTGGCACCAGAAATCACACACCAAGCCTCTCATTCCCTTTCTTTCCATTTCCTCCCATTTTTGGGAGGATTACAAAACTTACTGTTAAACCTATTTCTATCCCTCCAAAACCTTCCATTCCCTTTCCTTTCCTTCCAACTTTCAGCCCCAAACACGTTTTTTTATCACTCTCCATAACCTTTCTTTTCTTTTCCTCCCATTTCTACTCTACCAAACTGTGATACCCCCACTAAGTCCATAAACACAATTAATGTAACTACAGAAAAGCAAAATCAAATTTAAATAAATTAATTAATTCAAACAAACACAAACAATAAAAAAAATAATTCATTTAAGTAAAACAAAATAAATCACTATTCAATAAACAATTTGACACATAGAAACAAATTTAAATTTCAATCTTATCATTTTGAAAACTAGGGCTATTACACAAACTGAGCCTAAAGAAAATTTGTCCATGCATTCACACCCAATCCGTCTCTTCTAAGTTTGGCAATACGTGGTCGCGGGTCATAATTGTGTCGTGTTGATGAAAGAGTATTTTAATAAATAGTTTAATCTGAACATGACTCATTTAATATCCGTGTCAGAAACCATCAATCCTAACCCAACTTGTTTAATCAACGGATTATACGTATAACCCTTTTAATGACCTATTTACTGAAATAATATATATATATATATATATATATATATATAATTTAAATTAATAATAATAATTAATTAAAAATAAATAATAGAAAATTATAAGTTTCAATCCAATCAAATTACTAAATAGTCTCTAATTTATAAAAGAGTAAATTAAAAGACAAAAGTTTAGATACTTATTTTTCGAATTTAAATATAATTTTATTTATGAGATGTATAGTTAAACGGGTATAAACAGGTTGAATTACCTTAATAGAAACACGATATAATTAGTTAAACGGGTTGATCGTGTCGATCTGTTTATGACCCAAACCCGTTTAACTCGTGTAGTGTTGACTAGTTGTGTCAAAATTTGCCACCCGTTTAACTCGTGTAGTGTTGACTGGTTGTGTCAAAATTTACCACCCATATTATTCCACATGAATATATAAAAAAAATTATTTGTTTTGGCGTTACCTTAAAAAAAAAAAAAAAGAAAAAGTTACACCTCTAGAATAAATTCTCTTTTGACAACACTAAAAAGGGTACTAAAATAAATAAATAAATAAAAAGGGCAACAAAAACAAACCAAAATTATGTAATTTCAGAAGCTCCTCTTATAGTGGGAAATGGTGAAGATTCACTTTTGCTTATTCTAATACGGTTTCTATTTATCCTAATTTTCCATCGAAGCTAGTATGCTCTGACTTTGCCATTTTATAAACAAAACCTAAATTATATTTCGAAGAATTTCTTTTAAATTCATGTATTTACATGATCCAATATTCCAATATCTAAAAACTGACATTAAAAGGATTTTTATTATTATTTGTTTTAGTTAAAATCTGTATTATCTTGGTCACATAGAGTTACCAAGGCTTTAGTACAATTTCTATGATGCAGTGGCCTGTGATCCAGTGCCACGATAACTGACACGAAAAGCGTGTTACCTTTTTTCTTTGACATAATTTACTTTACCTTATGATGACTCTCTCCCTCTCTCTCTCTACCATCTGAATTTGCATCTCTCCCTCTCTCTCAATCTGCAATCCCTCAATCTCTATTCTCTCTCTCTACCATCTGAATTTGCATCTCTCTCTCAGAATCTGCAATCCCTCAATCTCACTGTCTGACATCTTCTGAATCTTCACTTTCCGTTCTTCTATTTTATTTGTCTCGGATCAGACTTGGAATATGCCAGAGGTATGTGTTTAATTTTCTTCTTTAGTTTCCTCAACAACTCTTTTTAACCTCTCTGTTTTTCTGGTGCTCCCATTTCCTGCTTTGTATTTTGCTCTCTTACATGCTTCTGATTTTCCCTCACTTACTCTGTCTCTCTCTTAGTTTTTGTGTTAAATGTGAATTAGGCTCTCTCTTAGACCTGAATTTGTGTCTCTCTTGTGAATCTTTACTTTTCTTTCCCCCCAAAAAAATAAAATAAAAAAATCTTCACTTTTGTTTGCCATTCAAAATCAAACTGTGTGTATTTGTCTTGAAGTCTCTTTCTTTAATTTCTTAGCTTTCTCGTTATTGAAAAACAAAACAAAAACAAAAACACATCCACTCTTGTTTGTTTTGAAGTCTCTTCCATTAATTTCTTAGCTTTTTCCTTATCTAAGAAACAGTTCGTAAGCTTTCTGAATTTCTGTTGGCAATTCTGTATTGCATCGTCTCCTTAGAGAGAGAAGAAAAAGAAACAAATTGAAAGTTGCTTGTGAATTCAAAATGGCCGACAATATTGCTAGTAATATTGTGGGAACGATGTTGGAGCCGATCAGAGACAGCTTGTACAAAATCATCAGGCGTCAATTTGGTTATTTGTTCCACTACAAGGAAAACATTAAAGATTTCGAAGATGAAGTTAATAAACTCAGAGACGCAATGACAAGTGTCCAAACAAGGGTGGATGCAGCATTGAACAATGCTGAAGTCGTTGAGGATAATGTTTCGAGGTGGCTGACCGAAGTGCAGAGCTCCTTGCATACGATGGAAGAAGTCAGCAACAGATTACAGCAAGGCACAGAAAATCTCAAGTGTATTGATGTATGCTCGCGGTACCAGTTGGGTAAGGAAGGAAAAAAGAAGCAGCCTCATGTTACCAAGCTTATAGAGGCTGGCAATTTTGACTCCGTTGGACACCGACCTCCTCTCACTGGTATTTGGCACAAAACATACAGCGTAAGAATTTTCAATCCAGGGAGTTGGTTTTTGAGAAGATCATGAAGGCACTTAAAGATGGTCGGAATTACAAGATTGGGATACATAGAATCCCAGGTGTTAGAAAAACAAGGATGATGAAGGAAGTTGCCCAACAAGCTGATAAAGATCAGCTTTTTGATGAGATTGCTGCGATAGTTTTCACCCAGAATCCAAATCTGAAAGAAATTCAACAGAAACTTGCAGAAGGTTTGAATTTGACATTAGATAAAGAATCTGAAGAAGCGAGGAAGGGTCTACTACTCAATAGATTAAAAGGTGGTAAGAAGATCCTTGTAATGATCGATGATATTTGGAATGATAAAATTAAGGTGGAGGATATAGGATTTCCGGTTACCAATGATCATGTCAAGGGTTGCAAAATTTTATTCACCTCTCAGCATCAAGATGTGTGTAAAGATATGGGGGTTCCTGAAAATGAAAATTTTCAAATTAGACTCTTATCGGAAGATGAAGCATGGTCCCTATTCGAGAAGAAGGTGGGAGATTCTATCAAACCTCATGATATGCGTCTTGTAGTGGAAGTGGTGTGTAAAGAATGTGCATGTTTGCCCTTTGGCAATACTTGCAGTTGGAGGAGCATTAAAGAATAAGACTAAGCATATATGGGAAGATGCACTTGAACATTTGAGAAATTCCACGGGAGAGAACATTGAAGGTATGTCAGCAAAACTCTATTCACCCATAGCGTTAAGCTACAACTATCTAGAGCTTGTTGATGCGAAGTTAATTTTTTTGCTTTGTTGTTTGTTCGGAGAAGATGCTGATATTTCTATAGATGACTTGGTGAGCTATGGATTTGGAATGAGGCTTCTCCGATGCGTGGATACAATGAAAACAGCTAGGAATAGAGCTCATACAATTGTCGATACCCTCAAGAGATATTCTCTGCTATTAGAAGGTAGAAACAAAAACTTCTTGAAAATGCACGATGTCATTCGAGATGTGGCTATATCAATTTCATCAAAAGAAGATGTCATGTATCTAGTGAAAGTAGGTGTGGAAAAGTGGCCGGAGGAGGATGAAAGTAAAAGATGCAGAGGAATCTCATTAAGGTTCAACAAGGATTTTGTGCTTCCCGTTCATTCAGAATGTCCGGAACTGCGCACGTTAATGCTGGAATGCGTCGGTGGTTTATCAAAAGTTCCGAGTAGCTTTCTTGAAGGGATGAAGAAGCTTGAAGTTTTACATTTGCGTGGCATGTGCATCTCGACAGTACCAATATCGTCACTTCAAAATCTTCGGATGTTACGGCTACACTACTGCAAATTGGTGAACCTAGCTTTTCTCAAGGAGTTACAAAAACCTGAGATACTAAGCATTCTAAATTTTTCTAATGTGGATATAGGAATGACTCTGGATATAGGAAAGTCGTCTAGTCTGCGCTCTTTGAATGTGATAGGCTTTGTCAATCTCCAAATCCTTCCAGGTGTCATATCAAGTCTATCCCACCTTGAGGAATTTCAAGTTACAAACTTTAGACAATGGGAGATTGAAGGCAATGCAAGCCTGGTTGAACTAAATTCATTGACTCGCTTAATCAGTTTACAAGTTGATGTGCCAAATGTCAAGTTACTGCCCATCAATGACCTCCTGTCTAAGTCGTTAATCAGATTTCAAATATCCATTGGCCAGGGATTACACTTTTATTGCTTTTGACCGCACTTCATCTAGAAAAAATTTGGCAACTGCAACAAAGATATTGAAACTAAAGGGAATTCCTTTGAAGAGGGAGCTTCACATTTTGATGGAGAAAGCTGAAGTGCTATGTTTAGAAGGACTGGAAATTTTAAAGAATGTGAGTCAGGACAGAGATGGAGAGGGGTTTCTAGACTTGAAGTTTCTTGGAGTTGAGTATTGTGAGGGGATAGAACATTTATTTGGCAGACCAAATTGGAATTCACAGACCATCGGATCACGTGTGTCTTGTTCTTTTAGTAAATTAAGTATTTTACAAGTATTCAAGTGTCCGTCGAGATATCTCTTCTCCGCAGCCGCAGCAAGAGGCCTTCTGCAACTCCAAGAATTAAAGATATGGAACTGTGAAAACTTGGAAGAAATAGTTGGAGATGACAATTAATGAAATCATGAATAATGTTTTTACTTTTCATCAATTAAAGAATATGAGGTTGGAGTATCTACCAAAACTGAGAAGCTTCAATGCCAATACGAAGAAGACGTCAGCTGAAGAATGCAATGTGTCCGGCCTTGCACAACTGTTTAATGATAAGGTACGCTCCGCATTATCTATCCACATTCCACACTAATCGTTTTTCTTTCAAAAGGAAGATCAAATACGTCGTCATATGAAGACACTTGAAACTTGTGATATATTTATTAATCAATTGTTCATAACACTGAGTCAACCAGCTAATCAATCTTGACTCTTCTTGTGTCATTTACTAAGTAAATTACCTTTTGAGTTGTCCGTCAATGGTTGAAGCAGACAAGAGTCCTTGTTCTCTTCAGCTCTCCTCAGAAGGTAAGGCAGAATTTGGTCTAGAGGTGCAAATGGCAAGTATTTGCTAACTTTGAAATGACAAAACATTCATGATCAAAATGATCGTAAACAAAACATGCTCATCATAACTAGACAAGCATTGAAATTTATTAATATCTATCTATTCTACCTTCACCGTTCAAAGTGAAAAACATAAGTTTGGTTAGAATCTCTATATATATATATATATTAATTATGAGAATTGAATTTGGTTAGACAATTTGGGGTTGATTGGTACTGAATTTTCCAGATCCGAAATTTGATGAAATAAGATGAATTGAAACGTTTGAATATCCAAACCAATATTTTTTTAAAAAAATTTCGGATTCCTAGAACAAATCAAGTAGAATATATGAACGAAAATATTAGAAACATACCTGAGATTGAATGAATTCTCCAGATCAAATTATTCCTACTTGAAAACTAACATATATTAAAATGTAATAAAATAACTATTTAATTTACAAACTCTTATCAAATGGATCTTGACATTATTTTGTATAAAGTGGTCTAAAGTGTCTTTTTCAATTAATAATAATTTATTTATTTATTATTATTATTATTATTTTTGTGTAACTTCACTTTCCTACGTCTTTGACCCGAGAATAGAGAACAAAGTTCAATGGGCACCTTTTTTGTTCATGACATTAACCATCTTCAACAAATTTTTTATTTATTTATTTTTTATATCATTTTTAGCTCTGCCGTGCGGGCAAAGCGCCACATTACCCACTTGTCAAAATCTCATCTTGCAAAGCAATCTAATACTAATATATTGTTGATAAATGAAAAAACATTTTAATGTTTATAATAGAGAGAACTTATCATAAATCTATCAGCATAAGGAAATTTAAAATTTAACTCTCAAAATTACTAAAAATAGAAAAAAAAAAAAAAAAAAAATTGCAAAATTACCTCCTCGTAATATAATTTGGATGGCTGGTTTTATTATCTTGATACACTTTTTTGTGCAATTTTAATTAAATTATGAATTTCATTTGTTTTTCTTAAAACAATATAATTATGTATTTAAATCCTTCAATTGTGCAAGCTTTTTCTAATCGTGTGTTTTGGTGAAACTTGTTATCTACAAATTCTTTCAATAAACAAAAACCATCAACACTATGACAGTTTTTGAAGTACAATATTTCTTTATTAAAATGTGATTTCAGATCATCAACACAACACTATTGACAGTTTTTTTGAAGTATAGTATTTCTTTTTTAAAATGTGATTTCAGATCATCAACATTAATAAATATGTTAAGTGCAATAATCTTAAAGCATCAACCCATAAAATTTTGAAGTACAATAAACTAAAAGCGTTCTTGATTTCATATCTTTTCATTTCAATTGAATTATTCCATTCTAGTAAGCCTAACATCTATTCTAACTAACCTTTTTTTGACCTTGATCTATTTTTCCTTAAAAAATGTTAATGAATTTCAATTAGATTTTCACTGAGCCTTTTGATTTCATATCTTTTCGCTTAATCAGTTAATGAATGTTGTGTTTTGGTGGCTTTTTGTTATTGCATCCACATGTCCTTGAAATCAGTAATAAACTTTTCCTTAAAAAATGTTAAACCATCCGTAATAAAAATAAAAGTTGAACGCTGTCCCAAATTTGCAATGTTTCCTTGCCGATACCTGAACAGTACTGAACCATTGCGGAACCTGAATTCTGTGGAGCTAAATACGGTAGATGCCCCCTTACAACCATTGCCAAATGAAATGGTAAGTTCATTAATTCCTATTACAGTTATGAGGAAACTATTATTCCAATTTTCTCTGGTGTTATTTGAAAATTTGCAAACCAATTTAAATCCATCTATTTATATACCAGAGCCTCAAAAATCAAAACCAGATAGAGCCTCAAATGAATGCCACTAGCTGCGAGCAGGATAGGGGGGTTTCTTTCCAACAACCTAATATGCAGTTATATATCTATAATTTGAGAAGAAATTGATGAATTTGTAGAGCATAAAAATGGAATTAGAACAGAAAATTAGAAGGTTCATTATTGCTTGGTTTGCTTTATTTTTTTTAATCAAAATATTGTGGAGATAAATACGGTGAGTGATTTCTGCGCGCAGGTTGAATTTCCTATCTTGGATAGATTGATACTGAGTGATGAGAGCATCTTCGAAGGTACATGCCATGTCCTTCCCTTTTGCAAAGTACCAAAATCCCTGGAGGTGCACAACTGCAGAAACTTAGTAAATGTTTATACCCTGCTACAGCGGTTTGAGACTACTCAATTGACACTGGTGGATTTACCTAAATTGGAGCGTAATTGGATAATGGAACCCCAGGGGCATCTGGTATTTCACAACCTAACAAAATTGACAGTAGAAAAATTGGGACTGAAGTGTCTATTCTCACTCTCAATGGCAAAAAGTCTCGCACAACTCAGGGATCTAAGAATTCAAAATTGTGGTGTGATGGAAGAAATACTTAAAAACCAAGGAGGAGGAGGAGGAGAAAATGCCACGGATGAAATTGAGTTCTCTCAGCTAGGGCATCTGATACTTTCATATCTACCAAACCTCACATGTTTTTGTCAGGCAAACAATGCTTTTAAATTCCCATCTTTGACGCGTGTTGATATAAACGTGTGTCCGGAATTGAAGACTTTCACGTCTGGATACTTAAGCACACCGGATATACTAGTATACAAAGATTGGAAGTTTAGTCGTGTAAGTGACCTTAATAATCATGTGCAACAATTTCCGAAAGGAAAGGTAACTACGAACATTTGCCTTTGTCCTTACTGGAAGACTTTACTTAGCCAATGCTTTCATTTAATTCGTTCACCTTCTGTTTAATTCAGGGAGTAGCAGTGGAGGATAATAATGATGCAGAAACAAGTTAAGAAGAGGGAGAAACCACGATGACCATATTCGCTAAATCAGTAAATAAGGTATTGACTGCTGCCTTCTTTTTTTTTTTTTTTTTTTTTTTTTTTTCTTTTTTTCGACATCTAGTAATTTTGTTTGGGTTGGGTAGATATATATTGGATAAGTTATGTTTGACCAATCAAAATATAACAATTCTGTTAGTTGAGATAAATTTAAATACTTAGAGTGTGACCTATTTAATTGAATAGTGTATTTTGATTGAGGAGCATAGTAATTATATACTTGAATTATTGAATATCTTCTCAAGATGTCCAATTTGTTTGTAGGATGTGAATTCTTTGTCATTTTTTTTTTCGTTTCAAATTGTTTCTTTTCTCGGTTTCAGATTTCCTATCTTGAAAAACATCTACAAATCTCTCTCCACAATTCAAAGCAAGTTCATCTTTTTGTAGCTTTTAGTCAAATTATTGACCCTAAGCTAATGCACAAGAAATCCTAATCCCTCTTAACCAATTGTTGATCCTTTTGCAAAATTGAAATTTCCTTCAGAGAAAGCCGAAAAAACGAGAGTAGAATTTCCTTAATATATTGCTGTAATGAGATACAATTTCTAGAACATTATAAATGTATTTGTAATTTATTATCTATCAATATTTAAGTTTTTGCTTATATTAATTTGTTTAAGTTTTTCTATTACATACATTCTCATTTTTCAACATTGCCGACCCCTCTGACTCTGCCACAGTGTGTTATATACGTATATATAATTTCATTAAATCAGTTATATTTTTTATTTTATTCTTACATAACCTGATATTGTTGGTGCTGATTGTAGTAGAATGGAAGAGGTTTTCAATTTATAACAATTCTCATTTGGGTATTCCAGCCCACAAAAAATAAAAGTTGTAGGAAGTGTTCGGATTAGAATAAAAGCACTTGACCATTTGGAACTTCATGTGCCTTAAAATTCATATGATTTAAAGAGACGTCGGTTTGATGATGATCCGTATAGCAAGTGGTGAGTAAAATTTAATATTTTTCATTTTTATGGGGAAAAAAACAGTAGTGGATGAGACAAATTCAAAATAGTGATGCTATCACTCATGGTGGCAATTGCAGTGGTGCCTTTGATGGTTGCGGTGGAGATGAAACTGAGATTTAAAGTACTTTAAAGGATCTTTCTCAGACACTTATATATATATATATACACTAGTAAAACAATAATTATATATATACAAGTAAAACAGTAAAACTGTACGTGAGTTGCACTTAAAATTAATTTTAAAATATTAATTAAATAATTATAAAATTTAAAACATAAAATTGACAGAAATATATAATTTTAAATTGAACTTTATAATAGGAATTCAATTATTGATAGGTGCATTTTCAAACTCATAAAACCATATCAAAATCAAGACTATTTTTTATTACAATCTACTAATATTTTACTTATTTATATATTATTTATAAAATTAGAAAAGATGGGAAGACTAAATAGGCTAAATTATTTATATTTTTTCATATAGTTCCTTTATATATTTTCTTGTCTAATTAGAAAGACTAAATTATTTATTTTCTATATATATTCCCTAATCTAATTAGATTTCCTTTTATTAAAAAAAAAAAACTCATAATAAATAGATAATTTGTGTTATTCTAAAAGGAAACTTACATACTGAACATATAAATTTATTATTAAAAAATAATATACTATTGCATGTGAGTAAAATTTAATTTAAAATCAATATTTAATAAAGTAATTAAATAATTATAAATTCTAAAATATCCATTAACATAAAATTGACACAAGGTAAAATAAAAATATAATTTTTAATTGAACTTTACAATAGAAATTTAATTATTGATAGATGTATTTTCAAACTCCTAAAATAATATCAAAATCAAAACTATGTTTTATTACAATTTATTAATATTTTATTTATTTATATATTAGAAAATTATTTATATATTATTTATAAAATTATAAAATATATGGAGACTATATAGACTAAATTATTTATAGTTTTTATATATTTCCTTGTTTAAATAGAGAGACTAAATTATTTATTTTCTTTATATATTTCCTTAACTAATTAGATTTACTTTTATTAAAAAAAAAAACCTCATAATAAATAGGTAATTTGAGTTTTATAAATAGGCTAAATTATTTATATTTTTTTACGTATTTTCTTGTCTAATTAGAAAGACTAAATTATTTATTTTCTTTATATACTTCCTTATCTAGTTAGATTTCCTTTTATTTAAAAAACTCATAATAAATAGGTAATATGAGTCTTATCGAAACTCTTCTAAACACATTATATTAATTTTAAAATAAAAAATGGATATTTATTCATTTATATATTAAAAAATTATTTATATATTATTTATAAAAGTAGAAAAGATGTGTAGACTAAATAGACTAAATTATTTATATATTTTTATATATTTCATTGTCTCATTAGAAAGACTAAATTATTTATTTATGTTTTTTTATATACTTCCTTAACTAATTAGATTTACTTTTTTTTTAAAAAAAACTCATAATAATTAAGTAATTTAAATTGTCTAAATAGACTAAATTATTTATAGATTTTTATATATTTCCTTGTATAATTAGAAAAACTAAATTATTTATTTTCTATATATATATTCTTATCTAATTAGATTTTCTTTTATTAAAAAAAAATCATAATAAATAGGTATTTTGACTTGTATAAAAAACTCATCTTCTAAGCACCTTATATTAATTTTAAAATAAAAACGGATAACAGACATGTAATTTGTGTTATTCTAAAATGAAACATACATACTGAACATATAAATTTATTATTAAAAATTAATGCATGGAAACAAATTAATGTACTAAAACTCATAATGATAAAAAATATATATTGTGGAAAAATAATTTTGCATTATTATTTATTATATATAAATAATATTATTAAAACTTATTATTTTTTGAAATAAAAATACTATAAAAAATTTAAATGAACTATAAATAAAAAATTAAATATAAAAATAATTTTGTATATAGAATTCTTAGTTTAAAGTTTTATGGGTAAATTTTGATATAGAATTGTTGTTATGTATTTATTGAAATAAATTATATATTTATTTCCCTAATTAGATTTCGTTTTACGGAATTTCTATATTTCATACTACTATATTATTATTATTAGTATTTCTCCTCTAATAAGATTTCCTTTTATTGAATTAAAATAATAATTTATTTAATATTATATATTTTTCTTGTCTAATTAACATTCTTTTTATTGAATTTTAGTAATTCAGTATTAAATTATTTTATATTTTCTTATGTAATTAGATTTCCTACTACTAATATTATTATTAGTATTTTCTACTACTATATTATTAAAAAAATCATATAATACTTATATTTTATTTTATAATTAGATTTTTATTTATTGAATTTTAGTATTTCCTACTACTATATTATTATGATTATTTTATTCTCTAATTAGATTTTTCTTTATTGAATTAAATAAATAATTTTTTTTTAATATTTTAAAATTCTTATTGAATTAGATTTTCTTTGATTGAATTTTAGTAGTTTGATTTTTTTTTTTTTTTTTAATTATATATTTCTGTAATGACCCGGATTTTTCGGAAATTTTTTTTCCGTTATCTTTTCCCTTCTGAGTTTGGTTTCTTGTCGATTAGTGTCATCTCGAGTGCTCTGAAATGATTTCTGAGACTCTTTTCTTTGGATTGACAATTACCTTTGAGAACCGAGTCATTTCCATATTTTCACTTTTTGGACCCTATTCATTTTTCGTCCTTTCCTTATTTCGTCTTTTTCCCTATTTTGTCTTTTCTCCGTTTGTCACTTTGTTGGCGTAACCACACTTCTTGTGTCCGGAGTTGGTTTTTGATTTCACGTACGTTCATCTTGAATGGTTTTCATGAAGTACGTATTTTTACTTTCGCAAGAAAGTATTCTGGTTACTCCCGGTGTTCATAGGGGTATGAATGCAAAGTTCTTTGGGAACTTTTTCCTTTCTTGGGGTGTTTTTCGTAAATATCTTTTGAAGATATTTTATTTCAGGAGTTTTTAAGAAAATATTTTTTGGAAGATATTTTCATTATGGGCCATTAGTGGAGTTTTCACTTTTTGGAGGGGCTATTGTGCAATTAATGAAAGTTATTGCTAAATGTCTTATTTTGAGCCTGGATTCTCGTATGGGATTCATTTTCACTTTTCGTCGAGTCGTGGACTCTTAGAATTCCCTTCTGGTCGATATTTTCCAGTTTCATGATTTTTGGCCCTAGTTTGCGCCAAACTTGTTTAGGGCATAACTTTCTACTTGGAACTCGATTTTCGACGTCGTTTCTTCCGTTATTCATATTTTCTCATTATGAATCTTTTTTGTTCACGGAGTTTTGCCGTTTGAGCGCGTCTATGCAAATTTGACTTTTCCGGATCCGGAGGAGCCCGTTCGGGGCACTTTTAGGGTTTTTCAATAAATAGGGTGTGAGAAGAAAATATCTTAGTTTTCTCTCTCTCTCCTCTCTTCTGGCCGGAATCCATGGCAGCCATGGCTGCCATCTTCTCTCTTCTCTTTTGGTTCACTTTTCCTTGATGAAAAGTCTTCGGCCTTAACGTTTATTATTCCTCTCGACGTGCTCTACCATTCCCCCTTATTAGAATTCAGTTTTGGCCATTTCTTGAGTTCGAGTTTGGATTCAAGTTGTGAATTTGATAGGGCTTCCTTGGGGGTTATGTTCACAGTGTTGTCCCCGACAAAACCTAGAAGTTTCGTCGGATTCAGAGCACATTCATTTTGGTGGGGATTTGAGATTTCATCTCAAATGGAGGTAGGGAATGTTTTAGGATTATTTGTGTGTTGTATTATGTATTTCTCATGATTATACAATCTATACGTATGCCTTGTATCAAATCTAGAAAGTTAGTAATATTTAATTCTTTGTATAAGATTAAATTTTCATGATAAGGTATAACTTGGATTTGAATTGTGGCATGCTAGAAAGCTTAGTTTTAATATTTTTATTAACATATATTTAATTGGAATTATTTGAATAAAAGTTGCATCTTTTATTTAATATTTTTCTTTGTGAAAGATTAATTCCCATGGCCATACTTTACATGAAATGGATATGTGTTATGCTTCTAAATTAAGTTTTGGTATGTTAGTGAACATACTTTAATTTGAGAGCATTTGGTTGAGTTTGAAAATTTAGAGACTTTAATTAGGAGAATTAATTAAAATCTATTTTGTGGTTTCATGGGCTTAATTAAGCGTTTGTGTGAATATATGTGATGACCATGATATGTCTTTTAACATATATTAAATTGAGACCATTTGAAAATGATTTGAAATCTAGAGAGTTTGATTATTTTGATGTAATTAAATTCTATCTTGTTTATCCATGGATTTAATCAAGTTTTAGGAGTTGCTTCTACTTTAAGATCATGGATTTAGACTTGTGGTGTATTCACTTGATTATGTTTTAATCATTGAAAAGCGTTGTTGTTAAATTTATATTCATAAGAATATGTTTCTAATATGAATATATTGTTGACTTGTGATTTCATAGCATTATGAATATGAAATGTTTATTATGCACAATTGAGAGTTATATTGCTAACTTGTTACTATGTAGTAATAATATGTATAGGTTGTGAACTTATTTGGTATATTTTGGATCCTCTTAGGACATTGTTGTTACATGTGACATGGCTAGAGTGTGACTCTAGTGCGGGAGGTATGAGTTCTCCCTAATTGAGATAGTGCGCACTTAGGGTGGTCTTCCCTACGGGTTAGTGCCTGGAATAACCATTGAGGTCTCGGCAGAATTCCGAGCGTGATATCCAAGTCTTCCACTATTTGTTTTCGCATTCAATTCCAAATTATCAATTATGTTTATATTGTGACTTGTTGGTTTGACTATTGGCGATTTGATGTTGTTAAGTACATACATATTAAATTGTTATATTTAATTGATTTCACACTTTTAGATTTCTAGTTGATAGTCTAGAGAATCTATGTTTTGATGTGTGGTATTAGATATTCCAATTACACTTTTAGATTTCATACATATTATTGCTTGGTTTGCTTTATTTTGTTAATCAGAATATTGTGGAGCTAAATACGGTGAGTGATTTCTGCGTGCAGGTTGAATTTCCTATCTTGGATAGATTAATACTGAGTGATGAGAGCATCACAGAAGATACTTGCCATGTCCTTCCCTTTTGCAAAGTAATAAGATCCCTGGAGGTGCGCAACTGCAGCAACTTAGTAAATGTTTCTACCCAGCTGCTACAGCGGTTTGAGAATATCCAAATGCTCACTCTACAATCTTGTTACTCATTGGAGGTTATCTTCAACCTTGAACGACTGCGGGTGTTTCACAGCCTAACATCTTTGACAGTTGAAAGATGCAACAGGCTGACGTATCTATTCTTACTCTCAATAACAAGAAGTCTCACACAACTCAGGGATCTAAGAATTGAATATTGTGATGTGATGGAAGAAATACTTAAAAATGAAGAACAAGATGCCACCGATGAAATTGTGTTCTCTCAGCTACGGTATCTGTGGCTTTCATGTCTACCAAACCTCACATGTTTTTGTCAGGCAAACAATGCTTTTAAATTCCCATCCTTGATCCATGTTGATATAAAATACTGTCGGAAATTGAAGACTTTCACATCTGGATACTTAAGCATACCGGATATAAAAGTATCCAGAAATTGGAAGTCAAGTCGTGTAAGTGACCTTAATAATCGTATGCAACAATTTCTGAAAGGAAAGGTAACTACGTACATTTGCTTTTGTCCTTAGCAGAAGACATCACTTGGTTAATACTTTTCATTTAATTTATATTATTTTGGATAAGTTTTTCTATTATATACATTCTCATTTTTCAACATTGTCTACCCCTCTGACTCTGCCACCGTGTATTATATAAGTATATATAATTTCATTAAATCAGTTATATTTTATTTTATTATTTCATGAATATCTTACATAACCTTACATGTTTTTGTCAAGCAAACAATACTTTTAAATTCCCATCCTAGACAACCGTTAAAATACACGAGTGTCCGGAATTGAAAACTTTCACATTTGGATACATAAGCACACTGGATGCACAAATAAGCATAAATTTTAGGTCAAGTCGTGTAGGTGACCTTAATAATCATGTGCAGCAATCTCGGAAAGGAAAGGTAACTACATACACGTGCCTTTGTCCTTATTACAAGACATCACTTAGCTAATGCTTTTCATTTAATTCGTTCACCTTCTGTTTAATTCAGGGACTAGTGGTGGTGGATAATAATGATGAAGAAATAAGTTAAAAAGGGCGAAACCACGATTACCATATTCCACTAAATCAGTAAATAAGGTACCGACTATTGCCTTTTCTTTTTCTTTACGTTTTTTTTTTTTTTTTTCCTTCGACGTCTAGTAATTTTGTTTGGGTTGAGTAGATGTATATTGGATAAGTTATGTTTGACCAATTAAAATATAACAATTCAGTTAGTTGAGATAAATTTAAATACTTAGAGTGTGATCTATTTAATTGAATAGTGTATTTTGATTGAAGAGCATAGTAATTATATACTCGAATTATTGAATATCTTCTCAAGATGTCCAATTTGTTTGTAGGATGTGAATTCTTTGTCATTTTTTTTTTTTTTTTTTTCGTTTCAAATTGTTTCGAAAAGCATCTACAAATCTCTCTCCACAATTCAAAGTAAGTTCATCTTTTTGTAGCTTTTAGTCAAATTATTGACCCTAAACTAATGCACAAGAAATCCTAATCCCTCTTCACCGATTGTTGATCCTTTTGCATAATTGAAATTTCCTTAAAAAAAAAAGCGGAAAAAACGAGAGTAGAATTTCCTTAATATATTGTTGTAAGGAGATACAATTTCTAGAAAATTATAAATGTATTTGTAATTTATTATCTATCAATATTTAAGTTTTTGCTTATATTATTTTGGTTTTTCTATTACATACATTCTCATTTTTCAACATTGTCTACCCCTCTGACTCTGCCACCGTGTGTTATATACGTATATATAATTTCATTAAATCAGTTATATTTTTTATATTATTCTTTCATGTATATCTTACATAACCTTGATATTGGTTTTCAATTTATAACAATTCTCATTTGGGTATTCCAGCCCACAAAAATAAAAGATGCAGAAGTGTTCGGATTAGAATAAAAGCACTAGACCATTTGGAACTTTATGTACCTTAAGGTTCATATGATTTAAAGAGAGGTCGGTTTGATGATGATCCGTATAGCAAGTGGCCAGTAAAATTTAATATTTTTCATTTTTATGGGGAAAAAATGTAATGGATGAAACAAATTCAAAATAGTGATGCTATCACTAATGGTGGCAATTGCAGTGGTGCCTTTGATGGTTGTGGTGGAGATGAAACCGAGATTTTAAAATACTTTAAAGGCTCTTTCTCAGACTTATATATATATACTAGTAAAACAGTAATTATATATAAACAAGTAAAACAGTAAAACTGTACGAGAGTTGCACTTTAAATTAATATTTAAAATATTAATTAAATAATTATAAAATTTAAAACATAAAATTGACAGAAATATATAATTTTAAATTGAACTTTACAATAGGACTAGGGATGTCAATTTTTACCGCCCCACCAGGGCTCCGTTCTGTCTCGCCCCGTTAATAACGGATATAGGAACACTTTTTATACCGTTAGGCGGGCATAGATATAAATTTTATACCCGTCGCAGGTCACGGGGCAGGTAAGGGTTCAATATACATATCCTAGGGGCCTCGCCCCGCCCCGCTAAGCATATAACTATATTTAATATATATATATATATATATAACTTATTTTAGCGGTTTACCTAGTTATCCATATCTTACAATCCTAATTTAGGATGTAAATTTAGTATTAAATTTGCTTTTATTTTGGTTATTGTGCAAGTTAGAGCTTAGAATTTCTTGTAATTTGGTTATATTAAATTTTTATTTTTGTTTATTATGTTCTCTGAATTATGTTATATGCATGTTATTTTTTTATTTTATTTTTGTTAGGATACATAATTTCATTTATGTTGTGACATTCCCAAACTTTCCACATTTACATAACAGGAGCTTAAGTTCCAAAAAGTGGGAAAAAAAAAAAAAAAATTTGTTAGCGGGGCGGGTACCTGGACATAGTATTTCCCAACGGGGCTGGGTTGGACATGAAAATCCAACCCGTCGCGGGTCTCAGGGCGGGCATAGACTTAACAAAAATTTAAAGGGGCGGAGCAGGATTTAGGGAAACCCGTTCCAAACCCGCCACGTTGCCATCCCTAAATAGGACTTCAATTATTGATAGGTGCATTTTCAAACTCCTAAAACAATATCAAAATCAAGACTATTTTTATTACAATTTACTAATATTTTACTCATTTATATATTATTTATAAAATTAGAAAAGATATGAAGACTAAATAGACTAAATTATTTAAATTTTTTTATACAGTTCCTTTATATATTTTCTTGTCTAACTAGAAAAACTAAATTATTTATTTTCTATATATATTTCCTTACCTAATTAGATTTCTTTTTATTAAAAAAAAAAAACTCATAATAAATAGGTAATTTGTGTTATTCTAAAAGAAAACCTACATACCAAACATATAAATTTATTATTAAAAAATAATATATTATTGCGTGTGAGTAAAATTTAATCTAAAATCAATATTTAATAAAGTAATTGAATAATTATAAATTCTAAAATATCCATTAACATAAAATTGACACAAGGTAAAATAAAATATAATTTTTAATTAAACTTTACAATAGGAATTCAATTATTGATAGATGTATTTTCAAACTCCTAAAATAATATCAAAATCAAAACTATATTTTATTACAATTTACAAATATTTTATTTATTTATATATTATAAAATTATTTATATATTATTTATAAAATTAGAAAATATGTGGAGACTATATAGACTAAATTATTTATAGTTTTTATATATTTCCTTGTCTAATTAGAAAGACTAAATTATTATTTTTCCTTATATATGTTCTTATCTAATTAGAAAGACTAAATTATTTATTTTCTTTATATATTTCCTTATCTAATTAGATTTCCTTTTATTTAAAAAAACTCATAATAAATAGGTAATATGAGTTTTATAGAAACTCTTCTAAACACCTTATATTAATATTAAAATAAAAATAGATATCTATTCATTTATATATTAGAAAATTATTTATATATAATTAATAAAATTAGAAAAGATGTGGAGACTAAATAGACTAAATTATTTATATTTTTATATATATATTTCCTTGTCTAATTAGAAAGACTAAATTATTTATTTTCTTTATATATTTCCTTAACTAAGTAGATTTACTTTTATTTAAAAAACTCATAATAAATAGGTAATTTAAGTTTTATAAATAGACTAAATTATTCATATTTTTTTATATAGTTCCTTGTATAATTAGAAAGACTAAATTATTTATTTTCTATATATATATTTCCTTATCTAATTAGATTTCCTATTATTAAAAAAAAAATCATAAAAAATAAGTAATTTGAGTTGTATAGAAAACTTATCTTCTAAACACCTTATATTAATTTTAAAATAAAAACAGATAAAAGATAGGTAATTTGTGTTATTCTAAAAGGAAACATACATACGGAACATATAAATTTATTATTAAAAATTAATGTACAGAAACAAATTAATGCACTGAAACACATTAATGTACTGAAACTCAGAATGATAAAAAATTTATATTCTAGAAGAATGATTTTGCATTATTATATATTATACATAAATAATAGTACTAAAACATATTATTTTTTGAAATAAAAATATTATAACAATTTAAAATGAACTATAAATAAAAAGTTAAATATAAAAATAATTTTGTGTATAGAATTCTTAGTTTAAATTTATTAGTATATTTTGATATAGAATTGTTGTTATGTATTTATTAAAATAAATTATATATTTTTTACCCTAATTAGATTTCGTTTTACTGAATTTCAATATTTCATACTACTATATTATTATTCTCCTCTAATTAGATTTCCTTTTATTGAATTAAATAAATAATTTTTTTAATATTTTACTATATTAATATTTTACTTCTCTAATTAATATTCTTTTTATTGAATTTTAGTAATTCCGTTTTAAAATTTTTTATATGTTCTTATGTAATTAGATTTCCTACTACTAATATTATTATTAGTAGTATTTTCTACTACTATATTATTAAATAAATCATATAATACTTATATTTTATTTTTTAATTTGATTTTTATTTATTGAATTTTAGTATCTCCTACTGCTATATTATTATTAGTATTTTATTCTCTAATTATATTTTCCTTTATTGAATTAAATAAATAATTTTTTAATATTTTAAATTTCTTATTGAATTAGATTTTCTTTGATTGAATTTTAGTAGTTTAATTTTTTTAATATTATAAAATTCTTTCTCTAATTAGATTTATCTATATCTATATATTTTCTTCTCTAATTAAAAATAAAACACTATAATGATTTAAAATAAAATAAAACACTACAATGATTTAATAAGATTTTCATAATTATTGCTACTTAGCTCGGTGAAGATTACCAACTTCACCTCGTTCAATATAAAAAAAAAAAAAAAACAATAAAAAACTCGTGCTTAAACAAATATATATTTATAGGTGAATTATTAATATAACTTGAGTTTTTATATAGTGTATCATTGTACTGTTGTGATTGTAGGGTGAGAATCGTTTTTACATGAGCTGCATGATTAATAATAATTTTTTTTTAGCATTACAATTGCAAAATCTAGACAATGAACACATAGAAATATTGATAGATAAGAAAGGTTAATAAAGTATATAAGACTATCAGAGAGTAAATTCTTTTAACATTAAAACTACAAAATTTATACAAGGAACAGACATTGAAAAATTAAAATCTACACACAGTATAGGAGAACATATATTGAAAAATTAAAATTTATACACAAGATAGGAGGGATTTGGTTTTAGGGGAAATAGGACGGCAAATTTTAGTTGTTTAAGAATTTATTTATAAGTAGAATTCGTGTTAAATTGAAAGTTAGAAAAGGAATTACGTTTCTCCATGTGGCAAATAAATTTTTTTTAAGGATGTGGACCAATAAAAAAATGAACATATTTTTTTTTCATTGCATATATACATCATCTATTTATTATTGGTCCACATCAACAGTGAGAGCAATATACATCCTCACTATTAAGGACATAAGTATTTTTTTTTTTTAATATTTTAATATTAAATATTCCCTTCTCAAATCACCTTTCCTTTTATATAATTAAATTTTATATATTAAAATATTTCCTTTTCTAATTAGGTTTTTCTTTTAATTAGGTAATTTGTTCTAGAGTTTTATATAACTTTAAGATTTGAAAATATATTAAATATTATATATTAAAGTGTTTTTATATTTTTTTTTTATATATTTTCTTGTCTAATTAGAAAGAGTAAATTATTTATTTTCTTTATATATTTTCTTTTTATATTTTCTTGTGTAATTAGAAAGACAAGAAAATATATTAAATTGAAAAACTAAATTATTTATTTTCTTTATATATTTCCTTGTCTAATTAGAAAGACAAGAAAATATATTAAATATTATATATTAAAGTGTTTCTTTTTTAATTAGGTAATTTGTGATAGAGTTTTATAGAAACTTTTTTTTTTTAACAAAAAAAAAAAAAAAAAAATCATTTAAGTTTTATAGAAACTCTTCTAAACCCCTTATATTAATTAAACAAATTAAAAATTCATAATAAATAAGTTATTTGATTTAGAGTTTTATAAAATCTCTTTTACAAACTCTATTAAGACTTATATGTTTCTTTTATATATTTTCCTGTCTAATTAGAGAGGGTAAATTATTTATTTTCTTTATATATTTTCTTGTCATTAGACAGACTAAATTATTTATTTTCTTTACATATTTTCTTATCTAATTAAATTTGTAATTAAAAAATATGGTACTGAAACACATTAATATACTGAAACTCTTTCTACTTTTAATAATAGTATATATATATATATATATATTTTTTTTTTTGTTCCTTTCTCAATAATTCATTGGTTATAGTTTCCATTTTCTGTTTCTGACCAATCAGCATCTACTATTTTCAGGTGCATCTAAATTCTTGTGGGACCAGTTTAAATCAATGGTAGCATTAAAAGTTGAAACTGGTAGCATTAATCAGAAAGTCTCAGAAATACAGAGTTGGTGGATCCAATCAAATGGGTTGTCTTACAATTGCTAGTATTTTGAATTACCAATTTGAAGAGGCATTGAATTATGACGTGCTTCCAACTTTGGAATTATAGTTCATTATTTATTTATTTTTTGTTTGTCATTTTTTTTTTATTATTATTTTTTGTTCTAACAAAGAACTCACCACCTGCAATGCTGTCGAGGAGATTAGTGCTTTCTTTCTTTCACTCCAAAGAGTAGAGGTGATATCATAAAACGGAAGCAAGAGTACTAGGAGCGCGAAAGCGGTAAAAATTTAAGTCAAGGAAGAGGGAATAACAGCGAAAGCGCGCGCAGAGCGCAAAAGTAAGAGCGGCACGGAGCGGCCTGTGACGGTGTCGAGGCCTATTCCTATATGCCAAACTAATATAGTGAATGTAGGTTCAAGAAAAGCCTTTTTGGGTCAAGTTTAAATTTATAAAAACCACTACTACCACTACTACTAACGTAGCAAGAGTGAGTAGGGATCGTCCCAAGGGATTAGAGGGCTACTAGTAATGGAAACAATGCTTAGGGTTAGTAGGTTGAGTGATCAAAGGTAGATTGTTTGGTTGATTAAACTACAATTGAGATTAAGCAAGCTCAATGTAAAACAAGTAATTAAAGGATAGAGTAAACAAGAGAGAGAGGTCTTGGGACTTAAAGATCACTACTAAACATCACCTTTCTCTACACTCAATTCACAATTAATGAGGGGGTAAAACATATGTTACAACAATAGTGAGTGTGTGTGGTTGTTTTAACAAGCATGTATGACTAATTAAGTATATATTGTCTAAACAACACAATGAATAGCACAATATATCAAACTAAGTCATTAATCATTCTTTAAGCTCACAATCTAAACACATCATATGATTAGAGAAATATACTACTTGCATTCATAAGTATGGAACATTAAACAACAAACATGAATTGTCCTTCCATTTAACAATTAAGGTAACTACACTACATCTAAGCTAATGATATGGAAATTAAACTAATTAAACTAAGAGAGAGGTACAATCCATCAAGAAATGAGTATGAACCATCAAATAAAATACAAGAGCATTCTATTAATCACTATGTCTTGATAATCTCTAGATCTATAACATCAACACACATAGACATGCATCAACAACACAAGAGATAGAGAAAAACACATGAACATCTATTCTCGCATACATAGACATATGGATATAATGAAATGATCAATTGGAAGAATTAAACCACACAAATCATTGAATAAACAAGATCTATGTATATACATATGTCAAAACATGTATTACAACACAAATCTCCTAAAAAATACATAAATCAAGGTAAAGAAAGCATGCTTAGGGCTAACTTTAGCCCCAAGAGGATATCTAGCCACTCATGAATGGTGTACTCCAACCCTTAAGGGCTATCTCCATGGTAGAAGTGCTCTTCTTCTTGAGGAAGATGGAAAACCTCCCAAGAATGTGTCTCTAGCCTCTTTTTCTCTTTTCTTCCTCTCTAAGAATTGTATCTCTCTAAAAAATATATCAAAGACTATCCAAAAAACTCTATGTAAAAGTAGCTCATATTCCTTATATATGTAGCTCAAATGTCACACAAGTGCTCCTCCAATGATTGCACAATGAGATAA
Organism: Cornus florida; assembly: GCF_030987335.1. Lineage (NCBI taxonomy): Eukaryota > Viridiplantae > Streptophyta > Magnoliopsida > Cornales > Cornaceae > Cornus > Cornus florida. The sequence goes on along the minus strand of NW_026775574.1, from coordinate 60,869,622 downwards.
CTTTTAATGAGCTGAAAAAATATTTTTTTTTTTTTCGCATTTGAGAGGGTTCGATCGATCGAACCTGTGCTGTGATCGATCGAACATGGCTGAGATCTATCAAACTTTGGCTGGATCAATCCTCCCATGGCGGCGCCTTTTTGGATACGGATAGATCTGAGATATTTTGGGGAAAGAGACAAAAGTGGTAGGTAGGGTGGTACAACAGGATAAGATGGAATCTTTTCGATTGATCTGAGAATTGTTAGATCGATCGAACTTTGTGGGATCTTTGGATAAGGACAATAGGGCTTGGATCCATCTTGGAGAGTCTAGATCGATGAACTTTCGATCGATCGAAGTATTTTTGAGATCGATCGAACATGTTGATTTTCATACTTTGCTTCAATCTGCTTTCACTTTTCTCCTTTCTTCCATCCAGCTTAAGTTAACTTCTTTTAAGCTCTTATTTGGCTGAATTAACTTATTTTGGGGATAAGTACCTAAAAAGGGTAATAACACGAAATTAGCCTAAAACGGGAAAGTAAGATAGATAAAGGTCCTAGAATATCTAAGCTTAAGGGGTTTAAATGAACACTTTTCAGCGCTCATCACACCTCCAAACTTAAGTATTGCTAGTCTCTAGCAATGGACTACAAAGTAAAGGAATGAAATGAACAACTATTCAAATATGAACTAGAAAGCAATAAATGGATAATGCCACTTTCGTAGGGAACACGATTGGATTTAGCATATGCAACAAGCCTTTTAAACCCTTAGGTTACCCTTAGTGAACGAGTGAAGTTTCGTGAGGGTTTTCAGAAATGATACCAACAAACATTAAACTCATTCTCAGAAAAGAGACATCAATATTGCAAACAAGCATTAGGAGAAACTACCTCAAGTACGTAATTTTTCAACCATTTCCAAGCAATCTCCCAAAATTTCAACATCAAACAAATAAGTATGGTCCTCCACACATCAAGAAAATGATCATACAAATCAAAACAACACTGGAATCCTTTTTGAGTGGACCGGCATTAAATATGTTGCTATCTAAGCCAACTAAAAAAATGATCACATCCTTACCCTCAAATTAGCATACAAATCTAGTACCGATCATCAAGACAAAGAGTGGATCTTTTATTAAAGCTTTATTGTTCTAGGTGCGCTTATTCTTCTCACTCGATTTTATTTTTATTTTTTTAATCCTAAGGATCAAAGATGGAAGCATGGTGCAATGTGTTGATCTATTAAGCTTTCTAGCGATCCATGAGGTCGAGCTTTAGGTCAATGACTCCCAAACCGGACGGCTTTAGGGACAAGCTCAAATCAACTAGGCTACAAATCAAAATAACCTCCATCTAATCATTTCCCACTTCTCACCTTTTGGGAGAAGTCCTCACTTTTTTATTGCTTTTACAACTTTTTTTTTTTTTTTTTTTGAAGTTCAATTATTAACATAGAGTTTGGGTCTTCCATCTTTTAGAAATTCAGTACTTGATGAGGCTAGAATCCCGGCTACTTAATGAAAAGGGTTTGTTATCCACTTTTATCAAAATGAAAGCTTTCAATGCACTACTAGCTCAATTGGGATATAACCAATTCAATAATCAACAAAGCATATACCCCACAAATGAATGCTAGTGTGCGCCTGTGCTAGTATAGAATACTAGAGTGAATCTCAAAACAATCACAAAATCAGGATGATGTGAGTGCAAACATGATATCAATCTTTTGAAAAATTTACTCCTAAATGGCATCCACAAGGCATACAAGGAGTATTGGACTCTCAAGTCAAGCAATTTTTAAATTCTAAGCAATATAGTTCTCAAAAGATCAAAATCATAGCTAGTTGTGGACCAATCATAGACAATCCCTCAAATACACAAGTCATGCTTAAACTTTAAATTGAAAACAAATATTGCAATTAGCACCATTACCACCCCCAAACTTAAATGGCACAATGTCCTCAATGTGTAAAGAGAACAAAGGAAAGAGTACACCAGTGTAGTTATGGCAAAGAATGGCCGAGACACAAGTATCTAAAGTGGGTGGTATAACCTCCCTAAACTTGGGATTAATTGTGGTCCTGAAAAGATGGCACTTGGATAAAACTTATTAGATAACAAAAGGGATGATAATAGTGCGCAGTGAACATGCAAGTGTAAATGAGATAAGAATTGAAGTAAAGAGAGAGGAAAAAGGGTGGTCCTGAAAATTTGGGCAGGACACTCTCTCACTGAAATCACTTGGATGCACCTGATAGAGTCAATCACAGACAGATATATCAATACAAAGATATGACATCCAAAATATAGCATTTATAGAAAAAATAAAAATAATGTACATCACAATGTCTGGGCAACAAACTAGCTATAAAAATAATATAACAGTATCAAAATAGTAGGAATGTATCACAGATATATAACATGATAAAAGAGAGGGATAGAGATCAGGCAGATTAAGTAGGGTGAGTAGGGCATGGTCCCCTGATATCTCTGGATATGCCCTGTAGCGTAGCTAAGATATCGGAGCGGAGAGATGCCACATCTGACCGAAGAGAGACAACTGCGTCCTCCAAGGGCTAGATACGCTCTCCAAAGCCGGGTGTCGGTGCTGGAGCCTCAGGTATGACTGGATCAAGAAAATAATGTCCGTCCTGAGCCTGTCCCGGGAAATGTAATAGTGACCCCACTGGAGAGTGATGTGGGATCTCCTCTACTGGAGGCTCCTACTCTAAGTCTATCTCCATATGTATGGAAGCCAGATCAACTGCTGGGTCGTCTGCTGCTGCTGCTGCTATCTCTTCCTCCTCAGCCTCCTCTGCTGCTATCACTGTGTCCTCTAAAAGACTTTTGATAAGAGCATTGTAGCTCTTATTCCAGTCCTTCTTGCCAAAATGGCAAGCTCTTATCTCTGAGCGCTATTCGGGATGGAATGGATAACACTGATCTCGGAGGATCTGAGTGATAAGATGGCCAAATGGAAGATACTTAGCACGCTTGGGCTTGGCCTTGCAGATGTAGTCTGCATAGAGCTTCATCATCACGGTCCAGTATAAGGCTGAAATAGAAACCCAGCACCCTGTGTAGAAAGCATATAGGGCAGTCAAATAATCGTCGCGCCTCTGGATCTTATGGCTGGCCATGAACACGTTTCGGTACAGGACCTGATAAGCGCTGAAAAGTGCGTATTTAAAACCCTTAAGCTTAGGTATTCTAGAACCTTTATCTATCTTATTTTACCATTTTGTATTGATTTCGAGTTATTTATATTTTTAGGTACTTATCCCCAAAACAAGCTAACTCAGCCAAATAAGAGCATAATTGAAGCAATTCTGGGATGAATCAAAGAAAGGAGCAAAGTAGAGCAAAAAGGAAACAAATGGTGGAATTTCAGCAACTTCGATCGATCTCAAGAAAAGTTTGATCGATCCCACTTTCATCGATCTCAGTACTTCAAAATGGATCTGAGCCATGTTCGTCCCTATTCAAAGATCTCAAAAGTTTGATCGATCCAACTTCCTTCTACGATTGATCGAACATTCTTGTCCTTATCCAAATGATTGACTTTATCCAGTTGTACCACCCTACCAACCACTTTTGTCCTTTTCCCAAAAATATCTTCAAAATATCTCAGATTTGTTTTTATCCAAAAAGGCGCTGCCATTGAGGATCAATCCAGCCTAAGTTCGATAGATCTCAGTCATGTTCGATCGATCCAAGTCCTAGATTCGAACGATCGAACTTCCTCCAGTGCGAAAAAGTTAAATTTCCAGCTCACAAAAAGTTGTCCTTTATCCAATCATTGGGGAATATTTGCTGTACGACCCCAGCTCATTTTGGGTGTCATTTGACCTACCTATATAAGGATAAGGATTACTTTTTAAAAGGGAAAGGAGAATATCACATCAAATCATATCATACCTTGTAGAACTCTTAGGGAGGAAGAAAAGAAGAGGAGGAGGCTAGAGACACAATTGGAGACTCTTCATCAACCAAGGAGCAGGTTTCTTCCATGGAGCTTACCCTTGAGGGTTGGAGGACATCATCTATGAGTGGCTAGACATCCTCTTGGGGCTAGAGTTAGCCCTAAGCATGCTTTCTACTTCTTGATTTATGTATTTTTGAGGGTATTTGTATTGTGATTCATGTCTTGACACTTTTATATATATAGATCTTGTTTATTCAATGATTTATGTGGTTTAATGCTTCCAATTGATCATTTCATTCTATCCATATGTCTATGTATGCTAGAATAGATGTTCATGTGTTTGTCTTTATTTCTTGTGTTATTGATGCATGTCTATGTGTGTTGATGCTATAGATTTAGAGATTGTCAAGACATAGTGCTTAATGTCATGTTCTTGTGATTTATTTGATGGTTCATACTCATTGCTTGATGGATTATGCCTCTCCCTTAGTTTAATTAGTTTAATTTCATGTCATTAACTTAGTTGTAGTGTAGTTGTAAAATGGGAGGACAATCCATGCTTGTTATTGATGTTCCATACTTATGAAAAACAAGTAGCATGTATCTCCAACCTTTTGATGTGTTTGGATTGTGAGCTTAAAGAAAGGATTAATGGTTTAATTTGATATGTTTTGCTATTCACCATATTGTTTAGATAATATATGCTTAATTTGTCATCCATGCTTGTTGGAACAACCACACACACACATATTTTGTTGCAATACATGTTCTTCCCCTCACTAAACATTCATTAAAGGTGTAGAAAAGCTATGCTTAGTGGTGATCTCTAAACCCCAAGACCTCTCTCTCTTTTATTCTCTCTATTGCATTATTGCTTACCTTAGTTTAATTTGCATCTAGTTTAATTCAACCAACCAACCACTATATTGATCACTCGACCTACTAACCCTAATTTTGATTCTTTAACCTAGTACAACACTCAATCCCTACTCACCCTAGCTATATTTTTAGTGAAAGGTAGTAGTGGCAATTTCTAAATGGAAAACTTGGCCACATAAGCATAAAGTTTTGGTTTGAATTGACGACGCACCAAGTTTTTGGCGCCGTTGCCGGGGATTGATTGATTGACAACGTCGTATTTACTTTGTTTATCAATTAGGAATTAGTACTCTTTTGATCGTGTCTTTACTTTGTTTTCAATTTTTGTTACTTATTGTGTTTGTTCTTGATTGACTAGGAGCATTGAGCTAAGAAGGTGAGTAAAGAAGCATTTAAGCAAATGAGCTAAGCAAGCAAGGAAAAATGCTAAAAACCTAAAAATTGCTAAGCTAAAAGCTAAAAAATTTGGAGTTGAAGTGCTAAAGGACCTTTGTGAGCTTTTCTTTACTTATCCCTTAGTTAAATTGTCAGCCTACATGGAGGCTTGTATTTCAATTCTTAGATAAATCGTTAGCCCACGTGGAGGCAATTTGCTTTTCTTACATTTTGTTAAAGCATGGGAGTATGAAAACATTGAATGTGGAGGAAGTTTGTTAATTGTTGATTTGTTGTGAAGGTGAAGTGTTTGTTGTTATTACTTGTTGTGTTGCATTGTACATTCATGGTCATAGATCATTGAGACCTACTCTTGTCCTTTTAAATTTTCATCTTGAATCCATTGTTCAAAACCCTAGGGGGAGAGGTAGTTCTAGTCAATCCATTTCATCAATGGAAAGACACAATGAGGACCACGTGGAGGACCTTGGTCACATAGACCAATAAGGTATCCTCCACCCCAATGTGCATCATGATAACATGCAAGTACTATTAGGCATGCCAAGGCCATATATTCACTCACCACAACAACAAGGCCAAGTTCCATTGGGAATGCCAAGGCCAACCTATGCTCCACCACCTCACATCATTCAAGGCAACCAAGGTGCCCATGTTGCACCTCCAATTGCTAATCCTCCCCTTGCTTTAAGAGATCACTATGTGCCTAATGAATATAATGCACCCATATGTATTCAATTGCTGCCATTTAGAGCACACCACTATGAAATCAAGCCACAAACCATTCAAATGCTTTCTAATTATCATGGACTTCCAAGTGAAGAACCTTACAAGCATTTGGATGAGTTTCTAATTATTAGATAACAAAAGGGATAATAACAGTGCACAGTGGTCATGTAAGTGTAAATGGGATAGCAACTGAAAATAGAGAGAGGTAAAAGGGTGGTCCTGAAAATTTTGGACAGTACTCTCTCTCACTGAAGTCACTGGAATGCACCTGATGGAGTCAAACAGATAGCAATAAGAATATGAAAATATAACATCCATACAGAAAACATATATAAATAAAAATAAAGTATAGTACATCCCGTATCAGAGCCGACAGACACAGCTGCAAAAATAATATAACAGCATCAAAAACATGAGGAGATCACAGATATATAAAATAACAGGAGGAAAGGGATAGAGAGATCAGGAAGAAGAGGAAGGACGGGTAGGTCGTGCTCTGCGGATGTCTCTGGATAGATCTCTGAATGTAGTCATGACATCCATACGGAGGGTAGCAATATCAGCTCTGATGGAGATAGCATCTTCTCGGAGAGAGACCGTGTCAGCGCGGATATATACGACAGCATCCTCCAAAGCCTGGAGTTGCTCTCCAAAGCTGGGTTTTTGTGCTAGAGCCTCTGGTGTGGCTGGATTGGGAGAATGATGATCTTGATCCTGCTCCGCATCGTGAATGGGTGACTCAACTGGAGAGGGCTGCTCTGCGTCCTCGGCAGGCAGCTCCAAATTAATATCCATATGTACGGCAGCCGGATCGACTACAGCGTCGTCCGTTGCCGGGTCTGCTACTGCTGCTGCTTCCTCAGCCTTTAGCTCCTCTGCCGCCTCGGCTGCGTCCTTCTGTAATCTCTTGATAATAGCATTGTAGCTCTTATCCCAGCCCTTCTTCAGGAAGTGATAGGATCCTCGCCCAGGGTGCTCTCGTGGATGGAAAGGATAGCGCTGGTCTAGCAAGATCTGGGTGATAAGATGGCCAAATGGAAGAGACTTAGCCCTCTCCTTGCTAATGTGCTCATCATAGAGCTTCCTCATCACGCTCCAGATGAGCGTAGGGATAGACAACCAATGCCCTGTATAAAAAGCGTACAGAGCTGTCAAGTAGTCGCTTCTCCGCTGAAACTTATGGCCGGCCATGAAGACATTGTGGAACAAGACTGAGTCAAAGAACCACAAGTCATCTGGCAAATAGGTGCGGGTGGCGAAGGTCTCGCCATCGGTATAATGACCTATAAGAAGAACGGCCATACTGCATATGAAGGCCTGTATAGCCCGGGATATGTCTCCTATAGCTCTGGAGGACAGTCATGTGGACAATGGCATGATCTGGATAATGTGTCCATAGTGATAGAAATCAGATGGCCATCAATGGAGGTTCTCAGCTCCGCCGTGTTACGCGGGGTAGGCCAGAGGTTCTAAAAGAACATTCGTACTAGCCTCGGGTACACCTGGTATGTGACAGGGGCAAGAATGGCTGCAAGGCCCCTCCGTAGTATATCATCATAAGCAGATCGGGTAAGTACCGACCGGGAAAAGAAGTCTGTGTCGAAGACTGACTAGTGCGCCACTGGAAGGCGTGGGTATCTACGTAATGGCTGGTCTTAACTCCTGGGCTGGCTGAGCTGGCTGTGGTGGTGGAGATGGTATGTGCTCAGCCTCAGCATCACCGTGTAAAGGAGATGCACCAGCATCAGGGTGTAATCTGCTATCAGAATAGGGAGACTGTGTGGGCTCAGCTGGCTCCTCCTGTAAGGGGTCCTGGGCATGAAATGGACCGGCCTCGTTATCAAAAGTCTGCCTGCCTTGGCGGTGATAGTGTCTGCGGGCTACAGTCTTGACCCGAGCCATGGCCGGTAAAATAATTGAAAACTTACAAAGGAAGTCAAAGCCAGAATAAAGAATTTAAAGCACAAAATAGAATCATGTAATCAAGTAAGATAGACAAAATAGATAAAGGACATGAATCTATGGAAGTGATAGGAGGTGAACATGCTAAGTAGTATAAGTGTAAAATGCATCCAATGTGGAGAATCATAGGCATTGGGCATGAATGAGATAACATGGACACAAGATCAGATGTATGGAATGTATATATGAAGTTTGTGAAGTTCGATCGATCACAAAAAAATGTGAGATCGATCTCTCATGATCGATCTGAGAAATTAAGAAACTAAGTTCGATCGATCTCACTAGATCGATCTGAGAAATATGTTTGATCGATCGAACTCTGCGAAGAACGTGGACAGTCACAAATCTGTGACGTGGATGGCAAGGGGCCTTCATGAACATAGTCGTGGGCCCATCAACACACAAATCATCAATCATAATCACTTAACGATGCCCGTACTCCCAAAATAAATTAAAAATTAAAAATCTAACAAAATAAATATACACATATATACATATATAAACAAAAAGCTTCAAACTTCATCAATGGAGATTTTCAACATTAAAAGAGCATGGATCTAACATTTAAAGCATGACTACATCATATTGAAGCTTGAAATCACAAATGAAGTCTCGGATCTTACCAAAAATGAGAGAAAAGAGATGAAGTGCGAAGAAGTGATGAGATCTGAGATCCAAGAGGAGAGAGAGTGATTCGGGATGAGGGGAAATCGCCAGAGGTCTCGCTGGAGATGGAGGCCGGAGATGGAGAAGATTGGTGCAGCGGCGACGAGAGACAAAGGGTTTGGAAAAGGGTTAGATCAATCTGTGAAATTGATCTTGAAACCCTCGGTTTCATTTTTAAAAACTTTCTTGAGCCAGTTCGATCGATCGAACTGAAATAATCTCTCTTTGAAATTTTTTTTTTTTAAATTAAAAATTAAAAATTTAAAACTGAAAATTAAAAATTGAAAATAATTTTTTTTTAGATTTTTGAAGAATTAAAATAAAATAAAATCTTTTTGAGATTTTTTTTTTTTGGAAAATAAAATAAAATAAACTAAATAATTGGTGTCTTCCTGAGCGTGTCGCACAAAACAATGCACAAAACTTTGAGTTTGGAAATTAGTGTCAAGTGGGCACCATAATTTAAATTTATAAACCGCTTAACACCTATACTATGTAGTATGAGTGAGAAGGGATCGACCCAAGGGATTGAGTTGCCATACTAGCTTGAGGAATCAAAATTAGGGTTAGTAGGTCGAGTGATCAAAATAGTGGTTGGTTGGTTGAATTAAACTAGATGTAAATAAAACTAAAGTAAGCAATAATGCAATAGAGAGAATAAAAGATAGAGAGAGAGATCTCGAGGTTTAGAAATCACCACTGAGCATAACTTTTCTACACCTTTAATGAATGATTAATGAGGGGAAGAACAAGTATTGCAATAACGTGTGTGTGTGTGGTTGTTTCAACAAGCATGGATGACAAATTAAGCATATATTGTCTAAACAACATGGTAGATTGCACAAGATATCAAATTAATCCATTAATCCTTTCTTTAAGCTCACAATCCAAACATATCACAAGGTTCGAGATACATGTTACTTGCTTTTCATAAGTATCGAACATCAACAACCAGCATGAATTGTCCTCCCATTTAACAACTACACTACAACTAAGTAATGACATGAAATTAAAGTAAGAGAGAGGCACAATCCTTCAAGAAATGAGTATGAACCATCAAATAAACCACAAGAACATGACATTAAGCACTAAGTCTTGAAAATCTCTAGATCTATAGCATCAACACACATAGACATGTATCAATAACACAAGAAATAGAGACAAACACATGAACATCTATTCTAGCATACATAAACATATGGATAGAATGAAAAGATCAATTGGAAGCATTAAACCATATAAATCATTGAAGAAACAAGATCTATATATATAAAGTGTTAAGACATGAATCACAATACAAATCCCCTCAAAAATACATAAATCAAGAAATAGAAAGCATGCTTAGGGCTAACTCTAACCCCAAGAGGATGTCTAGCCACTCATGGATGATGTCTAGCCACTCATGGATGATGTCCTTTAACCCTCAAGGGTAAGCTCCATGGAAGAAATCTGCTCCTTGGTTGATGAAGAGTCTCCAATGGTGTCTCTATCCTCCTCATCTTCTTTGCTTCCTCCCTAAGAGTTCTCTAAGGTATGGTATGATATGAGATGATACACAATATGATCCTCTCTGCTCTCTCTTACAAAAAGTAATCCTTATCCTTATATAGGTAGGTCAAATAACACCCAAAATGAGCTGGGGTTGTACAACAAATATTCCCCAATGATTGGATAAATGATAACTTTTGTGAGCTGGAAATTAAACTTTTTCGCACTGGAGGAAGTTCGATCGATCGAACCTTAGACTTGGATAGATTAAACATGGCTGAGATCTATCGAACTGAAGTTGGATCGATCCTCAATGGCGTCGCCTTTTTGGATAAAAACAAATCTGAGATATTTTGAAGATATTTTTGGGAAAAGGACAAAAGTCGTTGGTAGGGTGATACAACTGGATGAGATCAATCATTTGGATAAGGACAAGAATGTTCGATCGATCAGAGAAGGAAGTTGGATCGATTGAACTTTTGAGATCTTTGAACAAGGATAAACATGGCTCAGATCTATCTTAAAGTGCTGAGATCGATGAAAGTTGAATCGATCGAACTTTTCTTGAGATCGATTGAAGTTGTTGAAATTCCACCCTTTGCTTCCTTTTGCTCTACTTTGCTCCTTTCTTTGATTAATCCCAGAATTGCTTCAGTTATGCTCTTATTTGGCTGAGTTAGCTTATTTTGAGGATAAGTACCTGAAAATGGAAATAACTCAAAATCAATACAAAACGGTAAAATAAGATAGATAAATGTTCTAGAATAACTAAGCTTAAGGGGTTTAAATACGCACTTTTCAGCACTCATCACACCCCCAAACTTAAATATTGCTAGTCCCTAGCAATGAACTACAAAGTAAAGGAATGAAATGAACAACTATACAACTATGAACTAGAAAACAATAAATAGATAACGCCACTTTCGTAGGGAACACGATTGCACTTAGCATATGCAATAAGCCTTTTAAACCCCTAGGTTACCCATAGTGGACGAGTGAAGTCTCGTGAGGGTTTCCAGAAATGATACCCACAAACATTAAACTCATTCTTGCAAACAAACATTGGAAGAGAACTACGTTAAGTATGCAATTTTTCATACATTTCTAAGCAGTCTCCCAAAATTTCAACATCATGCAAGCAAATATGGTCCTCCACACATCAAGAAAATGATCATGCAAATCAAAACAACTCTAGAATCCTTTTTGAGTGGACCGGTATCAAATGTGTTGCTATCTAAGCCAACTAAAGAATTAATCACGTCCTTACCCTCAAACTAGCATACAAATCTAGTACCGATCATCAAGACAAAAAGTGGACTTTTTATTAAAGCTTCATTCATGTAGGTCTGCTTATTCTTTTCACTCATCATTTTATTTTATTTATTTATTTATTTTGTAATCCTAAGGATCAAAGATGGAAGCATGGTGCAATGTGTTGATTTATTAAGCTTTCTAGCGATTCATGAGGTCGAGCGTTAGGTCAATGACTCCCAAACCGGACGGCTTTAGGGCATTAGGTGTTCAAACACCCCTACGGACTTACAAGCTCAAATCAACTAGGCTACAAATCAAAATAACCTCCATCTAATCATTTCCCACTTCTCACCATTTGGGAGAAATCCTCACTTTTTTTATTGCTTTTGCAACTTCTTTTTTATTTTATTTTATTTTATTTTATTTATTTATGTATTTATTTTATTAGCATTCAATTATTAACCTATAGCTTGGGCCTTCCACCTTTCGGCGCGAGAAGTTCAGTGCTTGATGAGGCTAGAATCCCCGGCTACTTAGTGAAAAGGGGTTGTTATCCACCTTTATCAAGAAAGAAAGCTTTCAATGCATTACTAGCTCAATTGGGATATAACCAATTCAATAATCAACAAAGCATGTACCCCACAAATGAATGCTAGTGTGCACCTGTGCTAGTGTAGAAGACTAGAGTGAATCTCAAAACAATCACAAAATCAGGATGATGTGGACCACAAATGCAAGCAAGATATCAATCTTTCAAAAAATTTACTCATAAATGGCATCCGCAAGGCATACAAGGAGTATTGAACTCTTAAGTCAAGTAATTTTTAAATTTTTAGCAATATAGTCCTCAAAAGATCAAAATCATCGCTAACATGGACTAATCATAGAAAATCTCTCAAATACATAAGTCATGCTCAAAATTTTGAATTTAAAAACAAACACTGCAAATCACCATTACCTCCAAACTTAAATGGCACAGTGTCCTCAATGTGCAAAGAGAACAAAAGGAAAGAGTATACCAGTGCAAGTAGTAAGAATGATCGGGACAGAAGTATCCAAAGTGGGTGGCATAGCCCCCCCAAACTTAGGATTAACTGTGGTCCTGAAATTTGGCACTCGAATAAACTCATTAGATAACAAAAGGGATAATATAGTGCACAGTGGTCATGCAAGTGTAAATGGGATAGCAACTGAAAATAGAGAAAGGTATAAGGGTGGTCCTGAAAATTGGGCGGCACTCTCTCTCACTGAAGTCACTGTGATGCACCTGATGGAGTCAACAGATAGATATGAGAATATAAAAAAAATGACATCTATAAAGAAAACATATATAAAGAAAATAGAGTACAGGGACAAAGAAATGTCAAAGTCGGCAGACTCGGTTGTAAAAATAATATACTATGACAAAAATGAAGTATGAATGACAGAGATGTAGTATGAAAAGATAGAAGAAACTGGGAATCTTAGGTGGACGATGTAGGACGGGCAGGGCGTGCTCCGCAGATATCCCTAGATAAATCTCAGAACATAGTCGTGATATTTGTGCGGAGTGCAGCAAAATCAGCTCTATGGGTAACAATATCAACTCTGAGGGCGGTAATATCAGCTCGCATAGCAACCATTGTATCCTCAAGAGCCTGAAGGTGCTCTCCAAAGCCGGGGGTCTGACTGGGAGCCTTAGGTACATAAGAATCTGAAGAATGAGAATCCTGAGTTTGCTCCTCCTCGTGTACTGGCGACCCAGCTGGAGAGTGCTGCTATGTGTCATCTGCAGGTCACTCTAAATTAATGTCCATGCTCTCGGTAGCCGGATCAATTGGTGCGTCATCTGTTGCCGGGTCTGCTGGGGCCTCGGCCTCTGAATCCTCTGCCGCCTGTGCGGCGTCCTCCTGTAATCGGGTAATAATAGCATTATAGCTCTTGTCCCAATCCTTCTTCCGAAAGTTGCAGGTACCTTGATCTGGGCTCTCCCGTGGCTGGAAATAATATCCCTGATCAAGTAGGATCTGGGTGATGAGGTGGCCAAATGGAAGGAACTTGGCCCTTCTGGGCCGCTCCTTGCTAATGTAGGTATCATAGAGCTGCCTCATCACGCTCCAGATGAGCGCGGTGATAGACACCCAGTGCCCTGTATAGAATACGTATAGAGCTGTCAGATAATCTCCTCGCCTCTGAATCTTGTTCCTGTCCATGTATATGTTGCGGAACAAGACAGAGTCAATGAACTACAGGTCATCTGGAAGATATGTGTGGGTGGCGAATGTCTCACCAGTGGCATAGTGACCTATCAAAGCAACTGCCATGTCGGCATAAGAAGGCCTGTATAGCCTCGGATATATCTCCTGAAGCTCCAGAGGGCATAAATGTGGGCATTGGCAAGATGTGGATAATGTGTCCACTGTGATAGAGATCTGGTGGCCATCAATGGTGGTAATCATCTCTGCCGTGGTACGCGGGGATGGCCGGAGGTTCTGGAAGAACACCCGTACGAGCCTCGGATACACAGGGCTAGTAACTGGCGCAAGAATAGCTGTAAGACCCCTCTGGATTATGTCATTATAAGTGGATCGGGTCAACACCGATCTGGAGAAATAATATATGTCAAAAATTAACTCATGGGCCACTAACATTTGTGTATATTTGGATGCTGGCTTGTCAAGCTCCTGGGCTGGCTGAGCTGGTGAAGGAGATAGAGATGGTGTAAACTCAGCCTGAGCCTGAGAAAGAGATGTACCAGCATCAGAATGTAATCTGCTGTCAGAATGAGGAGACTGTATGGGCTCAACTGGCTTATCCTGTATAGGGTTTTGGGCATGAGAAGGACCGGCCTCGTCATCTATGATCGACCTACCTCGGTGGTGATTGTGTCCGTGGGTTACAGTTTTGCGTTTAGCCATGGCCTGAAAATAATTGAAAACTTGCAAAGGAAGTCAGTGCCAGAAGAAAGAATTTAAAGTACAAAATAGAATCATGTATATCAAGTAAGATAGACAAAACAGATAAATGACATGAATCTATGAAAGTGATAGGATGTGAACATGCTAAGCAATATAAGTGTAAAATGCATCCAATGTAGAAAATCACAGGCATTGGGCATGAATGAGATAGCATGGACACAAGATAAGATGCATAGAATGTGTGTATGAAATCTATGAAATTCTATCGATCACAAAAATTATGAGATCGATCTTACCCGATCGATTTGAGAAATTGAGAAACTAAGTTCGATCGATCTAAGAAATATGTTCGATCGATCGAACTTTGCGAAGAACGTGGACAGTCATAGATATGTGACGTGGATGACACGGGGCCTTTACGAACTCAATCGTGGGCCCATCAACACACAAATCAACAATCCTATTCACCTATATGAGGCCCACATTCCCAAAATCAAATAAAAAATCAGCCATATATACATATATATACAAAAAGCTTCAAGCCTCATCAATAGTGATTTTCAACATTAAAAGAGCATGGATCTAACATATAAAGCAAGTATAAATCAAATTGAAGCTTGAATCAAAAGGATGGATTCGGATCTCACCTATAAATCAAGAGAGAGAAGTGGAAACTAGAAGGGGTGAGATGCGAAATCTAAGAGGAGAGAAAGATATCCGGGATGAGATGAAGCTCGCTGAATATGGAGAAGATTGGGTGCAGTGGTGACGAGGGATAGGGTTTGGAAGAGGGTTAGATTGATCTTTGAAATTGATCTTGAAACCCTCGGTTTCATTTTTAAAAACTTTCCCGAACCAGTTCGATCGATCGAACTGAGACCTCAGATCGATCGAACTATTGTGATCTCTCTTTGAATTTTTTTTTTTATAATTTTAAATTAAAAAATAAAAATTAAAAATGAAAAAAAAAGTTTTTTGGATTTTTACAATAAAATAAAATAAAATAAAATCTTTTTGGGAATTTTGGAAAATAAAATAAAATAAAACAAAATAAAAATATTTTTGGATTTTTGAAAATTAAAAGTCAAACAAAGTTAAAGATGGTGAGATGAAGAATAGAGATCAATCTGAACAAAATGTTCGATTGATCTGACAGAGAGCAAAAATATGCAGGTTTTTGGGTTCAGAAATTTGTCTAAGTGTGGGAACTCAAGATCGATCGAATTGAAGTTTGGATTGATCTAAGGACTTATGATCAATCTAAGAATAAGTTCAAACGATGGGACAGAGAGGTGATTTGGATACAGGTGGATGCAGGTAAAAAATTTTCTAAGTGTTGGATGCAGGTAGAAGTTCGATCGATTAAACTTATGCAAAATGCTCAATTTCAACATAAAAGTGCATGCAATCCTAATCACAGTTCCTAGCAATGCATATGAACCAAAAACAAGTATATAGACTTCGCAAGAAATAAAATTAAAGATAGAAATGAGGGAGGAATAGGGTTTTGACGCCCTACGAAATGTCGTGCTAGTCTTTAATGTCTCTAGCAAGACGTTGGGCTCTTTTAGCCTGGATCAAACATCTTGTAGTGCATCCCCTCCTCAATGGGGTGATAAGTGTTTTAAACTCCACCCAACAAATGATTCTTTAAAGAACTTATTGTATTAAGATCAAAAGATGTTTTCGGTCCTTAATCAAAACAATCTTTGGGCTTCCACGCCCTTTCAAAACAGGATTTTGAAACAACTTTCTTTGGTTTCAAGGTTGGAGATGGACTTTTTGAAACCTTGGTCTCACACAAAAGCTCAATTCCTTCACTTTTAAGGTTATGACATTTATCTGCAACATTAATCTCTTCATGCTTGTCAAATACATTGGGGGTTGGATTAAAAATATTCAACTTTACCTTCATATGGGCAAATGAGATTTTCATTATCCCCGTCCTACAATTGATGTTGGCATTCGCGGTTGCCAAGAAAGGATGGCCAAGGATAACAGGAATTTGGCTCTTAGGATTTGGGACCGGTTCCGTGTCAATGACAACGAAATCAATAGGAAAGAAGAATTTATCAATTTTAATCAATACATCCTCAATGATACCCCTAGGCTTTTTGATTGATCGGTCGGCAAGTTGCAAAACTACCGACGTTGGTTTAAAGTCTCATAAACCTAATTTGACATATACCGAGTATGGAAGAAGATTAACACTTGCTCCTAGGTTAATAAGAGCCCGATTAATGATATGATCACCAATAATGCATGAAGTAGTAGGTGAACCGGGTCCTTAAACTTGGGGAGAGTGTTATACTGCAAAATTGAGCTTATTTGCTCGGTTAAGACCACTTTTCTAGGTGCTTGGCTTTTGTTCTTCCGCTTTTGGGTGCACAAGTCTTTCAAGAATTTGGAATAAGCCGGAATTTTCTTGATTATATCTAAAAGTGGAAGATTGACTTTCACTTGCCTAAACATGTCCATGATTTCAATGATTTTGGCCTTTTGCTTGTCATTTGAAATGGATCCTTTTAAGGCATCCGAAAATGGAGCTTTTGGCTCAAAAACCTTTTCAGAATTTTTCTTTGAAGTCTCTTTAACACAACAAGTTTTCAAATCATTTTGCACATCTTTCTTTTCAAATAACTTTTCAACACATTCTCATTTATATGGTCATGCACATGCAATGAAGGAGGAATATGATTTGAAACGGGACGGGTGTCAACTTGTGGTTGCACCAGTTCACTCTGTTCATTGGACATACCCACTTGGTTGTCCACAATCTTTCCACTTCTCAAGGTTGTCACCGCATTGACATGCTCTATTGTGTGATCTTCCAATGAGGAATGAGTCTCTACAACACATTGTTGCTTTTGTGGGGCATTTAAAGGCATTTTTCCCTTTTCTTTTGCATTCAAAGTACTAGCTATTTTACCCTACTTGGGTTTTTAGCTTAGCAATGGATTGAGAGTGAGAATGAAGCAATTGTGTGTTTGCCTCCAAAGTCCCCAAAGCGGTTAAAACTTTCTTGGGAATATGATGGTTGATTAGGAAAATGAGAATTTGAAAATTGGTTTCTTTATGATTGATATGATGATCTAAAACCTTGGGAACCTTGGCCTTGTAGTGGAGGTGGAATGTATTTTCCTTGAAAACCGCCTTGGGAAGGGTTTGAGCCCTCCCCTTGGTTTTTCCAAGAGAAATTCGGGTGATTCCTCCAACTAGGATTGTAATGATTTCCATAAGGGTTGTTCCCTTTATTAGTAAAAACAACATTTGCTTGTTCATGATGCTCACTTTGCACATGTCCATGGGGACAATTGGAAGTAGAATGTAAAACACTTGAAAAAGTCATACAAGTCTCATTAGATGCATGATGAGAATGGTTAGGGAAGGAAGATACTTGATTCACCGAGTTTTGGTTGATTAAAAATTGATCAAATATTTGAGATAATGATTTCATCTCGGCGGCAATTTCATTAGAGTGATCGACTTGATGCAGGCCAACACTCTTCCTACCATTAGAATTTCTACCATTCTTCGAAGATAAAGTATGATGCAAAGAATTTTCACTCATACTCTCATAAAGACGCCACACGTCATCCTCATGTCTATTAATGTAAGAACCACCCATGGAAGTATCAACCATGCCTTTGTAATTATCCGATAAGCTCTCGAAGAAATATTGAACTAATTTCCATTTGGGCATGTCATGATGTGGACACTTCCTAAGCAATTCATTAAAGCGTTCCCATGCCTCATGAAATGTTTCTCCATCCCCATGTGAAAATTCTCGAATTGAGGTTCTCATGGCATTGGTCTTTAAAACCGGATAGTACTTCTTCAAGAACTCTTGTTGCATTTCCTCCCATGAAGTTATTAAAAAAGGCTTAAGATTGTTAAACCAATATTTTGCCTTGTCTTTAAGGGTGAATGGAAAAAGTTTAAGCCTTAAAACCTCTTCCGGCATGTCCGTATATTTTACGGTGGAACATACTTCAAGAAACTCATCCAAATGCTTGTACGGTTCTTCACTTGGAAGTCCATGATAATTATGAAGCATTTGAATGGTTTATGGCTTGATTTCATAGTGATGTGCTCTAAATGGTGGCAATTTAATGCATTTGGGTGCATTATATTCATTAGGCACATAGTAAAATAAGGGGAGGATTAGCAATTGGAGGTGTAACATAGGCACCTTGGTTGCCTTGAATGATGGGAGGTGGTGAAGTATAGTTTGGCCTTGGCATTCCCAATGGAACTTGGCCTTGTTGTTGTGGTGGATGAACATATGGCCTTGGCATGCCTAATGGTACTTGCATGTTATCATGATGCACATTGGGGTGGAGGATACCTTGTTCGTCTATGTGACTAAAGTCCTCCACATGGTCCTCATTGTGTCCTTCGATTGATGCAATGGATTGACTAGAATTACCTCTTCCCCTATGATTTTGAACAATGGATTCAAGATGAAAATTTAAAGGGACAAGAGTGGGTCTCAATGATCTACGACCATGCATGCACAATGCAACACAACAAGCAATAATAACAAACATTTCACCTTCACAACAAATCAATAATCAATGAACTTCCTCCACATACAATGTTTATACTCCCATGCTTTAACAATATGCAAGAAAAGTAAATTGCCTCCACGCGGGCTCACGATTTATCTAAGAATTGAATTACAAGCCTCCACGTGGGCCGACGATTTAACTAAGGGATGAGTAAAGAAAAGCTCACAAAGGTCCTTTAGCACTTTAACTTCAATTTTTTAGCTTAGCTTAGCAAT
Organism: Cornus florida; assembly: GCF_030987335.1. Lineage (NCBI taxonomy): Eukaryota > Viridiplantae > Streptophyta > Magnoliopsida > Cornales > Cornaceae > Cornus > Cornus florida. Next base: position 60,850,653 of record NW_026775574.1, on the reverse strand, counting down.
TTTTTTTTTTATAAATTTTTAGCCTTTTTCCTTGCTTGCTTAACTCCTTTGCTTAAATGCTCATTTGCTTGCTTCCTAGCTCAATGCTCCTTGTCAATCAAGAACAAACACAATAAGTAACAAAAATTGAAAACAAAGTAAAGACACGATCAAAAGAGTACTAATTCCTAATTGATTGCACAAATATGACGTTGCCAATCTTCTCTATCCCCGGCGACGACGCTAAAAATTATGATGTCTTCCCGAGTGTGTCACACAAAACAAAGCACAAAACTTTGAGTTTGGAAATTAGTGTCAAGTGGGCACCATAATTTAAATTTATAAACCGCTGAACACCAATACTATGTAGTATGAGTGAGAAGGGATTGTCCCAAGTGATTGAGTTGTCAAACTAGCTCCAGGAGTCAAAATTAGCGTTACTAGGTCAAGTGATCAAAATAGTGGTTGGTTGGTTGAATTAAACTAGATGTAAATTAAACTAAAGTAAGCAATGCAATATAGAGAATAAAAGATAGAGAGAGAGATCTTGGGGTTTAGAGATCACCACTAAGCATAGCTTTTCTACACCTTTAATGAATGATTAATGAGGGTAAGAACATGTATTGCAATAAAGTTTGTGTGTGTGGTTATTTCAACATGCATGGATGACAAATTAAGCATATATTGTCTAAACAATATGGTGGATAGCACAACATATCAAATTAAGCCATTAATCCTTACTTTAAGCTCACAATCTAAACACATCACAAGGTTAGAGATACATGTTACTTACTTTTCATAAGTATGGAACATCAACAACAAGCATGGATTGTCCTCCCATTGAACAACTACACTACAACTAAGCTAATGACATGAAATTAAACTAATTAAACTAAGGGAGAAGCACAATCCATAAAAAAATGAGTATGAACCATCAAATAAACCACAAGAACATGACATTAAGCACTGAGTCTTGACAATCTCTAGATCTGTAGCATCAACATACATAGACATGCATCAATAACACAAGAAATAGAGACAAACACATGAACATCTATTCTAGCATACATAGACATATGGATAGAATGAAATGATCAATTGGAAGCATTAAACCATATAAATCATTAAAGAAACAAGATCTAAATATATAAAAGTGTCAAGACATGAATCACAATACAAATCCCCTCAAAAATACATAAATTAAGAAATAGAAAGCATGCTTAGGGCTAACTCTAGCCCCAAGAGGATGTTTAGCCACTCATGGATGATGTCCTCCAACCCTCAAGGGCAAGCTCCATGGAATAAATCTGCTCCTTGGTTGATGAAGAGTCTCCAATGGTGTCTCTATCCTCCTCCTCTTCTTTGCTTCCTCCCTAAGAGTTCTCTAAGGTATGGTATGATATGAGATGATACACAATACTATCCTCTCTGCTCTCTCTTACAAAAAGTAATCCTTATCCTTATATAGGTAGGTTAAATGACACCCAAAATGAGCTGGGGTCGTACAACAAATATTCCCCAATGATTAGATAAATGACAACTTTTGTGAGCTGGAAATTAAACTTTTTCGCATTGGAGGAAGTTCGATCGATCGAACCTTGGACTTGGATCGATCAAACATAGCTGAGATCTATCGAACTGAAGTTGGATCGATCTTCAATGGCGGCGCCTTTTTGGATAAAAACAAATCTGAGATATTTTGAAAATATTTTTGGGAAAAGGACAAAAGTGGTTGGTAGGGTGGTACAACTGGATAAGATCAATCATTTGGATAAAAACAAATCTGAGATATTTTGAAGATATTTTTTGGAAAAGGACAAAAGTGGTTGGTAGGTTGGTACAACTGGATAAGATCAATCATTTCGATCGATCAGAGAAAGAAGTTGGATCGATTGAACTTTTGAGATCTTTGAACAGGGACAAACATGGCTCAGATCTATCTTGAAGTGCTGAGATCGATGAAAGTTGGATCGATCGAACTTTTCTTGAGATCGATCGAAGTTGCTGAAATTCCACCCTTTGCTTCCTTTTACTCTACTTTGCTCCTTTCTTTGATTAATCCCAGAATTGCTTCAGTTATGCTCTTATGTGGCTGAGTTAGCTTTTTTTTGGGGATAAGTACCTGAAAATGGAAATAACTAGAAATTAGTACAAAACGGTAAAATAAGATAGATAAAGGTTCAAGAATAACTAAGCTTAAGGGGTTTAAATATGCAATTTTCAGTGCTCATCAATAATGTAAAAAAAAAAAATATATTTTTTGGATTTTTAAAGTTAAAAAGTCAAAATAAAGTCAAAGATAGTGAGATGAAGAACCGAGATCGATCTGAACAAAATATTTGATCGATCTGACAGAGAGCTAAAAATATGCAGGTTTTAGGTTCAAAATTTTTTCTAAGTGTTGGAACTCAAGATCGATCGAACTTGAAGTTTGGATCGATCTAAGAACTTATGATCGATCTGAGAATAAGTTCGAATGATGGGACAGAGAGGTGATTTAGATGCAGGTGGATGCAGGTCGAAAATTTTCTAAGTGTTGGATGCAGGTCAAAGTTCGATCGATCAAACTCTTTTTTGAGATCGATCGAACTTATGCAAATTGCTCAATTTCAACATAAAAGTGCATGCAATCCTAATCAAAGTTCCTAGCAATACATACGAACCAAAAACAAGTATCTAGATTTCGCAAGAAATAAAATCAAAGATAAAAATGAAGGAGGAATAGGGTTTTGACACCCTACGAAATGTCTTGCTAGTCTTTAACGTCTCTAGCAAGACGTTGGGCTCTTTTAGCCTGTATCAAACATCGTGTAGTGCATCCCCTCCTCAATGGGGTGATAAGTGTTTTGAACTCTACCTAACAAATGGTTCTTTAAGGAACTTGTTGGATTAAACTCAAAAGACGTTTTTGGTCCTTGGTCAAGACATTCTTTGGGCTTCCATGCCCTTTCAAAACAAGATTTTGAAACAACTTTTTTTGGTTGAAGATGGACTTTTTGAAGATGGACTTTTTGCAACTTTGGTCTCACACAAAAACTCAATTCCTTCACTTTTGATGTCATGACATTTTTCTACAACATTAATCTTTTCATGCTTGTTAAATAAATTGGGAGTTGGATTAAAAAAATTCAACTTTACCTTCATGTGGCCAAATGAGATTTTCATTATCCCTTCCTACAATTAATGTTGGCATTTGCGGTTGCCAAGAAAGGACAGCCAAGGATAATGGGAATTTGGCTCTTAAGATTTGGAACCGGTTCCGTGTCAATGACAACGAAATCAACGGGAAAGAAGAATTTATCAATTTTAATCAATACGACCTCGATGATACCCCTAGGCTTTTTAATTGATTGATCGGCAAGTTGTAAAACTACCGACATTGGTTTCAAGTCTCCTAAGCCTAATTTGACATATACCGAGTATGGAAGAAGATTAACACTTGCTCCAAGGTCAAGAAGAGCCCGATTAATGATATGATCACCAATGATGCATGAAGTAGTAGGTGAACCGGGGTCCTTAAACTTTAGAAGAATATTATGCAGCAAAATTGAGCTTACTTGCTCGGTTACGACCACTTTTCTTGGTACTTGGCTTTTGTTCTTTCGCTTTTGGGTGCACTAGTCTTTCAAGAATTTGGCATAAGCCAGAATTTGCTTGATTGCATCCAAAAGTGGAAGATTGACTTTCACTTACCTAAACATGTCCATGATTTCATTTACTTTGGCCTTTTGCTTGTCATTTGAAATGGATCCTTTTAAGGCATCCGGAAATAGAGCTTTTGGCTCAAAAACCACTTTTAAGACCACTTTTCTAGGTACTTGGCATTTGTTCTTCCGCTTTTGGGTGCACTAGTCTTTCAAGAATTTGGCATAAGCCAGAATTTGCTTGATTGCATCCAAAAGTGGAAGATTGACTTTCACTTGCCTAAACATGTCCATGATTTCATTTACTTTGGCCTTTTGCTTGTCGTTTGAAATGGATCCTTTTAAGGCATCCGGAAATGGAGCTTTTGGCTCAAAAACCTTTTCAAAATTTTTCCTTGAAGTCTCTACAACACAAGAAGTTTTCAAATCATTTTGCACATCTTTCTTTTCAAAATCACTTTTTAAATCACTTTTCAACACATTCTCATTTATATGGTCATGCACATGCAATGAATGAGGAATATGATATGAAACGGGACGGGTGTCAACTTGTGGTTGCACCGGTTCACTCTCTTCATTGGACACACCCACTTGGTTGTCCATAATCCTTTCACTTCTCAAGGTAGTCACTGCATTAATATGCTCTATTGTGTGACCTTCCGATGAGGAATGAGTCTCCACAACACATTGTTGCTTGTGTGGGGCATTCAAAGGGTTTTTTCCCCTTCTCTCTTGCATTCAACGTACTTGCTATTTGCCCTACTTGGGTTTCTAGCTTTGCAATAGATTGAGAATGAGAATGAAGCAATTGTGTGTTTGCCTCTAAAGTGCCCAAAGTGGTCAAAACTTTCTCTTCAAAAGCGGAACTTCTAACATTTCCTTGGGAATATGATTGATGATTAGGAAAATGAGAATTTGAAAATTGGTTTCCTTGTGATTGATATGATGATCTAAAACCTTGGGAACCTTGGTCTTGCATTGGAGATGGAATGTACTTTCCTTGAAAACTGCCTTGGGAAGGGTTTGAGCCCTCCCCTTGGTTTTTCCAAGAGAAATTCGGGTGATTCCTCCAACTATGATTGTAATGATTTCCATAAGGATTGTTCCCTTGATTAGTAAAAACAGCATTTGTTTGTTCATGATGCTCATTTTGCACATGTCCATGGGGAAAATTGGAAGTAGAATGTAAAACACTTGAACAAGTCATACATGTCTCATTAGATGCATGATGAGAATGGTTAGGGAAGAAAGATACTTGATTCGCCGAGTTTTGGTTGATCAAAAATTGATCAAACCTTTGAGATAATGATTTCATTTCGGTGGCAATTTCATTAAAGTGGTCGACTTGATGTATGCCAACACTCTTCCTACCACTAGAATTTCTACCATTCTTTGAAGATAAAGTACGATGCAAAGAATTTTCACTCATACTCTCATAAAGACGCCACACGTCATCCTCATGCCTATCAATGTAAGAGCCACCCATGAAAGCATCAACCTTGCCTTTGTAATTGTCCGACAAGCTCTCAAAGAAATATTGAACTAATTGCCATTTGGGCATGTCATGATGTGGACACTTCCTAAGCAATTCATTAAAGCGTTCCCATACCTCATGAAATGTTTCTCCATCCCCATATGAAAATTCTTGAATTAAGGTTCTCATGGCATTGGTCTTAAAAACTGGATAGTACTTCTTCAAGAAATCTTGTTACATTTCTGCCCAAGAAGTTATTGAAAAAGGCCTAAGATTGTAAAACCAATATTTTGCCTTGTCTTTAAGGGTGAATGGAAAAAGTTTAAGCCTTAAGACCTCTTTCGGTATGTCCGTATATTTTATGGTGGAACATACTTCAAGAAAGTCATCCAAATGCTTGTAAGGTTCTTCACTTGGAAGTCCATGATAATTAGGAAGCATTTGAATGGTTTGTGGCTTGATTTCATAGTGGTGTGCTCTAAATGGGGGCAATTGAATGCATATGGGTGCATTATATTCATTAGACACATAGTGATCTCTTAAAGTAAGGGGAGGATTAGCAATGGGAGGTGTAACATGGGCACCTTGATTGCCTTGAATGATGGGAGGTGGTGGAGCATAGATTGGCCTTAGCATTCCCAATAGAACTTGGCCTTGTTGTTGTGGTGGATGAACATATGGCCTTGGCATGCCTAATGGAACTTGCATGTTATCATGATGCACATTGGGGTGGAGGATACCTTGTTGGGCTATGTGACCAAGGTCCTCCACATGGTCCTCATTGTGTCCTTCCGTTGATGAAATGGATTGACTAGAACTACCTCTTCCCCTATGATTTTGAACAATGGATTCAAGATGAAAATTTAAAGGGACAAGAGTGGGTCTCAATGATCTACGACCATGCATGCACAATGCAGCACAACAAGCAATAACAACGAACACTTCACCTTCACAACAAATCAACAATCAACAACCTTCCTCCACATACAATGTTCTCATACTCCCATGCTTTAACAATATGCAAGAAAAGTAAATTGCCTCCACGCGGGCTCACAATTTATCTAAGAATTGAATTACAAGCCTCCACGCGGGCCGACAATTTAACTAAGGGATGAGTAAAGAAAAGGTCACAAAGGTCCTTTATCACTTTAACTCCAAATTTTTAGCTTAGCTTAGCAATTTTTGATTTTTAGTATTTTTCCTTGCTTACTTAGCTCTTTTGCTTGGAATACTCCTTTGCTCACCTTCTTAGCCCAATGCTCCTTATCAAACAAGAACAAACACAATAAGTAACAAAATTTAAAAATAAAGTAAAGACACGATCAAAAGAGTACTAATTCCTAATTGATTCCACAATTATGACGTTGCCAATCAATCAATCCCCGGCAATGGCGCCAAAAAGTTGGTGTGTTGGTCGTCACACTCCAAAAGTTTATGATGTGGCCAAGTTTTACATTTAGAAATTGCCACTACTACCTTTCACTAAAAATATAGTTAGGGCGAGTAGGGATCGTCCCAAGGGATTGAGTGTCGTACTAGGTCGAGGAATCAAAATTAGGGTTAATAAGTCAAGTGATCAAAATAGTGATTGGTTCGTTGAATTAAACTAGATGCAAATTAAACTAAAGTAAACAATAATGCAATAGAGAGAATAAAAGAGAGAGAGAGATCTTGGGGTTTAGAGATCACCACTAAGCATAGCTTTTCTACACCTTTAATGAATGATTAATGAGGGGAAGAACATGTATTGCAACAAAATGTGTGTGTGTGGTTGTTCCAATAAGCATAGATGACAAATTAAGCATATATTGTCTAAACAACGTGGTGGATAACACAATATATCAAATTAAGCAATTAATCCTTTCTTTAAGCTCACAATCCAAACACATCACAAGGTTAGAGATACATGCTACTTGCTTTTCATAAGTTTGGAACATTAACGACAAGCATGGATTGTCCTTCCATTTAACAACTACACTACAACTAAGCTAATGACATGAAATTAAACTAATTAAACTAAGGGAGATGCACAATCCATCAAGTAATGAGTATGAACCATCAAATAAATCACAAGAACATGACATTAAGCACTATGTCTTGAGAATCTCTAGATCTATAGCATCAATACACATAGACATACATCAATAACACAAGAAATAGAGACAAACACATGAACATCTATTCTAGCATACATAGACATATGGATAGAATGAAATGATCAATTGGAAGCATTAAACCACATAAATCATTCAATAAATAAGATCTATATATATATAAAAGTGCCAAGAAATGAATCACAATACAAATCGCCTCAAAAATACATAAATCAAGAAGTAGAAAACATGCTTAGGGCTAACTCTAGCCCCAAGAGGATGTTTAGCCACTCATGGATGATGTCTTCCAATCCTCAAGGGCAAGCTCTATGGAAGAAATTTGCTCCTTGGTTGATGAAGAGTCTCCAATGGTGTCTCTAGCCTCCTCCTCTTTTTTTCTTCCTCCCTAAGAGTTCTCTAAGGTATGATATGATATGATGTGTTACAATCTGATCTCATGTAAAAAGTAATCATTATCCTAATATAAGTAGGTCAAATGACACCCAAAATGAGTTGGGGTCGTATAGCAAATATTCCCCAATGATTGAATAAAGGACAACTTTTTGTGAGCTGGAAATTTAACTTTTTCGCACTGGAGGAAGTTCGATCAATCGAACCTTGGACTTAGATCGATCGAACATGGCTGAGATTTATCAAACTTAGGCTGGATCGATCCTTGATGGCAGCGCCTTTTTGGATAAAAACAAATCTGAGATATTTTGAAGATATTTTTGAGAAAAGGATAAAAGTGGTTCATAGGGTGGTACAACTGGATAAGATCAATCATTTGGATAAGGACAAGAAAGTTCGATCGATCAGAGAATAAAGTTGGATCGATCGAACTTTTGAGATCTTTGAACAGGGACAAACATGGCTCAGATCCATCTTGAAGTGCTGAGATCGATGAAAGTTGGATTGATCGAACTTTTCTTGAGATCGATCGAAGTTGCTGAAATTCCACCCTTAGCTTCCTTTTGCTCTACTTTTGCTCCTTTCTTTGAATCATCCCAGAATTGCTTCAATTATGCTCTTATTTTGCTGAGTTAGCTTGTTTTGGGGATAAGTACATGAAAATAGAAATAACACGAAATCAATACAAAACGGTAAAATAAGATAGATAAAGGTTCTAGAATACCTAAGCTTAAGGGGTTTAAATACGCACTTTTCAGCGCTCATCAGTGAAACCAGAAAACAAGACTCTAAGAAGTCAAAGTGACCTTCCATGAGGTCGTGGAACTCAATGAGAACTAACGCGGAAGCAAAAGATCGAAAATATGACAAATAAGCCCCTAGGGGAAAAATGGTAATTTTTTGAAAATATAAATTCGGGTGCCACCGGGCACACCAATGAAAAGATAGAAAAAAAAAAGTCAAGATGGACTCAAGAATCGCATGATTCAGAATTTGACCAAAGAAGAAACGGCAAAACAAGAAAAACGAGCAATACAGCTAAAAGGGTAAATAGGTAATTATCCAGAAATATTCGGGTGCAACTGAGCACACCGATGGATAGACAACAAAAAATTAGTCAAGTTCAAAAACAATTTCACTTGAATTGGAGTCCGGACGAGGGAGAAAGGTTAAAAACAAAATTGACGTCGCGGCGGCCCGACGAAGGCCATGACACCTACTGTTGCTGTCAGCCTATTATTATTGCAACTGAGAGCAAAAACGGGCATCAAAACGCACTTTTTTGTGAAAACACGAAAAAGAAATCCCCCCGAAAATCAATTTTTCTACCCAACAGCATGAACGAAAAAAAAAAAAAAAAAGTGCACTGTAAAATGCCCAGAATGCCCCTAGATAAATCAGGTCAAGCGGATCAAAATCTTTCCGAGCTGTTGCCAAAGGAAAGGAAATGGGGCGTCGGGAAGTTTTTAAATTGCCTAAATTGAAAATGTAACCTTAAAATACACCCACAAGACCCCCAGAAGTTTCAGATCAGTCGACACATTTTTCAAAAAAAAGTTGATGAATAGTACCAAGTACTAAAATCTCAAATTTTAAAGAAAATGGCATAAACCAGAAAATGAACTTTTTGCAGGATTTTTGGGACCAAGACGACATTTTCTGGAAAAACACGAAAAAGAAACCCCCCCTAAAATCACGTTTTCTAAGTGGTCATATCAAGCCCGAAATTTGTTTCTCGAAGGGAAACCCCAAAATGCCCTAAAATCAGATTATGCAATAAAAATACAAGATGAGTCCATAGGAGGCTCAAATCACCAAGGATGAGGTTTTTCTTGAAAACGATCATGCAAGCAAACATAACTTACCTATTAGGACATGCTACAATGGTCCATGACTTAAAAATACTACCGATGCAAAATCCGACCCCCTAACGGCCAAAAAGGCAAAAATGCGCGTGAAATGAAAATTTTGAAAACCAAAATTAACATATGATTTCAAATTACCGTTTGGCCCTTGGCCACACTTCATACATGATTGATGAGACCCTATGAAAGAATAAAAATGGAATTCCCACACCCAATGCAAACATGGTGAAGCAATAACTTGGCGTTTTTCCAATATTTTCATAATAAACCTTGAAAGTGAAAATGCATAGAATACAAATTTGATGTCATTGGCCTATGGCCTCATCTCATACATGTCAAATATATTGTAAAGAGTGTACTAATATACACATTACATGTTTAGAATCAAATATACATATTTTGACATATAAGGCTACAAATAGCTTTTCAAGCCAACCTTTACAAGAATTAAAACTTCTAAGTCTACAAATCATCCAAGCATGATGACAGTCTCAAACCTTGATTCCTGTACCTGAAAAATACCCCCAGTAGCTTCGGGATGAGTAACATAAAGCTACTCGTGGGAGATGAGTATACATAGACCTAGCATTTTACAAATTTATCACCTTAAGGTGAAACAATTCAAGATGGCTCATGCCACCTAACGTCTATGTCAAAGTGAGACTCAGGGAGCATCCTAAGCTACCTTAGAGCATTTCTAACATAAATTACAATATTTATGCAATTAAATGATATAGACGCATACTATACAACACAACAAGACATAGATTCTCAAAGTTATCAACTTGAAATTTGAAATGCGAAATAAACTAAAATGGTTCATGCTACTTAACGTTTATGTTCCAAATGAATCTATAGGATTTCCAAAGCTACATTTGAACATCAAAACACAAATCACAATATCGATGCCATTTAACCAACATTGGAACTTCCAATATAACGCATAAAGCATGATTTCTCAAAATAAACATCTTAAAACTTAAAATGGGAAATCAAATAAGGAACAACAAGTTACGATATCATCTAGTTATCAACTTGAAATGAAATGCAAAATCAAACAAGGTGGAGACTCGGACATCAGGCCGGATCAGACCGATACCATAGTTACTTTAGGGTTACTAGCCGACGACTAACCTCCCTATGTGCGCACTAGACTATAGAGGGACAATCTCCCGTATTAGAACCATGTCCTAGCCGTAGTCAAACAATGAAATCCCCAAGTTTCCAAAATCAACAAGTTATGCAACAACGTATATATCAACATGTATATACAAGATAATCAACTATCTACCATGCACAACCAAATTCAGAAACACATACAATACATGCTCTAAGTCCACAACTACTATGGCATCACAAATGTTGAATCTTCAGTGTGCGATTCGTTACATGCTATAATAATGTTACTTAATATTGAGAACATAAACTCATGAATCTAAATATAACAACAATGTTATCCAATGCTCAAAATGTAACCAAGTGAATGTACAACAAGTCTAAGTCCATGATTTAAATATAGGAACAACTTCCAAAACACAATTAAATCCATGGAGCAATGAGATAGAATTTAATTAAATAAAAATAATTAAATTCTCTAGATTCCAAATCAATTTCAAATAACCTCAAATCAATACATGTTAAAGGACATAGTATGGTCATCACATATATCTATTCAAAAACTTTATTATGTTATTGGAACAATAAAGTAGAATTTAATTAAATCATGATAATTTAATCTCTAGATTCTAAAGCAACTCCAAATGGTCCAAAATTAAGACATGCTAGTAAACAAGTCATAGTCATTACAAATATCAAGTTTAAAACTTAAATAAGCCAATGGAACCATTAAATAGATTTTAATTAATTTTTTTAATTAAAATCTCTAGATATTAAAACTCATCTAAATGCGCTCAAATATGCTAAGACTTGATTTAATAGCCCAATACAAGTGATTTCCATGCAAGCTACAACTATGATAATTAAACCTTCATACAAGAAAAATAATAAATGAAAGGTTTCAAAACATAATCAAATATTTCCAATTTAATATATGTGAAAGTATATGGCATGCACATCAATAATATCAAGTTAGAAATCCAATAGAGTGAATAGTGCACTTGGAAAAAATTAATTAATCAAATTAATTAATTATTTCAAGATTTAAAAACATCTTCAAATACTCTCAAATTCACATATGTTGAAGAGCATGCTATGGCCTAATATAATATGATATCACACATTAATTTCAAGCTAGATAAGGCCACATGAATTAAATTTTCATTCTAGAAAAATATTAAATAAAAACTTCAATAGTTGTCCAAATGCTCTCAATTTAATATATATCAATGAACATATCAAGGGGTAATTTAATGTCATGCCACATGTTTAAACCAAGCTATAACCAACTAGGAAAATCAAATCTTACACAAGAAAAATAAATAATAAAATATCTAGATTTAATACAAAGACATGTAAATGAGTTGTATAAGCATCAATAGCATGCAATACATCAAGAATATAAACTATAACACCCCTACCTCAATTTAAGATGAAAATATCAATTCTCCACCGAAAGAAAAGTGCTCCGAATCTGACGATACCGCGGGGTTATGTCGGGGACAACGAAGGGAGCAACTTTAACCTTTGAGGTACTATGAAAATCCAAACCCGAACTTGAAACATGAACTCAAAAGTGGTAAGAAATCGACTCTAATAAGGGGGAAAGGTGCACATTGTCAAGGCCTATGATAAACGTTAAGGCGGAAGACTTTTTATAAAGGAAATCAAGTGGAGAAAAAGAAAGAGTAGTGGCAGCCCCTTGGGCTCCCATGGCTATCGGCCAAAGAGAGGAAGAAGATCATGAAAAAAGTGATTTTTCACTTTAAGACATTCTATCTATAGTAAAACCTTTAAAGTGTCCCGAACGGGCCCCGCCGGGTCCGAAAAAGTGGAATTTGAGCAGATGCGCTCAAATGGCAAAACTCCATGAACAAAAAAGAACAAAAATGAGAAAATATGAATAGAGAAAGAAACAACATTGAAAACCAAGTCCCAAGCAGAGAGATATGCCCCGAACAAGTTCGGTAGAAACTAGGGCCAGAAACCCTGAAGCTGGGGGAAAAAGATCAGAAGGCAATCCTAAGAGTACACGACTTGACGAAAAGTGAAAATGAATCCTATATGAGGATCCAGGCTTAAAATGAGGGATTTTTGCAATAACTTTCATTAATTGCACATTAGCCCCTTTAAAAAGTGAAAACTACATTAATGACCCAAAATGAAAATATCTTCCAAAAATATTTTCTTAAAAACCCCTGAAATAATAATCTTCAAAAGATATTTATGAAAAACACCCTAAGAAAAGAAAAAGATTCTGAAAAACTATGCATCCATGCCCCTATGGACATCGGGAGCAACCAGAGTACTTTACTGTAAAAGTAAAGATACGTATTTCGTGGAAACTACTTAGAATGAAGATATGTGAAGTCAAAAACCAACTCCGAACACAAAAAGTGAGGTTGTGCCAAAAAGTAACAAATAGGGAAAAGACAAAATAGGGAAAACGACGAAAAGTGAATAGTGTCCAAAAAGTGAAAATACAGAAATGACTTGGTCCTTAAAGGAAGTTATCAATCCGAGCGAAAGAGTCTCGAAAACCATTTCCAAGCACTCGAGACGATGCCCAGTGATGAGAAACAGAACTCGGAAAAAAAATTAAATGAAAAAAATTTATCCATAAAATTTGAGAAAAAGGAAAGGAAAGAAAATGACCGGGTCATTACAACAAATACGGCATTCACTTGTTCATGGTTCTCACTTTGCACATATCCATGGGGATAGTTGGAAGTAGAATGTAAGACACTAGACAAGTCATGCAAGCTTCATTGGAATTATGATGAGAATGGTTAGAGGAGGAAGACACTTGATTCGCCGAATTTTGGTTGATCAAACATTTGAGATAAAGACTTGACTTCGGCGGCTATGTCATTGGAATTGTCAACTTGATTCAAGCTGACATTCTTCCTTCCACCTATGTTTCTACCATTTTTAGAAGATAAGGATTGATGCATTGAATTCTTACTCATGCTCTTATAAAGACGCCATACATCGTCCTCATGCCTATGAAGATATGAACCACGGATAGAAGCATCTACCATTCCTTTATGATTATCCGACAAACTTTCAAAGAAAAATTAGACCAATTGCCATTTAAGAATGTTGTGATGTGGACACTTCCTGAGCAAGTCATTTAGGCGCTCCCATGCCTCGTGAAACATCTCCCCTTCCCCTTGAGAAAACTCTCGAATTGAGGTTCTCATTGCATTGGTTTTTGAAATCGGATAATATTTTTTCAAGATTTCTTGTTACATTTCTGCCCAAGTAGTTATCGAGAAAGGTCTTAGATTGTTGAACCAATATTTTGCCTTATCTTTAAGGGTGAAAGGAAAGAGTTTTAATCGCAAAACCTCTTCTGGCATGTCCGTATATTTCACGGTGGAACACACTTCAAGAAACTCATCTAAATACTTATAAGGTTCTTAACATAGAAGTCCATGATAATTGGGAAGCATTTGAATAGTTTGTGGTTTAATTTCATAATGATGTGCTCTAAATGGGGGTAATTGAATGCATGTCGGTGCATTGTACTCATTTGGCACATAATGATCTCTCAAAACAAAAGGGGGATTCATAACCGGTGATGCTACACGAGCACCTTGATTTCCTTGAACATTGGGAGGTTGTGGTAGAACAAAATTTGGCAGAGGCATTCTGAATGGAACATAGCCTTGTTATTGTGGAATAAAAGGCCTTGGCATGCCTAATGGTACTTGAATGTGATCATGATGGTGCACACTAGGGTGGAGGATAACTTGTTGGTCGATGTGACTAAGGTCTTCCATATGGTTCTCATTGATGTCTTCCATTGATGAAATGGAATGACGAGAACTACCCCTTCCCCTAGGATTGCGAACAATGGATTCAATTTTCAAATTAAGTGGGACAAGAGTTGGATTCAATGATCTACGACCATGCATGCACTATCAAGACAAACAACAAATCACAATAAGCATATAGCAAGCACTTCTCCTCTTCAACAAATCAATCAACAATCCTCTACATATATTTATCCCATATTCCCATGCTCTGAACAATATGCAATGAAAGTAAATTACCTCCATGCGGGCTCACTATTTAACTAGAGAATTAAAGACTTGCCTCCACGTGGGCTAACGATTTAACTAGAGAAAGAGTTTAGAAAGTCTCACAAAGGGTCCTTAAGCAATTTCAATTTAATTTTCAATTTTTGCCTTGTTTTGCAATTTTTTTATTTTTTTATTTTTAGCTTTTGTGTTTTTGCTTAGCTTAGCTTGCTTCTTTGCTTTTAAATTTCCCTTTGCTTCACCCTCTTGGCTCAATTCACTTAGCCAATCAAGAATAAATATAATAAGTAACCAAAGTAAAATAAAAACAAAGACAAGATCAAAAGAGTACTAATTCCTAATTGATTTCCAAAATACGACGGTGCCAAATCCCCTGCAATGGCGCCAAAACTTGGTGTGCCTTCGTCAATGAACCCAAAGTTTCAAAGAGTGTGTAGTGTGGCCAAGTTTAATTTTAGAGATTGCCACTACCACTTCTAATTATAAATATATCTAGGGTGAGTAGGGATCGTTCCAAAGGAAACAGAGTGTATTTAGCTTGGAAATCAACGTTGGATTAGTAGGTTGAGTGATCAAAGATGTTTTGATTGGTTAATTAAACTAAAATATAAACTAAATGGATGTAAAGTAAAACAACTGAAGTAGAATGAAATGTAAAGAATATAAAAGAAGGGCCTTAGAGGTCACCACTAAACATCACTGTCCTAGACATTTAATGTTTAATGAATGATGGGGATTATGTGTTGCTATACAAGTGTGTGGCATTAATTGAATCAACAAGCATGGATAACTAAATAAGTATACATTGTCTAGCTAAACTAGTGAATAGTACAATATATCAAATTAAGCCATTATTCCTTCCTTTAAGTCCACAATCAATTCACATCATCAAATTAGAGAAATATACTACTTGCATTCATAAGTATGGAACATCATACAATAAGCATGGATTGTCCACCTATCTAAGAAAATAAGGCAACTACACTTCAATGAAGCTAAAGACATGAAAATTAAACTAATTAAACTAAGGGTGTGGCACTATCCATCAAGAAATAAGTATAAACCATCAAATAAATCACATGAGTAATCTATTTAAGCACCATGTCTTGATCATCACTAAATTCATAATATCAACACACATAGATAAGCATCAATGTCATAAAATCTAGAAATAAACATATGAGTATTCATCCTAGCATACATAGACATATGAATAGAATTAAATGATCAATTGGAAGTATTAGACTACATAAATCATTGTAGAACAAAGATTCATATATATAAGATGTCAAAACAATAATTACAACACAAATCCTCTTTAATTTCAAAACATTAAAATCTAAGAGGCATGCTTAGGGCTATCTCTAGCCATAAGAGAATGGTTTAGCCACTTATAGATGTAGTCATCCAACCCTCAAAGGTTATCTCCATGGTAGAAGTGATTTTCTTCCTCTTGATAGAAACCCTAGATGAGTGGAAGAGCTTTCCCAAATGGTGTGTATCTCTCTCTTGATCTTTAGACTTCTCTAACCTCTCTATTGTATATGGTTCCTTTCTAAAGTATCTATATTTGTAAAAAGAATGGCCAAAATCCTTATATAGGTAGCCCAAATGTCACACCCAATGGTTAGACCTCGTACACTAGGACTTCCAAATGATTGCACCACGAGCACACCTTTTAATTGGCTAGAACTTTGTTTTTCTTGCATTTAAGGAGGTTCAATCGATCACAAGGGTACTTCGATTGGTCAAACTATGGTGGCACCTTTTTGAAATAATGACAAAACTGAGATATTTTTGGGATATTTTGGGAAAAGGACAAAAGTGGTAGGTGTGGATAAGATCAAAAATGTCCGATCGATCGAAGGAATCATGGATAGATCGAAGAGGGAAATTTCTTGAGGATAAGGACAAAAGGCTCGATCCATCATGGCATGGTTGGATTGATCACTGTGTGATCGATCCAAGCTTGGTTTGATCGATCGAAGAAGGCTGTTTTCCACCACTTTGCTTCCACTTTGCTCCTTTCTTCCACTAAGCTTGAGATTGCATCTTTTATGCTCTAATTCAGCTGAATTGACTTATTTTGGGGATAAGTGCCTGAAAAGGGAAATAACATAAAATTAGACTAAAATGGGAAAATAAGATAGAATAAAGTCCTAGAACATTCAAGCTTAAGGGGTTTAAATGCGCACTTTTCAGCACTTATCAGTGATGCATTTTAGCACCTAAGTTAGGATATTTTAGTCCATTCATCTATCTTACTTTCAGGTCGTAGTACTTATTTATGTTTTTGCCTATTTCAGGTCAATAAAGTTTAAACAGGCTAATAAGAGCCATTTAGCTCAATTTTGGAGCTAAGGAACAAATTGGAAAGAAGCCAAGAAAATTGCGCCAGAGGAACTTCGATCGATCGAAGGAAGTCCCGATCGACCGAAGATGGCTTCAATCGATCGAAATGAGGCGGTGCCAGCTCAGTAAAGTGGATAAGGCCCGGAAGATATTTTGAAGACACGACAGCTTCGAACGATTGAAGCTAAGTGTTTGATCGATAAAAAATGTTCGATCGATCGAACTGGCTGCTGGCAGTGAGCTGTTTAACTCTTGAGTGCGCCGGACTCTACCTAACTTGTGTAGCTGCAAATTTCCTCCTAGGCTGTATTTCTGACTTGGTGCCTACTCAAAGAGGCTTGTAATAGATTAATTGAACTATATTGTAAAAATATCATATAATTTTTCTTACCAATTATAGAAAGAGTTTTCTCTCTGGAATTAGGGTTTTGGGAAGAAAGCAAGGATAGAGATGATGATGCCAACCTCCAAGCTAGCCTTTGAGGGTTCCATGACCACTACAATGAGTGGCTAAATCCTTCTCTTGGGACTAGAGATAGCCCCTAGGCTTACTTCCTAAACGTCGATTTTGTGTATTTTTGGAGATTTTAGTTGTAATAGATGTTTTGACCATGAATAAATATAGATTTTGTAATTTTTACATGATTTGTATGGATTAATGCTTTCAATTGATCATTTAATTCTATCAATCTGCCTATGTATGCTAGAATGAATATTCATGTGTTTTTCTTTAGTTTTAATGAAATTGATGCATGTCTATGTGTGTTGATGTTGTTAATCTAGTGATGGTCAAGGCATAGTGCTTAATTGATTACTTTTGTGATTTATTTGATGGTTCGTACTTTTTTCTTGATGGATTGTGCCACATCCTTAGTTTAATTAGCTTAATTTTCATGTCATTAGCTTAGTTGTAATGTAATTGCTTTAATTTTTTAGGTAGGTGGACAATCCATTTTTGTTGTTTGATGTTCCACACTTATGAATGCAAGAAATACATTTCTCTATATTTTTGTGTGCGCATTAATTGTGGTTTAATTGAATGGTTGATGGTCTCATTCAATAGTTTGTGCTACTCACTAGATTGATTAGACAATCTATGGTTATTTGCCATCCATGCTTTGTTTTAAATTGGTGATACACACACTCACAAGTTACAACTTGAATTTTCCCATTAATTTACAATTGCTTGTGTTAGGTGAAGTGAAGCTTAGTGGTGAACTCTAAGCCTCAAGACCTTTCTCTCATATATCTTTCTCTAATTTCTAGATTGTCATTTAATTTCATTACTTTAAGTGAACCATTAGTTTAATTAATCAATCAAACCATCTTTTGATCATTCGACCTACTAATCCAACATTGATTCCAAGATACCGTTCATTTCCCTTGGGATGATCCCTACTCACTCTAGCTACATTAATATTTAATAGTGGTAGTGGCATTCTATAAATTCAAACTTGGCTACAATTTATCACATCATTAAGCATTGGTACTTGACGGCAGCACCAAGTTTTGGCGCTGTTGTCGGGGAATTGGCTACGCCGTATTTTGGAATTAATTAGGAATTAGTACTCTTTTGATCTTGTCCTTATTTTATTTTACTTTAGTTACTTATTGTGTTTGTTCTTGATTGGCTAGATAAATTGAACCAAGGGAAGTGAAGCAGAAGGATTCTAAAGCAAAAGAAGCTAAGCTAAGCAAAGGAAAAGCATAAAAAGCTAAAGCTAAAAATAAATTAAAAAATTACAAAGCAAAGCAAGGCAAAAATTGAAAATAATTTGAAGTTGCTTAAGGACCCATTGTGAGCTTTTCTAACTCTCTCTCCTACTTAAATCCTCGGCCCACATGGAGGAAATTTATTTTTATTGCATATTGTTGAAAGCATGGGAGTATGAGATCAATGTATGTGGAGGTTTGTTAATTGACTTGTTGCGGAGGAGAAGTGCTTGTTACTTGCTTGTTGTAAAGTTGTTGTTTGTTTTGATTGTGCATGCATAGTCGTAGGTCATTGAATCCTACTCTTGTCCCACTTAATTTGAATCTTGAATTCATTGTTCATAATTATAGGAGAAGGGGTAATTCTAGTGAATCCATTTTATCAATGGAGGAACATAATGAGGACCATTTGGAAGATCTTGGTCACATCGACTAATAAGGCATCCTTCACCCTAATGTGCATCAACACCATGATAACATTTAAGTACCATTAGGCATGCCTAGACCTTTCATTCCACAACAACAAGGCCAAGTTCCATTGGGAATGCCTCGGCCATTTTTTGTTCCGCATCCACCTCCCGTTGTTTAAACAAATCATGGTACTCGTGTCGAGCCACCAATTGTAAATCCTCCCATTACTTTGAGAGATCATTATGTGCCAAATGAGTACAATGCACCAACATGCATTCAATTACCTCCATTTAAAGCACACCATTATGAGATTAAACCACAAACAATTCAAATGCATCCCAATTATCATGGGTTACCAAGTGAAGAACCTTACAAACATTTGGATGAGTTTCTTGAAATGTGTTCCACCGTTAAGTACACGGACATGCCAGAAGAGGTTTTGAGGCTAAAACTCTTCCCTTTCACCCTTAAGGATAAAGCAAAATACTGGTTTAACAATTTGAGGCTTTTTTTGATAACTTCTTGGGTAGAGATGCAACAAGAGTTCTTGAAAAAGTACTATCCAGTATCAAAGACCAATGCAATGAGAACTTCAATTCATAAATTTTCTCAAGGGGAAGGGGAAATGTTTAATAAGGCATGGGAGTGATTGAACTATTTACTTAGGAAGTGTCCACACCATGACATTCCTAAATGGCAATTGGTTCAATTCTTCTTTGAAAGTTTGTTGGATAATTATAAAAGGAATGGTTGATGCTTCTATGGGTGGTTCTTATCTTGATAGCCATGAAGATTATGTATGTCGCTTATATGAGAGCATGAGTGAGAATTCAATGCATCGATCTTTATCATCTAAAAATGGTAGAAATGTAGGTGGAAGGAAGAATGCCAGCTTATATCAAGTTAACCATTCTAATGATATAATCGCTAAAGTGAAGTCTTTATCCCAAAGGTTTGATCAATTTTTAATCAACTAAAGTTCAGCGAATCAAGTATCTTCCTCCCTTAATCATGCTCATCATCCTTCTAAAAAAAAGGTGAGGACTTCTCCCAAAAGGTGGGAAGTGGGAAATGATTAGATGGAGGTTATTTTGATTTGTAGCCTAGTTAATTTGCACTTGTAAGTCCTTAGGGGTGTTTAAACACCTAATGCCTTAAAGCCGCCGGGTTTGGGAGTCATTGACCTAATGCTTGACCTCATAGATCGGTACATAGCCTAATAGATCAACACATTGCACCATGCTTCCATCTTTAATCCTCTAGGATAGTAAAAAAAAAAAAAAAAAAAAAAAAAAATTGAGTGAAAAGAATAAGTGTACCTAGTTGAATAAAGGTTTAATAAAAGGTCCACTCTTTATCTTGATGATCGGTACTAGATTTGTGTGCTAGTTTGAGGCCGGATGTGATCATTTCTTTAGTTGGCTTAGATAGCAACATATTTGATGTCGGTTCACTTAAAAGGGATTCTAGAGTTGTTTTGATTTGCATGATTATTGCCTTGATGTGTGGAGGACCATACTTGCTTGCTTGGTGTTGAGATTTTGGGAGATTGATTGGAAATGATTGAAAAATTACATACTTGAGGTAATTTTCTCCCAATACTTGTTTTGTATATTGATGCAACCCGAGCGTGCACACAAAATAATGCACAACACTTTGGTTTTGGAAATGGTATGAAACAGGCATCATACTTTAAATTTATATAAAAGCCACTTAACACTTATACCATCAAGTATGAAGTGAGAGGGGATCATTCCTAAGGGATTGAACACGTGTTGGGATTAAACTGAAGCCACAACGGAAGCATTTAAAAAAAAATTTCAGGAGCGTATCCATGTGATTTTTCAACAAATCAATAAACACTGTAAAGGGATCTCATACCTTTGGATGATTGAATAATCGTCATATTCAAAAACAATATTCACTTTCTTCTTTGGCCTTGAAAACTAATGAGTCTTCATCTCTATGACCCCAATGGTAGGTTTGTGGAACCCTTTAACCTTTTCTCTCACTCTCTGTATATTATATCATGTAACAGAAATCTTTTGTATCGCAGCGTTACTAAATATATGTCTTGAGAGAGTCGGTTAAAAGTCTGGGGCTAGAGATGAGGATCCAAGAGGGCTTCCTTATCCTAGCTCCAATTAGATAACTCTATCCTATCCAATTAATTACAATAAGCACCACAATAGTATTGTAATTGCACTCTAGGATTTAGAAATTACGACAAGGCCCTGTCTACTAAATAATTACATATAAGCCCTTCCACTACTGAATATCCATAAGTAGCCCTAGGAAAATATATACCGTCCGACCTAAGGCTTACTTATATTTTATATTCCTTGAGTAACCAATTTAATCCTTATGATTATTGAATTAAATTCTTTTATAAAAGGATTTTTCCAAATAAATATTTAGTAAACATTTTTCTAAAATGCCCTGGCTAGGTTCCAGTGATCAAACTTATTAAATTGCATCAAGGGGATATTCTAACTCTTATAAAGAGTGTCAATTCCATGTTGAGCATTTGTGTTCCCAGAGCTCCAACATTAGCCACCCAAGATACCGTGGTATTAACCTTAAAAAGATCTCACACATTGGTAAGTCAAAGTGACTAGTACTGAAACTTGAGTTCACTAAATCTCTCAGAATTTAGAGCCTATGAATTTAGTAGATAAGAAATACACCAGAATAATGACAGTACATTGTATGGTTTGATCTTATGGTGATCCTGTTCAATGTACTCCAAGCACACTAACACACTACCTTAAAGTCAACTACCCTAATGGTCGAGACAAATCATCCTATTTTATAGAGGTCAAAGGTGTTGCAGTCTTACAGATAAAAGTGCCCAGCTTTTATCACTGACTGCGAACAATGCCAAGGTACAAGAAATCGGTAAGCCCAAATCTTTTGTGTATAAATTTCATTTACACACTTAAGTCACCTATAATACAATTTGAGGACTATAATGCATCTCATACAAATATACGTAAAGCCCAATGCATGAATATCATATTTATGAATAAAATATCGAATAAATAATAAATAATTGGCTTGTAGGGCATATGATCCCCACATAAACTTGGTTTTAAAGTTAATTAGATTATAAAAGAAAGAAGAGAGAGAGAAAGAGAGAGAGTATGAGAAAAAAGATTTTGGTAAAGTGATTAAGCTAGAATTCAATTGAAAGTATGGAAATTGAAATGGCAATACAAGGAAATTAAACTAAGGAATAAAGAGATAGGAATAAAGTCTTAGAGTTAGGATTCACCACTAAGCTCATGCAATTAACCATTTGCTTTCAATTAATGGGGAAATCATTAGTGAGAATGAATTGTCTACCTAATGACAAGTAAACTAAAGTGTAGAATTCATTCAAGACTACGTCATAACCCAATACACATTCACAAATGTATCCAATAAGAGCACACATCAATCAAGAGGATAAAACTAATTGTAATTAGAAGCATGTGTTAACCTAATCAAGCACAGATTGCCTACTTTACTACAATTGACTAATGACAAGAATTCTAATTTGTAGAACAACTCATCAAGATTAAACTTTTATTCATTAAATTAATTGACAATTGTATCCAATAAGTATCATGCTATGGCCATCACTAAACACAACTATAAGCAATATCTAGTGTAGAATATAATTCTACAGTAATCACACGTAGACATGCAATTTATATATAGAATTATTGAAAGAATTAATTCTAATCATCTAATTAAGAGTAAAATCTCTAATTAATCATACATAGACATATAATTAACTGGAGATTTCAATCGAAGAATTCATTAATACAATCCTTAATTTGTCAAATCAAGCATGTATATATAAAGAAATCACAAGGCTATACAATTAATTACAACATATTAATTCCCCATTAAAAGAAATGCAAAGGTTTAGGTTACATGAACTTAGGGCTCATCCAAGCCCTAAGTGAAGAACTAGCTTATGGAGGAGAGAATCATGGTATCAACAAGCTCCATCTCCATCTTTTAGCCCTTCATCTTTGAGTTTTTGTCAAAACCCTAGCATGTTCTTCTTCTATTCTCCTCTTTTGCCTTATTCGAGAGAGAACGATATTTTCATTACAGAAAAACAAACTTGATTCTAAAATAAATAAAAACTCACTTTTAAAATAATGAAAACTAACTCTAAAAATAATGGGCTTATTTTCCCTTTAATACAAAACCTAATAAAACCCATAGGTTACAAAAATCTACCCAAAAGGTTAAAACCCGTAACTTAAATTACTACCAGTAAGCCTGGCGTCCAGACGCAGTGTAATGTGGACTCGCGTTCGGACGCGAGGAATAGCGTCCGGACGCGGCATATGGAAAACTCACGTTTGGACGTGAGGAATGGCGTCCGGATGCGGTGTATGGAAGACTCGCGTCCGGAAGCGAGGAATGGCGTTCGGACGCAGCATTTGGCTGCATCCTTGCTTTCTGCTAGAATTTATCCGGATGCTCTGGCTTGACTCCAAAAATGCGGTAATGGACCGATTTAAACCCGTTTGAACTTTATTGCCCTGAAATACACATAAATATAAATTAGGACTAAAACATAAAAATAAGATAAATGCAAAGACAAAAATACCCTAGCTTAGGTGCTGAAATGTGCAACATTTAAGCACTTATCATGCCCCCAAACTTAGATATTGCTAGTCCCTAGTAAGGAACTATAGTACGAAAATGAAACAAACATATATACAACTATGAACTAATAAAGCAAATAAAGATAACACCACTTTTGTAGTGATCACGGTTGCATTTAGCATATGGAGCAAGCCTTTTAAACCCTTAGGTTACCCCTAGTGGACAAGTAAAGTCTCGTGAGGGTTTCCAGAAATGATACCCACAAACATCAAACGCTCTTTCTTACTTAAGAAGCAACGACACATATCAAACAAGTATTGAAAGAAGACTACCTCAAGTATGCAATTTTCAGCCATTTCTAAGCTAGTCTCAACATTTCAACATCATGTAAGCATATATGGTCCTCCACACATCAAACAAGCTAATCATGCAAATTGAATCAATTATATCATCCTTTTTGAGTGAACTGACATCAATATATGTTGCTATCTTAGCAAATCAATGAAATAATCATAGCCTTACCCTTAAACTAGCACACAAATATAGTACCAATTATTAAGGCATCGAATGAACCTTGTTTATTTAATTTATTTGTAACATGCTCTCTTTGTTTTTCTTTTTCTCTATTTTTTTATGGGATCTAAGATAAGAGTATGGTGCAATATAGTGATCTCTTAAGCTTTCTAGAAGATCCATTAACAAGCGTTAGGTCAATGAGTCCCAAACAGAACGGCTTTAGGGTAATAGGTGTAAAAACACCCCTAAGAACTTATAAACTCAAATCAACTAGGCTATGAATCAAAACAACTCTCATCCTATCATTTCCCTACTCCCCACATTGGTGAGAAGCACTTACTTTATTTTTCTTTTGCTGTTTTTTTTCCTTTTGTTTTTCATCTCTTTCTTTCTCTTGTATCTTTTTCTTTTTCTTTTTGTGAGGGCCCTTCACTTTTCATGCAAGAGTTCGGTGCTTAATGAGGCACGAATCCTGATTACTTCATAAAAAGGTTTGTTATTTAGCATGCAAGGTCATTTGTTAATAATAAAAGCTTTCAAAGTGAACTAGCTCAATTAGGATATAACCAGAACATTAATCAACTAAGCATATACCCCACAAATTAAATACTAGTATGCGCAAGTGCAAGTGTATTATTCTAAAATCAACTCTCAAAGCATTTTCAATAAGCATGATGATGTGGACCACAAGAGCAAATATGATATCAAAAATTAAAATTTACCCCTAAATGGCATCCTAGAGCATACATGAAGTATTAGACTCTAACAACTTGCTGTTTAAAGGCACTGTGCTTTAAAAGTTTGAAATCATTACCAAATATATCCCAAATCTCAATCATGCATTTAAAGCTCAACGTTTAGTAGAATGTAACAAGATCACCTTACCCCTAAACTTAAACGGCACATTGTCCTCAATGTGCAATGAGAACAATGAAAATAATGGAAAGTGTATACCGTGGTGGCAAAAGTCTATGAAGCCTGGCAAGGATCTAGTATAAAAGAGGTCTCCCCCAAACTTGGATTCAAAAACCTACTGAAAAAGCCACACTAGTAACTCATATCAAATATCAAATGGGATAAGCAATTTATACATTCCAAAACAATATAGAACAAAATGCAAAGAGATATGAGAACAAGCCCTTGGGAAGAATGAAAACACGCATAACTATGCAGAAGGGCAGAATGGTAAAATTTATTTTTGAATTTTATGTTTTTATTTTTATTTTTATATTTTATTTTGAATTTATGAAAGCAGAATTGTACAATAAATAAAATAAAATTAGAGAAGAAAATAAAATAATATTTTATTTAGATAACGATGCAAGAAATAAACTAAAGAGAAATGAGGGAGGATTAGAGTCGAAAAACTCTACGAAAAACTAGTGTTTAACGTCTCTAGCAAGACGGTAGGGCAACTCACTAGTTAAAAGAATCAAAAACCAGATATGAGACATCCTCATTGATCCGTTTATCTATTTTCCCCAATGGATTTTCTCTCACAATAGCATATGCATTTTCCAAAAGAATGATTTGGAAAGAAATAATGGAAAATGTAATTTGTTTCCTTTCATCCACGGTCTTGAAAATAAAGTCCATAATGAACGGCCTTGCACTTACTAAGGTAATGACTTTTAAAGACTCGGTTGGATTATTAGGAAACTCAATCTCTTCATCCTTTTTGTCAACTTCCACATTGATCACTTTTTCCTCATTCACTAAGGTCGCCTCAGTGAATTCCTGCTCAATATTACAAGGAATGTCCTTATAAATTGGATTGGCTATTGGCGGACTTGCCATTTCTTCCTCTTCTTGATAAGAAAGAGTACTTACAATTGGAGGAAAAGGTTCTTTTGAGTTTTCCATGGTGGGAAGTCTAAGATGGCCACGGAGTACATTAGAGACTTCAATTTATATATAGAGCTTCGAATGTCAAATGCATCCATATTGAAGTGAGAGAGGCATGCCTCAAGAGGATCTTCGGAAGGAATAGAATGAATAGCTTCTTTAATAATTTCATCCATAACAACCACAAGGAAACACTCACCTTCATTGATCGGATGTTTGCTCGTGTTAAACATATTAAGCTTAACCATCATATTGCCAAAAGAGATGTCCATGATGCCGGATCTACAATTAATGGTGGCATTGGCGGTGGCAAAGAATGGTCTTCCTAAGATGATTGGAATGTAAGTGGTAGGATTAGGAACTGGCTCAGTGTCAAGCACAACAAAATCAATTGGGAAGTAAAATTTGTTGACTTTAATGAGGATGTCTTCAACAATAACCCTTTGTTGTTTTATAGACCTATCGGTTAGTTAAATGACTACCAAAGTTGGCTTAAGGTTTCCCAAACCTAATTAAAGATACACAGAATAGGGACTAATGTTAACACTAGCCCTTACGTCAATAAGAGCCCCATGGACCTCATGGTTCCTTATGGTGCAAGAGATGGTTAGCGCGCCAGGGTCTTTGAACTTAGGTGGGGTGCTAAGCTTAATGATGGAGCTCACTTGCTCCCTGAGAAGCACTTTCTTAGGGCTTGGTCCCTTGTTCTTCCTCTTTTGAGTACACAAATCCTTCAAGAACTTGGCATATGGTAGAATTTGTCGAATAGCATTAAGAAGAAGAAGGTTTATTTTAACTTGTTTAAAAACTTCCATCATGTCATGGATTTTTTCTTCTTGCCTCAAAAATGGAATAGAGTTTAAAGATTGAGGAAATGGATCTTTTGGCTCATAAGGCTTTTCTACATGGGAGGAAGATGGTGATGATTGAATTGGCTCCTTAATATGACTACTTGCCTTTAGTGAAGTAGGAATGGAATTGGGAATGGGAAATGGGCTAACACTGGGCCTCTCAATTTTGTTATCAATTTTTCTCCCACTCCCAGGTGGAAATGGAGTATGCCTTTTGGTTAAGCTTGGGTTGAATAGGTCCTTTCCCTTTCATTGATTGAGCCATTTGCCCTATTTGGGCTTCAAGCTTTGCAATTGATTGAGAATGCGAATGAAACACTTGATTTTCCTTTCGAAGATCACCCAAAGCTTCCAAAACCTTGTCCTCAAAAATGGGATTTCTAGGAGGCTCTTGAGGTGGATGAGAGTAAGATTGATGATTTGAAGATTGAGAATTGGAGAATTGATTCACATTTGGAGGAGGATAAGATGGAGAAAGGTATGCTTGAGAGTTTGCATTTCAGAGGTGGGGAGGCACATACTTTTCTTGGAATTTTTATGAAGAGGATGAATGATACCCCCTCCTTGATGTCTTTAAGAAAAGTTAGGCTCGCTCCATCCGGAATTGTAGGAGTTAAAATTTGGATTACTTCTCGAATGAATGAAAGCGGCATTGACTTATTCTTGATACTCACTCGAAAAACTTTGTCCAAGAGGATGATGGAGGGCTAAGCTCAATGATGGAGCTCACTTGATCCGTGAGAAGCACTTTCTTAGGGCTTGGTCCTTTGTTCTTCCTCTTTTGAGTACACAAGTCCTTCAAGAACTTGGCATATGGTGGAATTTGTCGAATAGCATCAAGAAGAGGAAGGTTTATTTTAACTTGTTTAAAAACTTCCATCATGTTATGGATTTTTCCTTTTTGCCTCGAAAATGGAGTTGAGTTTAAAGCTTGAGGAAATGGAGCTTTTGGCTCATAAGGCTTCTCTACATGGGAGGAAGATGATGATGATAGAATTGGCTCTTTAATATGAACACTTGCCTTTAGTGAAGTAAGAATGGAATTGGGAATGGGAAATGGGCTATCATTTGGTTGCACCGGAACACCAACTTCACTAGGTCTCTCAATTTTGTTATCAATTTTTCTCCTACTCCCAGGTGGAAATGGAGTATGCCTTTTGGTTAAGCTTGGGTTGAATATGTCCTTTCCCTTTCATTGATTGAGCCATTGGCCCTATTTGGGCTTCAAGCTTTGCAATTGATTAAGAATGCAAATGAAACACTTGATTTTCCTTTCAAAGATCACCCAAAGCTTCCAAACCTTGTCCTCAAAAGTGGGATTTCTAGGAGGCTCTTAAGATGGATGAGAGTAAGATTGATGATTTAAAGATTGAGAATTGGAGAATTGATTCACATTTAGAGAAGGATAAAATGGAGAAAGGTATGCTTGAGAGTTTGCATTTCGGAGGTGGGGAGGCACATACTTTTCTTGGGAATTTTTATGAAGAGAAAGAATGATACCTCCTCCTTGATGTCTCCAAGAAAAGTTAGGATCACTCTATCCGTAATTGTAGGAGTTAGAATTTGGATTACTTCCCGGATGAATGAAAACGGCATTGACTTGTTCTTGATACTCAATTGAAAAACTTTGTCCAAGAGGACAATTAGAAGTATTGTGAGAATAACTAGAGCAAGTCATGCACATCACACTTTGAGAATGGAAAGAGTTGGATGATTGAATTATCGTGTTTTGGCTCAAAAGGAATTTATCAAACCTTTCAGTAAGAGTGTTAACCTTGGTGGCAATCTCCACGGAACTCTCCACTTGAGAAAGATTAGAGGCTTTCTTCCCTCCTCCATTTAAATTTTGGCCAAATCGGGACGATAAAGAAGGATGCATTGAATTTTCGCTCATGCAATCAAAAGGATGCCACACATCGTCTTTATTTTTGTCCAAATAGGCTCTTCCACATGAAATATCAACCATACTTTTTTTGGGTATCGGATAAGCTTTCATAGAAGCAGCGAACTAATTGCCACTTAGGAATGTCATGATGTGGACACTTCCGTAGCAATTCGTTCAAACACTCCCATGCTTCATGCAAAGGTTCTCCCTTGCTTTGGGAGAATTCACGGATAGAAGCTCTCATAGCATCGGTTTTACTTGAGGGGTAAAATTTTTTTTGGAATTCATATTGTAGTTGAGCCTAAGATGTGATTGAATTTGCCCTCAAGTTATTGAACCAATATTTAGCCTTTTCCCAAATAGTGAAAGGGAAAAGCTTCATTTTTAAGACTTCTTCTGGAAGATCCGTGATTTTCATTGTTGAACAAACTTCCAAAAACTCATCCAAATGTTTATGTGGTTCTTCATTATTCAACCCATAGAAAATGGGGCACATTTGGATACTTGCCGGCTTGATTTCATAATGGGTTGCCAGAAAGTTTGGCAACCGGATGCATGTTGGTGCATTGTATTCATTAGGAGTGTAGTGATCCCGAAGAGATAATTGAGGATTAGGGGGATACACTACATGATCTTGAGGATGGATTTGTATTATTGGAGGCTTTTGCATTTAATTAGGTTATGGAAACACATTAGGATGGGAATTCCCAAGGGTGGATGCACACCTTGAAGTGGATGCCCATTAAGAGGGTGATACGCACCTAGATTATTCATATGCCCTAGATCTTAGAATTGGTTTTCCATTAAGTGTGGGATAGTCAAGAATGGAAGAGTTCTCCTAGAATTACTATCTCAACTCAAATCAACACACTAACAACAATAATTCCAAAATCTCCATAATAAAATTCCCTTTCTCCTCAATAAAATATCAATGCAAAAGAAATTAAATTGCCTCCACACGGGCCGATGCTTTCTATCAAGGAAGTAATAGCCACCTCTTGGGCTTACGCTTGGACAAGAATTTAAACAATATGATAGCCTCAAAAAGGGCTATCTCGCAAACATGTAGAGAATTGAACAATTATAGTAAAAGAAATTCAAGGAAGCTCACGAGAGTCCCTAGCAACAACGTCACAGTGGTGCCAAGTTCTAATGCTTGCTCTTTTTCTTTTCAAGTACCTAATTGAACAAGAGATATTAGTAAGAAAATAGTAATTTAAAGAAGACAATTAAATTAGCCTTAATGCTTAATTCAATTCCAACTAAACCGTCATTCCCTGGCAACGGCGCCAAAATTATGATATGACCCGAGCGTGTGCACAAAATAATGCACAACACTTTGGTTTTGGAAATGGTATCAAACGGGCATCATACTTTAAATTTATATAAAAGCCGCTTAACACTTATAGCATCAAATTTAAAGTGAGAGGGGATCGTTCCTAAGGGATTGAACACGTGTTAGGATTAAACTTGGTTTTAAAGTTAATTAGATTGTAAAAGAGAAAAGAGAGAGAGATAGTTTGACATAAAAAGATTTTGGTGAAGTGATTAAGCTAGAATTCAATTGAAAGTATGGAAATGGAAATGGCAATACAAGGAAATTAAACTAAGGATTAAAGAGATATGAAGAAAGTCTTAGGGTTAGGATTTACCACTAAGCTCATGTAATTAACCATTTGCTTTCAATTAATGGGGAAATCATTAGTATAATCATAGATGTGGTCACATTATCATCACAAATCACAATTGTAAGCATAGATTATCAACATCATGAATCAATTGTCTACCTAATGATAAGTAAACTAAATTGTAGAACTCATTCAAGACTACGTCATAACCCACCATACACATTCACAAATGTATCCAATAAGAGCACACATCAATTAAGAGGATAATACTACATGTAATTAGAAGCATGGATTAACCTAATCAAGCACAAATTGCCTACTTTACTACAATTAACTAATGATAAGAATTCTAATTTGTAGAACAACTCATCAAGATTAAACTTTTATCCATCAAATTAATTGACAATTGTATCCAATAAGTATCATGCTATGGCCATCACTAAGCACAACTACAAGCAATATCTGGTGTAGAATATAATTCCACAGTAATCACACATAGACATGCAATTTACATATAGAATTAATAAAAGAATTAATTCTAATCATCTAATGAAGAGTAAAATCCCTAATTAATCATACATAGACATATAATCAACTAGAGATTTTAATGGAAGTATTCATCAATACAATCCTTAATTTGTCAAATCAAGCATGTATATAGAAAGAAATCACAAAGCCATACAATTAATTACAACATATTAATTCCCTATTAAAAGAAATATAAAGGTTTAGGGTACATAAACTTAGGGCTCATCCAAGCCCTAAGTGAAGAACTAGCTTATAGAGGAGAGGATCATGGTGTCAACAAGCTCTATCTCCGTCTTTTGGCCCTTCATCTCTGAGTTTTTGTCAAAACCCTAGCTTGTTCTTCTTTTATTCTTCTCTTTCGCCTTATTCTAGAGAGAATGATATTTTCATTACAGAAAAACAAACTTAATTCTAAAATAAATGAAAACTCATTTTTAAAATAATGAAAACCAACCCTAAAAATAATGGGCTTATTTTCCTTTTAATACAAAACCTAATAACGCCCATAGGTTACAAAAATCAGCCCAAAAGGTTAAAACCCGTAACTTAAATTGTTGCCAGTAAGCCTGGCATTCGGACGCAATGTAATGTGGAATCGCGTCCGGACGTGAGGAATGGCGTCAAGATGCGGCGTATGGAAGACTCGCGTTCGGACGCGAGGAATGGTGTCCGGACGCGGCATTTGGCTACATCCTTGCTTTCTTCTAGAATTTATCCCGATGCTCTGGCTTGACTCCAAAAATGCGGTAATGGACCGATTTAAACCATTTTGAACTTTATTACCTTGAAATACATATAAACATAAATTAGGACTAAAACATAAAATTAAGATAAATACAAAGACTAAAATACCCTAACTTAGGTGCTGAAATGTGCAACATTTAAGCACTTATCATATATTGGTGCCTCTTTAGTGAGAAAGAGCTCAATGTTTGTGGGTATCATTTCTGGAAACCCTCACGAGACTTCACTCGTCCACTAGGGGTAACCTAGGGGTTCAAAAGGCTTGTTGCATATGCTAAATGTAATCGTGTTCCCTATAAAAGTGGCGTTATTATTTTATTGCTTTCTAGTTCATAGTTGTATAATAGTTTATTTCTTTATTTTCGTTGTAGTTCATTGCTAGGGGTGTGATAAGTGCTCAAATGTGATGCGTTTTAGCACCTAAGTTAGGGTATTTTGGTCCATTCATCTATCTTACTTTCATATCTTAGTACTTATTTGTGTTTTTGTTTATTTCAGGTCAATAAAGTTCAAACAGGCTAATAAGAGCCATTTAGCTCAATTTTGAAGTTAAGGAGAAAAGTTGGAAAGAAGCCAAGAAAATTGCACTACAGGAACTTCGATTGATCGAAGGAAGTCCCGATCGAATGAAGATAGCTACAATCAATCGAAGTGAGGCTGTGCCAGCTCAGTAAAGTAGATAAGGCCCGGAAGATATTTTTGATGACACGTCAGCTTCGATCGATTGAAGCTAAGTGTTTGATCGATCGAACTAGCTGCTGGCAGTGAGCTGTTTAATTCCCGAGCGCGCTAGACTCTACCTAACTTGTATAGCTGCGAATTTCCTCTAATCATAGGCTATATTTCTGACTTGGTGCCTACTCCAAGAGGCTTGTAATAGATTAATTGAACTATATTGTAAAAAATATCATATAGTTTTTCATACCAATTATAGAAAGAGTTTTCTCTCTGGAACTAGGATTTTGGGAAGAAAACAAGGATGAACATGATGATGCCAACCTCCAAGATAGCCCTTGAGGGCTCCATGACCAATATAGAGATAGCCCTTAGGCTTGCTTCCTAAACCTATCTTTTGTGTTTTTTTTTGGGAATTTTAGTTGTAATAGATGTTTTGACCATGAATAAATATAGATCTTGTAATTTTTACATGATTTGTATGGATTAATGCTTTCAATTGATCATTTAATTATATCCATATGTCTATGTATTCTAGAATGAATGTTCATATTTTTTTCTCTAGATTTAATTAAATTGATGCATGTCTATGTGTGTTGATATTGTTAATCTAGTTATGGTCAAGGCATGGTGTTTAATTGATTACTCTTGTGATTTATTTGATGGTTCATACTTATTTCTTGATGGATTGTGCCACATCCTTAGTTTAATTAGCTTAATTTTCCTATCATTAGCTTAGTTGTAGTGTAATTCCTTTAATTTCTTAGGTAGGTGGACAATTCATTCTTGTTGTTTGATGTTCCACACTTATGAATACAAGAAGTACATTTCTCTATATTTTTGTGTGTGCACTAATTGTGGTTTAATTGAATGGTTAATGGTCACATTTGATAGTTTGTGCTACTCACTAAATTGATTAGACAATCTATGTTTATTTGTCATCCATGCTTAGTTTTAAATTGGTGACACATGCACTCATAAGTTACAACTTGAATTTCTCCATTAATTTACAATTGCTAGTGTTTGGTAAAGTGAAGTTTAGTGGTGAACTGTAAGCCCCAAGACATTTTTCTCATATATCTTTCTCCAATTTCTAGATTTTTATTTAATTTCATTTCTTTAAGTGAACCATTAGTTTAATTAATCAATCAAACCATCTTTTGATCATTCGACCTACTAATCCATCATTGATTCCAAGATACCGTTCATTTCCCTTGGGACGATCCCTACTCACTCTAGCTATATTAATAGTTAGCAGTGGTAGTGGCATTCTATAAATTCAAACTTGGCCACAATTTATCACATTATTGAGCATTGGTACTTGATGGCAGCACCAATATTGTTCGTGCAGAGCAGAGACCAGTTATAATCACTCTTCCAGTTATCTACGTAGGATTCTATTTATGCTTTAGCATTCAGTTTTAGACAATTATTCATTTTAGTTGGGATTTTATTAAGGGTCCACATGTTATGGATTCCTGAGTTGTATTTTAGAGGATTAATAGTATCAGAGATGTTTATTATTTATTGGAATAAAGTTTGAGGATTTAATTATTATTTTAGTTTTCTTTCAGCATTTATTTATTCGTTATTTATCCTTTTTGTATTCCGTGCTTGTCTATTATTACTTGTTTGATATCCCCCGATCTCATGTGCGGACCTGATCAACCCATGTTTTGAAATTAGGGGTAACACAATTGGTATCAGAGCACTCCAGGTTCAAGTGTCTCCAGGGATCTTTCGTATATCGACTTCCACGTAGAGTATTCTTTTGTTTAGAGCCTAAGTATTAGGGTTCATTGTATTCTTTTACGGTTCATTAAATTGTTTACTGATTATCATTTTACTGTGTTAACAAAATGGTTAACGCTAGAAGAAGATGAGAAAGGGAGCAGAATCATTAGGAAAGATAGCTGAGGAAGGTAGAACATAAGCGTCATAATCTCTTACTATGTCAACAAGTTGCAGAAGAGTAGCAGACACCTTTGTTTTAAGAAGAGGAGAAGCAGTACAAGAACCTCAAGATCAGGACCTCCATTAAGGCAAGGATCCAGAGTATCCGCCTCAGATAGGTGAAATCATTGCTCAGGCTATAGCAGTAGGCATAGCAACTGCACTTCAGAATCAGCCACATGTTCAACAGACACTTGTACCAATACCAGTGGTTTAGACTAATCCTTAAGAGAAGGTAAAGAGTTATTTCACAAAGGGCAGCCCACCTAAGTTCTCAGGCCCCACTGATATTAAAGTAGCTCGTCAGTAAAAGAATGATATAAAGTGTCATCTTCACATGGTTAAGTGCATGGAGGTTTAGAAGCAGATGTTTGCTACCTTCAAAATTGTGGGAGATGCACTTCAGTGGTGGGAGTCAATTACCACCACAAAAGAAAGGACTTCATTGACCTACACTCAGTTTAGTGCTCGCTTTGATGATAAATACTTTGCATATGCAGTTAGAGAACCTAAGAAGAGGGAGTTCTTTGATTTACAGTAGGGGGATAGGACATTTGCAGAGTATGAGCAGCAGTTTGCTAATTTATCATTATTTGCTCCAGATGAGGTAGATACCAAATAGAAAAAGCCTATGTGCTTTATTAATGGGCTAATCTGCCCTATTAAAAAAGTCATCATAGGTAGTCCAACCTACACTACTTATACTCAGGTAGTGGACACAGCTTTCCAGCATTCCTAGACGAAGAGAGAGTACAGACAGTCTAGGGGTAAGAAGCTGGGTGATAGAGACTCTGCTAATTAGCCAGCTGAAAAACGAAATGGCAATGGGCACAGACATAATGACAAGGGCAGATTCCAAGGACAACAGCCTTAGAAGAAGCACAAGGGTAGTTCAGATGCTCACAGGGATAGGACACCTATTCAGAGACAGCAAAATGGGGCACCACAGGTAGGGCAAGGTCAGCCACAGGCTAACCAGTAGAGGCGGTAGTTTGGTACCTTCAGGGGTAATTACTATGATTATGGGGAGCTTAAACACACAAGTAGGTAGTATCCCAAGGCTAGATAGGGACAATAGTTGTAGTAGGGACAAAGGGCACTATTACCATTACCTGCTCCACAGATTCCGCATTGATAAGTGCTTAAATGTTGCACATTTCAACACCTAAGTTAGGGTATTTCAGTCTTTGCATCTATCTTAATTTCATGTTTTAGTCCTAATTTATGTTTATGTGTATTTTAGGGCAATAAAGTTAAAATGAGCTAAAAACGGTCCATTAAAGCCTTTTTGGAGTCAAGCAAAGATATTTAAAAAAAGTTCAGAAAATGACAAAAAGAGGTCATAGCCCATTGCTCGTATAGTGTGTTTGTTCTTCAAAAGCAGTCAATCTCGGGCCTTTGATGATGTTTTCAAAGATGAAGAAGCAAACCAATTAGCCCGGAGCCAAAATGGAGCTAAATAAGGCTTAAAGGAAATTTCCAACTCTGGGGGGATCGATCCCCCAGGACTTGGCAACATTATAGATTTTTTTTATTGTTTGGGCTTATTTTGTGACCTATTGGGCTTTAATAGGGTTGTTACTTAAGGCCTAGTGAGCCATTAGATTATGGTTAGTATTTATTTTATTTAGGTGAATATTATTAGATTTTTTATTGAAGTTTTTTTTTATTATTCTGTATCGATATTTTTATTCTCTCTGGAAAACACGAAGAGGGAAAAGCTAGGGTTCTTGAGAAAAGCTCAGAGAAGAAGAAGAGGAGCCAGATGAATCAAAGAATGGGGCTTGTTGACATCTTGCATCCATCAACCATGAGTGGCTGATTCTTCAACTTAGGGTTGGATAAACCCTAAGCATGTAACCTAATTCTTAACTCTTGACTTTTAGGGATTAATTTGTGTAATTTATGTTATAGCCTTGATATATATATATTAATTCTTTCATTTGATTGTCTATGTCAATTTCACATTGTCTTATATGTTTTTGAATGATAATTAATTTCTACACTTGATTTCTTTGTGACTTGAATTTTGTGATGGCTATACATTGTATTAATTAGATGTAATTGTGTTTTGATTTGATGGAAATTGTTTTTATTAGATGGGTTGTACTACAAAATTAAGTTAATGTCTTATCTAAATAGTTTAATTTCAGGTTTAGTTAGTTTAATTTAAAGTTAATTAATTTAATTCCTAGGTAAGTAGACAATCCATACTAGTGCTTGAAATCCATACTTATTGTCACAATTGCATTACTCTCTAGATTAATGTGTGTTGAAATTGTAACTTAAATTGATGAATCAAGTTTTGAATTGGTGAATTACACTACACTTAGTTTAATTGTCTTTAGGTAGTTGATTCATGCTTGAAATTGAGGGTTTATACTTTTTATTGCAATTATTAGCCACATTCTAGATTACACATTTTTATTCCCCAATTAGTTAAAAGTTAATGAGTTAGGGAATGTGCTTAGTGGTGAATCCTACACCCTAAGTCTCTTTTCAATCTTTTATACTCTACTCTTTATTTGCATTATTAAGTTTAAAATTAGTCCAATCACAAAACCAAACCTTTTTAGCAATCACATAAGCACTAAAGTAGAATTCAATTCTGAAAAACTTATAATTGTTTAGATCTCTTGGGACAATCCCTGCTCACTTCATACTCCATAGTATAAGTGTTTAGTGGTTTTATAAATTTTAAAATATGGTGTCCACTTGACATTATTTCTAAACCTAAAGTGTTGTGCATTATTTTGTGCACACGCTCAGTCGCACCATAATTTTGGCGCCGTTGCCGGGGATCTAACGGTTTTAAAGAATTGAATTAGACATTAGTTCTTTGTTGATTGTCTACTTTTAAGTCATTTTAATTTTAATTTTTTTTTTATTTGATTTGTCAATTAGGTACTTGAAGCAAAGTGGAGCAAACGCTGGACTCAGAAGCAATTAAAAAAAATTGAAGTTGCTTAAGGACCATCTGTAGGTTCTCTTTAATTTTAGTACTTTAATTGTATACCAATTTGCATGCTTTGGACAGCCCAAGTGGAGGCTTAAATTGAGTTATTTTATTTTTAAGTCCAAGCATACCTTCTTGTAGAAGGCACCGGCCCGTGTGGAGGCATTTATTTGTTTTAAGTGCATTGATATTATTGAGGAGTTTGGGAACATCGTATGTGGAGGTTAAAATTTTGAAGTGTTGGTGTGTTGACTTATTCTAGTGCATGCATGGTCGTAGATCACTTAATCGTCCTCTTGTTCCTGTAAATCAAAATCTCGAAGTTTTCCTTCGGCGTTTAAGAGGTAATACTAGGAATAGTCATCATCACCTTTAATGGAAGACCCAATAGATCCAATTGAAGATCCCATTGTAGATCTTGGTCATGTGGATCATAACGGTGTGCACCACCCACCACAAGTTCATATTGTGGATCCTTAAGGTGTGCATCCACCCTTAGGAATGCCACGACCAATCAATCCTGCGGTGCAACAACCTAATCTAGGGATGCCAAGGCCAAATGTTGTTCCCCCAATTAGTGAGCAACAATAACAACAATATGTTCAAATGGCATACCCTCAACAAGGTCAAATGCCATATCCTCCTCTCAATCCTCCAATGGTCCTTAGGGATCGTTACACTCCAAATCAATATAATGCACCCACTTGCATTCAATTGCCAAATTTTTGTGCTCATCATTATGAGATTAAGGCTTCTACCATTAACATGTGCCCCTTTTACTATGGGTTGAGCAATGAAGAGCCTTATAAACATTTAGATGAGTTCTTGGAAGTTTGTTCCACCGTGAAAATCACGAATGTTCCGGAAGAAGTCCTAAAAATGAAGCTTTTCCCTTTCACTCTTCGGGATAAAGCTAAATATTGGTTTAACAACTTGCGACCAAATACAATCACCTCTTGGGTATAATTGCAACAAGAGTTCCTAAAAAAGTATTACCCCGCAAGTCGAACCGATGCCATGAGAACTTCCATTCGTGAATTTAAACAACAAGAAGGAGAACCCCTTCATGAAGCATGGGAACGTTTGAATGACTTGCTACGGAAGTGTCCACATCATGACATTCCTAAGTGGCAATTAGTTCAATGTTTCTTTTCAAGTTTATCCGATGCTAATAAGGGCATTGTTGATGCTTCTTGTGGTGGAAGCTACATAGAAAGAAATGAAGATGAAATTTGGCTTCTTTTCCAAAAAATGAGTGAAAACTCAATACATAAATCTTCATCTTCTAGGGGTGGTCACTTAGCAAATATGGGAGGCAAGAAAGCTCTAAATCAAATAGACTCTTCCATGGAAATTGCCGCCAAGGTCAAAAATCTTACTCCAAGATTTGATAAATTCCTTTTGAATCAAGGTCCGGCAATTCAATCTTATTCTCATCCTTCCAATGAAATGTGCATGACTTATTCTAGTTACACTCACCATACTTCAAATTGCCCTCTTGGACAAGTCATACCAAGTGAGTCTCAAGAACAAGCAAATGCAGCTTTCATTCATCAAGGGAACAACCCTTATTCCAATACTTACAATCCGGGGTGGAAAAATCATCCAAACTTTGCATGGAGAAATCAAGGAGATGGTGCAAACCCTCTTCAAAATCAAGGTTATCAAGCAAAGTATGTTCCCCCACATCTCCAAAATCAAAATCAGAATTCTCAAGGTTACCGTCCTTCATTCTATCCTCAGAATGTGAATCAATACTCTTAACCTCAAGTATCAAATTCTCAATCCTATTCTCAACCTCAAGCATCAAATTCTCAATCATACTATAATCCAAATCAAGCGCCTCCTAAAAGTTCTGCTTTTGAGGACAAGGTCTTGCAAGCCTTAGGTGATCTTCGAAAAGATAATCAATTGTTTCATTCTCACTCTTAATCAATTGCAAAGCTTGAAGATCAAATCGGGCAATTAGCTAGTTCTTTAAATGTGAGAGAGAAAGGTAAGTTGCCTAGTCAAACTGAGACCAATCCTAAGGGGCAATTTATGGCGCAAGCAAGTATTTCATCAGAATTTTCTGGAAATGAGCAAGTTCAAGCAATTACTACCTTAAGGAGTGGTAAGAAAGTGGATAATAAGGTAGAGGTACCTAAGGAGGATAGTGAACTGAAGCAACCAAGTGGTAGCATCCGTCCCATTCCATATCCTATTCCTATTTCTTTGGATGCTAGTGGTTCCAAAATGGACATTCCGTCATCTTCATTATCATCTCCCCAATTAGAGAAGCCTTATGAGCCAAAAGCTCCATTTCCTCAAGCTTTGAGAGAGACTTCATTATTTGGGAGACAAAAAGGGAAAATTCATGATATGATGGAAGTGTTTAAACAAGTAAAAATCAATCTTCCTCTTCTAGATGCAATTAGGCAAATTCCACCATATGCAAAGTTCTTGAAG
This sequence comes from Cornus florida, assembly GCF_030987335.1. Classification (NCBI taxonomy): domain Eukaryota; kingdom Viridiplantae; phylum Streptophyta; class Magnoliopsida; order Cornales; family Cornaceae; genus Cornus; species Cornus florida. The sequence goes on along the minus strand of NW_026775574.1, from coordinate 60,810,909 downwards.
GACTTGTGCACACAAAAGAGGAAGAGTAAGGGAAGGGACCTTAAGAAAGTGCTTTTAACGGAACAAGTGAGTTCCATCATTTTGTCTAACACTCCTCCTAAGTTCAAGGATCCGGGTACTTCAACCATTTCTTGTGTTATTAGAAACCAAGAGGTTCGTAGAGCTCTCCTTGATTTAGGTACAAGTATCAATCTCATTCCATACTCTGTTTACTTGTAATTAGGATTAGGGGACTTGAAGCCAACATCGGTAGTAATCCAACTAGCCGATAGATTAATTAAGAAACCAAGGGGAATTGTTAAGGATATTCTAATTAAGGTTGATAAATTTTATTTCCCAGTTGATTTTGTGGTACTAGATACTGAACCAGTCCCTAATCTCACCAATCACATTCCAGTCATCCTAGGAAGGCCATTCCTTGCCATTGCCAATGCCACCATTAATTGTAGATCTGGCATTATGGACATCTTTTTTGGCAACATGATGGTTAAGCTTAATGTATTCAATGCAAGTTAACATCCCACATCCTATAGATGAAGACGAGTGTTTCCTAGTAGATGTCTTGGATGAAACCATAGAGGAGACTCTTCCCTCTATTTTATCTAAGGACCCTCTTGAGGCATGCCTTTGCGAAATGTTTGAAAGTTATGGTTTTGACACAGAAGGATCCATAAGTGAGGTGAATGCTTTAATGGCCTCTGTGGCCACTTTGGATTACCCACCTTGGAAAAGCAAGAAAGAACCTCTTCCTTCACTCTCTAGTACTCCACCAGTTCCTTCTCTCATCTCTTCTCCTACTCTTGAGCTGAAGCCTCTTCCATCAAATCTCAAATACACCTTCTTAGGCCCAAAAGAGACTCTTCCGGTCATCATTGCTTCCAATCTTGAAAATAACCAAGAGAATGATCTTTTGGAAGTGCTTAAAGCTAACAAAGAAGCCATTGGATGGAGTGTGGCTGACTTAAAAGGTATTGACCCTTCTATTTGTATGTATCGCATACACATGAAAGAGGATGAAAAGCCATTTAGGGATGCTTAAAGGAGATTGAACCCAAATATGAAGGAAGTTGTCATGAAGGAGGTTGTGAAACTTCTAGATGCGGGAATCATTTATCCTATCTCTGATTCCAAGTGGGTTAGTCCAACTCAAGTGGTTCCCAAAAAGTCGGGAATCACAGTTGTTGAAAATGCTAAGGGTGATCTTATCTCGAAACGCACTGCCACTTCATGGCGTGTTTGCTTAGATTACCGAAAGCTGAATTCTGTCACTAGGAAGGACCATTTTCCATTGCCTTTCATTGACCAAATCTTGGAAAGATTGGTTGGGCAACAATACTATTGCTTCCTAGATGGTTATTCGGGGTACAATCAAGTGGCCCTAGATCCATTGGATCAAGAAAAGACCACCTTCACATGTCCTTTCGGTACGTTTGCTTATTGACGGATGCCTTTTGGATTGTGTAATGCTCCTGCCACTTTCCAAAAGTGTATGACGTCAATTTTTTCAGACATGGTGGAGAAGTATTTAGAAGTCTTCAAGGATGACTTCTCAGTTTTTGGGTCCTTATTTGATTCGTGTCTCTAAAATCTCAAAAAAGTGCTTCAAAGATGTCGTGAGACTAATCTTGTGTTAAGTTAGGAAAAGAGCCATTTCATGGTTCAAGAAGGAATCGTGCTTGGACATGTCATCTCTAAAAGAGGAATAGAAGTAGATAGAGCAAAAGTTGAGCTAATTTCTGAATTGTCTCCACCTACTACGGTGAGAGAAATCCGCTCCTTTCTAGGACATGCCGGTTTTTATCGCCGATTCATCAAAGACTTTAGCAAAATTGCTAGACCCTTGTGCAACCTTCTTGCCAAGGCGACTCCATTTGTCTTTGATGAAGCATGCCTAAATGCTTTTCATCAACTTCACACTCTTTTATCATCCGTTCCCATCATGCAACCTCCAAATTGGTCCTTACCATTTGAGATTATGTGTGATATTTCCGACTTCGCAATGGGTGTTGTTTTGGGGCAAATGGTAGGTAAACTACCATATGCTATATACTATGCGAGTAAGACTTTCTCAGGTGCCCAATTGAACTATTCTACCACCGAGAAAGAATTACTTACCGTAGTATATGCCCTTGATAAATTTCGGTCATATCTCTTAGGATCCAAGGTAATTGTGTTTTCCAATCATGCCGCTCTTAGGCATCTTTTAATGAAAAAGGAAACCAAACCTCGGTTGATAAGATGGATCCTACTTCTTTAAGAATTTGACTTTGAAATCAAGGATAAAAAGGGCTCCGACGATGTTGTTGCCGATCATCTGTCTAGATTAATGGTTGAATCTTCTCCAAATCTTGAAATTCATGGATCATTTCCAAATGAACAACTCTTTCAAATCTCAAATGGGACGTTGCTTTGGTTCGCCGACATTGTTAATTATCTTGTAACCGGCAAACTTCCCATTACTTGGTCAAAACAAGAAAATGACCGATTCTTTGCTAAAAACCGGAAATACTATTGGGAAGATCCCATTTTGTTTCGTTATTGCCCGGATCAAATCATAAGAAGATGTGTACCAGAAAGTGAAGTTTCGAGCGTCCTTGTGTTTTGTCACACACTTTCTTGTGGTGGGCAATTCAGTGGAAAAAAGACCGCTTTGAAGGTTCTTCAAAGTGGGCTCTTCTGGCCCACTATCCACCGAGATGCCTATAACTTTTGCAAGGTGTGTGTTCGGTGCCAAAAGTTGGGATCAATGTCAAAGAGAGACATGATGCCCTTAACTTCAGTCTTCGTTGTTGAAATCTTCGATGTATGGGGCATAGACTTTATGGGACCATTCCCAATGTCTTATGGCTTTCAATACATCCTCGTTGCCGTTGATTATGTTTCAAAATGGGTTGAGGCTTGTGCTACCAAAATGAATGACCACTCCGTGGTAATTGCATTCGTTAAATGACATATCTTTGCTCGTTTTGGTATGCCAAGGGCTATGATAAGTGATGGAGGAAAACATTTATGTAATCAATTCTTGAAGCAACTTTTCTTGAAATACTCCGTCACACATAAAGTGGCCACTCCCTACCATCCCCAAACAAGTGGGCAAGTCGAGGTGTCAAATAGGGAGATCAAGCATATTCTTGAGAAAACTGTCAATCCGACCCGAAAAGATTGGTCAAAAAAATTGAACGATGCTTTGTAGGCTTACCGGACAGCTTACAAGACTCCAATAGGCATGACTCCAATGGGAAGCCTGGTCATCTTCCGGTTGAGCTAGAACACAAAGCACTTTGGGCAATAAAAAGGCTCAACTTTGATCTTGATAAGGCTGGAAAGGACCGTTTGCTCCAATTTAATGAGTTAGAGGAATTAAGAAATGATGCCTATGATAGTTAAAAAATCTACAAGGAAAGGATAAAAGCATTTCATGATAAACATATTGTGAAAAAGTCTTTTGAGGTCGGTCAAAAGGCTTGGTTATTCAACTCTAGGCTCAAATTCTTCCCTAGAAAGCTTTGAACCAAATGGGAAGGCCCTTGTCAAATCATCTCCGTCTCACCTCATGGGGCGGTTAAACTTAAAAATCTAAAAAGATGAAGGGACCTTCAAAGTAAATGGTCAAAGGCTAAAACCATACATTGATGGACAAACTTTTCAAAGAAATGTGGAATCTGCCCTCTTGGTAGATCCCATTTACTTTGAAGATTGAGAGCATCTCACATCTTTCTAGCGACGTTAAACACTAGTTGTATCGAGTTTCTCCTTCGTTGCATTTTAATTTCCATTTTATTATTATTTTATTTTATTTTAATTTTTCCTTTTGTTTATTTATGAATTTTTAAATTCAAAAAGAAAAAAAAGTAACCAAAAAAATAAATAAATAAAAAAATTTGTAAATGGGTAATGTAGGTTGGTGTTTGATTTTATTTCTATTTTATTATTATTATTTTTATTATTTTTATATATATTTCATGTTAGTTTTGCTTTATTCAAAAACATAAAAAAATTAAAAATTAAAAAAAAAAGGTAAAAAAAAGGTAGTAGTTAGTATAGGTTGATAAGTGATTTTATTTTAATTTTATTTATTATTATTATTATTATTATTATTATTATTATTATTATTTTATCTATTTTTCATTTTAGTGTATATATTCTTTTTAGTTTTGTTTTGTTTTTTTTTTTTTAAATAAAATAAAATAAAAGATCGATCCCAAAATAGGTGGGAGATCGATCCCAAAATAGGTGGGAGATCGATCCCATTTTCTTGGCAGAGAGCAATAAAAATATAGCCCAAGTGGATAGATCCCCCATCCATGTGGATCGATCCCATTTTACTTGTATTTCCCCCTTCTCATTACACAGTGAAGGGGAAATTTTTTGCCTAAAATTATCGATCCTCCATCAAAGCAGATCGATCGCCCCTTAGCCCTTGAAACCACAAATACATTCCTCTTCTCTGTTCCTTAAAATTCTGTTTCTTTCCCCAAAAATCTCTAAACCCAATTTCATCGTCCAACCCTTACGGTTCGCTCTTCTCTTCCGGCGGCTTTGTTTTCCTTTGTAAAACGCTGTTGCGTGCGATTACAAGGGTGCCCGTTCCTGAAAAACAGTAGCGCCGACAGTTTAAATCTTCTCCGGTCGCATCTGGGTCGTCTTTTCGGCGTCGCATCTCTGTTCTTTCAATGGTGTCGCAACTGGGTCTTTCCGGCGAGAATGCGAAACGTCGTTCTCCAGCGATTTTGGCTGGATTTCGACTGGTTCTGCTTCAGATCTCGGTTGGGTCGCGATGGGTCGCTGTTCTTCGCTGATTTTTTTGGGTTGCGTTGTCTTCCGGCGAGCTTTTGAATCGCTAGGTTCTTCTCTGATTGCGATTGCGACTGCTCTCTCTCCGACGAACGCGGCTGGGCTCTTCTCTTCGGCGAGCTTGTGGGTAATCTTCGCCGGCAATTCTTGAACTGGTTTACCCAGCGCTGCCGGTTTCTTCTCAGGCGAGCTTGTGTTACATAAAAAAAAAAGAAATGTAAATAAATAAATAACAATAATAAAATTAAATAAAAAAATACATAAAAAAATTTAAATAATAAAAAAAAATTGAATTGTTGTTAAAAACAATTGTATTGATAATTTTCAAAAAAAAAAAAAAAAATTGAATTGATTTATTTTAAATATTAAAAGTAAAATAAAATTTTAGTAGCATTCCGTCTTGTCAGAGACGTTAAACTTAGCTCATTTTTATTTTTATTTTTTTTATTTTGTAGGTTATCTATACATATTCTTTTTCTTTGTTTCTTTAAAAAAAAAATTTAATTTTATTTCCATTTATTATTATTTGTTTATTATTATTTTTTATATATATTTATTTTATTTTAGTATATATTTTTCTTTCTAATTTAGTATATTTTTCTTTGTGTTAAAAAAAAAAAAAAAAAAAAAAAAAAAAAAGCATCTGGAGATCAATCCCATTCTTGAAATAAAAAATAAAATAAAAAATATGTGTTTCCAGTATGCCCTTCTGATTGGTTATGAATGTTTTCAGATTTTATCAAGGTTTCATCTCATATATTTTTGCAATGTATTATATATTATTTTGAATTGTATGAATTGCTTATCCCATGTGATATTTGATGTGAGTTTGCTAGTATGGTTATACGGATAGGTTTTTGTATCCAAGTTTGGGGGAGACATCTTTCCTACTGGATCATTGCCGAACTTCATAGTTTTTACCATCACGGTATACTCTTTCCATTATTTTTCATTGTTCTCATTGCACATTGAGGACAATGTACAGTTTAAGTTTGGGGGTAAGGTCATCATGATTCATTCTATTTAAGTTAAGTTAATTTTAAATGCATGATGAGATTTGAGATGTGTTTGGCAATGATTTCGAACTTTTGAAGTATAGTTCCTTTGAAAAGCAAGTTGTTAGGGTCTAATACTTCTTGTATGCTCTAGTATGCCATTTAGGCGTAAATTTTTAATTTTTGATATCATGTTTGCTCTTGCGGTACACATTATCTTGTTGGTTGAAAATGCTTTGAGAGTTGATTCTAGAATTCTACACTTGCACTTGCGCACACTAGCATTCAATTTATGGGGTACATGCTTAGTTGATTATTGTCTTGGTTTATTCCAATTGAGCTAGTATGCTTTGAAAGCTTTCATTCTTGATAAAATGACCTTGTAAAGAAAAGAAATAAAAGCACTCATCAAAGGTGAAGAACAAAAAAAAAAAAAAAAAAAAAAAAAAAAAAAAAAAAAAAAAAAAACTGCATTCTTTCAACATGTCAACTGATTAAAAAAGAAGATAAGGAAATAATGTAAGATGTATGATTAGTTTGAGTTCGTAGCCTAGCCATTCTGAGTCATTACGCCCTTAGGAGTGTCTTTACACTTAACGCCCTAAGACTGGTTTGGGAGTTGTTGGCTCAATGCTTGTTACATGGGGTGATTAGAGAGCTTAATGAACTTGGACATTGCACATGGTTATGCATAAAAAAAAATACTAATAATAAAAAAAAAGAATGTTTGATTGAATAACAAGGTTCATTCAATGTCTTGATGTCTGGTACTATATTTGTATGCTAGTTTGAGGGTAATGCTATGCCATTACTTTGATTTGCTAGGATAACAACACATTTTGATGCCGGTTCACTAAAAAAGAATGATATAATCGATTCAATTTGCATGATTAATTAATTGATGTGTGGAGGACCATTTTTGCTTACATGATGTTGAAATGTTGATAATAGCTTAGAAATGGCAGAAATTTGCATACTTGAGGTAGTCTGCTTTCAACACTTGTTTAATATGTGTCGTTGCTTCTCAAGTAAGAAAGAGCTTTTGATGTTTGTGGGTACCATTCTGGAAACCCTCACGAGACTTCACTCGTCCACTAGGGGTAACCTAGGGGGTTTAAAAGGCTTGTTGCATATGCTAAATGCAACCGTGATCCCTACGAAAGTGGTGTTATCTTTATTTGTTTTATTAGTTCATAGTTGTATATATGTTTGTTTCATTTCCATGTTTTAATTCATTACTAGGGACTAGCAATATCTAAGTTTGGGGGCGTGATAAGTGCTTAAATGTTGCACATTTCAGCACCTAAGCTAGGGTATTTCAGTCTTTGCATCTATCTTAATTTCATGTTTTAGTCCTAATTTATGTTTATGTGTATTTTAGGGCAATAAAGTTAAAATGAGCTAAAAACTGTCCATTAAAGCCTTTTTAGAGTCAAGCAAAGATATTCAGAAAAAGTTCAAAAAATGAAAAAAAGAGGTCGTAGCCCATTGCTCGTATAGTGTGTTTGTTCTTCAAAAGTGGTCAATCTCGGGCCTTTGATGATGTTCCCAAAGATGAAGAAGCAAACCAATTAGCCCGGAACCAAAATGGAGCTAAATAAGGCTTAAAGGAAATTTCCAACTCTGGGGGGATCGATCCCCCAGGGTGGGGGATCGATCCCCCCGGACTTGGCAACATTACAGATTTTTTTTATTATTTGGGCTTATTTTGTGAACTATTAGGTTACTTAAGGCCCAGTGAGCCATTAGATTAGGGTTAGTATTTAATTTATTTAGGTGAATATTATTAGATTTTATATTGAAGTTTTTTTTATTTATTATTCTATATCGATATTTTTATTCTCTCTGGAAAACACGAAGATGAAAAAGTTAGGGCTCTTGAGAAAAGCTTAGAGAAGAAGAAGAGGAGCCAGATGAATCAAAGAATGGGGCTTGTTGACATCTTGCATCCATCAACCATGAGTGGCTGATTTTTCAACTTAGGGTTGGATAAACCCTAAGCATGTAACCTAATTCTTAACTCTTAACTTTTGGGGATTAATTTGTGTAATTTATGTTATAGCCTTGATATATAGATATTAATTCTTTCATTTGATTGTCTATGTCAATTTCATATTGTCTTATATGTTTTTGAATGATAATCAATTTCTACACTTGATTTCTTTGTGACTTGAATCTTGTGATGGCTATACATTGTATTAATTAGATGTAATTGTGTTTTGATTTGATGGAAATTGATTTTATTAGATGGGTTGTACTACAAAATTAGGTTAATGTCTTGTCTAAATAGTTTAATTTCAGGCTTAGTTAGTTTAATTTAAAGTTAATTAATTTAATTACAATATAATTCCTAGGTAAGTAGACAATCCATACTAGTGCTTGAAATCCATACTTATTGTCATAATTGCATTACCCTATAGATTAATGTGTGTTGGAATTGTAACTTAAATTGATGAGTCATGCTTTGAATTGGTGAATTCACTACACTTAGTTTAATTGTCATTAGGTAGTTGATTCATGCTTGAAATTGATGGTTTATACTTTTTATTGCAATTATTAGCCACATTCTAGATTACACATTTTTATTCCCCAATTAGTTAAAAGTTAATGAGTTAGGGAATGTGCTTAGTGGTGAATCCTACACCCTAAGTCTCTTTTCAATCTTTTATACTCTACTCTTTATTTGCATTATTAAGTTTAAAATTAGTCTAATCACAAAACCAAACCATTTTAGCAATCACATAAGCACTAAAGTAGAATTCAATTCGGAAACCTATAATTGTTTAGATCTCTTGGGATGATCCCTGCTCACTTCATACTCCATAGTATAAGTGTTTAGTGGTTTTATAAATTTTAAAATATGGTGCCCACTTGACATTATTTCTAAACCTAAAGTGTTGTGCATTATTTTGTGCACACGCTCAGTCGCACCACTCGTGTTCAGGGATAGACATTCCCAGCTTTACCAGCACTGCCGCTGCCATAGGGACAGGTACCACAGTAGTTGCATTATGGTAGAGTGTATAATACCATGCCACAGGATGTTCAGACTCCTCAGGTTATAGAGGATACATTTTTTATACACAGTAGATATGGTCGTGTCTTGTTTGATATAGGTGCTACATATTCATTTATATCTCGTTCTTTTACTACATTATCTGGGATGGCAACACAATTTTGTGATCAGCCTTATAGTATTGCTACACCATTAGATGTTAGTTCTATTTTGCGTGAGATTTGTGGGCGTGTGACTATAGATATTGGTAAACTCAGATTTTTAGCCAACCTATTGGTTTTGGACATGCATTCTTATGATGTGATACTTGGGATGGATTGGTTATCACACTACCATGCCTAGGTTAATTGTTATGACAAGTTAGTTATTTTCTCTGTACAATGTCAGGATATGTATCTTATCACTACGCCACGTTCTAACGGGGGTTCTAGGACATACTTATTCTACGTTGAGGAGGAGTATGAGGTGGAGATCATTGTATCACTTGATAGTATACTAGTTGTATAAGAATTTTCGGATATATTCCAAGAGATTCTAGGGTTGCCACCAAATTGAGAGATAGACTTTGTGATTGACTTAGCCCCAGTCACTACACCTATTGCTAGGACACTATACAGGATGGCACCAATGGAGATGTGAGAGTTGAAAGATCAAATTCAGTAATTACTCAGTTAGGGTTTTAATCGCAGGAGTACCCATAATGGGGAGCGCCAATTTTGTTTGTGAAGAAAATGATGGTTCACTTTGCCTATATATAGATTATAGGAAGTTGAATAAGGTTACTATTCGTAACAAGTATTTTTTTCCCCAGGATCAATGATATTATTTTATTAGTACAGGGGAGTTACTTATTTCTCCAAGATTGATTTGCGTTCTGGCAATCATCAACTTTGTGTTAAGGAGCAAGATATTCCTAAGACAATGTTTCTCACTAGATATGCTTCTTATGAGTTCCGTGTCATACCTTTCGGGTTAACTAACGTGACAGCAGTCTTAATGGACTTGATGAACAAAGTCTTCTGAGCTTATTTAGATCAGTTTGTTATCGTATTCATTGATGATATTTTGGTCTATTCTAAGTCAAAGGATGATCATACTAGACATCTTTGCCCAGTTTTACAGATGCTTGGTAAGCATTAGTTGTATGTCAAGTTTGAGAAGTATGACTTTTGACAATAAGAAGTGGATTTTTTGGGTCATGTGGTATCAGAGAAAGGGGTAGCGGTAGATCCAACCAAGGTCTTAGCAGTTTTAGAGTGGGGACAACCTACTTCAACTTTGGAGATTCGGAGTTTTTTGGGATTGGCAGGATACTATCGCAGGTTTATTTAGGGATTCTCAAAGATAGGAGGACTACTTATCCATTTGACTAAGAAGGGTATACCATTTGTATGGGATGAATACTGTTAGAAAGCTTTTGATGAGCTGAAGAACAAGTTGACTTCTGCACCTGTTCTAGCTACTCCATAGAGCGGGATAGAGTATCTTGTCTACACATATACTTCTTTGCAAGGTCTGGGATGTATTTTGATGCAGGAGGATCGACCAGTTTCATATGAGTTTCATAAGCTTAAACCTCATAAGCTTAATTATCCGATACACAATTTGGAGTTAGCAGTTGTGGTCTTTGCCTTACGTATTTGGAGACATTATCCATTGGAGAGTCCTTCAAACTATTTAATGATCACAAGAGCTTGCAGTATTTTTTCACTCAACCAGACCTAAATATAAGACAATGCAGGCGGTTAGAATTTGTGAAAGACTATCATTTCTCTACACAGTATCATCTAGGGAAAGCGAATGTGGTGGCAGATGCACTCAATCGCCGAATTTATGCTAGTCTTTCTACATTATTCGCCACTGAATGGGATGTTTTGAGGCAGTTGATGAGTTGTAAAATCCTTTTATAGTGTGTATGGTAGTTACACCATTTATCATTCACAAAGTACTTAAGGCACAACTTATAGATCAGCAGTGCATTGTTAGAGTTGCAGAGTTGGCTTCTGGAGATGTTCCACTTAATTCTGTTGGGATAGATGGAGGCTTGAGTTACAAAGGATGTCTAGAAGTACCTTTTGTTAATGAATTGAGGAAATATGTGATGACAGAGGTTCACAGATCTGAGTTTTCTATCCATCCAGGTGGAGATAAGATGTATCAAGATATGAAATGACAATTTTGGTGGGCAGGCATGAAGAGGGACATAACTATCTTTGTCTTCAAGTGTAGTACGTGTTAGATGGTTAAGATTGATCATCAGAAACCACCGGGTTCTTTGCAGCCACTGCCTATACTAGAATGGAAATAAAAGAGCATTTATATGGATTTTGTGAAGGGATTGCCTACTTCCAATAGGAATCACAATTCCATTTGGGTCATTGCTGATAGATTGACCAAATCAACTCATTTCTTGCCTATTCGCACTTATTTCACTTCAGAAGAGTTAACAAGTCTTTACATTGCAGAGATTGTGAAGTTACATGGCATACTATTATCTATCATATCGGATAGGGATTCGAGCTTTGTATCAGGATTTTGGGAAAGCTTTCAACAGGCTTTGGGTATAGAGTTACATCTTAGTACTGCTTGCCATCCCCAGACTAATGAACAGACCAAGAGAGTTAATCAGATCATGGAAGATATGTTTTGAGCTTGTGTCCTTGACTTTAAGGGCCAATTGGGAGGACTATTTGCCACTAGCGGAGTTTGCTTATAACAATAGTTTTTAGAAGACTATTGGAAAGGCACCTTTTGAGGCATTGTATGGTCGACCATGTAGATCTCCTGTTTGTCGGTTGGAGGTTAGAGAGAGCAAATTTTTGCATCCTTAGTTCATTAAGGATACCTCTGAGAAGATTGTTTTTATTCAGTATCGTATACGCACTACCCAGAATAGGTAGAAGAGTTATGCAGATTATCGTACTTGTTCATTGGAGTTTCAGATTGGAGATCAGGTTTTACTCAAAGTGTCTCCTATGAAGGGAGTAATGTGCTTTGGGAAGAAAATGAAGTTGTCACTGCGTTTATTTGGTCATTTTATTATTACGGATTGCGTGGGAGCTGTAACTTATCAGTTAGCACTTCCGGCCCATTTACATCATGCCCATAATGTTTTTCATGTCTCCATATTGCAGAAATTTCTACGAGATAAGGATCGTTACCAGCATATTGATGTTGGTGAGATCGAGTTGCAGTCGGAGGCAACATATGTAGAGCCACTGTGTTGTATTCTTGACCGTAGGGATCAGGTTCTTCGCAACAAGGTTATTCCTCTTGTGTGTGTTCAGTGGAGCCATCATAATGAGGTTGAGTCTACTTGGGAATGAGAAGATGAAATTCGTTCAAGGTTTCCATAAATTATTGAATAAGGTAAAGGCGAATTCCGAGGACGGAATTCCATTGTTAGGGGGGAAGAATGTAATCCCCCTAATTTTCAAAGAATTTATTTGGATATATTTATTTGCATTTTATCTAATTATATGGCTATGTGTTTATGTGCTTATTTGATTTAATTGTTTAATGTGAATTGTTTGATTTAATTGTGTATAATTATTTGTTAGGTTTAAATGTTTATTTTATTTCTTTTAATTTTATTTTAAAGTATGGATTTGGGTAGTAGTAATGGACCAATCAAATGGGTCTCATGGATTACTTAGATAGGAAGCCTATAAGGATTATGACCCATGGGTATTAATTGTATATATATATATCTTAATGTGTGTGTATATATATATGTGTGTATAGTATTATTATTATAGTTATTATGATTATTATAAATTTTTTTATTTTCCTTTTCTTATTCATTAAGTCATGTGCATAGAAGGATTAGGATTAGGGTAAGTATTATGTAGCCTACATATATATATTATATGGGTCTGTAGAAGGGTTATTTACGTGGGTTATAGTAGACAAAGAGAGAGAGAGAGAGATACAGATAGAGAACGAGAGAAACCAAAAAAGAGAAAGAGAGGTCGCGTGAGGAAGAAGTAAGGCCGAACCAAGGGAGAAAATGAAGGGGGTTGTGCAAGAGGTAAGGACCAGACCAGCAGAGGAAGACAATGACATCCAGAGGCTACCAACATTTTGGAATTGGCCAGAGAAGAATGTGTTGGGTTTTGAATCTAAAATCCTTAAGGCAAATTATATGTTCTATTCCTCTCCTTTGATCTAGTGTTCAATACATGTATAGGATAGATTTAGGATGATTAAAAACAATTAATGAATTTGTTTGCATGATTAAATCGGATTAAAACAAAAATTATATATGTGTTTATATATGTGTTCTTGTAATGAATGAACTTGAGATTTGATGCATGAATTGTTGTTATAACTTAATTTATACATGCCTAATTGCTTTAAATAAATGATTTAGGACGTTTAGAACTTAGATTACAGGCCTAAAACCCTTAATAATGGAGTTACAGGCGAATTACACTGGCCGGAGATGGAAAAGATGACCCACAGTAGGAAAAAGCTGGCTCAGTTGAGAAGGAACCGACTCATTTAGAGAAGAAGCTGACTTCTTCTGAGAAAAAGCCAACTCAGTTGGCCTGGGATTTGTAGTTTTGGGATTTTGTTAATGTTGTAGTCTATATTAATTAATTTAAATGATTTAAATGGACTGGATAAATTCCCAAAATGCATAATATACATTAATATGCTATGATTTGAGACATAATGGATATTGAAATAACTTATAAGTTGTTTATATGATATTTATATTGCTTTAATTGCTATAACAATTGCAATGGATGTTTTTAATGATTATAATCATGTTTATGGCAATATTATGTGATCTTATATATATTTGATCTTTATTTAGTTATTTGTTGGATTATGTGTGAACCATTGTTAGGATATGGTTTTGGATTTATACACCATTGTCAGGATATGGTTGTATATTAAGGGTGAGCTGGCTAATAAGTTTAGACTCATTTCTTGTTATGCCAATGTTCGGATATGGATGGCAGATACGGATATATTAAGGGTGAGCTGGCTAGTAAGTTTAGACTCATTCCTTGTCAGGCCATTGTCAAGATATGGATGACGGATATGGATTTATATGTATGTATATACCATAATATGAGCTTATGTTCTTAGGATCGATGGTTAGGAAGGCTACATTACCCCTAGGATGCGTAACTGGATATAGAGGATATGGTATCCCCTGGTAGATGATAGTACTCATGACTACTTTATGTTTTGCATGATGCCTGATATAAGGATGAGCTTGCCATAGAGTCCAGTGAGAGTCTTTAGTGTGTGTGTGTGTGTGTGTGTGTGTATATATATATATATATATATATATATATATATATATATATATATATATATATATATATATATCGACTATATAGCTATTGCATGAGTTGACTAGGATATATTCGTTCCTTAGGTCTCTGTGGGATGTAGTAGAAATAACCTGTTTGTGGGTCTGACCTATTATTTATTTTTCAGGTCATTGTCCGTAGCAGGTGTATATATTGTTCATGAAGAGCAGAGACTAGTTATCATCACTCTTCCAGTTATCTATGTAGGATTCTATTTATGTTTTAGCATTCAGTTTTAGACACTTATTAATTTTAGTTGGGATTTTATTAAGGGTTCACGTGGTATGGATTCCCGAGTTGTATTTTAGAGGATTAATGGTATCAGAGATATTTATTATTTATTGGAATTAAGTTTGAGGATTTAATTATTTAATTATTACTTTAGTTTTCCTTTCAACATTTATTTATTTTTTATTTATCTTTTTGTACTATGTGCTTGTCTATTATTAATTGTTATATATTCTTCGGTCTCGTACACGGACCTAATAAACCAGTGTTCTGAAATTGGGGGGTATCACAACCAATGAAGGTCTTGGGATCTCTCATCGTTTGCCCTCTAACAACTTCTCCAAGGTGCTTATAACCCTAATATCGGCATCTGTCATAACATGGGCCTTTTCAACTGTATTTCGTTCACCTCTAAAGTTCACGATGGCATTTTTGCTCTGAAATATTCACTAGTTAATCTCTTCAATTGAAGCTTTTCATGCCTCAACCCGAGCCTGCAAATGTTTAATCTCATTTTCATCATTTATGAGATCTCCTTGGAGTTATTAAACCTGTCTTGCGTCTTCCTCATCCGAGGCAAGGACCTCACCAAGGAGGGAATTAATATGGGATAGTTGTTGAATGCGTTCGCCCTCAGTTAGAGCGTTAGCATACTTAGACCGAACTTCGTTATATTCTATAGCACTCTGAAGGTATGTATGAGTCCTCTTTTGAAGCTGAGAAGAGTTCACAAAATGTGTAGAGAGCGCATTGAAGACTAGATCAAGTTTCGGCCAAGTGATGATATCTTCGAGAATGGGGTCACCTCATTTCTCAATAATAGTCATGGTCCCTCCTTTGACGAGTTTGATGTAAACTATGGTGCAACATAATTCCTGCAATATAAAATGAACGATGAGTTTACAAGAAATTATTATTCTCAAATGCACGTGACTTGCAATTCGGCCTCAGCACCAAATAAGCCAAGTGTAGGTAAGACAAATAGGTGAAATCGAGTCTCCAAAGATGAGCAGTAAATAGTACAATACAAAGTCTGGCACGGTAAACCGAATCAGATGCAGGCAAGCCCTCGCTATTAACCGATAGTACTAGACGTAATCTATGTACAATGAATCAGGTTGGATGCAAAAAGGCCTCCATGGGTGAGTGGTAAATAGTACAAAAAAAATCCTAGCACGGTAAACTGAATCAGATGCAGACGAGGCTCCGTGATTGTCCAATAATGCATAACAAAGGCAATGCATGGTAAACCGAATCAAATGCAGGCGAGCCTCTACGGTTAACCAGTAGTACCAAACATAGTTGATGTACAATAAATCAGGTCAAATGTGGAAAGGCCTCCTTGGGTGAGCAGTAAATAGTACGTACAAGATAAAGTCTGGCACGGTAAACCAAATCAGATGCAGGCAAGGCTCCACGATTGACTAGTAGTGCATGACAAAATCAATGCACGGTAAACCAAATCAGTTGTAGGCAAGCCCCCGTGGTTGACAAGTAGTACCAGACATAATCATTGTCCAGTGAATAAGGTTAGATGCGAGAAGGCTTCCATAGGTGAGCAGTACGTGGTACATGACAAGGTTTGGCACGGTAAACCGAATCAGATGCAGATAAGGCTCCGCAATTGACCAGTAGTGCATGATGGAGTCAATGTATGATAAACTGAATCAGATATAGGTAAGCCTCCGTAGTTGACCAGTGGTACCAGATAGAGCCAATGCACGGTGAGTCGGATCGGATGCAAGCGAGTCTCCACAAGTGAGCAGATACACTAGGCATATTTGGTGCAAAAGATCAATTAAATAAGGATTCCCAATTCATGCTTATCTTAGAAACAAATGTGGCGAGCATGGAAGTAATGAAAATGCAAAAGCATAAAATTCGTGGCTTAAAAAAAAGTGCTTCAGTAATTTTCTTACACGTAAAAAATGTAGACACACCGACAAGGAATTCTGGTTCATCGAGACTGGAGGAGTTGGATGAACCTAAATTTGAAGGCATTGAATATCATAGGCAGAAAATAAGTCTTCAAGCCATGAAAGAAAAGTGGCAAAGTCTATATATGATTCCAAAAAAAAAAAAAAAAAAAAAAACATGTTATTTAGCAAGTAATTATCTCCATGTGGTATGAGCCAACCTAATTATCTTAATAAAAGGGTGTAGCCTTTTATTCGGCATCCAAAAAAAAGAGGATGAAAATTGTGCTTACCTGATATGGTCAAAAGCTATCCCCTGCACAAAATTTTGTTGCGCCGAGATGACAATCTCACTAACCCACACCGTAGGAGAGAAGTCTCTATTTTCTTTTTTTCTCATTTTTTTTTTTTTTTCAAAAAAAGAGAACTATTCAGTCATGGAATAAGAATAATAATAAAGGATACATGAAACTCACATATCTATCATAGAGACCCAGTTCAACATAAGGTGGAAATATATGTATATGTCTATATAGATATATTTTGGTTATAATGGGTATAGGTTGCCAAAGGCAACGCGTAACTACTGCAAGATTATTATGAGAATCATGGTGGAGACAATTTTCCAAGAAGATTTTGATCTAACCAAGCAGACTCTCATGGGCAAACTTGTGATCAAAATTTCTCTTATGTGTATACGTAAGTATATCCAAACAGACTAAAATAAATAAATAAATATATATATATGAAGGGTCGCAACAAAGAAGAAGCGAGTGACAAGTACCTGTTGTGTCAAATAATATCAACAAGCTTGGCGGTGTACGGAGGATGTGCGGTTAATATCATCATATGTGCAGCCAAATAAAAATAAAAAATAAATAAAAAAATGAAAAAAAAGAAAAGAAAAAGAAAAGTGTGGGTGTTCAAACTGAACTAGTATTTATGGTCTAACAAATTCCTCAACTACTGAGTTTGAATCTGAATATGGTATACAAGTAGACTATTTTGGCAAAAAAGAAAATATATATGCATTCAATATAAACTATTTGAGGATTACAAGGGAAGCTTTGGACCAAATATGCTAGGGTTACTTTGGGGTGATGATAATCCAACATATCAAATTCTCACAATAGAATAAAGTTTGAGGTGGAATAAATTATCTAAGAAATGAACATACCCATACAAAATGAAGCAAAAGATAAAATGAGAAGAAAGCCATCAAGTATTCATTGTGGTGATGCCGTAATACCGAAAGTTTCCTTACCAGAATGACACCTTTGTATGATTCTGTGGGGTTACAATGAAGCAAGCATGAGAAACATCAGTTGAATTACTCAAAAAAAAAAAAAAAAAAAATGTGTGATGTGCTTTGGTCACAAGGATGTTCACTCAGCCAAGTGAGGGGCCTATCCACGATTTAGGTCATTAGTCACATGCCTGAATCGGGACATTTATGAGAGGGTTAAGATATCAGAGAGCATGGAGTTAACATAAGTAAACATTATTGATGAAAAAAAGAAGAAGTGATATCTATCATTGTATAATTCTATTGGGTCCGTGGTTTGCAGGTTGGCATGCTTATAAGCCTGCAAAAGGTACAGAGTTGAGCCCATGTAACAGTATGGCACTGTTGCGATGCTAAAAAACACCATTTTTTGGTGTGGTGAAGCAGGTGGTGGTTGATGTGTGTTATTATTTATCAATAATAAAATACCACTGGCAATAAAACGGATCATTGTAGGATAGGGGGCTATGTCGAGGGTGTCGAACTTCAAGGACTGTGGTGGTTTATCGAGTTTTCAATTAATTGCTATTTTAATTAAGAAAGAAGATTTGATTTTTTGTGGTGCAATAATATAAACAGAAAATAAATAAAGTAAAAGAAAAGATCAAGAGTGGAGATACTTAGAGATTGACTTCCCCACGATCCTCCTACTATGGTCACCTATTCAACCTTAGGATTTCAACAATTTATATACCATATGAATTAAACTTAATAACATTCATTTAATTCGGTTTTAAAGAAAGATGTTTCACGAATTTCAATTAACTATAACCTATCTGCGGTTAGCATGTACTATCCACCTACCTACTTCTAACTAATTTTGCAGTATAATCCATCCTTCCTAAGTATATCCTATGAAAATATTCATTCACAAAAAACGTTTGAACACCATTATATGATCTCCATTCTTATGTCCAGTAGGGCTCCACCAGATACAGTCCAATAAGAATGGGTTGAGAACAGTTTATAAATAGTTGTATCTAAGACACGGTAATAACTATTCAGAAATTATTAATTCATTAAATCACCAATTGAGTTGGCTCAATTACTCAAAATCATATAATCAAAGTATATAAATTATTAAATTCCCAAAGTATAAACAATTAAACCATAGTAATCGGATCGGGTTACATCAATGCCCTAAGAGAAGAATTAGCCACTCATTACGACGCTAGATATCATTTGTGTTGGTTTAGTCTTCATCGTCAAGGTCTACACTTCTCCCTTAGGGAATTCCTTCAAAACCCTAAAAGCCGCCGTGAGAGAGTGATTAATAGATGGATTGATGGATGCCCTAAAGTGTCTTCTCCTCTTCTTTTATAGTGGAGAACAAGTCCCAATCCCCTTTGGATTAGTTTTACAGCTTTTGGTAACAATTAGGCCTATAAGGAAATAAATAGAGGTGAAAATATATAATTCCCGCATATATTTTTAACTTCCAGGATGTCAGAGCTCGAGCTTTGGAGTCAAGGCTTGAGCTTTCAGGTTCAAGGCTCGAGCTTTTAAGAACATACCTCGAGCCAAAGCAATTTTGACCCATTTGGAGTGCGAATCTCAAGATAGCTATTAGAGACAAAAACATTGGGCTTCGAGTCTTCTTTCCAGAACCACTAAGGTTGCTCAATTTGGAGTTCCGAGTCAAAAGTTATACCCAAAATACTAAAGTGGGTTCAGAGTTTTCAACAATGCTCGAGCCCTGAGTGGTTGTGCTCGAGCTTTCTGAGTTAGGCTCGAGCTTTGAAGCTTGGGCTCGAGCTCTGGGAGAAAAATTTGTCTAAAATGTCTTTTTATTGATGATGCTCGATCCTCTTTTTATGGTGCTCAATCCCAAGGCATTGGTCTCGAGCTCTAGGGCTATGAATCAACTTTCTGACGCATTATGTGCTCAAGCTCTTAGGCAAAGGCTCGAGCACCCTTAAGTTAGGCTCGAGCTCTGACTTCAAAGCTCAAGCTTTGACACTTGAATTCTTCCATAGTTCACCATTTTGACTTCCGGCTTGCTTCGGATGACCGACAATGATGCGATAAACTTCATTATCATTCTTTTAATCATAAAAGCTCAGTTTTAACTGCTTCTTTGGGAAACACCTAAAAACATGAAACAAACATAAATTAGTATAAAATGGGATAGATATATCACTTTAGGTCTTAACATATGCGTATTTAGGGGCTCAAATATGCAATATTCAGTGCTTATCAGTGGTTGAGCAGCAATTTTGGCCTAGGATCTCTGTGGGGGAAGAATTTCAAGATGGGATGTATCATGGGGAGGTGGGGTTGAGTTTTGAGATAACTGATGGTTGACCAAAAGTGGCATAATGTGTCCAACAGGTAAAGAGGTTATTGCTTCAGTGGTCAAAGCATAGTGGCCTGGTAAAAGGTGTGATATCCAAAATGGATAATAAAGCTACCTCATTTTCCTGACATGAAGATGGAAAACTAGAAGTAGGTAGATAGGGGATGGGAGCACAAATTTGTAATGGCCATAGGGTGGGAATTAGAGCTCCGATAACCCTTGCTTCAATTGGAAAATGAACCAGAGAAAACCAGAAGATCTTTGATGATGGCTATAAGGAACTCATGGTTTCTATTTTCCTTCTCCAAAACAGTCTCTGTTACATGCCTCGGTGGCTTACCTTGGCAAGAAGATCATATAATTGTGATGGATGATTCAATGATAAGTGTGGACTGGGGGGAACTTCAACCGTGCGAGCTCTTCATTAGAATCCATGAGGCGCAATTTTAACAGAGCCACCTCATCAATTAGATTAGCTTTAGAAGCATCCATTATGGTGGTATCTACACCCTCTGAAAGGTAGTAAATGTCATCAATGGGTTAGTTAGCTGGGTTAAGGATTTTGTCATTTTGGAGGACTTTTTTTTTAATCTTATCAATGGTGTGATGAGATACAGAGGCGGTCTGGGTTTGAGTCCAGAGAAGTTTATCCTAATAGAGGAGATGGGCTAGTGACTTGCTTAATTATTGCAATCTACAATGAATTGATGAGTACCTATTTTCCAACAAAAAAATATTATAATTATTATTGTGTAAAGCGGCAAAAAGATAGGTAACATATTTTATATCCAACACTAACCTTTTTTTTTTTTCCCTAGCAACTGAACAAAGAAAACCCAACCACAAACAAAACAAACAACCACCAAAACCTCAACCCACAACATCTTCCAAAGCAAGGCGCACAACTGAAGAAGGAAGAAAAGGTAACACTTGATCCGCTTTAAGCTAAGCTCTAGAAAGCTATTTCCCGTACAGCGAACATAAGTTAATGAAGCCAAAGGAAAATGTTGTAGATCCACCTTGATATCAAAACAAAGAGAAATAATTTTAGAAGGACAAGCCACTCCACCCACCACCCCATCAACAACAGCCTTAGCATCATATTCAAACCATAAGTAAGTAAAGCCCAAAGCCGAAGCCCAAAGAACAGCTCGCTGACAAGCGAAAGTCTTTGTTACCAAAGCCGATGTAGCAGAAAATGGAAAAAAGACAACCGCCTGAAGAAGAGTACCTCTAAAATCTCGAAAAATAGCACCTCCCCCACCCGTCGACCATCCCATACAAAAACTAGCATCAAAATTACACTTAACCATTCCCGGAGCAGGAGGAACCCAATATCCCGCCGATGGCGTGGCTTTAACCGGGGTTTAAAGATGTACATTGAGACTTAGCATCCTTAAACTCCCAAAAACTCGTAACTTCCTTTTCAACCACTTTCTCCGACCTCTATAACACCCCTTTAAACACAAAACAGTTTATCATTTTCCAAAAACTCCAAGCATAAAAGGATATCTAACCAAGAAACCTAGAATAATCCAATGAGGCCACAGCCTGATGCACCATAAAACACCAACCTTCCCAGAAAGAAGAGAAACCAGAAATGGAGTGGGAAATTCAAATTTGTAACGGCCAAAAGGTGGGAATCAGAGCTCTGATGACCCTACTCAGATTGGAAAATGAACCAAAGAAGACTTGAAGATCCTTAATGATAGCCATAAGGAACTCATGACTTCTATTTGCCTTCTCCTAAACAATCTCTATTTCATGCCACAGTGGCTTACCTTGGCAAGAAGAGAAGGTAACTGGGATGGATGATTCAGTGATAAGTGTGGACCGGGGAACTTCAACCATGCGATCTTTGAAAGGAAATGAGAGTTTTTAGTTAAAGTTATTCGAGTTTTCTATGAAGTCACAATGAGTTTTTTAATAAGTAAACATTGAATCTTTGAATGAAAATACCTTCTTCAAGGTACTTATTATGTCATTAGACCTTTTTAATGTATAAAGATTGAATCTTTAAAAGAAAATGAGAGTTTTGAGTTAAACTTATTCGAGTTCCCAATGAAGTCGCGAAGAGTGTTTTAATGAGTAAGGATTGAATATTTGAATGAAAATACCTTAATCAAGGTACCTATTTGTCACTAGACCTTCATAATATATAAAGATTGAATTTTCGAAAGAAAATGAGAGTTTTGAGTTAAACTTATTGGAATTCCCTTTGACGTCACGAAGAGTGTTTTAATGAGTAAAGATTGAAACTTTAAATGAAAATACCTCAATCAAGATACCTCTTATGTCACTAGACCTTTTTAAAGTAGAAAGATCTTTTTACATTTGTTAATGCTTGATTTTGTCACGATCCAGACTCGACCGCCGTTCTTATAAGAGAAAAGAGATTGTAACCAAAATTAGCACTGGTTGGGTACCCTCCAAAGGTCAAGTCAGTTCTTGGGTTTCAATATTGCATAAATCAATTATGCATTTAATTTCACGTACCTTTCAAGTCGACTCTTTATTTACTTATAGGAGATGGTCATCGTGAGAAACTTTTGGTGATATGAAGAGAGATTTTTGGGAAAGGGATTACCTTATCCTTATCCTTATTTGAATTTGGCTCTATTTTAATTATCTTTATTTGAATGACCCAGTCTAGGTTGAACTGCTCGATTTGAATTTGAATTGTGTTATCCTTTTACCCTTATCAGTTGCCCTTTATTCCCGAGCTCTTGCTTATCAAGCATCGACAATGTCATATAAATCTTTCTTTTTTTCTTTTTCTTTTCCAAGCAGGTTGCAACTCTTTCTTCTTTTTCCAAGCAAGCTCACTAATCCGAGCTAAGTATGTACAATTGCCTTTTTCTTAACTCCTTAATGAGAAGAACAATTGTGTTTAGTTAACCCATTAGTAAGTTAAGGTATATTGAGCTTAGCTAGCACGCCTTTCAAATAGATTTTTTAATCTTCATGAGCTCGCCTATTAATTTGGGAAGTATATTTTACACACTATACTTAGCTCAC
Source organism: Cornus florida (assembly GCF_030987335.1). NCBI lineage: Eukaryota > Viridiplantae > Streptophyta > Magnoliopsida > Cornales > Cornaceae > Cornus > Cornus florida. The sequence continues at coordinate 60,788,031 of NW_026775574.1, read as the reverse complement.
CCTTTAAAAAGGGAAAGTATATTTTATGAGCTTTACTTAACTCACCCTTTAAAAAGGGAAAGAATATTTTATGAGTTTTACTCGGCTCGCCCCTCAAAAAGGGTTATTTTACGAGTTTCACTCAGCTCGCCCTTTAAAAAAGGAAACTATATTTTACGAGCTTCACTCAGCTCACCCTTTAAAAAGGGAATATATTCCTCCGAGTTTTCATGAGCTCGTCCCTTTAATAAGGGAATGAGTTTGTCCAAACTTTATGAGCTTGCCCTTTAATAAGGGAGTAGGTTTTCTTGAATTTCATGAGCTCGCCTTTTTATTAAGGAGTAGGTTTATGTGAGTTTCATGAACTCTTTCTCATTAAGGGAATATAATTTTTTCCCGAGCTTTGTGAACTCACCCTTAGTAATGATTTAAGTTTATGTGAGCTCCGTGAGCTGGGAATAGGGTTTTACCCAAGCTTTATGAACTCCCTCTTAGTAAGGAAGTAGTAGTTCGTCCATTTAGTAAGGGACATTGATTTCCTCCTTTCTATATGCTAACGACTTGCCCCCTGTATAACTTGCATATATTTTTTCAAAATATCTTTGTATAAATTACAAATATACCACCACAACAAAAATTATAACAATGCTGAGAAAGTGTGTCCAGAGTTGTTATCGGGAGGTGAGTGAAGATGGACTAGCCTTGGTGTAATGACTCGGATTTTTCGGATAAATTTTTTCCGTTGTCTTTTCATTTCTGAGTTTGGTTTCTTGTCGATTAGTGTCGTCTCGAGTGCTCTGGAGTGATTTCCGAGACTCTTTTCTGTGGATTGACAACTTCCTTTGAGGACCGAGTCAATTCCACATATTTCATTTTTTGACATTATTCACTTTTTGTCTTTTCCCTATTTCGTCTTTTTCCCTATTTCGTCTTTTCCTCGTTTGGCACTTTGTTTGCGTAACCACACTTCTTGTGTTCAGAGTTGGTTTCTGACTTCACATATCTTCATTCCCAATGATTTTTATGAGATACGTATCTTTACTTTCGTGAGAAAGTACTCTGGTTGCTCCTGGTGTCTATAGGGGCATAAATGCAAAGTTCTTTGGAAATTTTTTCTTTTCTTGAGGTGTTTTTCATAAATATCTTTTGAAGATATTTTATTTCGGGGTATCTAAGAAAATATCTTTTGGAAGATATTTTCATTCTGGGACAGTTTCGCAGTTTTCACTTTTTGGAGGGGTCATTATGCAATTAATGAAAGTTATTGCTCAATGCATTATTTTGAGCCTGGATCCTCGTATGGGATTCATTTTCACATTTCGTCGAGTCGTGGACTCTTAGAATTTCCTCCTGGACGATGTTTTCCAGTTTCAGGGTTTTTGGCCCCAGTTTGCGCCAAACTTGTGTTGGGCATAACTCTTTGCTTGGGACTCGGTTTTCGATATCGTTTCTTCCGTTATTCATATTTTCTCATTTGGAATCATTTTTGTTCATAGAGTTTTGCCGTTTGAGCGCGTCTGCTCAGATTCCACTTTTTCGGACCCGGCGGGGCCCGTTCGGGGCACTTTTTGAGTTTTCCTATAAATAGGAGGTCTTAAAAAGAAAAATCAGATTTCTCTCTCTCTCTCCTCTCTCATGGCCAGTCCAAGCTCCATCCATGGCTGCCATCTTCTCTCTCCTCTTTTGGACTTCTTCCCTTCATTAAAAAATGGTAATGCCTTTGTGTTTATTGTTCCCCTCGGCGAGGCTTTCGATTCTAAGCGATTGGAATCTCGTTTTGGCCATTTCTTGAGTTCGGGTTTGAAGTCAAGTTGTGTTTTTGATGGGGCTTCCTTGGGATTCATGTTCGTGGTGTTGTCCCCGACAAAACCTAGGAGTTTCGTCGGATTCGGAGCCGATTTTTTTTTTTATGGGGATTTGAGATTTCATCTCAAATGGATGTAGGGAATGTTTTAGGCTTTTATGTGTGTTTTATTGAGTATTTAGCATGATTATACAACTTATATATGTGTCTTGTATCAAATCTAGAAAGTTAGTAATTTTTAATTCTTTGTATAAGATTTAAAATTTATGATGATATATAACTTTGTTTTGAATTGTGGCATGGTAGAAAATCTTATTTTAATATGTTGGTTAACATATATTAAATTTGGATTAATTAAATAAGAATTTCTCTTTTTAATTAATATTTATCTTTTGTGAAAGATTAAAGTTCATGGTCGTACCTTGCATGAAATTGAGTTGTATTATGCTTCTAAATTAAGTTTTGGTATGTTTGTTAACATACTTTAATTTGAGAGCATTTGGTTAAGTTTGAAAATTTAGAGACTTTAATTAAGAGAATTAATTAAAATCTAATTTTGTGGTTTCATGGGCCTAATTAAACTTTTGTGTGAATATATGTAATGACCATGATATGTCTATTAGCATATGTTAAATTGAGGCCATTTGAAAATGATTTGAAATCTAGAGAGTTTAATTATTTTGATGTAATTAAATTCTATCTTGTTTATCCATGGATCTAATCATGTTTTAGAAGTTGTTTCTATTTTAAGAGCATGAATTTAGACTTGTGATGTATTCACTTGATTATGTTATATGCATTGAAGAGCATTGTTGTTAAATTTATATTTATGAGAGTATGTTTCTAATATGAATATATTGTTGGCTTGTGATTTCATAGCATTATGGATATGGAATGCTTATTATGCACAATTGAGATTGTTGTTACATGTGTATAAGTTATGAACTTATTTGGTTTATTTTGGAGTCTTGGGACATTGTTGTTACATGTGATATGGCTAAAGTTCGGCTTTAGTGCTGGAGGTATGAGTTCTCCCCAATTAAGATAGTGCGCACTTAGGGTCGTTTTCCCTGCGGGTTAGTGCCCGGAACAACCATTTTGTTCTCGGCGGAAATCTGAGACATGATGTCCAAGTCTTCCACTAATTGTTTTCGCTTTCAATTCCAAGTTGACAATCATGTTTACCTTGTTGACTTGTGGTTTTGGTTATTGGCGATTTTGATGTTGTTAAGTACATCCACACTTTTATATTTCTAGTTGATAACCTAGAGAATCTATGTCTTGATGTGTAGTATTAGATATTCTAATTATGCTAAATTGTTATATTTAGTTGATGTTACATTTTAGACTTCAAGTTGATAACCTTGAGAATCTATATGTTGTTGTTTTATGTAAGCATGCGCCTATGTTGTTACTTTGTGTAAGCATGCTCTTATGTTGTTGCTTTGTGTAAGCATGACCCTATGTTACTAAAATTGCATGAATGAGGTGATTGATGCTAGAATTGATCTTAGGTAGCTAGGATGCTCCTTGAGTCTCACCTTTGACATAGACATTAGGTGGAATGAACCACAATAATTAAATCATGCAAACTTGTAAAACGTGAGTCGATGCATGCTCATTTCCTACGAGTAGCTTTATGTTACTCACCCTTACGATACTGGGGCATATTTTAGGTACAAGAATCAAAGTTGAGGTCTTCATTATGCTTAGATGGTTTGTGTACTTGGAGACTTCCATTTTTGTGAAGGTTGCCTTGGAATGCCAATTGTAGTCTTATATGTTAACATGTGTACATTTGATTCCTTATATGTAATGTGTACATGAGTACACTCTTTACGATGTATTTGACATGTATGAGATGAGGCCGGAGGCCAATGACATGTAATTTGTATCCTATGTAAATTTTGACTTCATGGAATATTATGAAAGTATTGAAAAATATTGAGTTTTTGTTTCACCATGTTTGCATTGGGTGTGGGAATTCCATTTTGATTCTTCCACTAGCATTCATTAATTATGTATGAAGTGTGGCCAAGGAACAAATGGTATTTTGAAACCATTTCATAGTTTTGAATTCCAAGTTTTCGTTCCAAACTTCATTTTTGGCATTTTGGCCATTGGGGGGTCATATTTTGCATCGGCCATATTTTTGGGCCATGGACCATTGTAGCACATCTTACTAGGTAATTTACGTTTGCGTGCATGGTCGTTTCTGGGCAAAGCTTCTTCTTTGGTGAAATGAGCCTCCTACGGACTCATTTTATACTTTTGTTGCATAATCTGACCTAAGAGTATTTTGGGAATTTCATTTGTGAAATAAATTCCGTTCTTCACATGGTTGAATAGAAAACATGATTTTAGGGGGGGTTTCTTTTTAGTTATTTTCCGAAAAATTCCATCTTGGCATCGGAGATTGCATCCGAAGTTCAGCTCTCAGTTTTTAAGTTTAGCAGCTTTTTGGACCCTCTAGACCAGTTTTATTGGGAGGGCATTTTAGGCATTTCACAGCGACTTTTTTTCAATTTTCTCACGATTTACGTAGAAAACTCGATTTTGAAGGGGATTTCTTCTTTGAGTTTTTCCAGAAAATGTCATCTTGGCCCTCAAATTTTCATTTTTTTCCGAAAAACCCCTGCTGCCAAGTTTTTGGGTCGCACCCTTACTGCCCCTTCACATCTAAACGGTTACGAGGGGTTTCATAACCGGTTAGATGAGTGTGGGTAGCATTTTTGCCACTGTTTTTGGCCTTCTAACCAGTTAGATAGGCCATCTAACTGGTTAGATGTTCATGGGTTGCCTCTTTTGGACCGTTTTGCCCCTTCTTCTTCCGGTAAGCCATATCTTCTTCATCCGGACTCCGAATTAAACGATTTTTGAGTCTAAGTTCATTGATTTTTCATTGTTTTTCCAATGGTGTGCTCGGTGGTACCCACTTTTAAGCTGAAAATGATGATTTTGCCCTTAGGTTCAATCTTGTTCGTTTTTAAAATGTTGCTTCCGCATTTGTTTCCTTTGGTTTCCATGACCTCATTGAGTGCCACATTGGTGTCTTAGAGATGCGTGGTATCTCTAGAGACCATTGTTTTGTCTTTTGCTTCCACATTTCAGATCCGTTATCGGGTCATCTTTCGGTTCATCACTGATGCACCGGGTTGAAAAACTTGGGCCGTCACACTTGGAGTAATGTTTGTGTGTTAAACATATATAGCCTTGAATATATACATCTCATACTTGTATGATAATGATAGAATGTGGTTTGTTTATCAAACCAGTAAAGTATCATGTACTTCTCCCAAGCAGTCCAGTATATGACCGTTATACAGTTAACTATTTGATAAGCGCTGAAAAGTGCGCATTTAAACCCCTTAAGCTTGAGTGTTCTGGGACCTTATTCTATCTTATTTTTCCATTTTAATCTAAATTCATGTTATGTCCCTTTTCAGGCACTTATCCACAAAATAAGTCAATTCAGCTGAATTAGAGCATTTAAAGAAGCAATCTCAAGCTTAATGGAAGAAATGAGCAAAATGGAAGCAAAGTGGTGCAAGAAGCTTTCTTTGATCAATCGAACCAAGCTCTGATCAATCACATTGTGATCGTTCCAACCATGTAATGATGGATCAAGCCTTTTGTCCTTATTTACAGGAAAATTTCCCTTTCGATCGATCCAACTTTTTCTTCGATCGATGGAACATTTTAAATTTTATCCCCACCTACCACTTTTGTCCTTTTTCTAAAAATATCCCAAAAATATCTTAGCTTTGTCTTATCCAAAAAGGCACCGCCATAATTCGATTAGTCCAAGCAACCTTGTGATCAATTGAACTTCCTCAAGTGCGTGAAAAACAAAATTCCAACCAACTTAAAGGTGTGCTCGTGATGCAATCATTTGGAGGTCCTAGTGCACGAGGTCTGACCATTGGGTATAACACTTGAGCTACCTATATAAGGATTTTGGCTATTTTGAGTAAGGAGAGATCATAGAGGTTAATTAGTTTTAGAGGAGGCTAGAGATTAGAGAGAGAAAATACACATTTTGGGAAAGTTCTTCCACTCCTCTAGGGTTTACCAAGAACACAAGAGGAGGAGGATGATTTCTACCATGGAGATAGCCCTTGAGGGTTAGATGACAACATCAATGAGTGGTTAAACCATTCTCTTAGGGCTAGAGATAGCTTACGCATGCCTCCAAAACTTTGATGTTTGTAATTAATGGGGATTTATGTTGTAATTCTTATCTTTACATCTTATATATATATATATATATATATATATAAATCTTGTTTCTACAATAATTTGTGTAGTTTAATACTTTCAATTGATCATTTAATTCTATCCATATGTCTATGTATGCTAGAATGAATATTCATGTGTTTATTTCTAGATTTTATGACATTGATGCATGTCTATGTGTGTTGATGTTATGAATCTAGTGATGATCAAGACATGATGCTTAAATAGATTACTCTTATGGTTTATTTGATGGTTCATACTTATTTCTTGATGGGTTGTGCCACCTCCTTAGTTTAATTAGTTTAATTTTCATATCACTAGTTTAGTTATAGTGTAGTTACCTTACTTTCTTAGATAGGTGGACAGTCCATGCTTGTTATTTTATGTTCCATGCGTGTTTATGAATGTAAGTAGTATATTTCTCTAATTTAATAAGTGTGCATTAATTATGGACTTATGGAAGGATTAATGGTTTAATTTGATATGTTGTGCTACTCACTAGATTGACTAGACAATGTATGCTTACTTGGCCATCAATTAATGGCACACACTTTTATTTGCAACATATAATCCCCCTAATCCATTAAATATTGAATGTCTAAGGAAGGTAATGCTTAGTGGTGAACTCTATGTCCCAAGACTCCTCTCTCATATTCTCTACACCTCATTTGCTTTAGTTATTTTACATTGCATTTGTTTAGTTTACATTATAGTTTAATTCAACAACCAACCATCTTTTGATCAATTGACCTACTAATCCAACATTAATTTCCAATAAAAAATATGCCTACTTTCCCTTAGGACGATCCCTACTTACTCTAGCTACATTAATAGTTAGTAGTGATAGTGGCATTCTATAAATTTAAACTTGGTCACACTACACACTTTTTGTGCTTTGGTCCGACGATACACCACTATTCTCCAAATCTCTCCTTCCTCATTTAATTAGTACCACATAGTGTAAATTTACGCAATTAAAGAATGAATCCAAAGAATTACATGGTGATCAAAACACCAATACTACATTGTTAAGTAGACATCAACAAGGCATCCTTATCTGGTTAGAAATATCAATTTCACAATGAGAATAGGCTGGTGCTATATGTGTTAATGAACCTCTTTCAAATTATCATTGTTGTTGCTTATCTGAGGCCCCTTTTTTTTCTTTTTCTTTTTTAAGTTTCTCGAGCTTCTCTTTTCTTTCTGAGCACTGCTAGGACTTTTTATCAGTGCTCATAAAGAAGATACTTTTCTAGTATTAAAATGTAAGTATAGAGCTCTCCACAAAGTCAATTGTTGGAAGACATTGTTGCTTCCTAGAAAGCATATAAAGGTGAGCTTCGATAAGTGGTAAGCTCCAATAAGAGCTTATTAAGGGGCAAGTATTTTCTATACATTTGTTGATGCTTTTTACTTTATCCACATATAGCAAGTACAGAGAAAATGCTTTGGGTCAGAAAATATAAAATAAATAATATGGAAGGGAATTATCTTTTTGGACGTAGTTAAAGGCTTTCATTAAAGAAAGAATATAGCTAATAACTATACATAAGTATATAAAAATAAACAAATTAAGACCACTGATTATCATGTGGCTAGTGAATGTAAAAACTAAGGTAAAAGGAAAAGATTTTTTCTATGTATAAAGACATATATCTTAATTTAGTCTCATAAGACTACCATTAACCTTGACATGTATGTACCAAGAAGTAGAATACTTTACCTTCCACCTGACCTTTTAATTACACAACCACAATGTTTATTCACAAACAAACTAGGCCAAATGAGGCTATCCTCAACATACCATAACTCACATTAGAGCTCCATCTATGTCTAAACTGTTATAATAGTGAGTCACGTCAGTAGTAAAATTTAGTGTTAAAGATTCACAAATTTATGATGTGAAAATGCAAACATCACATCCTATGCATATACATATATTGCAAAGCTATCTTTAGATATATGTCTGATTGTGTATAACATATTAATAAAGGCAATCAGTATTTGCAAATTCAAATATAATGTTGTGAAAAGTTTTACTTATCTCATTTGCTCTCATTGGCAATATAAATCTGAATCGTGATTTCTTGAGAAACTGGTCTGCGTTTCCCACAGACGGCGCCAACTGTTGATGCTTAATTTTGTCACAATCCAGATCTGACCGCCGTTCCTGCAAGAGAAGAGAGATTGTAACCAAAACCAACACCAATTGGGTGTCGGTTGGGTACCCTTCAAAGGTCAAGTCAGTTCTTGGGTTTCAATATTGCAGAAATCAATTTTGCATTTAATTTCACTTACCTTTTAAGTCGACTCTTCGTCTACTTATAGGAGATGGTCATCGTGTGAAACTTTTGGTGATATGAAGAGAGATTTTTGGGAAAGGGATTACCTTATCCTTATCCTTATTTGAATTTAGCTCTATTTTAACTAGATATTATCTTTATCTGAATGACTCGATCTAGGTTAAACTACTCGATTTGAATTTGAATTATGTTATCTTTTTTCCCTTATCAACATTAAAAAGGGCTAGTGACTTAAAAGGTATCTTGATTGAGGTATTTTTAATCAAACATTTAATCTTTACTCATTAAAACACTCTTCATGTCGTCAAAGGGAACTCGAATAAGTTTAACTCAAATGTAACGACCCAGTCATTTTTCTTCCTTTCCTTTTCTCAGATTTTACGGATATATATATATTTTTTTTTTTCCGTTGTTTTTCCTTTTCTGAGTTCAGTTTTTCGTCTCTTGGTGTCGTCTCGAGTGCTCGGGAATGGTTTCCAAGACTCTTTCCTTTGGATTGACAACTTTCTTGTGAGGACCGAGTCATTTCCTCATTTTCATTTTTCGGCACTATTCACCTTTCGTCTTTTTCTCAGTTGTCACTTTGTTGGCATAACCCCACTTTTCGTGTTTGGATTTGATTCCGGTTTTGCATGCATCCGCGATATTTAAATTCCATGCTATGTGTATTTTCACTTTTGTAGAAAAGAATGCTAAGTGCTTACTTTTCTTGTAAAGGGTATAGACGCATAACCTTTTTGTAATTTTCTAAACTTTTGGGGTTTTTGTGTAATTACTGTAAAGTAATTATTTTTCGTCTTAGGGGCCATTTTGCAATTTAATTTGGAAGATATTTTAGAAAATGACCTTTTTGCAATTTTTGAAAAGTGTGACAAGTGTCACACTCTCATTGGTCCACTTGTTGACATTTGTGTGGAAACACTTTGATGCCTTCGATGATGACATATGGAGGGTGGAGATTCAACCACTTGTTGGCTTAGGATTGCTGCACTTGTTGGCTTGGATGGTTGACAAGTGTAGGCTTGAGATTAAGCCTAGGATGGAGCCTTAGATAAGTGACAAGTGTAGGCTTGGGATTAAGTCTTGCAAATTACTTTTGGGACACTTTCGGATTATGGTTTTAAAGAAGGGTTTTTTTGAAATTGACCATAGTTGTGTATGTTGACCATGGTGTAGGAACACATAGTGAGTGGAGGATTTCTATTTCCTCCACTCACCCATTTTTCACCTTATGTCATTTCTTTCTCATCACAAATCCTAGCCTCCATGGATGGAGCTTGAAGCCTTAAACTTTAACCTTGATTTTTGAGGGCCTTCCACTCACCTTAGACCATGAAGCTTGGAACACTTTTTGTTCTCCTCATCCTCCTATTCGTAACCCTAGAAGGGTCTATCATTTTGTGTTGATTTTGCCTTGGATTCTAGAGAGACACTTCTCTAGTGAGGTAGGGGATGTTATAGGGTTATATGTTTGTTATCTTGCATGTTTTTGATGTTTATATGACTTGTATGCTTGTGTTGTATTAATTTGAGAAATTATGATTAATGGTAGTTTGCTTATTACTCACTTTTGACTTGGCATATGGCATGGCCATGACTTGATCTTTGTTGTATGTTAATTTGGAATGCTTTGAATATGTTTTCAAATCTAGAGATTTAATGAATTTAACTTAATTTAAATTCTAGTAAATTATGTATTGCTTGTATCCCATTTTGGACTTGATATATGGTATGACTATGACTTAGTGCTTGTTATATATTTATTTGGAATCATTTGAGTGACTTTTGAAAATTAGAGATTTAATTAATTTAGGATTAATTAAATTCTACATGATGGTATCTTGCCCATTTTGCACTTTTGATTTGATATATGTAATGACCATGATATGTCTTTTAACATAAATTATTTTGAGGCCATTTGGAAATGAATTGAAATCTAGAGAGTTTAATTATTTTCATTTAATTAAACTATATCTTATTGTTCCATGGATTTAAGCATGTTTTAGAAGTTGCTTCTATATTAGGATTATAGACTTAGACTTGTTGTATATTCACTTGGTTGTGTTTGGAGCATTGAGTAACATTATTGTTATATTTATATTCATAAGATCATGTTTTCTTTATGGAATATATTCTTGTCTTGTGTAATGAGTTGCACACTTTATTTTTGACATCTTTCATGCCATAATAGTGGTGGACTTAGAGCATGTATTGTATGTGTTTACAAATTTGGTTATGCGTGGTTGATAATTGGTTATCTTGTATATACATGTTGATATATACGTTGTTGCATAACTTGTTGATTTTGGAAACTTGGGGATGTCGTTGTTTGGTTACGACTAGGACTTGGTTCTAGTACGAGGGATTGTCCCTCTATATAGTCTAGTGCGCACATAGGGAGGTTACCCATGTGCTAGTAACCCTAAAGTAACTATGTTGTCAGTCTGATCCGGCGTGACATCCGAGTATCCACCTTGTTTGATTTCGTATTTCATTTCAAGTTAATAACTAGATGATATCGTAACTTGTTATTCTTTGTTTGATTTCCCATTTTAAGTTGCAAGATGTTAACTTTGAGAAATCATGCTTTAAGCGTTGTATTGGAAGTTCCAATGTTGGTTAAGTTGCATCGATATCATAATTTGTGTTTTGATGCTCAAATATAGTTTAGGAATGATCCTATAGATTCACTTTAAACATAGACGTTAGGTGGCATGACCCACTCTTGTTGTTTTCGTATCTTGGATTTCAAGTTGAAGACTTTGAGAATCTATATCTTGTTACTTTGTATAACATGTTTCCATGTTGTTTCAATTGCATGAACAATGTGATTATGCTAGAAATGTTTTAAGGTAGCTTAGGATGCTTCCTGAGTCTCATCTTGACATAGATATTAGGTGGCATGAGCCCCTTTAACATGTTTCACCTTAAGGTGATATAATTGTAAAATGCTAGGTCGATACATGTTCATTTCCTACGAGTAGCTTTATGTTACTCACCCACGTAGTGGGGACATTTTTCAGGTACAGGAATCAAGGTTCGAGATTCTCATTATGCTTGGATGATTCTAGACTTGAAGGTTTTTAACTCTTGTAAAGGTTGGCTTGGAATGCCACTTATAGTCTTTTATATTAAAATGTATATATTTGATTCCATATATGTAATGTGTACATGAGTACACTCTTTACAACGTAGTTGACATGTATGAGATGAGGCCGGAGGCCAATGACATGTAATTCGTATACTATGTAATATTTGACTTCATGGAATATTATGAAAATTTTGAAAATTATTGAGTTTTTGTTTCACCATGTTTGCATTGGGTGTGGAAATTCCATTTTGATTCTCCCATAGGATCTCATTAGTCATGTATGAAGTGTGACCAAGGGCCAAACGGTCACTTAAAGTCATTTGTTGATTTTAGTTTTCAAAGTTTCCATTTAAAGTTCATTTTTGCCTTTTTGGCCGTTGAGGGATCGGATTTTGACTTGGCCATTTCTGGGAGCCATGGACCATTCTTGCACGCTCAAAATCACCTTTTATGTGTGCGTGCATATTCGTTTCAGCAGAAGTGCATTTAGGGTCAAATGTATGCTTGGTGTAAAGTTGCATTTTTTCCGTTTTGAGCCTAAACTGATTCAAGGGATATTTGGGGATTTCCTTTGGGAAATAATTTCCGTACTCAACTCTGTCACATAGAAAATGTGATTTTAGGGGGAGTTTCCTTTTTGTGTTTTTCCGAAAAATGTCATCTTGACCTCATAAACCGTGCTCCAAACTCAAAAATCTGTTAAGAACACTGTTCCTGCAATTTTTAAGGTTCCAGACCACCCCTCTGCCTCATTTGGCAGGCCCCCGCAGTGTTTTGGTGGGCACCCGTGAGAATATGCCTTGTTTGGTGGGCCCTCGTGGGTCTTTGGCTGGCGCCTGCGAACACTGTTCCTGCTCCAGATATTTTTTTTCAACGGGTCATATCTCACTCGTTTTAACTCTAAATTGGTCCGTTCTTGAGTCTAAATTGACCGCGTCGAAATGAGCTTTCAAATGGTACCAACTAGAGCTTTAGATTCCTCTTTTAGCTCAAGATATTCAAGTTTTAGTAAGGTAGTGTCAGAATTTGGTTCGAACCGGGATAGGGTTTCCCTTCTTTCGACTTCAGGACTTGATATCTTTTCCACCCGGACTCTGAATCAGGTGATTCTTGAGTCTAACTTCATTAATTTTTTGTTGTATTTCCAATGATACCAGTTTAAGTTTCACAATTTTCTCATAGCTCAAGATATCCTTGTTTTAGTGAGAGGGTGTCGGATTTGGTTTGAACCGGGATAGGGTTCATCTGGGATTTCTCTTCCTTTGGCCTTGGGACTTTATGTGAAGTTACTAAAGGGTGTTTTAGGATGTTTTAGATCTAATTTGACTTGTTGAAAGTTAAATTCCTTCCTCTTAGGGTAAAATGACCATTTTACCCTTGGCTCTTCTCTTGTAGGGTTTTGATGCCTTTCTCATCATTTTGTTCCCGTTGAGTCTCGAAACTCTTTGAGAGTCCATTTTTGTGCCCTAGGGATGATGTATATCTCTAAGGACTTGTCTTTGTTTTGCTTCCGCACTTTATTCATTTGAATTCCGTCACTTCATAGGGAGACATCGTGGTGCCTAGGGATAGCGTACATCTCTTGAGGCCATTTTGCTTCTTTTGCTTCCGCATCTTGGATCCAGCTCGGGTCATCACAGGACACACTGGGTTGAAAAATCCAGGATTGTTACACAAAACTCTCATTTTCTTTCAAAGATTTAATCTTTATACATTAAAAAGGGTTAGTGACTTAAAAGGTACCTTGATTGAGGTATTTTCATACAAACATTCAATCGTTACTCATTAAAACACTCTTCGAGACTTTATAGGGAACTCGAATAGGGAACTCGAATAAGTTTAACTCAAAAGTCTCATTTTCTTTTAAAGATTCAATCTTTATACATTAAAAAGGTCTAGTGACATAATAGGTACCTTGATTGAGGTATTTTCATTCAAAGATTCAATCTTTACTCACGAAAAAACTCGTTGTGACTTCAAAGAAAACTCGAATAAGTTTAACTAAAAACTCTTTTGTTTTTCAAAGGTTCAATCTTTTTACATTTAAAATGTTTAGTGACTTAAAAGGCACCTTGATTGAGGTATTTTCATACAATGATTCAATCTTTATTCTTTAAAATACTCTTCGCTACATCATAGGGAACTCAAATAAGTTTAACACAAAACTCTCATTTTCTTCATTAGAATCAATGAGGTGCGATTTCAGCCGAGCCACTTCATCAATTAGATTAGCTTTATAACCATCCATTATGGTGGCATCCACACCCTTTGCGAAGGTAGTAAATGTCATCAGTGGGTTAGTTAGTGTTGTGTCTAATTTTACCACTTGCAATAGCACGATTCCGTGTAGGATAGCACTATAAAGAGGATGTCGAACCCACAGGGAGATGAGATTAATATTAGTCTTTAATTTAGTCCTAATGGTTTACAGGTTACTGGTTGAAAAATTTGCTTGGTTTTCATGATTAAAAATAAACTAAAATTAAAACAAAATATTAAACTAAGTATCAGAGAAAGAGAGAGATCTTAGGGCTTTGACTTCACCACAATCATCACACTATAGTTAATTGTTTCAACTCTGGGGATTTAAAAAATTGTGTTTTTAAATGAATTGAACTCAATAACATTCGTTCAATTCGGATGTTTTATAAAATTCAGTTAACTATAACCTATCTGCGGTTAGCATGGACTATCCACCTACCTATTCTAACTTCTTTAACTACTTTGCAAATAATCCATCTTTCCTAAGCATAGACTATGAAAACATTCTTTTATAAAAAAACATTGGAATACCATTATATGACCTCTATTCTTAAGGCTGGTAGGGCTCCGCCAGATACCATCCAATAAGATAGGTTGAGAATAGAAAATAAACAATTATATCTAAGACAAGGTAATAAAAGTTTGTAATCTATTTAAAGCATGAAAACCAATTGAGTTGTCTCAATTGCTTATAGTTATATAATCAAAACATAATATTCATTAAAATAATCCCAGAGTTAAGAATAATTAAACCATAATACTAGATTGGGTTACATCAGTGCCCTAAGAGTGGAATTAGCTACTCATGACGATGTTAGATATCATTTGTGTTGGAGTTGTCTCCATCGTCACGGATGGCATTTCTCTTCTTAGGATCTTCACCTTCTAAGGTTGTCGAAACCCTAAAAGTCGCCACCATAGTATTGGCCTTTTAAATAAACACAAGAAAAAGGGACCTCTTCTATCAAGGCATTTATAGAAGAAAATAAAGGCTTGGTGACCTTTTAGCTCTTCAAGCCCATCTGGAATAATATATGACTTGGAAAGAGAGGAATCCCGTACTTTAAATCTGACATGTCATGGAAGGCTCGAGCTTCAGGAACAAAGGTACGAGCTTTAAGGTTCAGGCTCGAGCTTCAGGAACAAGGCTCGAGCTTCTATGGATTGATGCTTAAGCTCCAAGGTTTGGTGCTCAATCTTTACTTTGACACTTAGCCAAATTTCTTCAATTATTTTCTGAAGCGTCTTTTTCTTCAACACTTAGAATATTCTCGGGCTTTATCTCTTTTAACATTGCTCGAACCAAGCTTCATGGCCTTGAGCACTAGGTACCAGGCTCGAGCTTTAAGTACTCAGTGCTCTAGCTTTAGGTGATGGTGCTCGATCCTTGAGGTCATGCACGAGGTCCCTGGGAGCTTGGTTTCCCAATAAATCAACTCTTCGACTTCCGACGCCTTGTGCTAAAGCTTAAGGGCTAAGGCTTGAGCACCCCTTTATCAAGGCTCAAGCCTAAAGGTGCAAGGCTCGAGCTTTAATGCCTTGTTGACTTTTCTTCTTTGGCTTGTAGGGCTCAAGCCTCAAGACTTGGGCTCGAGCTTTGGATCTTGAATTCCTCCAAACTTCACCATTTAAGCTCTTGGCGTGCTCTGAATGACCGGCAATGACTCTGTAAGCTTCGATATTAGTCTTTTCATCATAAAATCCCAGTTTTAACCATTTCTCTCGCAAAGTACCTATAAACACACATTAAACATAAATCAGTCTAACAATGGATAGAAGTATCACTTTAGGCCTTAACATACGTATATTTAGGGGCTCGAATATACAATATTCAGCGCTCATCACACCCCCAAACTTACATATTGCTAGTCCCTTAGCAATACAGAACTAAAAAACCGCTTTCGTGGGAATCATAGTTGCATTTAGCTTATTCAACATGCCTTTAAACCCCTAGGTTACCCCTATTAGATGAGTTGTAGTCTCGTGAGGGTTTCTAGTGAAAATACCCATAAACTTCTCAAATCAGTACCTTAATTGCACAGTAAGCTCATTCAAGCCTATTTTCAAATCATATTATCCCTGTAGTTCATTAATTAGTCAAATACAGCAAGTACAACCAATCATGTAATTAGAGAAACTTTTAACTTCTAATTTTAATTTAGCAACCATGGTCCCTATATATCAGTTTAATCATTTATTCAACAATCTCAATCTCCAAGACACTTTTTGGAAGTGATCTTACGATTCAACGTGCGGCTTACTATCCATACTTGCATTCATTCCTTGCTATTCCTCAATTCACAGGCAAACTTTTCAAATTCCAACTCCCAAAGCATTTATTTTTTTTAAAGTATGCATTTTTTCAAAAAGAATACTGTGCAATGTTCAGGTCTATTAAGCTTTCTAAACCACCCATGTAACGAACTTTCGGCCAATGACTCCCAGACCAGACGGTCTTAGGGCATTAAGTGATAAAGCACCCCTCCAGACCTAATTGTTCAAGTAATCTAAGCAACCTAAACCTCTTATGTAACAAGCTTTCAGCCAACGACTCCCAAACCAAATGGTCTTAGGGCATTAGGTGTCAGAACACACACCTGAGGACTTAATCACTCAAGCAATCTAAGTACAGAACCTGAACTTGATCAATTTCTACTTCTTTTCTTCACATTTTTTCCTCATTGATGAAGATTTTGTTCTTTTATTGCATTGCATACATACCAATATTTTTCTTTTCTTTTCCTTTTTTTTTTCCTTTTTTATTATGCCTTGGTTATCAAAATTATCAAATCCACCTGCTCATCTTAGTTTAACTCAAAATAAAACAAGACTTCTAGTGTTTACCCCACATAATTCATACAAGTGTGAATATGTGCAAAGTGTAGCATCTCAAAGATTAATTTTATTGAATAAGGATCATCCTAACAGAGTGGACCACAGGCCACCAATTGAGTTCAAAATTTTCAAGAAATCCCTTTTCACAATATTTTAGCATACAAACCATATCCAACCAACATCAAGCTGCAAACGGAGTATATAACAATCAATAAACTCAAACTCATGCTAATAACATCTACTATCATATCCTATCCTTGTGGTAACAAAAATGTCAAAATTGTCTCTCAAATCCTAAAGTACCTTACCCCCAAACTTATTATGCACATTATTCTCAATGTGTGAGAACAAAAGAAAGATAGAAAGATATTACCAGATAAGTAGACCAGCAAAGATAGACCAAAATAAAGCACAAAGGGAAAAGTGGAACATCACCCACAAACTTAATCTGTAGCATCTGGCAAAATCAACCAACTCCAAAACATATCAGAGTATTAAGCATATGGAGTAAGAATAGAGAAATATCATATGGAGTACAAATAATAACACAAGAATATCATAATAAAAAAACATCAATATAAATGACAATGATCAGTGCAATGCTTTTCAAAAGAACAGAGTTAGGACAGATATACATCAGAAGGAAATAAATACATCAAAAGACTGCCCTAGTCAACAAAAAAACTATAGAAAAGCCCTAGTCAGCTAATCTATCTATGGAGGAATGTCAGTAGAAGTAGAAAGGGGGGACGGCGTGCGGCGTAGTAACTCCTCCAATAGGCTCTGCTACATAGTCAGCATCTTCCGTAGCACTACCTATCCATCCTTCAGCTCGGTCACCCTGACTTGAAGCTCTCAAATCTCAGCCTGAGAAGAACTCTCAGGCCAGCCTGCAGGAAGTGGCCTCCTCCTCGGTGAGGCATGGCTATCGGAGAGATCCATCTCGTCCTCCGTAGCCTCATCATCATCTGCCCTCCTAACAGCAACTGCCACATATCCCTCATCACCAAACTCTACTACGTCATGGCGATGTGCCAGCATATGTGTCCACACCTTATTCCATTCCTTCATTCCAAACTTTGGAGATTCATTACATGATTCCTCTTTTGGACTGACCACAAAACCCTGCAACTCTAATAGTCTAGTAATCATGTATGGAAAGGTTACGTAGCATATGGGTAGGAACAGTCTTGTGTGGTCCAATTTCTAACCAAAACTCCAATAGCTGACAGAAAATCATCCTCGGAAAGGAATACCAATGCTCAAACTGAATAGCATACAGTGCCTAGAGGAAATTAGTATTCCTAATATTCTTATGTCCAAGAAGATAGACATTAGCAGAGATGATAGAATCTAAAATCCACAACCTCTTTAGAATTTTGGCTTTGGCAGTACTACTACGCTTTCTCCTAGCAAATTGACCATCACATAGCTTTTGAATTAAATTCTCAGCAATTGGTACCCTAGGGAAAGGTGTGAAAGTGGGACAACTACGCCTCTCATCGACCACCTCAGGAAGCGTATGATAATATTCTAAAACTACAGCAATAGCACAAGGATTGATAATCAACTCATGCCCATCAACCAAACGAGGATAAGCAATGTTAGTTATAGGAACCATAAGTTCCCAAGGATCATCCTCACTATAAATAAGATTGAGATAAAACAATCAAACAAAACGAGGATAAACAATGTTAGTTATAGGAACCATAAGATGCAGAAAATGCCTGTAACTGAAAGACTTCATAGCTCATCTAATGCGAGGATTGGTAATGAACGCTTGATAATCAAAGGTCATCTCATAAGAAATTGGAATTTCTTTCCAAGCACTTGGCAAAATATTTTTAGATACCCTAGCACGCTTAGAAGGGGCAGGACGAACCATCTCTATTCTCAACTAATAGTATCCTTCAATGAAATCCCAAAAATCACTTACAATTTTCCAAATCCTGCAATCTGGGAATTGAGGCTTGAGCTTGAGCTTCCAAGCTCAAGCTTCAAACAATGCTCGAGCTTTAAGTGTCAAGGCTCGAGCTTTACCTGGACTTCACCAAACAGATCTCAAACACCAGCTCAAAATCAATCAAGAATCAAATTAAACAACTAGCATACGGTGATGATATATAAAAGTCCAAAGAAGCACTCATCCCCAACAAATCTCATGCTCTCCTAACTAGATCTAGAAATTGATTTTTCTAAAGAAGAAGCAATAGAAAGAGGATGAAGGGAAGAATCTTACTTTAGCATTATCCGTAAAGGGGAGAGGAGAATTTCAAGCATAATCTGGATATGAGTATGGAGAAAACCTGGAGAGTCTTTATAGGGAAAGGATATCCTTTATCTAATAGGAGACGGAGTACTCAGTTTCCTGAGTTTTAAAGACTTTTAAAACCAAAGGCTTGAGCTTAAAGGATGCAAGCTCGAGCCTGCCACCACAAACCCTAGAGTTCACGATGATGGAGGGCTTGAGCTTTGCGTGTCCAGGCTCGAGCCTTTAATAGTTGATGCTCGAGCACCAGAGTGCAGGCTCGAGCATTGAGGCAATTTTTTGGATTTTTTAATTTTTATTTCCTTTTCCTATTTTATGTAATCCTAAGTTATTTCCAAGAATAAAATAAACCTAAAACCTAGAAAAATAATTAAATCATAAACAAAAACAAATAAAGCTAAAAATACAAATAAAAATAAAATAAAATAAAACTACAGTACAACATACAAATGCTAAGTTTAACGTCGATAGCTCGACGAAAACCTGACCTCTCTATTCCAAGTAAATGGGATTATGAAGTTCTACTGCCTCCATTGTGCCTCTCTGCACACTACCCTTTAAGTATGGCTTCAGTCTCTATCCATTGACTTCGAACAGTTATCCAGTCTTACAATCTTGTATCTTAATTGTACCATAAGGTGTAACAGAAATAACCATATATGGACCTTCCCAACGTGACTTCAGTTTGCCAGGAAAAATTTCAGTCATGTATTAAACAACCAAACTTTCTTCCCAGGCTCGAAAGTCTTATGCAAGAAATGCTTCTCATGAAATGCCTTAGTCTTTGATTTGTAAATCTTAACATTCTCATAAGCATCATTACGTAATTCTTCAAGCTCTGTTAGTTGGAGCTTCCTATTAGATCCAGCAGAGTTCATGTTAAAGTTGAGCTTTTTTATGGCCCAGAAAGCTCTGTGTTCTAATTCTACAGGAAGGTGACACCCTTTACCATACACGAGACGGTAAGGTGACATACCAATCGGAGTCTTATAAGCTATTCAGTAAGCCCACAAAGATCATTCAATCTTAACGACCAATTTTTATGATCTAGCTTAACTGTTTTTTCAAAAATTCCCTTAATTTCACGATTGGATAATTCAACTTGGCCACTTATTTGGGGATGATAGGGAGTAGCAACTTTATGAGTGATGAAGTATCTTTGAACCAAGGTACGGAAATACGTATTACAGAAGTGAGCACCTCCATCACTAATAATAGCTCGTGGCATACCAAACTAACTAAAAATATTCATTTGAATGAACTCAACCACGACTGCGTGATCAGTGGTTTTGGTGGCACCTACTTCAACCCATTTAGACATATAATCTATAGCCACAAGAATATATTTATTATGATTGGACTGAATAAAAGGACCCATGAAACCAATACCTGATACATCAAAGACCTCAATGACTAAGATCAAAGTTAAGGGCATTATGTTTCTTTTAGAAATTGATCATAACTGCTGACATCGAAGGCATAACCTACAAAATAAGTATGCATCCCAAAAGAGTGATGGCCAAAAGAAACCGCATTGAAGAATTTCAGATGCAGTTTTCTTTGCACTAAAGTGACCTCCACAAGCTAAACTGTGATAGAAGGTCAGAATACTCTGAAACTCACTCTCAGGAACATATCTACGAATGATTTGATTAGCACAGTATTTAAATAGCTAAGGATCTTCCCAATACTACATCTTAATCTGAGAGAAGAATTGATTTTTTTCCTACTCTGACCAAGACAAAGGAATTTTGCCTATTGCAAGGTAATTCACAATATCAGCAAACCAAGGCAAATCCATACGAGAAACCCCAAACAGTTATTCATCCAAAAAGGAATCACAAACTAGAAGTGAAGGTGAGGTATCCTTAGTAAAAATTCTAGAAAGATGGTCAGCTACCACATTCTCTGACCCTTTCTTATCCTGGATTTCATAATCAAACTCTTGAAGCAAGAGGATCCATCGAATCAAACGGGGTTTGGTTTCCTTTTTGGATAGAAGATGTCTCAAAGCAAAATGATCAGAATAGACCACTACTTTAGAACCTAATAGATAAGATCTAAATTTGTTTAAAGCAAAGATAACTACAAGCAACTCTTTTTCAGTTATGGTATAATTCAATTGTGCTTCTGAAAGAGTTTTGCTCGCATAGTAGATAACATGAGGAAGCTTATCTACTCATTATCTTAAGACAGCACCCATAGCATAATCAGATGCGTCACACGTGATCTCGAATGGAAAAGCCTAATTTAGAAGATTCATGATAGGAGTTGAGGAAAGAAGAGAGCGAAGCTCATGGAAAACTTCTAGGCATGACTCATCAAAGATAAAAGGAACATCCTTTGCAAGTAGATTACACAAAGGACGAGAAATTTTACTGAAATCTTTAATGAAGCATCGATAAAACCCGACGTGCCCAAGAAATGATCGCACTCCCTTTATGGAGGTAGGAGGAAGCAATTTGGAGATCAAATCTACTTTGGCTTTATCAACTTCAATACTTCTCTTTGAAATGATATGTCCTAAAATGATCCCCTCTTGAACCATAAAATGGCTCTTCTCCCAACTAAGAATAAGATTGGTTTCCCTACAATACGCTGAAATACTAGGGACAGATTTTGGAGACAATTCTCGAATGTGGATCCAAAAATAAAGAAGTCTTCCATAAAGACCTTGAAAAAAATTTCAACCATGTCCGAAAAGATATACATCATACACCTCTGGAATGTTACTGGCGCATTACATAATTTGAAAGGAATCCGTCTATATGCAAATGTACCAAATGGACAAGTAAAAATAGTTTTCTATTGATCCTTAGGATCAATGGCCGCTTGATTATAGCTGGAATATCTGTCTAAAAAGCAATAATAGCTCTGGCCAGCCAATTGCTCTAGAATCTGATTAATGAATGGAAGAAGAAAATGAGCTTTTCTAGTAGCGGAGTTGAGTTTCCGGTAATCAATACACACACGCCATCCAGTGGTGGTGCGTTATGGAACTAATTCTCCCTTGAAATTCTCAACTACTGTAATACCTATCTTCTTAGGTACTACCTGAGTAGGACTCACCCATTTGCTATCTGAGATAGGGTAGATTATTCCCGCATCTACCAACTTCACCACTTCCTTTAACACCACCTCCTTCATATTTGGATTCAATCTTCTTTGGAGTTCCCGAGAGGTTCGGGAATCCTCCTCCAAATGAATCTGATGCATGTAAATTGTGGGGCTAATTCCTTTTAAATCAGCCATACTCCACCCAATAACCTCTTTATTTTACTCAAGAACTTTTAAAAGACCACTTTCTTGGGAACTTGTAAGATTGGAAGCAATGATCATCGGGACGGTGTCATTTAAACCCAATAAAGCATGCTTGAGCTTGTCCAGAAGTGGTTTAAGCTCAAGCTTAGGTGGAGACTCTAAGGAAGGAATAGGTGGAGCACTAAAAAGTGGAGGAAGAGGCTCAAGTCTAGATTTCCATGGAGGAAAATCTGTGATAGGAGTGGAGTTGAGTAAAGAATTAACTTCAGCTATTGAAGATTCGATATTGAAGTCTTCATAATTGAAGTGATTCAAACAAGCTAAAAAAGGATCCTTGGATAAAATAGTTAGGAGTGATTCCTCGACCAACTCATCAATAACATCAAGGAAGAAGCATTCACTATCATTATGGGGAAAATGAATAGCATTGAAGATGTTTAGCTTGACATTCATATTCCCAAAAGATAAATCCATGGCTCCAGTCCTACAGTTAATGCAAGCATTCGCTGTGGCTAGAAAAGGACGCCTAAGAATAACTGGAATATACGTTTTGGAATCGTGAATTGGTTCGGTATCAAGAACTAAGAAATCGACTAGAAAGAAGAACTTGTCCACGTTTATGAGTACATCTTCAACAATACCTCATGGTTGTCTGATAGAATGGTCAACAAGTTGTAGAACAATCGATGTAGGTTTTAACTTACCCAGACCTAACTTCTCATACACCGAGTAAGGAATAAGATTAACACTTGCTCCAAGATCAAGAAGTGCTCGCTCTATCACATTATTTCCAATGATGCAAGAAATTATAAGGGCACCAGGATCTTTAACCTTAAGAAGAGTTTTATACTTAAGAATAGCACTGACTTGCTCGGTGAGACAAATTTTCTTAGGAACTTAGCTTTTGGATTTTCTTTTTAGAGTGTACAAGTCCTTCAAAATTTTAGAGTAGGTTGGAATTTGTTTTATAGCTTTGAGCAGAGGAAGATTGATTTTGACCTATTTAAAGACCTCCATCATATCTTGAATTTTCTCCCCGTGTTTACCAAAGTGGGAGGGTTCCTTGAGATGTTCAGGATAAGGCACTCTTGGCTCATACGCTATCTCAAGGATAGGAGCAGATGAAGAAGTGACTCCACCTTCAACTTCTGTGGTAGATTATGGAATAACACTGGAGGAAACATCCTTGGGATGTGGATTATGAATGATAGGAATAATAGGAACCCTAAGCCTTTCTTTCTCTTCCTGTCCTTTTTCAAATTGATTGTCAACCACTCTACCACTCCTCAATGTAGTAACAGCCTGAACTTGCTCATGATGAATACTTGAGGAATTGGTTTCATCAATCATGTAAGTCTGCCCTTTCGGGTTGGCTATTGGCTAACTAGGCAGCTTTCCATCCTTAGAGTACTCGTTATTTGCCCAACTTGTGCCTTTAGCTTTGCTTTGGCTTGTGAATGAGAATTAAGAAAATGGGTATTGGCTTTAAGATCATCTAGAGCATTGAGTACTTGATCCCCAAAAGCAAAATTTCTAGAAGGAGGTTAAAGATTAGGAGCTTGAGTGGGTTGATTCCTAAACTGGGGTGGATGATAAATACCAGATTGGTTAAAAGGATTGGATGAATTTTGATACTATCCCTAAGATTGAGGAACAGTGGTCCCCTGGCCTTGATTATGCCATGACAGATTTGGATGATCTCTCCAGCTGGAATTATATGTGAAAGCATACGGATTATATGCCGGTCTAGAGAGTATAGCATTCACTTGCTCCTGTAGGATCTCAGATGATTGTCCCATCATAAGGCAAGTGTTAGCAAAATAGGAAGGATTAGCATAAATTAAACAAACTTCCTTGGGCAAGGCAGTTTGTGGACTAGCAACAAGAGCAAAGCCAGATGATAGAATTTGATCAAACCTATGGTTTAAGGTTTCTATTTAAGCAGCTAACTCACTAGATTTGTCTACCTCAAAGACTTTTTCAACTTTATACATTCTAGGTGAAGACCTAGACCTAGAGGAAGATGCATGTTGCGTTGAATTTTCACTTAGGGCCTCAAATAGTTCCCAAGCGTCAGCTGGACTCTTACGCAAAAAAGCTCCATTACTAAAGGCATCAACTATGTTTCTATAAGAATTGGAAAGACTATCATAGAAAATCTGTATTAAGTGCCATTAAGTAATATAATAGTGTGGACACTTTCTTAGAAGATCATTATATCTTTCCCAAGCATCATGGAACTATTCTCCTGGGATTTGGGAAAACGCCATGATTTCTCTTCTCATTTGACAGGTTTTACCTATTGTGTAGTACTTTTTTTAGAACTCTTATTGCAACATCTCCCATATATATATGGAATTTGATAGAAGGGAATGCAACCAAGTTCTCGCTTTGTCTTTAAGAGAAAATTGGAAGAGTCGCACCCTGAATGAATCGTTGGTAAGAGTGGTCAACTTGGTAGTTGAACACAATTCCAAAAATACATCTAAGTGCGTATAGGGATCCTCTGTTACATACCCATGGAAGGTAGGAAGCATTTGGATCATAACAGGCTTGATCTCAAAATGGGTTGCATCAGTATCCAGAAATACAAAGCATGAAGGAGAAGTGTACGTGGTAGGAATGAAATGGTCCCTCAATTGTGGTTGTGGAAGAACAGGTGGAACCTGTCCATTACCATTATTATTGCCATTATTACCATTACCCGGTGCATTACGATTATCAGCCATGTTATCAAAGGAACTTTCCTATAATATTCAAATGTTTTTTAAGTTTTATTAACTGACTAAGAGTTCTCTCTATTTCAGGATTATGCACTAAAGGTTTTGACCAAGAATGATGAGTTAACATGCATTTATTCCACTAATCCTAAACAGTGGCAAAAATAAAAAAATTTAAGTAAAAGAAAAACAGTAAAAACTCACAGAAGGTTTAATAAATCGAAACTTTTTACCCCTTAATCATCTTTGTCCTTACTGCTAATTCCTTGTACCTAAAAAGAAAAAGAAGTAAAGTGAGATATCAGAAAGTCTGAAGACTGGTAAACCAAAATAAACTAATTAAAAACTAATCTAAATCAAATCTCCCCGCAACAGTGCCAAAAATTATTGTGTCTAATTTTACCACTCGCAATAGCACGATTCCGTGTAGGATAGCACTATAAAGAGGATGTCGAACCCACAGGGAGATGAGATTAATATTAGTCTTTAATTTAGTCCTAATGGTTTACAGGTAACTAGTTGAAAAGTTTGCTTGGTTGTCACGATTAAAAACAAACTAAAATTAAAACGAAATATTAAACTAAGTAATCAGAGAAAGAGAGATCTTATGGCTTTAACTTCACCACAATCATTATAATATGGTTAATTTTTTTAACTCTGGGGATTTAACAAATTGTGTTTTTAAATGAATTGAACTCAATAACATTCATTCAATTCAGGTTTTAACGAAAAATGTTTTATAAAATTCAGTTAACTATAACCTATCTGCAGTTAGCATGGACTATCCACCTACCTACTCTAACTACTTTAACTACTTTGCAAATAATCCATCTTTTCTAAACATAAACTATGAAAACATTCTTTTATAAAATAAAAAAAAAAAACGTTAGAATACCATTATATGACCTCTATTCTCATAGCCGGCAAGGCTCCGCTAGATATCGTCCAATAAGATAGGTTGAGAATAGAAAACAAACAATTATATCTAAGACAAGGTAATAAAAGTTTGTAATCTATTTAAAGCATGAAAACTAATTGAGTTGTCTCAATTGCTCATAGTCATATAATCAAAACATAATATACATTAAAATAATCCCAGAGTTAAGAATAATCAAACAATAATACTAGATTGGGTTACATCAGTGCCCTAAGAGAGGAATTAACTACTTATGATGATGTTAGATATCATCTGTGTTGGAGTTGTCTCTATCGTCACGGACGACGCTTCTCTTCTCAGGATCTTCACCTTCTAAGGTTGTGAAAATCCTAAAAACCGCCACCACAGTATTAGCCTTCGAAATAACATGAGAAAAAGGGACCTCTTCTATCAAGGCTTGTGTCTCCTTTTATATAAGAAAATAAAGGCTTGGTGGGCTTTTAGGTCTTCTGGCCCATTTGGGATGATATACGACTTGGAAAGAGAAGAATCCCATACTTTAAATCTGACATGTCATGGAAGGCTCGAGGTTAAAGAACAAAGACTCAAGCTTTAAGGTTCAGGCTCGAGTTTTTCTAGATTGATGCTCGAGCTCCAAAGTTTGGTCTTCGATCTTTACTTTGACACTTAGCCAAATTTCTTCAATTATTTTCTGAAGCATCTTTTTCTTCAACACTTAGAATATTCTCGGGCTTCATCTCTTTTAACATTTCTCGATCCAGGCTTCATGGGCTCGAGTACTAGGTACCAGGCTCGAGCTTTAGGTACTCAATGCTCGAGCTTTAGGTGATGGTGCTCCATCCTTGAGGTCATGCACAAGGTCCCTGTGAGCTTGGTTTCCCAATAAATCAACTCTTCAACTTCCGACGCCTTGTGCTCGAGCTTAAGGGCTAAGGCTCAAGCATCCTATGGTCAGGCTCGAGCACCCCTTTATCAAGGCTCGAGCCTAAAGGTGCAAGGCATGAGCTTTAATGCCTTGTTGACTTTTCTTCTTTGGCTTGTAAGGCTCGAGCCTCAAGACTTGGGCTCGAGCTTTGGATCTTAAATTCCACCAAACTTCACCATTTAAGCTCTCGACTTCCTCTGGATGACCGGCAACGACTCTGTAAGCTTCAATATCAATCTTTTCACTATAAAATCCCAGTTTTAACTGTTTCTCTGGGAAAGTACCTATAAACACACATTAAACATAAATCAGTCTAACAATAGATAGAAGTATCATTTTAGGCCTTAACATATGTATATTTAGGGGCTCGAATATGCAATAATCAGTGCTCATCAGTTAACTAGGTTGAGACTTTTTTCAGGTTGGACGACTTTTTTAATCTTATCAATGGTGTGATGAGATACAAAGGGTGGTCTGGGTTTGAGTCCAGAGGAGTTAATCCTGTTAAATTTAGGATACGAAAATATGAAGAGAGAAAGATAGATAACACAGTACAAGCATATACATGGTTTGACACTAAAGCCTACATCCATGGATCAAGTGACACTGAGGCTACATTTCTCTTATTACTTTCTTGATATGTTTACATTGTATTGATACATAATATATAAGAAATAAAGTTGACATAAGGAATAAATCAAATAGGAAAGAAGGGAAATAAATATAATATATATGTATAATATATATAATATATTATACATATATATAAGGAAAGAAAGGAAAAAGAAAGAGAATATAATACATATATATAATATATATTTCAATATTCTCCTATAAACTCAAGATGGGTTTCTCGAAGCCAACTTGAGTTTGGAGATGAAATCTTAAAAATGGTGTTGGAGCGAAAAGCATCCGAAAAGCCAGAACAACACCAGGGAAACGGGTTAGGACAAAGTTGAAAATTGGGTCGGAGCAACACTGGGAGACATCCAGGTGATCCATCTGAGAAATGAAAAAGATCCGGAATAAAGCCGGTAAAATGCAAGAACTAAGCTGGGGAATAGTCAGAACAAAGCCAAGAAATGCCGGAACAAAGCCGGGGAAGTGGCTGGAACAAAGCCAGGGAAGTGGTGGAACAAAGCTGAGAAAGTAGCCAGAATAACGCTGGGAAATAGTCGGTCACCGCTTTGAAGCGTTGACTACCGTCGGTGAAGAAGGAGCGCGTGGGCACGTGTAGCACGAGTGAGATCTACTCGGAGAAGTATGTGTTGTGTAGACGCGTGAAGCGCAAGTTAAATCTACTTCGCAGAGATGTCACTTGGAAGCGCATGGTTGATCGAAAAAAGAAAACAAAGAGAGATCTGAATCTGAAACGAATCAGATTTTACTGGTACGGAAAAAAAAAAAAACAAATGATCTAGGATCGTTGCTCAGATACCATGTTAAATGTAGGATGTGAAAATATGAAGAAAGAAAGATAGATAACACAGTACAAGCATATACATGGTTCGACACTAAGGCCTACATCCATGGATCGAAAGCCACTAAGGCTACATTTCTTTTATTACTTTCTTGATATGTTTACATTGTATTGATACACAATATATATGAAATAAAGTTGATAAAAGAAATAAATCAAAGAGGAAAGAAGGTAACAAATATAATATATATGTATAATATATATATATAATATATTATACATAAATATATATATATATATATATATATATATATATATATATAAGGAAAGAAGGGAGAAGGAAACAAAATATAATGCATATATATAATATATATTTCAATAACTCCTAGTAAAGGAGATGGGCCAGTGACCTGCTTAATTATTGTAATGCATCAATTGACATTGAATTGATGAATACCTATTTTCCAACAACAAAAAATATATATATATATATATATTATTGTGCAAAGCAACAAAAACATAGGTAGCAAATTTTATATCCAACATTAACCCTGATCCATTGTACTCCCTCCGTCCCAATATATATGTCCTGCATAGGGAATTCAACTTTTTATGGTAGTGGAGTTTTAATAATTTTTTATTGTATTGATAAGAGTGAAGTTACAAATATGACCTTACTTAAAGACAAAATAGTGCTCCGTAATTAGTGCAGTTGTTTAGTTAAAAAGATAGTTTAGAAATGTTATAAAAAAATAGTACATTCAATTTGGAATGGGACATATTTTTTGGAATATCCTAAAATGGAAAGATGGTCAACTATTTTGGGACGGAATGAGTATAACTTTGCATCTTAATATTCATTTAATAAGCATTATGTCATGCCCCATGCATGAATATGTAGAAAGGTTGTGACACGTGAGTGAGGAGCACTCTTGGATGATTTTATGTGGCATGAGTAAAGTTGGGTTTTAGGGTCTTTCACATTTTCTAGAAGTTTTGGAGAATTGTAGAGAATAATGAAGAATTCTATAATATTAAAGATCTTCTAAAATTAATAACTTGAAGAAGATTTTAGAAGAACAATCAGTTTTGTAAAGTTGCAAAAATATAAAATATTTTGTATAGATATAGAATGCATCCTAGCCGTGGGTTAGGGAGAATGATGCATATCTATATCTATAATATTATTAAAAGTATTCGTTTATTTATTATTATTATTAGTAAAATAATTTATTTAATAATATAATAGTAGAAAATAATAATAATAATAATAATAATAATAATAATAATAATAATAATAATAATAATAATAAGAAGAAATACTGAAATTCAATAAAAGGAGATCTAATTCGACAAGAAAATATATAAGATTAAATGATGACGAGGCCGCTTGATATACGCCAAAATAATGTAGTGAATGTGCGGTTCAAGAAAAACCTTTTAGGTCAAGTTTAAATTTATGAAACCACTACCACCACTAATACTAACGTAACAAGAGTGAGTAGGGATCGTCCCAAGGGATTGGAGTTGTACTTGGTTGTGGAATCACAATTAGGGTTAGTAGGTCGAGTGATCAAACAAATGGTTGGTTGGTTGATTAAACTAGAGAGCAAATTAAACTAAATAATTAAATGCAATAAGGAGTAAGTAAGAGAAAGAGAGTTCTTGGGGTTTAGAGGTCACCACCAAGCAATACTTTTCTACTTAACAAGTGAATAATGAGGGAAATGTGTGTTGCAATATTGATGTGTGTGTGTGTGTTTGGTTGATTCAATTAGCAAGGGTGACCAATTAAGCATACATTGTCTAATCAACATGTGAGAAGTACAATATATCTAGCAATTAAGTCTATATTGTCTAAATAGCATGTGAAAAGTACAATATATCTAGTAAGTCATTAATCTTTTTATTAAGCTCACAAGCCAAATACACCACAAGATTAGAGACATATGCTACTTGCATTCAAAAGTATGGAATATCAAACAACAAGCATAGATTGTCCTCCCATCTAACAACTATGCTACCACTACACTACAATTAAGCTAATGACATGAAATTAAACTAATTAAGCTAAGGGAGAGGCACAATCCATCAAGAAATGAGCATGAACCATCTAGAAAATTACAAGAGCATTCCTTTAAGCACTATGTTTTAACAATCTCTAGATCTATAGCATTAATACACATAGACATGCATCAATAACACAAGAAATAGAGACAAACACATGAACATCTATTCTGGCATACATAGACATATGGATAGAATGAAATGATCAATTGAAAGCATTAAACCACATAAATCATTGAATAAACAAGATCTATATATATATAAGTGCCAAAACATGTATTACAGCACTAATCCCTCAATAATACATAAAATCAAGAGGTAGAAAGCATGCTTGGGGCTAACTCTAGCCCCAAGAGGATGTCTAGCCATTCATGGCAATGCTTCTCCAACCCTCAAGGGTTAACTACATGGTAGAGATTTGCTCTTTCATTGATGAAGAGTCTCCAATGGTGTCTCTAGCCTCTTCCTCCTCTAAGCTTGCCCTCTAAGAGATGATATGATGTGATATATGGTATGATGTAAAAAAGTAATCCTTATCTTTATATAGGTAGGTCAAAATGACACACAAAATGAGCTGGGGTCATGCACAAAAAATTCCCCAATGATTGGATAAAGGACAACTTTCAATGAGCTGGAAATTTAACTTTTTCGCACTGGAGGAAGTTCGATCAATCGAACCTTGGACTTGGATCGATCGAACATGGCTGAGATCTATCGAACTTAGGCTCGATCGATCTTCAATGGTGGCGCTTTTTGGATAAAGACAAATTTGAGATATTTTGAAGATATTTTTGGGAAAAGAACAAAAGTGGCTGGTAGGGTGGTACAACTAGATAAGATCAACCATTTGGATAAGGACAAGGCAGTTCGATCGATCGAAGAATGATGTTGGATCGATCGAACTTTTGAGATCTCGAAAATGTCATCATGGCTCTGATCCATCTTGAAGTGCTGAGATCGATCATGTTAGATCGATTGAACCTTGATCTGAGATCGATCGAAGATGTTGATTTTCACCTTTTTCTTCCTTTTGCTTCCATTTGACTTCTTTCTTTGATTTATCCTAGAATTGCTTCATTTCTGCTCTTATTTGGCTGAGTTAGCTTATTTTCGGGATAAGTGCCTAAAAATGGAAATAATACAAAATCAATTTAAAACGGTAAAGTAAGATAGATAAAGGTACTAGAATGCTTAAGCTTAAGGGGTTTAAATACGCACTTTTCAGCTCTCATCATTAAACAATTTATTTATGTAAATGAATAAAAGGAAATCTAATTAGAGAATAAAATACTACTATTAATAATATAGTTTAGAAAATACTGAAATTCAATAAATGGAAATCTAATAAGAGAAAGAAATATATAATATTTAAAAACTAAATTACCGAAATTCAATAAAAGGAAATTTAATTAAAGAAGAAAATATATAATATTAAAAAATTTATTTATTTAATTCAATAAAAGGAATTAAAATCAAATTAGAGGAGAAATACTTATAGAAGTAATATAGTAGAAAATACTAAAATTCAATAAAAGTAAATCTAATTAGAGAAAGAAATATATCTTTTATTTCAATAAGTACATAACAATAATTTTATATCAAAATATACCAATAAAATCATAAACTAAGAATTTTATATACAAAATTATTTTTATATTTAATTTTTTATAATGTATTTTAAATTTTTATGATGCTATTTATTTCAGTAATTATTATTTTATTATATTATTTATATATAATAAATAATTATGCAAAATTATTCTTAGATATATATAGTTGACCTTTTACAATTTTTACTTTACAGTTATACATACATATATATATATATATATATATATATATTAAAAAATTAAACTATTGAAATTCAATAAAAGAAAATCTAATTCGATAAGTAAATATATAATATTAAACAACTTCTTTATTTAATTCAATAAAAAGAATTCAAATTAGAGAATGAAATACTACTAATAATATTGTAGTAGGAAATACTGAATTCTATAAATGAAAATTTAATTAGAGAATGAAACATATAATATTAAAAAAATTATTTAATAATATAGTAATAGGAAATACTAATAACAATAATAATATATTATTAGGAAATCTAATTAGAGAATGAAATATATAATATTTAAAGACTAAATTACTGTAATTCAATAAAAGAAAATTTAATTATAGAAGGAAATATATAATATTAAAAACTTATTTATTTAGTTCAATAAAGGAAAATCTAATTAGAAGAGAAATACTAATAATAATAATATAGTAGTAGGAAATACTGAAATTTAATAAAAGAAAATCTAATAGAGAAAGAAATATATAATTTATTCCAATAAATACATAACAATAATTTTATATCAAAATATAACAATAAAATCATAAACTGAGAATTCTATAAACAAAATGTTTTTTAAATTTAATTATTTATAATTTATTTTAATTTTGTATGTTATTTATTTTAATAAGTATTATATTCTTGTAATATTATTTATCTATAATAAATAATAATACAAAATAATTTTATATGTATTTTTTAATCTTGTATAATTTTTTTACTTTACATTTATACACATACTTAAGAGTAGTTATCCAAACGTAAGTGCGTTAAAAGGGAAAAAAAAGAAAAAAAAAATGAAAAAATTAATGTTAACTCAAGAATATATGATATTTCTTGGCATCAGCTAACTATGATATAATGAATGTTCTAGGGTGTTGGTGAATTGGTAATGGTCATTATCATACTGTTTTTCAACAAGGATTATTATCATATGGTAGTGATTTTTCCTTTTTAAAAATTATATAGATGAACATCAATGAATATATCAGAATAGTTCAGTAGTAATCCAGTGTATTAACAACATGCACATAATATTTTAACAGTCACTAGTTAAAATGGTTTGTAGGAACACATGTATAAGAATCGGATGCTCTTAATGAATTATCATTACCATAACCTAAGTCATATAATTCTTCTAAACGGGTGCCGCTCTTGCATTCTAATGAGCACTGAACAGTACGCATTTAAACCCCTTAAGCTTAGGTATTATAAGACCTTTATCTATATTACTTTAAAGTTTTAGACTAATTTCGTGTTATTGCCCTTTTTAGGTGCTTATTCCCAAAATAAGCTAATTCAGCCAAATAAGAGCTTAAAAGAAGCTAACTCAAGCTGGATGGAAGAAAAGAGCAAAGTGGAAGCAGATTAAAGCAAAGTGTGGAAATCAGCATGTTCGATCGATCTCAAGAATACTTCGATCGATCGAAGGTTCATCGATCTAGACTCTCCAAGATAGATCCAAGCCCTGTTGTCCTTATCCAAAGATCGCACAAAGTTCGATCGATCCAACAATTCTCAGATCGATCGAAAAGATTTCATCTTATCCTGTTGTACCACCCTACCTACCACTTTTGTCTCTATCCCCAAAATATCTCAGATCTGTCCTTATCCAAAAAGGCGCCGCCATGGGAGGATTGATCCAGCCAAAGTTTGATAGATCTCAGCCATATTCGATCGATCACAGCACAGGTTCAATCGATCGAACCCTCTCAAATGCGAGAAAAAATATATTTCCAGCTCATTATAAGTTGTCTCATTGTACAATCATTGGAGGAGCCCTTGTGTACGAACCTAGACCATTGGGTGTGACATTTGAGCTACATATATAAGGAATATGAGTTACTTTTACATAGAGTTTTTTTGGATAGTCTTTGATATACTTTTTAGAGAGATACAATTCTTAGAGAGGAAGAAAAGAGAAGAGGAGGCTAGAGACACATTCTTTGGAGGTTTTCCATCTTCCTCAAGAAGAAGAGCACTTCTACCATGGAGATAGCCGTTGAGGGTTAGAGGACACCATTCATGAGTGGCTAGACGTCCTCTTGGGGCTAGAGTTAGTCCTAAGCATGCTTTCTTTACCTTGATTTATGTATTTTTGAGGGGATTTGTGTTATAATACATGTTTTGACATATGTATACACATAGATCTTGTATATTCAATGATTTATGTGGTTTAATTCTTCCAATTGATCATTTCATTCTATTCATATGTCTATGTATGCTAGAATAGATGTTCATGTGTTTTTCTCTATATTTTGTGTTGTTGATGCATGTCTATGTGTGTTGATGCTATAGATCTAGAGATTGTCAAGACATAGTACTTAATAGAATACTCTTGTGGTTTATTTGATGGTTCATACTCATTTCTTGATGGATTGTGCCTCTCCCTTACTTTAATTAGTTTAATTTCCATGTCATTAGCTTAAATGTAGTGTAGTTACCTTAGTTATTAAATGGGAGGACAATCCATGCTTGTTGTTTAATATTCTATACTTATGAATGCAAGTCGTATATTTCTCTAATCATGTGATGTGTTTGGATTGTGAGCTTAAAGAAGGATTAATGACTTAGTTTGATGTATTGTGCTATTCATTGTGTTGTTTAGATAATATATACTTAATTGGTCATCCATGCTTGTTAAAACAACCACACACACTCACTATTGTTGTAACATATGTTTTCCCCCCTCATTAATTGTGAATTGAGTGTAGAGAAAGGTGATGCTTAGTGGTGATCTCTAAGTCCCAAAACCTCTTTCTCTTGTTTACTCTATCCTTTAATTACTTGTTTTACATTGACCTTACTTACTCTTAATTGTAGTTTAATCAACTAAACAATATACCTTTGATCACCCGACCTACTAACCCTAAGCATTGTTTCCATTTCTAATAGCCCTCTAATCCCTTAGGACGATCCCTACTCACTCTTGCTACATTAGTAGTAGTGGTAGTAGTGGTTTTTATAAATTTAAACTTGACCCAAAAAGGCTTTTCTTGAACCTACATTCACTACATTAGTTTGGCGTATGGGAATAGGCCTCGACACCGTCAAATTTTGGCACCGTTGCCAAGGATTTGAATTGGCAACGCCATGTTTTGGAAACAATTAGGGATTAATACTCTTTTGATCATTTCTTTACTTTATTTTTATTTTTGGTTACTTATTGTGTTTATTCTTATTTGGCTAGGTGAATTGAGTGAAGGAAGTTGAGTAAAGGAGAGTTCAAACCAAGGAGCTAAGCTAAGCACAAAAAGGACTAAAAAAAAAAAAATGCAAACCATAGCAAAGCTTGGAAGTTGAAAATGAATTGAAGTTGCTTAAGGACCCTTTGTGAGATCTTTCTAACTCAAGCTCTAGTTAAATCGTCAGCCCGTCTAAAGGCTTGTTTTTCATTTCTTAGATAAATCGTGAGCCTGCGTGGAGGCAATTTACTATTCTTTGCATATTGTTCAAGCAGAGGAGCATGGGATCATTGAATGTAGAGATTTGTTAATTGAATTGTTGCAGGGGCGAAGTGATTGTTACTTGCTTGTTATTTACTTTGCTAGTGTATGCATGGTCGTAGGTCATTAAATCCTACTCTTGTCCCTCCTAATTTGCATCTTGAATCGGTTGTTCGTAATCCTAGGGGGAGAGGTAGTTCTCATCACTCCATTTCACCAATGGAGGATTTGAATGACGACCATGTGGAGGACCTCGGTCACATAGACCAACAAGACAACCTTCACCCTAACGTGCATCATGAAAATATTCAAGTACCATTAGGCATGCCTAGACCATTCATTCACCCACAACAACAAGGTCAAGTTCCATTGGGAATGCCTCGGCCAATATTTGTTCCACAACCCCCCATAGTTCAAGCTAATAAAAGTGTTCGTGTAGCACCACCAATTGTAAATCCTCCCATTGCATTAAGAGACCATTCTGTGCCTAATGAATACAATGCACCCACTTGCATTCAATTGCCCCCATTTAGAGCACGTCACTATGAAATTAAACCATAAACTATTCAAATGCTTCCAAACTATCATGGACTTCCTAGTGAGGAACCTTATAAGCATTTGGATGAATTTCTTGAAGTGTGTTCCATCGTGAAATACACGGACATGCCGGAAGAAGTTTTAAGACTTAAAATTTTTCCTTTCACCCTTAAAGACAAGGCAAAATATTGGTTTAACAATCTTAGGCCTTTTTGGATAACTTCTTGGGCCGAAATGCAACAATAGTTCTTGAAAAAGTACTATCCAGTTTCTAAGACCAATGACATGAGAACTTCAATTAGAGAATTTTCTCAAGGGGATGGGGAAATGTTTCATGAGGCATAGGAAAGGTTAATGATTTTCTTGGAAAATGCCCTCATCATGACTTACCTAAGTGGCAGTTAGTCCAATATTTCTTTGAAAGTTTACCGGATAATCACAAGAGTATGGTTGATACATCTATGGGTGGTTCTTATCTTGATAAGTATGAAAATGATGTGTGGTAATTGTATGAAAGTATGAGTAAAAATTCAATGCATAGGTTTTTATCTTCTAAAAATGGTAGAAACCTAGGTGGAAGGAAGAATGTTAGCTTGTATCAAGTTGACAATTCCAATGACATAGCCGCCAAAATGAAATCCTTATCTCAAAGGTTTGATCAATTTTTTATCAACCAAAATTCGGTGAATCAAGTATCTTCCTCCCCTACTCATATTAATCATCGTGCATCTAATGAGTATTGCATGACTTGTTCAAGTGTCTTGCATTCTACTTCCAATTGCCCACATGGACATGTGCAAAGTGAGCCCATGAGCAAGTCAATGCTACATTTGTTAATCAAGGGAATAATCCCTATATCACTCATTACAATTCAAGTTGGAGGAACCATCCAAACTTTTCTTGGAAAAGCTAAGGGGAAGGCTCAAACCCTCCCCAAGGTGGTTTTCAAGGGAAGCATGTTCTGCCACCAATGCAAGGCCAAGGTTCCCAAGGTTTTAAATCATCATCATTTCAATCACATGGCAATCAATTTTCTAATTCTCATTTCCCTAATCAACCATCATATTCTCAAGGAAATTCTAGGAGTCCCGCCTTTGAAGAAAAAGTTTTGACCACTCTAGGCACTCTAGAAACGAACATTCAATTGCTTCATTCTCACTCTCAATCCATTGCTAAGCTAGAAACCCAAGTAGGGCAAATAGCTAGTACCTTAAATGCTAGAGAAAAGGGGAAGATGCCTTTGAATGCCCCACCAAAGCAACAATGTGTTGTGGAGACTCATTCCTCATTGGAAGGGCACACAATTGAGCATGTCAATGCAGTGACAACCTTGAGAAGTGGGAAGATTGTGGACAACAAAGTAGGTGTGTCCAATAAAGAGAGTGAACCGGTGCAACCAAAAGTTGACACCTATTCCGTTTCTCATCATATTCCTCCTTCATTGCATATGCATGTGATAGGCGTGTATTTATGGACTTATCGTTGTCAAATACACTCCATTTCAAGATAAAATACCTACAACCATTTAACTAAAAATGTCTAATGGCAAGTATGGTCGAACCACGCATTCAAGGTGAGTTTCTATATCCGAACAAGAGATTTAAAAATATTGATTTTGAGATTTGTCCCGAACTATGGAAATGAAATTACAACTATAAAACATTAAACACTTGAATGAGAAATTAAATGAGAATGAAACTTGTAGAAATAACTTGCATTAAATTAAATAAAGCTTTAAAGAAAATTACATAAGAAATTAAACTTTCAAAAACTATAACAATTTCTAACTCTCCACTCTCATTTGCCTCCAAAGTGTGCCTTTTATAGCCAAAGGAAGACACCTACTTGTAGGCTGTGATTATGGCCCAAACTACTTCTTCATTTCCTCTACGCCACCTAGCTACACCTTACTCTGACCACTGCCCACTTCTGTATCAACCCATTATGCATCAACCACTTCTATATCTACTTCACCTTTTCACTTTTCTTGTTGACTTTTCTTTCCTTTATTTTCTTTTCTTCTTTTTCTTTTCGTCTTTCTCTCTCCTCATTTCTCTCTTCTTCACGTGCACATCATTTTATTTTTGTTTTTCTTTTCTTCTTTTCTTCTTTCTTTTCTTTTTTCTC
Source organism: Cornus florida (assembly GCF_030987335.1). Taxonomy (NCBI): domain Eukaryota; kingdom Viridiplantae; phylum Streptophyta; class Magnoliopsida; order Cornales; family Cornaceae; genus Cornus; species Cornus florida. The sequence continues at coordinate 60,750,017 of NW_026775574.1, read as the reverse complement.
TCTTCTTCTTTCTCTCTCCTCATTTATTTTCCATTTTTTTATTTATTTTCTTCTCATTCATGCATTAATACCTATAAAACACAAAACAAACATATAAGAATATTTAAATAATATAAAAGTCTAATTAAAACCTTATTTTGGTGCATAAAATAATAGGTTTTGTGTACTTATCAAACTACCCCCAAATAAGCTTTTGCTAGTCCTCTAGCAAAGAAAGACAACAATAGATAAGTTCACAAAAATATTACTTTTATTAATAAAAAGATGTGCCACTTTCGCAGGCTACTTTCAATTGCATTTACCATATGCAATAAGGCCTTAAACCACTAGGTTACCCCTAGTGGACGAGTTATAACCTCGTGAGGGTTTCCAGTGAAGGTACCCACAAACTTTTAAAGAATTTTTCTACATATCTACAAAATGAAAAGTTTTAGAGATGAAAATATCAAGTTCTTTATATACAACAAGCTACTAAGGTGTTATAAAAACAAATATTTCAAGAAAGTTCATCCATAAACAACCTAAAAGTGGAGAGTGTGTGTGTGCGAAGTCAACAAAAATCCATTTTCAAATCCAAGTGATGAAATTCCTAAGTCTTTAGAAAACTATGTTTTGACTTCAAATCTCACAGTAAATATCTCTCTAAAAGAACATCTGTCAAGGATTTGGCTAACTGTATCTCTCAAATGTATGTGAGTAGGAACTCTGTTTCCAAAGTAAAATCAAGCTCACATACTAATTATTTGAAGGACCGATACATATAATAAAAGAGTCTCATGACAGCAATGTTGATCACTTTTGAGAGAATGTCGAGTCACCCACCATAACACCTTCTTATTTACTATGCACTATCATACCTTTTCTAAAAATATTATTGAGCTCAATTCATACATAAATGTTTTTGAGAATGAGGGGTCTTCAAAATACTTGAAAGGGATACTTTACTCTTCTTCTTCTTCTTTTTTCATTTTTTTTTTTTTTCATTTTTTTTTTTTTTTTTTTTTTTTTGAAGAGGATATGAATGACTTATTAATCCCTTTTTCTTTTACATACAGTAATCCCTAACATTTCTCAGAAAAATAACAAGATTACAAAAGGTAATGAAGGTATGATAGTACATAGTAAACTAGAAGACTTATGTTTCTCTTAACTCGATGTGATTTCATTCTTAATGATCTACCAAGATGAAGTATTATGAGACTAATAATAAATTTTTATCGCGCTATCCAAGAAATTTGAGCCATCTTGTGACTTGAAGTTAGCGTAAAGCTCTCTAAAAAGATGAAAGGCACGAAAGCTCACATGGTTTTAAGTCTCCAGTAATAGATTTCTAGATTCTTGGGAGATTATTCACTTCTTTCTTTCAAGCTGCGACTTTGTGCAAAAATATTTCTACTTCTAAATTCTCATGGTGCAATGTCTATCATTATATCACCTTAGTAACAAGCTCAATCTCAATCTAGAATAATGAAATCTCTTAACTTTCACAAAGTAGAAAAGCAGGAATATTTTTTTTTTTTTTTTTTTCAAATTTTTATTATTATTATTATTATTTTTTTTTTATTATTATTATTATTATAAATTTTTTTTTTTTTTAAAAGATTTTCAAAAGAGGTACATGTTTTGATAATCTGTCCTACCCCCAAACAAAATAAAACACTGTCCCTAGTGTTTAAAAAAACAAAACACTGAAAAGTGGTGAATGAAATGGATAATGTACTGCTGGAGAAAAAGAAAAAATCAAACGAATTACCTTAATTGATTTGGTGTTTCTGAAGTACAATCCCTGCAGATATACATTGCAAAAAAGAGACCAAGTGTTCTGAAATTATGACAGATTATACCCCCAAACAAAATATAAGTATAGCTAAAGAAATAGAAACAAGGAACTGGGTTGCCTCCCAAGAGCGCTAAGTTTAACATCTTCAGCCAGACGCAAGGGGGGTAGTACCCCCGGAGAGATCATTCAGAATAAACAGGATTGATGAGGAGAATTTCCTCAATTTCATGAGACTCGAGGTCAAGGAAAGGCTTTAAGTGATGAGCATTAACTTTAAAAAATTCCCCAGTCGTGGGATCTTGTACCTCAATTGCACCATGACTTGCCACACGTTTGACAAAGTATGGGCCGGACCAACGTGACCGTAACTTCCCGGGAAACAATTGAAGATGGGAGTTATAAAAAAAACCTTTTGTCCGGGGAAGAAATCCTTTCGAAGAATGTGCTTGTCATGTTCCAACTTTGTTTTGGCTTTATACATTTTGGAACTCTCATAGGCATCATTTCGAATTTCTTCCAACTCATTAAGTTGGAGTTTCCTATGTTCACCGGCTTTATTAGAGTCAAAATTCATGGCCTAAATGGCCCAATAAGCACGGTGTTCTAGCTCTACTGGCAAATGACAGGCTTTTCCATAAACCAAACGGTATGGGGACATTCCTATAGGGGTCTTGTAAACAGTCCGGTATGCCCACAAAGTATCCTGAAGCCGGAGGATCCAGTCTTTCCGTGTAGGATTAACTGTTTTTTCCAGTATTTGCTTGATTTCCCTATTGGATACCTCAGGTTGACCATTGGTTTGTGGGTGATATGACAGGGCCACTTTGTGAGTGATACCATATTTGGACAATAAACTTTCAAAGACTTTATTGCAAAAATGTGAACCATTATCACTTATAATGGCTCTAGGTGTACCAAACCTAGGTAAAATTAAGTCTTTGAAGAAATGCACCACAACTCGATGGTCGACTGTCTTGGTGGCTAAGGCTTCTACCCATTTGGATACATAATCAATAGCCAGAAGGATGTAAAGACATCCATATGAGGAAGGAAAGGGTCCCATGAAATCAATACCCCAAACATCAAAATTTTCAACAACTAGTACGGGTTGTTGGGGCCATTCATTACGCTTGGTAATCTTACCTAACAATTGGCATCTATGACAAGCCAGACAGTAGGTGTGGGTATCCTTGAAAAGGGTGGGCTAATAAAATCCTAACTGCAAGATTTTGGCAGAGGTTTTTTTAGAGCTAAAGTGGCCACCACAGGCCTAATTATGACAGAAGGAAATGACAGACTCTTGGCCTATCTCAGGGACACACCTACGGATGATTTGATCAGGACAATATTTGAACAAGTAGGGGTCATCCCAAAAATATTCCTTAACCTTAGCTAGGAATTTATCTCTCTCCTGTTTGAACCAAGTTGAAGGAATTTGACCTGTCACAATGTAATTGACAATATCAGCATACCATGGGACATAAGTTATTGCAAATAATTGTTCATCCGAAAAAGTATCTAAGATTGGAATGGATTCAGTAATGGACTCAACAACAAGACGGGACAAATGATCTGCCACCACATTATCGGAGCCTTTCTTACCACGAATCTCAAGGTCAAACTCTTAAAGAAGTAGGATCCAACGGATCAATCAAGGTTTGGCATCTGCTTTGGAGAAAAGATGCCTTAATACAGCATGATCGGTATAGATAATGACCTTAGAACCGATCAAATAGGAACGAAATTTGTCAAAGGAAAACACGACTACTAACAACTCTTTCTCTGTGGTGGAGTAGTTGATTTGGGCATCATTCAGGGTTTTGCTAGCATAATAGATGACTTGTCGTGCTTTCTTAACATTTTGACCTAAGACAACTCCTACTGTATAATCCAATGCATCACATATGATTTCAAAAGGTAAGTTCCAATCTGGCGAACGGATGATGGGTGCAGTGGTGAGAGCTGACTTTAATTATTCAAAAGCAGAGTGATAAGCATCGGTAAACTCAAATGGTATGTCTTTCCTTAACAGATGGGTGAGAGGTCTTGCTATCTTGCTGAAATCTTTAATAAAACGACGGTAAAAACCAATATGACCTAAGAAAGCTCTAATATCCCGAATAGTTTTGGGAATGGGTAAACTCAAGATAAGGTCAACTTTGGATTGATCTACCTCAATTCCTACAGCGGAGATATTATGACCGAGGATAATTCCTTTTTTAACTATGAAATGACACTTTTCCCAGTTAAGAACCAAGTTAGTGTCACGACAACGCTGAAGAACAACAGTAAGATGGTGAAGACATTGCTCAAATGATGAACCAAAGACAGAGAAGTCATCCATGAAGATTTTAAGAAACTTTTCAACCATGTCACTAAAAATACTCATCATACACCGCTGAAATGTAGCAGGTGCATTGCATAAACCAAAAGGCATGCGGTGATAAGCAAATGTGCCAAATGGACAGGTGAAAGTGGTCTTATCTTGGTTATCAACGTGGATAGGGATTTGATTATACCCAGAGTAACCATCTAAGAAGCAATAGAAGGATCGACCAGCTAATCTTTCTAACATTTGATCAATGAAAGGCAAAGGGAAATGATCCTTTCAAGTGACAGTATTGAGCTTTCGATAATCAATGCAAACTCGCCATCCAGTTTGGACACGAGTAGGATCCAATTCATTATGGCTATTGGATACTACAGTGATGCCTGATTTTTTTGGGACAACATGAATGGGGCTTACGCACTGACTATCAGAAATGGGATAGATGATACTGGCATCAAGAAGTTTGATAATTTCAGCACGAACAACTTCCTTTAAATTAGGGTTAAGTCTCCTTTGGGGCTGCCTATAGGTTTTTCCATCGTTATCTAAATGAATACGATGTTGAACCACTAAAGGACTAATGCCGCGAATATCATCAATGGACCACCTTATGGCTGCACGATTTTCCCTAAGAACCTTAAGAAGTTGGGTTTCCTGATTGGTAGTCAAGTCCGAAGCAATTACCACAGGAAAAGTGTCAAACTCACCTAGGTAAGAGTACTTTAAAGTCGCAGGTAGAGGCTTTAGTTCAATCTTGGGTGGCTTCTTCTTAATTTCAAGAGCAGTGGTAACTGGAACAGATAATGGTTCAAACCTAATCTTTGGTGGTTCAAAGATTGGAGTGGAATCGAGTAAAGTATGACCTCACCAATATAACTATCCGCATCAAACTCATCACAAAAATGTGCTAAACACTGTTAGATTGGATCCTCAGGGTAAAAGTTCTCAAAGGTGTGAGCGGCTAATGACTCAATGAGATAAATTTCTTCAATGGAATCTGAGTCGAGGGGTTGCTTCATCAAATTAAACATATTGACTTCCAATTTCATGTTTCCAAAGGTTAAAGTCATACTACCATTTCGACAATTGATCACAGCATTAGCGGTAGCTAAGAATGGTTGACCTAAGATGATAGGAATTTGTGTTCCTTGGGTAAGTTGGGTATCTAGAACAATGAAATCAACCGGGTAATAGAAATCAGCTATTTTCACTATCTCATCTTCAATTATACCCCGTGGAATTTTGACAGAACGATCAGCTAATTGGATCATAACATTAGTTTTCTTCAAATTATTCAAGCCTAGCTCCAAATAAACTGAAAATGGTAACAAATTCACACTAGCATCGAGATCCAACAAAGCATGGTCAGCAAACTTTTCTCCAATCCTACAAATGACAGTTGGACTCCCAGGGTCTTTATGTTTAACCACTGCTTGATTTTGTAGGAAAGAAGAACAATTTTGGGCTATGAAAGCTTCTTTTGGGATGTTGGTTTTCCTTTTAACTAAATCTTTGATGAACTTTACATAAGAAGGAACTTGTTTAATAGTAGTGAGAAATGGAATAATGATCTGAAGATTTTGAAAAATATCTAAGATCTCACTGTATTGTGACTCCTTCTTATTGTTGACTAGTCGAGAAGGAAATGGGACAGGGGGAACATGAGACTTAAGATGGATTGGATCAGATTCGAAACCTTGGTCCTCTTTGATGTTGGGTTTGTCTGATGCACTAGACTTGGATGGGGCACTTGTAGCTTGGGTGGGTAGCTCAACTTGATTATTGACTTTCTTCCCTGACCGAAAAGTTAAGATGGAGTTCACTTGATTATTAGATTGGTCATTGGAAGGAGAAGTTCCAATTTGATTCACTTCTTTGCCTCTTGAATTAATTTTAGGTTGGCTAGGCAGGGTACCATTTTGTCTTTCAGACAGTGCAAAAGTGAGTTGAGTTAACTGACTTTGGATAGTTTGTTGAAATTGGAGTTGACTCTGAGTTAAGAGGTCAAAGTGACTCTCCAACTTTTGAATTCTCTGATCTGATTGCTTGTTAGATTGATCGAGATTAAGGGCAAGCATTTTCATAGTGTCCTCATAATTGGTAGCACGGTGGTACTGTGGGACAGGAGCAACATAATTGCTCATTGGATCAATTGTAAGCTCTCTATTTTAATTGAACTGATTGTTCCTAGGAAAATATCCTGGAGGGACAATAGAACCTTGAGGTTGTGCTGGTCTACTGGGATTACCTTGGAAACCTGGAGGACCACCTAAGTTTTGTGGAGGCAAATTTTGTTGCCACGAAAAATTTGGATGGTTTCTTATATCGGGATGATACATCTGACTAAAGGAATTAGTCATCAATTTCCTATAGGTATTAAAGGCACAAACTTGTGCATCTGAAGGTTCAGATGTACAGTAGATCGGACAAGCCTCAGTGGGATGAGATGAATTTAAACAGATATTGCAATTTGCAATTGTTGACATGAGAGCAAAGGCATCAAATTTTTTAATCAAATCTTTGACTCCTTCCGCTAGACATTGCATCACTGATTTGAATTCAAGTTCGGGTTTGATCTCAAAATGATTGGAAGTTCTTTTGGTGGGATCATTCCTAGAGAATTCGTCATCACAAGGGTTCCAATTCCAACTTTGGGCATTCTCAGCAAGTTCTTCTAAGAAAGCATAAGCTTCTTCAGGAGTTTGGGATTTGAACTTTCCTTGGTGCATTGACTCAATTATGGTTCGGTTAGTAGGAGAAAGCCATTTATAGAAAGAATGAACTAATTGTGGTTTCTTAAAGCCATGATGTGGGCATTTGAGAAGCAAATTGTGAAAACGCTCCCAAGTTTGATGGAATTGTTCTTCATTTTTCCCTTTGAAAGTGCTTATGGCATCTCTCATTATCTCTGTTTTTTGCATTGGATAAAATTTATTCATGAAGTTTTTATAAAGTTCATCCCATGATCTAATGGAGTTTAGAGGAAGAGAGTTGAACCATGAGGAAGCTTTATCATCTAAGGACAGGGGAAACAGACACAATTTGACACCTTCATCATCTAAATGCTGATTTTTGAAAGTACTGTATATGGTTAGGAACTAGCCCTAAATGGACATAAGGTTGTTCACTTTCAAATCCATGAAATTTAGGCAACATATTAATGATATGGGCTCTAATCTCAAATTGAGGTCCGACTGGAGGAAGAGTTGATTGGCTGTGATAAGGGAAAAATAGTCATTCAAAGTTCTAGGAGCATGTGAGACAACTGGTTGTGTTGGTGGAACAGGTGGTGGAATTGGTGAAACAAGTGGTGGAACTGGTTGAACAAGTGGATCCATTGGAGAATAATTGGATTTGGAAGAAAGTAAGAATGCTTTCTCCAAAGCAAAGATTGAAGGATCACTGGAACAACGGATTAATCGTTTGTTAACTCTTAACCAGTTGGCCTACAAAACGGACACCAAAGAGAACACACAAATTTTTTTTTTTTTTTTTTTTTTTTTTTTTAAAGGGAAAGCCCTTGAGAATTAGATCCTAAAAATGGGCTAGACACTGGAGTGCACACACAAACCACACAAATATTTTTGGCTTTTTAATCTTGAGCTTAAATTCAAGGATGATGAATTTCTTTTTCTAAAATAATTAAAGCTCCTATGAAAAAGCTCCTACTCTCTTTTAGAACAATTAAAGGCTTACCAATTAAGGCCTACCAACAAGACAACCAGGGAAGTTTCCAGGAAGTGTGGGGAGGACGAGGCCTACTTAATGACGGTATGCCCACACCCTTAGACAAAACTTTCCTTAGACATTGTTGAGTTGGAAGGTACTAATTGGAGTGACCAAAAATTAATTCTGTCCAAGAGGATCCTATGAGCAATGTGAAAAACCCTATGGCCAATGTCTATTTGATTTTAAAATTAAATTAAATTTGGCTCGGGTTTGACAAATGCAAGGATTTAATGATTTGTGGGCCACGGAAAACGGGTGATGAAATCCCGATCGTATCTTGTTTGGGTTATGCCCTTAAGTATCTTATGCAAATGCTAATTAAAAGATGTACAAATAAGACAATTGGTCGTCGTCCTACCATAAGCTTAGAGAGTGTGCATTAAGGCGAGGACCAAGTTTTACATTTATAAAAGCCATAATTACCTTCACTAAAAATATAGTTAGGGTGAGTAGGGATCGTCCCAAGGGATTGGAGTCGAATTTGGTTGTGGAATCACTATTAGGGTTAGTAGGTCGAGTGATCAAACAAATAGTTGGTTGGTTGATTAAACTAGATAGCAAATTAAATTAAATAATTGAATGCAATAAAGAGTAAGTAAGAGAGAGAGATCTTGGGGTTTAGAGGTCACCACCAAACAATACTTTTCTATACCCTTAACAAGTGACTAATGAGAGAAATGTGTGTTGCAATATTGATGTGTGTGTGTGTGTGTGTTTGGTTGATGCAATTAGCAAGGGTGACCAATTAAGTATATATTGTCTAAGCAACATGTGAAAAGCACAATATATCTAACAATTAAGTATATATTTTCTAAATAGCATGTGAAAAGCACAATATATCTAGCAAGTCATTAATCGTTTCATTAAGCTCACAAGCCAAATACACCACAAGGTTAGAGACATATGTTACTTGCATTCAAAAGTATGGAACATCAAACAACAAGCATGGATTGTCCTCCCATCTAACAACTATGCTACCACTACACTACAATTAAGCTAATGATATGAAATTAAACTAATTAAGCTAAGGGAGAGGCACAATCTATCAAGAAATTAGCATGAACCATCAAGAAAATTACAAGAACATTCCATTAAGCACAATGTTTTGATAATCTCTAGATCTATGGCATTGATACACATAGACATTCATCAATAACACAAGAAATAGTGACAAACACCTAAACATCTATTCTAACATACATAGACATATGGATAGAATGAAATGATCAATTGAAAGCATTAAACATCATAAATCATTGAATAAACAAGATCTATATATATATATAAGTGCCAAAACATGTATTACAACATTAATCCCTCAATAATACACAAAGTCAAGATGTAAAAAGCCTGCTTGGGGCTAACTCTAGCCCCAATAGGATGTCTAGCCACTCCTGGTAGTGCTTCTCCAACCATCAAGGGCAAACTCCATGGAAGTAATCTACTCCTTGGTTGATGAAGAGCTCCCAAGCTTGTGTCTTTAGCCTTCTCCTCCTTTCTTCTTCCCTAAGAATAGCCTTTATTGCGATAAATCAATCTAAGTGTCTCTTAACATCTCCTCCTCAAAAAGTGTATCATATTCTATATATAGGTAGGTCAAGTGACACACAAAATGAGCTGGGGTCGTGCACAAAATATTCCCCAATGATTGGATAATGATAACTTTCAATGAGCTAGAAATTTAACTTTTTTGCACTGGAGGAAGTTCGATCAATCGAACCTTGGACTCGGATCGATCGAACATGGCTGACATCTATCGAACTGAAGTTGGATCAATCCTCAATGGCGGCGCTTTTTAGATAAAAACAAATCTGAGATATTTCGAAGATATTTTTGGGAAAAGGATAAAAGTGGTTGGTAGGGTGGTACAACTAGATAAGATCAATCATTTGGATAAGGATAAGGTAGTTCGATCGATTGAACTTTTGAGATCTCTGAAAATGTCATCATGGCTCTGATCCATCTTGAAGTGCTGAGATCGATCATATTAGATCGATCGAACCTTGATCTGAGATCGATCGAAGATGTTGAATTCCACCATTTTCTTCCTTTTGCTTCTACTTGGCTCCTTTCTTTGATTCATCCCAGAATTACTTCATTTATGCTCTTATTTGGCTAAGTTAGCTTATTTTCGGGATAAGTGCCTGAAAATGGAAATAACACGAAATCAATCTAAGACGGTAAAGTAAGATAGATAAGGGTACTAGAATGTCTAAGCTTAAGGGATTTAAATACGCACTTTTCAGCGCTCATTAACAATCAATAAAATAAAAATAAAAATAAAGGGAGTGAGAGTGTGATTTTTTTTTTTTTTAAGATAAAGAAATAAAATAAAATAAAATAAAATAGAAGAAATTGTGAACCTAAGGTTACGTCTAAGTTATTCTGTCTTAAAATTCGCATGCAAAAATTAAGCACCTAAAAAAAAAATAAAAAAAAATAAAACTAAGTTTTCCTAATCTAAAAATAAATAAAAATAAAAATTGAGGTATTTACTTAGAAGGCAAAGTTATCGTTTGTCGTTTGCTCCACATGCGCTCCAATGAGAATATCCAAATTTTTAATGATCCAAAATTAGTCCCCAATTCGAATCGGCAAATTTTTTTTGTTTTTTGAATTTTTTTTTTTGGTGAAACTGGTTTACAACAGAACCAGTTTAGATTTTTGTCCAAGTCCTGAACTAGGACAGTGCTACAGTTGTAGCCAAACAGGAGCTATTTAATATAATATATATATATATATTATATAAGATATATTTTATATTATATATTATACATACATATATGTAGCTTGTCAAACCAAAACCCAGAAGAGTTTCAGCGAGGATGAGATGGGCAGTCGGTGACAGCGAGCTTGGCCGGAGGAGAGATGGCGACAGCAGAATCGGCCGTGATGGACGGCGGCGCAGCGACTTTATACTCGGCTGAACTCACGGCGGTGAGCTTGGAAGCTTGCGGTGGTGAGGATGGCGCGATGGACTGGACTGCCGTGCAAGGAGAAGAACGGTGGCCAATGGCAGCTGTGATGGCGGCTTGCGCCGGAGGTGTGGCGACAGCAGTGCTTGGCGGGCTTGGAGGAAGGTGGGCTGTTAACTCGGCCGGTGAGAGGAACGACTGCTGGCGATGGGCTCGGATGGCAGCGAATCTGCGACCAGAGAAGTCACGAACCCGGTGAGAATAGAGGACTGCGGTATGGAAACGCCGAGACAAGAAGGCCAGAACCGGCCGTGAACGGAGATGGGGACGACGGGCAGTGAGCTTGGGGCTCTTTTTGAATTTTATTTATTTATTTATTTATTTATTTATTGTTCTTCTTCACATCAAAGAAGAAAGAAGTTGACTTTTCAAATATATGTAAATGAACAATGAGTATTCAGTACCACAAAACCAAACGAAAAAGTGATTTTTTTTTTTAATCAACTAATAAAGCACTGGGCACCGTAAGTAAACACCAACAGTGGAACAGGATTTTTTTTTTTCTTTCTAAAATTGAGAGTTGAAGAAAATCAGAATTTTTTTATTTTTTATTTTATTTTATTTGTGATGGATACAAAACAAAAAACTGAAAACAAATATTAGTAAAACTAAAATAAAAAGAGAGGAAGATAGAAAATAAATGGTTCAAAAATTAAAACTAAACTTTGAAGCGGCAAGGGCGCCATTTGATAGGCGTGTATTTATGGATTTATCGTTGTCAAATACACTCCATTTCAAGATAAAATACCTACAACCATTTAATTAAAAATGTTTAATGGCAAGTAAGGTTGAACCACGCATTCAAGGTGAGTTTCTATTTCCGAACAAGAGATTTAAAAATATTGATTTTGAGATTTGTCCCAAACTATGGAAATGAAATTACAACTATAAAACATTAAACACTTGAATGAGAAATTAAATGAGAATGAAACTTGTAGAAATAACTTGCATTAAATTAAATAAAGCTTTAAAGAAAATTACACAAGAAATTAAACTTTCAAAAACTATAACAATTTCTAACTCTCTATTTTCTATCTTTAACTCTCCACTCTCATTTGCCTCCGAAGTGTGCCTTTTATAGCCAAAGGAAGACACCCACTTGTAGGCTGTGATGATGGCCCAAACTGTGTTCTTCATTTCCTTCATGCCACCTAGCTACACCTTACTCTGACCACTGCCCACTTCTGTATCAACCCGTTATGCATCAACCACTTCTATATCTACTTCACCTTTTCACTTTTCTTTCCTTTATTTTATTTTCTTCTTTTTCTTTTCTTCTTTCTCTCTCCTCATTTCTCTCTTCTTCACGTGCACATCATTTTATATTTGTTTTTTTTTTCTTCTTTCTCTCTGCTTCTTTGTCTTTCTTCATTTATTTTCCATTTTTTTGTTTATTTTCTTCTCATTCATGCATTAATACCTATAAAACACAAGACAAACATATAAAAATATTTAAATAATATAAAAGTCTAATTAAAACCTTATTTTGGTGCATAAAATAATAGGTTTTGTGTACTTATCAAACCCGTCCTGTTTCTCATCATATTCCTCATTCATTGCATATGCATGATCATTCAAATGAGAAAGTGTTAGAAAGTGATTTGAAAAGTAAGTCCAAAATTGATTTGAAAGATGAATTGAACAAAGCTTTGAAAAAGGATTTTAAAAATTCTTGTGTTGATGATGTTTTAAAGAAAAGTTTTGAAATTTTTTTTGAGCCAAGAGCTCCATTTACAGATGCCTTGAAAGGATCCATTTATCTTGATAAACAAAAGACCAAGACCAATGAAATTATAGAAATGTTTAGGCAAGTAAAGATTAATTTTCTACTTTTGGATGCAATTAAGCAAATTTCGACTTATGCCAAATTCTTAAAAGATCTTTACACCCAAAAGAGGAAGAACAAGAGCCAAGCACCTAGGAAATTGGTCTTAACCGAGCAAGTGATCTTAATCTTGCAACTTAACACCCTTCCAAAGTTTAAGGACCCGGGTTCGCCTACTACCTCTTGCATCATTGGTGACCATGTCATTAATCGGGCTCTTCTAGACTTAGGATCAAGTGTTAATCTTCTTCCATACTCGGTGTATGTTAAATTAGGCTTAGGAGACTTGAAACCGATGTCGGTGGTTCTATAACTTGCCGACCGATCCATCAAAAAGCCTAGAGGTATCATTAAGGATGTCTTGATTAAAATTGATAAATTCTTCTTCCCGGTCGATTTCATTGTCATTGACACAGAATCGGTTCCAAATCCCAAGAGCCAAATTCCCGTTATCCTTAGTCATCCTTTCTTGGTAACCGCAAATGCCAACATCAATTGTAGGATGGGGGTAATGAAAATCTCATTTGGGCATATGAAAGTTGTGACGGCTCAAGTTTTTCAACCTGGTGCGTCAGTGATGAACCGAAAGATGATCCGATAACGGATCCGAAATGTGAAAGCAAAAGACAAAACAACGGTCTTTAGAGATACAACATGACTCTAATATACCATTGTGACCCTCAACGAGGTCACGGGACACAAAGGAATCAAATGCGGAAACAACATTTCAAAAACGGACAAGAATGAACCTAGGGGAAAAATCATCATTTCTAGCCTTAAAGTGGGTGCCACTGAGCACACCATTGGAAAGACAACAAAAAATCAATGAACTTAGACTTAAAAATCGCTTGATTCGGAGTCCGGATGAAGAAGATATGGCTAACGGAAGAAAAATGGGCAAAACGGTCCAAAAGAGGACAACCAAGAACATCTAACCGGTTAGGAGACCTTCCTAACCGGTTAGGAAGCCAAAAATCTCGCCAAAAACACTGCCCATGCACATGTAACTTGTTACAAAACCCCTCGTAACCGTTTACATGTGAAGGAGGCAGAATGGGCAGCCCAAAAAACTTGGCAGCAGGGGTTTTTCAGGAAAAAATGGAAATTTTAGGGCTAAGATGACATTTTCTGAAAAAAACTCAAAAAAGAAACCCCCCTCAAAATCGAGTTTTCTACATGACCCTCCAAGAAAATTGAAAAATACACAATGTGAAATACCAAAAATGCCCTCCCAAGAAAACTGGTTCAGAGGGTCCAAAAAGCTGCTAAATTTAAAAACTGAAAGCTGAATTTCGGATGCGATTTCCGATGCCAAGATGGCATTTTCTAGAAAAACATGAAAAAGAAACCCCCCCCTAAAATCATATTTTCTATTCAACCATGTGAAGAACGGAATTTATTTCCCAAAGAAAATTCCCAAAATACCCTTAGGTCAGAAAATGCAACAAAAGTGTAAAATGAGTCCGTATGAGGCTCATATCACCAAAGAAGAAGCTTTGCCCGGAAACGACCATGCATGCAAACGTAACTTACCTAGTAAGATGTGCTACAATGGTCCATGACCCAAAAATATGACCCCCCAACGGCCAAAATGCCAAAAATGTAATTTGGAATGAAAACTTGGAATTCAAAACTATGAAATGGTTTCAAAATACCATTTGGCCCTTGGCCACACTTCATACATGATTAATGAGACCCTATGCAAAATAGAATTATGGAAGAATCAAAATAGAATTCCCACACCCAATGCAAACATGGTGAAGCAAAAACTCAATATTTTTCAATACTTTCTTAATATTCCATGAAGTCAAAATTTACATAGGATACAAATTACATATCACTGGCCTCCGGCCTCATCTCATACATGTCAAATACATTGTAAAGAGTGTACTCATGTACACATTACATATAAGGAATCAAATGTACACATGTTGACATATAAGACTACAATTGGCATTCCAAGCCAAGCTTCACCAAAAATGGAAGTCTCCAAGTCCGCAAACCATCCAAGCATAATGAAGACCTCAACTTTAATTTTTGTAACTGAAATATGCCCCAGTATCGTAGGGGTGAGTAACATAAAGCTACTCATAGGAAATGAGCATGCATCGACCTACGTTTTACAAGTTTGCATGATTTAATTATAGTGGTTCATTCCACCTAACGTCTATGTCAAAGGTGAGACTCAAGGAGCATCCTAACTACCTAAGATCATTTCTAGCATCAATCACCTCATCCATGTAATTTTAGCAACATAGGTTCATGCTTACACAAAGCAACAACATAGGAGCATGCTTACACAAAGCAACAACATATAGATTCTCAAGGTTGTCAACTTAAAGTCTAAAATACAACATCAACTAAATATAACAATTTAGCATAATTAGAATATCTAATACCACACATCAAGACATAGATTCTCTAGGTTATCAACTAGAAATCTAAAAGTGTGAAATCAACTAAATATATCAATTTAGTATGGATGTACTTAACAACATCAAAATCGCCAATAGCCAAAACCACAAGTTAAGAAGGTAAACATGATTGTCAACTTGGAATTGAATGCGAAAATAAACAGTGGAAAACTTGGACATCACGCTCAGAATTCTGCCGAGACCTCAATGGTTATTCCGGGCACTAACCCGCAAGGAAAACCACCCTAAGTGCGCACTATCTCAATGACTCAGAGGACTCACGTCCCCGTACTAGAGCCAAACCCTAGCCATCTTAACTCAACAATATTCCAAGATTCCAAAATAAGCCAAATAAGTTCATAACTTATACATATTACTATTACATAATAACAAGTTAGCAATATAACTCTCAATTGTGCATAATAAGCATTTCATATCCATAATGCTACGAAATCACAAGCCAACAATATATTCATATAGAAACATACTCTCATGAATATAAATTTAACAATAATGCCCTTCAATGCATATATCACAATCAAGTGAATACTTCACAAGTTTAAATTCATGATCTTAAAATAGAAGCACATTTTAAAACATGATTAAATCCATGGATAAACAAGATAGAATCTAATTACATCAAATAATTAAACTATCTAGATTTCAAATCACTTCCAATTGGCCCCAATTTAATATATGTTAATAGACATATCATGGTCATTACATACATTCACACAAAAGCTTAATTAGGCCCATGAAACCACAAAATTAGATTTTAATTAATTCTCTTAATTAAAGTCTCTAAATTTTCAAACTCAACCAAATGCTCTCACATTAAAGTATGTTAACAAACATGCCAAAACTTAATTTAGAAGTATAATACAACTCAATTTCATGCAAGGTACGGCCATGAACTTTAATCTTTCACAAAAGATAAATATTAATTAAAAAGAGCAACTCTTATTTAATTAATTCCAATTTAATATATGTTAACCAACATATTAAAACAAGAGTTTCTACCATGCCACAATTCAAAACCAAGTTTCTCATCATCATGAAAATTAAATCTTATACAAAGAAATAAATATTTCAAATTTCCTAGATTTGATACAAGGCATGCATATAGGTTGTATAAACATGGAAAACACACAATACAACACACATAAAATCCTAAAACATTCCCTACCTCCATTTGAGATGAAATCTCAAATCCCCATCATAATAAATCGGCTCCGAATCTGACGAAACTCCTAGGTTTTGTTGGGGACAACACCACGAACGTGAATCCCAAGGAAGCCCCATCAAAAACACAACTTGACTTCAAACTCGAACTCAAGAAACGGCCAAAACAAGATTCCAATCGGTTGGAATCGAAGGCCTCGCCGAGGGGAACAATAAACACAAAGGCATCACCACTTTTTAATAAAGGGAAGAAGTCCAAAAGAGGAGAGAGAAGATGGTAGCCATGGATGGAGCTTGGACCGGCCATGAGAGAGGAGAGAGAGAAAAATCTGATTTTTCTTTCTAAGACCTCCTATTTATAGAAAAACTAAAAAAGTGCCCCGAACGGGCTCTGCTAGGTCTAAAAAAGTGGAATTCATGCAGACGCGCTCAAATGGAAAAACTCCATGAATGAAAAAGATTCCAAATGAGAAAATATGAACAACGAAAGAAACAGCGTCAAAAACTATGTCCCGAGCAGAGAGTTATGCCCAAAACAAGTTTGGCGCAAACCGGGGTCAGAAACCCTGAAACTGGAAAACATCGTCCAGGAGGAAATTCTAAGAGTCTATGACTTGACGAAATGTAAAAATGAATCCTGTACGAGGATCCAGGCTCAAAACAAGGCATTGAGCAATAACTTTCATTAATTGCACAATGACCCCTTCAAAAAGTGAAAGCTGCGAAACTGCTCCAGAATGAAAATATCTTCCAAAAGATATTTGCTTAGATACCCCTGAAATAAAATATCTTCAAAAGATATTTATGAAAAACACCCTAAGAAAAGAAAAATTTTCCAAAGAACTTTGCATTTATGCCCCTATGGACACCAGGAGCAACTAGAGTACTTTCTCACGAAAGTAAAGAGACGTATCTCATAGAAATCATTGGGAATAAAGATACGTGAAGTCAGAAACCAACTCCGGACACAAGAAGTATGGTTACGCAAACAGAGTGACAAACGAGGAAAAGACGAAATAGGGAAAAAGACAAAATAGGGAAAAGACAAAAAGTGAATAGTGTCGAAAAACGAAAAGTGCAGAACTAACTCGGTCCTCAAAGGAAGTTGTCAATCCACATAAAAGAGTCTCAGAAATCACTCCAGAGCACTCGAGACGACACTAATCGACAAGAAACCAAACTCAGAAGGGAAAAGATAACGAAAAAAATTTATCCGAAAAATCCGGGTCATTACAAAAGTGAAGTTGAATATCTTCAAACCAACCCCAAATTCATTTGACAAGCATGAAGAAGTAAATGTTGTAGAAAAATGTCTAGACAATGAATATGAAAGAATTGAGTCTTTGCTTGAAACCAAAACTTCCAAAAGTTCATCTTCAACGTTGAAACTAAAGAATGATGTTTCAAAATCTTGCTTTGAGAGGACATGGAAGCCCAAAGCTCACATTGACAAATGACCAACAAATTCCTTTGAACCTAATCCAACAAGTTCTTTAGGGAACCGTTTGTTGGGTGGAATTCAAAGTACTTATCACCCCATTAAGGAGGGGATGCATTACAAGATGTTTGATCTGGGTTAAAAAAAGCCCAATGTCTTGCTAGAGACGTTAAAGACTAGTAAAGGCTTTGTAGGGTTTACAACCCTATTCCTCCCTTATTTCTATTTTATCTTTCATTTCTTGCGTCGTCTAGATATGTTTTGGAATTCATACACATGGCTAGGAATTTTGATTGAGTATGCATGCACTTTCATTCTGAAAATAGGCATTTTGTTACTGTTTGATCGATCTCAAATGAGGTTTGATCGATTAAACACCCATTCCTGCATCCAATCATTACTCTGTTCCATTGATCTGAAATTTCCTGCATAAATCAGCCCTCTGTGTATCGTTCGAGAATTTCTTTGGATCGATCTAAAAGTTCCTTGATCGATCCAACTTTTTCTTGGATCGATCTTCACTCCACATTTAGAAAATTTTTGAGATCCATGAAAAAAAGGCCTCTCTATGCATCGTTCGAACTTCTCTGTAGGTTTTCACCTGTTCGATCGATCAAAGTACCCTTCTCGATCGATCTTAGCTTGATCGATCTCTACCCTTTTGTTAACTTTGATTTTGACTGTACTTTTATTTTTATTTTAAGTTTATTTTATTTTATTTTATTTTCAAAAAACTCAAAAAGATTTTTTTATTTTATTTTACTTTCTACTTTCATTTTCATTTTAAAATTTTCAAAATCCAAAAAATATATAGATTTTCTTTATATACAAATATTTTCAAAAAAATAATATATATATATATATATATATAATATTTTGTCGTTTAGTGAAGGGAGATCGATCTGAGCATTTTTCAGATCGATTTATTTTCGATCGATCGATCGGAAATTGTCCCTGATCGATCGAACTGGTCGGGAAATGTTTTTAAAAACAAAACCCTAGGGTTATTAGATCGATTCAAAGATCGATCTAAAGACCTTCTCATCCCTCGCCGCTGCAAACCACACCTCTCCCATCTCCGGCAAGCCCTCCGGCGATCATCCCGAGCCTCGAATCTCTCTCCCTCACTCAGATCTCGTCCATCTCGCGATTTCCACCTCTCTCTTTCTCGGATTTGGTAAGTCCCGAGTTTTTCCTCTTGATTTTGAGTTTCAATCTACATACTTGTGATGTTTACATGCTATATCTAGAGTTGCCATGTTTGATTCCTTCCATTTTTGAAGTTTTGAAGCTTGTGTATATATATGTATATATGTATATATAGTTTTGTATATATTTCATTTTTGAATTGATTTTGAGGGTCACAGGCCAAACAAGTGACCTATATTGTGTTGTTGATGTATGAGAGGGCCCCACAAGCTTGCTTGGGTGCCCCCGTGCCTTCCACGTCACAGATCTATGACTTTTCGAATTTCTCATCTTAGTTCGATCGATCATTTAAAGATCGATTGAAGTTATCTCAGATCGATCTCACATTTTTGTGATCGATCGAACTTCACAGATTTGCATCCCACACTTCATACACTCTCTTTTGTGATTCCATGATATCTCATACATGCCCAATGCCTGTGTTTTCCACATTGGATGCATTCCATACTTATATTGTTTAGCATACTTCACTTACTGTCACTGTTTATTTAGTCCCATCATCACTTGTGTAGATTCATGTCTTGTGTTGTCTATCTTATTTGACATACATGTTTCTATATACTGTGCTTCAATTATTAATGCCAATACTAACTTATATTGCAAGTGTTTTTCTTTCTGTTTTGTAGGCCATGGCTAGGGTCAAAACTGTTTCCCGTGGACATTATCATCGCCGAGTCAGGCCCAGATTAAAGGGGCCAGGTGAGCCCTCTCATGTTCGGGAGCAGCCCGAGCATCAGGCAGATCCATCTCAAGTCCCGGATCCTGAGCAGCCTAAGTAGCTGGAGGATTATACAGAGCCCAATCCAACTCAGTCCCCATCAGCCGATTCTAGACTATAGTCTTCGGCCTCTGCATCTTCATCATCCTATGATGAAGCTAAGCATACACCATCACCTTCTTCATCTCCGCCTCATATACAGCCAGACCAAGCCTCAGACAGACCTCTACTGAGATACTCACGCCTTACAGTGGCGCATAAGTCAGTTTTTGACATCTCTTTCTTCTCCCGGTATATCCTGACCCGGGCAGCCATGCGGACATTGACCGTAGGGGCATTTCAGCCATTCAAGCCCCTGTCACATACCCAGTTTACTCGAGGCTTATTCGGATGTTCTTCCAGAACCTCCGACCTGCCCCGAGTAATCTGGCAGAGCTGCGCACTATCGTGGATGGTGTAATGACCTGGTCATTTCCTTCCTTTTCTTTTTCCTCAGAATTTTACGAATGAATTTTTTTCGTTGAAAATTCTTTTCTGAATTCAATTTCTCGTCACTTAGTGTCATCTCAAGTGCTCGAAAATGGTTTCTAAGACTCTTTCCTTTGGATTGACAACTTCCTTTGAGGACCGGGTCATTTCCACATTTTTCGTTTTTTGACACTATTCACTTTTCGTCTTTTTCCCTATTTTGTCTTTTCCCCATTTGTCACTTTATTGGCATAACCTCACTCTTGTGTTTGGAGTTGGATTTTGACTTTATGTACCTTCATCTTAAGTGGTTTCCATGAAATACGTATCTTTACTTTTGCAAGAAAGTACTCTAGTTGCTTCCGGTGTCGATAAGGGCATGGATGCATAGTTCTTCAGAAATATTTTTGTTTCTTGGGGTGTTTTTCTTAAATATCTTTTGAAGATATTTTATTTCAGGGGTTTTCAAGAAAATATTTTTGAAAAATATTTTCATTCTTGGTCATAAGTGCAGTTTTCATTTTTGGAGGGGCCATTGTGCAATTAATGAAAGTTATTGCTAAATGCCTTGTTTTGAGCCTGGATCCTCGTACGGGATTCATTTCCACCTTTCATCGAGTCATGTAATCTTAGAATTGCCTTCTGGTCGTTTTTCTCTAGTTTCCGGGTTTCTGGCCCTAGTTTGTGCCCAACTTGTTTGGGGCATATCTCTCTGCTCAGGACTCAATTTTTTACACCGTTTCTTCCGTTGTTCATATTTTCTCATTTTGAATCTTTTTTGTTCATGGAGTTTCACCGTTTGAGCGTGTCTGCTCAAATTTCACTTTTTGGGACACGGCGGGGCCCTTTCGAGGCACTTTTAGGGTTTTTCTATAAATAGGGGACCAAAAGACGAAAAATCAGATTTTTCTCTCTCTCTCCTCTCTTTTGGCTGGCAGCCATGGCAGCCAAGGGGCTGCCACCCTTCTTCTTCATTTTTCGGCCACTTCCCTTTGTTGAAACATCATAGTGCCTTAGCGTTTAATGCTTATCTTGACGACACGCATTTTTCACCCTTATTAGAACCCTTTTTTGGCCAAATTTTGAGTTCGGGTTTGAGGTCAAGTTAGGATTTTGGTAGGCCCTCTTTGGAGTTTAATGTTCACCGTGTTGTCCCCGACAAAACCCCGAAGTATTTAATGTTCACCGTGTTGTCCCCGACAAAACCCCGAAGTATCGTTAGATTCAAAGCTGTTTCATTTTGGTGGCTTTTGAGATTTTCATCTCAAATTGAGGTAGGGGATGTATTAGGATTATATATGTGTTGTATTAATTGTTTTATGAACTTATACAACTTGTATGCATACTTTGTATAAATCCTAGAATTTAATTTAATTATTTTCTTGTATAGGATTTAATTCTAATGGATGTATATGGCTTATAATTGAATTGTGGCATGCTAGGAAATTAAGCCTTGATATATTGAGTAACATATATTAAATTTGGAGCATTTGAATAAGAATTGCAAAACTTATTTAATATTTATCTTTAGTGAAAGATTAATTCACTGATGAGCGCTGAAAAGTGGGTATTTAAACCCCTTAAGTTTAGGTATTCTAGGACTTTTATCTATCTTATTTTACCGTTTTGTATTGATTTCATGTTATTTCCATTTTCAGGTACTTATCCCCAAAACAAGCTAACTCAGCCAAATAAGAGCATAATCGAAACAATTCTGGGATGAATCAAAGAAAGAAGCAAAGTAGAACAAAATGAAGCAAAAGGTGGAATTTCAGCAACTTTGATCGATTTCAAGAAAAGTTCGATCGATCCAACTTTCATCGATCTCAGCATTTCAAGATGGATCTGAGCCATGTTTGTCCCTGTTCAAAGATCTCAAAAGTTCGATCGATCTAACTTCTTTCTTTGATCGATCGAATATTCTTGTCCTTTTCCCAAAAATATCTTCAAAATATCTTAGATTTGTTTTTATCCAAAAAAGGTGCCACCATTGAGGATTGATCCAACCTAAGTTCGATAGATCTCAGCCATATTCGATCGATCGAACTTCCTCCAGTGCGAAAAAGTTAAATTTCCAGCTCACAAAAAGTTATCCTTTATCCAATCATTGGGGAATATTTGCTGTATGACCCCAGCTCATTTTGGGTGTCATTTAACCTAGCTATATAAGGATAAGGATTACTGATGAGGGCTAAAAAATGTGTATTTAAACCCCTTAAGCTTAGGTATTCTAGAATCTTTATCTACTTTATTTTACCGTCTTGTATTGATTTCGTGTTATTTCCATTTTCAGGTACTTATCCCCCAAATAAGCTAACTCATCCAAAAAAGAGCATAATTGAAGCAATTCTAGGACTAATCAAGGAAATGAGCAAAGTAGAGCAAAAAGAAGCAAAGGGTGGAATTTCAGCAACTTCGATCGATCCAACTTTCATCGATCTCAGCACTTTAAGATAGATCTGAGCCATGTTTGTCCCTGTTTAAAGATCTCAAAAGTTCAATCGATCCAACTTCCTTCTTCGATCGATCGAACATTCTTGTCCTTATCCAAATGATTGATCTTATCCAGTTGTACCACCCTACCAACCACTTTTGTCCTTTTCCCAAAAATATCTTCAAAATATCTCAGATTTGTTTTTATCCAAAAAGGCGCTGCCATTGAGGATCGATCCAACTTCAGTTCGATAGATCTTAGCCATGTTTGATCGATTGGATGGGACCACGCCTTTTCCATGGACCCAAGGTCACCCTAACAACAATTGGTTGTAAGAGGTCTTCGCGTCAATGACGTGGATAATAGTCTTAGCTTTGAACTCTCTAATGGTGAGATGGACTCTAGTCATGCCAATTGCTCTATGTCTTCCTTGGTTAAAGCCTTGGATGATTAGGCGACTACGGGCCAACTCATCAATTGTGATGCTGATGTTTTTCATCGTGGATTTTGGCATAATATTTATTACAGAACCCTCATTAATGAGGGTAAGAGTAACTTTTTATTCCCGGTTGTATCTAGAAACAAAAAGTGGGCAATTGTGTGGCTTCGAGCCTAGTTGCAAGTCCTCATTAGTGAAGCTGATTATCGCACAACATGAGTAGGGGTGGCAAAAATCCCCAACCCGGTGGGGAACCGCCCCGCCCCCGCCCCATTTAAAGTGGGTTTGGAGAACCATTTACTTAAATGGGGTGGGGATAGGGGTTAAAAAAAAAACCAGGCCGGTTTCAGGGCAGTTACGGGGGACTCAGATCCCAGCTATGCATCCGCCCAGAAACCGGCCCCTATTAATATATTAAATTACTAGTATACCCTTCCATGTTAATATATGTACAAAATTAACCTTCACTATATATATATATATATATATATATATATATATATTTATATATTTATATATTGAAACCCTATATATCATTCTTAGTTTCAGACTTCACTTCTAGCCGCTATATTCTGATAGTGAGGCGGCAGTCGGCACTGATAGATATGACCATCGGTTCTTCACAAAATCCAAGTATTTGTGGTTTCTTAGTGGTCAAAGCTTATCCCAAAAGGTATTCCTCTAAGATCCCCTCAGATTTGGTACTCTTTTTAGGTCTTGGCTTCATAAATTGGTAATTTTTATACATAGAATTTCTGTGTCTCTCCTTTTTTTGGTCTGTATCTGTAATAAATATTGAACTCACCTAAATTGATTTGATGGGTTTGATTCAGTGCTTTCCACCATTGTCTGGAGGATTTAAAGAGATACTTGGGTTAGGGTTGGATATTGTCTTCATCTAGCTGTTGCGTATATCTTTCTCTCTATACATAGAGATCCAATAGTTCTATATTTTTTGTTTTGGTCTTTTTTTTTTTTCTTTTTTTTTTTAAATATGTTTGCTTCTTCTTCTTGATATCTTTATCTAAAATAGTCTGACAGAACATTCCTTTTTTTCCTACTAAGTTGAGGTTTCTGAATATTGTTTCCATTTTATAAATCTATTTCCATTTTCTTTCTCAATCTATGACAACTTAGGGGTTTCTTTTTTTATTTATTTTATGGCTGATTTTTTTGTGGGATTGATACGACGATGATGTGGTTCTGTAGATTTATGTGGTTCTGCAGATTGATACAACGATGATGTGGTTCTGCAGATTGATACGACGATGATGTGAATCTATTTCCATTTTCTTTCTCAGATTTATGTGGTTCTGTAGAACTTATGTAGAATCAAAAAATCAAAAAAAATTGGAATTTTTAAATTTAACCGGTTATGGGGCAGGGGCGAGGGCAGGGCAAGTGGGGGCGGGGCGGGGTCGGTTATGGGGATTAGAAGCAAAAACTTAAACGGTTATGGGGCGGTTTTGGGGGTACCAAAATTAAACGGGGGCGGGGATGGGGAATGAAAAACCTACCCCAAACCGCCCCATTGCCATCCCTAAACATGAGGCATAAGTCATTATAGGGACTCGCTTTTCATCATCTTCCATACTAGTGTAGTCGCCAGGATCTTCTAGAACTTGGGTTTTTCCATCAATTTGTTCAATCGGCTCGTCAACTTCAATGATGGACACTGTGTAAACAGCTTGAACTTAATCATTACTGAGATATCCAGTGGGGAAGAAATATTCTAATATGATAGGCTTGTGAGGACCATTCTTGGGGCATTCACCCACTTAATCTTTTTCCACAACCACCTGTTTCTCTCTAGTCATTCTTCTTAGTTGACGTTGGAGCATTTCCTTCCCCTGTCCCCTACTGAAATGGGTTTGTTGTGCCGAGGTGATCCGTTGCTTATGTGGCTTCTTTCTCATCACGAGAGTCTATCCTTCTTTTACTTATTCAGATAATTCTGTCTGAGGCATTTGGACAATCATAGGCTCCAACGAACCAAACTAGATGATTTGAGGATATCCAACTGCATGACTGGGATCATTTGCATAGGAAGTACGGTGGTACTTGTAGTATTTTAGGTCATTCACTCACCCCATTTCTTCAGGGTGTTTGTATTTTGGGAGTTTAATCATTTTTTTTTTTGAATAAAAATTTTAGTATTTCTAATACATTAGAGTCCAGGAATGGGTACTCCTTCTTCTCTAACTCCTTAAGTGTCGAACGTGGCTTCTCCTTTTCTTGGACTTTGCTTTGCTTATCATCTTTCCTTGCTTCTTTCTTATCTTTGCACTGTTCTAAGGTAGAAGGATTTTGTCCACCATGAGTATTGATATTAATCTCCTTGTCAAATGCACGTGTGGCCAACTCTTCAAAGGTACGGGGTTTAATGCCTTGAAGAATATAGAGAAGAGCCCAATACATACCTTCCATACACATCTTAACAACAGAGATTTTTCAGAGTCGGTCTTTATAGTACAGACTAAGTGTACGCCATCTGTTAATATAGTATATAACAGGTTCATCCTTTACGCTTCATCTAGTCCCATCCATTTATTAACTCATCGTTTAAGTCAGTGTACCAATCAAAGGCATTTTCCTTAAGGGAACGAATGAATTGTTTCACCAAAAGATCACCATCAGTTCTGGCGTTGTTACAAGTTTCAACAAAATGAGTGATGTGTTGCTTAGGTTCCCCTTCCCATTAAAATGTTATAACTTAGAGGGTTGGTATCCGACTGGCATTCTTATATTGTCGATTCGCTTTGTGTAAGGTTTTGTATACATAAGAGAAATATGAGTTGCCCCACCATATTGTGACCTGATCGTGTTACTGATCATGTCCTAAAGTTGTTGGATAAACAACGAAGCGATGGAGGGAGCAAAGTTGGTTTGGTTTGCCCACTGTTCGGATGTGGCTACATTATGACTCTTGTTCGCCATGGTTGCTTGTGGCGTGAAACCAGGAGGGTGCATGGGTCCTTGACTTGACTCGACGGAATTTTGTTCTTTAAGCATATTCATTAATGAAGCAATCTGCAAGTATTTTTCTTCCACAGTCTTTGTGAGCTTCTCAATAGCATGGGCCATACTCGCAAGTTATTCTTCTACTAATGTTGTGTTGGTCATTATAACTTTCATATAGGTTAACCTTAAAGGATTCAAAGAATCTGCATACTTTGGTGAAGTCAAACCTCTTGGAGATACGGGGGATGAGGCTGAGTATGAGACCGTGCTTGAGTTAGAATCCGAAATGGATCGAGATAAATATGGTTGTATACTTCTCGGAGAGAAGCCTTCCATACCAGTGAGGTCCTCCTCAAGGCTCGTGGTGCTGATTTTCATGGCTCTCAATGATTAAACGGTAATGAAGGCTGAGCCTTTAAATTCACAGGTTCAATGGAATTGACACGCATCGTGCTTTGCTTCTATACCAGAGAAGTGGCTGCCATCACTTTGCTGTGGGTTGTTGGTCCCGTGGAGGTGTTGCTATCACTTAATGGAGCGGTAGTGTTCTTAGCAGCCTTCAAGGTAAGAGCCTTCTTGGTTATTGCAACCATGACATTCTTGCCAGTATTTTTCGAGCCATGAGTGATAAGCGCCGAATAATGCATATTCAAGCACCCTTATTTGCATTAGTAAAGTCCATTAGTTGATCATATTGTATATATTAGCTTCATTTGCATGTTTTTGTTTACTTTCAGGTTGGTTCCCCAAAAATAGTTAAAAGTGAGGCTTTGTTAAGTTCATGAAGAATCAAAGCATATCATTATCGGGGACCTTTATTTTGCCCAAGCCAGTGACCCATTGAACTCCTGGTTTTCTCTGCAAAAAGTGCTAAGAAAGATGATCGCGTCATAGGGCCGAGCCAAGCTCATCTCAAGGAGCAAATGCAGTGCTCAAAAGCATTGTAGGCACCCGCCAATTAAGGCAGAAACTTTGCAAATTTATGGGGCCTTGCAATACCTCACGGGCCCCCGCCATGTGCCAGCGTCGCACCTCCATGACATCATGCGGGCACCTGCTAACCTGCAGAGTGCAAGCCACCAACTCCATGATTTTACTCAAGTTGTCCCCTTTAACCCAATGTGTGGTCCTATAATCTTTTAGGGAAGGTGAGCCACGAAATTAGAGTTGTTGGGAGGATATCTTTGATATATAGAAGGTTGTAAGGTTGGGAGAGGATATCTCACATTGTAAGACATTTTCTAGAGAGAGAAATATTGTTCTTAAGAGTTTTGGGTTAGAGCTTGCTCTTGGTGCAAAAATAGAGAGTAAGATCACTTCAACCTCATTCTCCCTTGCTTCTATGGGTAACTAACTCCCTTTCTAGGGAGGTGATGAAGCCCTTCCTTGTAAGCATGTCTTAGTTTTGGGTTTAATTTGGGGAAAGATATATATATGTGGTAGTTTTACAATCTAAAGCACTCATCTTGATGTAATGAAGCTTAATCTCTATAAATGATTATATTGAAGCTATTGTCTTGTCTCTTAGATTATAATTTCTCTTGATTGTATGACTTGCATTTTTATAGCGACAATGAAAATGAGATTGTGAAATGGTTTTAATGGCATGTTGATTAAGAGGTTTGATAGTCCATAGCTTAGGGCCTTCCTTTGATGGATTATTCTTGGTTTTTAACTTCATGTGCTTTTATCATTTGATTAAGGGTTTGATAATCTCTAGCTTAGTGAGCATGTCTAAGGCTACACCCTAGTTTAGGTAGTTCAAGCATGTAAAACTTTGATAGGTTATTCTTGCCTCTTGATTTTATGAATTTCTTGAAGATAATGTAGCAACCATGTGTTGCTACATATCATGGCCACTTATATATGTTGTTTCCCCAAGTTAATCACAGACTAGCATGTTAATAGGGTAGGTAGTGGATTCACTTCTCTAGTCCTCTCGACATATTTTTCCTTTCCTCTTAATTTCCTTCAATTTAGTGTTTTATGAATCTTTAATTTCAAGCACCAAGTGACAAACCAAACAAAAACTCTACACCCCCTTCATCAAACTAAGTGATTTTAAAGACCTTGGTTGCCATAAACCAGCAATCTCTGTGGTTTGACTTACCCTTACGATAGCCCTATTTTACAATGATTTGTGCTATTGAAAATGGTTAATTATAATTATAATTGGATCAACCGACTAATTTTTGGCGCCGTTGCCGGGGATTGCAGGCGGTTTTGTAACCGAGGTTCAAAGATTAAATTTGGTTTGATTGTGAGTTTAGAGGACTTCACTATTCCAGTTTTACTGTCTTACAAAGCATTGGTCTTTATCGTCGCCATTTATTTTATGTCTTGTTGATAATTGAGGAGAAATGGAACATTATATGTGGATGTTATGGTGAAGAAGTGTTATGCTTGTTGTGAAGTGTGTTGTTGATATTTGGCCGTAGGTCATTATCTTTACCAACTCTTGAATCTCCCATTGACATAAATTCACTTGAAAGGACTCTTAGAATAAACCTTAGGGAATCTGCAAACATAAGAGGAATTGAACTTGAATTTAATACAATGGCCGGTAATGAAGAAAATGTCAGGAATGAGGGAATTAATAATGATAGGGCCGAAATTCCAAATGTGGCACCTATAACTCTTAGGGACAATTTATCCTTACCACTTATGCCTCTCCTTCTTGCATAGTGATGCAAACATCGAGGCAGCCCAATATGAGATCAAATCTAGCAGAATTCAAATGCTTCCATCCTTTCATGGCTTTGAAAATGAAGACCCTTATAAGCATCTTGATGAGTTCCTTGAAATCTGTTCTACCATCAAGCTGAGGGGCTTCCCTGAAAATGTTCTCCATTTGCATCTCTTCCCATTAGGGCAAAATATTGGTTGAACTCCCTTACTCCAAATTCCATCACTACATCGGCTCAATTACAACAAGAATTCTTAAAAAAATACTATCCTGTGAGTAAGACCAACCAAATGAGGCATTCTATTCTTAGCTTTGCACAAATCGATGGGGAACAACTCCATGAGACTTGGGAAAGACTTCATGACCTCCTTAGGAAATGTCCGCACTATCTAATTCCAAAATGGCAATTGGTGCAAGCTTTCTATGCTGGTTTAACCGACCCACATAGACTCATGGTTGACTCATCATGTAGAGGGATGTTCATGTCTAAGAATGTGGATAAGGCTTGGACCTTACTCGAGAATTTGAGTGAAAACTTATTGTAATATAATTCTCGTAGTGCTCCAACCTCAACCAATGCAAAGAACACCAATCTATATCAACCAAAGACACTGAGGGAAGAATCTTCTGAAGTGGATGCCATAGCTCACAAATTCTATCAATTAATGGCACCACATCTCTCTCCTTCCTTGTCTCAAAATTCGGCAAGTGCGGTGTGTGCATTATGCACTAGCCCATTCCATCTCTCGAAAGATTGCCCCACATCGGAGCAATTTCCTAGTAGCAATCAAGAGCAAGCAAATGCTATGTTTTCCAGGCCCAAAAATAATCCTTACTCCAATACCTACAATCCGGGATGGAAAGATCATCCGAATTTTTCGTTGAGGCAACCCGCCCAACAAAATTCGACATTTCAAAATCAAGGGCATCAAAATTAGCCTCACTCTCAATTTCTAAATAGTCAATTTTAGGCCTCTTCGAGTTACCGTCCACCCTATAATCCAAATGTCTCTACTCTATCTCATACGTTTCCAACTAATGAAATTCTCGCTGCAAATAAACAAATGATGGAATCCCTTGACAAGCAAATGTTAGAATCTAACAAGCAACTGTTGACATCCTTGCAGCCTACTATCCAAACGGTTCATTCACATACTTAGTCAATAGCCAAACTTGAGAATTAAGTGGGACAAATAGCTAATTTAATGAACCAACTTCTTCAAAGAGATAAGGGAAAACTTCTCGCTCAACCATTTGAGAATCCTAGAGGGATTCATGTGATTGATGAAACCCCTCCTCCGAGTAGGCCTACTCATAAGCAAGTCCAACCCATCACCACCCTTCGAAGTGGTCGAATTGTGGACAACAAGGTTGATGGAGGAAAAGAGGAAAAAGTTCCTCCTCCCAAAAATCCAAATCCTATCTCATCTAATCCAAATTTCACTTCTGAAAATCCAAAGTCTAGCACTGAAAATTCCAAGCTTGTCACCCTAAATGTGGAGACTTCTTATGAGCCTAAGGCTCCGTTTCCTCAATGTCTCCAAGAGTCGACACATTTTGGGAACAAAAGTTGTAAAATTCAGGACATATGGGAGGTCTTTAAGCAAGTAAAGATCAACCTTCCACTCTTGGATGCTATCAGGCAAATCCCTCCCTATACAAAATTTCTCAAGGATTTGTGTACTCAAAAACGCACTTCCAAGAATCATTTACCAAAGAAGGTAAGACTAACTGAAAATGTGACTGCGATCATTCAGCACAGCACTCCTCCAAAGTACAAGGATCTGGGTGCCCCAACAATCTCGTGTGTCATTGGTGACAACAAGATAGAAAGGGCCCTCCTTAACTTAGAAGCGAGTATGAACTTAATTCCATATTCAGTTTACTTACAACTATGGTTGGGTGATCTTAAGCCAACCTCCGTGGTTTTCCAGCTTACCGATAGATCGGTCAAGCACCTACGGGGCATTCTTGAAGATGTCATCATCAAAGTGGACAAATTCTACTTCCTGGTAGACTTTGTGGTTCTTGACACGGAACTGGTCCATGATCTAAAGAAACATATTCCCATGATCCTCGGTAGGCTTTTCTTAGCTATGGCTAATGCTTCGATAAATTGACGAATCGGGGTGATGGATATCGCCTTTGGAAATATTCAAGTCAAACTCCACATTTTCTATGTAACTCAACATCCTTCCAAAGAGGATGATTGTTTTCTCATTGATGCGGTAGATGAAGTGGTCGAAGATTCTCTCCCCTTCATTCTAAGCAAGGATCCTCTTGAAACTTTCATGTCTCACTTTGACTTCACAAACTTTGATATCAATCAATCCATCCAAGAAGTGAATTCTTTGCTCGACATTGGTGCTATTATGGACTTTCCTCCTTGGAAGGTGCCAAGAGAACCACTTCCTCAACTTTCAACTAGTCCTCCGATCCCTTCCTTGAAATCTCCACCACAACTTGAGTTAAAGCCACTCCCGGTCCACCTCAAGTATGTGTTTCTTGGTGCAAATAAAACTCTTCCATTCATCATTGCATCGGACCTTTTAAAGGACCAAGAAAACAGCCTCTTAGTGATGCTACAAGAGCACAAACAAGCTATTGGCTAGGTAGTGGCTGATTTGAAAGGAATCGACCCTTCTATTTGTATGTATCTAATCGGTATGACAATTATACATCAACCTTTGCAATAACACAAATCATTGTAAAATAAGGCTATTGGTCGGGTAAGTCGAACCACTGGAACTGCAAGTTTGTGGCAACCAAGGTATCTAAAATTACTTCTAGAATGATAAAAGGGGGGTTGTAGAGTTTGTTGGTATGTCATTAAAATTAAGGGTTTAAATTGCATAAAACAATAATGTGCTAAGAAGTAAAGACATAAAGACAATAAAGAAGGGGCTAAGGAAGTGAATCCACTACCTATCAATAAGCATGCTATGACATGATTTACTTGGGGAAATAACATATATATGTATTACTATGGAATGCAACAACATAAAATTGCTACATTACCTTTAAGAATTTATGAAATCAATTGGCAAGAATAACCTATCAAAGCATTACATGTTTTGGTTACCTAAACTAAGATGCAACATTAGACATGATCACTAAGCCAAAGATTATCAAGCCATTAATCTCATAATAAAAGCACATGATATAGAAATCAAGAATAATCTATCAAAGGAAGGCCCTAAGCAATAGATTATCAAATTTCCTAAATATCATGCCAATAAAAACACTTCCATAAACTCATCTCCATTGTCACTATGAAAATGTAGCAATATAATCATAAGAGAAAAACAATCTAAGACAAGACATTTAACTCAAAATGATCATTAATAAACATTGAAGTTCTTTACATCAAATAAGGTGCTCTAGTTCATGGAAAGGTTACATATATACATTAAACCCCCAAATATAAATCAAAACAAAACAATGCTTACAAAATGGAGCTTCATCGCCTCCCTAGATAGGGAGTTAGTTACCCATGAAGACAAAGAATAAAGAAGAAGATGAAGAATCCCTCTCCATTTTCGCACCTTAAGCTCAAGAACACCCAAAACCCTCTAAACTCACTATTTCTCTCTCTAAAACTTGGCCAAATGTGAGATATGGAAAAATACAAGCCTTCCCCCTCTTATCTAGGCAAAAACCTACTTCCATCTACTCCATCATAAGCTCCAACCACCCTAGAGGTCATTTGGACCACACAAAATGTAGAGGGACCAAGGTTCAGCACAAAAACAAGAGCAGGTAAGCTGCTCTTTGCAGATCGGCGGGCGCCTGCGCGGCGATGGCGGGCGCCCGCGGGTGCTTGCATCAGCGGAAGTGGTCTCTAGACAAAATGGCGCGGCGGGCGCTCGCAGAACTGGCGGCGGGGGCTCGCGAGGAAGCGCGGGGCCCTGCGGATGAATGCAGCACACTAGAGTAAATGGCAGGCACCCACGAAGCCTTGACTTCCAAAAGCTCTCAGCCTTCTCTTCAGCCTCCTTGGTTGGTCAAGTTATGCGGTCATCATTTTGAATGTAATGCCGCAACATTCATACACATGATGGCTCAAGGAACTTGGCTCAAATAACAGTCCCCAGCAATGGCTTACTTTGATTCTTCAAAAGATTGTCAAAACCATTCCTTTAGCTATATTCGGGGAAACCGACCTAAAAATAAATGAAAACAAACAAATAAAGCTAAACTATACATTATTATCAACTAATGGACTTAACTAATGCAAATAAGGGCGCTTGAATATGCAATATTCGGCAATGTTGGACCGTACCAAGATCAACTCATTATAAATCTTAAGAATTTGGTCCCAGACAAGTTGTGGGACGCAAAACCAGTATTCTTTTTCAGCGGCATAGAGGGCTTTCAGAAAATCCCCCTTACGCTCGAAATGGCCTGGCACGGGAAGGACGTTCTTGGCCAGGACTGAATTAAGAAACCACAGCCGGCATGGTAAGAAGGATTTATTGGTGCTTGTGGTTCAATTGCCGGTAAATTGACCGTGACAAATTTCACCCACAATGTCCGCTAAAGGAAGCAGAGCCAGTGGTTCAACATAAAGAGGTAGGCCTGCCTCATCCACCAGCAAAGCCAATGGATAATCCATAGCCATAGTAAGGTCATCCAGGCCAAATTCATAAACGTCACCATCAATGGTAGTTTTGATGATGTCCGGTTCCGCACATGAATGGAACAGGTTTGCATAAAACAGACGGACCACACGCGGGTAGTAGGCATGAGCGCGTGGCTTGAAAAGCAATGTGAGGCAAAGTGCCTTCAATTCATGGACTGACCATGCTGTTTCTTGATTTTTCTCAAAATCATTTGCAATGTTGAATTTTGCTTCGGGGACAATTGGCCATTCCACCCAATTTGGAATTGGAGGCATATTAGAAGGGCCCTCGGATAAGCGAGCACGCTTGGACACAACTTTGGGAGCCATTGGAGTGAGGAAATTTGGTTCAGGAATTTCTATGAACACCTGGCGTGCACAAGAGTGGGGAAGAGAGGCAAAATGATGCTAAAGATGTGAAAATCCCAAAAATTTAACCTGAAAATCAACAATGCACAATCTGAACAATCATATATCCTACCACACAAGTGATCCCGTCCTTCTTTAATCAAAAATTGAAAGAAAACGAAGGTTAGAGACTTACCTACAATAGGTGAACCAAAAACCTTGCTTGATGATGGAGGGGCTTGAGGATGAGAGGAGGAAGAATGAGAGAGATGGGAGAAGGAAAAATGAAATAAGATGGGTGGTTAGGGTTGGAGAGAGGAACGTTTTTAGGGTTAAAGAGGTTTGGGGCGAGGAGAGAAAGATAGAAGGAGAGGTTAAAAGCAATGAAATGGGCTTGAAAGCCCATTTATCACTCAGCTGGGAAGAGGCGCGGGCGCTCGCGATACTACATAAGCGCACTGTATATTTTGGCGGGCGCCCACGATAGCGTGGTGAGGGCCTGCGAGGAATAGCGGGTGCCCGCGGAAGCTCATAGCTCACTGCCTAAAACAGCGGGCACCCGCGGAGCTTCTCCAAAGCCTACCTTGTGCAACAAAGCTCAGCACACAAGGCCCGGGACGTGATTTCCAACAACTTTAAACATGGATTTTGAATTGTGGAGGATCTTAGTCACTGTGTATGATTGCCGGGACGGGATTTTGCGCTTAATGGCCCAAGACAGAGAATCATTGAGACTTTGGATAAGATGGGAGACATGCCTAAATAACCTTGAATATTTCCTGTGGTGGCATGGAAACCTGAAACCGATGAAGAAAACCGAATGTGACTGCCAGAATGCTAGATGAGACAATTCCGGAAGAGTGTACATTTTGGTTAAACTTTGCGAATTTCTGAAAGATTCTTGGCAATTGACATTTAGAAGGGGGAAGCTTGAAAGATGAAAGAATTGTTTCCCATGACTGCTAAATTTTACGTCGATAGCTAGACAACCCAAGATCGTGCATCAGTCCTCGTAAATTAGGTCTGTTAGTAGGACTTTCTCTACTTTGCGGATAGGGACTATACCATCAACACAAGGCTTAAGCCGTTGGCCATTAACCTTAGAGAGAGATCCATCGGTAGGATCTTGGAGTTCAACTGCAGCATAAGGAAAGACGGAAGTGATGATATATGTCCTATCCCACCGTGAACGGAGTTTACCTGGAAAGAGCTTCAAGTGAGAGTTGAAAAGCCAAAATTTTTGTCCAGGGGCAAAAGATTTGTGGACAATGTGCTTGTCATGAAACGCTTTAGTCTTTGCCTTACGGATTTTAGCGCTTTCATACGCAGCATTTTGAATTTCCTCAAGCTCATTAAGCTGCAATTTATAAGTAGAACCGACTGGTTGGAGATCAAAGTTGAGCCTTTTTATGGCCCAATAAGCATGATGCTCTAGTTCAACTGGGAGATGACATGCGTTGCCAAAGACAAACCGATATGGCGACATGTTAATGGGCGTCTTGTAAGTTGTCCGATAAGCCCAAAGCGCATCGTTTAGTCTTAATAACCAATCTTTGCGGTCCGGTCGAACCGTTTTTTCCAATATATGCATAATCTCCTGATTCGATACTTCCACTTGACCACTCATTTGAGGGTGATAAGGTGTGGCAACCTTGTGAATGACGGAGTACTTAGAGAGGACGGATTTAAGATAACAATTTTTGAAATGAGATCCACCGTCACTGATGATTGCTCTGGGCATACCAAAATGACTAAAAATGTTGGATTGAATGAACTTAATCACGACTTTATGCTCATTGTTTTTGGTAGCCTCGGCCAACCCATTTGGAAACATAATCCACCGCTACAAGGATATACTCATAGCCATAAGAAGATGAAAATGGTCCCATAAAGTCAATCCCCCACACATCAAAAATTTTAACAATTAAGATGGGAGTGAGGGGCATCATGTCTCTTCTAGTCGAGCCGTTGACATCGCTCACATGACTTGCAGAAGTTATAAGCATCCCGAAACAAGGATGGCCAATAAAATCCGCTTTAAAGGACTTTGTCAGCAGTCTTTTTGGCACTGAAGTGTCCACCACAAGCAAGAGTGTGGCAGAAATTTAGGACACTTGTGGTTTCGGTTTCAGGAACGCATCGCCGGATGGTTTGATCCGGGCAATATTTGAACAACTCCAGATCTTCCCAAAAGAAATTTTTGACTTGGGAGAAGAACCGGTCTTTCTCTTGTTTGGACCAATTTGATGGAATTTTGCCTACCTCAAGATAGTTGACAATATCAGCAAACCAAGGGAGACTTGAATGGGAAATTTGAAATAGTTGCTCATCTAGAAATAAGTCTTGGACTGCAGTAAATTTAGAGGATTTCTCAATGAGTAGGCAAGAGAGATGGTCAGCGACAACATTGTCGGTCCCTTTTTTATCCCAGATTTCAATATCAAACTCTTGGAGTAAGAGTATCGATCGAATTAAGCGGGGCTTGGTCTCCTTTTTTGCGAGTAAGTGCCTAAGGGAAGTATAATCCAAAAAAACAATAACCTTGGATCCAAGAAGATAAGAGTGGAATTTATCCAAGGCATACACCACAGCTAGCAATTCTTTTTCAGTGGTGGTGTAATTAAGTTGGGCATCGAAGAGAGTTTTGAGTTTTGCTAGCATAATAGATGACATGTGGAAGTTTGTCCACACGCTGGCCCAAAACTGCACCTAATGCATAATCGGATGCATCACACATGATCTCAAATGGAAGAAACCAATTAGGCGGTTTCATGATTGGGGCAGATGAGAGAAGAGTGCAAAGTGTCATGAAAGCTTCCATACAAGCTTCATCAAAATCAAATGGAGCATCCTTGGCAAGAAGATTACACAAGGGCCGAGAAATTTGACTAAAATCCTTGATGAAGCGACGATAAAATCTGGTATGACCAAGGAAGGAGCGGATTTGACGGACGGAATTTGGAGGAGAAATATTAGAAATTAATTCTACTTTGGCTTTGTCAACCTCAATTCCTCTTTTTGAAATGATATGTCCTAGAACAATGCCCTCTTGGACCATAAAGTGACTCTTCTCCTAGCTTAGAATTAAATTTGTCTCCTTGCATCTTTGAAGTACAAGAGATAGATTATGGAGATATGAATCGAAGGAGGAGCCAAAGACAGAAAAATCATTCATGAAAACTTCCAAGAACTTTTCAACCATATCGAAGAATATGGATATCATGTACCTTTGAAATGTTGTCGGTGCATTGCATAGCCCAAAGGGCATGCGTCTATAGGCAAAAGTTCTAAAGGGACATGTGAAGGTTGTTTTCTCTTGATCTTGGGGGGTGATTGCCACTTGGTTATAGCCGGAATTACCGTCAATAAAATAATAATAGCTTTGGCCGGCTAGCCTTTCTAGGATTTGATCAATGAATTGAAGTGGAAAATGATCCTTCCTAGTGGTAGAATTGAGTTTCCGGTAGTCAATGCACACACGCCACCCAATGGTGGTTAGTTGTGATACGAGCTTACCCGTTGAATTTTCAATAACGGTGAGGCCGAATTTCTTGGGATTCAACCGGCGCTACACCTCTCTAGAAGGTTTATTGTCGTCCTCCAAATGAATGCGGTGCAAATAAATAGAAGGATCGATTCTTTTCAAATCAGCCACTGCCCAACCAATAGCTTCTTTGTGCTCTTAAAGCACCGCAAAAAGGCTATTTTCTTGGTCCTTTAAAAGGTCCGATCCAATGATGATCGGAAGAGTTTGATTGACACCAAGAAACACATACTTGAGGTGGGCCCGGAGAGGCTTTAACTCAAGTTGTGGTGGAGATTTCAAGGAAGGGACCGGAGGGGTAATAGAGAGTTGAGGAAGTGGTTCTTTTGGCATCTTCCAAGGAGGAAAATCCATGATAGCACCTATGTCGAGCAACAAATTTACTTCTTGGATGGCTTGGTCAATATTAAAGTTTGAGAGGTCAAAATGAGACATGTAAGTTTCCAAAGGATCTTTGCTCAGAATAAAGAGGAGAGATTCTTCAACCACTTCATCAACCACATCAATAAGGAAATAATCATCCTCTTCGGAAGGATGTTGAGTGGCGTGGAAAATGTGGAGTTTGACTTGCATATTTCCAAAGGCGATGTCCATGACCCCAGTTCGGCAATTAATTGAGGTGTTAGCCGTAGCTAAGAATGGCCTACCGAGGATTATGGGAATATGTTTGTTTGGATCATGGACCGGTTCCGTGTTAAGAACCACAAAGTCTACTGGGAAGTAGAATTTGTCCACTTTGATTATGACATCTTCAAGAGCACCCCATGGGTGGTTGACTGATCTGTCGGCAAGTTGCAAGACCAGAGGTTGGCTTTAGATCTTCCAACCCCAACTGTAAGTAAACTGAATGTGGAATCAAATTTACACTAGCTCCTAAGTCAAGGAGGGCCCTCTCTATCTTGTTGTCACCAATGACACACGAGATTGTTAGGGAGCCCGGATCCTTATACTTTGGAGGAGCACTGTGTTGAATGATTGCACTTACATTTTCAGTCAATCTTACTTTCTTTGGCAAATGATTTTTAAAGTTGCGCTTCTAAGTGCACAAATCCTTGAGGAATTTAGTATAGGGGGGAATTTACTTTATAGCATGCAAGAGAGGCAAGTTGATTTTTACTTGCTTGAAGACTTCCCACATGTCTTGAATTTTACAATTTTTGTTCCCAAAATGTGTTGACTCTTGGAGACATTGAGGAAACGGAGCCTTAAGTTCATTAGAAGTCTCCACATTTGGGGCAACAAGCATTGTATTTTCAGCATTAGACTTTGGAAATTCAGGAGTGAAATTTGGATTAGAAGAGCTGAGAATTGGATTTTTGGGAGGAAGAGCTTTTTCATTGTTTCTTCCGTCAACCTTGTTATCCACAACTTGACCACTCCTAAGGGTGGTGATTGCTTGGACTTGTTCATGAGTTGGCCCACTCGGAGGAGGGGTTTCGTCAATCACATGAATCCCTCTAGGATTCTCAAATGGTTGAGCGGGAAGCTTCCCCTTATCTCTTTGAAGAAGTTGGTTCATTGAAGTGGCTATTTGCCCCACTTGATTCTTAAGTTTAGCAATAGAATGAGTATGAAAATGAACCATTTGGAGAGTGGGCTACAATGATGTCAAGAGTTGCTTATTGGATTCCATCATTTGCTCGTTTAGAGATTCCATCATTTGCTTGTTTGTAGCCAAAATCTCATCAGTTGGGAACGCAGGAGGTTGATTAAAGACATTTGGATTAAACGGAGGACGGTATCTTGACGAGGCCTGAAATGGCCTATTTTGAAATTGAGAAGAGGGATGATTTTGATGCCCTTGATTTTGAAAGTTTGAATTTTGTGGGGCGGGTTGCCTCCATGAAAAATTCGGATGAGCTCTCCAACCCGAATTATAGGTATTAGAATAAGGATTGTTTCCAGGTCTGGAAAACATTGCATTTGCTTGCTCATGATTGGGATTAGGAAATTGCTCTGGTGTAGGACAATTTTCTAAGAGATGGAAAGGACTCGTGCATGATGCACACACCGCACTTGCCGAATTTTAAGATAATGAAAGAGAGAAGTGTGGTGCCATCAATTGATAAAATTTGTGAGTTATGGCATCCACTTGAGAAGATTCTTCCCTCATTATTTTTGGTTAACAAGAATTGGTGTTCTTTATATTGGTTAAGGTCGGAACACTACGAGAATTATATTACAGTGAATTTTCACTCAAGTTCTCAAGTAGGGTCTATGCCTCATCCGCACTTTTGGACATGAACATCCCTCCACATGATGAGTCAACCATAAATCGATGGGTATCAGTTAAACCAGCATAGAAGGCTTGCACCAATTTCCATTTTGGAATTAGGTGGTGCGGGCATTTCTTAAGGAGGTCTTGAAGTCTTTCCCAAGTCTCATGGATTTGTTCTCCCTCACTTTGTGAAAAGCTAAGAATGGAACGCCTCATTAGGTTAGTTTTGCTCACTGATAGTACTTTTTTAAGAATTCTTGTTACAATTGAGCCCATGTAGCGATGGAGTTTGTAGGAAGGGAGTTCAACCAATATTTTGCCCTTTCTTTTAAGAAGAATGGGAAAAGATGCAAATAGAGAGCATTGTCAGGGAAGCCCCTCAGCTTGATGGTAGAACATATTTTGAGGAATTCATCAAGGTGCTTATAGGGGTCCTCATTTTCAAAGCCATGAAAAGATGGAAGCATTTGGATGGTGCTAGATTTGATCTCATATTGGACTGCCTCGATGTTTGGCATCACTATGCAAGAGGGAGAGGCATAAGTTATAGGGATGAAATGGTCCTTAAGAGTCATAAGAGCATTTGGAACTTCAGCCCTATCATTATGGATCCCCTCATTCCCGACATTTCCCTCATTGTTGGCCATTGTATTAATTTCAAGATCAAGTCCTCTTAAAGTTTATGATTCCCTAAGGTTTCTTCTAAGAGTTCTTTCAAGTGAATTTATATCAATTGGCACTTCAAGAGTAGGCAAGGATAGTGACCTATGACCCAACATCAACTACGCAATTCACAATAAATATAATATCCCTTCACCATCAAATCCACATACGATGTTCCCGTTCTCCTCAATTATCAATCTAGATAGAAAAGTAAATGGCCACGACAAGGACCGATGCTTTGCAATATAGACAAACGCTAAAATAGCCTCGACAAGGGCTCCACAAGCTAAGTATCTCTAATTTATACACATACAAGATATTCACAAACCTGAGACCAGGACTTCGAAAACTTACCCAGAGTCTTTTAGACTTACAATTTTGCTAGCTTTCCCACGATAGGCCTTGAGTACCTAGAATCTCACAAGAAAACTTGAAACGCAAATTAATCCAAACCAACGAGAAAATATCTACAAGAACACAATATTCACAATCAAACCAAAGTTAATCCTAGAACCTCGGTTGTAAAACCGTTTGCAGTCCCCGGCAACGGCGCCAAAATTTGATCAGTATGACAATTATACATCAACCATTGCAATAGTACAAATCATTGTAAAATAGGGCTATTGATCGGGTAAGTCGAACCACTGGAACTGTAAGTTTGTGGCAACCAAGGTATCTAAAATCACTTCTAGAATGATAAAAGGGGGGTTGTAGAGTTTGTTAGTTTGTCACTAAAATTAAGGGTTTAAATTGCATAAAACAATAATGTGCGAGGAAGCAAAGAGATAAAGACAACAAAGAAGGGACTAGGGAAGTGAATCCACTACCTGTCAATAAGCATGCTATGACATGATTTACTTGGGGAAATAACATATATATGTATGACCATGGAATGCAACAACATAAAATTGCTACATTACCTTCAAGAATTTATGAAATCAATTGGCAAGAATAACCTATCAAAGCATTACATGTTTTGGTTACCTACACTAAGATGCAACATTAGACATGATCACTAAGCCAAAGATTATCAAGCCATTAATCTCATAATAGAAGCACATGATACAGAAATCAAGAATAATCTATCAAAGGAAGGCCCTACGCAATAGATTATCAAATTTCCTAAATATCATGCCAATAAAAACACTTCCATAAACTCATCTCCATTGTCACTATGAAAATGTAGCAATATAATCATAAGAGAAAAACAATCTAAGACAAGACATTTAACTCAAAATGATCATTAATAAACATTGAAGTTCTTTACATCAAATAAGGTGCTCTAGTTCATGGAAAGGTCACATATATACATTAAACCCCCAAATATAAATCAAAACAAAGCAATGCTTACAAAATGGAGCTTCATCACCTCCCTAGATAGGGAGTTAGTTACCCATAAAGACAAAGAATGAAGAAAAAGATGAAGAATCCCACTCCATTTTCGCACCTTAAGCTCAAGAACACCCAAAACCCTCTAAACTCACTATTTCTCTCTCTAGAACTTAGCTAAATGTGAGATATGGAAAAATACAAGCCTTCCCCCTCTTATTTAGGCAAAAACCTACTTCCATCCACTCCATCACAAGCTCCAACCACCCTAGAGGTCATTTGGACCACACAAAATACAGAGGGAACAAGGTTCAGCACAAAAGCACGAGCAGGTAAGCTGCTCTCTGCAGATCGACGGGCGCCCACGGGTGCTTGCATCTGCGGAAGTGGTCTCTGGACAAAACGGCGGGCGCACGCGGTGGCACAGCGGAACTGGCAAGAGCCCGCGGAACTGGCGGCGGGGCCCGTGAGGAAGCGCGGGGCCCCGCGGATGAATGCAACACACTAGAGTAAATGGCGGGCGCCCGCGGTGGCGCAGCGGGCCCCACGGAGCCTTGACTTCCAAAAGCTCTCAGCCTTCTCTTTAGCCTCGTTGGTTGGTCAAGTGATGCGGTCGTCATTTTGAATGTAATGCCACAACATTCATACACATGATGGCTCAAGGAACTTGGCTCAAATAACAGTCCCTAGCAACGGCTTACTTTGATTCTTCAAAAGATTGTCAAAACCGTTCCTTTAGCTATATTCGGGGGAACCGACCTGAAAATAAATGAAAACAAACAAATAAAGCTAAACTATACATTATTATAAACTAATGGACTTAACTAATGCAAATAAGGGCGCTTGAATATGCAATATTTGGCGCTTATCAACATCGCATTCATATGGAGGACGACGCAAAAACTTCTAAAAAGGTACAGCGCCGGTTGAATCCAAACATGAAAGAAGTGATCAAGCTACTAGATGTGGGAATCATTTACCCATCTCTTATAGTAAGCGGGTTAGCCCCACTCAAGTTGTTCCCAAGAAATCTGGCTTCACCGTTGTTGAAAATTCAGCGGGAGAGCTCGTGCCACAACGCACAACCACCGGGTGGTGTGTGTGCATTGACTACTGGAAACTCAACTCCACCACTAAGAAGGATCATTTTCCACTTCCATTCATTGATCAAATCCTAGAAAGGCTAGCCGGCCAAAGCTACTACTGTTTTCTTGATGGTTATTCCGGCTATAACCAAATGGCAACTGATCTACAAAATCAAGAGAAAACCACATTCATGTGTCCCTTGGAACATTTGCCTATAGACGCATGCTCTTTGGGCTATGCAATGCACCGGCAACTTTCCAAAGGTGCATGATGTCCATATTTTCCGATATGGTTGAAAAGTTTCTGGAAGTATTCATGGACAATTTCTCCGTCTTTGGGTCTTCCTTTGACTCATGTCTCCAAAATCTATCCCTTGTGCTTCAAAGATGCAAGGAGATAAATCTTATTCTAAGTTGGGAAAAGAGTCATTTTATAGTCCAATAAGGCATTGTCTTAGGGCTTGTTATTTCAAAAAGGGGAATTGAGGTTGACAAGGCCAAAGTCGAATTAATCTTTTATCTTCCTCCTCCAAATTCTGTCCGACAAATCCGTTCCTTCCTTGGTCATGCCGGCTTTTATCGCTGTTTCATCAAAGATTTTAGTAAAATATCCCAGCCCTAGTGTAATCTTCTTGCTAAGGATATTCCCTTCAATTTTGATGAAGCTTGTTTGGAAGCTTTCAAGAAGCTCCGTACTCTTCTCTCTTTTGACCCAATTATGAAACCGCCTAACTAGTCTCTTCCATTTGATATCATGCGTGATGCATCCGATCATGCATTGGGTGCGGTTTTGGCCCAGTGTGTGGACAAGTTATCACATGTTATTTATTATGCTAGCAAAACTCTATCTGATGCTCAATTGAATTACACCACCACTTGATACATATATATGTGGATACGTAATATTATAAGGTAGTATTATTATTTCGTTGTTTTATTTATTTCTCTTTTTCTTTATAAGCAGACTTAGGGTTAGACAAGGATTAAGGTTATATGTTATCTATATATATATAAGCATAAGTCTATGAAGGCATATATGATATTCCGTGGTATTCTAGAGAGAGAGAGAAACCGTGAGAGAAGAAAGGAGAGGCTCGGCCTAAGGTTGAGGCCAGACCAAGAGGAAGAAGAAAGAGAGGTTGCGTGGGCTAGGACGGTATAGCAGAGAGCTATGACGGCAGCCACAATCGCCAAAAAAGCTAGGAAGAAGAAGTTAAGGTTTCAATCCGAAACCTAGAGGCAAGTTCTTATTTTACTCTTTCCATTAGATTTCTTGTTCTATACATGCCTAGGTTAATTCCAGAACTAATCAGATAATAAATTAACCATGTATGCATGCTTAATCAGAATTAAAACAGAATTTATGTGTTTATATTCATACTTGCTTAATTTTGAAATTCCTTGCTTGAATCTTGTTTTAATTGGTGTAAAAGATGCATAAGAACTTTGTAAAATTAATTGGGATCATCTAGTACTTAGAATAGAAGGTTAGGAACCTTCAGAAAGATTGTCGGAATGATCAGACGACATCGAAGATGAAGAAGACGAAGAGTAGCAGGAATGGAGGCGGCTCCATTCAAAGTGGATGCAGCTCCATTAAGAATGAAGGCGGCTCCTTTTGGATAGAGCATACTCCATTGAGAATGGAGGCGGCTCCTTTTGGACAGAGCATGCCCCTTTTAGAAGGGAGCATGCTCTCTTGCTGGAACACTGCAGAAAGTGTATTTTTGGTTCTGTTTTGGATTTTGGGATTTTCTAAGGTTGCTTAGATTGTAATAAGGATTTTAAATGACTACGATGTACATGTTAAATACCCACAATGCATAATCTATATTAATGTGCTAAGGATTTGAACAATATGAAATTTTAATTAAATTTACATGTTGTTATTGGATGTTTTAATTGCTGAAAATTATTATAGCAATTTAAATGGATGTTGCATGATTTTAATCATGTATTAGCAGTATAATATGCTCGGTTAACTATCTGATTTTAATTATACTTATCTCTGGATTAATTGATGTATTGTTTTATTTCTTCATCAATTATTGGATGGAATGAAGGATTTAATTGCTTAAAAATAACTTAGCAATTAATATGGATGTTATATGATTTTAATCTTGTGTTGGTTGCATAATATGATTCTTTATATCTGATTATTATTATGCTTATTCCCAGATATATTGATGCATTGTTTTATTTCTTTCATCAATAATTGGATTGTATGGATGTAATGCACTAGTATGGGATGGTGGCAT
Organism: Cornus florida; assembly: GCF_030987335.1. NCBI lineage: Eukaryota > Viridiplantae > Streptophyta > Magnoliopsida > Cornales > Cornaceae > Cornus > Cornus florida. The sequence goes on along the minus strand of NW_026775574.1, from coordinate 60,705,364 downwards.
TCTAAGGACGAATTAACTTATCAGTTAAGTCCTACCTATTTTTATGTAAAGGGACGGATTAACCAAAAGAATGTTAAGTCCTACCTATATTCAAGTCAGGTCAGCTGAACAAGTTGAATGGCTTATAGAGGATTATTTATAGAGGATTACTTGTAGTTGGATAGAATGGATTTTATATATATGACTATGATGCCATGATATGAGCTTAAGTCTCAGGATCATGGTTAGGGTGCGTATATTGCCAAGGATGTGTAGCTGGATATAGTGGTTCATTATGTGCCCTGGTAGGTCTAGGTACTCATGCCCACTATTTGTGCGTTTTGCATGTTGCCTATTATTCAGGTTGAGGTCACCCTATAGTCCAGTGAGGTTCCTTAGTATGCGTATATATATATATATATATATATATATATATATATATATATATGGACTATATTAGTTATTGTTGGATTAACTAGGATGTATACGTGTATTGGATCTCTGCTTGTACTGTAGTAGAGTAGAACTTGTTTATGGGCATGACCCACCATTATTTTTCAGGTGTTCGTCAGGAGTAAAGGTTGTTCGTGTTGAGCAGGGATCAGTCTTCTTCACTCTTCCAGATTATCTACATAGGAGTTTCCTTTATGTGTCAATGTTCTGATGTAGACAGTTATTATTATCACTTGTTCTGTTGGGATTTTCTAGGGGTCGACATAGTATGGATTCCCGAGTTATATAGTATTGGAGGATTGGATGTATCATAATATTTTATTATTTATAAAAATTTATTCTGAGGATTTTATTAATGAATTATCATTTTAGTTTTTTTTCAGCATTTTAGTTATTCTTATTTATCATATTTGTATTCTGTGTTCGATTATTACCGATTTGTTTTTGATATCCTCGGGTATTCAGGCATGGGCCTGGCCAACCCGCATTCAGAAATCCGGGGGTATCACAATTAACGACTATAATAATTTTTCAGAAATTCATGCAACTCAAGACTAAGTATAACCCATCTGCGGTTGGCATGGCTCATCCACCTAAACTAGGGTGTGATATGAGCCATCTTCCCTAGGCATGGCCTATCAAGGTCTTGAAATTGCAAGTTTTAGCACATGAAAGCAATTATCTAGCATAAACTACCTTTATTGATTGGGTTAGAGCCTGTATCACTGCCCTATTTTTCATCATTTCTGTAAATGGAGAGTTCCAAGGTCACTTTTGTTAGGTTAAAGGGCTTCATTGTTAATGATAATTAAAGCAGATGACTCGATAACCCAGTGGATTAGTGCCTCCAGTAGACTTTGGAGTGTCATTCTTCGACTCTCTGCATTTACTAATCTAATATCTAACCCTTTTCCCTTGAAAATAAATAAATAAAAAAAATAAAATTAATGATAATTTAATGGACTTTAGTGATGTACTCCCTCTGTCCCAATATAAGTGTCACTTATGCGGAGTGGTAATTTTTAAGGGAACATGTGGGACCATGTATTGTTTGCCTAAAAAATTACCAAGTTGTCCTTTTAAGTTTTGAATATTGAAGTTTGAAATTTAAACTCAAAAGACATTTTTGGAATGATGTGAAATATATTGTTTGAAAATGAAAAATGAACACTTATTTTGGGACAGACAAAAAAGAAAAGCATGACACTAACTTTGAAACGCATGGAGTATTAGTTAATAATTATTTAAATATTTAAATTAATATTAATAAATTAATTTTTTATCTATTTAAATTAATATTAATAAATTAAATTTTTATCTATTGAGATATGGTTAAAAAATAAATAAATACTAAATAATAGTAATTATAAAAACAGTAATAGATAATTTTGATAAAATTCAATCCAATCTAATCCTACGAATCCGCGGCGGGTTAAGATTCATATAACCAGCCTGATTTAATCACGCGTGACTTTTCAAAGACGACAAAAGCAATTCTTCTTGGTTCACAGGTGTTATATCGTGTGTGGCTCAATGTTTCTCTTTCTGGTACCACTCCAGTCAAACACTCAACTATGCATATGACTTTCTGGTTTTTGTAAACCATCGCCGGCACATTTTCTATAAAAATTTCAAGAATTGGAGTAATATCTCTTTCGTATTGCTTTCTCACAGCCTGGGAAAAAAGTTAAGAGTAAAAAAACAAAAAAAAAAATGGCCGAAACCACGGTACGTTTCGGAATATTGGGCTGCGCTAACATAGCACGCAAGGTATCGAAGGCCATTACGCTCGCGCCCAACGCCACCATCTGGGCCATCGGCAGCCGTTCGATCGAAAAAGCCTCGAGATACGCTGCCGAGAACGGCTTCCCGGCGTCGGCTAAATTGTACGGCAGCTACGAGGCCGTGCTGGATGACCCAGAGGTGGACGTTGTGTATGTGCCACTCCCGACCAGCCTGCACGTGCGCTGGGCGGTCTTGGCCGCCGAGAAGAAGAAGCACGTGCTGCTGGAGAAGCCGGTGGCTTTGCACGTGACGGAGCTGGACACGATCCTTGAGGCATGCGAATCCAACGGTGTGCAGTTCATGGACGCCACCATGTGGATGCATCATCCTCGGACGGCTAAGATGACAGAATTTATCTCAGATAAGCTCCATTTCGGAAAACTCAAATCGGTATGTCTACACACACTCATTTACTTGTTTTATTATTTGTTATTTTTCTTAATTTGATGAATTTAACTCATTTAATTTTCGATCACTAATTCCCGAAAAATTATTGTATGGTGCGGATCAATTACTAATTGCAGTTGACCTTGTTGCCGTATGGGTGTCAATTAGTGATTGACCCGGTACTATCTAATAACTTTTTTTACTTTGGAATGTAAAATAATAAATTTATGTTTTGGTTGATTTATTTATTTATTTTTCAGTCACTTCAAATTGATTGAATTTGTCATATTTTGATTTTTGATATTTGGGGATTTTTTTGGTATCAATCGCTTGATCCTGAAAAGTGAGACGATTTTTTTTTTTTTTTTCACAAAGTGGTTGTTCTTATATCGGTTCGTGAATTCGTGAATCTGACTTCTAGAATCGCATCAAACATTGATCCCTAAGAAATGATAAACATGAGAACAGAGTGTTGTAAATAAACATGTTTTTGGTGTATAAAATGATAACGTTTTTGGTGTATAAAATGATAACACGGTTTGCATTTCAACAGTTGCGGTTTTGTTCTATTTTTTTATTTTAGTTTTATTATTATTAGTATTATTTTTTATTTTTTTTTGGTTGTCCTGTTTCGTGCTGTCAAAAATTCAAAATTGTCAAATAGTTTGTGTAATGGACGAGACTGAAATGATAGCCTTCTCGCTTATGACTGCATTTCATATTTCTTGGAAGGTCTAGTTTACCATTTGATCTCTGCCACTGTAAAAAAAAATTCTATTAATTATATGTGGATGATGTATAATGAAAACAAATAAGCCACCAATAGCTTAGCAAACACGTTTTGTGCTTCAATTCTTCTCTCTCACGCTAGCTCAATTTTAAGCTATCATTTCCTCTGCATTCTGGGATTGTCCGAAGATGATTATTTTTTATTTCCACAGTTACACACCTCCTTCACATACGATGCTGGCGCAGACTTTCTCAAAAATGACATTCGCGTGAAGCCTGATCTCGATGCTTATGGAGCTCTTGGTGATGCTGGATGGTACTGCATCAGGGCAAGTCTTTGGGCTGCAGACTATGACCTGCCCAAAACAGTAACAGCTTTGCGCGAACCGGACTTCAACGAAGCAGGGGTGATTCTATCATGCGGAGCTTCTCTTTGGTGGGAGGACGGGAGAATAGCAACCTTCTATTGCTCTTTCCTTACCAATTTTAGCATGGACCTAACTGCTCTCGGAACAAAGGGTTATTTGCGTGTTCATGACTTTGCTGGTCCTTTTCAAGAGAATGTTGGGACATTTTTCATAGCTTCGAATTCCAAGTTTGGGGAACGCGCTCTAGGCTGTGAACCGATACCGGGTGAGCACATTGTCACGACCGATCTTCCTCAGGAAGCTCTCATGGTGACAGAATTTGCTACTCTGGTTAATGGTATTAAGAGTAATGGCTTGAAGCCGGAGAAGAAGTGGCCAACCCTCAGTAGAAAGACACAATTGGTTCTTGATGCAGTCAAGAAGTGGCCAACCCTCAGTAGAAAGACACAATTGGTTCTTGATGCAGTCAAGGGATCGATCGCCAAGGGTTTCGAGCCCGTTGAGATTGTGAATTAATTAATTGGAGATAATTGTGTGATCACGTACTTGTTTTGCAGGCTGCAGTTTTTATACTACTATTACATTATTGATACTGTAGTGCTTGGACCATGGTTTTGGACTTTGAATGGTTTGCTCAAAATAAATGAACCTGTGCTTTTCGGGTTTGATGAATTTGTAGGCTCTGAAGGATTTCAGAAAAAGAAACAAAAAGGAAAGATTAGAAACATTTGAAAAGATTGTTGTATGTGATTCGGATTAATCCACGTAAAATATCTTTTTCAAAAATTATTTTTTATTAAAACTTCTTTGAGTAAAATATTTTTTTCTTTTAAATTTTAGGCGTTCGGCAAAGGTCTTGAAAAAAAAATTAGAACTTATATTGGACAACTAAACAAGAAAAAGTATTTTATTTAAAATATTTTTGTTAGCTTTTTATTAAATATTTTATTTAAATTTTGGAGAATTAAACAAGAAAAAAATAATAATTTTAAATATTTTACATCCAAACAACAAGAGCTTACCAAGCTTTTCTTTAACGTCTATTTTGCTTGCTTTTGAACACGTTTTTGAGAATTAGGGTTTTTGATCAAAGGATGGGTAAAAGATGAAAACACTTATTGTTGAAACAATAGGGTTTTGAATCAAAGGATGGGTAAAAGATGAAAGCCCTTATTGTTCCAATTAAAACAATCAAACGCTCTAATCTCTCTAGGGTTTGTGGAAGATGTTATATATATAGTAGAGAATCTTTACAATATGTCAAAAAGAGATTTTAAAATCATGCAATGACTAACTTATAAGTTTGGAAAAAATATAAAACTAAAAAGTTGCCGATTTTTCGCAGGCAAATACAACTGGTCTACTTCAAAGTGAAATCGGCTAGAAAAGTGTAACCGGTTCTATTTGTCCCGAGAGTTGATTTTGTGTAAGAAATGCAACAAGTTCTAAATTGATCGAAATGCAACTGGTTGGACATTGTTGAATGTTATATTTCCAACCTAAGCTCTTATACCCGACTTTAAAGATACTCACAAGTGTTCCTCACTCACTAAATGATATTCTCAACGGATTCAACGGTAAGAGGCACTTGCGCTTCAAATTCAAAAAATTGAGACTCCAGATTAAAAAAATATTACAACTCTATCGTCAAATTTTGACTCCAAAATTTGCTAACATTACAAATATATCTCTTATTGAAAGTTCCACTTTAAATCCTTGCCTAAATAATAATAAGGCAAAAGTGTGAAATACTTTACTGGACTTTCAACAAATGAGCAAAATACCCCCTGAACAAAAAAAATGAGCAAGTCACTCATAGTACTTCCAAAATTGAACAACTTGCCCCCTTTGTAGAGACCGCTGATGGCTTTCCAATGATAGTTGTGAAGCAATCTTGCATTACAGACTCCACCATGGAGACCGAGTACGTAGCAGCTTCTCCAATCTTGCATTGCATTGCAGACTCTACCATGGAGGCCGAGTACGTAGACACCTCTTCCATTCCTATGGCAACTGACTCTCCGTCATAAGAGGAACCAATTGCTTATCCTTCTATTTCAAGCACGGGAAGAATTGAGTTTGAAGAAGCACACTTCTATAATGATCTTGCTTGGAAAGCTTATGTTGACATCTACAAGGATAGTCCGAATAAGACTGAAAGGAATGTGAATCTACAAAAGCTTCGTGGTACAGCTGGACAGAAGCTTGTGACATACATTGAGAAGAACAAATGGCTTTTCTTTACCAAGCTCGGTAAAAGCTACTTTTCTTTGGATATGGTACATTATTTTTTGTCAATATTCAAAAGCTTAAGGATACATTCTTCATTGTGTCGCTCTTTGGAATTGATTATATGGTTGATGAAGAAGCCATTCAAGCCATTTTGGACATTCCTGATAGAGATAAGATGACGGGACAAGTATTACCATTGGAAGTCTCAGGTCCAGAATTACCCTGAATTATTGTGTTCCGAATACTTCAAGGAATGAAGATAGTATTCTAACTCGTTTTCTAACAGATGAAGCGGTGTTCTTCAATTTGTTCGCTATGGCTAATCTGGGACATTTCCAAAAAGGACAAGATCACTCTCGAGCGAGCACATGTTCTATACTTTCTTGCTATAGATGAGCACATACAACTTGCACCATTCATTATGCAGTTAATGATGGCTCATTACAAAAAGAACTTGCATCGCAATTTGATCATCTCCTTTTCTAATGATAATTATGAATTTCTATAAGCTCAAGAATATTCAGATTCCTCCAAGAGCATAACATCAGCGTATTATGACTGAGTTAGACACTCGTGCACTGAATAAGTCCAAATCAGCTAGGGAGAATGCTAGAAAGGCTCAGAGAGGTGCTGATGAGGGTTCATCACAGGCTCCAGAGGTTACACAGCTATTTCCTCCCAAAGGAAATTTTTTTAGAGCTGATGCAAACATGATGTACTCTCTTCTTCTTCAGCATCAGACTACTATGTTTGATAGGATGATGGATAAGATATAAGATCTCAAGGTTCAAATGGGACAGCTTAGAGGACAGCAATCAGGAGGTTCTTCAGAGGATGTTTACCAGCCTACACCACCAAATCCATCTTTGAGAGATAAGGATGATGGTGCTGAGTATTCAGATGGGGATAAGGATGAGGATGAGGATGATGAAAGTGGTGAAGATTAGAGTATTGATGACTTACTGACTTTCTGTTTAGGGAGATAATGATGCTGACATTTTTTTTTTTTTTTTTGTTTATTTCTCATACATCATGACATCATACTTTTATTTAACATGGTCATTACTTTTGGATATTAACTTATATGTTTAAATGACATGTTTAACTGAATTAATCTATTTCTCTTGTTTCTCTCTACTCTGCCATTATATTCTTTGTCAATTTGTTCCAAAAAAGGGGATAACAATGTTATTTTCAAGGGGAGTAATTTGAAAGATAATTGGATATTTATTTAAGGGGGAGTTTTTATAAATTTATTTGTTAAACTTCATTGTTAGTTTTCCTTGATATTGTGCAGGAAATCAGGTTAAATCGTTTATCCAAGAAAAGAAGAGAATAGAGATAAAATTTCGTGTTTTCTTTTGAACAAAATTGTAATTTACTTTTCTGCTTGGGTAGATTGCTTAAATGTTTTTAGGTTTTTGTCACAAAATTACCAAAGGGTGAGATTGTGAAATATAAATTCTATAATTGGCAATTATCGTGAACAAAACAAGTCTTGAGTTATGTGACGGCTCGAATTTCAAAGAACCCGACGCGTCAGCGAGAAAACAGAAAACTAACCCTATAACGTGTCCCAAACGCGGAAGTAAGAAAAAGAGAAGAGGTCTCTAGAGATGGACACCACCTCTAAGACGCCAAAGTGACCTCCCGAGAAGTCACGAGACTCAAAAAAGAAACAAATGCAAAAGCTAAGATTTAAAAACGGACAAGAATGCCACTAGGGGTAAAATGGTCATTTAAAATAGAAATGGATGCTACCATGCATACCATTGGATAGGCAACAAAAAATTAATAAACTTAGACTTAAAAATCACTTGATTAGGAGTTCGAACGAAAAAGATATGAAATTCCAAAATTTTACAAAAAATTGCCAAAAATGTGCATAGGTGTGATCGGTCGTAAAATTTACGAACGATGAAGGCTAAAAAATTGGTTCCAGGTGCGATCGATCGCACTAAAGAACGATTAATCATAAAGGGTAAATTTTTGGCCTAAAAATGAGATGCCCAGGTGCGATCGATCGTAAGGTCAACAAACGATGGAAAAAGTGAAAAATTCATATCGATCGCAACTATTTGTGACCAATCGTGATGGATCACAATCGATGGGCAGCAACCTGAAAATTTTTGAAAATTTTGAAATTCAAGGGGTAAATGGGACTTTTTGGGAAAAGTTTTTGAAGCAACCCCTATCCAAATGTGATTCTAATGTCAATCATGGTCCAAACCAAGAATAAAAAGCGAAGTGAAATGATGAAAATGCCCCCAAGTGCATGCAATACCAAAGAAAGAAAAACATGTTATAAAATGAAATACTTTGCATACTTTAAAGTGCTTAGCCCTTGGCCTCATTACACACACGTTAAATTACACCAAAAGAGAATGTTTAAATACAGATTACACACCCAAAAGAGGAAGCAAAGCATGCTTCTAATTACATTACACATTGTCAACTTCAAAAGACAACTATATCATGCTAACACTAGCATGCCAAAAATATACAAAACATGTTCAAGATGTAAATACAAGCCGAGCTATAGATGGTTCGCATCCAAAATGAGTGTCTCCTTGCCTGAAAAACAATAATCAACTAGGGTGAGTAATCAAATTACTCAGTAGGATGATGTGTATGTGTATACCTTAAAGTTTCAATGGTTTTTTGCAAGTGTAATATAAATAAACACATGTGGATTATGCCTCCTAATGTCTAGTTTCAAAGGGAAGCTAAGGGATCATTCTAAAGCTATATTTGGAACATTTTGAAAGCATTTCACAATAGGTAACATACTTAACGATATTGGAACATCCAATGAAAAACAACAAGTACTGCATTTGAACAATATTGGAACATCCATTGTAAAACAACAAGTTACAGTCACAAAGTAATGTCAACTTGGAAAATGAAACGTGAAATCAAACAATAGGAATATCTTGGACACGGTATCTCGTTATGAACATCACAACCAAGACAATTAGTTGTTTTGGGCTACTAACCCGCAAGGAACTACCTAAGTACGTACTATTTTGGGAAGAACTCGTACCTCCCGCACTAGAGTCATACTCTAGCCATGTCACGAAACTAATGTCCTAAGTATTTCCAAAACCAATAATAGTGTCACAACAACCATATAGGTGTACAATGCATTTAACCACCTTCGAATGCACATCCAATATTTGAAACCACACAAACCATACTTTAAGTCTTTAAGCTACAATGGCATTTGCAATGTCAAGTTCACAATGTGAATACAACTATGTTACTATAAGGTTGTCAAATTAGGAAATCCATTCATACTAACATAGTAAACCTCAAATCCTTGATTTAAACAACAACATAGTAATAATTTCACAACATAGTTGTTGGCAAGAATCATTCTAGAATTTAATAGTTACAACAACAAGATATTACTAGAATTTAATTTTACACCAAATGAAATAACAACTATACAATAGATACATCATATAAAAGCCTTGAACAATATAAAACCCTAGGTTAGATATATACAATATTCATCTATATGCAACCCTAGAATTTAAATGACATGCATACAATGTATATTAACTTCAAAGAACACAATAAACACTTAGGAAATAAACATAAAACACCCCCTACTTCACTAGAGAATTGTATCTCTAGAAACCAAGGAAAAATGGAAGCAAAAATGGAATCCAAGACAAGGTGTTCTAAAGGAAGGTGAGGGGAAGCTTTTGTCTTCCAAGTGCAAAACCAAAAGCTTAGTGGAAGAGGGTTAGATTCAAGCTTCAATGGTGGCTTAGGTGAAAGGTGAGGAAGACAAAGTGATTTTACTAGAATTTCCACTAACTAATGAAGTTGATAGTCACAAATACTATATTAACACTACCTCTCTCATACACACACACATCACACCCCTCCACTTGTCACCATCCAATGCACCCTCACTAGGTTAAATCTACACCTTACACTTGTTACAATCCTAAACTTCCAAGTGTCTCCAACCAAAAGTCAACAAATGGTCCAAGGAAAAGGTGACACTTGTCACACTTTTCAAAAATTACAAAATGGTTTCTGTTCTAAATATCTCACAAAAATAATTGTAAAAAGATCCCTAAGACAAAATATCTTAAAAAGTTAATTGCACAAATAACCCCGAAAAATAAAAATATTTCTAAAGAAGTTATGCATTCATACCCTTAGGAAATGAAATTAAACAAGCATGCTTTTTTACACAATTTAATTAGGCATTAATAATAAATTAAATTAAAGTGAATGCATGCGATCTCAAAAAACATTTCCGAACACAAAACCCTAAGGCAACAAGAAAAGAAATGAACAAATAAATGAATAAAATAAACAATTAAATAATTAAATAAAACAATTTTGAATGTCGAAAAAAGGACAAAGATTACACGATCATCACAAGTTGTTCAAGTTACCATATCGGGATGGACAGTGACTACGGAATGAAGGTTTTTCAAATACACCATAGCTGGAATCATCAAGAAAGGAAAGAACAACACTTTAGAAAGAAATCTAAAAAGGTTATGACACATTCCATACTTGGTATATTTTCAGAAATTTCCAAAATAGTATTTTTTACCAAGTTCAGCCTTTGGATTCAAGTTTGATAGACTTGAACCAGTTCAAGCTTTTCTGAACTAGTTCAAGCCCTTCAAGTTTGGCCTCAAATTCATTCTTCCATACTTGAACCAGTTCAGCCTTTCTTGAACCGGTTTAAGGGTTTGTTACAGGTTTTTGAAAACTTGCAATCCTGTTTTGATTTCTTTCCTAGTTGGTTTATAATTGTACCAAGTCTTATGCACGAAATTTCCTATATTTTCAGAGGGATTAGGTCATTGTAAATTATATATAAACCCTGATAGCCATTTGGGTTTATTGGCGGCTTTTGCACTACAACGTCATTATTCATAAAAGCCTCAGGAATATTATTTTGCAGAAAATCCAAGAGATTTTTTTCAGTCTTTCTAGAACACACACATAAACACATAGTGAGTTTAAGAGTTTTGTTCAAATCTTGATTGTGATCATACAGTTGCATCTACGATGATTAAAGAAAAACATATCTAGTTTTACATAAAATTCAAATATTGAAGAACAGAAGTAAAAACAATCACACTTTGAAAGGGTCAAAGCATTCGTGAAGTGCTGTTTGATCTACCTGTTACTCTTCTACAAAGATCAAGCATAAGCCTGAGGTCAAGTTGCTGTTGGATGGTACGTCGCAAAGCCAGAGGATTGTCAGCTATTGGTATTTGATAGAACGATTGGGTGTGAGCCAGAGCCAAAGTTCAGTGTACTTTGTTTCAAACATAGTGGATCAGTTTACTTTGGACTGCACAGTACACGAGTATGATTATTTTTTATTTCCACAGTTACACACCTCCTTCACATACGATGCTGGCGCAGACTTTCTCAAAAATGACATTCGCGTGAAGCCTGATCTCGATGCTTATGGAGCTCTTGGTGATGCTGGATGGTACTGCATCAGGGCAAGTCTTTGGGCTGCAGACTATGACCTGCCCAAAACAGTAACAGCTTTGCGCGAACCGGACTTCAACGAAGCAGGGGTGATTCTATCATGCGGAGCTTCTCTTTGGTGGGAGGACGGGAGAATAGCAACCTTCTATTGCTCTTTCCTTACCAATTTTAGCATGGACCTAACTGCTCTCGGAACAAAGGGTTATTTGCGTGTTCATGACTTTGCTGGTCCTTTTCAAGAGAATGTTGGGACATTTTTCATAGCTTCGAATTCCAAGTTTGGGGAACGCGCTCTAGGCTGTGAACCGATACCGGGTGAGCACATTGTCACGACCGATCTTCCTCAGGAAGCTCTCATGGTGACAGAATTTGCTACTCTGGTTAATGGTATTAAGAGTAATGGCTTGAAGCCGGAGAAGAAGTGGCCAACCCTCAGTAGAAAGACACAATTGGTTCTTGATGCAGTCAAGGGATCGATCGCCAATGGTTTCGAGCCCGTTGAGATTGTGAATTAATTAATTGGAGATTATTGTGTGATCACGTACTTTTATGGTTTTGCTCAAAATAAATTAACTTACCCTTTTCTGGGTTGATGAATTTGTAGGCTCTGAAGGATTTCAGAAAAAGAAATAAAAGGAGAGATTAGAAACAGTTTGAAAAGATTGTTGTAAGTTATTCCATATTAATTAATGTATCCACGTAAAATATCTTTTTCAAAAATTATTTTTTATTAAATTTTTTTTAAGTAAAATATTTTTTTCTTTTAATTTTTAGGTGTTCCGCAAAGGTATTTAGAACTTGTATTGGACAACTAAACACGAAAAAATATTTATTTAAAATATTTTTGTTAGCTTTTTATAAAATATTTTATTTAAATTTTGGACAATTAAACACGAAAAAATAAAAAAATAATTTTTTTATTTTTTTATTTTTAACAAAAAATATTTTACATCCAAACAACAGGAACCTACCAAGCTTTTCTTTAATGTCTATTACGCTTGCTTTTGAACACGTTTTTGAGAATTAGGGTTTTTGATCAAAGGATGGGTAAAAGATGAAAACCCTTATTGTTCCAATTGGAACAATCAAAAGCTCTAATCTCTCTAGGGTTTGTGGAAGATGTTATATATATAGTAGAGAGTCTTTACAATATGTAAAAAAGAGTTTTTAAAATCATGCAATGACTAACCTACAAGATTGGAAAAAAAATAAAACTAAAAAGTTACCGATTTTTCGCAGGCAAATACAAGTAGTCTACTTAAAAGTGAAACCGGCTAGAAAAGTGTAACCAGTTCTACTTGTCCTGAGAGCTGATTTTGTGTAAGAAATGCAACAGGTTCTAAATTAATCGAAATGCAACCGGTTGGACTTTGTTGAATGTCATATTTCCAACCTAAGCTCTTATACCCAACTTTAAAGATACAAGTGTTCCTCACTCACTAAATGATGTTCTCAATGGATTCAACGATAAGAGGCACTTGCGCTTCAAATTCAAAAAATCGAGACTCGAGATTAAAAAAAAAAAATAACAACTCTATTGTCAAATTTTGACTCCCAAATTTGCTTACATTACAAATATATACATCTCTTATTGAAAGTTCCACTTTGACTCCTTGCCCAAATAATAATAAGGCAAAAGTGTGAAATACCCCTCTGGACTTTCAACAAATGAGCAAAATACCCCAGAACAAAAAAAAAAAAGAGCAAGTCATTCATAGTACTTCCAAAACTGAACAACTTGCCCCCTTTGTTATAGAACGCCGATGGCTTTCCGATGATAGTTATGAAGCAATCTTGCATTGCATTGCAGACTCCACCACGGAGGCCGAGTACGTAGACACCTCTTCCATTTCTATGGCAACTGACTCTCCGTCACGAGAGGAACCAATTGTTTCTCCTTCTGTTTCAAGCACGGGAAGAATTAAGTTTGAAGAAGCATACTTCTACAATGATCTTGCTTGGAAAGCTTATGTTGACACCTACAAGGATGGTCCGATTAAGACTGAAAGGAATGTGAATCTACAAAAGCTTTGTGGCATAGCTGGAAAGAAGCTTGTGATATACATTGAGAAGAACAAATGGCTTTTCTTTACCAATCTATGTAAAAGCTACTTTTCACCGAATATGGTACATTATTTTTATGTCAATATTCGAAAGCTTAAGGATACATACTTCATTGTGTTGCTCTTTGGAATTGATTATATGGTTGATGAAGAAGCCATTTAAGCCATCTTGGACATTCTTGATAGAGATAAGATGACGGGACAAGTATTACCATTGGAAGTCTCGGGCCCAGAATTATCCCGAATTGCTTTAAAAATTTGTGTTTCGAATACTCCAAGGAATGAAGATAGTATTCTATCTCATTTTCTAATAGCGGTGTTCTTCAATTTGTTCGCTATGGCTAATATGGGATATTTCCAAGAAGGACGAGACCACTCTCGAGCGAGCACAAGTTCTATACTTTCTTACTATAGATGAGCACATACAACTTGCACCATCCATTATGCAGTTAGTGATGGCTCATTACAAAAAGAACTCGCGTCGCAATTCGATCATCTCCTTTTCTAATGATAATCATAAATTTCTACAAGCTCAAGAATGTTCAGATTCCTCCAAGAACATACCATCAGCGCATTGTGACTAAGTTAGACACTCAGGCTCTGAATAAGTCCAAATCAGCTAGGTAGAATGCTAAAAGACTCGGAGAGGCGCTGATGAGGGTTCTTCACAGGCTCCGGAGGTTATACTGTTATTTCCTCCCAAAGGAAAATTTTGTAGAGCTGATGCAAACATGATGTGTTCTCTTCTTCTTCACTATCAGACTACTATGTTTAATAGGATGATGGATAAGATATGAGATCTCAAGGTTTATATGGAACAACTTAGAGGACAGCAACCAGGAGGTTCTTCAGAAGATGTTTACACCTCTAGATCCATCTTTGAGAGCTGAGGATGATGGTGCTGAGTATTCAGATGGGGATGAGGATGAGGATAAGGATGATGAGAGTGGTGAAGATTATAGTATTGATGACTTTCTATTTGGGGAGATAATGATGCTGACATTTTTGTGTTTATTTATCATACATCATGACATCATACTTTTGTCTAACATGGTCGTTACTTTTGGATATTAACTTATATGTTTAAATGACATGTTAAACTAAATTAATCTATTTCTCTTGTTTCTTTCTGCTTTGCAATTATATTCTTTGTCAATTTGTTCCAAAAAGGAGGACAACAATGTTATTTTCAGAAGGAGTAATTTGAAAGATAATTGGATATTTATTTAAGAGGGAGTTTTTATAAATTTTATTTATTAAACTTCACTGGTAGTTTTCCTAGATATTGTGCAGGAAATCAGGTCAAATTGTTTCTCCAAGAAGAGAAGAGAACAGAGATAAAATTTCGTGTTTTCCTTTGAACAAAATTGTAATTTACTTTTTTGCTTGGGTAGATTGCTTAAATATTTTTAGGGTTTTGTCACGAAATTACCAAAGGGGGAGATTATAAGATATAAATTTTGTAATTGCCAATTATTGTTAATAAAACAAGTCCTAGTCTAGTTGTGTGACGGCCCGAATTTCAAAGAACCCAATGCGTCAGCGAGTAAACCGAAAACTAACCAGATAACGAGTCCCAAATGCAGAAGCAAGAACAAGTGAAGAGGTCTCTAGAGATGGACACCACATCTAAGACACCAAAGTGACCTTTCGAGAAGTCACGAGACACAAAAAAGAAATAAATGCGGAAGCTAAGATTTAAAAACGGACAAGAATGCCACTAGGTAAAATGGTCATTTAAAACATAAATGGATGCTACCGTGCATACCATTGGATAGACAACGAAAAATTAATAAACTTAGACTAAAAAATCACTTGATTTGAAGTTAGAGCGAAAAAGATATGAAATTCCAAAGTTCTACAAAAAATTGCCAAAAATGTGCACACGTACGATCGATCGCACTTCAGGTGCGATCGGTTGTTAAATTTATGAATGATGAAGGCAAAAAAAGTGGTTCCAGGTGCAATCGATCGCACTAAGGAGCGATTAATCGTAAAGGGTAAAATTTTGGCCTAAAAAGGAGGTGTCGTGACCCGTGTTTTTCAACCCGATGCGTCCGTGATAACCCGAAAGTTAACCCAATAACGAATTCGAAATGCGGAAGCAAAAGATGAAACCATAGTCCTTTGAGATATAAATCATCTCTATTCCACCAATGTGACATTCCATGAGGTCACAGAAGTTAAAGAAAAGTAAAAGAGGAAACTAGAGTTAAAACGGGCAAAATTCAATAATGAAGGGCAAAACGGTCAATTCACAAATAAAAGAAGAAAATTGACTCTAAACAAGTCAAACAAGGTGAATACAACCTAATCTAATCATTTCACAATATTCCAAGAGATTCTAAGAACTTTGAACAAGAATCCCACAAAATGCCTTTTCCTGGTTTAAGCGAAAACTAACACTACCTCACTAAAATATGAATAAATCCCACTATGATTGGAATCTGAGAATAGACTAGGTACCATTGGAAATCTGACTCAAAATCCTTGAGTTTAGGCTTAAGAATCACCCTATTTGGATTTGGAATGAAGGAGTTATGACCTTTTGAAGTTGGAACTTCAGTGCTGAAACACAACAGAGGAGCTGCATGCAAACAAGCTATTTCGGTCGACCGAAATAGAGTTTTAATCGACCAAATTGGACAAAAACTCTGCTGAAATCCCAATTTTAAGGTGAGGTTGGTTTGGTAGACCGAAATGAACCATCGGTCGACCGAAATGGGCCATCGATTGACTGAAATGGTTTTGAACAGTAAAAATGGCTACTGGAATTGAATGTTTACTGTGCATTGATGTTACCAAAGGCCATCGATTGACCGAAATGGAGTGTCGATCAACCAAAACACCTCAAAAACCTGCTGTAAGACCTGCTATGTGCCAAGTGTGTAAAGGTTCAACCCATGCTTCAAATCCCCTCATGTAATGGATTAAAAATGAAAGTTTAAATGTGATTTCCAATGAGATTTGAGTAGGTGAACATATCAACAACTTCATATACATATTTGAATGTAAAAATAATGGCTCCTAGCCTCATACATGTTCTTTACAAGATCTTCATACACTAAACCTCCAAAATTGGTAAAAGTACATTTTTATAGCAAAAGTTGGTACCAAATGAACACAAGTGCTAAAGTAAACATGCTTGGCCTTGGCCTCTTTATTTACATGCTTATAATGTCAAAATTAAAGACTTAAGTATCATTACTTATCAAAGTAGCTACATTAGCTTCAAAAATACCATACATCCATGGTATGCAAAAATATAACATCAAAAGTAAAGCATGATAAACACTTGCATGTCAATATACAAAAATGTTCCAAATTGCTCATAAGCCTCTAAGGATGATGAGCATCCAAGAACATAGTCTCCTTACCTGAAAAACAACCCAAACCACTAAGGTGAGTAATCAAGTTACTCATACGAAGAAGCATATACGTATACCTTAAAGTTTCAATATCATTGCAAGATCAATATAGACGAATACAAGGGAGCATTCCACTTAACGTCTATGTTTAAGGTGTTCTAAGAGATCATCTTAAGCTAACTTAAATATTCCTTAGCAACACGTATCAATATCAATGTACTTAACAACATCAATTCGCCAATAACAAAAATCACAAGTTACAATTAAGCATTGGTTGTCAACTTGGAATTTAATGTGAAATCAAATAGTGGAATACTTGGACATCACGTCTCAGACTAAACCAAGATCAAAATAGTTATTCCGGGCATTAACCTGTTGGGAAGACCACCCTAGTGCGCACTATCTCAATTGGGGAGAACTCATACCTCCCGTATTAGAGCTAAACTATAGCCATGTCACTTGTCACAATGTCCTAAGATAATCCAAAATCACAATCAAGTTCAAAACTCAAACATTATAATTAAGGCATATAAACCACCTTCCATACACAAGTATTTTGAAATCACACAAACCATGTCTTAGGGTTCCAAGTCTAAAATGGCATACCAAATGACAAGTCCTCATCATGATATTTTGTACAATACAATACCACCAACTTATCAATTTAAATCATGCCTTAACAATAAGCTATATATACTAGATTACAACATTATAGTATTAAGCTTCTAAAATAATCACAATTGTCATCAACAAGATCATAGAATTATTACCACCATAAATATAGGAATTTAAGTCAATAGGAATTGTATATAACATTAATAATTCTACAAGAGTTCTATATCACTACACCTGTGAAAGTATGATAAGCGCCGAATATTGCATATTCAAGCGCCCTTTCTTGCTTGAGTTAGGTCCATTAATGAAGTATAATGTACAGTTTTACTTCACTTCTGTACTTTTATCTTATTTCAGGTCGGTTTCCCCGATTATGATTAAAGAAGCGGTTTTGACATCATTCTTGTTGAAGTAGGTGCGCCGTTGCTGAGGACCGTTTTTTGGGCTAGGCCGCTTGAGTCCTTGTATGCATAGAGTTCGTGGCTTAGTGTTCAAAGTGGAAACCGCGTCAACGTTCCGGCTCAAAGAGGCTTATAAGAAACCTTGATAAAGTTGCAGCCACAAGGTCCTGCGGGCATCCGCCACGCCACCGCGGGCGCCCGCCAACTCCTCAACTTTCTGCTATGTTTCACGGGGCCCCGCCACAGGACCACTGGTGCGACCAAGCGTGTGCACAAAATAATGCACAACACTTTAGGTTTAGAAATAATGTCAAGTGGGCACCATATTTTAAAATTTATAAACCACTAAACACTTATACTATGGAGTATGAAGTGAGCAGGGATCGTCCCAAGAGATCTAAACAATTATAGGTTTTCCAGAATTGAATTCTACTTTAGTGCTTATGTGATTACTAAAAAGGTTTGGTTTTGGGATTAGACTAATTTTAAACTTAATAATGCAAATAAAGAGTAGAGTATAAAAGATTGGAAAGAGACTTAGGGTGTAGGATTCACCACTAAGCACATTCCTTAACTCACTCACTTTCAACTAATTGGGGAAATAATTAAATGTAATTATAATGTAGCTAATACTTGCAAAGAAAAGTATGAAGCATCAATTTCAAGCTTGAATTGCATACCTAATGACAAATAAACTAAGTGTAGTGCAATTCACCAATCCAAAGAATGGTCCATCAATTCAAGTTACAATTCTAGCTTATATTAATTTAGAAGATAATGCAATTGTGACAAAAAGTATAGAATTCAAACATAAGTATGGATGGTCTACTTATCTAATAATTGAATTGCAATTAAATTAATTAATCTTAAATTAAACTAATTAAACATGAATTTAAAACTAATTAGACAATAAATTAACCTAAACATGTAGTGCCATCCATCAAATAAAAGTAATTTTCCATCAATTTGAACACGATTACAACTAATTAACCACATGCATAGATATCACAAGAATCAATTTACAAGGAATTCAAGTGTATAGCTTGTTTATTTATCAATAACACATAAGACAACATGAGATTAATACGAATAAACAATTGAAAGAATTAAATCATGTTATTCAAGCCTATACATCAATTACATAAATAAATCCCCAAAAAGTATGAAAATAGAGAGAGAATAGGTTACATGCTTAGGGTTTATCCAACCCTAAGTAGGAGAATTAGCCACTCATGGTTGATGGAGTTGAAGACAGAACAATCTCCATCCTTGGATTCATCATCTCTGAGCTTCTTCTCAAAACCCTAGCCTGTTCTTGCTTTTTCTCCTCTTTCCCGTGTTTTTCCAGAGAGAAAAAAAAATACGATACAGAATAATAATTAAAAAACTTAATCATCCTAATAATATTCACCTAAATAAAATAAATACTAACCCTAATCTAATGGCTCACTGGGTCTTAAGTAACAACCCTATTAAAGCCCAATAGTTCACAAAATAAGCCCAAACAATAAAAAAAATCTGTAATATTGCCAAGTCCTGGGGGATCGATCCTCCCAGAGTTGGAAATTTCCTTTATGCCCTATTTAGCTCCATTTTAGCCCCGAGCTCATTAGTTTGCTTCTTCATCTTTGGGAACATCATCAAAGGCCCGAGATTGACCGCTTTCGAAGAATAAACACACTATACGAGCAATGGGCTCCGACCTCCTTTTTGCTATTTTCTTAGCTTTTTCTGAATATCTTTGCTTGACTCTAAAAAGGCTTTAATGGACCGTTCTTAGCTCATTTTAACTTTATTGCCCTGAAATACACATAAACATAAATTAGGACTAAAACAATGAAATTAAGATAGATACAAAGACTGAAATACCCTAACTTAGGTGTTGAAATGTGCAACATTTAAGCACTTATCACGCCCCCAAACTTAGATATTGCCAGTCCCTAGCAATGAACTACAGCATGGAAATGAAATAAACATATATACAACTATGAACTAATAAAACAAATAAAGATAACACCACTTTCGTAGGGATCACGGTTGCATTTAGCATATGCAACATGCCTTTTAAACCCCTAGGTTACCCCTAGTGGACGAGTGAAGTCTCGTGAGGGTTTCCAGAAATGGTACCCACAAACATCAAAAGCTCTTTCTTACTTGAGAAGCAACGACACATATTAAACAAGTGTTGAAAGTAGACTACCTCAAGTATGCAAATTTCTGCCATTTCTAAGCTATTATCAACATTTCAACATCATGTAAGCAAAAATGGTCCTCCATACATCAATCAATTAATCATGCAAATTGAATCAATTCTGTTATCCTTTTGAGTGAACCGGCATCAAAATGTGTTGCTATCCTAACAAATCAAAGTAATGGCATAGCCTTACCCTCAAACTAGCATGCAGATATAGTACCAGACATCAAGACATTGAATGAACCTTGTTATTTAATCAAACATTCTTTTCTTTTTTTTTATTGATTTCATTTTATTTATTTATTTTTTTTATTTTTATGTATGACCATGTGCAATGTCCAAGTTCCTTAAGCTCTCTAATCACCCCATGTAACAAGCGTTGAGCCAACGACTCCTAAACCACATGGTCATAGGGCGTTAAGTGTAAAGACACTCCTAAGGGCGTAATGACTCGGAATGGCTAGGCTACGAATTCAAACTAATCATACATCTTACATTCTTTCCTTGTCTTCCTTTTTAATCAGTTGACATGTTGAAAGAATGCAGTTTTTTTTTTTTTTTTTTTTTTTTGTTCCTCACCTTTGGTGAGTGCTTTTATTTCTTTTCTGCAAGGTCATTTTATCAAGAATGAAAGCTTTCAAAGCATACTAGCTCAATTGGGATAAACCAAGACAATAATCAACTAAGCATGTACCCCACAAATTGAATGCTAGTGTGCGCAAGTGCAAGTGTAGAATTTTAGAATCAACTCTCAAAGCATTTTCAATCAATAAGATGATGTGTACCACAAGAGCAAACATGATATCAAAAATTAAAAATTTACCCCTAAATGGCATCCTAGAGCATACAAGAAGTATTAAACCCTAACAACTTGCTTTTCAAAGGAACTATACTTCAAAAGTTCGAAATCATTGCCAAACACATCTTAAATCTCATCATGCATTTAAAGCTTAACTTAAATAGAATGAATCATGATGACCTTACCCCCAAACTTAAACTGTACATTGTCCTCAATGTGCAATGAGAACAATGAAAAATAATAGAAAGAGTATACCGTGATGGTAAAGACTATGAAGTCCGGCAATGATCTAGTAGAAAAGAGGTCTCCCCCAAACTTGGATTCAAAAACCTATTGAAAAACCACACTAGCAACTCACATCAAATATCAAATGGGATAAGAATCATACACTCTAGACAATATAAAATATGATGCAAAGATATATAAGATGAAGTCCTTGAAACAAAGATGAGAACATGCATGCAGAGAGGCATAATGGTAACACCAATTTTTGATTTTTGATTTTTTAAAAATAAATAAAGAAAAAGAACATATATATACAACCTACAAAATAAATAAATAAATAAAATGAGCTAAGTTTAATATCTCTAGCAAGACGAAATGCGACTTTGAAATTTTTTTTTTTTAATTTTTATTTTGTTATTTATTTGAAAAGAAATAAATAAATAAAAACCCTATTGCAAAATCTACTGAATTGGTTTTTTTTTTATTTGTTTTTCTTAAATTTATTTATTTTGTTATTGTTTATTTTTAACAACTGTAAAATCTGCAAATTAACTAACAAAATTCAGCAGCCAAACTTCCCCAAATTTTTTTTTTTTTTTAATCAACAATTTAATTGTTATTTATTTTTTATTTATTTTTGTTTTGTTTTCTTTTTTTTTTTTTTATTTATCATCAAGTCAATTTTTTTTTTTGAATTTTTTTATTATTTAATGTTTTTATTATTTTATTATTTAATTTTTTTATTATGTATTTTGTTATTTAATTGTTTTTAATTATTTAATTATTTATTTTACAAGCAAAATAGAACGGCAAAGCCAAATTTGCCGGAGAACCCAACCACGATCCGGAGAAGAAATTCCCAGAAGCTCGCCGGAGAAAGAAACCCAGTCAAAAGCCGGCGAGACCCAGCTGAAGTCGCCGACGATTCAGAAACGGCCCAGCTTGTCGGAATGAAACGCAACCCAGCAGCGACGCCTCAAAGATTCAGTCAAATCGCTGAAGAGAATCCAGCCGGAATCGCTGGAGAAAAACCCGATCTTAATCGTTGGAAGGAACGGCGAATAGCCGCGACGCCGGAAAGATGAACAGCCACGATCCGGAGAAGAGCCCAGCGGCGATCGCTGGAGAGAACTCAGATGCGACGCCGAAAAGACGACCCAGATGCGACAGAGAACGGCGAAATCAAAATCGCCGAGAAATAACCCACAACCCAACAGCGATCATCGTTGAAGAACTAACCTTGATCGCTGGAGAAAAAAAAAAAGCCACGACGCCGGAGAAGAACTACGAACAGCCGCGAGAAGAGAAGAGCGAACCGTGAGGGTTCGACAATGAAATTGGGTTTAGAGATTTTTGGGGGAAGAAGCAGAATTTCAAGCAACAGAAGAGAGAATGTATTCGTGGTTTCAAGGGCTAAGGTGTGATCAATCTGCTTTGACGGGGGATCGACAATTTTAGGCAAAAAATGTCCCCTTCACTGTTTAATGAGAAGGAAGAAACACAAGTAAAATGGGATCGATCCCTTTAGACGGGGATCAATCCACTTGGCCTATTTTTTTGTTGCTCTCTGCCAAGAAAATGGGATCGATCTCCTACCCATTTTGGGGATCGATCTTTCTTCTTTCTTTTTTTTCAATTTTTCAAATTTTTTTTTTTTTTAAAAAAATAATAATAATAATAGAAAAAATAAAACAAAACTAAACTAAAAAAAATATATACACTAAAATGAAAAATAGATAAAATAATAATAATAAAAATAATAATAAATAAAATTAAAATAAAATCACTTATCAACCTATACTAATTAATACTTTTTAAAATTTTTTTTTTTTTATATTTTTGAATAAATCAAAACTAACATGAAATATATACAAAAATAATAATAATAATAATAATAAAATAGAAATAAAATCAAACACCAACCTACATTACTCATTTACAATTTTTTTTTTTTTTTTAAAAATTTTTTTTTTCACTTTTTTTTTTAATTTAAAAATGCATAAATGTACAAAAGGAAAAATAAAAATAAAATAATAATAAAATGAAAATTAAAATGCAACGGAAGAGAAACTCGATACAACTAGTGTTTAACGTCGCTAGAAAGACGTGAGATGTTCTCAATCTTCAAAGTAAATGGGATCTACCAAGAGGGTAGATTCCACATTTCTTTGAAAATTTTGTCCATCAATGTATGGTTTAAGCCTTTGACCATTAACTTTGAAGGTCCCTTCATCTTTTAGATTTTTAAGTTCAACCGCCCTATGAGGTGAGGCGGAGATAATTTGATAAGGGCCTTCCCATTTGGTTCGAAGCTTTCCAGGGAAAAATTTGAGCCTAGAGTTGAATAACCAAGCCTTTTGACCGGCTTCAAAGGACTTTTTCACAATATGTTTATCATGAAATGCTTTTGTCCTTGCCTTGTAAATTTTTGAACTATCATAGGCATCATTTCTCAATTCCTCTAGCTCATTGAGTTGGAGTAAACGGTCCTTTCCAGCCTTATCAAGATCAAAGTTGAGCCTTTTTATTGCCCAAAGTGCTTTGTGTTCTAGCTCAACCGGAAGATGACAAGGCTTCCCATAAACAAGTCTATATGGAGACATGCCTATTGGAGTCTTGTAAGCTATCCGGTAAGCCCACAAAGTATCGTTCAATTTTCTTGACCAATCTTTTTGGGTCGGATTGACAGTTTTCTCAAGAATATGCTTGATTTCCCTATTTGACACCTCGACTTGCCCACTTATTTGGGGATGGTAGGGAGTGGCCACTTTATGTGTGACGGAGTATTTCAAGAAAAGTTGTTTCAAGAATTGATTACAGAAATGTTTTCCTCCATCACTTATTATAGCCCTTGGCATACCAAAACGAGCAAAGATATTTGATTTAACGAATGCAATTACCATGGAGTGGTCATTCGTTTTGGTAGCACAAGCCTCAACCCATTTTGAAACATAATCAACGGTAACGAGGATGTATTGAAAGCCATAAGACATTGGGAATGGTCCCATAAAGTCTATGCCCCATACATCGAAGATTTTAACAACGAAGACTGAAGTTAAAGGCATTATGTCTCTCTTTGACATTGATCCCAACTTTTGGCACCGAACACACACCTTGCGAAAGTTATAGGCCTCTCGGTGGATAGTGGGCCAGGAGAGCCCACTTTGAAGAACCTTCAAAGCGGTCTTTTTTCTACTGAAATTCCCACCACAAGCAAGTGTGTGACAAAACACAAGGACGCTCGGAACTTCACTTTCCGGCACACATCTTCTTATGATTTGATCCGGGCAATAACGAAACAGAATGGGATCTTGCCAATAGTATTTCCGGATGGTAGCAAAGAATCGGTCCTTTTTTTGTTTTGACCAAGTAATGGGAAGTTTGCCGGTTACAAGATAATTAACAATGTCGGCGAACCAAGGCAACGTCCCATTTGAGATTTGAAAGAGTTGTTCATCCGGAAATGATTCATGAATTTCAAGATTTGGAGAAGATTAAACCATTAATCTAAACAGATGATTGGCAACGACATTGTCGGTGCCCTTTTTATCCTTGACTTCAAAGTCAAATTCTTGAAGAAGTAGAATCCATCTTATCAAGCGAGGTTTGGTTTCCTTTTTCATTAAAAGATGCCTAAAAGCGGCATGATCGGAAAACACAATTACCTTGGATCCTAAAAGATATGACCGAAATTTATCAAGGGCATATACTACGGCAAGTAACTCTTTCTCAGTGGTAGAATAGTTCAATTGGGCACCTGAGAAAGTCTTACTCGCATAGTATATAGCATATGGTAGTTTACCTACCCTTTGCCCCAAAACAGCACCCATTGCGAAGTCGGAAGCATCACACATAATCTCAAATGGTAATGACCAATTTGGAGGTTGCATGATGGGAGCGGATGATAGAAGAGTGCGAAGTTGATGAAAAGCATTTAGGCATGCTTCATCAAAGACAAATGGAGTCTCCTTGGCAAGAAGGTTGCACAAGGGTCTAGCAATTTTGCTAAAGTCTTTGATGAACCGGCGATAAAAACTGGCATGTCTTAGAAAGGAGCGGATTTCTCTCACCGTAGTAGGTGGAGACAATTCAGAAATTAGCTCAACTTTCGCTCTATCTACTTCTATTCCTCTTTTAGAGATGACATGTCCAAGCACGATTTCTTCTTGAACCATGAAATGGCTCTTTTCCCAACTTAACACAAGATTAGTCTCACGACATCTTTGAAGCACTTTTTTAAGATTTTGGAGACACAAATCAAATGAGGACCCAAAAACCGAGAAGTCAACAATGAAGACTTCTAAATACTTCTCCACCATGTCCGAAAAAATTGACATCATACACCTTTGGAAAGTGGCAGGAGCATTGCACAATCCGAAAGGCATCCGTCGATAAGCAAATGTACCGAAAGGACATGTGAATGTGGTCTTTTCTTGATCCAATGGATCTAGGGCCACTTGATTGTACCCCGAGTAACCATCTAGGAAGCAATAGTATTGTTACCCAGCCAATCTTTCCAAGATTTGGTCAATGAAAGGCAATGGAAAATGATCCTTCCTAGTGGCAGAATTCAGTTTTCGGTAATCTATGTAAACACGCCATGAAGTGGTGGTGCGTTTCAAAATAAGATCACCCATAGCATTTTCAACAACTGTGATTCCCGACTTTTTAGGAACCACTTGAGTTGGACTAACTCATTTGGAATCAGAGATAGGATAAATGATTCCCGCATCTAGAAGTTTCACAACCTCTTTCATGACAACTTCCTTCATATTTGGGTTTGATCTCCTTTGAGCATCCCTAAATGGCTTTTCATCCTCTTCCATGTGTATGCGATGCATACAAATAGAAGGGTCAATGCCTTTTAAGTCAGCCACACTCCATCCAATGGCTTCTTTGTTAGCTTTAAGAACTTCTAAAAGATCATTCTCTTGGTTATTTTCAAGATTGGAAGCAATGATGACCGGAAGAGTCTCTTTTGGGCCTAAGAAGGCGTATTTCAGATTTGATGGAAGGGGCTTAAGCTCAAGAATAGGAGGAGAGATGAGAGATGGAACTGGTGGAGTACCAGAGAGTGAAGGAAGAGGTTCTTTCTTGCTTTTCCAAGGTGGGTAATCCAAAGTGGCCACAGAGTCCATTAAAGCATTCACCTCACTTATGGATCCTTCTGTGTCAAAACCACAACTTTCAAACATTTCACAAAGGCACACCTCAAGAGGGTCCTTAGAGAGAATAGAAGGAAGAGTCTCCTCTATGGTTTCATCTAAGACATCTACTAGGAAACACTCGTCTTCATCTGTGGGATGTTGACTTGTATTGAAAACATTAAGTTTAACCATCATGTTGCCAAAAGAGATGTCCATAATGCCGGATCTACAATTAATGGTGGCATTGGCAGTGGCAAGGAATGGCCTTCCTAGGATGACTGGAATGTGATTGGTGAGATTAGGGACTGGCTCAGTATTTAGTACCACAAAATCAACCAGGAAATAAAATTTATCAACCTTAATTAGAATATCCTCAACAATTCCCCTTGGTTTCTTAATTGATCTATCGGCTAGTTGGATTACTATCGATGTTGGCTTCAAGTCCTCTAATCCTAACTGCAAGTAAACAGAGTATGGAATGAGATTGATACTTGCACCTAAATCAAGGAGAGCTCTACGAACCTCTTGGTTTCCAATAACACAAGAAATGGTCGGACCACCCGGATCCTTGAACTTAGAATGAGTGTTAGATAGAATGATGGAACTCACTTGTTCCGTTAAAAGCACTTTCTTAAGGTCCCTTCCCTTACTCTTCCTCTTTTGTGTGCACAAGTCCTTCAAAAACTTTGCATATGGTGGAATTTGCCTAATTGCATCTAGAAGAGGAAGATTGATTTTTACTTGTTTAAACACTTCCATCATATCATGTATTTTCCCTTCTTGTCTCCCAAATGATGAAGTCTCTCTCAAAGCTTGAGGAAATGGAGCTTTTGGCTCATAAGGCTTCTCTAATTGGGGAGATGATGATGAAGATGACGGAATGTCCATTTTGGAACCACTAGCATCCAAAGAAATAGGAATAGGATTTGGAATGGGACGGATGCTACCACTTGGTTGCTTCAGTTCATTATCCTCCTTAGGTACCTCTACCTTATTATCCACTTTCCTACCACTCCTCAAGGTAGTAATTGCTTGAACTTGCTCATTTCCAGAAAATTCTGATGAAAGACTTGCTAGCGCCATAAATTGCCCTTTAGGATTGGTCTCAGTTTGACTAGGCAACTTACCTTTCTCTCTCACATTTAAAGAATTAGCTAATTGCCCAATTTGAGCTTCAAGCTTTGCAATTAATTGAGAGTGAGAATGAAACAATTGATTATCTTTTCGAAGATCACCTAAGGCTTGCAAGACCTTGTCCTCAAAAGCGGAACTTTTAGGAGGCGCTTGATTTGGATTAGAGTAAGATGGAGAATTTGATGCTTG
The DNA here is from genome assembly GCF_030987335.1 of Cornus florida. NCBI lineage: Eukaryota > Viridiplantae > Streptophyta > Magnoliopsida > Cornales > Cornaceae > Cornus > Cornus florida. Next base: position 60,677,815 of record NW_026775574.1, on the reverse strand, counting down.
AGGAAGAGAATAGGATTGAGAATTTGATGCTTGAGGTTGAGAGTATTGATTCACATTCTGAGGATAGAATGAAGGACGGTAACCTTGAGAATTCTGATTTTGATTTTGGAGATGTGGGGGAACATACTTTGCTTGGTAACCTTGATTTTAAGGAGGGTTTGTACCGTCTCCTTGATTTCTCCATGCAAAGTTAGGATGATTTTTCCACCCCGGATTGTAAGTATTGGAATAAGGGTTGTTCCCTTGATGAATGAAAGCTGCATTTGCTTGTTCTTGAGACTCACTTGGTATGACTTGTCCAAGAGGGCAATTTGAAGTATGGTGAGTGTAACTAGAACAAGTCATGCACATTTCATTGGAAGGATGAGAATAAAATTGAATTACCGGACCTTGATTCAAAAGGAATTTATCAAATCTTTGAGTAAGATTTTTGACCTCGGCGGCAATTTCCATGGAAGAGTCTATTTGATTTAGAGCTTTCTTTCCTCCCATATTTGCTAGGTGACCACCCCTAGAAGATGAAGATCTATGCATTGAGTTTTCACTCATTTTTTCGAAAAGAAGCCAAATTTCAGCTTCATTTCTTTCTATGTAGCTTCCGCCACAAGAAGCATCAACAATGCCCTTATTGGCATTGGATAAACTTGAAAAAAAATATTGAACTAATTGCCACTTAGGAATGTCATGATGTGGACATTTCCGTAGCAAGTCATTCAAACGTTCCCATGCTTTATGAAGGGGTTCTCCTTCTTGTTGTTTAAATTCACGAATGGAAGTTCTCATGGCATCGGTTCGACTTGTGGGGTAATACTTCTTTAGGAACTCTTGTTGCAATTGTGCCCAAGAGGTGATTGTATTTGGCCGCAAGTTGTTAAACCAATATTTAGCTTTATCCCGAAGAGTGAAAGGGAATAGCTTCATTTTTAGGACTTCTTCCGGAACATCTGTGATTTTCACAGTGGAACAAACTTCCAAGAACTCATCTAAATGTTTATAAGGCTTTTCATTGCTCAACCCATTGAAAAGGGGGCACATGTTAATGGTGGAAGCCTTAATCTCATAATGATGAGCACGGAAATTTGGCAATTGAATGCAAGTGGGTGCATTATATTGATTTGGAGTGTAACGATCCCTAAGGACCATTGGAGGATTGAGAGGATTGAGAGGAGGATATGGCATTTGACCTTGTTGATGATATGCCATTTGACCTTGTTGAGGGTATGCCATTTGAACATTTTGTTGTTGTTGCTCACCAATTGGGGGAACAACATTTGGCCTTGGCATCCCTAGATTAGGTTGTTGCACCGCATGATTAACTGGTTGTGGCATTCCCATGGGTGGATGCACACCTTGAGGATCCACAATATGAACTTGTGGTGGGTGGTGCATACCATTATGATCCACATGACCAAGATCTACAATGGGATCTTCAATTGGATCTATTGGGTCTTCCATTAAAGGTGATGGAAGATCAAAATGTGAAAGATTAAGATGACTATCCCTAGTATTACTTCTCAAACGCCGAAGAAAAATTTCGAGATTTTGATTTACAGGAGCAAGAGGACAATTAAGTGATCTCGACCATGCATGCACTAGAACAAGTCAACACACCAACATTTTAAAATTTCAATCTCCACATACGATGTTCCCAAACTCCTCAATAATATCAATGCACTTAAAACAAATAAATGCCTCCACACGGGCCGATGCCTTCTACAAGAAGGTATGCTTGGACTTAAAAATAAAACAATTTAATTTAAGCCTCCAATTAGGCTATCCAAAGCATGCAAGATAGTAAACAATTAAGCACAAAAATTAAAGAGAAACTTACAAATGGTCCTTAAGCAACTTCAAATTTTTTTTTTAATTGCTTCCAAGTCCAGCGTTTGCTCCACTTTGCTTCAAATACCTAATTGACAAATCAAATGAGAAAATAAAAATTAAAATGACTTAAAAGTAAACAATCAACAAAGAACTAATGTCTAATTCAATTCTTTTAAAAACCGTTAGATCCTCGGCAACGGCGCCAAAACTATGGTGCGACCAAGCGTGTGCACAAAATAATGCACAGCACTTTAGGTCTAGAAATAATGTCAAGTGGGCACCATATTTTAAAATTTATAAACCACTAAACACTTATACTATGGAGTATGAAGTGAGAAGGGATCATCCCAAGAGATCTAAACAATTATAGGTTTTCCAGAATTGAATTCTACTTTAGTGCTTATGTGATTACTAAAAAGGTTTGGTTTTGGGATTAGACTAATTTTAAACTTAATAATGCAAATAAAGAGCAGAGTATAAAAGATTGGAAAGAGACTTAGGGTGTAGGATTCACCACTAAGCACATTCCTTAACTCACTCACTTTCAACTAATTGGGGAAATAATTAAATGTAATTATAATGTAGCTAATACTTGCAAAGAAAAGTATGAAGCATTAATTTCAAGCTTGAATTGCATACCTAATGACAAATAAATAAAGTGTAGTGCAATTCACCAATCCAAAGAATGGTCCATCAATTCAAGTTACAATTCTAGCTTACATTAATTTCGAAGATAATGCAATTGTGACAAAAAGTATAGAATTCAAACATAAGTATGGATGGTCTACTTATCTAATAATTGAATTGCAATTAAATTAATTAATCTTAAATTAAACTAATTAAACATGAATTTAAAACTAATTAGACAATAAATTAACCTAAACATGTAGTGCCATCCATCAAATAAAAATAATTTTCCATCAATTTGAACACGATTACAACTAATTAACCACATGCATAGACATCACAAGAATCAATTTACAAGGAATTCAAGTGTATAGCTTGTTTATTCATCAATAACACATAAGACAACATGAGATTAATACGAATAAACAATTGAAAGAATTAAATCATGTTATTCAAGCCTATACATCAATTACATAAATAAATCCCCAAAAAGTATGAAAATAGAGAGAGAATAGGTTACATGCTTAGGGTTTATCCAACCCTAAGTAGGAGAATTAGCCACTCATGGTTGATGGAGTTGAAGACAGAACAATCTCCATCCTTGGATTCATCATCTCTGCGCTTCTTCTCAAAACCCTAGCCTGTTCTTGCTTTTTCTCCTCTTTCCCGTGTTTTTCCAGAGAGAAAAAAAAAAAATACGATACAGAATAATAATTAAAAAACTTAATCATCCTAATAATATTCACCTAAATAAAATAAATACTAAACCTAATCTAATGGCTCACTGGGCCTTAAGTAACAACCCTATTAAAGCCCAATAGTTCACAAAATAAGCCCAAACAATAAAAAAAATCTGTAATATTGCCAAGTCCTGTGGGATCGATCCTCCCAGAGTTGGAAATTTCCTTTAAGCCCTATTTAGCTCCATTTTAGCCCCGAGCTCATTAGTTTGCTTCTTCATCTTTGGGAACATCATCAAAGGCCCGAGATTGACCGCTTTCGAAGAATAAACACACTATACGAGCAATGGGCTCCGACCTCCTTTTTGCCATTTTCTTAGCTTTTTCTGAATATCTTTGCTTGACTCTAAAAAGGCATTAATGGACCGTTCTTAGCTCATTTTAACTTTATTGCCCTGAAATACATATAAACATAAATTAGGACTAAAACATGAAATTAAGATAGATACAAAGACTGAAATACCCTAACTTAGGTGCTGAAATGTGCAACATTTAAGCACTTATCAACCGCGGGCCCCCGCCGAGCTCCAGCGGACGCCCGCCGTGCCACCGCGGGCGCCCGCCAAACATGCTAGTAACCATCTTCGAGGTTGAAAGCCCGCGGGCGCCCGCTGATCTGTAGAGAGCAGTCCATCTGCTTCTGTTTTTGTGCTGAACTTTTCCCCTCTGCATTTTTTGTGTGGTTCTACTTCCTTGGAGTGGTTGGAGCTCGTGATGGAGTAGGAGGAGAGGAGTTTTTGGCTAAATAAGAGCCTTGATGCATGATAATTACATATATCTCATTCTTGTAAAGTTCTAGAGAGAGAAAGGAGAGTTCTTGAGGTTTTGGGTATTTTGGGTCCTCTAAGCACGAAAATGGAGGGGGTTTTCATCTATTCTCCTTCATTCCTTACATCTATGAGCAACAAACTCCTATCTAGGGAGGTGATAAAACCCCTTATTGTAAGCATGTTCTAATACTGATTCTATTTTGGGGAAAATAATGTATTTTTCTGGTTGTTCTATAGTCTAGAACTTACACTTGATGTAATGAACTGATATTGATATAAATAACCATGTTGAATTTATTTTCTTGTCTTAGAATGTATATTCTCATACTTATATGGTTTACATTTTCATGGTGACAATGAATATGAGATAATGGAATGGTTTTAATGTCATGTTGTTGAGAAATTTGGTAGGCCATAGCTTAGGTTCCCCCTTTTGATGGTTTATTCTTGATTTTCAGTTCCATGTGCTCCTACCATGTGATTAAGGGCTTGATGATCTCTAGCTTTGTGAGCATGCATGAAACTACACTTTAGTTTAGGTAGTTAAGCATGTATATCTTTGATAGATCATTCTTGCCCATTGATTTCATGAGCTTCTTGAAGATAATGTAGTAACCATGAGTTACTACTTGTCATGGCCATCTATTTATGTTGTTCTTCCCCAACTGAATCATATTCTAACATGTTTATATTGTAGGTGGTGAATTCACTTCCCTAGTCCTCTCTCCCTAGATCTTCTTCTTTTAAACCAATTGCAAATTAGTGTTTATTGCACTCTTCAATTTATAATTTTAGTGACAAACCAACAAATCTCTATACCCCCTTCATCATTCTAAAAATGATTCTAGACACCTTGGTTGCCATAAGCTAGCAGTCACAGTGGTTTGACTTACCCGACCAATAGCCCTATTTTACAATGATTTGTGCTATTGCAAAAGGGTTGATTTATAATTGTAATCGATCCGTCGATCAATTTTTGGCGTCGTTGCCGGGGACTACAAACGGTTTTGCAACCGAGGTTTTAGGATTACCTTTGGTTTGATTGTCAATATTGTGTTTTGTGAATATTTTCTTGTATTGTTTTGATCATTGTGACATTTTAAGTGTTTGTGAGATTCTAGATATTCAAGGCTTGCTGAGGAAAGCTAGCAAATTTGTAAGTTTAGACGACTTCAGGTAAGTTTTTGAAACTCTAGTTTCAAAGTTGTGAATATATTGCATGTATTTAGTTTAGATATAGTTAAGTTGTGAAGCCCTTGTCAAGGCTATTTATTTTTCTTGTCAATTACAAGCATCGGTCATTGTTGTGGCCATTTACATTTCTGTCTTAATAATTGAGGAGAAAGGGAACATCATATGTGGAGTTGATGGTGATGAATTGTTGCCTTAATTGTGCTATGTGTTGTTGATGTTTGGCCGTAGGTCACTTTCCTTACCAACTCTTGACTCGCCAGTTGACATAAATTCACTTGAAAGAACTTTTAGAAGAAACCTTAGGGAATCTACTAGCATAAGAGAACTTGAAACTGAATTTAACACAATGGCTGAAAATGTAGGAAATGTCGGAAATGAGGGAATTAATAATGATATGGCCGAAATTCCAAATATGGTTCCCATGACTCTTAGGGACCATTTCATCCCTACCACTTATGCTTCTCCCGATTGCATAGTAATGCCAAATATTGAGGCCGCTCAATATGAAATCAAATCTAGCACCATCCAAATGCTTTCATCTTTTCATGGCTTTGAAAATGAGGATCCTTATAAGCACCTTGATGAATTCCTTGAAATATGCTCTACCATCAAGCTGAGGGGCTTCCCTGACAATACTCTCCATTTGCATCTCTTCCCATTCTCCTTAAAAGATAGGGCAAAATATTGGTTGAACTCCCTTGCTGCAAATTCCATCACTACATGGGCTCAATTGCAACAAGAATTCTTAAAAAAATATTATCCAGTGAGTAAGACCAATCTAATGAGGCGTTCTATTCTTAGCTTTTCACAAAGCGATAGGGAACAACTCCATGAGACTTGGGAAAGACTATAAGACCTCCTTAGGAAATGTCCACACCACCTAAATCCAAAATGGCAATTGGTGCAAGCTTTCTTTGCTGGTTTGACCGACACCCATAGATTCAGGGTTGACTCATCATGTGGAAGGATGTTCATGTCTAAAAGTGCGGATGAGGCGTGGACCTTACTAGAGAATCTGAGTGAGAATTCATTGCAACACAATTCTTGTAGGGTTCCAGCCTCAACCAATGCCAAGAACACCAACCCTTGTCAACCGAAAACAATGAGGGAAGAATCATCTCAAGTGGATGCCATAGCTCATAAATTCTATCAATTGATGGCACCACATCTATCTCCTGCCTTGTCTCAAAATTCAACTAGTACGGTGTGCGCATCATGCACTAGTCCTTTTCATCTCTTGGAAGATTGTCCCACACCGGAACAATTTCCTAATCCCAATCAAGAGCAAGCAAATGTGATGTTCTCAAGGCCCAGAAATAATCTATATTCCAATACTTACAATCCGGGATGGAGAGATCATACGAATTTCTCGTGGAGGCAACAAGCCCCACAAAATTCGAAATTTCAAAATCAAGGGCATCAAATCAGCCCTCTTCTCAATTTCAAAATAGGGCATTTCAGGCCTCGTCAAGCTACCGTCCTCCGTATAATCCAAATTTCTCTAATCAACCTCCTGCGTTCCCAACAGATGAGATTTTGGCTGCAAATAAGCAAATGATGGAATCCAACAAACAACTCTTGTCATCTTTGCAGCCCACTCTTCAAATGGTTCATTCCCACACTCAATCTATTGCTAAACTTGAGAATCAAGTGGGGCAAATAGCCACTTCAATGAACCAACTCCTTCAAAGAGATAAAAGGAAGCTTCCCGCTCAACCATTTGAGAATCCTAGAGGGGTTCATGTGATTGACGAAACCCCTCCTCCAAGTGGGCCTACTCATGAACAAGTCCAAGCAATCACCACCCTAAGGAGTGGTCGAGTTGTGGACAACAAGGTTGATGGAGAGAAAGATGGAGCAACCCTCCCTTCTAAAAATCCAAATCTTCTCTCTAATCCAAAAGTCACTCCTGGAAATCCAAATTCTGGCACTCATGAAAATCCCAAGCTTGTCAACCCAAATGTGGAGACTTCTTATGAGCCTAAGGCTCTGTTTCCTCAATGTCTCTAAGAGTCTACACATTTTGGGAACAAGAATTGCAAAATGCAAGACATGTGAGAAGTTTTCAAGCAAGTAAAGATCAACTTGCCTCTCTTGGATGCTATAAAGCAAATCCCTCCCTATGCAAAATTTCTCAAGGATTTGTGCACTCAAAAGTGCACTTCCAAAAATCATTTGCCAAAGAAAGTGAGATTAACTGAAAATGTGAGTGCAATTATTCAACACAGTGCTCCTCTAAAGTATAAGGATTCGGGTGCCCCGATAATCTCGTTTTTCATTGGTGACAACAAGATAGAGAGGGCCCTCCTTGACTTAGGAGCTAGTGTAAATTTGATTCCATATTCAGTTTACTTACAACTTGGATTGGGAGATCTTAAGCCGACTTCCGTGGTCTTGAAACTTGCTGATAGATCGGTCAAGCATCCACGGGGCATTCTTGAAGATGTCATAATCAAAGTGGACAAATTCTACTTCCCGGTAGACTTTGTGGTTCTTCATACGGAACCAGTCTATGACCCAAAGAAGTATATTCCCGTGATCCTTGGTCGGCCCTTCTTAGCTACGGCTAACGCTTCCATTAATTGCCGAACCGGGGTGATGGACATTGCTTTTAGAAACATGCAAGTCAAACTCCATATATTTCATGTAACTCAACATCCTTCCAACGAAGATGATTGTTTTCTAATTGATGTTGTTGATGAAGTGGTTAAAGAATCTATTCCCTTCATTCTAAGCAAGGATCCTCTCGAAACTTGCATGTCTCATTTCGACTTCTCAAACTTTAATATTGATCAAGCCATCCAAGAAGTAAATTAATTGCTTGACATAGGTGCTATCATGGATTCTCCTCCCTGGAAGATGCCAAAAGAACCACTTCTTCAACTCTGTACAACTCCTCCGGTCCCTTCCTTGAAATCTCCACCAGAACTTTAGTTAAAGCCGCTCTCGACCCACCTCAAGTATGTGTTTCTTGGTGTCAATCAAACTCTTCCGGTAATCATCGCATTGGACCTTCTTAAGGACCAAGAAACCAGCCTTTTAGCAGTGCTTCAAGAGCACAAAGAAGCTATTGGCTGGGTGATGGCTCATTTGAAAGGAATCGAACCTTCTATTTGTATGCATCGCATCCATATGGAGGAGGACGCTAAACCTTCTAGAGAGGTGCAGCACTGGTTGAATCCCAACATGAAGGAAGTGGTCATAAAAGAAGTGATCAAGCTACTAGATGTGGGAATCATCTACCCCATCTCTGATAGCAAGTGGGTGAGTCCCACTTAAGTTGTCCCCAAGAAATCCGGCCTCACCGTTGTTGAAAATTTCGCGGGAGAGCTCGTACCACAACGCACCACCACCGGGTGGCGTGTGTGCATTAACTACCGGAAATTTAACTCTACCACTAGGAAAAATCATTTTCCACTCCCATTCATTAATCAAATCCTAGAGAGGTTAGCCGGCCAAAGCTTCTATTGCTTCCTTGATGGTTATTCCGGCTATAACCAAGTGGCAATTGATCCGCAAGATCAAGAGAAGACCACATTCATATGCCCCTTGTGAACTTTTGCTTATAGATGCATGCCTTTTGGGCTATGCAGTGCTCCGACCACGTTCCAAAGATGCATGATGTTCATATTTTTCGATATAGTTGAAAAGTTCTTGGAAGTTTTCATGGACGATTTCTCCGTCTTTGGCTCCTCATTTGACTCATGTGTCCACAATCTATCCCTTGTACTCCAAAGATGCAAGGAGACAAATCTAATTCTAAGTTGGGAGAAAAGCCATTTTATGGTCCAAGAAGGCATTGTTCTAGGACATGTCATTTTTAAACGGGGAATTGAGGTGGACAAAGCCAAAGTTGAGTTAATCTCCAACCTCCCTCCTCCAAATTCTGTCCGTCAAATCCATTCCTTTCTTGGCCATGCCGGCTTCTATCGTCGCTTCATCAAAGACTTTAGCAAAATTTCTTGGCCCTTGTGTAATCTTCTTGCCAAGGATGTGCCGTTCAATTTTGATGAAGCTTGTATGGAAGCTTTCGTGAAACTTTGCACTCTTCTCTCATCCGCCCTAATCATGAAACCGCCTAATTGGTCTCTTCCATTTGAGATCATGTGTGATGCATCCAATTATGCATTAGGTGCGGTTTTGGGCCAACGTGTGGATAAACTTCCATATATCATCTATTATGCTAGCAAGACACTCTCCGACGCTTCGTTAAATTACACCACCATTGAGAAAGAATTGCTAGCTGTGGTGTATGACTTGGATAAATTCCATTCTTATCTTCTTGTATCCAAGGTCATTGTTTTCTCGGATCATGCCGCTCTTAGGCATTTTCTCGCTAAAAAAGAGACCCAACCCCAAACCCCGCCTAATTCGATGGATACTTTTACTTCAAGAGTTTGACATCAAAATCCGGGATAAAAAAGGGACCGACAATGTTGTCACAGATCATCTTTCTCAGTTACTCATTGAGAAATCCTCTGAATATGCTGCGGTCCAGGACTCCTTTCCAGATGAGCAACTTTTTCAGATTTCCCATTCAAGTCTCCCTTGGTTTGCGGATATTGTCAATTATCTAGCGGTAAGCAAAATTCCACCTAATTGGTCCAAACAAGAGAAAGACCGGTTCTTTTCCCAAGTCAAGCATTTCTTTTGGGAAGATCCAGAATTGTTCAAGTACTGCCCAGATCAAATCGTCCAGAGATACGTTCCCGACAATGAAACCACAGGTGTCCTAAATTTTTGCCACACTATTGCTTGTGGGGGACACTTTAGTGCTAGAAAGACCGCTGACAAAGTCCTTCAAAGCGGATTTTATTGGCCATCCTTGTTTCGGGATGCTTACAATTTCTATAAATCTTGTGAGCGTTGCCAAAAGCTCGGATCCATGTTTAGGAGAGACATGATGCCCCTCACTCCCATCCTCATTATTGAAATTTTTGATGTGTGGGGGATCGACTTCATGGGACCATTTCCATCTTCTTATGGCTATGAGTATATCCTTAAAGCGATGGACTATGTTTCCAAATGGGTTGAAGCCGAGGCTACCAAAACTGATGATCATAAAGTTGTGATCCAGTTCATTCAATCTAACATTTTAGTCATTTCGGTATGCCACGAGCAATCATCAGTGACGGTGGATCTCATTTCCGAAATCGTTACCTTAAATCCGTCCTCTCTAAGTACTCTGTCATTCATAAGGTTGCCATACCTTACCATCCTCAAACAAGTGGTCAAGTGGAAGTATCTAATCGGGAGATTAAGCATATCCTAGAAAAAACGGTTCAACCGGATCGCAAAGATTGGTCATTGAGACTAAACGATGCGCTTTGGGCTTACCGGACAGCTTATAAGACACCAATTGGCATGTCCCCATATCGACTTGTCTTTGGCAAAGCCTGTCATCTTCCCGTCGAACTAGAGCACCATGCTTATTGGGCCATAAAAAGGCTAAACTTTGACCTCAAACAAGCCGGCTCTACTCGCAAATTGCAACTCAATGAACTTGAGGAACTTCGCAATGATGTGTATGAAAGTGCCAAAATCTATAAGACAAAGTTTAAAACTTTTCATGACAAGCACATTGTCAAAAAGTCTTTTGCCCCTGGATAAAAAGTTTGGTTTTCAATTCTATATTGAGACTCTTTCCCGATAAACTCCATTCATGGTGGGCTGGTCCATATGTCATCACCGCCGTGTTTCCTTGTGATGCAGTCGAACTCCAAGATCCTACAAATGGATCTCTCTTCAAGGTTAACGGCCAACGGCTTAAGCCTTACGTCGATGGCATAGTACCTATTCGAAAAGTTGAGAAAGTCCTATTGACGGACCCAATCTACGAGGATTAATGTGCCATGCAACACCTGGTTCGTCTAGCTATCAACATTAAATTTAGCATTAATGGGAAGCAATTCTTCCATCTTCCAAGCTTCCCTCTTCCAAGTGTCAATTGCCTAGAATTTTCCAGGAATTCGCTAAGTTTAACCAAATTGTGCATTTTTTCGGAATTGTCTAATCATGCATTCCGTGGTCACATTCGGTTTTCTTAGTCGTTTTCAGGTCTCCGTACCACGTCCAGAATTATTCATGGTTATTTAGGCATTTGGCTCGTCTAATCCAAAAATTTAAATGCCATTCGGGTTTCGTGACTCTTTCTTGGGCCGTTAATACCAAATCCCATTCTGGCACTCCTGCACAGCAACTAGAATCCTCCACAATTCAAATTTCATATCTAAGTTGCTTTAGATCCCAACCCAAGCCTTGCAAGCAAAATTAAGCTGCACAAAGTAGCTGTTGAGTAGCCCCGTGGGCGCCCACCGCAGATCCGCGGGCGCCCGCCAAAATAAGCAGTGGCCATCGATCATCCATGCAGCCCCCGCAGCATCCGTGGGGCCCCGCAGAGCCCCCGCGGCTCTCCCACCAGCGCCCGCCGCCCGTCGCTAGCACATTAAAATGGGCTTCCAAGCCCATTTCTCCCCATTTTATTTCATTTTAAACCCTCCATTCTCTCAACTCTCGCCCCTAACTCTACTCTTGCCCTCTCTCAAACCTTCCATCTTCTTCCAATCTTTCTCTAACCCTCTCATTCATCCATCTCCCCATTCATCCTCCCACCCCTCATCCCTCACTCTCTCATCATTCAAGCATAAGGGGATCTTGTTTCTCCAAGTTTGGGTACATCTTTTTCCCTTTGTTTTTCTTTAAATTTTCGCATTCAGGAGGATGGGATTCTAGTTATGAAGGATTGGTGATTGTTGGTTGTGCTTACATGTTCATTTTCAAGTTAAATTTTTGGGATTTTCACATCTTTAACCTCATTTTGTCCCTCTTTCCATTTCTTGCGCACGCCAGGTGTTTGTAAAAAGTCCTGAACCAATTTTCTTCCTCCCAATGGCTTCTAGAGTGGCCTTCAAGCGTGCTAGATTGTCTGAGGGCCTTTCTAATGCACCTCCAACCCTAAATTGGGCTGAATGGCCAATCGTCTCCGAAGCCAAGTTCGCTATTAAAATGGTTTTGAGTATAATCATGAGACGGCGTGGTTTGTCCGTGAATTATAGGAGCGTGGTCTTGAAACTCTCTTTAAACCATGTGCTCACTCCTACTACCCACGCGTGGTCCGTCTCTTCTATGCCAACATGTTCTATTCATGTACGGAACTGGACAAAATCAAAACCACCATTGATGATTATGAGTATGAATTCACCCTTGATAACCTTGCTATGGCTATGGACTGCCCATTGGGATCTCCCGTGGATGGGGCGGGCTTGCCTCTCTATGTTGCTTCTCTCGACGCCACCTTGTCCGACATTGTGGGGGAGATTTTCCACGGCCAATTCACCAGCACTCGAACCACAAGCACCAACTAGTCCTTTTTGCAATGCCGTTTGTGGTTTCTTGATTCGGTCCTTGCTAAGAATGTCCTTCCTATGCTAGGCCATTCCGAGCGTAAGGGGGATTTTCTGAAAACCCTCTACAATGCTGAAAAGGGGTATTGGTTTTGCGTCCCACAGCCTGTCTAGGACCAAATGCTAAAAATCTACAATGAATTACTCTTGGTTAGGTCGCGCACTACCACCACATGGGCATTCCTTTTTCCTTACCTTATCATAGGGATGCTTAAAGATGCAGGATTCAAAGCACCCCTGGGTGAAGCTAAAGAAAAGACGGTTCTTGATTTTTTTCTTAAGGTCTGGAAGTCGAGTACAGCTCAGCTTCAGACATCCCGTTAGGCCCGCATTGGGGGCAAGTCGGATTGGGGTGCTTCAGCACCCCCTGTGGCTCTTGTTTCGCTTGTTCATGATGCCCCTGCACCTCCGCCGTTAGATGTCATGACCCAAGCTGACTCTCTCACCCTGAATGCTCGTCTCGATGCCTTTAGCTTGTGTTTTAACACCATAGAGGGTGCCGTCCAGAAGACTTAGGAGAATCAAGAAATTTTATAAGCTATGCTCCAATCATTAATTGACCGTGCACCTGGCGCACCTGGTGCTTCCTCCTCCACTCCGATGGTGGAGTGATTTTATGCTTTCAGTTTTATTTCCCTTTTTCCCGTAGTACTATTTTAGACTTCTTTTGGGCCGCGTTTGACATTTATTTTCCAGTTTCTTTTGAACTTATAACTGCATTCCATTTTGCTTCTTTGCATGGATATTCGCTTTGAAATAAATTGCAGTTATCGTTAGTGATTTTTGGATTCATATGATTCTTGCTTTGTATAAATGCTTTTGACAGTTTTTGAATTCAAGTTTGGGGGTATGCTTATGGAATTCATGAAGTGGCCTATTTTTGCACCGCCGCTCCATTTCTCCTCAACTTGGTACTATTGTTCTTGGCATTCTCCAATTTTATTTTTATTTTTCTTTTCCTTTGTCTTCTCACATTGAGGACAATGTGACAGTCAAGTTTGGGGGTGCATGTGCTTACATTCTTATGGTTTTTGTTCATTTTTGATGCCTGTTAATTAATAAAATTATTTTGATTAGGAACGATGATAGTGTAATTTGGAACTTTTGGAATTGAAGCATGTGTTTAATACTTTGCATATAGAAGCCAACATATTTTTGAAAATAAAGAATTTTTTTGAAATAAGTATGTTGATTCATATTGGTCTGTATAAGTACTTCAATTAGATTTTCCCAGGACTTTATACTCTTTTATGCTTCACTTTGCACATTTACACACAAGAAACCTAATTGTGAGGTATGTAACCCAATTGACATTGACTAGGACTCAGTTGATCTGAATTGATGACCCTAATGAATGGATACCCTTGGCACAATTTTTTTTTTTTTTTTAAATGATGACCAGTTTGAGTTCGTTGCCTTTCCAACTCGAGTTATTAAGCCCCAGGAGTGTTTCCACACTTAGCAACCTAAAGCCATCTGGTTTGGGAGTTGTTGGCCTAACACTTGCTACATGGGTTAGTTAGAAAGCTTAAAGGATTTAGACATTGCACGGTAATTCAAAAATAAATAAATATAGTTCGTCGAAGTTCGTAGTCTTTCCAATTCGAGTTATTAAGCCCTAAGAGTGTCTCTACACTTAACACCCTAAAGCCATCTGGTTTGGGATTCGTTGGCCTAACACTTGCTACATGGGTTGGTTAGAAAGCTTAAAGGATTTTGACATTGCACGACTATAGTACGTGATCTTTTGAGTTGATAAATAAAATCGTCATTAAGCAACAAAAGTTATTTTGTGAATAAAGTTAAGCCTTGGGGACCTCATTTAGAAGAAGATTTAAGGATTTGAAAGCTTGTGTTTTTGGGATTGGAAAAAGAGGGTAAAAGCCGCATATTGGGAATCCGGTTCACTTTCACTTAAGTTAGAGTTAAATTCCATTTTAAAAATGACAATTGAAGTGTTTATATAGGTCTTAATGAGCAGTGCGTAAAAGTTGAAACTTATTTTGCCATTTTGAGTATCAAGGCTTTTTATATGTAAGGTAGTTTACTTAATGAGTCAATTTCCAAATTTTTGTTGTTCTAAGTTGCATTTGAGCTTCTTAGGTAAATTCTTGCTCCATGATTGATGGCATTTCATATGTTGTCATTTTGGTTAGGTTCTACATTTTATTTTGCTAAGGGACTAGCAAAATGTAAGTTTGGGGGTGTGATAAGCGCCAAATATTGCATATTCAAGCGCCCTTTCTTGCTTGAGTTAGGTCCATTAATGAAGTATAATGTACAGTTTTACTTCACTTGTGTACTTCTATCTTGTTTTAGGTTGGTTTCCCCGATTATGATTAAAGAAGTGGTTCTGACATCATTTTTTTTGAAATAGGTACGCCGTTGCTGAGGATTGCCTTTTGGGCCAGGCCACTTGAGTCCTCGTATGCATAGAGTTCGTGGCTTAGTGTTCAAAGTGGAGACCGTGTCAACGCTCTGGCTCGAAGAGGCTTACAAGAAGCCTTGATGAAGTTGCAGCTGCAAGGTCCCGCGGGCGCCCACTATACCACCGCGGGCGCCCGCCAACTCCTCAACTTTCTGTCATGTTTCGCTGGGCCCCGCCATAGGACCGTGGGCCCCCGCCGAGCTCCAGCGGGCACCCGCCAAACATGCCAGTAACCATCTTCGAGGTTGAAAGCACGCGGGTGCCCGCCAGTGCACCGCGGGTGCCCGCCGATCTGCAGAGAGCAGCCTACCTGCTCCTGTTTTTGTGCTGAACTTGTCCCATCTATATTTTTTGTGTGGTTCTACTTCCTAGGAGTGGTTGGAGCTCGTGATGGAGTAGGAGGAGAGGGGTTTTTGGCTAGATAAGAGCCTTGATGCATGATGATTACATATATCTCATTCTTGTGAAGTTTTAGAGAGAGAAATGAGAGTTCTTGAGGTTTTGGGTATTTTGGGTCCTCTAAGCATGAAAATGGAGGGGGTTTTCATCTCTTCTCCTTCATTCCTTGCATCTATGAGCAACTAACCCCTTATTGTAAGCATGTTCTAATTCTGATTCTATTTTGGGGAAAATAATGTATTTTTGTGGTTGTTCTATAGTCTAGAACTTACACTTGATGTAATGAACTGATATTGATATAAATAACCATGTTGAATTTTATTTTCTTGTCTTAGAATGTACATTCTCATGGTTGTATGGTTTACATTTTCATGGTGACAATGAAGATGAGATTATGGAATGGTTTTAATGGCATGTTGTTGAGAAATATGATATACCATAGCTTAGGTTCCCCCTTTTGATGGTTTATTCTTGATTTTCAGCTCCATATGCTCTTACCATGTGATTAAGGGCTTGATGATCTCTAGCTTAGTGAGCATGCATGAAACTACACTTTAGTTTAGGTAGCTAAGTATGTACATCTTTGATAGATCATTCTTGCCCATTGACTTCATGAGCTTCTTGAAGATAATGTAGTAACCATGAGTAACTACTTGTCATGGCCATCTATTTATGTTGTTCTTCCCGAACTGAATCATATTCTAGCATGTTTATATTGTAGGTGGTGAATTCATTTCCCTAGTCCTCTCTAACTTGATCTCCTTCTTTTAAACCAATTGCAAATTAGTGTTTATTGCACTCTTCAATTTATAATTTTAGTGACAAACCAACAAATCTCTATACCCCCTTCATCATTCTAAAAATGATTCTAGACACCTTGGTTGCCATAAGCTAGCAGTCCTAGTGGTTCGACTTACCCGACCAATAGCCCTATTTTACAATGATTTGTGCTATTGCAAAAGGGTTGATTTACAATTGTAATCGATCCGTCGATCAAAATACTAGAATCTAGCATACTACTAAATTATTTAATCCTTCTACACATGGTTTATATATATCATACATGCTTAAATCAATAAACCTTAAGTCAAGAAGTGAGGGTTTCCTATAATATGCAAGACTATCATGTTAAAAGCATGTATACAATATATATTAAACCCCAAAGATTATAAAACACTTAAAATATAAACATACTACCACCTCTACCTCAATAGAGAATTGAATCTCTATAATCCAAGCAACCAAGCTCAAAATGGAAAACAAGTTTTAGGGTTAATGAAGAGGAGAGCAAGAGGAAACTTTTGTGTTCCAAGGTTTTAAGTTTAGGGTGAATGGAAGGAGGCTAAAAATGAAGTCAAAGCTATTAACCAAGCTTCTCCAATGGTGGCTAGGTTAGGGTTCTTAGAAAATAAGTAAAAATGAAAGGGATAAAGTGAAAATGGTGAGTGGAGGATCTAGTATTCCTCTACTCATTATGTGTTCTTACACTACCTCTCTCACACACACAATGCAAGACTTAATTGTGATCCTACACTTGTCACAAATCCAAGGCTCCTTCCTAGGCTTAATCCTAAGCCTACACTTGTCAACCATCAAAGCCAACAAGTGCTCCAATTCTAGGCCAAGAAGTGGGTGAATCTCCACCCTCCAAATGTCAAGAGATTATCATCCAAGTCACTCCACCCCATTGCCAATAAGTGGCACCATGAGAATGTGACACTTGTCACATTTTCCAAAAATTGCAAAAAGGTCTTTTTTGAAAATATCTTCCAAAATAAATTACAAAATGGTCCCCAAGACGAAAAATAATTACTTTATATAATTACACAAAAACCCCAAAAATAAAGAATAATTACAGTAAAGTATGCATCCATGCCCTTTATGAAAAAGTAAGCAACTAGAATATATTTTCTACAAACGTAAAAATACAAATGTCATGAAAATCATATATCATGAATGCATGCAAAACTGGAATCAAATCCGAGCACAAAAAGTGAGGTTATGTAAGGAAAAATGATAAACGGGAAAAAGATGAAATAGGGAAGAGACAAAATAGGAAAAAGACAAAAAAGAAAATCGTCGAAAAAGGAAAAGGAGGAAAAAGACCTGGTCATTACAACCTACCCTCCTTAAAAGGATTTCGTCTCCGAAATCAAATCGTACTTGAAAGAGAGAACAAATGGGGATATCGAGAGCGAACCTCCTGTTCGAGCTCTCAGGTAGCCTCCTCAACGCCATGATGTCTCCACAAGACCTTAACCAATGGAATGGTCTTGGTCCGTAAAACTTGCTCCCATGAATCAAGAATCTGTACTGGACCATCCTCGTAGGTTATATCCTCATCAATAACAACATTTGTCCACTGTAAGACATGCGATGGATCTGGCTCGTACTTCTTTAACATAGATACATGAAAGACGTCGTGAACCCTATCCAGGTCTGGCGGCATCGCCAAACAATAAGCGACTTCACTGACACGCTCCAAAATCTGAAATGGTTTAATGAACCTAGGAGACAACTTGCCCGTCTGCCGAAATCTCAGAAGTCCCTTCCGTGGAGAAATCTTGAGAAAGACGTGGTCTCTTACCTTAAAAGACAATGATCTTCTCCTCCTATCTGCATAACTCTTTTGCCTGTTCTGAGCTATAGCCAACCGCTGTCGTATCAACTTAATTTCTCTGTAGTCTCGATGAAAATGTTGGGACCCAAGGCAATAGTATCACTGACCTCGGTCCAATAAACTGGAGATCTACAAGGTCTGCCATACAATGCCTCAAAAGGTGCCATGCCAATAATGGTCTGGTAACTGTTATTGTAGGCAAACTCAACTAAAGGTAAGTGGTCCTCCCAATTACCTCCAAAATCCAAAATACAAGCCCGTAGCATATCCTCCAATATCTGAATGGTGCGTTCTGACTAACCATCAGTCTGAGGATGGAATGCTGTGCTGAAATAAAGCCCCGTATCAAGAGCCTCTTGAAAACTTTGCCAAAAGTGAGACGTGAACAGCGGATCCTTATCCTAAACAATAGACACAGGAATCCCGTGAAGCCTAACAATCTGCCTCACATATAGTCCACTCAGTCTTTCTGCACTATCTGTCACTGCCATGGGCAAGAAGTGAGCCATCTTAGTTAACCTGTCAACTATGACCCAAATGGCATCATTCCCTGCCTGAGACCTCGGAAGTCCCGTCACGAAATCCATAGTGATGTGCTCCCATTTCCACTCTGCCACTGGTAGTGGTTGCAACAACCCTGCCGGTCTCTGATGCTCTGTCTTCACTTGCTGGCAAGTAAAGCATTTAGCCACTAACTGAGAAACATCCCGTTTCATGCCTTTCCACCAAAACTGTCGTCGCAAATTGTGATACATCTTCGTACCACCTGGATGAACTGCAAGTTGAGAATGGTGAAAATCTCAAAGAACGTTTTCACAACAAGACAAGGGAACAAACATCATCCCCTTGTACCTGAGACCATTGTCTGAATGTAAGGTCCAACCCTCTACATTCTCGCTGCCTGAAATCCGAGTGTGGATGGACTTTATCTCCCCATCCTCCTGCTGTGCCTCAATAACTCTGCTAACAAGAGCCGGTTGAGCCACAAGGCTAAACAAGATAGCCGGTGAAACATCCTCAGACAACTGCAAACCAAGATCTGCAAGCTCTTCTAGTATCTTCCATCTGTAAATGGAAATGCTAGCAAGAGTTCCCCGTGACTTCCTACTCAATGCATCGGCCACCACATTGGCCTTCCCCGGATGATACTACAACTCAAAGTTGTAGTCCTCCATGAACTCAACCCATCTGCACTATCTCAAGTTTAAATCCTTCTGAGAGAAGAGATACTTGAGACTCTTGTGATCGAAGAAAACCTCGAACTTCTCCCCGTACAAATAGTGTCTCCGCCCTTTCAGGGCAAAGATAACTGCTTCCAATTCCAAATCATGTGTCAGATAGTTTAAATCATGAGTCTTTAACTGTCGAGACCCATAAGCAACTATCCGTTTTGTCTGCATCAAGACACAACCCAATCTTTCTCACGAAGTATCACAATAGATCACATAACCCAAACCACATTCAGGTATGATCAAAACTGGAGCCGATGTCAATCTGACCTTCAACTCCTGAAAAGCAAAATTACATGCCTCATTCCATATGAACTTGACTCCTTTGTAAGTAAGTCGAGTCATAGGTGCCGTTAGATGAGAAAAATCCCGTACAAATCTTATGTAGTAGCCGGCTAGGCCAAGAAAGCTCCGAACCTCAAACACTGTCTTCGGACGCTCCCAATCCATCACAGACTCAATCTTTGACGGATCCACTGCAACACCACTCCTTGACATGACATGTCCAAGGAACTTCACTTCTGGTAGCCAAAATTCGCATTTCTCGAACTTGGCACACAACTGATTATCCCTAAGGATCAGCAACACTGTCCTCAAATGATACTCATGCTCCTCTACCGAAGCCGAGTATACCAGAATGTGATCAATGAACACCACCACAAATTTGTCAAGATAGTCATTGAATACATGGTTCATCAAATCCATAAAAGCTATTGGAGCATTGGTCAAACCAAATGGCATCACCAGAAACTCATAATGGCCATACCGTGTGTGAAAATCGGTCTTGGATATATCCTCATCCTTAACCCTTAACTGATAGTAACCTGATCTCAAATCAATATTTGAAAAGTGTGTCACTCCTTTCAATTAATCAAATAAGTCATCAATCCTTGGCAAAAGATACCTGTTCTTGATCGTAGCATGATTTAACTTGCGATAATCGATGTAAAGTCTCAAAGACCCATCATTCTTCTTCACAAAAAGAACCGGTGCTCCCCATGATGAAACACTAGGACGAATAAAACCCTTAGCTTTCAAATCATCCAACTAACCCTTCAGCTCATCAAGCTCTGCCAGTGCCATATGGTACGGTGCTATAAAGATGGGCGCTGTACCGAGAATGACATTAATGGCAAAAACTACTTCCCTTAAAGGAGGTAACTCTGTTAGTTCCTCTGGAAAGACATCAACAAAATCCTCAACAACTACCGGAAGAACACGACCCAAACTACTATCCTCGTCAACTAGCCGAATAGCCAAGTAGGATCTGTGGCGACTCCAGTCACCAATGCTGAAAACCATTGCCGGGTGGGAATCGCTCCGATCTCCCACAAAATGGAAACAATCTCCCTTGGGAGTATAAACGGACACCCTCCCACGAAAGTAATCAATCGTAGCCCGAAAGAATGACAACCAATTCATCCCAAGAATGACATCAAAGCCCGTCATGTCGAGAATAATGAAATCGAACTCTAAGGTCCGCCCAGCTATCTCAATAGCATAACCCCGACAAACACGATCCAAAGACACTGGACCCCTAACTGGTGTGTCAACACAAAGAAGACTGCCCCGAAGTGTGACCTCCAGACCCAATGAATGTGCAAATGATGCAGAAATAAAAGAATGTGATGCACCTGTGTCAACAAGAACCCGTGCCCAAAAACTGAAAATTGGAAAGATACCTCGAACTGAAGAGGTGCCTACGGAAGCATCCGCCTGTGGAAGAGCGAAGGCTCGTCCTTGAGTCCCTAAGCCCTGTTGTGAACTGCCCTGATAGCCTGACTAATGCGTAGAAGCAGTAGGTGTAAAACCCCAGGCTGGATAAGTGCCAACTGGCGCCACTGGCTGTGGTGCATGAAGAACTCTAAAACCAGATTGAACCATTGCAGACTGTGCCAGTACCATCTGTGAATCTGTGCCACTACGTTACTTATTCAACAACCTTGGACAATCCTTCTTAAGATGACCTGGTCACTTGCAATAGAAGCAAGCTCCCTGCCCTATTTTTGTAGAAACTGAAGTCTGATTGGCCTGTGCTCGAAGCTGTGGGCAGCGAGGCTTAATGTGCCCCGGCTGCAGACAATGGTAACAAACCACTCCCTGGGCTGATCCCGAAGATATAGGAACTGTGGGTGTAGAATGATTCTGCTGCGATGCCCCTTGTGAGTGAGTATTGTTCATTGCCCTAGCCTTCTTCCACTGACTCCCGGAAGATGATGAATTGTCTTCGCGAGGCTGCTTATGTGAACCCCTGATCCGTAACTGATCTCGTTCCTCTGCTTAGCTAGCATAGTCCTCTGGACCACTTCTCTGTAAGTCCTCAAATCAAGAATTGAGACCCGTGGCCTGATGTCAAGATGTAGCCCATCCTGAAACTTCATTGCCCTGGCCTCGTCTGTTGCTACCATATCTTCAGCATAACGAGAGAGAGAAGTAAATCGTGTCTCATACTCAATGACACTCATAGTGCCCTAATAGAGACTTGCGAAGTATATCCTCATTTCCCGCCTCATAGCCTTAGGAAAGAAACGCTCAAAGAACAAATCTCTGAACTCATTCCAAGTCATCAACTCAACATTGTGGACATTGGTTGTAGACCTCCACCAAATATCTGCATCTCCCATGAACATAGAGGTTGTCAAAGAAATCCTCAACTTGTCGGTAAGTACTGCCATACTATCCAACTTGCGAACCATAAGGTCTAACCAAGCTTCTGAGACTAGCGGATCTGAACTCCCTACAAATGCATTAATCTTAACCCTCTGTAGTCACATAAAGTACTCTAGTGCCTCATTGACTATCGGTGCCGGTGCCGGTGCAGGAAACTGTATCCCTACCACTTACCTGCGTATAAACTCCTGTAAGGATTTAGTAATCCCTTGATTGATTCCCTGAGCAACCCGCTCTTCGTAAGTCGGTGCCCGTGGCGGATTAGCATCCATGCCACGAACTGGAATCCTGGCCTCCTCGGACCCCTTGTGAACTCGTTGTCAGCCACCTGCTCCTCAATGCCCTGACGTAAGGACTCTCCACGTGTGACAACCATGGTGCTAAACGAACATAAGGAAAGAGGTCAACAATAACACAAGTTATTATGACCGAGTGCAACTCACACTATGAATGCACAAAACACGAAGCAAGACATGGTATGCAACATACAGTCATGCTAAAGCAATTAAAGAAAGCTGTATAAACAGTTAAGCACTTAAGAAAATAAGCATACATGTCAAACAAGATGCTCTTAACCATATAGCCATATAAGCATAAAGACATGTCATACTACCAAACGTATAATCAAGAAACATATAAATATGTTATAAAGCCAAAACATGTTATCAAAAGCATGTGAACTTATCAAAGTAAATCATCAAAAGCATGATATGTACCCAAAACCCATTGTCCTAAGGTATTCAAACCTAGGAGCTCTGATACCACTTGTCGTGACCCGTATTTTTTAACCCGGTGCGTCAGTGATAACCCGAAAGTTAACCTGATAATGGATTCGAAATGCGGAAGCAAAATATGAAACCATAGTCCTTTGAGATATAAATCATCTCTATTCCACCAATATGACATTCTATGAGCTCACAGAAGTTAAAGAAAAGTAAAAGACGAAACTAGAGTTAAAATGAGCAAAATCCGATAATGAAGGGCAAAACGGTCAATTCACAAATAAAAGGAGAAAATTTACTCTAAACAAGTCAAACAAGGTGAATACAACCTAATCTAATCATTTTACAACATTCCAAAAGGTTCTAAGAACTCTGAACAAGAATCCCACAAAATGCCTTTTCCCGGTTTAAGAGAAAACTGACACTATCTCACTAAAATATGAATAACTCTTATTGTGATTGGAATCTAAGAATTACATAGGTACCATTGGAAAGCTGACTCAAAATCCTTGAGTTTAGGCTTAAGAATCACCCCATTTGGATTTGGAATGAAGGAGTAATGACCTTTTGAAGTTGTAACTTCAATGCTAAAACACAACAGAGGAGTTGCATGCAAACAAGCTATTTCGGTCGACCAAAATAGAGTTTCGGTTGACCAAAATGGACAAAAACTCTGCTAAAATCCCATTTTTAAGGTGAAGTTGGTTCGGTAGACCGAAATGAACCATCGGTCGACCGAAATAGGCCATCGGTTGACCGAAATGGTCTTGAACAATAAAAATGGCTACTGGAATTGAAGGTTTACTGTGCACTGATGTTACCAAAGGCCATCGGTTGACCAAAATGGAGTGTCAGTCAATCGAGACACCTTGAAAACCTATTATAAGACCTGTTATGTGCCAAGTGTGTAAAGGTTCAACCCATGCTCCAAATCCCCTCATGTAATGGATTAAAAATAAAAGTTTAAATGTGATTTCCAATAAGATTTGAGTAGGTGAACATGTCAACAACTTCATATGCATATTTGAATGTAAAAATAATGGCTGCTAGCCTCATACATGTTCATTACAAGATCTTCATACACCAAACCTCCAAAATTGGTAAAAGTACATTTTTATAGCAAAAGTTGGTACCAAATGAACACAAGTGCTAAAGTAAACATGCTTGGCCGTTGGCCTCTTTACTTACATGCTTATAATGTCAAAATTAAAGACTTAAGTATCATTACATATCAAAGTAGGTACATTAGCTTCAAAAATACCATACATCCATGGTATGCAAAAATATAACATCAAAAGTAAAGCATACTAAACACTTGCATGTCAATATACAAAAATGTTCCAAATTGCTCATAAGCCTCTACGGATGATAAGCATCCAAGAATATAGTCTCCTTACCTGAAAAACAACCCAAACCATTAGGGTGAGTAATCAAGTTACTCGTAGGAAGAAACATATGCGTATACCCTAAAGTTTCAATATCATTATAAGATCAATATAGACGAATACAAAGGAGCATTCCACTTAACGTCTATGTTCAAGGTGTTCTAAGGGATCATCTTAAGCTAACTTAAATATTCCTTAGCAGCACATCAATATCAATGTACTTAACAACATCAATTCACCAATAACAAAAATCACAAGTTATAATTAAGCATTGGTTGTCAACTTGGAATTTAATGTGAAATCAAATAGTGGAATACTTAGACATCACGTTTCAGACTAAACCAAGATCAAAATAGTTATTCCGGACATTAACCCGCTGGGAAGACCACCCTAGTGCGCACTATCTCAATTGGGGAGAACTCATACCTCCCGCACTGGAGCCAAACTCTAGCCATGTCACTTATAACAATGTCCCAAGATAATCCAAAATCACAATCAAGTTCAAAACTTAAACACTATAATGAAGGCATGTAAACCACCTTTCATGCATACCAAATGACACAAACCATGTCTTAGGGTTCCAAGTCTAAAATGGCATACCAAATGACAAGTCCTCATCATGATATTTTGTACAATACAATACCACCAACTTATCAATTTAAATCATGCCTTAACAATAAGCTATATATACTAGATTACAACATTATAGTATTAAGCTTCTAAAATAATCACAATTGTCATCAACAAGATCATAGAATTATCACCACCATAAATATAGCAATTCAAGTCAATAGGAATTGTATATAATATTAATAATTCTACAAGAGTTCTATATCACTACACATGTGAAAATACTAGAATTTAGCATACTTCTAATTTATATAATCCTTCTACACATAGTTTATACATATCATACATGCTTAAATCAATAAACCTTAAGTCAAGAAGTGAGGGTTTCCTATAATATGCAAGACTATCATATTAAAAGCATGTATACAATATATACCCCAAGGATTATAAAACACTTAAAATATGAACATACTACCACCCCTACCTCAATAGAGAATTGAATATCTATAATCCAAGCAACCAAGCTCAAAATGGAAAACAAGTTTTAGGGTTAATGAAGTGGAGAGCAAGAGGAAATTTTTGTGTTCCAAGGTTCTAAGTCTAAAGTGAATGGAAGGAGGCCAAAAATGAAGTCAAAGCTATTAACCAAGCTTTTCTCCAATGGTGGCTAGGTTAGGGTTCTTAGAAAATAAGTGAAAATGAAAGGGATAAAGTGAAAATGGTGAGTGGAGGATCTAGTATTCCTCCACTCACTATGTGTTCTTGTACTACTTCTTACACATACACAATGCAAGACTTAATTGTGATCCTACACTTGTCACAAATCCAAGGCTCCTTCCTAGGCTTAATCCTAAGCCTACAATTGTCAACCATCGAAGTTAGCAAGTACTCCAATCTTAGGCCAACAAGTGGGTGAATCTCCACCCTCCAAATGTCAAGAGATTATACATCCAAGTCACTCCACCCCAATGCCAACAAGTGGCACCATGAGAATGTGACACTTGTCACATTTTCCAAAAATTGCAAAAAGGTTCTTTTTGAAAATATCTTCCAAAATAAATTACAAAATGGTCCCCAAGACGAAAAATAATTACTTTATGTAATTACACAAAAACTCCAAAAATAAAGAATAATTACAATAAAGTATGCATTCATACCCTTTATGAAAAAGTAAGCAACTAGAATGTATTTTCTACAAAAGTAAAAATACAAATGTCATGGAAATCAAATATCATGAATGCATGCAAAACCGGAATCAAATTCGAGCACAAAAAGTGAGGTTATGCAAGGAAAAATGATAAACGGGAAAAAGACGAAATAGGGAAAAGACAAAATAGGAAAAAAACAAAAAAGAAAATCGTCGAAAAAGGAAAAGGAGGAAAAAGACAGGGTATGACGACCCTGGTTTTTAGGCCAGCGTGTCCTGTGATGAACCGTAAGGATGATCCAATAACAGATCCGAATGCGGAAGCGAAAACAGAAAACAAGACTCTAAGAAGTCAAAGTGACCTTTCATGAGGTCGTGGAACTCAACAAGAACTAATGCAGAAGCAAAAGATCAAAAATATGACAAATAAGCCCCCAGGGGCAAAATAGTCAATTCTAAAAACTATATATTCGGGTGCCACTGAGCACACCGCTGGAAGGACAACGAAAAACTAATCAAGATGGACTCAAGAATCGCATGATTTGGAGTCCAGATGAAGGAGAAACGGCATGACGAAGAAAAATGAGCACTTAAGGCAAAAAGGGTAAACTGGTAATAATCCAGAAAAAACTAGGTGCAACCGAGCACAGCGTTGGAAGGACAGTGAAAAATTAGTCAAGTTCAAAAAAAAATTCACTTGAATCGGAGTCCGGACGAAGGAGAAAGGCCTAAAAGAAGAATTGACGTCACGGCGGCCCGACGAGGGGCCATGGCGCACACGGCGCCCATGCGCGAGCCCACCGGCGTGCATGCCGGCGCCCAAAGACATGGCTGGTGGCAGCCCTTGGCTGTTGTTACATTTTTTTTTTTGTTGTTACTGAGGCTTGAAACGGAGGTCAAGACGAGTTTTTCTGGAAAAACACGAATAAGAAACCCCCCTAAAATCAAGTTTTCAACCCGACAGCGCGGACGGAATCGAAAAAAACTCACTGTGAAATCCCCAAAATGCCCTAGATCAGAACTGAACAAGAGGGTCATAAAGCTGCTAAATGAAAACTGGAAGCTGAAACTTCACGAGGAATTTCCGGTACCAAGACGACATTTTCTGGAAAAACACGAAGAAGAAACCACCCCTAAAATCATGTTTTCTATTCAACCATTTCAAAAGAAGAAAACAAAACTGATGTGAAAGGTCCATAATGCCCCTAGATCAGAATATGCAAAAAAAATGCAAAATGAATTCACAAGAGGCTCAAAACACAAACGATGAGGTTTTGCCCGAAAACGACTATGCACGCAAACGTAACTTACCTATTTAGACGCGCTACAATGGTCCATGGCTTAAAAATATAGCCGATGCAAAGTCCGACCCCCCAATGGGCAAAAAGGCAAAAATGGAA
Organism: Cornus florida; assembly: GCF_030987335.1. Classification (NCBI taxonomy): domain Eukaryota; kingdom Viridiplantae; phylum Streptophyta; class Magnoliopsida; order Cornales; family Cornaceae; genus Cornus; species Cornus florida. Next base: position 60,650,687 of record NW_026775574.1, on the reverse strand, counting down.
CTTGGGATGAAAACTAGAAATCCAAAAATACAAAATGGGATCAAATGACCGTTTGGCCCTTGGCCACACTTCAAACATGATTAGTAAGACCCTATAAAAGAATGAAAATGGAATTCCCACACCCGATGCAATCATGGTGAAGCAATGACTTGCGATTTTTTAAGATTTTCACAATATTTCATGAAGTAAAAAAGTTGTATAGAATACAATACACATGTCATTGGCCTCCGGCCTCATCTCATACATGTCAAATACATTGAAAGGAGTGCACTTATGTACACATTACATACATGGAATCAAATATACATATTTTGACATATAAGTTTACAAAATGACATTTCATGCTAACATTTGCATGAAATGGAAACTTGAAAGCTACAAGACATCCAAGGAATGCTAGGCTTCACGAACCAAGTCTTCATACCTGAAATATACCCCAGTATCATAGGGGTGAGTAACATAAAGCTACTCGTAGGAGATGAGCATGCATCGACCTAGCATTTTACAAATTTATCACCTTAAGATGAAACATGTTAAAGGGGCTCATGCCACCTAACGTCTATGTCCAAGTGAGACTCGGGGAGCATCCTAAGCTACCTTAGAGTCTAAGCAATAAGAATCATGATATACATATGTGTATGAAACGAATCATGGTTGGGATAATCTAACGAACATGACAAGAAGAATGCTTGAGCATATATTAACATGAATTGCATTTTCAATACAATTGAACTAGGTCTAGAGTAATCCATACAACATAATAAAAGCATATTTGAATACAAGTTAACAAAAATCACATTATCCATACAATTCAACAACAAAAGAGCATGTTATACAATGCAACAAGGTTTAAGTTCTCAAAGCCATCAACTTAGAATCTAAAGCACAAAATAACAGTAGTGGTTCATGCCACCTAACGTCTATGTTATAAATGAATCAATAGGATCAATCCTAAGCTTTATTAGAACGTCAAAACATGATTTTCAATATCGATGCAATTTAACCAACATTGGAACTTCCAATACAACGCATAAAACACAATTTCGCAAAGTTAACATCCTGTAACTTAAAATGGAACGACAAATAAGAAACAACAAGTTACAATATCATCTAGTTATCAACTTGAAAATGAAATGCGAAATCAAACAAAGTGGATACTCGGACGTCACACCGGATCAGACCGACAATATAGTTACTTTAGGGTTACTAGCCCATAGGTAACCTCCCTATGTGCGCACTAGACTATATATGGAGGGACTATCCCCCGTACTAGAACCACGTCCTAGCCATAGTCAAACAACGACATCCCCAAGTTTCCAAATTTAACAAGTTGTGCAACAACGCATATATCAACAGGAATATGCAAGATAATCAACTATCTACTAAGCACAACCAAATTTGGAAACCTATACAATACATGCTCTAAATCCACAACTAATATGATATGATGAATGTCGAATCTTCAGTGTGCGATTCGTTACACGCTATGCATGAAAGATGTTAAACACGAAGTGTGCAAAACATTACACAAGACAACAATATATTCAATAAGGAAAACATATTCTCATGAATACAAACATAGCAACTATGTTATCCAATGTTCAAAACATAACCAAATGAATATACAACAAGTTCAAGTCCATGATTTGAATATAGAAACCACTTTTAAAACACAACTAGATCATGGAGCAAATTGATAGAATTTAAATAGATAAACACAATTAAATTCTCTAGATTTTCTATTCAATTTCAATTGACCTCAATTTAATACATGTTAAAAGGCATGGCAAGGTCATCACCTATATCCATTCTAAAACTCAATTAGGTTGTTAGAACAACAAAGTAGAACTTTTATTAAATCATGCTAATTTAAATCCCAAGGTTCTAAAACAACTTCAGATAGTCCCAATTTAATATATACTAGTAAACAAGTCATGGCCAATACAAATATCAAGTTAAAACCTTAATTAAGCTATTGAGACCACAAAATAGATTTTAATTTATTCTTTTAATTAAGATCTCTAGATTTTCAAACTTAACCAAATGCTCTCAATTTAACATATCTTAGAGAATATGCCAAGGACTAATGTAATATCACATTACAAGTTTATTTCATTCAATTTAAGACCATGTGACTTAACCTTTCACTAAAGTTTAATATAAATTAAAAGTTGCAATTCTCATGCAATTAATCCCAATTTAATATGTGTGAACAACCACACCAAAGCTTAATTTTCTAGCATGCAACAATTCAATTCCAAGTTGTATATCACCATGAGGATTAAATCTTAAACAAGGAATTTAATTAAATGAAAGGTTTGAAAACCTAACCGAATATTCTAAATCAAACATATGTGAAGCTATATGGCATGTAAGTCAAGAATATCAAGTCAGAATTTAAATAGAGTGAATAGTGCACTCGGGGCAAATTAATTAATCAAATTAATTAATAATTACTAATTTTCAAAACACCTCCAATTACTTTCAAATTAAACTATGTTGGAGAGCATGCAAAGGCCTAATTTAATATGCTAACACATATTGATTTTAAGCTAGTTAAGGCCATGTGAATTAATCTTTCACCTAAGATAAATATTAAATAAAATCTTTAATACTTATTCAAATGTTCCAATTTTAATACATGATAATGAGCATATCAAGGGGCAATATAAAATCATGCTACATGTTTAAACCAAGTCATGAGCAACCGGAAAAATTAGATCCCGTACAAGAAAAATAAATAATAAAATCTCTAGATTTTATATTTAATCATGCAAACAAGTAGTATAAGCATCACAAGCATGCTATATAACAAGAATTTAAACCTAGAACATCTCCTACCTCAATTTGAGATAAAAATCTCAAATGCCATCAAAATGGAACGGCTCCGAATCCGATGAAACTACAAGGTTTTGTCGGGGACAATGCCGTGAACATAACCCCCATGAAAGCCCCATCAAAATCATAACTTGACTCAAAACGAAACTCAAGAAATGGTTAAAACTGAATTCTAATAAGGGGGAAAGGTAGAGCACGGCGAGGGGAACAACAAACGTTAAGGCCGAAGACTTTCCATCAAGGAAAAGTGAACCAAAAGACGAGAGAGAAGATGGAAGCACCCCTTGGGCTACCATGGGAGATCTAGGTCGTGCATGAAGAGAGGAGAAGATGAAAAATGAAATATCTCACCCCCTTTTACAGAAATCTCAAAAAGTGCCCCGAACGGGCCCCGCCTGGTCTAAAAAAGTAAAATTTGAGCAAACGCGCTCAAATGGCAAAACTTTGTGAATAAAAAAGATTCAAAATGATAAAATATGAACAATGGAAGAAACGGCGTCAAAAACCAAGTCCCGAGCAGAAAGTTATGCCCAAAACAAGTTTGGTGAAAACTAGGGCCAGAAACCCTGAAACTGGAAAACATCGACCAGGAGGAAATTCCAAGAGTACACAACTCGACGAAATATGAAAATGAATCCTGTACAAGGATCCAAGCTCAAAACAAGACATTTTGCAATAACTTTCATTAATTGCACAATGGCCCCTCCAAAAAGTGAAAACTGCACTTATGGCCCAGAATGAAAATATCTTCGTAAAATATTTTCTTAAAAACCCCTGAAATAAAATATCTTCAAAAGATATTTATGAAAAACACCCCAAGAAAAGAAAATAATTTCAAAGAACTTTGAATCCATGCCCCTATGGACACCGGGAGCAACCAGAGTACTTTCTTGCAAAAGTAAAGATACATATTTCGAGGAAACCACTCAAGATAAAGGCACGTGAATTCAAAAACCAACTCCGAGCATGAGAAGTGAGGTTGTGCCAAAAACTGACAAACAGAGATAAGACGAAATAGGGAAAATGACATAATAGGGAAAAGACGAAATAGCGCATAGTGTCCGAAAAACGAAAAATGCGAAAATGACTCGGTCCTCAAAGGAAGTTGTCAATTCACATGAAAGAGTCTCAGAAACCAATTCTGATCAGTCGAGATGACACTAAGCGACACGAAACAGAGCTCAGAAAAGAAAATTAAACGAAAAAAATTCATTTGTAAAATTTCAAGAAAAAGGAAAGGGAGGCAAATGACCAGGTCATTACACAGGGTCATTACAGGAGGTGCTAGGTGCGATCGGTCGTAAGGCCAATGAATGATGGAAAAACTAAAAAATTCACAGGTGCGATCGGTCGCAACCATTTGCGGCCGATCGTGATGGATCACAATCGATGGGCTGCAACCTGACAGATTTTGAAAATTTTGAAATTCAAGGGGTAAATGGGACTTTTTGGGAAAAGTTTCTTAAGCAACCCTATCCAAATGTGATTCTAAGATCAACTATGGTCCAAACCAAGAATAAAAAGCAAAGTGAAATGACAGAAATGCCCCCAATTGTATACAATACCAAAGAAAGAAAAATATGTTATAAAATGAAATACTTTGCATACTTTAAAGTGCTTGGCCCTTGGCCTCGTTACACATAAGTTAAATTACACCAAAAGAGAATGTTTAAGTGCATATTACGCACCCAAAAAAGGAAGCAAAGCATGCTTCTAATTACATTACACATTGTCAACTTCAAAAGACAACTATATCATGCTAACACTTGCATGCCAAAAATATACAAAACATGTTCAAGATGTAAAGACAAGCCGAGCTATAGATGGTTTACATCCAAAAAGAGTGTCTCCTTACCTTAAAAACAATAATCAACTAGGGTGAGTAATCGAATTACTCAATAGGACGATGCGTATGCGTATACCCTAAAGTTTCAATGGTTTTTCACAAGTGTAATATAAACAAACACATGTGGATCATGACTCCTAACGTCTAGTTTCAAAAGCTAAGGGATCATCCTAAAGCAATATTTAAAAACATTTTGAAAGCATTCCACAATAGGTAATATACTTAATGATATTGGAACATCCAATGAAAAACAACAAGTAATACATTTGAACAATATTGGAACATCTAATGTAAAACAACAAGTTACAATCGCAAAGTAATGTCAACTTGGAAAATGAAACGCGAAATCAAACAATAGAAATATCTTGGACATGACATCCGGTTATGAACATCACAACCAAGATAATTAGTTGTTTTAGGCTTGTAATGACTCGAATTTTTCGGATAAATTTTTTCCGTTGTCTTTTCCCTTCTGAGCTTGGTTTCATGTCGCTTAGTGTCATCTCGAGTGCTCTGGAGTGATTTCTGAGACTCTTTTATGTGGATTGACAACTTCCTTTGAGGACCGAGTCAATTCCGTATTTTTCGTTTTTCAACACTATTCACTTTTTGTCTTTTCCCTATTTTGTGTTTTTCCCTATTTCGTTTTTTCCTTGTTTGTCACTCTGTTTGTGTAACCACACTTCTTGTGCTCGGAGTTGATTTTTGACTTCACGTATCTTCATTCTCAGTGGTTTCTATGAGATACATATTTTTATTTTCCTGATAAAGTACTCTGGTTGCTCCCGGTGCCCATAGGGGCATAAATGCAAAGTTCTTTGGAAACATTTCCTTTTCTTGGGGTGTTTTCATAAATATCTTTTGAAGATATTTTATTTCAGGGGTATCTAAGAAAATATCTTTTGGAAGATATTTTCATTCTGGGACAGTTTCGTAATTTTCACTTTTTGGAAGGGCCATTGTGCAATTAATAAAGTTATTATTCAATGCCTTGTTTTGAGCCTGGATCCTCGTACGGGATTCATTTTCCTATTTCGTCGAGTCATGGACTCTGAGAATTTCCCCCTAGACGATGTTTTCCAGTTTCAGGGTTTCTAGCCCCAATTTGTGCCAAACTTGTTTGGGGCATAACTCTCTGCTTGGGATTTGATTTTTGACGCTGTTTCTTCTGTTGTTCATATTTTCTCATTTTAAATCTTTTTTGTTCACGGAATTTTTCCGTTTGAGCACGTCTGCTCAAATTTCACTTTTTCAGACCCAGCGGGGCCCGTTCGGGGCACTTTTTGAGTTTTTTTATAAATATGAGGTCTTTAAGTGAAAAATCAGATTTCACTCTCTCTCTCTCCCCTCTCTTGGCCGGATCTCATGGCAGCCATGGCTTCCATCTTCTCTCTCTCTTTTGAGCTTCCTCCCCTCACTAAAAAGTGGTGATACCTTTATGTTTATTGTTCCCCTCGGCAAGGCCTTCGATTCCAACCGATTGGAATCTCGTTTTGGCCATTTCTTGAGTTCGGGTTTAAAGTCAAGTTGTGTTTTTGATGGGGCTTCCTTGGGATTCATGTTCGTGGTGTTGTCCCCGACAAAACCTAGGAGTTTCGTCGGATTTAGAGCCGATTTATTTTGGTGGGGATTTGAGATTTCATCTCAAATAGGGTAGGGAATGTTTTAGGATTATTTGTATATTTTATTGTGTGTTTGCCATGATTATATAACATATATGTATGCCTTGTATCAAATCTAGAAAGTTAGTAATTTTTATTTCTTTATAGAAGATTTAAAATTCATGATGATGTGTAACTTGGATTTGAATTGTGGCATGCTATAAAATCTTGTTTTAATGTGTTGGTTAACATATATTAAATTTGGATTAATTAAATAAGAATTGCACTTTTTAATTAATATTTATCTTTTGTGAAAGATTAAAGTTCATGGCCGTACCTTGCATGAAATTGAGTTGTATTATGCTTCTAAATTAAGTTTTGGCATGTTCTTTAACATACTTTAATTTGAGAGCATTTGGTTGAGTTTGGAAATCTAGAGACTTTAATTAAGAGAATTAATAAAATCTATTTTGTGGTTTCATGGGCCTAATTAAGCTTCTTTGTGAATATATGTAATGACCATGATATATCTTTTATCATATATTAAATTGAGGCCATTTGGAAATGATTTGAAATCTAGAGAGTTTAATTATTTTGATGTAATTAAATTCTTTCTTGTTTATCCATGGATCTAACCATGATTTAGAAGTTGTTTCTATTTTAAGAGCATGGATTTAGACTTGTGATGTATTCACTAGGTTGTGTTATAGGCATTGAAGAGCATTGTTGTTAAATTTATATTCATGAGAGTATGTTTCTAATATGAATATATTGTTGGCTTGTGATTTCATAACATTATGGATATGAAATGCTTATTATGCACAATTGAGAGTTATATTGCTAACTTGTTACTATGTAGTAGTAACATGTATAAGTTATGTACTTATTTGGGTTATTTTGGAGTCTTGGGACATTGTTGTTACATGTGATATAGCTAAAGTTCGGCTTTAGTGCGGGAGGTATGAGTTCTCCCCAATTGAGATAGTGCGCACTTAGGGTGGTTTTCCCTGTGGGTTAGTGCCCGGAACAACCATTTTGTTCTCGGCGGAAATCCGAGATGTGATGTCCAAGTCTTCCACTATTTGTTTTCGCATTCAATTCCAAGTTGACAATCATGTTTACCTTGTTAACTTGTGGTTTTGGCTATTGGCGATTTTGATGTTGTTTAGTACATCCATACTAAATTGCTATATTTAGTTGATTTCACACTTTTAGATTTCTAGTTGATAACCTAGAGAATCTATGTCTTGATGTGTGGTATTAGATATTCTAATTATGCTAAATTGTTATATTTAGTTGATGTTGCTTTTTAGACTTCAAGTTGATAACCTTGAGAATCTATATGTTGTTGCGTTGTGTAAGCATGCTCCTATGTTGTTGCTTTGTGTAAGCATGACCCTATGTTGCTAAAATTGCATGAATGAGGTGATTGATGCTAGAAATAATCTTAGGTAGCTAGGATGCTCCTTGACTCTCACCTTTAACATAGACGTTAGGTGGAATGAACCGCAATAATTAAATCATGCAAACTTGTAAAACGTAGGTCGATGCATGCTCATTTCCTACGAGTAGCTTTATGTTACTCACCCACGTAGTGGGGATATTTTTTAGGTACAAGAATTAAAGTTGAGATTCTCATCATGCTTGGATGGTTTGTGGACTTGGAGACTTCCATTTTTGTGAAGGTTGGCTTGGAATGCCAATTGTAGCCTTATTTGTCAAATGTGTATATTTGATTCTAAACTTGTAATGTGTGCCTAAGCACACTTTTGAGTCTCATTTTATGTATATGACATGAGTCCAAGGGCCAAACATCTTTTAGAATCACATTTATGTCATGGATGTTGATTTTTGCCTTTAATGACATTATGTGAAAATTCATGCGTTTTAGTATGCTATTTTGCGCCGGAGTGTGCATTTTATATGAATTTTTTCCATTAGCATTCATTAATCATGTATGAAGTGTGGCCAAGGGCCAAACGACATTTTGAAACCATCTCATGATTTTAAATTCCAAGTTTTCATTCCAAACTTCGTTTTTTGGCATTTTGGCCGTTGGGGGGTCATATTTTGTATCTGTGGTATTTTTAAGCTATGGACCATTGTAGCACATCTTATTAGGTAAGTTACGTTTGCGTGCATGGTCATTTCCGGGCAAAGCTTCTTCTTAGGTGAAATAAGCCTTCTACGGACTTATTTTACACTTTTGTTGCATAATCTGACTTAAGGATATTTTGGAAATTTATTTTGGGAAATAAATTCCGTTCTTCACATAGTTGAATATAAAATGTGATTTGAGGGGGGGTTTCTTCTTTGTGTTTTTCCAGAAAATGCCATCTTGGTATCGGAAATCGATCGCAAAGTTCAGCTTTCTATTTTCCATTTAGCAGCTTTTTCGACCCTCTGGACCAGATTTCTTTAGAGGGAATTTTGGGCACTTCACAGTGAGTATTTTTCAATTTTTCTCGCGTATCATGTAGAAAACTCAATTTTGAGGTGGATTTATTCTTTGTGTTTTTCAAGAAAATGTCATCTAGGGCCTAAAAATTCTATTTTTTCGGGAAAAACCCCTGCTACCAGGTTTTTGCTGAGTTGTAGTACAATTGTACGGGTCAAGTGTACGGGTGATGAATCTCGTAACCGTTTAGATGAGTGTGGGCAGTGAGTTGGTCACTATTTTTTTGCTTTCTAACCGGTTAGAAAGGATCTCCTAACCGGTTAGTTGGTCTTGGGTTGACTTTTTGACCGTTTTGCCCCTATTTCTTCCGTTAGCCATATCTTCTTCATCCGGACTCCGAATAAAGTGATTTTTGAGTCTAAGTTCATTGATTTTTCATTTTCTTTCCAATGGTGTGCTCGGTAGCACCCACTTTTAAGCTAGAAATGATGTTTTATCCCCTAGGTTCATTCTTGTTCGTTTTTGAAACGTTACTTCCGCATTTGATTCCTTTGGGTTCCGTGACCTCGTTGAGGGTCACATTGGTGTCTTAAAGTTATGTTGTATCTCTAAGGATCATTGTTTGTCTTTTGCTTCCGCATTTCAGATCCGTTGTTGGGTCATCTTTCGGTTCATCACTAACGCACCGAGTTGAAAAACTTAGACCGTCACAAGTGGTATCAGAGTTCCTAGGTTCGAAAACGTTAGGACGATGGGTTTTGGGTGCATATCATGTTCTTGTTGCCTTGCTCTATGTGTTTATATGCTTAATGATAACATGTTTATGTGCTTACGTGCTACATGTTGTATGCCGTTTGTTTAGCATTATTTTATTCTAATGTAAACAGCAGGACATGTGACTTATGCTATATTAGAATTGTATATGCATAATTGTGTTGTATATTTGGTATGACACGGGATTGGTCATTAAGGCACGAGTTGAGGTTGATGGTGATTATAGTCATAGTTTCATGGTAGTATAGGTTGTTCTCGACCTAGTATTAGTTTTGAGATAGGTGGATGGTCACCTTTTGTTTAGGCTCTTGTGAGATGAGTCATTTGGCGTTACCGTAGTGGTAGATTTGTTGGATTTGGGCCATTATGAGGTTATGGACCTCTTAGGATCGTTGATTGTTCAGGATGATTCCTCTGGAACTTGCGTTTTTCGTGGGCGGGTACGTTTATGGGCGGGTGCATGGCACTGTCATGCTACCGTGCTGGCTAGCTATAAGAATAGTTCGGATGGAATCAGTGTTGGTTTTGTTTTGATAGGCGTTGTCTTTTGATCGGTGATGATGATGGTTGTTTTGGGGATCAGTCGTGGTGATTGATTTAGTTGTTATTGGTATGGCTGTAGTTGCCATTTTCCTTAAGGAGTTCTTACGTGATGATGCTTTTGGGATCAAGTCGATTGATTAATGTTTCAAGTAGTGAGAGCACTACATTATTAGTGTCACTTGTAGTGTCACCTTTAGATTCGGAGTTAGATTGTTAGAGCCTTACCGTTGTGGTAAGGGCTCACGTTTGTTTAGAGACAGGTTGTTATATTGGTTTTGGAGACAGTTTATGACTAGGAATTGTCCTTTCTTTTCTTAGACACTCTAGGACATGATGTCTATAGGGTTCATTGTTGCATCATTTTGTCTTATGCAGTTTCGCTTACTACCATGTTAGTAGTATGATTTATGTTATTATGATACATGAGTAGGTGGAGGTCTATCCACATTTGCCTTCTTGTTGTGTGGCATTAACATGCCTTCTTTATATGCTTAGAGATGCCATGTTGTTACTGTACTTTTATGAGATGCTTTTGTGCTTACATGGAGACGTGTTGCATGTACCTTTAATTTTTTTATCTATGTGAGTAAATTTACTTCTTGGTAGTTGCATTTCCTTGTCATTTGCATAACTTCTAGGTTTGGTTTTCCTATTCATTTCCCTCAGTTGCACGTAGTGTGTATGCGGGTTTCCACAAGGGTTTTGTGTTGGTTCGTGTTAGGGACTTCACAAGGAGTGAGTCTCTTCTCTTTGTTGCATTGTGCACAATTTTGGGGTTGGTTGGTCCGTGAGGATCACTATCGTTGTCTTGAGTCCTTGGTGAGGATTTGATGGATTTTGGTTGACTTACTTCCATGTAGGGGGTGAAGTCTTTGACCTTGTTGTCTTTCATTTCAGAGATGGAGTTGTGGTGTTGTCCTTTTTAGGACTGGTGGTTCCCTTTCTTTCATGTCTTCCCTTGGGGAGTTTCTGCCGTAGTTTTTGACGAAGTTGTAGTGCTCAGAGTGAGTTGATTGGTGTGAGATCATTTTATGGGGACTTATGTCCATATCATTGAGGATTTGTTTGATTATGAGGTGAGCTCGATGCTCTTTTGAGAACGTCTTTTGGAGACTTGTTTCAGTTTTGGAAATCTTGATGTTGTTGACTCTTAGAAGGAGTTTTAAAGGATCGCTGTTAGATATGGCTTGTCTATGGAGTCTTTTCATCCTAGTTATAACTAGGCATGGTTTTGAGGAATCATAGTTCCAGTGGTTGTTTATAGATCGATTGAAATTAAGGAATTTTGATTTAACTTGGTGTTCCCAAGTACGGTTTTAAGAGATTAATTTTGTGACCTTGGTTGTTGGCATTTTGATGTGTGTGCCACTTGGTGGATTTGTATTTTGAGGATTTAGTTATCCATGATAGGGATGTGGATCTGATGTTTGATTATGGTGATTGGTCTTGTAGTTGATCTGTTTCAGGGAGTAATGTGAAGGACTTTCGATGAAATGTCTTATTGTGAGGTTCGTTTTGGTTTCTGTAGGCGTTGATTTGCTTATCAGGTTTTGGATTCCTGATTAATGTTGTTAATAGGGGTATTTTGAGACATTGGAGACGTTAGTTTTGCTGTATTGAGGATTTGGGGCCTTAAGCATAGCGGTACCTATAGCATTGTTGTCAGAGTTTTGGGATTGGCCAGGATGGTTCGGCCGGACATCTTAGGACCATATCTCTACTCTCATAAAATGTTGGTCCCTGTAGTGCTTTTGGTAATGATCATTTTTGACATTAATGTCATTGGTATTGAGAGGTTTCATGGGTAGACCTAGTGGGAGGCAGGTTATGAACTAGTGCCTTATACTGTCATGCTACCGTATAAAGTTGTGTGTTGTGGGCGAGTACTAGTTGTCGTCGATGCTACCTTACTGACGAGTAAGTATGGGTGGGCACTAGGTACTGTCATTGCTACCACACATTTGAATACGTCGTGGGAGGGTTTTGGTCACTATTCGTACTGCCACGTTGTGTTTGTTCTGTACCCTAATTTGATATGTGGTAATCTTAGAGTTCTTCTGGTGGTTGTTTTTGGTTCCTTATGACGGTTTGTCAGGAGGGACGCTTACGGTTGTTATTTTCCATTCTTTTGCCTGACCTTGGGTTCTCTGTGTGAGTTCAGACTTGTCGTGTGGCCATGTGGTCACTTTTCCTTTGAAAGGTTGTCTTGTCATGAGGACGTGGGTGCAGATGACACTGGTTTGTGTGTTCCTTTCAGCTTTGAGGTCGATGGTGTGGCATGTTGTGTGGGTACTCGAAGATGTACTCCGTAGTTATCCTGGTTTTATCTTTTGTTGTTTGGGCTGGATTTCGAGGACGAAATCCCTTTAAGGTGGGAAGGTTGTAATGACCCGGATTTTTCGGATAAATTTTTTCCGTTGTCTTTTCCCTTCTGAGTTTGGTTTCATATCGCTTAGTGTCATCTTAAGTGCTCTGGAGTGATTTCCGAGACTCTTTTCTGTGGATTGACAACTTCCTTTGAGGACCGAGTCAATTCCGTATTTTTCGTTTTTCGACACTATTCACTTTTTGTGTTTTTCCCTATTTTGTGTTTTTCCCTATTTCGTTTTTTCCTCGTTTGTCACTCTGTTTGCGTAACCACACTTCTTGTGTTTGGAGTTGGTTTTTGACTTCACGTATCTTCATTCTCAGTGGTTTCTATGAGATACGTATCTTTATTTTCGTGAGAAAGTACTCTGGTTGCTCCCGGTGCCCATAGGGGCATCAATGCAAAGTTCTTTGGAAACATTTCCTTTTCTTGGGGTATTTTTCATAAATATATTTTGAAGATATTTTATTTCATGGGTATCTAAGAAAATATCTTTAGGAAGATATTTTCATTCGGGGGCAGTTTTGCAATTTTCACTTTTTGGAGGGGCCATTGTGCAATTAATGAAAGTTATTGCTCAATGCCTTGTTTTGAGCCTGAATTCTCGTACGGCATTCATTTTCACATTTCGTCAAGTCGTAGACTCTTAGAATTTCCTCCTGGACGATGTTTTCCAGTTTCAGGGTTTCTGGCCCCGGTTCGTGCCAAACTTGTTTGAGGCATAACTCCTCCGCTCAGGACTCGATTTTTGACGCCGTTTCTTCCGTTGTTCATATTTTCTCATTTTGAATCTTTTTTGTTCACTGAATTTTTTCGTTTGAGCGCGTCTGCTCAAATTTCACTTTTTCGAACCCGGCAGGGCCCGTTCGGGGCACTTTTTGAGTTTTTCTATAAATAGGATGTCTTTAAGTGAAAAATCAGATTTCACTCTCTCTCTCTCCCCTTTCTTGGCCGGATCTCATGGCAGCCATTGCTTCCATCTTCTCTCTCTTCTTTTGAGCTTCCTCCCCTCATTAAAAAGTGGTGATGCCTTTATGTTTATAGTTTCCCTCGACGAGGCCTTCGATTCCAACCGATTGGAATCTCGTTTTGGCCATTTCTTGAGTTCGGGTTTGAAGTCAAGTTGTGTTTTTGATGGGGCTTCCTTGGGATTCATGTTCGTGGTGTTATCCCCGACAAAACCTAGAAGTTTCGTCGGATTCGGAGTCGATTTATTTTGGTGGGGATTTGAGATTTCATCTCAAATGGAGGTAGGAAATGTTTTAGGATTATTTGTGTGTTGTATTGTGTGTTTTCCATGATTATATAACATATATGTATGCCTTGTATCAAATCTAGAAAGTTAGTAATTTTTATTTCTTTGTATAAGATTTAAAATTCATGATAATGTGTAGCTTGGATTTGAATTGTGGCATTCTAGAAAATCTTGTTTTAATGTGTTGGTTAACATATATTAAATTTGGATTAATTAAATAAGAATTGCACTTTTTAATTAATATTTATCTTTTGTGAAAGATTAAAATTCATGGTTGTACCTTGCATGAAATTGAGTTGTATTATGCTTCTAAATTAAGTTTTGGCATGTTCTTTAACATACTTTAATTTGAGAGCATTTGGTTGAGTTTGGAAATCTAGAGACTTTAATTAAGAGAATTAATTAAAATCTATTTTGTGGTTTTATGGGCCTAATTAAGCTTCTTTGTGAATATAAGTAATGACCATGATATGTCTATTATCATTTATTAAATTGAAGCCATTTGGAAATAATTTGAAATCTAGTAAGTGTAATTATTTTGATGTAATTAAATTCTATCTTGTTTCTCCATGGATCTAACCATGTTTTAGAAGTTTTTTCTATTTTAAGAGCATGGATTTAGACTTGTGATGTATTTACTTGATTGTGTTATATGCATTGAAGAGCATTGTTGTTAAATTTATATTCATGAGAGTATGTTTCTAATATGAATATATTGTTGGCTTGTGATTTCATAGCATTATGGATATGAAATGCTTATTATACACAATTGAGAGTTATATTGCTAACTTGTTACTATGTAGTAGTAATATGTATAAGTTATGAACTAATTTGGGTTAGTTTGGAGTCTTGGGACATTGTTGTTACATGTGATATGGCTAAAGTTCAGCTTTAGTGCGGGAGGTATGAATTCTCCCCAATTTAGATAGTGCGCACTTAGGGTGGTTTTCCCTGTGGGTTAGTGCTCGGAGCCACCATTTTGTTCTCGGCGGAAATCCGAGACGTGATGTCCAAGTCTTCCACTATTTGTTTTCCCATTCAATTCCAAGTTGACAATCATGTTTACCTTGTTGACTTGTTGTTTTGGCTATTGGCGATTTTGATGTTGTTAAGTACATCCATACTAAATTACTATATTTAGTTGATTTCACACTTTTAGATTTCTAGTTCATAACCTAGAGAATCTATGTCTTGTTGTGTGGTATTAGATATTCTAATTATGCTAAATTATTATATTTAGTTGATGTTGCATTTTAGACTTCAAGTTGATAACCTTGAGAATCTATATGTTATTGCTTTGTGTAAGCATGTTCCTATATTGTTGCTCTGTGTAAGCATGCTCTTACGTTGTTGCTTTGTGTAAGCATGACCCTATGTTGCTAAAATTGCATGAATGAGGTGATTGATGTTAGAAATTATCTTAGGTAGCTAGGATGCTCCTTGAGTCTCACCTTTGACATAGACGTTAGGTGGAACGAACCGCAATAATTAAATCATGCAAACTTGTAAAACGTAGGTCGATGCATTCTCATTTCCTACGAGTAGCTTTATGTTACTCACCCATGTAGTGGGGACATTTTTCAGGTACAAGAATCAAAGTTGAGATTCTCATCATGCTTGGATGGTTTGTGGACTTGGAGACTTCTATTTTTGTGAAGGTTGTCTTGGAATGCCAATTGTAGCCTTATTTGTCAAATGTGTATATTTGATTCTAAACTTTTAATGTGTGCCTAAGCACACTTTTGATTCTCATTTTATGTATATGACATGAGTCCAAGGGCCAAACATCTTTTAGAATCACATTTATGTCATGGATGTTGATTTTTGCCTTTAATGACATTATGTGAATATTCATGCGTTTTAGTATGCTATTTTGCGCCGGAGTGTGTATTGTATATGAAAATTTTCTATTAGTATTCATTAATCATGTATGAAGTGTGGCCAAGGGCCAAATGACATTTTGAAACCATCTCATGATTTTAAATTACAAGTTTTCGTTCCAAACTTCGTTTTTGGCATTTTAGCTGTTGGGGGGGTCATATTTTGTATCGGCTGTATTTTTAAGCCGTGGACCATTGTAGCATATATTATTAGGTATGTTACGTTTGCGTGTATGGTCGTTTCCGGACAAAGCTTCTTCTTTGGTGAAATGAGCCTCCTACGGACTCATTTTACATTTTTGTTGCACAATCTAACCTAAGGGTATTTTGGAAATTTTCTTTAGGAAATAAATTCCATTGTTTACGTAGTTGAATAGAAAATGTGATTTTAGGTGGGGTTTCTTCTTCGTGTTTTTTCAGAAAATGCCATCTTGGTATCGGAAATCGATCGCAAAGTTCAGCTTTCTATTTTCCATTTAGCAGCTTTTTCGACCCTCTGGACCAGATTTATTTGGAGGGCATTTTGCGCATTTCACAGTGATTATTTTTTAATTTTTCTTAAGGTCCATGTAAAAAACTCAATTTTGAGGGGGGTTTCTTCTTTATGTTTTTCCAGAAAATGTCATCTAAGGCTTCAAAATTCCATTTTTCCCGAAAAAACCCCTGCTGCCAGGTTTTTGCTGAGTTGTAGTACAAGTGTTAGGGTGATGAATCTCGTAACCGCTTAGATGAGTGTGGGCAGTGAGTTAGTCACTATTTTTTTACTTTCTAACCGGTTAGAAAGGATCTCCTAACCGGTTAGATGGTTTTGGGTTGACTTTTTGACCGTTTTGCCCATGTTTCTTCCGTTAGCCATATCTTCTTCATCCGGACTCTGAATCAAGTGATTTTTGAGTCTAAGTTCATTGATTTTTTGTTGTCTTTCCAATGGTGTGCTCGGTATTACCCACTTTTAAGCTGGAAATGATGTTTTTGCCCCTAGGTTCATTCTTGTTCATTTTTTAAACGTTACTTCCGCATTTGATTCCTTTGGGTTCTTTGACCTTGTTGAGGGTAACATTGGTGTCTTAAAGTCATGTTGTATCTCTAGAGATCGTTGTTTATCTTTTGCTTCCACATTTTGGATCCGTTGTCGGGTCATCTTTCGGTTCATCACTGACACATCGAGTTAAAAAGCTTGGGCCATCACAAGGTTACTAAGCCACAAGGAGCTACCTAAGTGCGCACTATTTTGGGGAGAATTGGTACCTCCAGCACTAGAGTCGTACTCTAGCCATGTCCTAAGTATTTCGAAAACCAATAATAATGTCACAACAATCACATAGGTATACAATGCATTTAACCACTTTCCATACATACCCAATATTCGAAACCACACAAATCATGGTCTAAGTCTTCAAGCTACAATGGTATTTGCAATTTCAAGTTCATAATGTGAATATAACTATTCTACTACAAGGTTGTCAAATTAGGAAATCCCTTCATACTAACATAGTAAACCTCCAATCCTTGATTTAAACAACAACATAGTAATAATTTCACAACATAGTCATTGGTAAGAATCATTCTAGAATTTCATAGTTACAATAACAAGATATTACTACAATTTAATTCTACACCAAAAGAATTAACAACTATACAATAGATACATCATATACAAGCCTTGAACAATATGAAATCCTAGGTTAGATATATACAATATTAATCTATAAGCAACCTTAGAATTTAAATAACATGCATATAATGTATATTAACTTCAAATAATACAATAAACACTTGGGAAATAAACATAAAACACCCCATATGTGATACCCCTCGATTCTAGAGCAACTGGTGATCAAGTCCAAGCACAGATCCGAGGGATACCAAACAATTAAGTATATAAACAAGCATTGAGTACAAAAGAAACAAAGAATAAATAACAAATAATACCAAACAATTAAGTATATAAACAAGCTCATATCATGACACCATAATCATATATATAAATCTATCCAAGACTAAGGTATCTCATTCAACTGTTTATTGACCTGACATAAATATAAGTAGGACTTAACTTTATAGTTAATCCATTCCCTTATACTAGAATAGGTATGACTTGGCGTTTTGAACTAATCCGTCCCTAATATGCCACGGTCGCATACCGGTGCATATTATCCACAAAATCCAATAATTAATAGAACAAAATAAAGTAGTTCATCAATTAAAATCCAAAGAATAATATAATGAAAATCAGATAAATAATTGAGCACATTATATTGAAATATTCAAAAGTATTTTCATATTAGTCTATTTAACTTGCTAGAACAACAACAAGCAATTAATTCTTCCGTAATCATTGAAAGCATGCAATTCAATATTTAAATTTCATGATGTCCAATATCTTAGCATAATAACATAGATTAATAATTTTGGGATTTTAAAATGTTTATATAAATCATTTAAAACCCCCCATGAAAGTTCAGAATCACATTATAGCCCCTGAAGACCCAAAAAATATCAAAAATACACCTACTGGTGTATTTCAGCAAGGAAGCCTCCTCCCCTAAAGAGGGAACCGACTCTCCCTTCATGGAGCCAGTTATCCCTACTAGAGAGCTGGCTCTCTCTTTTATGGAGCCGGCTCCCTGCATTAGAGAGTCGGCTCTCTCTCTCTCCCATAAAGCCGTATGTAGAAAAATAAAGGGAGTCGGCTTCATCCCTTTGGGAGCCGGCTCTGTCCCTGTTTCCCATCATCTTCTTCACCTCCGGCGATATTAAATCTTTTTGTACCCCTCTGTTAAGGTTCCCAAATGTCCAAACTATGTCCCAAATCATCCCATAAATTCATATAAACCCAGTATGCATCATTAACAAAAATTGAAACACATATAATGAAACAATTGATACGATAAATCAATTTCGATTAAAAACACATAACAAAGTTTACACTCTTAATTAACATGCATACAAGACCAATTTTAACGTCTGATTAAATCCTGGAGATTACCTAGGCATGTACAGAACACAAGTCTAAGGGAAAGAGTAAGAGAAAGAACTTACCTTAAGTTTCAGTTTGAATCCTTAAATTATCTTCTCTAAATAAACCGGTGACACCTTAACTGTCGTTAAACCCCTCTGCTGCTCCTGGGTCAACCCATAAGCAGACTTTCTCCCTTCCTCTTTGGTCCGACCTTCAATCTATTGCCAAAACCCTAACTTGTTCTCTCAGTTTTCTCTCATACCTCCTTATATACATGAATAAGGTTTTGAACTCTTGGCAGACATATAATGATATATATATTTTTATAGGCAATTATAATTTAACCTAATTCTAATTACCTAAGGAGAAGGAAAATAAAATAAAAGAGAAATAAAAATAAAAGAATAAATACATATAAGTCTGTACGTGATAAAACACACACACACATATATATATATATGCATTTAACATATAACTATATATATATATATATATATAACCAACTATAATTATTAATATTAATCATTTAAAATATTAATAAATATAATATCCATAAATATACATATATACCCATATATATATATATACTACACCACATGGGTAATTATCCATACCCAAAAATAATCCTATCCAAGTAGTCCATGTGACCCATATCCAAGTCCATCCTTAAAAATAAATATTAAAATAAAATAAAACAAACATTTAAATGATTTAGTTCCTAACAATTAATTTCAATTAAATACCTAACATATATACAAACAAATACTAATCATTTATCATACAAATAAATCAACAACTTATGTCAAATAACCACATACAAAATTAATTCAAAAAAGCAATTAAACAAATAACTAAGAAATCAAATAAATAATATAAAAATGTAAATAAAAGAAATAAATAAATACCAAGGCTATCCTTTTAAAATTAGGAGTATTACATTCTTCCCCCCTAATAAAAGGAATTCTGTCTTCGAAATTCGCTCTTACCTTTTTCCATTATTTTAGGAAACTGCGAGCGAATGGCATCATCCCATTTCCAAGTAGACTCAGCCTCATTATGGTGACTCCACTGAATATGCACTAAAGGTATAACCTTATTGCGAAGAACATGATCCCGATGATTTATAATACGACACGGTGGCTTCATATATGTTGCATCCAGTTACAACTCAATCTCACTAACATCGACATGCTGATAACGATCCCCATCTCGCAGAAATTTTTGCAACATAGAAACATGAAACATATTGTGCACACGATCTAAATGATCTAGAAGTGCTAACTGATAAGCTATAGCTCCAACTTGTTCCGTAATCATGAATGGACCAACAAACCACGGTGACAACTTCCCGTTCTTCCCAAAGCGCATTACTCCTTTCATATGAGACATTTTGAGTAAAACCTAATCCCCAACCTGAAACTCCAATGCACGAGTACGATGATCGGCATAACTCTTCTGCCTACTCTGGGCAGTGCGTATTCGATCCCTAATAAGAGCGATCTTCTCAGAAGTATCCTTAATGAACTCAGGACCCAAAAATCTGCTCTCTCCCACCTCTATCCAACAAATAATAGATCGATACGGTCGGCCGTACAATGCTTCAAACAGTTCCACAGCAATAGTTGCCTAGGATGGATAATTCTCCCAGTGACTCTTGAAGTTAAGAAAACAAGAATGAAGCATGTAATATCCCTAATTTTAATAAGGACTTAATTGAAATTTAATTCTTGTATGTTAGGTGTTTTTGTGAATATGTGTTTATGTTTTATTGACCAAATTGTTTGATTATGTGTGTAATTAAGTATTTGATTTACATACGTGTTAAATGGAATTAATTGTTATTTGATTTTGGATGTTTACTTTAATTAACTGATTCCTTATTTTATTTCTTTTAATTGAATTTTTGTTTGTTTAATTGTTTCTTTGATTGTATTTTGTTTCCTGTAATTAAATTAGTAGTTTTCATTGTTTAAATGTTTTATTAGTATTTTTAAATGGAATTAAGTGGATTAACGTGGTATTACTAATTATAATATTAAAATAGGGTTCTAGTCTTTTATGTCCCACGCCGACTAGACTGGGAAATAATTAGGTTTTCCATCGCTGATTAGAATTGGGCATAGGGTTTTATGGGGGCCTATATATATATACTGTTATGTCGTCAAAAGGGTTTTAGAACCCTATGCACGTACAAATATTATAAAGAGAAAACAGAGAGAGATTGTAAGGAAAACAGAGGGATTTGCCGTTAGGGTTTCAGCTGCGGATTAAAGGACGGATCTAGGAGGAGGGAAGGTTGAGCTGTAGGAGATTGACAGATGTCATCGGAAAGCTTGGAAAGACGGCGACGGGGTTTTGATTCAAAAACCACAGAGGCAAGTCTCTATTCTGACTCTTTCCATTTAACCCGTGTTCTGTGCATGCCTAGGAGGACTCAGGGTTTAAACTAATGTTAAAAAACATCTTTTATGTATGTTTAAATGGTATGTAATTTTGTTGAATTAATCTGTTTTGAGTTTTTTTAAAGTTCTATCTAAAATTTTGTTGTCGTTGTTTAAAAGCTTGTGTTCAATTCATGTTATGGTTATATAATAATGTTTTAGGATTAATCTAGGATGGAGGTGGAACCCTAGAACACGTAATAAAATTAGTACAGAGGCCCTGGGAATCGTCGTTGTATTAAACTATTGTGAAAATTCTTAAACCGTTGAATTGTATCTTTCTGTATATGTTGTTTAAGCCTTGTTTAATTAAGATTGTCAATGCATGTGGATGCCTTTAAAATAATCTGGGACACTAAATAAGCATTAGAAAAAGTGTTTAAAAGATTATAGAGGCCCAGGGAATCACTGGAGGTGAGGAAGACGAAGCAGAGTGGCGGAACGGCTTCAGGGAGTGAGAGAGCAAGTTCCCAAAAAGAGGGAGCCAGCTCCCTCATCAATGGAGCCGGCTCCAAGGGGCATGGAGCCACTCCTAGCTGCTTAGAGCCTGCTCCCTAAGTTAGGGAGCTGGCTCCCATGTCAATGGAGCAAGCTCTTAATTTGTAAGAGCCTGCTCTTGTCCAGAATTGCGTACTGTTGGTTTAAGGGTGTTGTTTAGACTGTGCAGGGTAGTTCTAATTCATTTAAACTACTTGGAATGATGTTTATGATTGTTATAAACCTGTAAAAATATAAGGAAATAATAATACATATATGGATTAAGGAACGGACAGTGTGAAATTAAGGAAAAGTCCTACATGTCGCACTTTCGTTGTTAAGCAACTTACATACTGGAACTTGGAGATTCTTCTATATATGATTTTATACTGTTTAACCATATTGAAATAGATTTATAATTATATTGAACTACGTGAAATTTACTGTGCTTGGTTTGGATTAAATTGGGGTTTAATTTGTTATTAACTGCATCAAGTAATGAACTGTTTGGAGGATTTAGATGCCTAAACTTACTTTAGCCATTTAAATAGTTGGAACATGAATTTTAGATTCTATAATGAATACCAAAGATATTTAAATATGTATTAATTTATATTGATGCATATTTTGGAAAATGGTTGAATGAATAGATAGTGTTGTTTTATCAATGGTGATAAATAGAGGATGGTATGCACCGGTATAAGACGGTGGCGTACTAGCGATAGATTAGTAAAAAAATACTAAGTCCTACCTGTTTGGAAATAAGTTGGATTAACTATAAAAGTTAAGTCCTACTTATTTATGTGTATATGCACCAGTATGGGACGGTGGTATATTAGGGATGGCTTAGTTCAAAACACTAAGACCTACCTATTCTGGGGATGAATTAGTTCAAACACTAAGTCCTACCTATTCTGGATGGAAGTATAGATTAACCATAAAGGTCAAGTCCTACTCATATTAGAGTCATGTCAATAAGATAATTGAATGACCTACTGGATGGATTGTTATACATATATCAAGCCACTATACCAGATGAATGATATTTTTGTATTAGGAGTATACAGACTTTATATATTTATGCTATGATGCCATGGTACGAGCTTGAGTCTCAGGACCATGGTTAGGGTACGTATATCGCTTAGGATGGATAACTAGACATAGGTGTTATTCCCTGGTAGGTCTAGGTACACATGACCACATTATGTGCGATTTGCATGGTATCTCTACTCAGGCTAAGACAGACCTATTGGACTAGTGAGCATCCTATAGTGTGTACTTATACATATATGGACTACTCTAGATATTGTTGAGCTATCTAGGATGTATCTGCATATTGGGTTTCTATTTGGATCGTAGTAGAATAGGACTTGCATGTGGGCCTAACACATTCTCTTATTTTTCAGGTGCTCGTCAGTTCCAAGGTTAGAGCTTGGTCGTACAGAGCAGATACAGACACTCATTCCTTCGACTCTGTAGGACTACTTTCCATATTTTGCTTGAGATTTTATTTCAGTTATTTCAGTTTAAGTATGGGATATTATTAGGGGTCCACAGGATGAATTCCCGAGTTGTATTTGTATTGGAGGTTTGGATGTACCAGAATGGTTTTATTAATAAAATTTATTCTGAGGAATTCATTACTGGATTATCGTTTTAGTTTTCTTTCAGTAATTTTATTTATTCATATTTATCTTAATTATACTCTGTGTTCAATTATTGCTAAATTGATTTGATATCCTCGGGTAATCGGGCGTGAGCCTGGCCAACCCGCATCTAAAAATCGGAGGGTATCACAAAGCATATCCTCCATGATCTGATTAACCCTCTCGGTCTGTCCATCTATTTGAGGATGATAAACAGTGCTAAGATGCAACTTTGTACCCAAAGCTTACTAAAAACTCTTCCAAAATCCTGACACAAAGCTCGAATACCTGTCCGATATAATAGATAACGGAATGCCATGTAACTTCACAACCTCTGCAATGTAAAGTCTCGCCTACTGCTCTAAAGTGAAGTCAGTGCGAATAGGCAAGAAATGAGCTGATTTAGTTAACCTATCACCAATGACCCATATGGAATTGTGATCCTTAAATGAATTAAGCAACCCGTCCATAAAATCAATAGAAATGCTCTCCCACTTCCACTCTGGTATAGGTAGTGGCTGTAGAGATTCTGGCGGCCTCTGATGATCAATCTTGACCATCTGACAAGTACTACATTTAGATACAAAAATAGCAATGTCCTTCTTCATACCTGCCCACCAAAACTGCCGCTTCATTTCCTGATACATTTTATCTCCTCCTGGATGAATGGAAAACTCATAATGATGAGCCTCAATCATCACATCCTTCCTTAAATTGTCAGCAGAAGGTACTATTAAACGCCCTTTGTAGCTCAAACCTACATGAGTGCCAACATAGAAAAATGGAACTTCCCTAGAAGCTATCTCTGCAACTTTGTCAATGCACTGATGATCCGAGAGTTGTGCCTTTAGGACCTTGTGAATGATAGAAGGTGTAACTACCATGCAAGCCATAAAAGCATCAGATAACTCGTTAACTGTCTTTAAAGCATTCCACTAAGTGGTGAATTGTGATACCTCTCGAATCCGAGACATAGGTTGATCAGGCCCACACCCAAACCCGAGGGAATATCAAACAATTAATATTTAAATGAACATAGATTTCAAAATGAATTAAGAAATAAATAAATAAAGGCTAAAAAGAATTCTAAATTAAAAATCCTTAAAAATTAAATACTTAAAATCCACTAATCCAAAACCTCCATTAAATTAACAACTCAGGAATCCATCCTGTGGACCCCTAATAATATCCCAAACTGAAACTAAACAACTAAAATAAAATCTAAAGCCAAACATGGAAAGTAGTCCTACGTAGTCGGAGGAATAAATGTCTGTATCTGCTCTGCACGACCAAGCTCTGACCCTGGAACTGACAAGCACCTGAAAAATAAGAGAGTGGGTCAGACCCACATGCAAGTCCTATTCTACTACGATCCATACAGAAACCCGATACGCAGATACATCCTAGATAGCTCAACAATATCTAGAGTAGTACATATATGTATAAGTACACACTATAGGACGCTCACTAGTCCAATAGGTCTGTCCCAGCCTGAGTAGAGATACCATGCAAATTGTACATAATGTGGTCATGTGTACCTAGACCTATCAGGGAACAACACCTATGTCCAGTTATCCATCCTAGGCGATATATGCACTTTAACCATGGTCCCGAGACTCAAGCTCATACCATGGCACCATAGCATAAATATATAAAGTCCGTATACTCCTAATACAAAAATATCATCCATCTGGTATAGTGGCTTGATATATGTACAATAATCCATCCAGTAGGTCATTCAATTATTTTATTGGCATGACTCTAATATGAGTAGGACTTAACCTTTATGGTTAATCCATACTTCCATCCAGAATAGGTAGGACTTAGTATTTGAACTAATCCATCCCTTGTATGCCACCGTCCCATACCGGTGCATACAATCCTCCAAATAGCATAGTTAATAAACCAACACTATATATTCATCAACCATTCTCCAAAACATGCATCAATATAAATTAATACATATACAAAAATCTTAGGCATTCATTACAGTACCTAAAAATCATGTTCCAACTATTTAAATGGCTAAAGTAAGTTTAGGCATCTAAATCCTCTAAACAGTTCATTACTTGATGCGGTTAATAACAAATTAAACCCCAATTTAATCCAACCCAAGCACAGTAAATTTCAAGTAGTTCACTATAATTATAACTCTGTTTCAATATGGTTAAACAGTATAAAATCATATATATAAGAATCTCCAAGTTCTAGTATCTAAGTTGCTTAACAACCAAAGTGCGACATATAGGACTTTTCCCTAATTTCACACTATCCGTTCCTTATTCCATTTATGAATTATTATTTCCCTATATTTTTATAGGTTTATAAAAATCATAAATAACATTCCAAGTAGTTTAAATGAATTTGAATTACCCCGCACAGTCCAAACAACACCCTAAAACCAACCGTACGCAATTTTGGGCGAAAGCAGGCTCTCACAAATTGAGAGCCTACTCCTTTGGCATGGGAGCCGGCTCCCTAACTTAGGGAGCCTGCTCTATGCAGCATGGAACCGGCTCCATGCCCGTTGGAGCCTGCTCCATTGATGAGGGAGCTGGTTCCCTCCTTTTGGGAGCCTGCTCTTTCACTCTCTAAAGCCCGTCTGTGTTTTCTTCTTCATCTTCCTCGCCTCCGGCTATACCCAGGCCTCTGTAATTATTTTAAACATTTGCTCTAATGTTTAATCAATGTCCCAGAATAGTTATAAAGCATCGACATGTATCAACGACATCAATTAAAGTAAGCTTAAACTCAAACAAAACATGCATCAGTTAACCGAACTGTAAGAACTTGCAATCCAGTTTAATTCAACAAAATTACATATAGTTAAAACATGCATAAATGACTTGTTTTAACATTAATTAAACCCCTGGAGTCTACCTAGGCATGCACAGAACACAGGTTTAGGGGAAAGAGTTAGAACAAGACTTGCCTTTGATTTCAGTTTAGAAATCTTAAACCTTCGTCTCTGAGTTTTCCGGCCACCCTCTAGACTGCCGTTCCACTCCTTTATTGCTCTTGGTTCAACCCAGAAACTCTCCATCCCGTCCTCCTTGAACCTCTCTGTCTATCTCTCAAATTCCCTCTCTGCCTCTTAATACCCTCTGTTCGTGGTTTTAGTCGTAAACCCTAGACAGAACCTTATATGATAATATATATATACAGACATCTCTAAAAACCCTAGTCCACTTAGAGTTAGAGATTTAAAACCTTAATTACTCTAGTCGGCCACCACATGAAGGAAATAAAACAAAACCCTAAATTACTATTAAAGCATTTAACTTATTCAAACAATTACATCCCTAAAAGAAAATATTAATAATACAATTAATGTAATTACCAAAAATAAAATACAATTAAACACCATTAAATAATGAATTCACAAAAACACCATTAAATAAAACAATTCATTTAAATCACATAATTCACAATTAATTCAAATAACAAGCAAATAAACAATTTAAATTATTAAAAATGTAATTAAATAATTAATTAAAATACCAGGACTATCCTTTTAAAATTAGGGGTATTACATGAATAAAGTAGAAAGACTCACGTAGGGTCGACGACTAAGTACATCTGCCACCACATTCGTTTTCCCTGGATGATACTGTATAGAGAAATAATAATCTTTCACAAACTCTAAACATCTGCGTTATCTCATATTCAACTCCCGCTAAGTGAACAAATACTGCAGACTCTTGTGATCACTAAATAATTTGAACGTTACTCCTAATAGATAATGCCTCCATATACGTAAAGCAAAGACCACAGCTGCCAATTCCAAATCATTTGTTGGATAATTAAGCTCATGAGGCTTAAGTTTACGAGATCCATACGAAATTGGTCATTCCTCTTACATCAAAACACACTCAAGACCTTGTGAAGAAGCATCTGTGTAAACCAGATATTCTACCCTGCTCTGTGGAGTAGACAGAACTGGTGCAGAAGTCGATCAACTTATTCTTTAGCTCATCAAAAGCTTTCTGACAGTGTTTATCCCACACGAACCATACATCCTTCTTAGTTAAACGAGTGAGTGGTCCCGCTATCTTTGAAAACTCTTGAATGAACCGATGATAATATCCTACCAATCCAAGGAAACTCCGAATCTTGGTAGGTGAAGTAGGCTGTCCTCACTCTACCACTGCTAAAACCTTAGCTGGATCTACCACTATTCCCCTTTCTGACACTACATGTGATACCCCTCAGATCCGGGACACGGGTTGATCAGGCCCAGGCCCAAACTCGAGGGAAATATCCAACAATTAATATTTTATAATGAACATAAATTACAAAAACGAAATAAGAATAAATATTAAAAGCTGAAAAGAATACTAATATAAAATCCTCAACTGATAAAACTTAATAAAATCCAACTGCCAAAACCTCTATGATTACAACTGGGGAATCCATCTCTACAGGACCCTTAATAATAATCCATACTGAAAACTAAAAAACAATTGAAAGAAACATCCAGAAAATAAGCTATGGAGAGAATCCTACGTAGTCGATGGAATGGAAGTCCGTATCCGCTCTGCACGACCAAGCTCTAACCCTGGAACTAACGAGTACCTGAAAAATAAAAGAGTGGGTCAGACCCACATTCAAGTCCTAATCCAACTGTAATCCATACAGTGCCCGATACGCAGATACACCCTAGATACCCTCAACATAACTAGATAATCCATAAATATACATATATATCCACACTAAGGATATTCACTGGACTATAGTAGAGGTCTCAACCTGAATAGAAGGCAACATGCGAAAACGCACCCAAAGGTGGGCATGAGTACCTAGACCTAACATGGTACACCTACCTACTATATCCAGCTACGCATCCACTGCATATATGCACCCTAACCAACGATTCTAAGCCTCAAGCTCATATCATGGTACCATAATCATATATCTAAAGTCCGTCCGAAACCATGGTATGTCATTCAATTATCTATTTAGATGACATACTATATACAAACTAGTTAATCACTCAACTTATTCAGTTGATATGACTTAACTACCACCCATCAATCCCGGAAGCCATTTAACTTAGTCGTAGTTGATCTAACTTATTCACAATTACGATTCAATAGTTTTCAATCCATTCCTTTAATCCACTGGGGTAGGTTTAAGCGTTTTGAGCTAAACCATCCCTAGTATGTCACCGTCCCATACCGGTGCATACAATCCTCCAAATCCATATAAATTACAACATATATATAATAAACAAGTAATTTACAGTCCAAAACCAAATATCCAAATCATTGCAAAAAAGTGTTTAAAGTTTCAGCAATTTAAATCCAATAGTTAAACCTTGTAATTGCAGGAAACAGTTTAATAGTTCAACAACTAGCATCCAAAGCATGCATAGACCAAATCTAATATATCAATGACTCTTCCTTACATTCAAAATAAATTCTATAATTATATTATAGTCCAATAAATTGCTAAATTAATTTAAACAATTTAGTTCTTTCCATCCGGTAACAGCGTACTAAGTTGTATACTTGTATTCTGTTTTATCTTTTAACACAGAGCCATGTACTATGCCGCAAGTCCAATTTTTTAATTAAAAGACTTCACCGTGCATTTAAAATCAGTTAATAAACACATGATATTCCACTGGATTCCCAAACTTTAGCCTAAGCAACCAAAATCTCCTTCCATCCATTAACCATATACAATGTGCATAACTTTCTACAATTTGTTCCATTAATTCAGAGGCAAGCTTTCATCAATCAAGGATCCTATTAACACTTAAAATTAGCTTCTTAGTCACACTAGAAAGTCCCAAAATTTTTAGACATAGTTCAGACACTCAAAAACTCCAAACAGCTCGTTAAATTCACCTTCAGGAAGTAGTTTGAGAGAGAGCCTGCTCTAATTCTGAAAGAGCAGGCTCTTGGAAATCTTAGAGCCACCTCTTAGGAGGGTAGAGCCGCCTCTACCTCTCCAAGAGCCGGCTCTTCAATGGGGGAGCCGGCTCTTTGCATTCCAGAGCCGGCTCTCTCCTCCTCCTCGAGCCTCCTTCAACCTCTGTTACTCCTGCGACTTTCTGCAGTGTTTTCGACCATTCACAACCTGTCTAGTTGGTTTTAAACTGATCCTAAGAGTCCCATCTAAGTCCAGTATAATTCCCAAGATGTGTTTATAGTAGTTGAATACAAAAACAGAGGCTACAAGTTCTACAGATTTTTCATGCTTTAAGAAACAAACTGATAACAGATACGCACGAACTGTAATTGAACAAATTTTCACACATATAGAACATCAATATAACATCTATTATAATAAGAAACTCAGTTAAATGCTTAATTAAATCCTAGAGGCTATCTAGGTGCATAGAACACAGGCAAAGGGAAGAAGAAAGAAAAGAACTTGCCTGTTCAAACTTTGCTTGTTCCGGCAATACAAACCACTGTCAAGCCTCCTCTGTTTCTAGTTAGTTTACCACCACACCTCCTTGCTCCTATCTATTCCTCCCCTGACAGACCCTACAATGCTCTGTTCTTACAAAACCCCTCTCTGTTTTCACTCTGTAAACTTGAGACTTAAACAGAGCTCTCGTATTCCCAAAACCCTAAATCCACACACTGTTCTATATATATAGAGACGTAAAATAAACCCCTATTCCCTGTAGGTGTAGAGACAGAGCCCTAATCCTAATCCTTGTTGGCCCATAACAAAACCTACGTCTTAAAATAGTGTCGGTTACACACGTGAACTCCATTATACAATTAACATTATAACCTAATGTACTAAATAAAACCTAATGTAATAAATAAAACCTTTAACTTAATCCCATTAAAATAACCCACAAAAATTGAAATAATTAATAAAAAATAATTAACTAACATAATCCATCAATTAAAATAAAATAATTAAGCAATTAATCAATTAAAGTAAAACAAAATCAAATTTAAATAACCATGAAATAAACACACAATTAAAATAACCAATTAAATAAAATAAAAATGCAATTAAATAATTAAATAAAGGATTAAACAATTAAATAAATGCGAGGACTATCCTTTTAGAATTAGGGGTATTATACTACGTGCCCCAGAAACTTCACTTTCCGCTGCCAAAATTGATACTTCTCGAACTTGGCATATAACTGGTGTTCACAAAGCGTCTTTAACACTGTTCGAAGATGTCTAGCATGATTATCCTCTGTCTTTGAAAAGATCCAAATATCATCAATGAAGACAATGACAAACTGATCTAGGTAAGCCCTGAAAACTCGGTTCATTAAATCCATGAAGACTGCTGGTGCGTTATTTAATCCGAAAGGCATGACACGAAACTCATAAGAACCATATCTAGTGAGAAACGCTGTCCTAGGAACAACCTGCTCCCTTACCTGAAGTTGATGATATGCAAAATATAAATCAATTTTAGAGAAGTATGTAGCTCCATTCAACTGATCAAAAAAATCATCAACCCTGGACAAAGGGTACTTGTTACGAATAGTAACCTTGTTAAACTCCCTGTAATCTATACATAAGCGAAGTGAATCATCCTTCTTTTTTACAAACAAAACTGGTGCTCCCCAAGGTGAAGTACTCCTATGAATAAAACCCTAACTAAGCAATTGCTGAATTTGATCCCTCAGCCCTTGCATATCTACTAGTGTCATCCTGTATGGTGCTCTAGCATTAGGCATAATACATGGAGATAAGTCAATCACAAAGTCTATCTCTCGGCTTGGTGGCAATCCTGGAATCTTTTGAAACACATCAGGAAATTCCTGTACAATTGGTATGCTATCCAATGACATAGAAACCTCCTCCTCAGTCTTCTCCTCCACATAGAACAAATAGGTGCTAGTAACCCTGTTAGAACATGGCATAGCGACGACGTACATATCCTGATCAGGTATGGTGAATACAATAAACCTATCATAACAATTAACTTGGGTATGCTAGTAAGATAACCAATCCATCCCAAGTATCATATCATAAGTGTGCATGTCCAGGACCAATAGATTGGCTAGAAATCTAAGTATACCAATATATAGTGTCACAGGCCCATCACTTTCATGTAAAATGGCAGTATCGCCTAAAGGTGTAGAAATACCATGAGGTCTATCGCATACTCGCGTCGTCATCCTAGATAATGCAACAAATGATTTAGATACAAATGAATGTGTGGCACCCGTATCAAATAAAACACGACCATGTGTACTATGAATAGGAAACTTACCCTCAATAGCC
Organism: Cornus florida; assembly: GCF_030987335.1. Lineage (NCBI taxonomy): Eukaryota > Viridiplantae > Streptophyta > Magnoliopsida > Cornales > Cornaceae > Cornus > Cornus florida. The sequence goes on along the minus strand of NW_026775574.1, from coordinate 60,619,439 downwards.
TGAGGTGCCTGAACATCCTATGGCATGGGGTTGTACACCCTGCCATAATATAACTGCTGCGGTGCCTACCCCTAAGGCTATAGCGGTGCTGGTAAAGCCAGATATGTCTGTCCCTGAATCCGTGGAATCTGTGGAGCTGGTAAAGGTAATGGTGCCCTCTGTCCCTGTTGCACATGTTGTTCCTGTCCCTATCCTGCTCGAGGACACTGCCTGGAAGTGTGTCCAAGCTCTCCATAAGTATAGCAAGTACCCCTGAAAGTACCAAATGGCCTCCTCTGAATAGGTGCCCCATCTCTGTGAGCATCTGAACCACCCTTGTGCTTCCAAGACTGTTGTCCCTGGAATCTGCCCTTATCATTATATCGGTGTCCATTACCATTCCCTTTCTCAGCTGACTGATTAGCGGAGTCTCTGTCACCTTACTTCTCACCCCTAGACTGTCTGAAGTCCACGGTTAACGGATACAGCTGTAGAGCAGTGTCTACCACCTGAGCATAATTAGTGTAGGCTGGACTACCTGTAATAGCTCGCTTAATAGACCACATAAGTCCCTTAATGAAAATATTACATTTCTTCTCCTCCGTATCCACCTCCTCTGGAGTAAAAAGAGATAAGCGCGTGAACTGCTATTCATACTCTGCCACTGTCATGTTCCCCTGATCTAGATTAAGGAACTCTGTCTTCATAGCTGCCCTGACTACATATGGAAAGTACTTCTCATTGAAGTGAGCATTAAACTGATCATAAGTCAATGAAGTCCTCTCCTCTGCGGTGGTAACTTACTCCCGCCACTATAGTGCATCTCTGACAAGCTTGAAGGTAACAAGTATCTGCTTCTGAACCTCTGTGCACTTAACCATGTGAAGATATCGCTTGATGTCCTTCTTCTACTGGTGAGCTACTTTCGCATCGGTGGAGCCTAAGAACTCAGGTGGGCTCCCCTTTGTGAAAGAACTCCTAACCTTTTTCCAAGGATCAGTCTAAACCAATGGTGCTGGTATAATTGTCTGTTGTGCAGCTATTACACTTGCTTCTATAGCCCGAGTAATGAGGTCATTTAGATAAGGAGGATATTCTGGATCTCTGAACTGATCATGAGACTCCTAAGTCTGCTGAATTGCCTCATGTTCGACGCGCAACTGACTATCATTAGGCAATTGCTGCTCTTCTTTCATTAGCTAACGCTGTTGAAGATCTTGCTGCCTACATGCCGTTTCCCTTCGCTATTTGTTTCTCTAATTGTTCTGTCTGGTTCTATCGTTAACCATTATGTTAACATAGAAAGTTAGACATCAGTACGATTTTAAATGAATCATAAAGGAATACAACAAATTCTAAACTTAAGCTCCAAACAATAGAATATGCTACGCGGAAGTCTTATTACGAAATAACCTTAGAGACACTTGAACCTGGAGTGCTCTGATACCAACTGTGATACCCATCGATTCTAGAGCTACGGTTGATCAAGTCTGAGCACAGATCCGAGGGATACTAAACAATTAGGTATATAAACAAGCATTAAGTACAAAAAAAAACAAAGAATAAATAATAAATAAGCTGAAAGAAACCTAAATAATAATCCTTAAAATTTTAATTACATAATCCAATATTTCTAAAACCTCCAATATTATTACAACTCGGGAATCCATCTAATAGACCCCTAATAATATCCCAACTGGAAATAAATAACTGAACTGAGAGAAAATCCAAAACTAAAACATGAAGAAAAATCCTACGTAATCAGAGGAGTGAGTGACTGTCTCTGCTCGGCACGAATAAGCTCTAAGCCTGGAACTGTCGAACACCTGAAAAATAATAGTGGGTCAGGCCCATGAACAAGTTCTACTCTACTACAATCCAAACAAAGACTCAATCCCCAGATACAACCTATTACCCAAGAATTGACTCTAGAGGGGGGTGAATAAAGTCAACGTCCAATTTTCGCAATTTATAGAAATACAATTTCTAATCAACAATTTAAGTAATTATGCAATAATTAGGATATGAGATCAAGATATGAAAGTAAGCAATTTATAGTATAATTGTAAAAGAGATAAAGAAAAAGAAATTGCAAACAATAACTCGGCGATTTTAGCGAGGTTCGGAAACTCCTACTCCTCGGCTCAAAACCCCTCTTGAGACTTCCCTATCCACTATGGCTTCTTCTTATGGGTGGAGAGCAAACCTTTATATGAAGCAACTCCTTGCTTCACCTTGTTAAGAGATAACCTCTTTTAGTCTTCCTTTGGGCCACACCAACCCTTATAAATTAAAGCTAACTTGCTTCTTCTTTCTTGGGCCACACAAGCTCTTACAAATGAATATAAAATTTATTGCATACAAATATATCTCTCAAAGATTGATATGTAAATCAAAGCTCACAACTAGAGTAGATATGAATATAAATGAAGCTTAATACTCTATGAAAAATATGAATGAGAGAGAATGATATAAGTGAAGAATGTAAGCTCTTATAATCTCTCAACTGTGTGATAAAGTACAAACTTTATAAAAATTCAAGCAAGAGCAAAAGCCCTTTGAATGCTTAATTAAATCTCTCAAAATAGTATATGAGTGAATGAGAGAGATGAAGAGAAGATGTGAGAACAAAAGCTCTCTAATGCAATATAATATCTCTTAAATGGTGTCTCTTGAAATGTTTAGACATTCCTCACTCTATTTATAGAGTTTCCAAGCTCAAAAGAACTGTTAGAGATGGACAGCACAAAGCACAAGACAAAAGAGCCTTTGGATTTGAATTTTCCAGAAAGAGCAGGCTCTGTCTTGAAGGGAGTCGGCTCTATTTCATTTGAGATGCGGCTCTAAACTAGTGGAGGCGGCTACCAAAAATGGGAGGCGGCTATATTCAAGAAAAAATATTTCACGAGCCAAAATTAAACTACTATAGTGAAAGGAATAGGCTCAACTTTGAATGGAGACGGCTCCATTGCTTTTTAAAACCCAAAATTAGCTACTGGAGTGAAAATAGCTGGCTCAACTTTGAATGGAGCATGCTCTACCTTGAATGGAGCATGCTCTACTTGAATGGAGTCGGCTCCATTAATAGACAGAACTTCAAATGGATATAACTCAATCCCTTTAACTCCAAATAAGGTGAAACTTAAGTCTGAATTCATTGCCTTTAAGGTAGCTTTCTAATGCCACCAGCCTTACTGAAAAATTCCAAACACAGAAATAGTTGTGGCCGTTTTAGTGCAACTTGGTAAGAAATTTGGCAGACCAGAAACATGCATCTTGTGATGCTCATATCTTCAATTCAAATCCTTTTTAGGTGAAATTTGAGTCTAAAATCAAGGGCTCGAAGTCAACTTTCTAATGCACCTAGCCTCACTAAAAAACTCTAACTATAAAAATAGTTATAGTAGTTTTAGTACAGGCAATATTTTCTGCCTGAAAATTACTTCTTATGAGATAGTCATATTTCTATCACCTAGGACTTTGATGTATGATTCAATTTAGTTCGAGTCCAGTTTCTAAGGGTCTAGGGACATATAAGGATAATAAATATCAAGTGCATTGTGTCCTAGAGTCATTTACCAAATAATGGTAACAAAGGCTTTGAAGATGAAAGATTGAGTTCAATGCCTTACTTTTACTTTCTAGAGACCAAAATAAATCTTATGATAATGTGCATGGTCTTAGCAGTTATAGCTTAAGTTGTGAGTTCTTTCAAAGCTTATGCAAGCTTGAACCAACTCATTCTTTAGCAATGACTTCATATGTCAATTAGATGTGAATGAAGTTCATAGTCTATTGCTAATAGTCATAGGAACTTATGAATGATGTAATGATATGCATGGTCCTATAGAGATGAGCTTCAAATGGATTCATAAATACTTTAACATTGAATTCTAAACACTCACCATCCTATCTACCCCTTTTCTTCATGCTTTGTCCATAATCGTTTAGGCTTAAGATAGTATTGTTTTCTTTCTTCCTTTGAGTTACTTTCTTGCTCATTATAGTCCAAGCTATCTTTGGATGGACATTGCATTTTGTTCCTTTCAATTTCAACTATTCTTTGTATCCATTTCTTTCATTGTTGTGATCTTGAATAATGGAATACTTGAAATGATCTTTATAGCTTCATTGAGGTCATTTTTTGAATGTGAATAATCTATATAACACTCAATGTAAACATTAGTCCTTAAACACCATTAATGGTTTGTTATCATCAAAACAATTAAATTGTCCTTGGATGAAATCCTTAAGGTCAACACAACCTAGACAACTCAACAATACCTAATTAGTCCATATATATATATATATATATATATATATATATATATATACACACACACACACACACTATAGGACACTCATTGGACAATAGGTTTGTCTCAACCTGAATAGAAGACAATATGCAAATCGCACATAAAGTGGGCATGTGTACCTAGACCTACCAGGGCACCCAGATGTCTACTATATCCAGTTATTCATCCTAGGCAATATACGTACCCTAACCGTGATCCTGAGACTCAAGCTCATATCATGGCACCATAATCATATATATAAATCCATCCAAGACTAAGGTATGTCATTCAACTGTTTATTGACTCGACACAAATATAAGTATGACTTAACTTTATAGTTAATCCATTCCCTTATACCAGAATAAGTAAGACTTAGCATTTTGAACTAATCCGTCCCTAATATGCCACCATCCCATATCGGTGCATATTATCAACAAAATCTAATAATTGATAGAACAAAATAAAGTAATTCATCAATTAAAATCCAGAGAATAATATAATGAAAATCAGATAAATAACTGAGCATATTATATTGAAATATTCAAAAGTATTTTCATATTAGTCCATTTAACTTGATAGAACAACAACAAGCAATTAAATCTTCCATAATCATTGACAGTATACAATTCAGTATTTAAATTTCATAATGTCCAATATATTAGCATAATAGCATAGATTAATAATTCTGGGATTTTAACATGTTTATATAAATCATTTAAAACCCCCCATGAAAGTTCAGAATCACATTATAGCCCCTGAAGACCCAAAAAAAAAAAAAATCAAAAATACACCTACTGGTGTATTCCCAGTAAGGGAGCCACCTCCCCTAAAAAGGGAGCCGGCTCTCCCTTCATGGAGCTGGCTCTCCCTACTAGAGAGCCGGCTCTCTCTCTCTTATGGAGCCAGCTCCCTCCATTAGAAAGCTGGCTCTCTCTCTCTCAAAGAGCCGTATAGAAAAATAAAGGGAGCCGGCTCCATTCCTTTCGGAGCCAGCTCTGTCCCTACTTCCCATCATCTTCTTCGCCTCTGGCAATGTTAAATCTCTCTGTACCCCTCTGTTAAGGTTCCCAAAAGTTCGAACTATGTCCCAAATCATCCCAGAAATTCATATAAACACCCAGTATGCATCATTAACAAAAATTAAAACACATATGATGAAACAATTGAGAAGATAAATCAATTTCAATTAAAAACACATAACAAAGTTTAAACTCTGAACTAATATGCATACAAGACAAATTTTAATGTCCGATTAAATCCTGGAGATTACCTAGGCATGTACAGAACACAAGTCTAAGGGAATGAGTAAGAGAAAGAACTTGCCTTTGGTTTCAGTTTAAAACCTTAAACCGTCTTCTCTAAATAAACCGGTGACTCCTTAACTGCTGTTAAACCCCTCTGCTACTCCTGATTCAACCCATAAATAGACCTTCTCCCTTCCTCCTTGGTCCGACCTTCAATCTATGGCCAAAACCTTAACTTATTCTCTCAGTTTTCTCTAAAACCTCTCTATATACGTGAATAGGGTTTTTAACCCTTGTCAGACATATAATGATATATATATAGGCAATTATAATTTAACCTATTTCTAATTACCTAAGGAGAAGGAAATAAAATAAAAGAGAAATAAAAATAAAAGAATAAATACATATAAGTTTGTATGTGATAAAACATATATATATACATTTAATGTATAACTATATATATATATATATATATATATATATATATATATATATATACACACACACACACACAACCAACTATAATTATTAATATTAATCATTTAAAAATTTAATAAATATAATATCCATAAATATACATATATACCCATATATATATGTACTACACCACATGGGTAATTATCCATACCCAAAAATAATCCTATACAAGTAGTCCATGTGACCCATTGGGTGGTCCAATACTACTATCCAAGTCCATCATTAAAAATAAATATTAAAATAAAATAAAAAAATCATTTAAATGATTTAGTTTTTAACAATTAATTTTAATTAGACACCTAACATATATACAAACAAATGCTAATCATTTATCATACAAATAAATCAACAACTTATGTCAAATAACCACATACACAATTAATTCAAATAAACAATTAAACAAATAACCAAGAAATCAAATAAATAATATAAAAATGTAAATAAAAGAAATAAATAAATACCGAGACTATCCTTTTAAAATTAGGGGTATTACACCATACCTCACTAGAGAATTGTATCTCTTGAAACCAAGGAAAAATGGAAGCAAAAATGGAATCCAAGATATGGTGTTTTAGAGGAAAGTGAGGGGAAGCTTTTGTCTTCCAAGTGCAAGACCAAAAGCTTAGTGGAAGAGGGTTAGATTCAAGCTTTCAAGCCTAGGTTTTCAAGCTTCAATGGTGGGTTAGGTGAGAGGTGAGGAAGATAAAGTGATTTTACTAGAATTTCCACCAACTAATGAAGTTGATAGTCACAAATACTATACGAACACTACCACTCACGCGCACACACACATCACACCCCTCCACTTGTCACCATCCAATGCACCCTTACTAGGTTAAATCTACACCTTACACTTGTTACAATCCTAAGCTTCCAAGTATCTCCAACCAAAAGTCAACAAATGGTCCAAGGAAAAGGTGACACTTGTCACACTTTTAAAAAATTGTAAAATGGTCCCTCTTCTAAATATCTCAAAAAAAATAATTGCAAAAAGATCCCTACGATAAAATATGTCAAAAAGTTAATTACATAAATAATCCCAAAAAATCAAAATGTTTCTGAAGAAACTATGCATTTATACCCCTAGAAAATGAAGTTAAACAAGCATGTTTTTTTACACAGTTTAATTAGGCATTAACAATAAATTAAATTAATGTGAATGCATGCGATGTCGAAAAATATTTCCGAACACAAAACCCTAAGGCAACAAGAAAAGAAATGAACAAATAAATAAATAAAATAAACAGTTAAATAAAAAATTAATTAAATAAAAAAAAAATTGAATGTCGGAAAAAGGACAAAGATGACACGGTCATCACAAGTTGTAATTTCAAGTTACCATATCGGGATCGACAATGACTGCGGAATTGGAAGGTTATTCAAATATACCATAACTGGGATCATCAAGAAAGGAAAGAACAACACTTTAATAAGAAATCTAAAAAGGTTAGGACACATTCCATACTTGATATATTTTTAAAAATTTTCAAAACGGGTATTTTTTTTACCAAGTTCAGCCATGGATTCAAGTCTGATAGACTTGAACCGGTTTAAGCTTTTCTGAACTGGTTCAAGCCCTTCAAGTTTGACCTCGAATTCATTCTTCCATACTTGAACCGGTTCAAGGGTTTGTTATAGGTTTTTGGAAACTTGCAATCCTGTTCTGATTTCTTTCCAGTTGGTTTATAATTGTACCAAGCCCTATGCATGAAATTTCCTATATTTTCATAACGGATTAGGTCTTTGTAAATTATATATAAACAATGATAGTCATTTTGGGTTTATTGGCGACTTTTGCACTACAACTTCATTATTCATAAAAGCCTCAAGAATATTATTTTGCAAAAAATCCAACAGATTTCTTTGTTAGTCTTTCTAGAACACACACATAAACACATAGTGAGTTTAAGAGTGTTATTCAAATCTGGATTGTGATCATATAGTTGTATCTACGATGATCAGAGAAAAACAGATCTACTTCTACATCAAATTCAGATATTGAAGAACAGAAGTAAAAGCTATCACACTTTGAAAGGGTTAAAGCATTTGTGGAGTGTTGTTTGATTTACCTGCTACTCTTCTACAAAGATCAAGCATAAGCCTGAGGTTAAGTTGTTGTTGGACGGGATGTCACAAAGCCAGAAGATTGTCAGCTATTGGTATTTAGTAGAACGATTGGGTGTGAGCCGAAATCAAAGTTCAGTGTACTTTGTTTCAAACATAATAGGTCATTTTACTTTAGACTGCACAGTCCACGAGTTTTTTCCCGCGTAAACAGTTGACATATTTTATCAACTAGGGTTTCCTCGCTAAAAATCCTGGTATCATCTCTAACTCTTACTTTGCTTTATTTTATCTTGCATGAGATTAATTATTTAATTGCTAAAATAAGTAAAGTTAGAAAGACACAGATCTGTTTCTAAAAATACAAAAATTTCTAAATATTCTACTACGTACAACTCACAGATTTGATGTGCTTGTTATTGATCACCGTGGAATGTTGATGAAGAATGGCACGATTTGATGCGCTTGTTACTCTTCGCCTTCAAGTTTGGGTGTTGGGAATGAATACCGACATAGTTTCTGTATTTTTCTTTGGAATTCTGATTTTCTAGAATTCTCAATTTCTTTACCCCTTCCTTCATACCTCTATTTATAGGTTTCTTAGATTAATAGGATGACGACATGCGTCCTTTTTTGATAAGGGCATAATGTCGGGCTGGTTATATTATGATAATTATCCATAAAAATAATTATTCTAAATATATTTTATTAAGAATAATTATCTTTTTATTTAACTACCTAGGCTAGGCTAATTAAATAATTTAAGATGACCAAGTTTGGACTAATTAAATAATTTAATTAAACATGAGACCCATATTTGATGAGTCAATTTATTTAAACAAAAACTCATAAAATTTTAATATCTACAAGCTCCATAATACATGTTTTTTTTTTTTTTTTCCCCATCTTTTTATGATTGTATATGTATGCGTGTTTGTCTTTGTGTTGATTTGCATATACATGTTTAGAGGTTTTTATTAATATGATTTATGAGGAACATATTCATCATGGATATCTCATATCTCTCCCTTATATTTTACATATTATATGATGTGGATGAAAATTTTAAGCTGGCTGACTTGAATTATTTGATTTAAACAAATAGATGCAAAAAATTTCTTTTTAATAGAGGGTATAACAGTTATGTTAGAGGATAGTTTTAAAATTAGTGAAAAAATTTCAGTCACGTGCATCACTATTTCTACAGAAGTGACTGGATGTTCACACCAGTGTACTACGGGTGTGTTTGGTAGGGTTGATTTGAAGGGATAGGGAGAGAAAAGTAAAGAAAGGATAGGGCGGGAGTGTATTTGGGTAGGTTAAGTGGAAATAAAAGATAAGAAAGGATAGGGTGGGAGTGTGTTTGGGTGAGTTAAGTGGAGAGAATAGGGAGAAAGCTATCCATCATTTGCTTTCTCTCCCAATTTGAGAAGATAGGGAGAGAAAGGATAGTGGAGTAAGTGATGAACTATTAATACCAAAAATACCCTCTACAAATCAACATACAAAAAGTTATTCCATTTATGTCCCAATTAGGATATTCTTCTTGAGAGTGAACTCATCAGCCTTTGCTCAGCTGATTGACTGCACCAACAAACACAGTGAAAGAAATATCATCAGATTTGTAGCACTCAAACACCATTTTAAAGATACACTGGCTCAATGGCAAGCATGCCTTTAAGAATCCTTCACTAGATTTTCTGAAACAAAATATTTAAAGAAATATTCTTCTTGCAAAAGAAAAATAAACAAGGCCTGATTTTCCAAAAGGAAATATTTAAAGAAATATTCTTACAGAACAATTAACTTGGTCGAGTAGCCTAGTTTTCCTTTTTATATTGATTGAACAGATTGAGTTTCTAGTGGAAACAAATTTGTTTTCACCCATTATTTTTATTTTTTTATTTTTTCTAGCTTTTTCCTTTTTATTTTTTATATTTGTTTTTACCCATTGCATTGAACTAGCAAAGGAAACATTCCAAAATATCATTATGTGTGAAGTGGTTATGAGAGGGTAAGACAGTAATTTAGTCACTATCTTTTCTTTTCTCTCATTTATCCTATTCAAACCAGAATAACTATCCTTTGTTTTTTTTTCTCCTCTTCTATTTATCGAAACATGAAGATAAATTATTACTATCATTTTTCTTCTTCTCTTTTTTATTCTAACTTATACTATTATTTCTTTTCTTTTCTTCCCTATCTACTCAAACGCACCCTAAATTTTGAAAGTAACCTGAATGACTTGCTTCTTTCTTTCTTTTTTCTTCTTCTTCTTTCTGTGTGGATCAATGTGTGATATACTGTGTGGATCAATGTTTCTCTTTCTGGTACCATCTAGTCAACCATGACTTTCTGGTATTTGTCATCGGCATATTTTCTATAAAAATTTCAACAATTTGAGTTGTATCTCGTTGTATATATATATATTGCTTTCTCAAACATAAGAGTAAAAAAACAAAAATGGCCGAAACCACGGTACGTTTCGGAATCTTAGGCTGCGCTAACATAGCACGCAAGGTATCGAGGGCCATTACGCTCGCTCCCAACGCCACCATCTGGGCCATCGACAGCCGTTCAATCGAAAAGGCCTCAAGATTCGCGTCCGAGAACGACGTCCCGGCGTCGGCTAAATTGTACGGCAGCTACGAGGTCGTGCTGGATGACCCAGAGGTGGACGTTGTGTACGTGCCACTCCCGACCAGCCTGCACGTGAGCTGGGCAGTCTTGGCCGCCGAGAAGAAGAAGCACGTGCTTCTGGAGAAGCCGGTGGCTCTGCACTTGACGGAGCTGGACACCATTCTCGAGGCATGCGAAGCCAACGGCGTGCAGTTCATGGACGCCACCATGTGGATGCATCATCATCCTCGGACGGCTAAGATGACGGAATTTATTTCGGATAAGCTCCAAATCGGAAAACTCAAATCGGTATGTCTAGACACACTCACCCACTTGTTTTATTATTTGTTTTATTTGTAATTTGATGAATTTAAGTCAGTTTAATTTTTTATCACTGATTATCGTAGTAAAATGAATTATTGTATGTTACTTTTCAATTACTAATTGAAGAAGTTCACCTTGAGCCGTTTGGGTGGGTGGGTACTAATTGAAATCCCGGGGTATTCAATAATTACGCGTTTGGGTGTCAGTAAAATAATAAATTTATGTTTTGGTTGTTTTATTTATTTTGATTTTTGATATTTGGGGATTTTTTGGTATCAATTGTTTGATCCTCAAAAGTTGGAGAATTTTTTTGCACAAACTGGTTGTTTATTAAATTCGTTTCTGAATTTGATTTCTAGAATCGCATCAAACATTATCCCGAAGAAATAATCAACACGAGACAAGGACTTGTAAATATACTTGTCAATTCAAGAAAGCCTTGTTCCAATTAAGGATGTAAATTTAGTGTGGTGGCGTGCTGGCCCTTTATTTAATAGTTTGGGGGTTAAGTGAAAAAAAAAATCCTTGTAATATAGATTACGTGCATAATTAGTTTTTATTTTTTAAAAAAAATATGCATTTTAGTCTATAATATTTATTAAAAAAAAAAAAAAAAAAGTGCAAATAGTTCTGATCATTTTTTGGCAAAAAAACAAATCTGAAAATCCCATTTTACCCTTTTTTTCCTATTTTGCCCCTAATTTCATCTTCTTCCCTCTTCCTTCTATCTCCCACCAACGAGTCACCTCCTCCCACCACCATTACAGGCCACCACCCCACAACCATTATAGGCGACGTCCTCTGGAGAGAGAAGTGATGTTTTGCAACACTAGCAGACCCACTATGCGAATCCGGGTAAGACAGAGTGTGAAGAGAGGATGATTTTCCGGCTGGGTCACACAAGATGGTGGTAAGCACCAGCGTTAGGTGGTGATCACCGGAAGCTCACCTGCAACTTCCGATGGTTTCGTGAAGGAGGTGGTGAACACCTGGCAATCCCAGCTGCCGATCGTTACCCCTGCCTTCCGCTCATTCATCAACAACATCACTGAAACCATCTGCAACAACCCCCTTCACCAGAAATGAACAAAGTCCTATTTCTCTGCTGTCGTAACCACTATCTACCGACCGTGCAATTCCTCAGTTCCACCGTCCTCTAAGCTCACCACGCTATCGTGGAGCTCGACGCCATTACCGCCGCTTCGAACCACCGTCTGTAGCAATGATTCCAATCCTTGTTTGTCGCCGGTCACTCCTTCATCACCGGTCAATCATGCCGCCGGCATCATCTGACTCGCGCTTCATGCGCCAGACGCTCCTGCGAATAGATGTAACTCGCCCTTCACGCGCACACGTGCCCTACTTCAGTGACGTTTTTCCAATACTCACCAAACGACACGTTCTCTCTTGGCTTCATCTCCGAGGGCCTTACCTACTTCGCCGTCGTCACCTACAACATCATCCCCATCTGGAAGGCCGGTGGCGTTGACACTGGACTCCTCCGCCTCTCTCTAGTTTCGCTCTGTCGACAACTTTCGCCTCGTTAACAGCTCCGATGCACTCGTCTGGGAGTCTAGCACCACTGGCCACGGCGTCTCCTCCGCCGCCGGTTTTTCCTCCACCGCCGGCTTCTCCTGCACCTCCAGATTTGGACTGGCAACTCCGTCTCGGCGTCCCAAGTTCGGTAAAGCTTCATTTCAGTCTGGCGATGCTACAAGATGTGATGAACCACGACAGTGACTAACGCTATAGAAGTTTCGACGTAGACGACCAAAACTGAAGCTCACGGACCCAGCGATAGGTGGAGAAGATGAGGTGGAGAGGAGAGACAAAACTGAGAGGAAGAAGAGAGGAGAAAGATGAGGTGCTAAAATAGACAAAACGGTCATTTTACATTGTGTATATTTTAACATATTAATTGACATAAGGGCATTAGAGTCATTTTAAATCTCAAGTGGTTATTTGCACCAAATCGTATAAGGGGTTTTATACTACATATGGACTTTTTTACACTATATCAATAGTACATGGATTTTTTTGGTACTTTACCAGTAGTTTTAGGTGTATTCTAATCAAGTTAGAAACGAGTTTAAAAAGAATTTAGTAATTTTTAATGGTGAATCTATAAGAATAGGACAATATTTGGGTCCTCCCATCAGAGGATGAACTTTATCCTCCCAGCTAATGTGACCCAATACAATTTAGACACGTATCCAATTTTTTAAAATTTTTAATAATGATTATTATTCAACTTCTTTCCGGTTAAACCAAACCTAATTTTTTTTCTTACCTTATTTGAGTCTTTCCTCCCTTCCCCATCTCTCTCTCTCCATAAATCTCCATACACAACCTCCATTTGAAACCCTAGTCTATCTACATCAATCAAATACTCAAATTTTATTGAATATGTAAAATAATATACAAACCAACTGAAAACTCATAAGTGACATAAAACTAACCCAATCGGAATTTGTAGTATTAACAAAGTTTTAATCATTCTTTTTCATATCAATTGAAGGTGTTGAAAAGTTGGGAGAGATTCAAAAGATAGATATAACTGTGACCAAAAATAGATCTAGAGAAAAGCTAAATATAGGTTAGCATCAAATTTTTAGATATTTTAAGCTCCTATTTCTTTCCTATTCAACACTTGATAGATATAGTACATTCTTTAAATAAATTTAGTAATTTTTCAATTTCAAATGGAGGTTGGGTATAGAAATAATCGTGATTCTTTTGGAAAGGAAAAAAAAAAAAAAAAACTTTGAAATTCGGTTTAACAAGTAAGAAAATGGGTTATGATTATTTTTAGAAATGTTAAACTTTTAAACATGTGTTTAAATTATATTGGGTCACATTAACTTTATCCTCCGAAGGGAAGACCCAAGTATTGTCTGAATAAGAAAATGAAAATTCATGGAAATGAAATTTCAAAATTTTCTTAAATTTTTATATTTAAAAAATAAAGAAGGAAAGGAAAACATAAAATGAAAATCATTTTAAAGTAAACTTAAATTTTCTCAAATTTATATTAAGTCATATTTTCGTCATTATAACATCTCTTTAATGATGTGTAATTTTCAAAAAAATAGTCAAAGTTCAATTTTTTTAAAATAGGAATAAAAACCTAAAATGAAAATATTTTTTAAATTTATATTAGGGGGTATTTTCATCATTACAAAATCAGTTTGCAACAAATTTGATAGTTAAGGAGGTTTTATGTCAAAAATTTCTTCAAGGGGTTTTGCCAAAATTTGAAGGTAAAGAGAATTTTATGCAATTTGCCCTTAATCAGAAGTTAGTTGGAGCCTTGACTTTTCAGTGCTTTTAATGGTAATTTAAAGTTTTTAACTACACGGTTAGGGATGGCAAAAATTCCCTCCCCGCCCTACCTTGTTTTGAGGCGGTTTTGGGGAACCAATTATATAAATGAGGACGGGGATGGGGGTTGCTTTGAAAACCAAGTGGGTTTTGGAGTGGTTATGAGGGTGAAAAATTAAACAGGGATAGAGATGGGTAATGTGATCCCCGCCCCAAATCGCCCCATTACCATCCCTATACACGGCGATTAAGAGAATGATTGTTAAGTATTTGTTTATAGTTAGATTTTTGTAAAAATTTACCAAAGATTTATCCAAAATCAATTTTTTGTTCTCAAAAAAGTATTCATAGTTGGGTAACCTAAATATGTTAGGTCTCAAATACAGGAGGCAAATTTGAAAATGAATAATGTTGTTAAAAGAGCACTTCATGACAAGACTCATGAGCTCTCTATATTTTAACAGCGAGATTGAAAGATATCAAACAAGTACAGTAATTATCTTGCAGGAACATTCTTAGTGAAAGATTGAGACTATATTTTGAATTTGGGTAAATTGCAATGACAACCCCTGATATTTTGGTCAACTCCACTAAGCAGACGGTTAATGGCTTTTTTTACATTGACACCTCCCGAGGTTTCAAAAATGTGCATTCACACCCCTCCAGACTTCTGAAAAAATTACCTTTTAACCCTTTGACTTGTCAACAACTCCATTTAAATCATGAAATTACAAATTTAGGCCCTATTTGGTATTTGTTTTGCTTTATATGTTTTTGTTGCAGGCCTGCTACAGTAGTAATTTTTTAGCCCAAAACATATTTGGTTCGGTCTGCTTTGTTGTCAACAATGTCTAAACAGATTCAATTTTTGGGCCAAAAGTTGAAACACCATTTCGGTGTTTTACTATGTTTTGGGTACTGTTGGCCCAAATAATCACTATAGCGGAGGAAGTAAAATCACTCAACTTAAACTGGACTTGCAACACGTATATAAACCACGCTTAAAATATTTCGGACATTTTATAGTTTTATAGAGAGCTCTAGCGGAGGCAATTTTGTGGCGACTCTACTGTGTGTGTTTGTTCGGCTGAAATCCACTAAACCGACCACCGATCTTTGCTCTTTTGTTGTCTTTGTCGAAGAACAAGGCAGGAATAGGAGAATCTGAAGCGATTATGGCTCGAAATTGGGTTGTCGTATAAGATGATTTTTGTCGGACATTCTTTGGGGTCTAGTGTCGCCGCCTTCTTGACGGTGATCGTGGTGAACCGTGGTGACCTGCTCGGTGAGGTTCCGAGGAGTTATGTGCGGTGTTATGCGATTACGCGTCGCTTAATTTAGCTGTGAAGTATGCTGATGTTATTCACTCTGTGATCTTGAAGGTGAGGAATTTGAATGTCCCCAATTTGATTTGGTTTTTCTGGTTTTAGTTTGTTTGAATCAATCAAATGAGGAGTTATTATGAAATTGGTTTTATTCTATTTATATTTGCTTGTAAATGTATATTTTTGAGTTGTTTGATCAATTGCTTCTGGTTCTGATAAAATTAATTATGTATTAGCAACATATTGCAATGTTATATATATTGATTTTGAGGAGTCATTGCGTATTCCATATTTCTGTTTCTGTTTTATTTTTTTTTTGGCAACAGTTGGAGTGACCAAACATGTTTTGTTTTCAAAATTCTTGAAACGCATAACCTACCAAACATGTATTGCATATTTCTGTTTTCTGACATTTTCACAGCAAAACATTGTTTCCAAACATGCTTCCGATTTTTTTTCAAAACACTCCTATAGCAAAAATACTGTTTCTGTTTTAGCCAAAAACAAAATGCCTAAAACAAAGCACATGCTAAGCGGGCCCTTAACCTTCTAACTAAATTTAATTGACCAAACTAACATCTTCATTTCTTTATACATATAAATATAGTTTATAAATAATAATACTTGTACCACCATAACCATCACCACAACATAAAAATAAAAAATAAAAAATAAAAATAATTTATTGCTAGATAATTGTACATCCCCATAACCACCACCACACTCAAACACCGCAATAGAAAAAAAATTTGAAAACACTCATGGCGAACCCAAACCTATACGTCACAAACGCCACCAGAACCACCACCACCACACCAAAGATAACACTATCAACACACCCAGACACTACAAGAACCACCACCACCACCACAATAGAAAAAAGAAAAAAAAAAAAAAAAAAAAAAATTGAAACACCTTGATAACCTAAACACCACCACAACCACCACCACCAGAGTAGGAAAAAAAATTAATAATAAATAGCCATGGCCAACCCAGACTCACTACAACAGGAGAAAAAAAAAAAAAGCAGCCACGTCCTAAAAAAAGAGAGTTAAAGATTAAGGTAGAAAAATAGGCTTAATGATGAGGGTAGTTTTGTCAATTAACATGGTTGATATTTTGTATATTAATTAAATTAAATAATTAGAGGCAAATATGACATTTAGAACCATATGGGGTGTCATTGTTGAAAATGCCTTAGACATGCGTTGACCGAAACCTAAGGGGATGTCAATGCAATTTACCCTTTGGCTTTTTAGTTTTTGTCTTCAATTTTTATCCTTTCTTTCCAACATTTTGGTCTGGCTTAAACTCTAATCGAGTTTAAGATCTTAAAATTATTAATGAAAAGGAAACAAGAAATCAACTAAACGTTGCCAGCTGAAAGAGAAATTACGATATTAAATTGACCAATATGGCATTTGAAGAGGAGAGATATGGTCTTAAATCCCTCTTTTCTTTACATCTTCCCTTCTGTTAAATCCTTACTTTTGGGGGAAACAAATGTTATTTTAACCTCTATCTCATTTCCGTTTACAAAATAGTTTAGAAACTCAAACATCTGGAGTTGATCTACAGATTCATATCTCTCGCCAATATATCATGTTTAATTAGCTTTCTTATTCCAGGGTAGTAGTCTGCTAAGTTTTTGGTGGATTAAATGATGACCTAGGCTTGCATTTCAACAATTTGCGGTTTTGTTTTTGGTTGTCCTATTTCATGGTGTCGAAATTGTCATATATGTGTAATGCATGAGATTGTAACGATAGCCTTCTAGCTAATGACTGCACTTCACATAAATATACATTTCTTGGAAGTTCTAGTTTACTACTTGATCTCACTATGACTCAGTAAAAAATTTCTATTAAATTATATGTGGTTGATGTATATAGAAAACAAATTAGCATGACTAATAGTTAGCAATCATGGTCAGAAGCTTAAACAAAGAGCATAAACTTTTTCACATTTTGTGCTTCAATTCTTCTTTCTCACGCTAGCTCAATTTTAATTTTAAGCTAGTATTTCCTCTGCATTCTGGGATTGTCTGAAGATGATTATTTTTTATTTCCACAGTTACACACATCCTTCACATACGATGCTGGCGCAGACTTTCTTAAGAATGACATTCGCGTGAAGCCTGATCTCGATGCTCATGGAGCTCTAGGTGATGCTGGATGGTACTGCATCAGGGCAAGTCTTTGGGCTGCAGACTATGACCTGCCCAAAACACTAACAGCTTTGCGTGAACCGGACTTCAATGAAGCAGGGGTGATTCTTTCATGCGGAGCTTCTCTACGGTGGGAGGACGGGAGAGTAGCAACCTTCTATTGCTCTTTCCTTACCAATTTGAGCATGGACATAACTGCTCTTGGAACAAAGGGTTATTTGCGTGTTCATGACTTTGTTGTTCCCTTTCAAGAGAACGTTGGCCCGTTTTTCGTAGCTTCGAATTCCAAGTTTGGGGAACGCGCTCTAGGCTGTGAACCGATACCGGTTGAGCACATTGTCACGACCGATCTTCCTCAGGAAGCTCTCATGGTGACAGAATTTGCTACTCTGGTTAATGGTATTAAGAGTAAGGGCTTGAAGCCGGAGAAGAAGTGGCCAACCCTTAGTAGGAAGACACAGTTGGTTCTTGATGCAGTCAAGGTATCGATCGCAAAGGGTTTCGAGCCTGTTGAGATTGTGAATTAATTAGTTGGAGATAGCTGTGTGATCACTTGTTTTGCAGCTATGTTCAACTGCAGTTATTATATTAGATTATTGATACTGTGGTATTTGTACTTTTATGGTTTTGGACCTTGAATGATTGCTCAAAATAAATGAACTTAGGCTTGTCTGGTTTGTTGAATTTGTAGGCTAAGAAAAATAAATAAAAGGAAAAAATTAGAAACAGTTGAAAAGATTGTTGTAAGTGATTCCATACCAATGTACATAAGACTCCCTATGATATTTAGTAAGATATATTTTTTTAATTTTGTTTTTAGGTGTCTGGCAAAGGTCTGGAAAAAAAAAAAATTCAGAATATTTTTGTTAAGTTTTGATAAAATATTTTATTTAAATTTGAGACAACAAAATATCAAAAAATAAAAAAATATTTTTTAAAAAATATTTTACATCCAAACAATCGAAACCAACCAATCTAAACCAATCTATTCTATGTCTATTATGCTTGCTTTTGAACATGTTTTTGAGAATTAAGGTTTTTGATCAAATGATTTTTTTACAAAAACATAATGATTCAATCCATCAAAGATTAAGCAATGATGGACACCAAAATCGTGATTGCTACAAAATTCAAATGTCAACAAAGTATGAGAAGGTTTCTCACGTAACACTGGGTGTTTTACGTCTGCATATGCCAAATCACCATACCTGATCTAAATGGTTAGTAAGTCCTTCGAACTGTATAACAAAAAAAAAAAAAAAAAACAAAATTCAAAAAACAAAACAAAACAAAACTTTTGCATTATTTAAAAAAATTGAATGCCCTTGTACTCGAATCTGCATTCTCATGTTTTTATTACCGATGATAAGTGTCCTATGAGGGGGTGTGTGTCATGCAGTCCATAGAGCATCATCCAATGCAATTACATGGAGTATTGTCTGGATTCAAATGTTAAAGTAAGAGCATCATCCAATGCAATTACATGGAGTATTGTTTGGATTCAAATGTTAGAGTAACATTAGTCTTTTGGAGTTAATTGGTTTGACACCATAATTTCAAATATATACTCTAGTCTGATGTTACATCGGCAAGAGAAAATTCAGGAAGAGAAATATAGACGAGTTTGGAAAGTGAAATGCAATGTAGCTTCTAGTCATTTATTTGACCATTTATATTCAGATTTTTAAGATTATATTGATCCATCTACCTCCAATTATAAAATTGCTAGTTTCTAAAAAACAAAACAATTTTCTCCCAAGATGGATGAGTTCTCTGCGTAGCACTTTTACTCCCTATTTGTAAAAGTGTACAAAAAATATCCTTAATATTTTTACATTGTGCAAAAATACCCCCTCGGATATAAATTGGTGTTATAATACCCATTTTGCCATTTTACTCTTCTGAAAATGTCCAAAGAGGTATATATGCTACTAATCTCATAGTATAGGGTGTTATGTGCAAATTATCTTTTATATATATATATATATATATATAAACTTTTTTCTCTATATATATCTCTAAATATATATATTTTTTAAACTTTGAGAATTTGTATAATAAGGATTTGAATTTTTTGATATTCTAGTTCATTCTTTTCTATTAATTTTTTTTCTTAATTTTTTTTTTCGTACCAACACTCTTAAAAAAAAAAAATTCCAATATCAGCGTGCACTGGTTTTCAAAGTTTAGAGAAATTTTGTTTACACTTTATTTTTTTTTAGCTTGCACTTTATTTTTGTTTTTTGTTTTCTATTTTTATCTTTACTTTTCTTTTATACTTTTATACTTTTATTTTTTTTAATCTTTACTTATCCATTGTTGGCGTCCTCCAATAGTGTCATTTTTTGTCATTTTATAAAATTATTTATATTTATATATTTTATAAAATTGTTTAGTAAGGGTAATTTAGTCAACTTAGGATTTAAATTTGTTAGAGGGACTTATTTGCACCAGATTGAAACTTTAGGGGTGTTTTTTGCACGAGAGAAGCATCCTCCAATATTGTCCTTTTCGGTCATTTTACAAAATCATTTATTTTTATATATTTTATAAAATGGTTCAATAAGGGTAATTTAGTCAATTTAGGGTTTAAATTTGTCAGAGAGACTTATTTGCACCAAATTGAAACTTTAGGGATATTTTTTGCACGTGAGGGGTGTGATATGCATTGTAAGCATATTTTAGGGGTGTTTTTTATACTTGACCCTAATATGTGTAATGTTGAGAGATTCAAAGCAATGAGCCAGAGTCGATCAAACCACAAATCAATGGGCAAATTAATATGGATCAAAGATTGATCGAGCAATGACAACGTGCTTATGGGATCAAGTTTGTTGACTCAAAAATAAGAGAAATATTTATTCATTCGGTTGTATTGGTGACATATATCACCAACTGATCAAATACCGACATGTAGTTGTTTGATAATTCAATTCAATACTTAATTCTGAACAGATTAACTACTTATTCCATTAAATGCGTTTGATAATGCAATTTAAATATCACTCAAAATGTAAGCACCACTTAAAATAGAATAAAATTTTAAGTGACTCTCTTATCACTGAATACTAAAAATTAAAAAAGATATCAAAATATATTTAATTTTTAATTACCACTTCAAAACTTCAGTCCTTAAAATCTAGCTCTTAAAATTTTCACTACTTAATCTATCACAGGAAAAAATAAATACTTTTTACATATCTGATAAGATATAATTGGTTGATGACACAATCACGTAGAGTCAACGGTGCAGGAAAGTCTATCTCCAACACAACATATATCGTGGAGGATCTTCTAACATGATTAATCTGGATCAAAGGTAACTAGGGTTTCTTATAGTAGAGATGTTAACCTGTGTCTCACTCTAATTTTTCCCAATAACATTTTCATAGGACGACTCTTTTCAAAAGGCGTGAATGTAAATATAAAGCATCCCCTGGATAAGCTTTGCGACTAGGCAGTCATCGTAATAGAAGTGACATTCGGTGATAAGCTTGCAGTTGTTTGCAGAGATCATCATAAATTATTGAAATGTGTCAGGTTTTGTAATATCCCAAATTTTAAAAGGATAGTCCTGGCATTTTATTTAATTATTTAGTTGCAATTTTATTTGTTTAATTGATTATGTGTTAATTTAATTGAATTAGTTGATTATATTTGTTTTATTTATTTTGTTTAACTGATAATTTGTTTAAGTGAATTAGTTACTGTTATAATTATGTGCTTATGTGGCTATTTAAATAATTGTTTTCTTTTTAATTAACCGTTTGGCCGTGTTTTGGCTTTGTGATTTAAATGTATTTTAGCTGTTTAGTTATTAGGGTTTTATGTTATACATCTTGTCTGGGTTTGAGCCGACTTGTAGTTGGTTTATGATTTAATTTAGGGTTTCAAATAAAGCCTATAAATACATAAGTATACATCTGCCAAGGGTTTTGTTAACCCTATTCACATAACAGAAAGATACAGAGAGTTGTGAGAGGCAGAGAAACAGAAAGTGAGCTTGAGTGATTTACAGAGAGGTTCAAGGAGGAAGGAGTGGAGTGCTTCTGGGTTGAACCAAGAGTACCGGAGGTGTTGAACGGTAGCCTCGAATGTTGACGGAAAACTCAGAGACAGAGGTTTAAGATTTCTGGACCGAAATCAAAGGCATGTTTTTGTTCTACTCTTTCCCTTTAATCTGTGTTCTGTGCATGCCTAGCTAGACTCCAGGAGCTTAATTAATGCTAAAACAAAATGATCATGCATGTTTAATCGGATTTAAATAGAGAGTTTCATGATTGTATATACTTATTCGTGATTTCTTTATTTTTAGATCTTTATGCATGAACTGTGGAATAACTTGAATCGTTGCCTACTAAAACCCTTAAAATAACTTAGTATGGATGTATGGCACTTAGGCTGAAGCTTAGAGGCTTTAACAATGAAGTTTTAGGGTTTACAGAAGCTGAACAGATGAAGAAGATGACTTCAGCACCAACTCAGCCGACTAAGTTAGAACTCAGCCGACTAAGTTGGCAACTCAGCCGCGACCTGTATTTTGGTTTTAATTGCCCAGAATTATTTCTAAACCTATTTTAATTAATCTAAATGGGTTTAATGGACTTAGGAAGATCTCAGAATACATCTTATATCTACATATGCTAAGAGGGTGGATGGTTTGGAAATTAAATAACTTATATGTTGTTTAGATCGGATGGAAGGGTAAATTTAATTGCTCTGACAATTGAAAATAACCATGCTTGTGTTGGAACAAATTGATATTTAACTTGCTTTTAATTATGTCAATTTATGGGCACCGGAGTTCAAGGATGACTGCTCTTTTAAGAGTACTTATAATTACTAGTCGTGGAGGAGGTATTAGTAAGAATGTAGTACGAATTTAATCACGTACATTAGGATTATGTTAAAGAATACCTTACGGTTATTGGGTTGACAATTGTGGTTTGGAAAAGTTCTTAATAAAGTGACCTAACGGTTTTGGCTATTTTATTGTGTTTTGTGATGGCATTTTTGGCGATTTATACACATATGATTTTATTAAGCTGTATTAGAATGGGTATGTTGGGCTCATAAATGTCTATCACAGTGGGATGATTGGTTTTGCTCAGGCAAACAGATATTGGCTTGTAGTACATTATGTTAAGACAGGATGATTACCAAGGAGTATGTGAGAGAACTTTTGTAAATCAATATGGTAGGTTTGGTTTAGAAGGAGGAATTCCTAGGATAGAACAATAGTCTAAAATGGGAAGATTTTGGAGTATTTTGTTTACTTTATGTGTTCTGCTCTATGGAATTTTTAGAAACAGGGAATTTTTTTTTTATAAATTGGTTGGTGATACACTTATACAATAGACCTTAGGATATTTTTTTTTTAGGCAATACTGCCATATAGGATGGACCTGTGACACTAGATATTAGTAGACTCAGATTTCTAGCAAATCTTTTGGTCATGGACAGGCACACTTATGACATGGGATGGATTGGTTATCACTGCCATGCTCAAGTTATTTATTATGGATGGGTCTATTGTGATCACCGTACCTGGTCAGGATAGGTACGTCATTGCTATGCCACGTTCTAGCGGGGTCATTAACACCTATTTGGTTCATATGGGGGAGGAAACGGAGGAGGGGACTACTGTATCATTGATAACATACCAATTGTATAGAGTTTCCGGATGTATTTCAGGAGATTCCAAGGTTGCCACCTAGTCGAGAGATTGACTTTATGATTGACTTAACTCCAGGCACTACGCCTATTGCTAGGGCACCATATAGGATGGCACCGGTGGAGATGCGAGAGCTGAGGGATCAGATTCAGCAGTTACTTAGCCAAGGTTTTATCCGTAGGAGTACTTCACCCTGGGGAGCACCCGTTTTGTTTGTGAAGAAGAATGATAATTCGCTTCGCCTATGTATAGATTACAGGGAGTTGAACAAGGTTACTATTCGTAACTGGTACCCTTTGCCTAGGATTAATGATTTGTTTGATCAATTAAGGGGAGCTACATTTTTCTCTAAAATTGATCTACGTTCTGGATATCATCAGCTGAGGGTTAGGGAGCAGGATATTCCTAAGACAACGTTTCTCACGAGATATGGTTCTTATGAGTTTCGTGTCATGTCGTTTGGGTTGACTAATGCACCAGCGATTTTCATGGATTTAATGAACAAAGTCTTTAAGGCTTACTTGGATCAATTTATCATTGTCTTCATAGATGACATTTTGATTTACTCGAGGTCAGAGGACGATCATGCTAAGACATCTTCGGATAATCTTGCAGACACTTTGTGAGCACCAATTGTATGCCAAGTTCGAGAAATGTGAATTTTGGCAGCGGAAGGTGAAATTTCTAGGTCACATGGTGTCAGAAAGGGGAATAGCGGTGGATCCAGCCAAGGTTTCAGTTGTGGTTGAGTGGGGACAGCATACTTCACCTACCGAGATTCAGAGTTTTCTCGGATTGACAGGATACTGTCGGAGGTTCATTCAGGGGTTTTCTAAGATTGCGGGGCCACTTACTCATCTGACTAAGAAGGGTGTACAGTTCATGTGGGATGAGCACTGTCAGCGAGCTTTTGATGAGCTCAAAAGGAAGTTGACTTCTGCACCTGTTCTGGCTACTCCTCAAAGCGAGATCGAATATCTTGTTTACACGGATGCTTCGTTACAGGGTCTTGGATGTGTTTTGATGAAGGAGGAGCGACCGATTTCTTATGGATCTCGTAAGCTTAAGCCTCATGAGCTTAATTATCCAATACATGATTTGGAGTTGGCAGTAGTGGTCTTTGCCTTACGTATTTGGAGGCATTATCTGTTGGGTGAATCCTTCAGGTTGTTTAGCGACCATTAGAGTTTGCAGTACTTGTTCACTCAGCAGGAGCTGAATATGAAATAGCGCAGATAGTTGGAGTTTGCAAAAGACTATCACTTTCCTATACAGTATTATCCAGGGAAAGCGAATATGGTGGCGGATGCACTCAGTCGCTGACCTGTTGTTAGTCTTTCTGCTCTATTCGCTACTGAGTGGAATGCTTTGAGGACAGTGGATGAGTTGTCGGATGTTTCATGGCTTGCATGGTAGTTACACCTTTTATCATTCACAAGATTTTGAAGGCACAACTCACGGATCAACAGTGCATTGACAAGGTTGCAGAGATAGCTTCTAGAGAGGTTCTATTTTACTATATTGGGACTAATGGAGGTTTGAGGTACAAGGGACGGTTAGTGGTACCTTCTGCTGATGATTTGAGGAAGGATGTGATGACTGTGACTCACCACTCTGAGTTCTCTGTTCATCCAGGCAGAGACAAAATGTATCAGGATATGAAGCGGTAGTTTTGGTCGGCAGGTATGAAGAGGGACATTGCTCTGTTTGTTTCTCAGTGTAGTACTTGTCAGATGGTTAAGATTGATCATCAGAGGCCGCCAGGAGCTTTACAGCCACTACCGATACCGGAGTGGAAATGGGAGAGCATTTCTATGGATTTTGTGGAAGGATTGCCAAATTCCTTCAAGAATCACAATTATATTTGGGTCATCGTGGAGAGATTGACGAAATCAGCTCATTTATTGCCTATTCGTACTGACTTCACTTCGGAGCAGTTGGCAAGGCTTTACATCTCAGAGATTGTGAAGTTGCACGGCATTCCATTGTCTATTATATTGACAGGGATTCGAGCTTTGTGTTGGGATTTTGGAAGAGTTTTCAGCAGGCTTTAGGTACAGAATTACACCTTAGTACTGCTTATCATCCTCAGACTGATGGACAGACTGAGAGGTGAATCAGATCGTGGAGGATATGCTTAGGTCATGTGTTCTTGATTTCAAGGGCCACTGGAAGGATTATTTACCGCTTGAGGAGTTTGCGTATAACAATAGTTTCCAGAAGACTATTAGGATGGCACCGTTTGAGGTTATATAACCGACCGTGTCAATCGCCTATTTATTGGATGGAGGTTGGTGAGAGCAGATTCTTGGGTCCTGAGTTCATCAAAGATACTTCTGAGAGGATAGCGCTTATTCGGGATCGCATACGTACTGCCCAAAGTAGGCAGAAGAGCTATGCTGATCATCGCACTCGTGCTTTGGAGTTTAAGGTTGGGGATCAGGTTCTGCTCAAAGTGTTGCCTATGAAAGGTGTTATGCGTTTTGGAAAAAAAGGGAAGTTGGCACCGCGGTTTGTTGGTCCATTTAAGATTACGGATCGAGTTGGAGCTGTTGCTTATCGGTTAGCACTTCCGGATAATTTGGATCGCGTACCCAATGTGCTCCATGTTTCCATGTTGCGGAAATTTCTGCAAGATGAGGATCGGTATCAGCATATCGATGTGGGAGAGATAGAGTTGCAGCCAGATGCAACATATTTGGAGCCACCGTGTCATATTATCGACCGTGGGAATCAAATCTTTCGTAATAAGGTTATTCCTTTGGTTCGTGTGCAGTGGAGTCATCACAATGAGGCTGAATCCACTTGGGAACGAGAGGATGTTATTCGCTCACAATTTCCTAAATTATGGAAAGAAGGTAAGAGCGAATTCCGAGGACGGAATTCCTTTTGTTAGGGGGGAAGAATGTAATATCCCTAATTTTAAAAGAATAGTCCAGGCATTTTATTTAATTATTTAGTTGCAATTTGATTTGTTTAATTGATTATGTGTTAATTTAATTTAATTAGTTGTTTATATTTATTTTATTTATTTTGTTTAACTGACAATTTGTTTAAGTGAATTAGTTACTGTTATAATTATTTGCTTATGTGGCTATTTATATAATTGTTTTCTTTTTAATTAACCGTTTGGCCGTGTTTTGGCTTTGTGATTTAAATGTATTAAATTATTTAGTTACAATTTTATTTGTTTAATTGATTATGTGTTAATTTAATTGAATTAGTTGTTTATATTTGTTTTATTTATTTTGTTTAATTGACAATTTGTTTATGTGAATTAGTTACTGTTATAATTATGTGCTTATGTGGCTATTTAAATAATTGTTTTCTTTTTAATTAACCGTTTGGCCGTGTTTTGGCTTTGCGATTTAAATGTATTTTAGCTGTTTAGTTATTAGGGTTTTACGTTATACATCGTGTCTGGGTTTGAGCCGACTTATAGTTGGTTTAGGATTTAATTTAGGGTTTCAAATAAAGCATACGTCTGCCAAGGGTTTTATTAACCCTATTCACGTAACAGAGAGATATAGAGAGTTGTGAGAGGCAGAGAAACAGAGAGTGAGCTTGAGTGATTTACAGAGAGGTTCAAGGAGGAAGGAGTGGAGTGCTTCTGGGTTGAACCAAGAGTACCGGAGGTGTTGAACGGTAGCCTAGGACGTTGACGAAAAACTCAGAGACGGAGGTTTAAGATTTCTGGACTGAAATCAAAGGCAAGTTTTTGTTCTACTATTTCCCTTCAATCTGTGTTCTGTGCATGCCTAGCTAGACTCCGGGAGCTTAATTAATGCTAAAACAAAATGATCATGCATGTTTAATCGGACTTAAACAGAGAGTTTCATGATTGTATATACTTATTCGTGATTCTTTATTTTTAGATCTTTATGCATGAACTATGGTATAACTTGAATCGTTGCCTACTAAAACTCTTAAAATAACTTAGTATGGATGTATGGGACTTAGGTTGAAGCTTAGAGGCTTTAACAATGAAGTTTTAGGGTTTACAGAGGCTGAACAGACGAAGAAGATGACTTCAGCACCAACTCAGCCGACTAAGTTGGCAACTCAGCCAACTAAGTTAGACCGCGACCTGTATTTTGGTTTTAATTGCCCAGAATTATTTCTAAACCTATTTTAATTAATCTAAATGGGTTTAATGGACTTAAGAAGATCCCAGAATGCATCTTATATCTATATATGCTAAGAGGGTGGATGGTTTGGAAATTAAATAACTTATATGTTGTTTAGATCGGATGGAAGGGTAAATTTAATTGCTCTGACAATTGAAAAAAACCATGCTTGTGTTGGAACAAATTAAAATTTAACTTGCTTTTAATTATGTCAATTTATGGACGGTAGAGGATTTAAATGCTTAGACTTATGTTAGCATTTTAAGGATTGGAATATGATTGTTAGGCTCTACAATGAATGTCTAATATTATTGGATATGTGTTAATTTATATTGAGGCATATTTTGGAATACGATTGATGAGTTACTAATATTGTTTTGTCAATTATACGGACTTGTGTGTTGTATGCACCAGTATGGGATGGTGGCATACTAGGGACGGAGTAGTTTCAAAATACTACATCCTACCTATACGGAATAAGGGAATGGATTATAAATATAAATCCTACTTATATTTAAGTCTGTGCAGCTGAACAAGCTGAACGACTAACTGGATTTCTTATGGATTTATGGATAGTTGATATTTACTTTCATTGTCTGTATTATCAACTATTGGATGTATGGATTGTGTGCACCGGTATGGGACAATGGCATACCAGGGACGGATTTGTTTCAAAATACTAAATCCTACTTATACGGAATAAGGGAATGGATTATAAAATAAATCCTACTTGTATTTAAGTCAAAGAAGCTGCACAAGCTGAATGGCTAACTAGATTTCTTATGGATGAATGTGATAGGACTTTAAATATATGATTATGGTACCACAATATGAGTTTGAGTCTCATGATCGTCGGTTAGGGTGCGTATATGCAGTAGGATGCGTAGCTGGCTATGAGGGTTGAGGTATACCCTGTTAGGCTTAGGTACTCATGCCCACTCAGGTGCATTTTGCGTGATGCCTTCTATTCAGGTTGAGACCCTCCTCATAGTCTCGTAAGAGTCCAGTAGTGTGGATATACTTATGTACGGACTATTAGATATTGTTGAGCTATCTTGGATGTATCTGCGTATTGGATTTCTATATGGATCGTAGTAGGATAAGACTTGCATGTGGGCCTGACCCACTCTTTTATTTTTCAGGTTCTCGTCAGTTCCAAGGTTAGAGCTTGGTTGTGCAGAGCAGATACAGACACTCATTCTTCCGACTACGTAGGACTACTCTCTATGTTTAGTTTTATGTTTCATCTCAGTTGTTTCAGTTTCAGTTTGGGATTTTATTAGGGGTCCACAGGATGGATTCCCGAGTTGTTAAACTTATAGAGTTTTGGATTATCGGATTTTAATAATTATATTTTAAGGATTTTATTTTTAGTTTCTTTCAGCGTTATTATTTATTTCTTCTTAATTCATTTTGTAATCCATGTTCGTTTTAAAGTATTAATTGTTTGATATTCCTTCGGGTTTGGGCCTAGGCCTGATCAACCCGTGTCTCGGATCTGAGGGGTATCACAGGTTTTACCACATCCCTGTGTCCAAAGGCTCTTTCATTCTAACAAGTAACTTGTAGCTGTAGGCGTCGAACCTTTCTTCCTCGCGACACCTTTTGCTTTTGCTCGATTGTTAATACGATATAGAAAGACCGTTATACCCTTGATCGTGAAATATCAATTGCTTGTTGAATCCTGTGAATTCTTTTTTATTATTTTCACACTCTTTAATAACATAAATATTGTTAAGAGCATTCAGTGTGAAAACAAAAAAAGTATGTGCCACTAAATTGGACTTGTGATAGATAAGATAAAATTAAATATAAGCGGATGATCAATCCAAGACTCGGTCATGGTCCATGTTTTCAATGTTGTGCTCATTACCCTCCCCCCCCCCCCCCCCCCCCCTCTTTTTCTTTTCGATTTTTGGAAATAAATACTAGCCCAAACTAATACGCCTCCTCTTTGAGGTTTGGAAATGTGTGGGGAATCGTGCTTATCGTTTGAAGCTGCCGGATTTCTTATAATTCTCAAATTTCTATTTTTTGGGAGTCTAATATATCTATACTTCACTTTAATACCCCTAGTTTTCAAGAGGATATAATTGAAATTTAAATTTTTCTTTATTTTGTATTTTTAGTTGGTTACGTGGCTATGTATTTATATGGCTTCATGTTATTTGTTTAATTGTTAATTGATTTATTTGTCTAATTGGTTAATTGTGAATGGTTTAATTGTTTAAATTGATTTCTTTGTGTTAATTAAATTATATGCTTATATGGATGTTCATTAATGGGTTAAATTAATTTGTTTGTGTAACTGGCATTGTCTGTTTAATTGAAATTATAAGATAGGTGACTTGAATTAAATGGTTAAATTAATTGTTTCAATTAAAGTGTTTAATTTATTAAGGATGGGATTGGATGGTATGGAGTAAATGGGTACGATTAATACCCATGGATGTTTATACATGTATATATGGGTATATATGTATATGTGGATTAATTTAATTTTTAGTAATTATCAATAATTGAATTATATTCATTATATAATGTGTAATATAATTCTAGGGTTTTGTATATGCTCACAGGTTAGCCGACTTAGTGTAGTTTTATTGTATTTTTCTTTTCTATCTCCCCTAAGAATTAAAAAAATTAGGTTTTCCTTAAGCCTATATAAATATTATATTAGACGTCGGCTTAGGGTTTAGAAATCAACAAAACCTTATTCACAAACATAGAGCAACTTGAGAGAAAAACTGAGAGAACCAGTTAGGATTCCGACCGTGGATTAAAGGTCTGACCAAGGAGGAAGGAATGGATCACTTGTGGGATTGAACAAGAGCAGTAGGAAGTTTGACGGTAGTCGGCAGTTGTCGGAGAATTCAGAGACGACGTTGAAAGGTTTCAAACTGAAACCTAGAGGCAAGTTCTATTCTGTCTCTCTCTCCTTGACCTGTGTTCTGTGCATGCCTAGATGATCTCTAGGGTTTTAATCAGACATTAAATAAATCTCGTATGTTTTTAAATCAGTCTTGTATGTTTTTAAATCAAGATTAAATAGTTTTTGTGCTGAAAAATTAATCCGTTTCTTTGTATCAATTGTTGTATCATATGTGTTCTAAGTTTCTGTTGATGATGCATACTGGAGTTTGGATGCCTTATGAGGAATTTTGGGACATGAATTAAACCCTAGGAATTGTATTAGATATCACAGAACCTTCTGTAACAGCGTCGAAAGTGAAGAAGACGAACCAGAAGAGGAAACGAAGGAAGCAGCTCCCTGTGAGAGAGAGAGCCGGCTCCATGGATTATGGGAGCCGGCTCCATGGATTATGGGAGCCGGCTCCATGGATTATGGGAGCCGGCTCCCTAGACCACAGCTCCCAAGGTGTGGGAGCCGGCTCCCAATGGTTGAAAGAAGGCTCTCAACTTATAAGAGCATGCTCTCATGCCATACTTGCTACAGAACGTGGTTTGAAGGTCTATTTTGGGTTTTTGATGTTCCTGGACTGTTTTAGATGATTTGTAGGGACTCTGAACATTATATTATACTGTATTAGAACCATCATTACATAATTAAAGTCTCTATGCTAATGGATTTAACAATAGGAAAGTTTAAACAATCTTGCATGCTATTAATGGATAGAAAGGATTAAATTGTTTAATTGTTCCTGGACTATTTTGGGTGATTAGTAAGGACTCTAAATATTATATTACGCCGTATTAGAACCCACATTACATAATTAATGTCTTTATGCTATTGATTGTTAAACAGTATGAAAGTTTAAAACAAGTTGCATGCTGTTAACGGATATAACGGATGTAGAGGATTTAATTGCTTCAGTTGATTCTAGCAATTTAACGGACTATAGTATGATTTAAAAATCTTGTTTTGGATGCATAATAGGATCATTTACTTATTAGACTTGGTATATGCATGCTCTCGATTTTAATTGCTGAAATATTAAACTCTATTCTGCAATTATATGGACTTATGTTTTGGATTTTAATTGCTGAAATATTAAATTCTATTCTCCGATTATATGGACTTATGTTTTGGATTTTAATTGCTGAAATATTAAACTCTATTCTGCAATTACATGGATTACTATTTTGGGACTTTAATTGCTGAATTATTTTATTAAATTCTGTCAATTACCTAGATGTTATGGATTGTATGCACCGGTATGGGACAGTGGCATACTAGGGATGGTTTAGCTCAAAATGCTAAGACCTACCTAATTGGAATAAGGGAATGGATTGTAAGATATTGAATCCTACTTATATTTAAGTCAAATTAACTGAGTAAGTTGAGCGACTTCATGGATTAATTGTTATTTGTAGTTAAGTCTGATCAACTGAATAAGTTGAGTGACTAGCTGGATTGGAAATCTTATGTCAGATCAATGAACAATTGAATGACATATTCTGGTTTTGGACGGACTTTAGATATATATTTATGGTACCACAGTATAAGCTTAAGTCTCAGGATCGTTGGTTAGGGTGCGTATATGCATTGGGATGCATAGCTGGTTATGATAGTTGAGGTATACCCTATTAGGTCTAGGTACTCATGCCCTCCTTTGGGTGCATTTTTGCATGTTGCCTTCTATTCAGGTTGAGACCCCCATTGTAGTCCAGTGAGAGTCCTTTAGTGTGGATATATATATGTATGGACTAGATAGATATTGTTGAGATATCTAGTATGTATCTACGTATCGGGTCTTTGTTTGGATTGTAGTTAGAATAAAACTTGTTCGTGGGCCTGACCCACTATTATTTTTCAGGTATCAGACGGTTCCAGTCTTAGAGCTTGTTTGTGCTGAGCAAAAATGGTCACTCATTCTTCCGACTGCGTAGGACTGCTATTTATATTTAGTTTTGGATTTCCTTTTAGTTTAGTGTATCTTCAGTTGGGTTTTGAATAGAGGTCCACTAGATGGATTCCCGAGTTATATTTGTATTGGATGTACCAGAATAGTTCTTATATATAAAATTTATTCTGGGTTTTTCATTATTGGATTATCATTTTAGTTTCCTTTCAGCAATTTTCATTTATTCCTATTTATCATAATTGTATTCTATATTCGTTTATTGCCATTTGTTTTTTATATCCTCGGGTGTTCGGGGGTGGGCCTGGCCAACTCACATCGGGAAATCGGGGGGGTATCACACTCACTAAGTACACTTTTTCTTTCCCGTGCAAAATTATAGAAGATCTCCTTTAAGATCAAATAATTCCATCTATATTTACTAATTTTAGCTCATGAACAACTTAGCCATAAGTTGAACCAAAGCAGTTCTGGCACACCCGATTGGACCAATGTTTGTGTTACTCAAGCTGACATTCTCACTTCCATTTCATCCATCACTGCTCATGCAAGTGCTTCCCTCTAGTCGGAACACTCCCTTACCAATGTATTTTTACATCCCACATCTTTCACAGATCGCTTAGCCCCGTTCATCTTCAGCGTTAGCATTGAGTTGTAGTGTGCTATGTCACAAAAATGGTAACAACAACAATTATATCATATATTCTAATATTTAATGAAATAATAATAACAACAATTATATGAAACTTTACATAGACTTGCTCTGTATCTTAATATTTATAAGTACAACGTTACATAATGGATGAAGTTTGTTACAAGTTTAAACACTAGATTAAAATTCAATATATGCAAAATACTAAATCCTGATAACCATTTGTATAAAACAACCATATATCCTTAACTCTCATTTGTCAAGATTGTCATTTCTAACATGCCCCTCAAGCTCAGTGGTTTATTCAACACTGTGAGCTTGCCACGCAGAAAAATAATTCATTTGCCACCTAAACTCTTTGTCATACTATAACGAATTTGATATTGGGTAGGAATAAATCGAACATCAAGATCCTTTTGGGCTACATTTTTGCAACCAAAATGAAAATTAGTTTCACATGCTTGTTACATACATGGAATATGGGATTGATAGTTACATAAGTTCCATTAAGGTTATCATACCATAATATAGGAGCAAAAAAATAAAATAAATAAATAAATAAATTTGAAGAAGAAGAACAAAAGTACCCGAACTCTTGAAATAACAATTACAACCACACCAATTTAGATGAAGGATTAGCAGGGCCACAATATTTTGATTCCGTACAAGATCGAGCAGCAGTATATTGCTTTTCCAAATTCCAAGAGATTAAGTTGGAACCCTAGAAACCACAAAAGCAACTAGTCGATCGCCTATTGTGATACCCCCTACTTTCCATTTATAATTTGGCCAGGTTTATACATAAAAATTAAGAAACCTTAAGCATCTGGTATTAAACAAACACAAAATACAATATACAACAATGAAATAAATAATGGTGGAAGGAAATATTATCATTCAATGAAGCTTAAATACATAATCTTATTTACTATAACTCGGGAAAATCGTAAACCAAGGGCCACCTCTAAATCCAAATCCATAATATCCATCATCCATAAAGTTTGAAAAAGTTACAAGACCTACATTAAAACAAAATTGGAAAATAGTGGATGATCACAACCATACTATGGTGAGCTGAGTCTTAAACCCTATATAGCTAAAGCTGTCTAGGACCTGAAATGTCAATAAAATGTGGGTTAATCTCACGAGCAAGGTCCCTCTACTGTAGCCCAAGAGAGAACCCTTAAACCCAACTTTTTTAATGAAACAACACGGATAATCCAAAACACGAACCCCAGATACCAAGGAGTGATCTACTATGTACTGCAATACCCCTAGAAGATCACCTCATTTACATAAACATGAAAGCAACATTTAAATACATAAGGAAATAGGCAACTCAACCACGCCTGCAACCAAACCACGTACCCAACAACTCAACCATGCCAATAGGTACTTGTAAGACTGCATTAATAGTCAGCCCATGGTGATTCCATAACACATTCACATGCTCATAAACATAGTAGACTTATTCTTA
This sequence comes from Cornus florida, assembly GCF_030987335.1. Lineage (NCBI taxonomy): Eukaryota > Viridiplantae > Streptophyta > Magnoliopsida > Cornales > Cornaceae > Cornus > Cornus florida. The sequence goes on along the minus strand of NW_026775574.1, from coordinate 60,584,871 downwards.
TATCAAGTCACTAAATCAAACCAATCAAAGTGTGATAAATATCAATTATAACACAAAAAACATGAAATTAGTTAAACCATTCCCATCAATAATTTTAGTATGGCACTAAGGTTCGTGCAATTAATTTAACATCGAGCCTGGGGTCCAATTTTACCAATAATTGTTATGTCAATTCCTAACATTTTGGGAATTTTAACTAAGTTTCAGTATACCAAATTAAATTCCTATTTACAGGTAATCGTATTATGTAACAAGGTTATGCTCATTTAAAGCTTAACAATTACAGATGATAACCCAAAGAATATAATGCATTACAAGAAAAGTCAATTTTTGCAACACATTATTTACGAGGTACCTGTGCATTGCCTCATAAAAATCTTCATTTACGGGGTTCTTTTTGTGAGTTGTACGTAGCGAAATATTTAGAAAGTTTTGTATTTTTTAAAATAGATCTGTGTCTTTTCCAACTTTACTTATTTTAGTAATTAAACAATTAATCATATGCAGATAAAATAAAGCATAGTAAAAAGTTAGAGATGAGACCAGGATTTTTATCGAGGAAACCCCAATTGATAAAATACGTCAACTGTTTGAGCAGGAAAAACCTCGTGGACTATGCAATCCAAAGTAAACCGATCTACTATGTTTGAAACAAAGTACACTGAACTTTGACTTTGGCTCACACCCTATCATTCTACCAAACACCAATTGTTGACAATCCTCTAGCTTTGCGACATCCCATCCAACAACAACTTGACTCAGGCTTATACTTGATATTTGTAAAAGAGTAGCAGGTAGATCAGATAACACTCCTCAAATGCTCTAACCCTTTCAAAGTGTGATCATTTTTACTTCTGTTCTTCAATATCTGAATTGATGTAGAAGTAGATCTATTTTTCTCTGATCGTTGTAAATGTAACTATATGATCACAATCAAGATTTGAAAACCACAACTATAAACTCACTATGTGTTTATGTGTATGTGTTCTAGAAAGATGACAAATAAATCTCTTGGATTTTCTACAAGGATAATCTTCCTAAGGCTTTTACAAATAATGAAGTTGTAGTACTAAAGCCATTAATAAACCTAGATGTGTATTAGGGTTTATATAGAGTTTTTAAAGTCCTATTCCATCTAAAAATAAAGGAAATTTCATGCATAGGACTTTTGGTAAACTTCTAAACCAAATAGGAAGTTCAAAACTGATCAGGACTAAGTTTTCATATACTGAAACAGTAGTGGTGCCGGTAGGAGAATCTTGGTACCGGTTCCAAAATGATAGAATTATCTTTCGCGAATCTCAGCTTCTTGAACCGGTTCCTAAATTCAGGTACCTATTCCCACTTGACAGAATCCAACTGGAACTTAGATTTTCTGCATTTTGGTAACTCTAGAAAATATAACTTGTAGGTATTTGTGATGTCCTAAGTAGGAAACGACTTCCTAATGTGTTGTTATTTCCTTTTTGATGATCAATAGTAGTTTCTTCTTCTAAATAACCGTCCATATTTTGTAGTAGATGTCGATTCTAATATGGTAACTAAAATTACAACTCGACTAAGACTTGTTTTATTACCGAAATTTGCCAATTTACAAAAATATATCTCACAATCTCCCCCTTTGGCAATTTCATGACAAAACCCTAAAAACAATTTTAGTAATCTACCCAAGTAGAAAAGTAAATTACAATTTGTTCAAGGACATAGAATATTTCAATCTCTGTTTTCTTCTTCTCTTGGACAAAATTTCACCTCAATTTCTGCACATGGATCAAGTAAAACTACTAGTTCTTCCCATTTTTGGAACAAAATTGACAAAGTAATTAAACAGTTCATTTAGAGTAGAAACATTACTAAAAAGAGAAAACAATAATCATTTTATTACATATCAGTAGTCAAAAGATATTAATTAAAAAATAACAAGTCATGACAATGTAATAACTGAACAAAATATGATGCATGTATGATAGGAACATAGAATCAAGCATCAATATATCCAGCAAACGGAACAGTAGTGGTCATAATGTCCTCATCACCACCATCAATGTCACTACCACTACCATTCTCTGCATCATCATTTGTCTCATCATCCTCATCTTTGTCATCCTCAGGAACAAGTGACGGATCTGGAGGGGCTGGCCTGTAGATATCCTCTGACGTACTACCCGTCCTCTACTCTCAAAAAAATCTCACCTCAGCCTCTAAATCAGGAATAACATCTATCATTGCCTTCTGATTTTGTAGGAACAGCGAGTATAACAGATTCGCGTCTTCTGTGGTGAAATTCCATTTAGACAGAAAAATCTGAGTAATCTCAGGAAGAGATGAAGTAGCAGCTGAACCCATGCTAACCTTCCTAGATGTAGCTCTGGCAGCTTTAGACTTATTAAAAGCTCCAAGATCCATCTCAGACATAATTTCAACATGATGAACTCAGGGTGGAATCACAATCTTAAATTGTCTATAGAAACCCATGATGATCATATATAGGGGTGGAGATGACTTTTTCTTAGTGTTACTTTTGTAGTGCGCAACCATCAAACCATAGATAGATGCTGCAAGATGAATCTGTGCATCTATAGATAAAAGAAATAATACCTCTGCACGATCCGAAGAGAAAATGTCTTTCTTCCCAAAGTAACCAAGATTTCCAATGGCAAATAAATTCAAAAACGCCGCCTCATCTGTGAGATAACAAGATAGAATATAATCGGGGTATCTTGGCGAGTCTAGAACACACAGAGTATTACAAATATCTTCCCACTTCTGCCCTGGATGATCAAGTGGAAGACAATAGCCTGTGCTTGAAAATCTCTTGGGTGTACCAAGAATTTTTCCAATTTCCTCTTCATTGACAATATAGTCCTTGCCGAACAAGGAAACCTCAAAATATCGACTATCATAGACTTTCTGGATATTAGAGTAAAAATAATGTACCGTGTCTGGGCTGTATGTCCAAGTCATCTTCGTGAAAAAAAGCCAATTGTGCTTCTCAATGTAATCAACGAGCTTTTTACCCGAACTATCTTTAAGCTTCTTTAAGTTCACATTTCGTTCCGACTTTATCAGACCGTCCTTGTATACTTTGGTGTATACCTTCCATGCATACTCATTATAGAAGTGCTCTCTTGTGAACTCAACATTCCCAATGTTAGAAACTGAAGGATACTCAGGTGGTACCTCAGTATAAGGTGAGCTATAATGCATAGGCGAACTTGGTTCATCCCTTGAAGTATGTGAACCCTCTTATGGTTCCCGGATGGAAATTGTAGTTCGAGCACTCTTGGAAGGTCTTGGAGTTGCAATCCCTTTACCTTTGTCCTTCCGAGACAATTTTGGAGGCATCTTGTGTTCAAACAATTTTGGTTTGGGGCCCTAAAGTTCAATCGATAATTTTGTCGAACATTTGGAGTGCGATTCAATACTTGTTCTTAGACATGTTTGATTTGATTCTACAAAACCCCCCTAACAATCAATTAAAAATTCAAGTAATAGTCTTCAATCAATCAAACCCAAAGCCTTTAATGTCAAACCCCAAGAATTGTAACAACCTGAACCCGAGGGTCCGAATTGCTAACCGGGTCCTTACCCAAACCCGATGTCAACTAAAGACGCTACCGTCCTTTCCTATGTCAATACATAATATACATGTTATCCCAAGGTTTATAAATAATAATATTATTATTATTAATGATAAAATGATATCATATCTACAAAATATGTCAAAACAGTCTACTAACCCATCAAAACCTGTGGAGGAGTATCGTCCGCAACTTCTTTTCCGCATCCTAAAAAATGTTAATAATAAAGAAGTGAGCATAAAGCTCAGTAAAGAGCACCTAAGACATACCTCTTATGACCCCATGAATCCATACAATGAATAGGATATAGGAGAACGGGATCATATCTCGGGAAAATAAGTAAAGCAACGATAATATCAACAATTACATACGCAAGCCGCCCAATCACCAAGTGTGCAATATGTGTCAATGAAATGCCATGCCATGCAATGTTGCTCCCCATTTCTGAAACAATACCGTTTCCCCTTTCTAAACCGTTAATGCAATTCGACCCAAGGCACCTCCAAAGCGTCACGAAAAGAGGATTGTCTAACCATCTACGACCACAAGGCACCTCCAAGGCGTCATATCTGGCCTAGTTAGCTCAACCACGCTAGGGTCTCTCCCTAGTTCCCTCTAAACCACACTAACACCATGGACCACTAGGCACCTCATAGGCGTTCGGGTTTTCTCAAACCCTTTTCAAAACAATTTTTCCAAAATTTATTTCATTTCATTTCAAAACAAATTTTCTTTTTCTTGCCTAATGCAATGCATGAATGCTTCATGCTTTGATTACCATACCATGTCAAGTTCACAATTCCATACAAGTCATCTATATCTCATTTGCATACTTTTGAGAAAATTAAATTAATAAACTTACAATTAACAATTTCGACAACATAGCATTTGACATTCAAGTGCATATAATCAAAATAAATAATCAATGTCATTTGCGTACTTTTGAAAAAAAATTAAATTAATAAACTCTCAATTAACAATTTTGACAACATAGCATTTGACATTTAAGCATTCAAGTGCATATAATCAAAATAAATAATCAATGCAAGCAATTTCTCTCGCTTTCAACACATTATACACCTTGTTATGCTCATTATACATAAAATGTCTAATAGCCATAAAAAATACTAATAATTTAGTAAGCAACTTGACAATTTTATAAGAAAACTCACAAAAGTCAAAGAAAATTGTGGCTTAGAAACCCCTACCTCAAGAATTTCAGCCCAATATTCGAAATCCAAAGGGTAGCCAATGGAAAATCAGATCTGATCAAAACGAAGCCCACAACGAGCTTGACAACTTTGCCTTTTATGGCAAGATCAAATTCACAAAGAAAAATGGAAGAATCAAGGCTAAAAGTGCTTAGATTTAGAGAGAGAATGAATCTGTAGAGAGAAAGAGCATACTGCCATAATGAGAAGAAGAGAATGATTATGAATTCAACTATATGTGATTATATGCACAAGGTTTAGTCAACATGGGCCCTTCCTGGTCCAAAATATCTCTTTACAGCTTTATGAAAATATATATATATATATATATATATATATATATATATATACTAAACACCTCATAAACATTACAAGAATCTTCACCAAAAACCTTTAACCAAATCCTCTAAGTTTTCTTTTCTAAACCTAAACTCCCTTCAATCTTCAATTTCAACCTTTAATCTTCAAATCTCAAGATCAAATAGATGATTCCATGTTCATCTTGTAACATTATGATGAGAGTGATGCAAGACTGAAATTATATGTGAAGATATATATGTATGTATGGAGAAATATAGAGAGAAAAAGTATGCACAATATAGAGAGAGTGTGGTTATCTATCAATGCCCAACAATGTGCAAACAATGAGACTTTTAAAGCCAAAACCCGCTGTCAGGAACCAATACCCAAAGTGGCAGTGAGTTTTCGTCAAGCAAATAAGACTTTTGAACCGGTACCATACTAGTGGTACCGATAGCCAAGCGCCAGAATTGTAATGACCCGGTCATTTCCTTCCCTTTCTTTTTCCTCAGAATTTTACATGTGATTTTTTTTTCGTTGAAATTTCTTTTCTGAGTTCAGTTTCTCATCGCTTAGTGTCATCTCGAGTGCTTAGAAATTGTTTCTGAGACTCTTTGCTTTGGATTGACAACTTCCTTTGAGGACCGAATCATTTCCACATTTTTCGTTTTTCGACACTATTCACTTTTCATCCCTTTCCTATTTTGTCTTTTCCCCGTTTGTCATTTGTTGGCATAACCTCACTCTTTGTGTTTGGAGTTGGTTTTTGACTTCACGTATCTTCATTCTAAGTGGTTTCCACGAAATACATATATTTACTTTTGCAGAAAAGGACCTTGGTTACTCCCGGTGTCCATAGGGGGTATGGATGCACAGTTCTTCAGAAATCTTTTCTTTTCTTAGGGTATTTTTCGTAAATATCTTTTGAAGATATTTTATTTCAGGGGTTTCTAAGAAAATATTTTTAAAAGATATTTCCATTCTAGGTCATTAGTGCAGTTTTCACTTTTTGGAGGGGCTATTATGTAATTAATGAAAGTTATTGCTAAATGCCTTGTTTTAAGCGTGAATCCTCGTACGGGATTCATTTTCACTTTTCGTCGAGTTGTGTACTCATGGAATTTCCTTCTGGTCGTTTTTCTCCAGTTTCAGGGTTTTTGGGCCCAGTTGCCACCGAACTTGTTCGAGGCATATCTCTTTGTTCGGGACTCAGTTTTTGACGTCGTTTCTTCCGTTGTTTATATATTCTCATTTTGGTTCTTTTTCGTTCACGGAGTTTCGCCGTGTGAGCGCGTTTGCTCAAATTTCACTTTTCCAAACCCTACGGGGCCCTTTCAGAACACTTTTAAGGTTTTCTATAAATAGAGGGTCTTAGAAAGAAAAAGCAGATTTTTTTTCTTTCTCTCCTCTCTCTTGGCCAGCAACCATGGCAGCCAAGGGGCTACCACCCTTCTCTCTTCTTTTAAGGCCACTTCCCTTAGGTAAAAAGGTGTAGTACCTTAGTGTTTTATGTTCGTCTTGCCGTGCTCTACCTTTTCCCCTTATTAGAGTTCATTTTTGGCCATTTCTTGAGTTCGAGTTTGAACTCAAGTTATGATTTTGATGGGGCTTCCTTGGGGTTCTTGTTCACCGTGTTGTCCCCGACAAAACCTAAAAGTTTCGTCGGATTCGGAGCTGTTTCATTTCGGTGGGGATTTGAGATTTCATCTTAAATAGAGGTAGGGGGTGTTATAGTTTATATTTTTGTTGTCTTGCATGCTTTTGATGCTTATACAACTTGTATACATGTTTTTGTTCATCATCTAGAATTTAATTTAATTATTTTCTATGGCTAAGATTTAATTCTCCTGATGATGTGTGACTTAGAATTAAATTGTGGCATGATAGTAAATTAGGCCTTGGTATGTTTATCAACATATATTAAATTCGGAGCGTTTGAATAAGAATTGTAACTTTTATTTAATATTTATCTTTTGTGAAAGATTAATTCACATAGTTGTAACAAGCATGAAATCAACTTATAATGTGATATTAAAATAGGCATTGGTATGTTCTTCAACCTATGTAAAATTGAGGGCATTTGAAGTTATTTGGAAATCTAGAGAAAAATAATGAAAGAGTTTAATTAATTTCATTTTAAGTGTTTTAATCCCTTGATTCGATATTTGATGTGATATATGTAAAGACTATGCTATGTCCCTTAACATATATTAATCTGGGATTGATTTGAAATCTAGATAATTTAATCATTTTAGTTAATTAAATTCTATCTACTTGTTTCATGGATTTAACTATGTCTTTGAAATTGTTTCTATATTTAAATCAAGGAAATGGACTTAGCATAATATGTGATATCATTGTCTTACATAGCTTGTTTAAATATATCTTGTGTAGGTATATAGCTTGTTAGAATATTACAATTGTTTACCTTGGAAGCTAGTTACTAAATTAGAGCTTGTTTAGTACTTGTGGCTTAGGATGGTAATGTGGCTCAATTGTTGTAAAATATTCTCACTTTCTGTATAAATTGCATATTGAGGACATGACATGTCATATGCTATTTAGACTTGAATTCTAAGACATGGTTTGTATGGACTTAACCTTACTTACGCATGGAATGTGATAACTTGCATTTGATTTTGTATAAGTTTTGAACTTACTGGTTTTGGAAGGCTTGTGAGGACATAATTTATGTGATGGCTAGGGTTTGGCTCTAGTACGGAGACAAGAGTCTTCTAAGTCATAGGGGTGAGCAAATAATCCGTCAATCCGCCTATCCCATCCGAACCAATCCGATCCGTGTGGTTCGGTTCGGTTTTCAGATCTCATGGTTCGGTAATGGTTTAAAAAATCTGTAATCTGGTATCCGTGGTTCGGTTAAAGGATTGGGCCCTAAAAAATCCGATCTGAACCGAACCGTTGCCAATCCGAACCGTTAGACAAACCGAACCGAACCGTTACTAAATAATATATTAATATTATATATATATATATATAATGGTATATCATTTATTTTTTCTCTTTATTCATTATTCTTTTTAACTTAACCTAACCCTAACTCTGCCTCTTCATTACGACATTTCTCCAATCTCATTTCAGCCGCGCCTCTCGCTCACTAACTCACCCTCTTCGCCTTCGATCTTCTCCTCTCGCCTCTATGAGTCTGTGACACTCTTCGCCTCTCCCAATCTCTCATTTCTCAATCCAACACCTCTCAACCATTGTTCACCAGATTCGAAGCAACGGCGACCTCTTCGACTGGATCTACCTCTTTTCCGGTGAGTTCACAATCTTCTTATTCTCCTCTTCTCTGAAATCTTGCAAATCTCCATCACTCATCATAAGGTACACAATCTCTCTATACTTTCTCTCTCCATCACTCATCCCTTCCTAGGCCCCAATCTCTCTCTATTTTCTTTCTCTCTTCAAAATTTTAGCTCAAGAATCGCAAACCCTAGAACTAGAAATTACCAGAAGCAGAGGAAAGGGTTTTACAGATAAAAAAATGACGACTCTCTGATACATATTTTATGTATTTTTCTTGTTTCTTTGGAATCTTCTGAGTTGATAAAGGTTTGGATTTTTTGCTTATTTATTTTTTTAATATTGTAATTTGTTGTAATCTGATCTGAGCTCTATGATTCAAATAAATGAGCTTTCATTGTGTATCTGTTGTATATGTATATATGTTGTAATTTGCAATAGATGGGAGGGGCAAAATGGAAAGAATGTTTGGGATTTGTTTCTGAACTAAAATGTGATGCGATGACCATTCATTTGGCTTTTGTAGTTGAATGCTTAGATCTAATTTACTTCTATTGCATGTTCGAATTGGTGTGTATGACCAATTTCTATGTTTTTTTGTGTTTTGTTCTATGTTGTTCTTGTTCGCTTCATGATGCATTGTGTGACTGTTTTTAATAAGCATAACCCGTGAAACTGAACCGAACCAATCCGTTATTCCACGGATCGGTTTGGTTCGGATTAAGAGTTACCACGGATCGGTTCGGTTTCAAATTTAGCCAATCCATAAGGACCGGATTGGTTTGAATTTTACCCCAAACCAAACCGATCCGAACCGTGATTAGCCCTACTAAGTCATAAATGCACACTAGGTGGTACCTTGTGGGTCGTAATTACCCGAAAATACTTGCTTGGTCTAGCGACCACATGTCCTAGTCTTTCCACTATTTGATTTTTGTATTTAATTTCAAGTTGTTAATCATAGATTACTTGTAGCTTGAGAATTGATGCTTGCTTTGGATATTTGAATCATATTTAGTATACTTGAACTTGTATACTTGCTCCGTGAGTTTAGATTTCATTTAGTATGCTTATGTTGTATATACTTGTTTTAGGCGTATCTCTTTTAGCTTGGTATACTTGTGTTCATATACTTGATTTATGAGTACTCTGCATATATTGAATACTTATGTTGTATACTTGATTTATGAGATTTCCATGTAAAATGTATACTTGTGTAAATATGCTTAGACATTGCATGACTTGTCTTAACATTGTTTAGTATACTTGAGCAAGTATACTTGTGTGCTGTTGTTCACTTTAAATTGCATGAGTAGCTTAAGATGCTCCCTGAGTCTCACCTTTGACATAGACGTTAGGTGGCATGACCCTTTTGAATCGTTTCAAGTTAATGTAAAAATCTATAAGAAATCGAGTCGATGCATGCTCATTCCTACGAGTAAACTTGTTTACTCACCCTGAAGTTACTGAGGGTATTGTTCAGGTACAAGATTCAAGATTCGGAGATTTGCATTTGCCTTGGGTGGTTTGGAGATTTGAAGTTTCTTTTAAAGTGTTCTTGTTCACATGCAAGGGTTAGCATGTTTAAGTTTTACTTTTGATGTTGTATACTTAGTTAGGTTCAATTATGTCATTTTTGCCTTATGACATATAAAGTGTACTTAGATATGCTATTTGGGATGTACTTGATTAGTATGATATGAGGCCAAGGGCCAAGCATGTTTATATTTGCACTTGTACTCATTTGGTGCCCCCTTTGGTTGAAAAATGTATTTTTTTATCAACTTTGGAGGTTTAGCTTGTAAAATCTTGTAAATGATATGTAATGAGGCCATGGGCCATTATAACACACTTCAATATGTAAAGTACACTTGTTGACATGCTTACATAGCTTAAAATTTTATTTTTAGACCACATTCATGTTGGGGTTTGAGGCTTGGGTGAAGCCTCAACAATTCTTGTGCATAACAGGTCTTACAGCAGCTTTCCAAGTCATTTCAGTCGTCTAAAATGTTAGTTCAGTCAACCGATGGCTCTTAGAAACTTCAATGCACAGTAAAAACTCATTTCCAGTAGCCTTTTTCACTATTCAGGACCATTTCGGTCGACCGATGGCCTATTTCGGTTGACCGATGGCCTAACTCGGTCTACCGAAGTAACCTCCACTTAAAAACATGTTTTCAGCACAATTTTTGTGAGTTTCAGTTATCTGAAACTCTATTTCGGTCGACCGAAATAGCCCACTTTCAACTGCCCTTCAGATTTTGTAACAGCACTGTTATTCCGACTTCAAATGGCCATATCTCCTTCATTTCTAATCCAAATGGGGTGATTCTTGAGCCTAAATTTATGGATTTTGAGTCAACTTTCCAACGGTACCAATTTTATTTTCAGATTCAAATCACAGTGGGAGTTATTCAAGTTTTAGTGAAGTAGTGTCAGTTTTTTCTTAAACCGGAAAGGGGCATCTTGTGGGATTCTTGGTCAAAGTTCTTGGAACCTCTTGGAATGTGGTAAAATGATTGGTTTAGGTTGTGTGGACCTCATTTTACTTGATTGGAGTCAAATCTCCCTTCTCATTTGTAAATTGACCATTTTACCCTTGATTAACGAGTTTTTACTCGTTTTTCTGCATCTTGTCATTTCTCCTTCTTCGGACTCCGAATCATGCGATTCTTGAGTCCATCTTGATTAGTTTTTTGTTCTCTCTCCAGTGGTGTGCTCGGTGGCATCCGAATGCATATTTTTAGAAATGACTATCTTGTCCCTAGGGCTAAATTGTTATTTTTCCTATCCCTTGCCTTCATACTTGATTTCCTTTGGGTTCTGTGACCTCATGGAAGGTCATCTTGGGGCCTTAGAGGTGTGTTATGCCTTGGGAGACCATTGTCTTGTTTCTTGGTTCCACATTTGGATCCGTTAACGGGTCAATCTTCGGTTCATCACTGACGCACCGAGTTGAATCAAAACTCGGGTCACTACAAGATGGGTTTGCCTTGCTACTTAGCACCCTTGAACCGGTAGGAAGTTCCTTGAACCGGTAGGAACTGAACAAATCACTTTAAAACTTGAAAATTTTCAAAAAAAAACTATTTTCTTCCAGACTTTTTGAATCACTCAATGATCAATGCAAAAAAAAGAAAAAAGAAAAAAAAAATCTAAAAACTAAAATCACAAAAAAATAAAATAAATTGAATTTTTTAAAGTTTTTCAATTTTTATTCTTTTTTTAAAAAAAACTAAAAAAACATAAGAACAAATCATTAAGAATTAATCAAAATCTTTCAAGTCCACACATGATCCAAATTTCCAGAAAATTTTCAGAGATATCTATGAACAAAAATCTCAACTTCACAGAATATTTAATCAATTTCAATTCTTAGGAAATAATCACAATACAAATTTTAACTTGCAAATTTTAATAAAACATTTAGAAATTAATCTAGTAAGTTCAAGTGTGTGTGTGCAATCCATCTAATCAATTATCAACAAATCATTATCCAAACCATATTGATCAAAAAAACATCAAGATAAAATTGTCTATGAGCAATTTTTCTAAGCAATGTAGCTTTCACTCTAAAGAGTAGACAGCAATTCCCTAATTTAAGTTGTCTCCATCTTTCTTTTTACTCATTTAGCTCCTCTTCAAAGTCTAATGGGAGCCTTCAAACACATCTAAATAGGTAGCTTTATCCTAAACAAAGAATTCAACAATTTTCAAAATTTTCTTTTCTTTTTTTTTTTTTAAGCTGAATTTTTTCAAAAAAAAAAATTTTAAGCTCTTAATTTTTTTTTTTTAGACAATAACCTTTACAGCTTTTGTGATTAATATACCTTAGTCAACAATTCAAAGATTTTCAATCAAATATTTTCAGATTTGGACTAGTGCACAAAAGGTTATGAACTTAAGAGATTCAAATCTAAAAATCTACCTCCCAAAGGGAGGTCAGGGGTTCAAACCTCAATGGAGGCAGTGTGTGTGAGTTTCCCAACTAGGAAAAAAACAAAAATCTAAAAATCTCCAAATCAATGCAAATCAATTTTCAATGTATAGATTACAAACCAAGAATCTATTTTTAATCAAAATTCATGTGTCATAATTTGCATTCACAGTTAGATTATAAACTCAATGGAAGAATTTTCACAAATATTTCTTGAAGACTATGATCAGAAATTCACTACCCTAACCAAACCCTAACAAATGATCTAATGGCAATAAATATTTTTTTAAGCATAAGTGTGATACCCCTCGGATCCGAGACACGGGTTGATCAGGCCCAGGCCCAAACCCGAGGGAATATCAAACAATTAATATTTAAAACGAACACAGATTACAAAATGAATTGAATATAAATAATAAAAAAGCTGAAAGATCTCTAAATAAAAACCTCAGATAATAAATATTAATAAAATCCAAATCCTTTCCAAAACCTCCATTAGTTTAAACAACTCGGGAATCCATCTTTAGTGGACCCCTAATAACAATCGAACTGAAATATAAATAACTGAAAAAACATCCAGAATTAAGCTATGGAGAGAAGTCCTACGTCGTCGGAAGAGTGAGTAGTAGTCTCTACTCAGCACGAACAAGTCTAAGTCTGGAACTGATGAGTTCCTGAAAAATAGAAGTGGGTCAGGCCCATGAACAAATTCTATCCTACTACAATCCAGGCAGAGACTCAATACGCATATATATTCTAACCAACTCAACAATAACTAATAGTCCGTACATAAATATATCCACACTACGGGATTCTCACTGAACTATGAAGAGGGTCTCAACCTGAATAGAAGGCAATATGCAAAACGCACCTAAGTGGGCATGAGTACCTAAGCCTAACAGGGTATACCTCAAACCAACATAGCCAGCTACGCATCCTACTGCATATATGCTCCCTAACTGTCGACATTGAGACTCAAGCTCATGCCACGGTACCATAAATATATATTTAAAGTCCTATCTTATCCTATCTATCCATAAGAAATCTACTTAGTCGTTCAGCTTGTTCAACTACACAGACTAAACATCCAGAGGAAATCCAGTTAGTCGTTTAACTTGTTCAACTACATAGACTAAATATAAGTAGGATTCTATATTTATAATCCATTCACTTATTCCGTATAGGTAGGATATAGTATTTTGAAACTAATCCGTCCCTAGTATGCCACCGTCCCATATCGGTGCATACAATCGATCCATCCAACAGTTGATAAAACAAATAATGAATGCAAATACCAACTAATCCACAGAATCTATATAACTAACAGAACATAGATAAATGTTTACATAAATTAATTCCATGGTAAGCATAATAACATTGGCCAATTATCATGCTTATATTTTCAGTCCAACAATTGATGCGACAAATGCTGAAATTTAAACATCAATTTAATCCTTAACAAGCATTACAAAAATATAAGATTTGACATGCTTATTTTTCCATTGATACATGATTTGAAACATATAATCACTAATAGAAAATTGCTAAAATAAATCCAAGCAATTTAATTTTTCCATAGCCAAAACCAGTATGCATAAATTGTTAAGAAATTGTTTTATAACCCCGTATTGTCCAATTCCTTAAGCATATGAAGTGTATTATGCATTTTAGAACCTTCCAAAGTCCATTTAACCCATTTAGATTAATTAAAATAATTCTGGGCAATTAAAACCAACATCCAGGTCGCGGTCCAACTGAGCAGGCTGAGTTCCCAACTTAGTCGGCTGAGTTGGTGCTGAAGTCGTCTTCTTCATCTGTTCAGCCTCTGTAAACCCTAAAACTCCATAGTTAAGGCCTCTAAGCTTCAACCTAAGTCTCATACATCCATACTAAATTACTTTAAGTGTTTTAGTAGGCAAAGATTCAACTTAAACAATAATCATGAAACTCTCTATTTTAGTCCGAATAAGCATGCATGATTAATCCATTTTAATTATTTAAGTCTCCTGGAACATCCTAGGCATGTATAGTAACACATACTGATTTAATTACATCTGACATGCAAACCAAATTAACATTTATATTTTTTTACTCCTAAAGTTGTGTTAAGAACGTAAAGAACATGAGCCAAAGGAAAAGATTTAGGATTAGAACTTGCCTTTAGCCTTGCACAGTCGTCTTCCTAAGTTCTCCGGCGAAAACCACCTACTGAAATCCTCCTCTGTTCTCTCTCTGCCTCCACAATCGTGAATAGGGTTCTAAAACCCTAACTAGACGTGTGGTACATATTTATAGACAACAATACCTAAGTCCAACTAAACTCTCAACCTAAACATAATCGGCCCATAAACAAAACCTATTTTTATACACGCTATGTCTGCTACCAATTTCATAAAACAAAATTAATTAATTAAAACTTTTAATTCACCAAATAACATAATCAATTCAACAGTTAAATCACCAAATAAAATAAAACAGTCAAATAAAGTAAAAAAAAAGTTAAATAAAATAAAACAATTAATTTTTAATTTTTTTAACTTTTTTACTTTATTTGACTGTTTTATTTTATTTGGTGATTTACCCTTTTTCTACCTATTCTGAACGATTCTTTGGCGAAACTAGGGTTTCCTAGGGTTGTGCAGGGAAGAAGCCTCGATGGAGGAGGGGCAACCCTCCTCAATGGTGGGCAGTGTGATACCCGCTGTTACTTCCCCTTTGAATCGACCATTGTGGAGTTCGCTGTTGATGGATAATACCTCTAAAGGGTTTACTCCATTGACGTATTATAGTGAAAGCCGCGATAAGGATATTATTGTTATTGAGGATGAAGATATTGCAGAAGAATTACATTATTGGAAGAACTCAGTTATTTGTTATGTTCTTGGGAATAAACCTTATTATCCCTATTTTAAGGCTTACGTACAGAAACGATGGCACAAGGATGCGGTTGTGGTATCAATGAAAGATGGATTCTTTCAGGTAAGGTTCCCCTTTGAGGAGGATTTGATTCAAGTTCTCTCGAGACTACATACGTTTCAAGGCCGTGCTATTATTGTGAAGAAGTGGCACAAGAGTATTCAATTGGAAAGAGATATATTGGCAACAATTTCGATATGGATGAAGGTATGTGATTTTCTTGTGCATGCAAGAAGTGGGACATCTATATCAAAAATCATTTCAAATATTACCAAACCTTTGTATATGGATGATATAACTCTCAGCCGTGAGAAGGGATTATTTGTTCGTGTTTGAGCTGAGATGGAGGTGGATGGAAAATTCCCAGAGATTATACAAACAAGGCTGCATGGTTTACCATGTAGAGTGCAGGTTGAATATGAATGGAAACCTCATGTTTACAATCTATGTAAGAAAATGGATCATGACGAAGCAATATGCCCTCTTAACAAGGTTAAAGCTACAAAACCGAAGGAACAGTGGGTGGTTAAGAGTAAACCGAATCAAGGTAATAAGGAATTGATGGTCTTACCCTTGATTCATGGTCAGAATGATGATGCAGTGGATCTGGATGGTTTTACAGTGCAGAAGAAATCAAAGGGTAAAAATAAAGTAGATCAACCAGAGATGCGAGTACAAGTTATTTCAGATAATGCATTCAAGGTGCTTGGAGATATTTCTGAGAGGGAGGAGAATATGGAGGTCTCGAATACAGCAGTTGAAATGCACACAACTCTTACAGAAGAGGTGGACAGTATAGATTCTGAACACATTATTAAGGAAAAGGTAGTGCTATTTCAGGAAGTGGAGAAGGAATCGTTAATAGAATTGAATGTTGGACTGGGAGATATAACTCTAGAGCTTAAAGAGGGAGAGCCAACATCATCCGTAGAAGAAGATTCTTCAAAGAAACAAAAGAAGAAAGGCAGAAAGAAAGAAGTGGAGATTGATTCTAGTTCAGCGAGGATTACTAGAGGTATGCTTGCTGGTGGAGTTCCACCAAATTCCAATTCTCAATAATAGGTTTATGGAATATTAGAGGGCTCAACAGGCATATAATGCAAAAGGAAGTGATTGCCTAGTTGAGTAGCTCCTCTATTTCTATGTGTGGTTTAGTTGAAACAAGGGTTTCTAGTGTGAAGTTTCAGAAGCTTAAAGATAGAATCAGAAATAATTGGGTATGGATGAATAATTATAATGCAGATATAGGGGGCCGTATTTGGAGTGGATGGGATCCTTTGAGTTTTGATGTTACTATGCTTAAGTCAAAGGATTAGATGATCTTATTGGAGGTTGGAATTAGAGAGACAAATACTAAAAATTTTGTGACCTTTGTGTATGCCAAAAATACTATGGAATAAGGATAGATGCCAGCTGTGGAAAGACCTGAATGATTATGTCCAAAGGATTAATGGTCCATGGCTGTTGCTGGGTGATTGGAATATTGTTCGATTTAATAATGAAAAGAAGGGGGGAAGGGTATATCCTCCTACTGTGTTTCAGGATTTCAATAACATAATTGATAAATTGTGTCTAGCTGATATGCCTACTACAAATGGTCTCTATACATGGTGTAACAAAAGGTATAGCTCTAGAATAATTTATACTAAGCTTGATAGGGGTTTAATGAATGAGGAGTGGGCCCTTACTTTTCCAGATTCTCATGTTTTTCTCACTCCTCCTTTGACCTCTGATCATTGGGTTTTATGCATTAAATTCCCAATGAAGTTGGCAATAGGGCCTAACGTAACGACCCGGTCATTTGCTTTCCTTTCCTTTTTCCTGAAATTTTACAAATGAATTTTTTACGTTTAATTTTCTTTTCTGAGCTCTGTTTCGTGTCGCTTAGTATCATCTCGAGTGCTCGGAATTGGTTCCTAAGACTCTTTTTCGTGGATTGACAACTTCCTTTGAGGACCGAGTCATTTCTGCATTTTCACTTTTCGGACACTATGCGCCTTTCGTCCTTTTCCCTGTTTCATCTTTTTCCCTATTATGTCTTTTCCCCATTTGTCACATTGTTGGCACAACCTTACTTCTCATGCTCGGAGTTGGTTTTTGACTTCACGTGCCTTCATCTTGAGTGGTTTCCTTGAAATACGAATCTTTACTTTTACAAGAAAGTACTCTGGTTGCTCTCGGTGTCCACAAGGGCATAGATGCACAATTCTTCAGAATCTTTTTCATTTCTTAGGGTATTTTTCGTAAATATCTTTTGAAGATATTTTATTTCAAGGGCATCAAAGAAAATATCTTTTGGAAGATATTTTCATTCTGGGCCATAAGTGCAGTTTTCACTTTTTGGAGGGGCCATTGTGCAATTAATGAAAGTTATTGCAAAATGTCTTGTTTTGAGCCTGGATCCTCGTACGGGATTCATTTTCACATTTCATCGAGTTGTGTACTCTTGGAATTTCCTCCTGGTCGATGTTTTCCAGTTTTATGGTTTTTGGCCCCGGTTTGCGCCAAACTTGTTTTAGGCATAACTTTCTGCTCGAGACTCAGTTTTTGATGCCGTTTCTTCCGTTGTTCATATTTTATCATTTTGAATCTTTTTTGTTCACAAAGTTTTGCCATTTGAGCGCGTCTGCTCAAATTTTACTTTTTCGGACCCGGCGGGGCCCGTTCGGAGCACTTTTTGAGATTTCTATAAAAGGGGGGTGAGATATTTCATTTTTCATCTTTTCCCCTCTTCATGCATGACCTGGAGCTCCCATGGCAGCCCAAGGGGTGCTGCCATCTTCTCTCTCCTCTTTTGGTTCACTTTTCCTTGATGGAAAGTTTTCGGCCTTAACGTTTGTTGTTCCCCTCGCCGTGGTCTACCTTTCCCCTTTATTAGAATTCAGTTTTGACCATTTCTTGAGTTTGGTTTTGAGGTCAAGTTATGATTTTGATGGGGCTTTCATGGGGGTTATTTTCACGGCGTTGTCCCCGACAAAACCTAGTAGTATCGTCGAATTCGGAGCACTTTTATTTTGGTGGGCCTTTGGGATTTTTATCTGAAATTGAGGTAGGGGATGTTCTAGGTTTAAATTCTTGTTATATAGCATGCTTGTGATGCTTATACTACTTGTTTACATGATTAAATATAAAATCTAGAGATTTTATTATTTATTTTTCTTGTACGGGATCTAATTTTTCCGGTTGCTCATGACTTGGTTTAAACATGTAGCACGATTTTATATTGCCCCTTGATATGTTCATTGTCGTGTATTAAAATTGGAACATTTGAATAAGTATTAAAGATTTTATTTAATATTTATCTTGGGTGAAAGATTAATTCACATGGCCTTAACTAGCTTGAAATCAATATGTGTTAGCATATTAAATTAGGCCTTACCATGCTCTCCAACATAGTTGAATTTGAAAGTGATTGGAGGTGTTTTGAAAGTTAGTAATTATTAATTAATTTAATTAATTAATTTGCCCCGAGTGCACTATTCACTCTATTTGAATTCCGACTTGATATTCTTGATTTACATGCCATATAGTTCCACATATATTTGATTTAGAATATTCGGTTAGGTTTTGAAACCTTTTATTTAATTAAATTCCATGTTTAAGATCTAATCCTCATGGTGATAGACAACTTGGAATTGAATTGTGGCATGCTAGAAAAT